>NC_089258.1:35946625-37330706 GCF_963930625.1 Muntiacus reevesi | reverse complement strand
TGACTGCTTATCAGACTCCAGATAAGTCGCTGGCCCCTACCCATTTCCCCAGTCTAAAAAATATAGGAAGAGCTGCCATGAAAACTGAGGGTTTTTAACAGTTTGCACATACATCAAAAAACTTACTTGTGGTGCGTAAGTTTTCTAAGACTGTGATGGTAACTCTTCCACCAACCCAAGCAGTCTCCAGCTCCCGGAGCTGGTACGCATCGCGACCTGTCCCACTGCTGCTGGTGTGGTAGCACGAGCATCTTCGCATGCCTGAGCCCAGGCCTTCATCTGTGTGGCTGGATTTTTGGATGGCTGTGTTTGGTCTGATAATAGCCTTTGCCAGGGATGCCCCAGACACACCTCTACCCACAGGAGATAAGGGCGCTTCTGATCTCCTGGAATCTCCTAACTTGCTCACCTTTGGAAGCAAAGGGCCCTCATTTTTCCTAATCTCTTTACCTTGCATTCTCTTTTCTTTCCCTTCAACTCTCATCTCCTCTAAACTTGGTTTTGGGAGAGAATAAAGTTAATTCAGAATTATAGCTGAACCTCATCAAGACATGCAACTTTTCTGAGCCTCGATTTCCTCATTTTATAAGCTAGGATAGTGGTATATATCTCATACCATCATCAAGAAGATTACACAAGAAAATACACATAATGTGCTTAGCCCTTAGCCCAGGGCCACCCTACAGGAAGTACCCAACATATGATCACTAATTTTGTTATCACCATCATCTACATCATTATCACGAGCTCATAGCATTTACCTCTGGATTCACCTACTTATTTCAACTTTGTCTCCATATGGGACTGAAAACTCCATGAATACAAGGATCCTGTTTTGCTCACTACGGGTTCTTCACCCAATGTTTGGTACACAGATAGGTTCTAAAAAAATTTGTGAAATAGATGTTGGAAAGCAGGAGCTGGACAAAATCTTTTTAAATAATTATATTTATTTTGGGGCTGTGCTGGGTCTTGGTTATTGCACATGGGCTTTGCTAGTTGTGGCAAGTGGGGGCTACTGCCTAGCTGTGATACACAGGCTTCTCATTGCAGTGGCTTCTCTGTGGTGGAGCGCAGGTTTTAGAGCTTGGACTTCAGCAGCTGAGGGCTTCGTGGCCCCGAGGAGTCTTTCCAGCCCAGGGATCAAACCTGTTACCCCTGCATTGGCAGTTGGATTTCTCACCACTGGACCACCAAGGAAGTCCTGAGCAAAGGCTTCTAAAGTAAGGTGTGAATGTGTGTGTGAGTGTGTGTTTGTATTTGCGTGTGCGTTTCTGCTTGTGCACTGCAGTGATGAATAAGCTAGCTCCCTTCTCTGCTGCACATATAGCTCCACCTCACACTTAGAGCCTAATCGACTGGAATGGCCCTGTGGGGACTCTTTGGTGCTAATCTATTTTGGTCCCTTCCCCAAGGCACCCAGCCAGCCTGCCCTCATCCCCAGGGAGCCACAAGATCAGAACCACTGCCATTTATTACACATTTACTAACTGGTGTGGAAGATGGTGGCTGAAAATTGAGTGGAATAAATAGCCAGCTTATCTACAGTTAATGTTTTCAAAAAAGAACAGAGAATGAAGGGCATTTACAGGATATTTAGAACTCCAAACACAATACTTCAGAAAACAGACATCTAGAGCCACTCATTTTTTCTCAGTTGCATCATTGATCTCTTAATAGTCGTATACTGAGAATGTGCCATGGGCCAAGCACCATGCTAAGTACAGTTACAGAGAAAATTGCAAGTCTTTGTTGGCCAGGGGAGAAGCATGATCTAGAAAACAAATAACAGAACTACAAAACAAACCGGTAGACGTGTCTCTCTAAGAAGCACAGAGCACTGTAAGTGGTACTCCTTTCCTCTGAATGAAGTTGAGAACTTTTTTCAGAGGGAGCTGCATCTGAGTTAAGTTTTTCAGATCTAGAGTCAACCAGACAAAGGAAAGTGAAGTGACAGTGAAGCAAAAGTCGCTCAGTCGTGTCCGACTCTTTGCGACCCCACAGACTGTAGCCCTCCAAGCTCCTCTGTCCATAGAACTCTCCAGGCAAGAATATAGGAGTGGGTTGCCATTTCCTTCTCCAAGACAAAGGAAAGGTATGTGTCAGTGAACAGATAATGAGAACATGTGCTTGTTGGGAAATCCAGGTGCTGATAAGGACAGGGACACTAATAATTAAAGTAATAGAGATACAGTAACTAACACTTTTATAGCATTTACAGTGTGACAAATCCTGTTCTTAAGCATTTTACACATTCTAACTCATTGAACACCTAGAGCTTAGGGTTTAGGAGTTAAAAAAAACTGGGAGAAGCCAAATTCAAAAGTAGACGTTTCCAGAACTTGGTGGTTTTGTGAGTAGGCTTGGAGAATTAGGATTTAACTAGAGGGTGATGGTTACAAAAGGGCATGATTTGATCTTGACCAAGTAGATGTTTTACAATGATTAAGACTCTTGAGAGCCCCTTGGACTACAAAGAGATCAAACCAGTCCATCCTAAAGGAAATCAGTGTTGAATATTCATTGGAAGGACTGATGCTGAAGCTGAAGCTCCAATACTTTGGCCACCTGATGTGAAGAGCCAGCTCATTAGAAAAGATCGTGATGTTGGGAAAGATTGAAGGCAGGAGGAGAAGGGGATGACAGAGGATGAGGTGGTTGGATGGCATCTCTCGCTCGATGGACATGAGTGTGAGTAAGCTCCAGGAGTTGGTGAAGGACAGGGAAGCCTGGCATGCTGCAGTTCATGGGGTTGAAAAGAGCTGGACACGACTGAGAGACTGAACTGAACTGACTTTTATTGCATGGTGATGGCTGGATATGAGTGAGCTTCAGACCAGAGACTGGAAGATCAGCGAACAGACTGCTGGCAAGTTCCAGCTAAGAGATTTGAGCACCTGAATTAGGAAGCAGTGTTGGAAGGAGTCAAGATGCGATTAACTCACTGGGGGCCACACAGCAAGGTACAGAGTTTGTTCTTTTCTACCAGCTTTGAGAAAAAAAATGGAAATTGAGGTCGGCCTAATACATGATGTTTTACATCTTAATGTAAATTTTGATGCGTTAGGGCACAAGCACACTCTTTCTGAGTCTCTAGTCTTTGGGGAAAAAAGGCGAAAGTGTTAGCTGCTCGGTCCCGTCCAACTCTTTGAGACCCCGTGGACTGTAGCCCACCAGGTTCCTCTATCCATGGAATTCTCCAGGCAAGAATACTAGAATGGGTAGCCATTCCCTTCTCCTGGGGATCTTCCCAACCCAGAGATCGACATTGCGGGCAGATTCTTTTCCATCTGAGCCACTGTCTTCCTTACTTCATAGTGTCTCCCAGTTGTCAGAACACGTGAAACGTCCCTGACCATGGCCTCTGGACTTCACTCCTTACCAGCTGGGCTATCTGATAGACCACTTTATTTCCCTGAGCCTCAGTTTCCTCACATGTTAAATGATGGTGGTAAGGCCTGCTCTGCTTACATGCAGACCAGGTTGACACAAATTTGTGCTTTATGAATATTGAGCTGTGATGTAATGTGACGAGTATATTGTGCAGATACAGAAGAAGAGGGTGAGGATGAGGACGAGGATACAGATAGCCCCAACTTTCCAGAAACCACTTCCCTTCGGTCTCTGATGGTTCAGTAGGCAAATAATCCACCTGCCAATGCAGGAGACGCTGGAGACGTGGGTTCGATCCCTGGGTCAGGAAGACCCCCTAGAGGAGGAAATGGAAACCCACTCCAGTATTCTTGCCTGGAAGATCCCACGGACAGATGATCCTGGCAGTTTATAGTCCAAAGGGTCACAAAGAGTCAGACACAACTGAGCAGAATTGGCTAGGCTTTTTCACAGACGAAGCCTTATCCATCAATTTAATCCTTCATAGTACCTGTCCTGAGCTCTTTCCCCTTCCAGAAAAAAATAATAATAATTTCTGTCTATTCTCTTGTCCCATTAAAATTATGCTCATAACTCAGCCTTTACATTGAAAAGATTGCAGTCCTTAAACATTGCTTAGTTTTTGTAGATTATTATTGATATTTGGTTCAGGACCTAAAGCCCCCGGATGTGCTGGGACTAGGAGGACACTTTTAAATATAAGTATGTACCCGTATGTTTAGACTTAAAGACCAGGGTGTTTTTGTTGCTGTATTCTTTAATTATTCAAAATAGAAGTCACCTACAATGGAAAATGACTGCTTGCAACATGTAATTTGCCTTCCAAACAAGCTCATTTGGGCTTTGACATTTGACAGAGAAAGGTCTAGGAAGATGAGCTGTTCAGAAAGGGTGTCTCTGCGTCTGACACTGCCTGAACTTTGGTAGGTTGATTTTTACAATCGCCAGATCATCAAAGGTTACACTCATTTAAATTCTCCCTTTACTAACAAAGAAAGGAAACAGAATGCCACAAGCTGCCTTAACCTGCTGTCCTCCACTACACACGCCAGCTGAGGACTCTCAGAAAATCCTTGATGTCTGCCCAAGGTGCCGTGAATTTGACAAAGTTAATCTATCATACCCCTGTGCGCATTTTCTGCATCCTTTCCCCTCTTTGAAAATGCAGAGCTCTCCTGCTCTTTTGAAATCCGCTCTGTATAAAAGCGCTTTTCCATCAGTACTCATTCAGCTCTCCATTTTTCCACTTTCTAGACATTCTTGGGTTGTTTGTTTTCAGGCGCAGAGCTGGGGCACTGGGTATCTAGGGCTAAATGTGTCTGCTCTCTCCATCTCTTTCCTGAAATGCTAAAATAATCTCTGACTAGTGTTCCTTCCCTGTTTGGCTCTAGTCTTTCCTCCATAGGCACACTGGGGCCTCTGATAAAACACTGAAGTGACGGTTCCCCTCCAGCGACCGCAAAAATTACCATTCTACAACCGAGTCTGACACATGGAGCCTTTATTTTATTAATTCACTTTTACAAACAGTTGTTTAGGACCCAGGATGCAGCAGGCATATTATACAAGGTATTGGGAGATACAGCAGTGATTAAAATGGGCAACGACTTGCTCCCACAGTAGAGAAGTCAGTAAGTAAATACAGAGCACAAAAATAAAGCTATAGCTTTGAAATATCTAATTAAGAATATACACTACTAGAAGAGACAATAAGAGAGGACATCCAGCCTTGGTTGGTGTGAGGCAGCCAGGGGAGGTCTCTGGATTCTGAGAGATTGACGATAGAGGCAAAGCTCTGAGATGAGGAGGAGTTGAAAAAGTCTATCACATGCTCAAGGAGGGCATTGCATCAGCAGCCCACCACTCAAGGGAGAGAAGGAAGCGTGGACCGGTAGGCAGGCGCTGGCCATGGGATACCTTATAAGACAGTAGTCCTCAGCCTTGTGCAATGCTCAGGAGATGTTTTAAACTACAGATGCCCTCTTCTTGTGTCGTGTGTTAGTCACTCAGTCGTGTCCATGTCTTTGCGACCCCATGGATTGTAGCCCACCAGGCTCCTCTGTCCATGGAATTCTTCAGGCAAGAATACTAGAGTGGGCCGTTGTTCCCTTCTCCAGAGGATGTTCCCAACCCAGGGATTGAACCTTGGTCTTCCACATTGCAGGCAGATTCCTTACCGCCTTACACCAAAGCAATTCATTTTGAGTTTCACAGAGGAGTGTAAGCATGCATCAGTTTATGAAGCTCTGCAGGTGATTCAAATGTATCCAGGATTGGGAACACCTGCTGCACAGTCTTATCCCTGTAAGAGGAACCCAACCTCCTGCTATGGTTCATATCTCTCTTGCCCATCCATTCCCTAACCATCCCATGGCATTCTCTCTTCCCTTTATACACTGACCACTCTCCTAGCTGTTCATTTCTACTTAACTAGCTTCCTTGACTGAACACCAAAGAATTGATGCCTTCAAACTGTGCTGGAGAAGACTCCTGACCCCTTGGACAGCAAAGAGATCAAGCCAGTCAGTCTTGAAGGAAATCAATCCCGAATACCCATTGGAAGGACTGATGCTGAAGCTGAAGCTCCAGTATTTTGGTCATCTGATGCAAACCCAGGTGACTCATTGAAAAGTGCCTGATGCTGGGAAAGATTGAGGGCAAAAGGAGAAGAGGGCATCAGAGGATGAGATGTCTGGATGGCATCATAGATGCAGCGGACATGAACTTGGACAAACGTCGGGAGATGGTGAGGGACAGGGAAGTCTGGCATGCTGCAGTCCACGGGGGTTGCAAAGTGTTGGACACAACAGGGCGACTGAATAACAAGATCCTAATGGGCAGAATGAATTGAATCCAGAGAGAAATTGCTTTTGAAGGTGTTGACTGTTAACTTTGGAAATGGACAAAGTGAATGAAAGTGGAAGAGAAAGAAAGCCTGGCAAAGATGGGAGTGGGGGCGCCACTGATGTAGACACATTGGTTCACATGTAAGATATCACCCCACATCCGGCTGCCAATGATTCAGCTCTTACCTGAAAATTCTCCGGTGAGAAGGCCACCTTGAGGCCATCTGGTGTATTCACCTCTGTGTTCTGCTCAGTAGTTACTGTTTTCCATGCTGAGTCCCCTTGGTCCTTGTGATCCTGTGACATAATGGAACCAAATTAAAGGCCCATTTACCAGCTTTATTGCCGATTATTTATAACACTCTGGTTCCAAAGTGCTTCTTTATAGAGTGCTTAAGCTGCCATCGCTGGATAGAGCTCACCATAAATGCCTTCCCATGCACGGCACATTATGTCCCATAGCCGCAGCAAAAAAGGGAAAAGATTATTCTCAATTATTTCATATAGTCTATTTTATTGTTTCATTGTAATAAACTGCCATACCTTACACCGCTTTAAAATCAATAGTTTGCATTAAAAATAATGAAACATAGCCATTAATCTTGCTTAGCATTCCTGCTATTACTTTCTGATAGTGAATCTGTAATCTAGAAAAAGTAATAATTATTCACTTCCAATCAATAGGAACATTTCAGATGCCCCGGTGTGTCCCACTACTTTGTGTTGATGGGAGCTGATGACAGTGAGTGGGGGGGGGTGCAGATTTAGACTCTTAGTTGGCATGAAGTTCTTTATGCCCTCCCTATACCTGCCAACACATTTCCTGACTCTCAGAGTCTCCTTTTTAATTCCTTGAGACGATGTGGCAGAATGGTTAAAGACCTGGGCTTTGGAGTCAGATAGCCTAGGCTTAATTCACAGTTCCAACACTTACTGTACCATTTGCTCAACCGTGGCAAGCTATTTAACCACCCACTGCCTCAGTCTTCCCATCTATGGAAAGGGAATGCCTACCTTGCAGGATCCTTGTAGATAGCACGTGCAAACGTTATAGGACATGCTTATTGCAGCATCTGAACTGTGGTCCGTGCACTAGAAATTATGACTCCTATTATTAAGCTGAGTACACTTGGCCTTGAGAATGGCCTTGCAGACGGCTGTCATTTCTGAAGAGCTCGCGTAGCAAAGGCAGGCGGAGTGGCAGGTTCTGTTTCTAGCCTTTTGTTCCTTCATTCCCGCCTGGCATAAGAAGACCCAGCTATGCTTTGTGGTGGTACCCAGCATCCCGACTCGAAGCACTGACAGGAGAAATTGATTCATCAGTTTGGCTGTGATGCAAGAGGCCTCTTAATTCCCAACTCTTTGTTCTGCAGCAAAGTCTCTGTGGAGAAAGTACTAGAGTGAATACATGGTTTTGTCAGTAAATACTCTTTGATCAACACTCAAGTCAAATGTAAGGAGAGGGGAGATGGCGAATGCTTAAACTGTAATTGATGGCATGGCTTTTCCTATCCTATTTAATTTGGTTCAACAACTGTTTATTGAACAAGTAACATGCTCCAGGAGAAAGCCTAGATGTTAAAGAGTAAAGAGACTCAAAGATTAATTAAGTATAATATTTGCTGTATAAATATCTTAAAACCTAGGCAAAGACACGCGTGTCACCTAAATAACTTGATTCCAAAGTGTAAAAAGAAAGATTGATTCTATCAAGCCAGGGGAAGTTATTTCAACTAGGGCATAAGTGAGTAGACCTTCATTGGGGAAAACAGAGGAAAAAGAATATTCCAGAGAGAGAGAGAAGAACAGAGGCAAATGCCAAAGGCAGACAGTCACATCTCAATGTTTCTCCATGAGCATAAAATCCTTGTACATTCCCTGCTGCCTGAAACACATCTCATGGTTTCATAGTTTCTCAGCCAGAGGCCACTCACTGTATTATCCTACCTAACACAGCTTCCTAAAACTACACCAAAAGTGCTTGTACATTTTGAACACCAAAATGTCTGCCGTTTCATGCCTCTCTACTAAATCATGCATTTGCTGTCTGTGCTCAAAATTCATTTATCTACCTGAAAAGCTATTCTCCTGGACAATTCAAATTCAAATATTACCTCCTTCATGAAGCCTTCCTTGATGCCCTCAGATGATATCACATTATATCACAACTCTGCTTGTCTGGTGTCATGTTCTTTGAATGAATGAGTGAATGAATGAATGAATGGAATCATGTATAAAGTATTCAAAAAATGGCAAATCTGGAGGCATTGGGACCTAGCTTATTTGAGAACACAGTGAGCTTGGCTTATGTGACAGCTTAAGGAATTTCATATTTATTTTGTGTAAGATTATATGAATGATGGGAATCATCTCCTAAGAATATTAACCTAACAGTAGCATGAAGAAAATGTTGGCAAGGGAGAAAGCAGAGGAAATTATACAATTTAGATGATGAAACAACAAAATGCAATACCTATAGTTGAAATGAAGAGAAGAAAGGAGGATATTCTAGGGAAGGAATAGAGAAGTTGGCCATTGATTGGTTAGAAAAGGGAAGAAAAGTAAAGGGTCAAAGATGAGGTTCATATTGGCCCTCTTCCCACTGCAAACATTGTTGGGAAGGGATGTTCCTACATCGTTCTCCTCCCTACCCCCACCCCTGGCTTTAAGAAAAGCATTACTAATCTGTTTACTTCGGATTTCAGGACAGAGATAGGGAGAATGTACCCCAGGGTGTCGTTTAATCGCTAAGTTGTGTCTGACTCTTTTGCGGCCCCATGGACTACAGCCCACCAGGCTCCTCTGTCCATGGAATTTCCAGGCAAGGACACTGGAATGGGTTGCCATTTCTTTCTCCAGGGGATCTTCCTGACACAGAGATCAAGCCCGCTTCCCCTGCCTTGCAGGCGGATTCTTCACCGCTGTGCCACCAGAGGAGACTGAATTATGAACCAAATTGCCACGATCTCTTCTAGTCTTTTCTTTTACTGCAGCCAGATCCATAAAGTAGCTGATCAAGCTTGCAACTGCCTGCTCTCTTTCCTGTCAAGAACCCTAGGACCCTGGTACGCAAGCATGGTCCCTGAACCAGCAGAGCCAGCAGCAGCAGCACCAGGATGCTTGTAGAAATGCAGATTCTTGGGCCCCACTCCAGAGTCTGCATTTTAATAAGATCCTAGATGATCCATATGCACATGAAAGTTTGAGAAGTACTGTTCCAGGGAATTGTCACTTAAGTGTCAGACAACTAGATTAGACAGTATGACTCTCAACCTGGGTTGCATGTTAGAATCACGTGAGAACTTCTACAGATCCCAATTCTCCAGTCTGTATCTCAGACCAATTAAATCAAAATATTTGAAAAAATAAATAAATAATTTTTTTAAAAAAATCTTTGGAAGTAGGAACTGGGCCTCAGTGCTTATTTTTTAAATTTCTACTTTCTTTTTTTTTTAAATAATTTTATTTATTTATTTTTGATGGTGCTGGATCTTCGTTGCTGTGTAGCTTCTCTCTAGTTGCAGTGAGCAAGGGCTGCTCTTCATTGTAATGTGCAGGCTTCTCATTGCAAGGGCTCTCTTGTGGAGTGTGGGCTCTAGAGCTTGGGAGTTCAGGAGTTGTGGTGCACAGGCTTAGCTGCTGCAAGACATCTGGGATCTTCCCTGACCAGGGATAGAACCTGTGTCTCCTGCATCGGCAGATGGATTCTTTACCACTGAGCCAGGGAAGCCCCAGGCTGCAGGGCTCTAAAAAGCTTCCCAGCTGATTCTAATATGTGGCTAAGGTTTAAGACCACTAAAGTTAAGAGTTAGACTGCTCCATGGTTAAGCCTTCACCTTCCAATGCAAGGGGTGCAGGTTCAATTTCTGGTCAGTAGAGCTAAGATCCCACATGCCTCCTGCCAAAAACCAAATCATAAAGCAGAAACAAGATTGTAACAAATTCAATGAACACTTGAAAAAGGGAGTTAGACTGAACATAACAGGATAAATTATCTCCCTTTCTCCTTCCCCATTCCCATTTAACCCTTGGTTCTAAGCCAAGCGTTCCTGTCCAGTTTAGCAAAGAGATCAAGTGTGGATTTCTGGCACAAGCACTGCCAAAAGAAGGTGGAAGTTTGATTTCTCAACTTATTGTCATTGTTTATGTGTTTATTGTTCTTGGGGATTCTTGCAAAGAAGAGCAGGATTTGTGTGCAAAGCGGGATTCAGGTATTCTATGTGTCTCCTAGCCAAATGCCATTTAATAATACTCCAACATGCAATCATTACTAACATAAAGTGTGTGCCTCCATGGGCTTCCCAGGTGGTGCTAGTGGTAAAGAACCTGCCTGCCAATGCAGGAGATGTGGGCTCGATATCTGGGGCCAGGAAGATCCCCTGGAGGAGGGGACGCAACCCACTCTAATATTCTTGCCTGGAGAATCCCATGGACAGAGCAGTCTGGCAGGCTACAGTCGAAGGGGTTGCAAACAGTCAGACCCAAGTGAAGCGACTCAGCACACGTGAATGCAGTATACCTCATGCTAGCAAGAACAGAAATGCCAGCAACTAAAACAGAGGACACAGAACAGCTTAGATTAAGGAGAAAGCTTTAAATGGAACATACTTTCTGTCTCCTCTCTTTATGAACACACATCAAATATTCTCCACTGATTACTCCACATTCTCATTTCACCTGTGGAGCTCAATGGCTGCAATTCCCACCCTCTTCCTCAATATTGTGGATGAAACTATCTGACCAGAGGTTTGACTTAGTCCATATTTCATACAAGGAATCAGTAATGGAAAAAAAAATCCAGAACATTAATTCTCTGTGATGATATAATCAAAAAAGGAGGGAAATATCATTCTCTGGTGTTGGTTTTATTGTAATAATGCAGGGCAAGCATTTATCTGAGTCAAGGGCTGCAGCTGCTGGATATAAACCACTATAATAATGAATACCAGATTGAATTATCTTCAGCCATGATTAAAGATCAAAGTTTTTTTTTTAATAAACCCAGTCCTGTTTCTCTCTGTCAGAAATGGTTTGGGTTAAGCTAGTGGACTAAATGGAGGCTTCCCAGGTGGCGCTAGTGGTAAAGAATCTACCTGCCAATACAGGACCTGCTAAGACATGTGAGTTTGATCTCTGGATCAGAAAGATCGCCTGGAGAAGGGAATGGCAACCCACTCCAGGATTCTTGCCTGGAAAATCCCATGGACAGAGGAGCCTGGCGGGCTGCAGTCCATGGGGTCACCAAGAACTGGATATGACTAAGCGACTAAGCACAGTGGACAAAATAGAGAGATGGAAAACTGAAGGTCTTTTCAACAAAGGAGTCAAGCGGGAAATATAGGTGTGGCCAAATGGAGGTGTGGGTGGGTAGCGAGCTGGATTGGTATCAATAGAAGATACAACGTTTTGGGTGACAATCAGGCACTGGGCAGGAAACAGTATGCTCAAGAATAATCATAATAAGTCAGTAATCACTTTCTGAATATCTACTATATGATAGTTACTGGATTAGATGCTCTAAAACATTTATTTGGCTTATTTGATTATCTGACTTAAATAATAACCTTGTAAGTCTGGTATTGTCTCATTTTTAAAAGACGAGGTCTAAGGCATACAGATGTTTACTGATTTGTTCAAGAAATTTATAAGGCTAGAATTTATCTTACTCTTAAAATGCATGGCTCTTTTCACAGTATATCGTTCCTTCCAATGAATATATTGATTCTTAATGTGGAAGTGATAGGGGATGGATACTCTTACCTATCATTTCATGAATGTGAGACACTGTCTCCAGAAAAAGAAAAAAATGCATTTCCTCCCCTGTATCAAATTTTATGAAATTTCAGGGAGTTTCTTGACCCACTAAATCCATATAGAGTTCCACATTAAGAAGCCCATCCCCCCAAACTTGAGTAATGAACAGAGGAAAGGAAGAAAGAGGATAAATGAGAACAAGGAGTAGACAGTTTATGGACAAACATGGAAAAGCAGTAGACTTGCTCTGTCTGGAGCAACTGTATTTCTGGAATTTGATTCTCTTAAAAATCATTATTAAAATTAACGTGTAATATACATATATTTGCATAATTTCAAGTTAATACTTAAAAAACACTATCCCCTCCAACCTATCTGGGAACAAGAGACATGCTCACGTCACTTAGACTTCTGTGATGTCATGGTCATCATGGTCATTGTCCATTAAAAGCCACACCATGTCGTGGCTGTGAAGCGACCTGATACACACCGGCATCGACACAGCTCATCTCCTGGCTGTAAGATCACACCGTCATCGCTCTCTCCACTGTGATGGGGCGTGCTTTGTGACAGTGGAGTGGTTGTGTTTTTAATGGGTGCTCACTGAAAATACTACCTTTTAAAATGTGCTGGTGTCTAGTGTCCTGTGTTTCTCTTGACTAATCTGACATCATGCAGTGTTTCATGTACAGACAATCAGTCTGTAACAGCCCTGGCGGTCCTCATCACCGGGGCACTGACTTTCTCTGCTCTCAAGTGCATTCCTCAACATGCTCTCGGGGTTTGGAACTTCTTTTCACCCATTCTGTTCTGCTCTACCCATTCTATTCAATTCTTTTTTCTTCCAGGATGTCTTTCATTGCTATCTCATTCTGATCTTATCTGGATTAATTTGAACAATTTGTATTGGAGACAAATTTCACTTGATCTGGACCCCACAGCCCTTATGATCAGCTGGAGGGAGGGTAATGTTTTTAGTCACTGTTGGGGATTTAAGCCACGAGGGGTATAAACATAGGAAAAAGGAAGGTATCAGCTTGGAATCTGGGAACTGCACTTTGTGCAATTTGGGGATATTTTTAGTAGTGACATTTATCTGACTTTATAAAGGGCATTCCCGTGTTCCACTGACATAGTGAGTTCCTGGCGTGTGTTTGCCCCTGTGGAGCACGCTTGCCTCAGGAGCCTTGGTGTATTCAAGCAAAATGTAGAGGAGTACTAGATTATAAGTCAAAGCACCTGAATTTCAAATCCATCAACAACCACAGAGCAGAAAGGGCTGCCATTTTCTAAACATTTACTAGGGGTCTGGTAAGTGCTTTATGGACCTATTTCATTTATTGCCAATAACGCTCTCTCACATCTTCCAAGATGTTTAATATCCTATTTGTAAGAAAACTATGGGTTTGCTACCTTTGAAAGAGAAAAGACATTAGATCATAACATCTTAGAGCTAAAAAGGCTTTCAGAGATCATTCACATGCATTTTCCTTTCTGTTGCAAAAATCAGTAGTCTGAGGTCAAAAAAGGAGGTGACTTGCCCACAGCCAAATACCCAGTCAGCCACAAATCTGGTACTAAAATCCAGACCTCTTGAGTCTTAATCATCCATCAAGTCACTCATTCATGAATGTATTGAGCACTTACTTGGGATGCATTGAAGATACACATCTATATAGCAATGGAAAAGAAGCACATGGTCTTTAGGTTCCAGAGGGGGACCAGACATTCCATAACCACATAAATAATCACAATTACGGAAAAGTTACACTCAGAGAAGTACTGCTCCAGAGCTCTCAGGGTTCAGGTGGGGAGTAGAAGTCTTTCAACACCGCAATACTTTCAAACTGAATACCTCCAAAATTCTTTTTCCACAGTTTGATAGTTGTACATTTCGTTGTTCAGTCACTCAGTCATGTCTGACTTTTTGTGATCCCATGGCCTCAGCACATCAGGCTTCCCTGTCCTTCACCATCTCCCAGAGCTTGCTCAAATTCATGTCCATTGAGGTAGTGATGCCATCTAACCATCTCCTCCTCTGTCGTCCCCTTCTCTTCTTGCCTTCTGTCTTTCCCAGCATCAGGGTCTTATAAAGGGGAGAACCTTCAAGATCACTTAGTATAACCTGCCCTGACCATAGTTGTTTTTGTTCAGTTGTCAAGTCATATCTGATGCCTTGAAAACCCATGCATTACAGCATGCCAGGCTTTTCTGGCCTTCACTGTCTCCTGGAGTTTGCTCAAGTTCATGTCTATTGAATCAGAGATGCTATCTAACCATCTCATCCTCTGCCACACTCTTCTCCTTTTGACTTCAGTCTTTCCCAGTATCAGGGTTTTTTCAATGAGTCGGCTCTTCACATTGGTGGCCAAAGTATTGGAACTTCAGCATCAACTCTTCCAATGAATATTCAGTGTTGATTTCCCTTCAGACTGACTGGTTTGATCTCCTTGCAGTCCAAGGGACTCTCAAGAGTCTTCTCCAGCACCACAGTTTGAAAGCATCAACTCTTTGGTTCTCAGACTTCCTTATGATCCAATTCTCACAGCTAAACATGACTATTAGAAAAACCATAGCTTTGACTGTACAGACATTTGTCAGCAAATTGATGTTTCTGCTTTTTTAATACACTGTCTAGGTTTGTCATAGCTTTCCTTCTAAGGAGCAAATGTCTTTTACTTTCATGGCTGCAGTTACCATCCACAGTGATTTTGGAGCTCATGAAGGTAAACTGAGGCCATGTTGTTAAGTAACTTCCCTGGGGAGCTCTCCTCTCTGCCAATTCCACTCCTTGGATCGTTTCAACAAAAGTCATCCTTCTAACATCGGTTGATATATCTTTTTGACTAAAGGTTGTTTTATTCAATACAAGCTCCCCTTTTGTGCCCTTACAGGATTCTATATTTTCTCAAATGTAATCTTTAGCCTATAATAAAATGGTGTGTTTATGGCTTATGTCCCCACTAGAAGTTCCATCAGGGGAAGGTCCATTATCTGTCATGTTCTTATCATTCCCACAGAGCCTAGCACAGCATGTGGCTCAAAATTCATCTGATGTTTAAGATTAATAGAATGAGTTGCAGAATGCCTAAGATCACTTAGTGAAGAATGGTGAAGACAAAAGAAATTTTAGTCCATATTCAGTGTTCTTTTCAACAAACCTTGTTGTTCCTGACTCCCATGTCCAGATATGAAGAAGGTCTAGGGATAGAGATTTGCAGACAAGCAGAGAGAACTTTGGTTCTTAAGGCAGTTGATGTTCAATCTCAGCCAGTTTCAATCAAAAGCTGCAAGAAACAGAAGACAGGAACAAACTGGGTTGAAAAGGAATCTAAGCACAGAGCATGTGTCTCATCTAGCTAATCAGCATGATCTCACACAATTATTATATGAACATACGACAAAATTCAGGGAAGCAAGAGGGAGAAGCAGTTTGCAGAGAGTTTCTGGGCAGAGCTGACTGTATGGCTCAAGAGATTCTCCAAATATGGATGAGGAGACATTCGAGCCTCAGACATTCTGATGATCAATGTATGGGCAAGAAATGGGGTCAGCTTTAGGATGAAATCAACATTTTAGAAGGCAAGGAAAATAAACAGGAAGAAACCAGGGCCTTGAAGACCCCATAGAGCTAATGAATCAAACCAAGTTGAAATTTACCCTGCTTCTCAACTTACAGCCAGTATGATTTTCTATTCCTTACAAAAAGCATTATCTCTTTTATAGGCCAGTTCTGTGCTATTCCTTGACTCATGGCTCCCAAGATAGTTCTGTTTATGTTCAGAAACTTTTAAATTTTTCGCTTTTTTCCCCCCCAGTTTCTAGCCCTAATCTTTATCTCAGAGGTGTTTGAGCAAGATGCATCAAGAAGGCATGGGGAAATGGTTCCTTTCTTACTTCCCCAGAGGCTCCTCCTTTCTGCTTCAGCCAACACTAGACATTTGGGGACTTGCCTGGTGGTCCAGGGGTTCAGAATTCGCCTTCCTATGCAGGGGATATGGGTTCAATCCCTACTCAGGGAATTAAGATCCCACAAGTCTTGGGGCAATTAAGCCCGTGGGCAGCAACTAGAGAAGCCAACACGCCACAACTACTGAGCCCGTGTATCACAATAAAGATCTAGTGCAGCCAAAATTAAAAAAGAAACAAAGCGATCAATAAAATTTAAACACACACATACACACGCACACACACCAGATGTCTCTATGAACAGTAATTCATGTAAATAGATGCTCACTTCTTTCAGCTACTAAAATGTTTCTCTGATACATATCTGTCTGCCTGAATTGAGCCCCCTAGGAGTGTTAAGACCTCTAAGTTCCAAGAACTTGGCTAGATAAAAGCCCCTGGTCCCTGCTCCCAACAAGGACTTCATTTAAGAACATGGATTTAAAATAAAAAAAAAAAAAAAGAACATGGACTTCAGTTACACAAATCATGATTTTCACCTTGACCTTGCCACTTAGGTAATCTCAGATAAGTTGTTTCACCTTATGTTTCTCAGTTACCCTGTCTACAAAATGGATATTGTAAGTTATACTGCCACTAAAAACTGTGAATATGAAATGAGATAATGTAAATTAAGTGATTAGCAGAATTCTAGGCACATCACCTGGTCTCATCACTTCATGGCAAATAGATGGGGAAAAAAACAGAAACTGGCAGATTTTATTTTCTTGGGCTCCAAAATCACCGTGGATGGTAACTGTAGCCATTAAATTAAAAGATGCTTGTTCCTTGGAATAAAAGTTATGGCAACCCTAAATAGCGTATTAAAAAGCAGAAACATCACTTTTCTGACAAAGGTCCGTCTAGTCAAAGCTATGGTTTTTCCAGTAGTTATGTACGAATGTGAGAGTTGGACCATAAAGAAGGTTGAACTCTGAAGAATTGATACTTTCAAACTCTTGAGAGTCCTTTGTCCAGCAAAGAGATCAAACCAGTCAATCCTAAAGGAAATCAACCCTGAATATTCACTGGAAGGACTGATGCTGAAGCTGAAGCTCCAATACTTCGGCCACCTGATGGGAAGAGCCGATTCATTGGAAAAGACCCAGATGCTAGGAAAGATTGAGAGCAGGAGGAGAAGGAGGCAAAAGAAGATGAGATGGTTGGATGACATCACTGACTCAAAGGACATGAGTTTGAGCAAGCTCCAGGAGATACTGAAGGACAGGAAAGCCTGCAGCCCATGGGGTTGCAAAGAGGCACACAGCACTTAGCAACTGAACATCAACAATAAGGCACATCAGAGACACCGAGGGAAGAGTAGTTACAAGGTTCACCTTTCCAGTTGTCCCTGCCCTTGGTATTCAAGTCCTTATGCAATCCCCTCACTTAGTGGCTTGCTTATGCAAATAGTACACAGCAAATGTGATAGGATATCACTTCTGTGATTAAGTTATGAAAGGCTGTGACTTCAGTCTTACTAGACTCTCCCTACTACCTTCTCAGCTTACACTTTGATGAAACTGATGGCCATGTTGGAGAAATCCATGCAGCCAGGAGCTAGAGTGGCCTTAGGCCAACAGCCGGTGAAGAGCTGAGACTTTCAATCCAACAGCCTATAAAGAACCAAATCCTATCAACAACCAGCAGGAGATTTCTTCCCCAGTGAAGCCTTGAAATGAGGCTACAGCCCAGCCAACAGCACAATTGCACCCTGTGTGAGATCACATAGGCACCCATCTGTCCATGTCCTGATTGCTGGCTCACAGAAATTGTGAAATAATACACACGTATTTTTTAAGTCACCAAGTTTGGCGATAAGTGGCTATGCAGCATAGATAACTAATACAGTAGCTATCAGGCTATTGCCACTGATGCTTCTGCTACTGCAACTGTTAACAGCAGAGAAGAGGAACAGCCTAGCCCCAGGACTGCAGGGCAGAAGTGAAAAGCTAGCCATCCATGATCTCAAAATTTTTACCAAATCTTCTATTGGTCTTAAATTTATTAAAAATCTCTACATTTGCTTTCTACCCTTTAATATATCCATGACTTCTTTTTAAAAGTTTAAAAGCACCTACCAGTTAAATTCATTAATTCCCAGCCCCATCTCAAATCAGATGGTCATTTTAGGACCCTAGGTATTATTCATTTCTAGGCATCCTTTACCCCTCACATGTTACCTGTCACTCACCTCAAATCAATGCATCTTGGGAATAGTACCAACCTAAGTTTGAAAACCGGCATTGTGAGCATCACCAGAGACTGAGCCCATTGCCTTCATCTATAAAATAAGGATAATTCTCCCATCTTCAGAGTGTTGTTTTGAGGCTACAGTGAGAGAGCATTTATCAAGTGTCTGAGCAGTAAGTATCAAGAAATGTATCTTTCATTTCAAATACCTCTTGTGCACGAATCACAGTATCATGGAACATTATGGATCTTAATCTGCCATAGGAAATTACACTGAGAAACAGCAAAACTATACCAAAATTGAAAAAAGGAAAATAAATGGCTTCAACTCAGAAGCAACTCATTTTTAGGTTATACTGGGACTTCATTTCTTCAGGGTTTACAGGATTCCACAAAAGCATCTGTGAGGTGTTTTTTGTTTTCTTCCCCCTTCATGGGAAAATATAGCAGACTCTTCCCTCCTTGGAGGGTGTGAGTGGCCACACATCAGGATGTTTGAATAAAACCTACCCAACCTTTGCTGGGATGCAAGGCAATAAAGGAAGACAGAGCAGGAGCTGGGCACACTGGCTCCAGTGAAGACAACTGACCAGTGAATATAAAGCCCAGGAGCCTCTGAAAACTCAGGCCGTGGCCTGGCAGGCCTTAGCATGCAGAATAAGTCCAGTCGCTTGGGGGTTCCCAAATTCAGGGAAACCTTCTGTGCGTGGTGTGAGCACGATGAATAGTTCTGTTTTCTGGAAAGAGACAATGGCAGAAACGAGGCAGTACTGTACAGAGGCATGATACCTCTCTACTTTTACACATAGACAAACCACCTGGAGATCTTGTTAAAATGCAGATTCCAGTTCAGCGGGACTGGAGTGGGTCAGAGGCACTTGCATTCCTGAAATGTTTCCAGGCTTCCAGGTGAGGGTCTGATTCCAAGGTTACACGTTGAATAGCAAGAATGTCGTAGGAAAAGCAAGGGCTTTGGAGTCAAGCAAAGATTGAGATCGAGCTCAGTCATTTATTAGTTGTATGACTTCAGGCTAATCATTGACTGCTTTGAACCTATTTCCTCATCTGGAAAATGATTCTGTTTATTTCCTAAGATTGTTGTGAGGATTAAAAGGAAAAAATATGCTTGCAAATGCTGAGCAAAGTGTTCTAATATAATAAACTGTAGGGAGAGGGAATTTTCTACCACATCCCTCATGCTTCCATCTCTGCTGGACCCTTGAATAGCCAATCGAGCTGGCTATCTGCAGGGCATTGAGTTAACCACGGTCAGTGTTCCTTCCTGCTCCCCAAGGGTAAGGAAATCTAGGCGCATTTATGGCTCCTTGGAGGAAGCAAGTTCATGTGTGCCTCTAATCAAGTGAGTAACTCACGCTGTAACCTCCTCTGAAGACTGTCACCTCAGTTTTTAAAAGTATTTTATTTGGCTGTGGTGGGTATTAGTTGTGGCATGCCAGATCTTTGATTTTCATTGTGGCATATGGGGTCTTCAGTTGTGGGATATAGAGTGGCAGCATGTGGGATCTAGTTCCCTGACCAGGGATCAAACCTGGGCCCCCTGCATTGGGATTGTGAAGAATTAGCCACTGTACCACTAGCTAAGTCCCAGCCAACCTCAATGTTTTAAAAAGGGGGTTAAATAAACCAGCCTAGACTCCTTAACCTCATTCTGCAAGTAGACTTTTCACCAGAGCTCATCACTGGAGGTTATTGGGACCAGAGCTCATCACTGGAGGTTATTGGGTATTGGTCCAGCTTTTAATTGAGAAGAGTTTTATGTCTGCATATGATATTTTTGCTTATGGACATAGTCGTCTCAGTTGAGAGTTCCCAGGATGTGTGAGCAGGAAACCAGTCTTTGAGCATTTAGTTAGTTCCAGCTGTAATACCTTCCAGTGTTTTTTAAAACCTCGCCGTGATCACTGAGTTGTAGCTGTGGTCTTTTCATCACCACCACTGCTTCCATCATCACCGTCATAATCCCCAGTAGGACCCAAACCCAATTTTGTTCAGTTTAATCGGAAGTGAAATCACTTGTGTGTCCACACTGTTCCCTATGGTGTAGTTCTGTCCTCTGCTCTGGTGTCATTAGATGGACCAAATTCATTCAAATGGTCTGAGTGCACTGGCCATGCTGGTACTAAGCAGTGGGAATGAAGACATATCAGAAATTGCCTGCGTCATAGCAGGACTGGAGCAGCATGGAGCCCCGGATGGAAATTTACACCCAGGACTCTGGCTTCAGGAGACAAAGAGGAAATGTGAGGCTGAGTGCACCTTCACCCCAGAAGGGTCTCCCCTAGCTCGGAGCTGGGGTGAGGGGTGGGAGCGGGTGCCAGCCACAGACAGACATTCCCAGAAGATCTGCTCACACTGCCAGTGGGACTCTTATCTAGTTTGGACATTATCTGAAATTAAAATCATACCTGACATATGAGGCCCTGGAAGAGGGGCTCCATGCCTTCCCACCTGAGATTATCTCTGTTTCGTTCCTGTGTAATAAGAAGGGCAGACAGAGGATTCTCAAGTCCCCCCTCCCTTGTCCCTTGCTTTTCTTTCTGGCAGGAAAATGGCCTTCTGCTAGGGCCATGGTTTTTGGAGAATATTCTTCTAAGAGTGACTCTCTAGGAGAGAAAGTGAAGCACGGATGTTTGTTTGGAGAGGCCCTGCCCGTGTCTGGCCCCGCTGTAGGTCCCTAAGATGAAGCACAATACCTTACTCCTGGGGGCTGTGTTGGCACCATGCGCATTATTTACACCTGTGTGTTTTTGTTCAATCTTGCAAAAACCTCTATCATGACAGGATTACTGGTCTCACTCTACAGTTGAGGATACTGCATCTCAAATGATACGGGGAGTTTTCAAACACACGCACACTTGGATCCTAACCCATGTCCTTTGATCTGTCCCAGTGCCCTTTTCTCTCAGATCAAATAGTGAACATTTAGGTCTCTATAGCAACTCCTCACCTCTGTCTTTACAACATGAAAATAGCCACGGATGATGCACAAACAAATGAATGTAGCCATGTTCCAATAATGTCCAACTGTGTTTACTTACAAAGCGGGCAGCCAGCCCAAGGGCAATAGTTTTGTGCCCTCTGGAAAGCTCCCTGGACTCCCATCTCTGATACCTGGTGATAAGCCTGACAAACAGGCAAGTAAACATTAGTGGCCTCTGTATTTCCATTCTGCCCAATAAATACCATATGATCCAGGCCTGGCCCCAGGTCCTCAATCACAGAGTGTGGCATTTCTTGTGTCAGACATGGCCCACATCTATCATCGATCATTATGCCATACCCTTTCCCTGGGTCATCTTCATCACGGTAGAACACAGTCCACAGGCTCTTTATTTAGCTTCATGGTATGGACCATTATCTAATTTTAGGACCCTTTCTATGATATAAATAGAGACTTTGAAGTCCATGAGTTTAATAGTGGATCCAATCTTCAAGCACAGTTTCAGTACAGACATACGTTTTTCTCCTGGGCAGTTTTCTTATCGACCCTCAGTAAAAACAAAGAGCAAAATATTAAGTCGTAAGTCAGGGAAAGCATTTCTGCCGTGGGCTGGATAATGTGACTCAGGTATTTTGTTTCTAGTGGAGAGTGGAGATGAATGGACAGTTAGCATGTCTATTAGACACTATCAAACATCAGATATCGTAAATGAGCCCCTGAGAAGCGTGGTTCTCATTCAATTCACAATCAAATCTTCTAACAAGGACATAGAGTGCAGATAATCTCTACTGTGGATTAAAGGGAAACCATAGACTTTGGCCACTATGTGATACCGAAAGGTAAATATGCCATTCTTGGAGAACACTTAAGAACTGATCATTCAGTGCCTTTCCAGAGAAAGAGCTAAACCATTTCAGTACAAATCGTTGTTCGTTGTTCAGTCACTAAGTCGTGTCTGACTCTCTGTGACCCCACGGACTCCAGCACACCAGGCTTCCCTGTTCTTCACCATCGCCCAGAGCTTGCTCAAACTCATGTCCATTGAGTCGGTGATCCCATCCAACCATCTCATTCTCTGTCTACCCCTTCTCCTCCTGCCCTCAATCTTTCCCAACATCCGGGTCTTTTCCAATAAGCCAGCTCTTTGCATCTGGTGGCCGAAGTATTGGAACTTCAGCTTCAGCATCAGTTCTTCTAGTGAATATTCAGGGTTGATTTCCTTTAGGATTGACCAGTTTGATCTCTTTGCTGTCCAGGGGACTCTTAAGAGTCTTCTCTAGCACCACAGTTCTAAAGTATCAGTTCTTTAGTGCTCCGCCTTCTTTATGGTCCTACTCTCACATTTGTACATGACTACTGGAAAAACCACAGCTTTGACTAGATGGACCCTTCAGTACAAATGAGAGCGGAATATTCCCCCTCCTGCCATCTTAGGATGTCTTGACTTGGGGTTAGCAGAGACCATCCTCAACAGAAATTAGTGGGTGTTAGAATAAAAAAAAGAATGAATATTTAAGAGCTGAATAGGAAGTCCAGTTAAAATGTAAAAGAAACCTTGGGAAACTGACAAGAATTAATTTCACTTATATTATTATTATTTTATTGTTTATGCCCAAAATGCAGAAGCATATCAACTTGCCAAAAGAGTCACTAAAGAAAAAAAAAAGGATTTGTTTGGTTAATGATATGAATATAGTTAAGGCTCTTAATTAGTAAAATCCAACTTGTACTCAAGAAATGTTGATGAAGGTATAGCATAGCAGCAGTAAGAGATGTGAGAGTATCTTTGCCCACATTTCTCTGAGAGACAATCGTCAGAATCAGAAATCCAGCCATCCAGTCACTCATTCACAGATTCATGCATGGATGTTTTTATTCATTTATGCATGTAAAGATTCATCTATTCCTGGATTAATTTGCATAGTAGACTCCCAAGATATATTTGAATGCATAAGTACACAAATTCATTTATTCATCCATGCACGACGTCATTTATTCATGCATCCATGCAACTTTGATACACTCCTTCATTTATGGGCTCTCAAAAGTATTCATTAATCTGTTCAACAAATTGCCATTTAAAATTTACCATACCAAAAAATCACTGAATTAATCTATGCATGGAATAAAGATGATTCCCTTTTTTCATGGAATGCACACTTAAGAGGGGAGGGAAAAACATGTGCATAAAAAGGCTTAAAAATGAGTTGCAAGTTAAGTACTGTGGAAGTTAAAACTGGGGAGTTTACTTCCATGTGGAGAGATATGGGTAGGGAGCATGTTATTATTTATAAAAAGTTAATCTTGAAGCTGAAGTATAACAAGAATTTGGACAGGGGTAGCAAGACCAAGGGAACCATACGAGTACCGACAGTGGGCTGAGAAAACACAAACAGTCTGGAGAAGAATGTTCTCAGGGGCAAGGGGAGGCTCTGCACGGCTGGAGTCCAGGGACTCAAGAGACCTCGGATACTAACAGAGACCGGAAGCCAAGAGAGGGTCAGCTCATCAGGGACCTTAATTGCCAGGCTAAGGATCTAGGACTTGATCCTGTAGGTAGTAGTGAGCTGCTGAAGGATTTTAGAGAGAAATTATACCATCAGAAATGGGCTTAAGGAGATTTCCATTGGGTGTCCCTGGGTTGGGAAGATCCCCTGGAGAAGGAAATGGCAACCCACTTGAGTACTCTTGCCTGGAAAATCCCATGGATGGAGGAGCATGGTGGGATACAATCCATGGGGTCTCAAGAGTCGGACACAACTGAGCGACTTCACTTTCACTTTGACTGTCATGCACAGAGAGGTGGGGAGAGGAGCTAAAGGGGAAGATACCCAGACCAGACCTGGAACTATGAAGAGAAGACTTGTTGGAGAGAGAGAAAGAGAGATTTAAAAGATATGCTTTAATAAGACTTGGAAAACAGATCATAGAGAGAGGGGAAGAATAGGTAGATGTCTCGGGGGTTTCCAGTCAGCAGTCCAGGAGATGGCAATGTTTTTTAAACATGATGAAGGGTCAGAGGCAAAGGAGCTAGACTGGAAGGGAAGCTGAGGGGATAGAGCTTGTCCTGGGTCTGCTGTGATTCTCGGGATGCTGGCAAATGCCCTTGAAAGCAGAAGCAAATAACTTTAGACTCTGCATGAGCCAGCGCACTGGAGAACACCCCCTCCTCCCCACCAGCTCCGTCAGCCTACAGTCCTCTCCCCACTGACTCTGAGAAATGCGAGCTCCGGGAAACCATCAAGAAAGGCTACCGGTGACCCGAGGGAGAAGCGGGGGGCAGGGAGCAGGGAGGGGAGAACAACCCACAAAGTGACTTACCACGCGCGCCTGTTTCTGCTGCGTTTCTCAACCTTGGCCTGAGCTAATGAACCTCAGAGAGCAAAGCTGTCTTTTGTTTGTTTGTCATTTTGAGGTTTTCTGGTTGATTAAGATCTATGCCAGCAGGAGGGGATAAAATCACCAGCAGTTCTTAGTTTGAGGCTCATAGGGTATTGTCATCCCCTCCTGACGGAATGCTAAACTTAATACAAAAACACTGTCCCATCCACTTTAGACGAGAGAAATTGTTAAAAGGACTTTTTCTTTCTCCTTTTTCCATTTGAATAGTTATTATTATTATTTTTGGCCTTGTCTTATCATTTTCTGCTTTGTTTCACACCCCCTGTAAATCAGATTTCTTTTAAAAGAGCAAAAATTGAATTCCTAGTTACTGACAAAAACTATCAATGAATCTCACTTTGAATGAGGCCAAGGGAAGGAAAAAAAAAACTCCTAGCGGGTAACACTTTGAGGTTTACTCTTCCTCATCAAACCCTGCTCGCTCTTTATCCAGGGACCATTTTGTCACCCCCATGGGTGCCTAACCCCCATCCTTGAAACCCCTAACTCTTGCTGGAACTCTCAGAGCTTCCAGTCTTCTAGGGGGATGTAATTATCTGAAGTGGCGTGGATCCAGAATCCAGCTTCCGGATGAAAAGGATTTCTCACGAAAGATTAAGTGGTAACACGTATGTCCACAGAGCCCCCAGCGCTGGAGCCATTCAGGGCAAGCAAGAAAATGGCCGCCACTCTCCTTTCCTCTCTGGAAACTCTCCCTGGGCCTCTTTCCACCCCAGGCGGCGCAGAGCCTTTGAATCTGTTCAGGTGTCTCATCTTGGGAGCCAACAGACAGGTGAAGGGATGGCAGGTTTATCCCCGGTGAGCGTTACGGGGCCGGGAGCCAGGGACGCGGCTGGACGCAGGCAGCCAGCGAGGCTGGCCGTGTGAGGAGCGCCGCCCAGGCCTCCGGGTCGGCGTGGTCCAGGCCTCCTTCCGGTTTCCGGGAGCCCTGGGTCCCGGCTGGCATGACAACACTGCCCTCTGCTGGAGACGCGCGGTCATCGCGCCCCGCCCGGAACCAAGGGCCAAGGGCAATGGCTGGGAATATGGTGGGGACGCAAAAGGCTTAACACCCGTCTCTGAGTCAGCTCTCATGGGGCTGGAACGTCACGCGTCCCCGCCCCTGAGGTCAGCCTTGGCCCGGGTGTGTAGGATCAGACAGCTCTGCCAGGCCTTTGCTCTGTGTTCCTGGGTGTGCCTCACCTTCCTCAGATTCAGAGCAAGGAGAAAGTCACGTACATGACGGGGCTATGTGGGGTATGAAAGGAATAGTATCCCTTCCACAGGGTGACCGTACATCCCGGTTTGCCCCAAGTGTCATTATAAAAGCGCCCTTTTTCCTTCTTTGGAAGATAAGCGATATGGTCAGCCTATCCAAAACGCAGGGCACACCGCCAGGCGCAGTAGTCACCCTAGGAATCCTAGTTTTCCTCTCTTTATTCGGCTGCTGCTCTTCTGTGGAAGCTTATGTCCATTTGTTAAAGGGCCTGTGACATGGTTTCCTTTGCCTTTCTTTCTGTGAGAAAACCAAGACACTAGCTTTCCTGCATTCAACTAAGAAAGCGGTGCTGCCGTGTTAGGAAGACTCAGTGGTGGAGGGGCCAGGAGACATAGAAGGATCACCCAGATCCATCCAACTTCCGAGAAGATTCTGAGAAAGCCCCTCCACTCCTCCGTCCCTGCCCCTTGAAAAGAGGGGCCTTCTTTGCGGGATACATCAATCGGTATGAAAATGCAGTACTAGACATTATCTCGGTTTCAATGGATACCAACTATCCACAGTTTGAAAAATATCTAAAAGAAAAAGAAATGCCAAAATGTGGCATATATAGGCATATAGCTATCTAACATGCATTTATTTCTTCCATGCCTGAGAAATGTGGGGAATTATTGAAATGTCTACCACTGTGATAGCTCAGATCAGCAACAATGGTCAAATTTTGTTGCATCAACATCCCTGATGGGAAGTTGGCACCAATGCCAGGGTAGCAGCTGATCTGCATGTCTATTTACATAAATTTGCATTGGTGTGCTGTTAAAAAATAAATGCTGATATTAAGGAAAGTGGCTTTCCCCCAGACTAAGGCATCTCAACAGCAGAGCCGTGAAGAGCCCAGGCTCTGGGATCTAGCTGTTACCGTCTATTCGTGTGACCTTGAATGTGTTGTGACCTTGAATGTGTTGTGACCTTGAATGTGTTGTGACCTTGCGGTGCTGTGTTTTCTTATCTGGGAATGGGAATAATAAGAACACCACCTACTGCAGAGTGCTGGTGCAGAGATTAAGTGAGTTAATGTGTATGAAGGACTTAGAGCATTGCCTGGCCTATTAAGCGCCCAGATATTAGCTGCTATTATTATCCCAGAGCTGGTCTCGTCTCCCACCGCCAACCTTTGTAACAAGCTCTCTGCTTTCTGTAAATCATAAAAGTTGGAAATCCGGAGCTGGGAGGGACCTCAGAACGTCTAATCAGTCACTTTCAAACTTTTATTTTATCCCTTTTAAAACAGCCGTGGAACACTTTTTGAAAATGAAAGCGTATGTGGAAACCCAGCATGGGGGGCCATGTAGCATTGTGGTTAAGAAAATGGGCTTTGCAGACAGACAGGTCTGATTTCCAGTTCTGGCAAAGCTGCCTATTAGCCTTGTGACACAGGGCAAATGATTTACCTTGACTTTAACCCTCAGTTTCATAAAGTGTAAACTAGCAACAGTAATTGTAAATATTTCATAAGGTTATTATGAACCTAAATAATTTCATACCTATTGAGTGTTTATGCAATGCCTGGCACATCATAAGGACCCAATAATTATGCTAACTCTTAAGATTTTAATGTTTGAAATAAATGCAAGCCTAGACACTCTGGTTGAAGCCTGGCAGAGAACCAGAACCACAAGGGGTGCTCCAAGAAAACCCCTATGACTCTGCAGGTCACAATGTAAAAGCCCCTGGGGACTTCCTCGATGGTCCAGTGGCTAAGACGCCGTGCTTCTAATGCAGGAGTGCAGGTTCCACCCTGGTTAGGGGACAGAGATCCCACATGCTGTGTGGTACAGCAAAACAAATAGCTTTTTTTTTAATTTAAAAATAAATAAATAAAAACTCCTATTTAAGCCAACATCTGGAAAGCAAGTTCCAGAAGCCCCCCACCCCTGGTCACAGCTAGCATTAAGTTTCCATCAGTAGCTTTTCTCCCCCCTTGCTAGGGTTCTAGTTCTGCCACCGTCACTTACTGGCCGTACAGTTGTCTTTCTTCCCCCTGGCCCTTAAATCCACAGCCCTGAGACAGCCTCCTTGGTTTAAACACCTTTTCTCAGGCCCTATTAGGCTGAGCAAAAGTGTGTGGCATCCCCTGCAGTTGGCTCCCGATGGGGTGAAAAGTGTCCTGAACTTGCACTGACATCTCTTGCTTCCTCTGAGCCTTCGGCAGCTCCGCGCCGGAGGGGGAATGAGTCATTTTGTTAAAAATAAAAACACGACCATCTCCCCTCTAATGGCTGTGTTCACAATCCCTGCAGGCTGGCGCTGACATGCATTCCGAGCAGCCAGGCACAGCCAGCGGGCAGCCCGGAACCCAGTCTGCCTGAAACCACCGTTGTGGCTTGGCTGAATCTCAGGGGTCCAGCCAGCCCCACCTTGACGAGGCTGTGGGTGATGTGGGTGCCTGGATGACATTAGCATGAGCTGGGAGGGATGGCGCCGTTCCAGAACATTTAGTTAGGGGACAGAGGGTAAGATTCATAGCCCACAAAGAGCTGGTCCAATCTCTGCATTTTGCTGAGACCCATAAACTGGGAGTAACTTATCTAAGATGACTTAGCTGAGAGGAGAAGAAAGGCAAGGATGCAAGGCTCCTGTCTATGGCAGTTATAGCCATGACTGCTACCCGTTCTCTTACTTCTGTCTGCTGTTCTCAGCACCAGGCTAAATGGTTTACTCAATGGCTGCCTTCAGTCCTCAAAACAGTCCTGTGGGGGAAGAACTATTAGGATTTTCATTATACCGGTGAGAAAACAGAAGGTTAGGGAGGTCAAGTTCCGTGCCTAAGCTGTACCAGCGAGCATGTGGTGAAGATGTGTGTGAGGTTGATTTGAGTTCAGAGCCTGGATTCCAGGCACTGAATCATCAGAGTTTGTGCCGGGGGGAAGTGTGTTTCTTTGCCTGTGTGCATGATGAGAGATCAGGGACCGTGCCTTGTTCCTTGCTGAATCGTCAGTGTTCATTGAGGTGTCTGCATAAAACCAGGCGCCCTGTCAATATCCGTTGACTTCCTCTGTGAAGAGCGTGATCATTTGTTCCTTTGGGGCCTAGGATGTTCCCCCTCTAACTGAGAGTACTAGTGACTGCTATGCAGCTTTGGTCAGAACGAGTTCCTCTGGCCGTTTTGGGTAAAATCTCTCTTCTCTTCCCCATCAGACTCCTAACGTATATTCAGGCTGATGAGAAGCAATACATTTGAGGGCTGAATGGGAAGTTAATGAAGCCATGGCGATAGTCTCAGTTCCACTGTGTGACTTTGGAGAAGAGCTTCTCTGAACCTCGACTTACTCAGCTGGAAGGAAGCCAGATGGTTTCCAAGGATCTCATGCAACAAGAGCTTCATCAAGGCAGAGTTGTAGAGTGACATTTCTGAGTTCAGCACAATGGGCATTTTGAGCTGGATTCTGCTCTGTCATGGGGACCTATCCTGTGCATCCAGGAAGCTCAACAGCATCCTTGGTCTCCACTCATTAGATGCCAGTAACTCTTCCCCAGTTGTGAAAAATAAAAATGTCTCCTATTGCATGCATGTTCACTCATCTCCAACTCTCTGTGACCCTATGGACTGTAGCCCGTCAGGCTCCTCTGTCCATGGGATTCTCCAGACAAGAATTTTGGAGTGGGTTGCCATTTCTTACCCCAGGGGATCTTCCTGACCCAGGTATTGAACCCACGTCTCCTGAGTCTCCTGCATTGGCAGGGAGATTCTTCACCACTGTGCCACCTGGGAAGCCCTTGTCAAATGTCCCCTGGAGAGGGAAGGAGCCAGACCTCTGGTGGGAATAACCCAGGCCCTGCCCTGGCCTTCGCAGCCTCTATCTCAGTGTCCTCTGGTGAGCCCTGGTCCCCTCTGGACCCTACCCCTTGTCAGGATGCTATTGTCTGTTCATCCAGGATGACTGAGCCACGAGTGTGCTCCAACTGTCACCCCCTCCTACCTGCGCTGTGGGCGCGGGTGACTATCAGCGGAGAGAATTTGGTGTTAAGTTCTTTGGGGCAGGTATGCGACTGTCAGAATCCACTAAGAAGAGAGAGTACTGTGTTAGATGTATTTATCAAACCTCAGAATCATGTTTGTAACTCAGAGAAAATCCCGTTATCCCCATTTCACAGCTTCCATCAGCCTCTGCTGCCTACAATCCAAGACCCTATCATATTCCGGTGTTTCATGACCTGACCCCAAAGGCCCCAGTTCTCCCCTACTCTCATGCCATTTTTTTTTCTTTTACTTTGCAAAGCTGCTGCCTCTGACAGGATTCCCTTCCCTCTATCAGGAATGATAAACTCTAGATTCATCAGTCCAGATCTGAGCTTAGAGCACCTCCTCCAGGAAGTCTTCCAAAACTCCCTGTGTATATATTTGTAACCTCTCGGTTTTTCCCATACGGCAGAGTGGCTGCCACACGTGAGACTCGGATGCACAGCATCGCTTCTGTAAGCTTCAGTGCTCTCACATATGTAGCTGGCTCTGTTCCTCTGCAGGACCCTGACCCATGTAACATATTCATCACCATCATCACCACCACCACCATCCTCATCACCGCTATTCACATGGCATTTGGTCAAACACGTGTGCCAGAAGCTGCTCTGGGCTCCAGGTTTCTGAGAGCCAGACACTCTTTCTCAGTGAGAATCAGAGATTTTGGCTGCTCCTCTTTATGCTCTGTGACCACAGCCTTCTCTTAGGACGTGGACATAATACGCCACCTCCCTTTGAGGGATCTCCTGTGTGTCTCCAGTGAGATAAGAGCGTTAGGAGCCGTTTGTAACATCAGAAGTCACCCCACGCTTGTAAGGGGCTATTATTGGGGAATCAGGGAGCATGTCATCCAGTTCTGCAGATGTTAAGCATTCTAGAAGCAGGATTTTGTCTTTTTCACGTCTATATGCTCTGGGTCCTGAGCAGGGTCTTGTTGAGTTAAAAAATGAAAGGCCTTATTTTTCCGGTCCCTGGCTCAGAAATGCATGATAATTTCTACCTATGTTCATACTGAATACACAGATAAACATCCCAACACCCAAGGAAATCCAAACCTATCCAAACGGGAAGAGAGATTTTTCTCTGAAACCTTCTGGAGCAATCGTTTTCAGATTTCCTTCGAGGAACGGGTCACTCTGTCTGTTCCTCTACTTCTTTTGCTAACTTTTCTTGAAAGCCTTGTCTCTGGAGAATACAATTTGAAAAGAATTGGTCTTAAATATTTTGAATAAAATTTAATGGTGGAAGAACACTCTGCAGGAAGTCTGAAGGTTTCAGTCGAGCCTTTTTTCTACTCAGCGTACTAAGAGACATCTCACTGACACTTCCCTTCCCCATGCCTCAGTTTCCCTTTTCACCAGACCTTCCCTTTTCCATGTCTTCTTGAACTGCAAGGCAATCAGTCAGTCCTGAAGAAATCAACTTTGGATATTCATTATGACGAATGACACTGAAGCTGAAGCTCTAATACTTTGGCCACCTGATGCAAAGAGCTGACTCACTGGAAAAGACCCTGATGCTGGGAAAAGTTGAGGGCGGGAGGAGAAGGGGGCAACAGAGGATGAGATGGCTGGATAGCATCGCTGACTCAATGAATATGAATTTGAGCAAACTCCAGGAGACAGTGAAGGATGAGGAAGACTGGCATGCCGCAGTCCATGGGATCACGAAGAGTCAGACATCGGACATGACTTGGCAACTTAACAACAACAAAAGTGGATGAGATGGACTCTCTTTGAGTGGTCCAATCAGACATACTGGTCTAAAGCAAATGAAGGAAGCATTCAATTAGTCAACCTAGATTCTTCCTCCTTTAGCAATATCCCTTTTATATTAAATTTTGCTTCATCTCTTGAAGAGAGCAAGGACCCAAAGAGAACCCAGTGGAACCTATCCAGGTGATGGAGCTTCAGCAGCAACACCTGAGCACCTTTATGGGGTTACTGTGGCAACCCGAGCTCTCGAGTGGTTAGATTAGGTGTCTGCATGACCTGATCAGCCATGAAATGGGAGAAAACAAAAGACTGGTAGTTGTAACAGCAGCTGGGACCGTATGTTTGGCTCCAGCAGGATGGAGGCGCAGTGCCGGGGGCTGTACTCCAGGCAGTTAAAAAAAATATCAGCATCTATTTGCCAGTCTAATTACCAGAATATCATTCGCACATTATCCAGCCAGAACCTGCTCTCTCGTCCTCACAGGGCCCTAACGGTCTTTATTATCCTCTTCTCATTACCCCCTAATAGCAGATGAACATCTTGTAACTTTGCTTGGCATAAGCTTGGCTATGATGGGACTTGCTTTCTCAGGATGCCTTCTTTAGCCCCAGAAATGCACACATCTCTTTGTCTGATATTCTGAATCAAGTTTTCCACCTCCATTTTCTTGCAACCTGCCTGATGTCAGGGAGTTAGAAAGTCTAACTTCAAATCTTGCTTCTGACTTTTCTTTCTGGAAAGAAAGTAATCTTTGACAACTTCTCTGAGTCTTGGTTTTCATGCCCATTATGCATTCTCCATCAAGTTCCTAGGTTTATGGGATAATCAAACTATCCTTTGCATTATAAAATGCATTACAAAGTGTGATAATATCACACAGATGTTCATGTTGGTATAGTCTAAATGGCTGTTTACATTTTACAAAATCTTTTGGATTCCACGATCACTTCCCAAATTGGGTGTAAAGGAAGTCTAGTTCCATGAAATGATAATAAATGTACTCTGAGAAAACATTTTTTAAAGCATTCACAGAATAAATAAAATTGAATGTTAATTATGCAAATTTCTTGTGAAGACCTTCTAAGTGACTTTATGCTAGAAATGTTATCTGCCACACAGAAGCTCTAGTTTTCCCTCAGGAATCACGTATTATATCCTGGAACTAGTTCAGCAGAAAATAAAATTTGAGAATTATTGATGTATACTATCTTCTATTTTTAAAAAGTACATTATAACAACTTCTTTAAAACTAAAAATAAATAATGCAGGTAAATCTAGGATAGGAAGACAGAGAAATTAAGCCACTTCCTTTTATTCTAGGCTCTGTAATTATTTTACTTTGTATGTTTCTTTTCATTCCTCTGTCTGTCTCTCTGCAACCCCTGTCTGCCACTCGACTTCTTTTTAAAATCACTTGGTAACTTGTCATAAATATACATTTTCATGCCCCTCCCCAGAAACTCTTGAGTGGAACTCAGCGAAAAGTGATTCTGATGGACACTGAAGTTTTTGCTTTAACTCACTGATTTAGTTACTTAATAATAGTGCCCACTTTCAAGTCCAAATGTCCCAATTTGGAGTATAAATTATATGATCACCTTAAACATAGCTATTTCAGCCATTCTGTTAGCTAAAATATTTTGATAAATAATTTCATTCCTTTTGGTAGACAGCACACACGCATGTGCACATACACACACACATACACACACCCCTAGACAGTTCAGCCTCCTCCTTTGGGGACAAATAGACATTCCAATTACTAAAGAATTAGTGCTGGGCACAGCAGTTTCTTGTTCTGACATCCTGGACTGAGTCTTTTTGAAGGATCAGTGCCCTTACTATGACAATTAAATGATAATTATGTCAAGTGCTTAGCACGGAATGTGCTACATAGGAAGAACTCAATAAATAGCAGCTATTTATATTTATTTTTCTACTCTTTCTGACATCTTCTGTATGTCAGAAACTGTGAGTAGGTTCTGGGCATTAAAAAAATGAAGCAGACAGAAATGACCCTCCCCCTGACCCCGGACCTTGTGATCTAACTGGAACTGACGAAGTCCTGACGGCAGACAGATCTGATCCGAGGTGACAGGGCCGTATCTGGACAAGCAGGACCGATGGCTGCACATCACAGGAGTCGAGACTCCCGGCCTCGGCAGTGGTGAGTGCGAGCAGGGGCCGGGGTGGGGAAGTGGGTGTTCTCTAGGAAAAGCAAGGGCATGTGAGAAGTCCAGGAGATGAGGAAAAAGCACGGCCACTCGTAGACAAACAGCTCAGATGGGCTGAAGTTCCTCATTGTGGTCGGCAGAAAATGGAGAATGATGATAAGAGATGTGCCCGAAGAGGATGGAGGAGGAAGTGGCAATCCACTGCAGAGTTCTTGCCTGGAAAATCCCATGGACAGAGGGGCCTGGAGGGCTACAGTCCATAGGGGTTGCAAAGAGTTGGACAGGACTGAGGGACTTCGCTTCCCGAAGAGGCTGGCAGGGACCTCATCATCAAGAGACGCTGGAGCCATGTTGGAAAGCTTGAAAATTGTTTTGGGGGCAGTGGGGAACCATGGAAGGGTGCTCAGCGGGCGGGGGGAGCGTGGTTGGTATTTATGACCCTCACCCGGCTGCTGTGTGCACATGACCCAGTGAGAGATGACGAGGGCCATGAAATCGTCCAGCTGTAACTGGTGCTGTCCTGGACGAGGAAAATGGAGTGGGCGTGGAACGTTGTATCTACAACCACGTTTATTGAATTTTGCTTCCAAGATATAAAATAAAATACTCATTGTTTTCTCTCTCACCGTTAAGTTTTGTTTTAGAAAATAAAATGATTGCAGTGATACCTGGGCATTTGCATCCCTAAATGAGCTCTTGTTTCAATTGTTCTCGCTACATTTACTGTCCAGAACTTAAGCCTCAACGTAGACCTCTGACAAATGGAACATGTGTTAGTCCATCTAATTATCTAGCATATTAGGTATATATTGCTGCTAACACAATTGTTGAAATGCTGTGATTTATAATAAATACATATTTGGTCATTTGAATGTCCAAATATATATTTCTCATATATATTTGATCTCAGCCCACAGTTCCTGACTCACTGCTCCCAAAACCCTCGGAATTTCCCAAGTGAGAAGAGCAGTGGGAGCATCTTTTGTTATAACCACTGGTCTCTCATCGTCAGTTTCTGAAAACACTTCAGAGCCGTAAAGGTGAAATGGATGTCTTGTTATTCATAACAAGCTCTTTTCCACCACAACTGGGTTTGTATTAATGAAAGTAACTTCCGGAAAGCACCTAAAGATGAGGGCTTGTTGCCAGGGTAACCAACTAGGAATAGAGGATAATCAGTTTGACCTCCTGATTTCCAGGGAGGGGAGAGAGGCCTGAGCTTGAATCAATCACCAATGATCAATTATTTAATCAATCATGTCCATTAATGAAGCCTCCATAAAAACCCAAAAGGATGCTGTCTGGAGAGCCTCTGGGTCAGTGAACACCTGGAGATTTAGAGAGAGTTGTGTGCCTGGATAGGGTATGGCAGTTCCACACCCTGTCATCATGCCTTGCTCCATACATCTTTTCTACCTAGATATTCCTGCATTGATGTTCAGATCCCAAGTCGTGTCCAACTCTTTACAACCCCGTGCAGAACGCCAGGTTTCCCTATCCTTCGCTATCTCCTGGAGTTTGCTCAAACTCATGTCCATTGAGTCAGTGACACTATCCAACCATCTCATTCTCTGCTGCTCACTTTTCCTCTTGCCTTCGATCTTTCCCAGCATCAGGGTCTTTTCCACCGAGTTGGCTCTTCACATCAGATGCCAAAGTTTTGGAGCTTCAGCTTCAGCATCAGTCCTTCCAATGAATATTCAGGGTTGATTTCTTTTAGAATTGACTGGTTTAATCTCCTGGCTGTCCAAGGGACTCTCAAGCACCACAGTTCAAAAGCTATCATTTCTTCAGTCCTCAGTCTTCTTTAGGTCCAACTCTCACATCCATACACGACTACTGGAAAAACCATAGCTTTGACTAGATGGACCTTTGTTGGCAAAGTGATGCTTCTGCTTTTTATTATGCTGCCTAGGTTTGTCATAGCTTTTCTTCCGAGGAACAAGTATCTTTTAATTTCATGGTTGCAGTCATCGTCTGCAATGAGTTTGGAGCCCAAGAAAAAATATATATATATTCCCTGTTTCCATTATTTCCCCATCTATTTGCCACATGTAAGTTTTTGAGTTCCTATGAGCGAATCAAGTGAATTGTTGTTGTTCACTCACTAAGTCATGTTCAACTCTTTGTGATCCCATGGACGGCAGCTCACAGTCCCTCAACATCTCCCAGAGTTAGTGAATTAATCCAACCCAAGTTCAGGATCATCAGCACCTCTGATCTATGGTCAGTCACTCAGAAGCACAGGTGACTATCTGGACTTGCAATTGGCATCTAAAGTGAAGAGCAGTCTTGTGTATCTGAGCCATTAACCTGTGGAATCCGATACTATCTCCAAGAAGATGCGTCAGAACTGAGCTGAACTGTAGGACACCCGGCTGGTTTCAGGAGTTGCTTGTTGGTGTGGGTAACCCACCTACCTACCCCACCCCCAAACACACACATTGGGATCTGTGGCCAGAATCTTAGCTATTTTCTTCTCAGTTGATCTGCAGTACAGATCTGTGAGTTAGGTCAGGTAAAATCAGAAATTGAGACCCGTGAGAGGGTTGGCCAGGTGCTTGGTCTTTTGTCTCCAAACCCCATCGTCTTCCACATCATCACTCTGCCTCCCACTAAGGCTTCTGTGTGTTAGGAGGACTTTGGGAGAGCCAAGATTCGAGAGATGGAAACTTGTGTGAAGGTTTGAAATGAGTTGCTGTGTTCTACCCACACATGTCCTACCTAGACTCAGGACAAGAGATGACAGAAAGGAAAGGTGTGAAGGAGGAAGAGGGAGGGAGAGAGAGAAGGACTGTGTCATCTTCTAATCCTGCAAAAGCAGCAAAGGCGGCACTAGAAGACACTTCCCCCAGACCTACAGTTCCCGTGCAGCCTCAAAACCGCACCAAACTGCTCCAGACTCAAGTGTTCTTCTGAAGCTGCTGCTGCTGCTAAGTCGCCTCAGTAGTGTCCGACTCTGTGCTACCCATAGACGGCAGCCCACCAGGCTCCCTGTCCCTGAGATTCTCAAGGCAAGAACGCTGGAGTGGGTTGCCATTTCCCTCTCCAATGCATGAAAGTGAAAAGTGAAAGTGAAGTCACTCAGTCGTGTCCGACTCTTAGCTTAGTGACCCCATGGACTGCAGCCCACCAGGCTCCTCCTTCCATGGGATTTTCCAGGCAGGAGCACTGGAGTGGGGTGGTGGTGCCTTCTCCATCTTCTGAAGCGAGGCCGGGGCAAAGAGAACCATGAGTACATTAGGGAGAGCGCCAGGCTGAGTCCCAGGTAAGCCACTTGCTAGCTGGGCAACTTTCCCCCAGTCTCGGCTTCCCCAGCTGTAAATGAGGATGCTAATAATACCTATTTCCCAGGGTTATAGTGAGGATTTTTTTTTTTAAGTATAGTTGATTTATACTATTTCATTACTTTTAGGTATAGAGCAAAGTGATTTAGTTATACATTTTTTAGAATATTTTCCATTATGGGTTATTACAAGATATTGAATTTGGTTCCCTTTCTATACAGTAGGACCATGTTGTTTATTTTATATATAATAGTTTATATCTACTAATCCCATACTACATAATTTACCCTGCCCTGCTCCCTTTCCCCTTTGGTAACAATTCTTAGTCTATGTCTGTTTTGTATATAGATTCATTTGTATTATGTTTTAGATTCCAGATTTAAGTAATATGATATAATATATGTCTTTATCTGACTTACTTCACTTAGTGTGATAATCTTTAGGTTCATCCTTATTGTTACAAATGGCAATATTTTTCTTTTTATGGCCTAGCAATATTCCATCATAGGCCCAGGTGGCACAGTGGCAAAGAATCTGCCTGCCAATAGAGGAGATGCAAGAGATGCTAGTTAGGTCCCTGGATTGGGAAGATCCCCTGGAATAGGAAATGGCAACCTGCTCCAGTATTCTAACCTGGAAAATTCCATGGACAGAGGAGCCTGGCAGACTATAGTCCATAGAGTTATAAAGAGTCAGCAACAGCACAGTGCACAATATTCTATTATATATGTGTATATATTTATACATATATAATACATACATATATACACATAATACATACATATATACACATAATACATACATACATATATACACATCTTCTTTATCCATTCATCTGTCAATGGGCATTTAGCTTGCTTCTATGTCTTGGCTATTGTGAATAGTCCTATGAACACTGGTGTGCATGTATTTTTTTTAATTAGAAGTTTCATCTTTTCTGGATGTTTACCCAAGAGTGGGAGAGCTGGATCATATGGTAATTCTATTTTTAGTTTTTTAAGGAACCTCCATACTATTTTCCATAGCAGCTGCACCAAATTACATTCCCTATAATGAGGATTATGTGTGTTAATTGTTCAGTTGTGTCCAATTCTTTGCAACCCCATGGACTGTAGCCTGCCAGGCTCTTCTGTCCATGGGATTTTCCAGGCAAGAAAGCTGGAGTGGGTTGCCATTTCCTTCTCCAGGGGATCTTCCTGACCCAGGAGTCAAACCCAGATCTCCTGCATTGCAGGCAAATTCTTTCCTGTCTGAGGCACCAGGAAGCCCACAGTGAGGATTATTGAGAGGATTGAACGTAATAAAGCCTGACAGGCTCTCCCCGCAAAGAGCTGCATAGTCCCTGACGCACGTCAGGCCTTAGCTCAGACGCCTCCTCTCTGAGAGGCCTTTCCTGTCCTTCTCATTTAAAATCATAACACTTCTCCCTCTTGGTCCTCCCCATCCCTCGTCCGTCCTTACTATTCTCCGCAGAACACATCCGTTGTTGGCTAACAATGGATAGTGGTGAACATACCTCCATCTCACATGGTACATATTCTGCTTATTTATTCACTGTGTCTCCACCTGTCACAGGAAAGCAAGGAAGGTTTGTCCGTTCTGCGTATCGCTTTAGTTCCTAAAAGAATACCTAGCACAAAACAGGCATGCAATAGGAACTCACTGCATGAACAAACAAATAAAAGAAAATATTTCATGTGTTGACTTTGCATTTTCAGAACTGTATTATGTTCTCAGAGTTTCTGGTAAGCCAAGTTTGTTTCTAAATATGTAATCCATGAATATGGTCTCACACAAAAGAAACAATCACTATAAGAATACCAAATAGAAATACACAAATAATTGCAACCAAAAAAAGGGCCTCCTTCAGCATCTTTATCCTGCTTCTTACTGCAAGTCAGCCACTGTTTGCTCTTTCAAAACTAACCTATGTTTAGTCACGGGCGTAGAAATGTTTAAACATGGTAATAAGTATGAGAACAAACATTTCTGTGGCACTTAACGATATGTCAAGCACAGTTCTAAACACTATGTACTCACTGTGCCTGAAACATCACCATAAGACAGGTGCTATTTTTCCCCCAATGTATAGATAAAAAGGGCTTGCTAGGAAGCTCAGCAGTGAAGAATCCACCTGCCAAGTAGGAGACATGGGTTCGAAACAGGGTTTCAGTCCCTGGGTTGGGACAGACAAGCTTGGCAGGCTACAGTCCATGGGGTCCCAAAAGAGTTGGGCAGGACTTTGTGACCTAACAACAACAATAGAATAAAAAAAAGGTGAGGCAGAGCTGCTATTTCTGTAATGTATAAATGGATCATACTAGACCTATTAGCTCACAGTGTGCTTGTTCCATTTAAAATATGTTGTATTTAGGTACACCTTGATATTTAAACTCAGACTCCATCTGTTCCTTCCATATCCGTTTCAAATTAGCTCAGGGCTTTAATTTCACTCCATTTACTGGTTTTTAATCTTGTCTTCAGTCTCCTTCCTCTTGGGAGCTGAACCGAATGCCCTCAAAATGCCTTTCTCTAATGGCGCATGATTTTGCTCTGCCAGCATCTCCCCGGCTCATCACTGTCTCTGCAGTTCTCTCTGGGAGAAGGGGCAGGGTGACAGCGCCTGCTCCTTATCCCTGAGGTCAGTTCTAATTATGAGGTGCCACCAGCCTCCTTTGAATTTCCTGTTGCGTTACTATTTGATTCCTTGCTCATTTGTACCACAAAATGAATCATTTCCCACCAAGTGGGGGTGTGAGAAGGTGGGGAGAGGACAACTTCAAGCATTCTGTAAAATCAACAGATACTCAGGGAAGCCAAGCAAGAGAAACAGTTGCTGTTTTTTGGCTAGTTTGCTGACATTTTACAACCAATTGTTCAACTTCTTTAAGTCTTAAGTGTCTCATATATTGCTTCCCTGGTAGCTCAGCTGGTAAAGAATCCGCCTGCAATACAGGAGACCCCGATTCAATTCCTAGGTCAGGAAGATCCCCTGGAGAAGGGATAGGCTACCCACTCCAGTATTCTTGGGCTTCTCTGGTGCTCAGCTAGTAAAGAATCTGCCTGCAATGCGGGAGACCTGGGTTCGATCCTTGGGTTGGGAAGATTCCTTGGAGAAGGGAATGGCTACAGCCCACTCCAGTGTTCTGGCCTGGAGAATTCCATGGACATTTTAAAACCAATTGTTCAACTTCTTTAAGCTTCCAGTTCCTCATATATTAAATGATAGTAGGCCCCACCTTTCTACCTCATGTATCTGAAGTCTAGTATTATGGGAGAGTCTACATAATCATACTGAGTTATAACAGTACCTCACAGTTATAGAGTGACTTCCAGCTCGCCAAGAACTTGTTGAAGAGGGTTGTTTCCTAGACTCGCAAAGTTTCAGAGGTGACTCTTACCTATCCCATGGCTCCCCAGCTTAACGCCACACTCCTTGGCAATAAGAGCCCAAAGGTATAATGGCAGTCCACTAACTCTTTCCCATATTTCAAAAATGCTAACGGGAATCATATATTTCCCCAATAAAATCAGACTTTAATTGCTTTTGGTGGGAATTATATCAACTAAAATTGGTACTTATTGGAAAACTAATTATCCCTTAATAAATGTAGTTTAATAGACATAACCTCTTGAAACACTGGGAGTTTATGGGGGGAAAGTTATTAAAGGAGAATTTAATGGTGAAATGAAGAAGGATTTGGACCACAGAGATCCCCACATTTCATAGACAAGGAAAGTGGAGCCCAAAGAAGCAAGTTGCACCCTGAAACTACTCTTCTTCTTCATCACTCCTATCTGAGATTATGCCTCATCTATCCTCTGTATTAAAAAGCAGAGACATTACTTTGCCAAAAAAAGGTCTGTATAATCAAAGCTGTGGTTTTTCCAGTAGTCATGTATGGATGTGAGAGTAGGACCATAAAGAAGGCTGAGCACAGAAGAATTGATGCTTTTGAACTGTTGTGCTGGTGAAGACTCTTGAGAGTCCCTTGGGGTGCAAGGAGATCAAATCACTCAATCCTAAAAGAAATCAACCCTGAATATTCATTGGAAGGACTGATGCTGAAGCTGAAGCTCCAATACTTTGGCCACCTGATGCAAAGAGCCGACTCATTGGGAAAGACCCTGATGCTGGGAAAGATTGAGGGCAGAAGAAGCAGGTGACAGAGGATAAGACGGTTGGATAGTATCACCAGGGTTTTAGCAAATTCTGGGAGATAGTGAAGGCCAGGGAAGCCTGGCATGCTGCAGTCCGTGGGGTCGCAAAGAGTCGGACACAGCGTAGTGACTGAACAACAACCCTCTTTCAGTGTTACGCACCAGTGTCTCAGCCGGTCCTGGTCTCTACTGTTCCCCTTCCATGTGCCCTTTGAACTGCAACCAAGGTCACCTTTCCAGTATGCCCGCCTCGTCTCCTCTAAGGGGTTCTCGTTCTCTGATGTCTCCCCATCACTGTCAGGATAAAGACACACTTTTCTGTTGGCACCCAAGGCTCTTCATGATCTGGCCTCAGCATCCTTTAAGATTCATCTCCAGCTCTAGCTGCATTTAATGATTTTTGGTCCCTGAATGGTCGAGGCCTTCTTACCATCCCTCTGTGTCTTTAAACAAACTGATTCCTCTGCAGAATGCCCTTCCTCCACCTGTGTCAATTTAACACATCCTTCAAGTTTCAGCTACATCACACCTCCTCCAGGAAGCCTTTGCTACCTGTACTTCTTCCCTCCAGAAAGGACTAAGTGCCCACTCTGGGCACCTCAGCATCCCACACACCCATCCCACATGCACTTCTGTTACCACATTCCCATCTCCCTGTAGACAGGCAGTTGTCAAATGAACTTGAGTTCCCTAAGATCTCATGGCAGAGAAGAGGCACATGTTAGATCTTCTCCTGGTTCCAGGGTTCTGTGTGCTATACAACACTGCAGTGCTTCAAAAAATCTCAAGGTCTGGCTTTTCCCTCCATGGACCTCACATTTTGAGGTGGGGGGAAAACAATCCAACATAGAACTTATTAAAGGATACTTTTAGGACTTCCCTGCTGGTCCAGTGGATAAGAATCCACCTGTCAGTGCAGGAGACACAGGTTCAATACCTGATCTGGGAAGATTCTCCAATCCATGGAGCAGGTAAAACCTGGGTACCACAACAAGCCACCCCAATGAGAAGCCGGCGATGAGAAGCCTGAGCATCACAACTAGAGAGTAGCCCCGACTCGCTGCAACTAGCGAAAGTCCTCAAGCCACAGTGAAGACCCAGTGCAGCCAAAAATGAATAAAATTTTTATAAAATTTTAAATGGTAATTTCAGAACTAACCGGGAGGAAGACAGCATGCTGCTAGGATCGTCCGAGTCTGTCCTCCAGACTGGAAACCCTAGGAGAGCTCTAAGAGCAAGAGCCCAGAGTAGAAGCACCTTCAGGCAGATGTACAGTGAGCAGCTCTGCCACAAATACTGCTCAGGTGCAAACGAGGCCAGAGAGACCCGATCCCTCGTGTAAGAGAGAACCCAGAGAAGGATTCAGGAGGCCCGGTCCCCATCAGGTCAGTCCCGCTCAAAGGGCACCTTCCTCCGGCCTCTCTGCTTTCTGAGACCTTAGTGCCAGGCAGGACCAGCATCTGCTCTTCCCACCTGCCTGCAGAAGCAGAGTGGCTGCCCACCAAGGCCTTGGCACCTGAAGAGCCTGGACCCAGCTTTAGAGCCTCCAGGCCTTGGCCCTCAGCTGATGCTTTAAGGAACCAATAATCAAAAGAAAACAAACAGCAGTAAGAAGTCAGAGGATCCCCCTCAGCTTATAATCAGGAGACCCAGTGCTTGCAATAATTAGAGACAGTATAGTTAATTCACAGTATATTCCGTCTGCTTTATTAGGACCTATCCCAACCCTGGACAGTTGACAATGGCATTTGTAATGTTGTCTCTTTTGTAAACGGAGAAAAACCAAAGCTAAAAGTTGCTTAATGACCTTCCCGAGATCTGATTAAAGTATGGAAGGTCTCTGTGTACCAGCGAGCCCATCAATATGAAAATGTCAAACCTTACCCCACCCTGCTGTGCTGTTACATGAGCTACTTAACCTCTCCGATGTTCATTTTCCTCGTGTCTGAAAGGGAGATGAAAAAATACCCTTCTCACACGATTATCGTGAAATGAAATGAATTAATGTACCTGGTACAATAACGGACACTCACTGTACTTGATACCTAGAACTTAAGGACCCTGGTCTTCTTACTCCAAATTCCCCATCCTTTTAAAAAAAAAAAAATTTGGAGTATAGTTGATTTACAATGTTGCATTGCTTTCTTCTGAACAACAATATGAATCAGTTGTACATATACATATGTCCGTTTCCTTTTAGATTATTTTCCCACATAGGTCATCACATGGTGTTGGGTAGTGTTCCCCATGCTATACAGTAAGTCCGTAATATTTTTCTATTTTATATATAGTTATGTGTATATATCAATCCCAATCTGCCAATGTACTCCTCCTCACTCCCCCAATCCTTTCTGATTGTTCTGCCTCGAACACGCTCTGAGACTTTAGATAAATTATTTAGTCCTCTGGGCTATAATTTTTCCATCTACAAAGGAGGTTCTAGTGACCTTACACAACCTCTCCAAATCTCAGTTCCCTCAACTCTAAATTGGGAGGAATAATTACAGTTTCTTCCTTATAGGGTTATTCTGAGGAGTGAAGTAGAAAATGCTTGGAAAGCATGTAAGACAGTACTTGGCACACATCCGACACTAAAAATAAATTAACTATTATCACTGTGGTTATTGCTAATGTTAATATTATTAGTCCCCCTCGCCGTTGTAAAATGGGATATATACCCTCTTACTTAGTAAACTGATCAAAATTCAGTTCTATTTGAATCAAAGAGAGAAAATAAAATTTCTATATTTTTACTACCAAAACCTCCACACTCACTCACGCTTCATCGTCTTGCCCTTGACCTTAAAAAATCGTAGATTCTCAGACCTAAAAAAAGTTTACAGAGGCTCTCAACTTGACCTGCTCTCCTATTTTTTATTTCTCTTTACAACATCTCCACCAAGTGGCAGGTGCTTAAATGCCTCTGCAGATGGGGACCTCACCACCTTGCCCAGTAGCTCACTCTGGATGCAGTTCTGTGTGCTAAGCTCTCTTATATTAAGCCAGACTGCAAGTCACAGCAGCTTCTTCCTTTTGTCTCACTTTTATCCTTCAGTTCTAGCTGAATCCACAGAGGTCACTGAGAATTTGCAGGAGCCAAGCTTCAACAACATTTTTCTCCAGACAGTAACAAACTCGAATCGTATTTGTTGGTCATTTTTTTCCTTCCTCCTTCTGGAAAAAAAAAAATCTTAAGCACATTTCACCATTCGAAAAGGTTTTTTTTTCCTCCCCGTCTGCTGGTTCCCACTGGGATAAAAAGCAATAAAAAGTCACAAAGAAGTATAGGTTTGCCTTCTGGCTTTGTCACTTAGACGAATAGCACCGTAAAAAACAGTGAATGCTATCGGTTAAAGCGGACTCCTTCCTCTCCCTGGTACGTTTCATCGAGTTCTGATGCAAGGGGTTTGGACAGGAAAACCTTTTTCTGAAGATGGATAAGTTGGTGGGTTAAAGATTTTGCATTAAAAACAGATTCTGGTTATAATATCTTCCTGACAGTTGCATTTTGCTACCCCATTTTTGTGAGACCTACAAATAAATCTCGGGGGGGCCCACAATTGGATAGAGGATATCTGGGAACCTTGTGAGGTATCTGCCAATCAGGGCATGATAAAAAGGAACAGTTCCTAGTTGGCACCTGCAGGTATCAAGGGGTCTTTCTGCATTCTTTCTGCTCCCCCGCCCCCAGCATCAGTGCTCCCCTCTCTTCTTTTTAATGCTCTTTGTGTTTCCAATCAGCTTCCCAATCTGGCACTGGCTTCAGGAAGTCGGTGTGAATAGACGACATGAGAGGATCTTGTAATATTTCACACTTTCCAATGAAAAATATGCTGGTTGGAAACGTTAATATTTAATCGCAGATAAAGTGTCTGAAATGTTGCAGGCGAATTTTCCATTAAGATTTGGAGATATTTGGAATGTATACTCACTTTGTTAGAAAACTTTATTGGGTGAGTAGACAGCAGGTGGTGTTAGGAAGAGATGCTGGGGCAGCCGCCGTGGGGCTCAATCTCTGGTCCCGCTGGGGGTTAAAAGTGAACTGTGAGCCCAGAGCAAACACAATGCAATGAAGTGTTCCTTGATCCAGGGCATGTCTCTGACCAGCACAAGCAAAGTTAGGAACCAAGAGGAGGCTGTCGGGCCTTAGGTCAGGGGCAGGACAGGCAGAGGCCGGATGTCCGAGATGACTTTGAGCCTTCCTCCTGTGAGAATGGTAGCTCGACAGCCACAATAATTCACCATAAGCTAAATGCTACCTTTGTGCGCAGTGTACAGTGTAAAGTATCTTCCCACCTGTTATCTCATTGGACACTCCATCATGGAGGAATGCTATGAATCCTCTTTTATGGAGGAAGTCACAGAACCTCAAAGAGGAAAGTGATTTGACCAAAGTCACAGAGTAGATGTATGGTTAGGTTTTTGAACATGGGTCTTTCTGACTACAAGTTCAGTGTTCTTTGCACTAAAGCATATTTTTTTTCTGTCAGGGAAAAGAGGAACAGGTCTTTTGTGGGGAAGTTGATAGTGATGACAATGATGACAAAAGTGATGCTGAAATATTAACCTTTTCATAATCTTCATATTTCTGCTAAGTGTCAAGTCCATGTTAGATACTTTCTATGAATCCTCTCATTTAATCTGTATAATAGCCGTAAAATGCATTATTACTATTATTATTATTCCATTTCACAGATGATCAAACAGGCTCAAAGAGGTAAAATAACTTGCCCAAGATTATATAAGAGATTATTGAAACCTAATTCTGGAGGCTTTTTTTAAACTTTTGCATTTTTATTCAACAACACAAAAAGGAAAAAAAAAGTGGGAGGTGGGTGAAGAGGTGGATTTAAGGTTGGGAGGTGTAGAGTTCAGAGGCAGTCAGGAAAACTGATTTACATTCATAATCCTTTTAGAACTTCTTTCATTTCGGGGTGCTCATAAGCCAACTGAAAACCCACAGGAGTCTGGAGTTGAGGAAAGACCCTGAAGACAGACCTGCAAACCCGTGTGTCCTAGGCATGCACCGAGCACCGCGTGCATGCGATTCCAGTCCACACAGGGCAGGTTGGATGGGGATCCTGAAACAAGGCCTAAATTTGTAAAGATTCTCTAAGATCTTGGGAACTGCCATATCAGCAGAGCGCAGCAGACTGGATTACAGTGAGTGTGGAGTCACAAGGGGAAGAGAGGAAGGACAGATGCCAGCAAACTGTGGAGAAGTGTGCAGTCAAGGAGTCAAGGATCATGGTGGAATGATGGCTTAAAGGGTTATCAAGGGACTTCCCTCCTCCACTTCTTTTAAGATAAGAAGTGAGCACTTCCATGGGCTATGGAAGGACTCCATGGAGAGGGAGAGATGAGCGATATAGGAGAGAGAAGAAATAATCAATAGTGCAACTGAAGGCAGTATTGGAGGCTTGTACTTCAGAAAGAAGGGTCACTTTCCTCTAAGACTCCAGGCACAATAAAGATTTGAACCAGTGCATGAATCATATGTGATTTCTGGGGCGAGAAAAGCTCAGGGTATGAGCAAGGCAGACTTAGGTTAGAATTCTGATTCTCTCGCTTTCTAACTCTGATCTTGAACAAATCAATTAACCTCTCTGAGCCTCAGTTTCCACATCTGTGAAAAAAAAGATGCAAAACAGAGATGCCCTCACCAAGCTCACTGGGTTGTTCCAAAGCAGAGATTCCCAAACTTGCTTGGGTCACAGATTCTTTAGTATCTTAGTAGTTTTCACAGGGCTCCTAGGTCAAAATAAATACCTGAGAGTTCCATGTGTTGAGTAGTTGGGTTCAAACAATTTCAAAAGTATGTGTGTCCTATCATTTTATATACATAATTTGAAAGAAAGATAACGTTATTGTTTCCTTCTTAAATAAACGCAATCACTGAATTATCCATGTGGGGTATGTGAGACTATGGACAACTATGTGCTAAATTGCTTCAATCATGTCAAACCCTTTGCGACCCTATGGACTGTAACCCACAAGGCTCCTGTGTCCTTGGGATTCTCCAGGCAAGAATACTGAATTGGGTTGCCATGCCATCCCCCAGAGGATCTTCCAGACTCAGGAATTGAACCCATGTCTCCTGCAGCTCTTGCATTGCAGGTGGAATCTTTACCACTAGCGCCATTTGGAAAACCCCTATGGACACTGTGAAGTGAAGTGAAGTCGCTCGGTCATGTCCAACTCTTTGCGGCCAGTTTGAATGCCAACACCCATCTTTCCTATTCCACTTTGGTCTTTGCAACTACTTGCTTTGTTATCACAGCAACTCACTAAACCCCAGCATCACCTATAAAGTAAGTCCCCTCCATATGAACAAATTCCTTTCCGAGAGTGCATTCACTGAGTCCAGTTTGTTCTTAAGTCCAACAAAGTTAGCCCGGATATCCAACTAACACGGTTGGCTGTATAGTACTGTAACAGATTTATAATAATTTGTGCACAAATAATACATAAAAAGCAAATACAAAAATAAGAACATTTTAAATCTTGCAGTATATTACTTTGAAAAGTACAGTAGTCCAGTAAAACAGCTGGCATACGGCATTAAGTGAACAGGCAAGAAGAGTTCCTGACTGGAGGAGGGTCAGGAGGTGGGAGATGGTAGGGTTTCCAGACATCCTGAGCTTGAAAGAAAGACGCTGCAGTACTGTGTTCTCTACATTAAACCACAGCCACTCGTGGAGGGTGCACACACGTGGAAATGTACACCAGACACGTGGACTGACCTATGTGAGTGGACTTACAAACACACGTGCACGTCTTTGAAAGCTCACAACTTGAAGGTTTGCATTTAGGGGGCTTACTCTATATGGCATCATAGAAAGGACTGTAGCCTGATCTGGTGCTGAAATAACCCAGGGTATTTGGCAGATGTTAAATATCCCTGAGTTTCTCCCTAAAGTGTTAAATATCTCTTCATGCCCCTTTAAATTTTCAGTGCCCCAACACCCACCAGAAACCTTGACACAATTTGGGAACCGTAATTCTAAAGATTATGTTAAATAATATATGCATAATATGTATTACATGCGATTTCTTATCAATTACAAATCCAAGTAGAAAAAGGCAAAGGGTGTGACAGGCAAATATCAGAACAGAAAACCCTAATGCTAGTACAAGCCTAAACTAGAACTAGGCTCCCCTAGATGTTAAGAGAAATACAAATCAAAATAGCAATGAAATAACATTTTCACCCAACCAATGGATGAAAATTAAAGATTGATTCCATTTAGGAGCTGGCAAGGGGGGTAGGAAAATAAAAGCTGTCTTATATTGCCAGTGAGAATATAAATTGCTGTAGCATTTTCAGAAATTAAACTAGAAAGATCTAATAAAATTTTAAAACTGTGTACCTTTACCACAGAAATCCCACTTGGAAGAATCCAGCATTCAGAAATAAAAACAATAGTATATATGAATAGTGAGTAGAAGATCTTTATTAGATAATTGTTTATTATAACATAAAACAGTCTGGAAACAACTTGAATGTCCATCAGTAGTAGAATAATTCTTATGCATCTATCCTATGGAGAGTTGTTTAGTTATTAAAAGAATGAATTTTATATGTGTATTGACAGAAAGGAAAGTCTGTGATATATTGTTAGTGGAAAAGTCAAATGTGGAGTAAATGGGCATAAAAGATATTGCTTTTTTGTAAAGAAGTAGAATAAAAAGAAACCTGTGTTAACACAAGCATATGACAAAGCCAGGTAAGACAAAACTTAACACACTGAGTTGTTGACACTTATTACGATGTGTATGTTGGGTACAAACACAGAAGTGATAATTACTCGTCTTGTCCATCTTCATATATGAGTAGTTTGGCAGGTATTTATCTATCAAGCAGCCCTTCCTAAGTTGAACAGAAAACTCAACAAAGTGTCCCCCTAAAAGATGCATTTGGAATAGCTAACAGCATGCCTAGCACATTTAATACTGCCCTTGAGAAGCTTACAATCTGTTGGGCTGAAGATCAACATATTTTGAGAGAGAGAGAGAAGGTGAGTAGAGAGAGATGGCGCCAGACGGACTTAATTTTGACAACGAACGAGTAAGTCAACTGCTTAGGAAGAAAGGAAGCTGAGGACTTGTGGGGAATGAAGGTGGCTCAGGCTGCAGCGCAGAGTCAACAGGAGATAAATGGAAGGATTATCGTTCAGCCATCCTCCCTGGGTGGTTTCAAAATTCATCTTTCTGAAGGCAGCAGACTGGGCTCAAGCACCTCAGAAAGCCTCTTCAGGACCCGATTCCTTCATTTTTCAGAGCTATGTCTAAGATGCACGGACAGATGAGCCCCTTCCCCTACCTCTTGCTGTATCTTTTCTGTTTTAGCTGTGCTCAGAGGCCAGCTGTCCTTACCATCCCCTCCACGTCCTGCCTCATCAATAAAGAGAAACGTCAGACTCCAACCAACTGTACCAGCCTGCAGCCTGACCCTCCTTCCCCGCCTCTCACCCCACAGACCACCCTCTGCCCCCATCCTCTTGTTGGCAGCCAGCAGAGCAGGGTTCCTGGGCCAGCATTGCCTCTGTCTCCCTAGACAATGTTCCTTGCAGAGACAGAAGAAGGGTCAGATGGCAGGGCCGCTGGGCTGGGATCCCACAAGCTGTGTCCTAGTTTTCCAGGATAAGCTGTCAGGAGTTGCCTCAATGCAGTCCCCCGCCTTCTTCTCCCCAAATCCCATTTCTGAGCCTGAAGAGGGGGCTTTGCCAGCCTCCAGGAGAAGCCGCTTGCCCAGGGAAAGCCAGGCCTGAGAAGCTGTCATCGGTCCCCATTGTCTGTGTCCTGGGCCCACTGCCAAGGCTCGGGCGTCTTGGCTGGAGATGTAGAAAGGCCCTGTTCTGATCCCATCTGCTCAGAGTGGGGGGAAGAAGCCAGGTCTCCTCCCCCTTTCCTCTCCCCTTGAACCCCGGGCTCTATGGATGAGTGGCTTTTCAGACATGAAAAACCGGAGCCCTGTCAAACGAGTCTTCTTGCTTGACAAAGATAGAATCTAAATATAGAAAGATACAGCTAGACTCCACAGACGAGCAAGCAGCCCCCCATCTGGCACACAGCTTCGGGGGGTTTCCTTCCCTACCGTGGCACCTAGCCCAGTACCCAGGGCACAGGAGAAGGTCAGCAAATGTGTTGTTGAACCGACCTCCTGCGGAACACCCCTCCCCTGCCGGCCAAGAGGAGCTGTACAGACATCCCCGTCATACCCCCTGAAGCGGCCCTGGACCCCTCATTTTCGATCCCCACAAAGCGTTGGCCCCTTCCCTACAGAGATTCCCATAGTGGCTTCCCTCATGGCTCAGATGGCAAAGAATCTGCCTGCAGTACTGGAGACCTGGGTTCAAGCCCTGGGTTGGTGAGATCCCCTGGAGAAGGAAATGGCTACCCACTCCAGTACTCTTGTGTGGGGAATCCCAGGGACAGAAGAGGCTGGCGGGCTACAGTCCATGGGGTCACAGAGAGTCGGACACGACTGAGCAACTAACACCTTCTGTAGAGATTCATGTTGATGTATGGCAGAAACCAGCGCAATATTGTGAAGCAAATACTCTCCAATTAAAAATAAATTCTCCATTTTTTAAAAAAAAAATGCCAGCAGCTTCAAAGAAACATCCCTGAGAGGGAAGTGGGTGACTAAGGCATATGTTTTTCCTTTCCATGTGTCAGACACTGTATATCCACTACCTTATCCAACCCTTACAATACCAAGCAAGTTGTGTGTGTGTGTGTGTGTGTGTGTGTGTGTGTGTGTGTGCATGCACGCGTGCGCGAGTGCTTAGTCGTTCAGTCGTGTCTGACTCTTTGCCACCCCATGGACTGCAGCTCACCAGGCTCCTCTGTCCATGGGGATTCTCCAGGCAAGAACACTGGAGTGGAGAATCTCCTCCAGAGGACCTTCCCAACCCAGGGATCAAACCCAGGTCTCCCACATTGCAGGTGGATTCTTTACCATCTGAGCCACCATGGAAGCCCATCAAGGATATAATTACTCCCATTTTATAGATGTGAACATTGTGGCAAAGAGATTAACTGACTCATCCAAGGCCTTGCTACTCAGGTCCATTTCCCTGCTCCAGAGAATGTCATGGGATGGTGAAGGGGAGATTCATGCTGTTAGGCCCCATTGATGGCCTTGGATTCCCCTGTATTGTTCACCTTAGGAGCCCCAGAACTCTCCTTTGGTTTAACAAAGATTGATAGAATCATAATTCTTGCAACCAAAAAGTATTCCAGTAGAGCACTAAACCCATTCTCCCGTTTTTAAGAAGATAACGTGGCCCTCAGATAGTGTGCTGGTTTCCTAGGTCCACCATAAAAATCACCATGGACTTGGTGGCTTAATGCAACAGAAATTTATTCTCTCACAGGTCTGAAATCAAGTTGTTGGCAAGGCCATGCTCCACTCAAAGGCTCTAGGGAAGAACCCTTCTTCCCAGCTTCCCAGCTTCTGGTGGTCACCAGCAATCCTTGGCTTGTAGGCTGTTGTTGTTTAGTCGCTAAGTCATGTCCAACTCTTTGTGACCCCATGGACCGCAGCACGCCAGGCTTCCCTGGCCTTCCCCATCTCCCAGAGTTGCTCAAAGTCATGTCCATTGAGTCAGTGATACCATCCAACCATCTCATCTCCTCTCACCCCCTTCTCCTCCTGCCTTCAATCTTTCCCAGCATTAGGATCTTTCCCGATGACTTGGCTTTTTGCATCAGGTATCCAAAGTATTGGAGCTTCAGAATCAGTCCTTCCAATGAATATTCAAGATTGATTTCCTTTAGTATTGACTGGTTTGATCTTCTTTTTGTCCACAGGACTCTCAAGAGTCTTCTCCAGCACCATAATTTGAAAGCATCACTTCTCTGGCACCGAGACTGCTTTATGGTCCAACTCTCACATCCATACATGACTACTGGAGAAAACATAGCTTTGACAATATGGATCTTTGTCAACTAAATGATGTCTTTGCTTTTTAATAGGCTGTCTGGTTTTGTCATAGTTTTACTTCCAAGAAGCAAGCTTCTTTAATTTCATGGCTGCAGTCACTCTCTGCAGTGATTTTAGAGCCAAAGAAAAGAAAATCTGCCACTGTTTCCAGTTTTTCCCCATCCATTTGCAATGAACTTATGGAACCGAATGCCATGATCTTCTCTTTTTGAGTGAGTTCTAAGCTGGCTTTCCCCCTCTCCTCTTTCACCCTCATCAAGAGGCTCTTTAGAATAGATTTATGGACATGGGGAAAGGGAAGGAGAGGGTGAGCTGTGTGGAAAGAGTAACATGGAAACTTACATCACCATATGTAAAATAGATAGCCAGTGGGAATTTGCTGTGTGGCTCAGGAAACTCAAACAGGAGCTCTGTATCAATCTAGAGGGGTGGGATGGGGCGGGAGACGGGAGGGAGCTTCAAAAGGGTGGGGATATATGTGTACCTATGGCTGATTCATGTTGAGCTTTGACAGAAAACAACAAAATTCTGTAAAGAAATTATCCTTCAATTAAAAAAAAAAAAGCTCTTTAGTCCCTCTCACTTTCTGGCTTGTAGGTGCATCACTCCAATTTCTGCCTCTGTCTTCAGAGGGCTGACTTCCCTCTATGGGTGCCTCTGTCTTTGTGTCTGACTGTTGTTCACCTCTCTTACATATAAAGACACCCATCAATGGATTTAAGGTCTACACTAATCCAGTGTGACCCAATTTTAACCAGATTATATCTGCGAAGACCCCATTTTCAAATAAGGCCACATTCTAAGTTGGGTGAACACGGACTCTGCGGGAGCACTGTTGAACCCAGCACAAATGGTACAGCGTGATGCCAGGAGGGTGGACTCGGGAGTCAGGCTGCCTGGGACTTTAATCCCAGATCTGCCACTCACTCACTCTGTGACCTAGAGACACTCTTAGCCTCTCTGAATCTCAGTGTCCCCAGCTGTTAAAAAAAAAGGATAATAGACCGGTTGGGAGAAGCCGCTAGGATAATCCATGCACAGACCTTAGCCCCATGCGGGGCACACAGTAAGCGCTCAAACGTGAGCGCTCTTCCCTGCGTCTTGGCGGTGAGGGACAAGGGCACTGAAGTCAGGCTGCTAGGGAGAAATCCTAGATCTATCACTTTCCACTGTGGGAAGATGGACAAGTTATTAAAGTCTCTGAGCCTTAAGTACCTCATGTATTGGGTTGACTGGAAAGTTCGTTCAAGTTTTTCATACGCTCTTTAAAAAAAACAAAAAAACAAAAAAAAACAAAAAACAAAAAAACCAACCTAATAGAACAGAGATAATAATTGTATCTGCCTCATGGGTTACAGTGACCAGCACAAGAAGTAATTTGGATAAGGCGTTTAAGAATACCTTGCATGTAGGATATCATTTATGTGTAGAATCTAAATAGTAATACAAATGAGGACACATGGAAAACAGGCTCAAATATGGAAAAAGTGAAGCGTGTTAGTGGCTCATTCATGTCCAACTTTTCTTGCAACCCCATGAACTGAAGCTCATCAGGCTCCTCTGTCTATGGAATTCTCCAGGCAAGAATACTGGGGTGGGTAGCCATTCCCTTCTCCAGGGGATCTTCCCGACCCAGGGATTGAACTCAGGCCTCCTGAATTGCAAACAGACATTTTACTGTCTGCACCACCAGGGAAGCCCCAAGTATAGAAAACAACTAGCAATTACCAAAAGTGAGAGGCATGTCAGCAGTAGGCGATTAAGAGATACAAACCACTGTGTATAAAAGAGAGAAGCTATGAGGATATATCGTATAGCACGGGGAATGGTAGCATTATGTTATAATAGTGTTTAATGGATTATAATCTGTAAAAATAGTGAATCACTATGATGCACACCTGAAACTAACATAAGCCTGTAAATCAACTATACTTGTAAAATAAAAATAAAGACTTTAAAAAATATCTTGCATGTAGCAAGTTCCCAATAAATGGTAGCTATTATGGTATTGATGACCCCAATTTGAATCCATATGATATTATTGTATAATTAATTAATATATATAATTAATTAATATATAATCCGTGATAGGAACAGATTCAGTAGAGGGGTCCTGAGATTCTGACAGAGAAGGACCAGAGTTTTGTGGGCATCAGAGAAATGTGTTTTTCCCCAGAAGGGAGGGACCCGCAGGCCGAATGCCCCAAGACCAGGCTTCTGTGTCCTGGGCAGTGGTCCAAGAGGCTGAGACCCTCTCCTCCTCTCCTTTGTGGCTGGCTCACACCGCGTGTATCCTCGAGGGATGGAGGGACAGTGCTCTAGCTCCTAGGCTGGGCGATCCCTCCCCCACAGACTCCCACCAGTCTCCAGCTGCCGGATGAAGGTGACTTAGGAGATCTGGGGTGGAGAACGGCTGGGGAACCGGGGGCGGAGGAGCCGCATGAAGCTCATTAGTAACTGACTACTCTGGTGGAACAGACCTCTCCCGGGGGCCATAACTCTGTCCCTGGAAGAAAGAATGATGGCTGGGAGGTGGCTGAGGCTCCTGCAGCCCACATATGGGGCTAGGCAGCCGGAAGCAAAGCTGAATCCCTGTCTTCTCTAAATCCCTAGCATAGCTGTGGAAAAAGAAGAGCTGCTTGGAAAAGGATGAGGGGGAGGGATTTGAAAGGAAGCTGAAAATTGTACTACAGAGCTTCCGTGAAGTGGGCAGCGATCCTGACATGGGGCTTGAACTTTCATCATCAAGGTATACATATTCTGGAGCCAGGCTCCCCGATTCTATCAGGTCCCCACACTTCCTGGCTAACTTGGCCTCTCTGAGCCTTAGGTTCCACGTGTGTAAAATAGAAGTATGTATTTTTCAGAGTTGTCCTAAAGACTACATGATTTAACTTACATCAACCTAATCTGTACTGGCTCATCCTCAACTCGGCTCAGTTGCCCTCTCTGAGGACGGGGTCCCCTGCAAGGCTTGGTTAGGTGTCCTGCCAAGCCCTGACCCGTTTCTCTATCATCACATGGATTCTTTGTTGCTGAAGTATAATTTTCTGTTTACTTGGCTGGCTCCTCCACTAGGCTATGAGCTCCCTGAGGACAGAGAAGGTCTCGTTCGTTTTGGCATTTTTCACTGGCATAATTCCTGGCACAAGCTGAGTGAATGGATGAATGAACGAGTCTAGTTGAGTAAAAATGAGTCTGAGTAGGCATGTTTTTAGGGAGCGGTTTTAACCTAAGCATTCTGGAAGGCACAATAGGGTATGTACCAATGAAAAGTTTCTCTCTCTCTCTCTCTCCAGGGTAACTTTAGCAGAGGGGTGGTGAAGGAAGCTGTGATGGGTAACAGAACCAAACCCATAAATGGGGAGATGCTGCTATGTGCAGGCATTATGAGCTAAGTTTTGCATTAATCATGAAATGATTACCAACTACCAACTAGCTGTCATTACCCTCACTCTGCATGTGAGGAAACTGAGGTTCAAGGAGATGAGTTACTTGGCCTGAGATCACGGAACCAGTGAACGGCACAGCCATGGCGTGGAAACCTGATGTGCCTGGCTACCCAGCGTATGTCATTTTCTTCACGCTCCTTCTGACAAAAAACTGAAGCTGTTTGAAAATGAATAACTCCAAAAGAAGAAGGGAGGGGTGGGGTGGAGTTGAATTTTCTAGGGCTTATCAGATTTAAACCCTGCAGAGCGTCTTGGCTTCTCTGTCTCCCGCATGCACTGGCAAAGAGAAGGCCAGATAAAGCGTTTTGGACCCCGAGGTATCTGATGTCCGCTGATGAATTAAAACCTTGTTTGTCAGGGACAGATATTCTCCTAGTCCTGGTTCTAATGGAAGTGACTTTGGGTCAGAGGAGTCTCAGAAGGGCCTGGGGCTGCGAGGACGCAGAAAGCAAAAGAGGCAGAAAATGTCCTTTTGCTTTTCTCAGAAGGAAAACATCGCCTCTGCTGCGCTGGGCTTACTCACTCAGTTGTGTCCAACTCCTTGCGACCCCATGGCCTGAAGCCTGCCAGGCTCCTCCATCTATGGAGATTCTCCAGGTAAGAATTCTGGAGTCGGTTGCCATGATACAACCCTAGATATCAGGGAAACATTGCCTAAATATTATAAATTGACCAAAGTTGAGAGGAACAATGCCTCGCTGTGGGCTGTGGACAAAAATTCAAGCATCTCTCAGGTGGAGGCAGTCCATTGCTTACTGAGGCTGTGTTGTGCACCGGGGCTCTGCATGTGTTTTCTCTTTTTGTTCTCACAAGGCCACCCCCATTTTACAGATGGAAACAACAAGTCATGCCGCTAGGATGTGGCATAACTGGAATTCTTGCCCAAACACATCTAGCTGCAAAGGGCATTGTGGTTGGAATCTTTACAGCCGGAATAAAGCAGAAGGGTAGATACTGAGATACAAAATCCAATCTCACACAAATACAATTTTTTTTTCCATTTTACACAGAATTACCCAAGTATCAATTTCAAACTCCCTGCATACCACTCCTTCCTCTCACCGCTCCTCTGGCCCAAGAGCAGAACTAGCTTTAGTTCCTCCAGAGGCTGACCTGCTCAAGCAGTGATGACAGAGCTGCCTTGGTGGCCCTGCAGTGAAGAATCCGCCTGCCAGCGCAGGAGACAGGGTTCGATCCCTGGTCCGAGAAGATCCTACATGCCGTGGAGCAAATAAGCCCACGCACCCCAACTATCAAGCCTCTGCTCTAGAGCCCAAAAGCTGCAACTACTGAAGCCCGTGTGCTCTAGAGCCCGTGCTCCACAAGAGAAGCCCCTGCAGTGAGAAGCCTGAACCCCACAACTGGAGAGTAGCCCGCACCGCCCGCCACAGCCACAGCTAGAGAAAAGCCCAACAGCAACAAAACCCAGTATGGCCAAAAGTAAATAAATAAAACAAACCCCAAAAAGCCAAGACAAAGAACAGACTACCCCAAGGACGTAATTAAAAACATACACAGTGATTTAACTACAAGGATGTTCATCCCCAAACTACTAATAATATAAAAAGGAGGATTCAAGTCAATGTATGACAAAACCAATACAATATTGTAAAGTAAAATTAATTAATTAATTAATTAAAAATAAATAACAAATAAAAGGGAACTCCCCAAACATCCCAAAGTGGGTACTTAAATGAATAACCTTTGGTGCAGTCATTATATGTGGAATTCTATGCAACAATTAAAGATTATTTGTGTGACATTATTTAGGGATACAAGCATGAGCATGTATTGACAAGACAGATGTTAGTTTTAAGAGGCAGATTATAAAACTTGAACATTGGCATTGTAGGTGGGTTTTTAATTCTTTTTCATTATGAGACTGTTATTAATTTTCCAATATTGAATATCAGTTGTTTTTATAAAAAGGGAAAATAACAAACAGTTATTTATAACATACACAATGAACATTCCAGCCGCAACTCTCCTTCAGTTGTGGTAATCAAAGGACCAGCTTACATGAACATAAAGAGAAAAGAAACTCTTAAGTCTACAGAGAAGTCTGACGAAATAATTGGCATCTTTATTCAAGGAAAGGGGAGCGTCAGCTTTCTGTCTGCCCAAGAGGGGACGTGTTTGAATGACAGCAGGTTGGATTGGCGTTGAATACAAGGAAGCATTGTCTTCATGCGATTGCCATCCAAACACATCACAGACATCTACCCAGGGGCTGTTGATAATCAGCTTGGGTAGCCAGACCAAGAAGAGTCAGGTCACAACGAGAACGCCAGTTCCAGCTCCAGTGACAGCTATATAGCCGACGTGCCATATGCCTTCTATAATTCAACTGCAATCATTCGATGGCACTCATTTACTGTACGAGGAAAACAGAGGTTGAATTAGATGCTTAGCAACACACATCCAGAAAGTAGCAGAGCTGATCCTGGAATGCAGGGCTGTCTAGGGCTGATGCCCAGTATCCATACATTACACTGATTTCCCTGGCTTCCTCTTCTAACAAAAAAATTGTCTTCTCACCAAGCTTGCCACTGTGCCCATTATTTTTTTAATAACATTGTTAAATGTTCGAATACTTTTAGAATTCACAGAAAAAAAATGTGAAAATAGTAGAGTTCCCCTGTCACCCACCGTCAGGCTGTCCTATTACAAGCATCTCACATTAGCATGTCACAATTAAAGAACTAATATTAATACCTGTTTCTTTATTAACATGTATGGACAGAGGAGCCTGGCGGGCTACAGTCCATGTGGTCGCAGAGTCAGACAACTGAAGCAACTTAGCACTCCAGATTTCCTTAGTTTTCACTTAATATCCTTTCTTCTATTTCAGGTTCCCATCTTACATTTATTCCTCCAGTCTCCTTAGGCTCCTCTTCACTGAGATATTTCTCAGACTGTCCTTGTTTTTGGTTACCTTGACAGTCTTTAAGGAGCATTTCATAGAAATACCTCAATTGGGATTTGTCTGAGGATTTTTCTCATGATTGGACTGGGGTTATGGGTGTTCGGGAATAAGCTCACAGAGGTGAAGTATCACTCTCGTCCCTCCTACAGAGGGTACCTCTTATCAACATGACTCATCACTGGTAATGTCCATCTTGATCACATGCCTAAGGTAGCGTTTTTCTTGTGTCTCCACTACCCAGCCACTCTCCCCCCGTCCCCGTTCAAACTGTAATCTTTGCAAGGCAGTCATTATGTGAAGCCCACTTTTAAGGAATGGGGAAACACTTGAGGGCAGAGTAGACACAAAAATTATTTGGAGTTCTTCTGCGTGGGAGATTTATCTGTATTCCCCCATTTATTATTTACTCAACCATTTGTCCAAATCAGTGTGGACTCATGGATACTTATTTTATACTTCAGGCTCTAATCTAATATAGGTTTCCCCCACTCTCTGAAAGTAGAGCATGCCCATCAAACATTTCATATGCCAAAATGGTAAGTGAAGAGGCAGATACCTTATGACACATCTTGATAACAGATACAAAATATGTGGAGATAAAAATCAGGTGCTCACAGACACCCTTGAAATCTGTGAAGGCTTGATGCTGAGGTGCTGAGCATAGTACCCAAGAAAGGAGCTTGGCGATACCATTCTTGTGTACCCACTGCCTCTATGATGACTCCCTGAAAAAACAAAAACAAAATGAAGAACAACGGCAAAATAGAAACAATGAAGGCCATCTTTGTTTTTACCATTTGTCATAAAAACAAAAATCCTCTTTGGATTTCTTTTGGTTAGCAAAAGAAAGTGAAAGTGAAGTCACTCAGTCATGTCCAACTCTTTGGGGCCCCATGGACTGTAGACTACCAGGCTCCTCCGTCCATGGGATTCTCCAGGCAAGAGTACTGGAGTGGGGTGCCATTTCCTTCTCCAGGGGATCTTCCCAACCCAGGGATCGAACCCGGGTCTCCTGCATTGTAGGTAGACTCTTTACCGTCTGAGCCACCAGGGAAGTCTCCTAACCAAAACCAGGTACTAATCTATATCTTTTGTGAAAAACAGAGTGGCAGATAAACTTTCATAAAGTAGGGGTTGGGGAGGTGCCTGTAATACATGAATTTCTTGCATCGTGTGATTTGTTCCGGCCTTGACCATTGGGAGCTCCTATGTTGGCTCCTATGTCTCCTTGATGTGTCCCCATTGCTCTGTGTGTGTGTGTGTATTTGTGTGTGTGTGTGTGTGTGTGTGTATGTGTGTATGTGTATGTATGTATGTGTGTATGTGTGTGTATGTGTGTGTGCGCGTGTGTGTGCGTGTGTGTATATGTGAGTATATGTGTATGTGTGTGCATGTGTGTGTATGTGTGTGTATGTGTGAGTATGTGTGTGTTTATGTGTGTGTGTGCATGTGTGTATGTGTGTATGTGTATGTATGTGTGTGTGTGTGTATGTGTATGTATGTGTGTGTGTGCGTCCATGTGTGTGCATGTGTGTGTGTGTGTTTCATTTCTGGAACAGCAAGAAGCTCTAGTGTCACCTCGTGCATTTCCTGCCTCAGTCTCTGAAGACGATTTCTCTTCAAGGCCCCCGGGTACTTCGACTGGAGTGTGGAGTTAGACACCAAGAGAGAGGCACTGTGAGCACCACCCGGGTGTCATTGCTTACAGAGTCCTTCAACTGAAAAGACAATATGCATGTGTGTCTGTGTCTGTGTGCGCTAATGCAGGAGACACGGGTTTGATCCCTGGGTGGGGAGATCCCCTGGAGAAGCAAATGGCAGCCCACTCCAGTATTCTTGCCTGGGAAATCCCACGGACGGAGGAGCCTGGAAGGCTAAGATCCACAGGGTCGTGAAAGAGTTGGACACGACTTAGCAACTAAACAACAACCACAACTAACTCATGCATATGCACATATCTGTAAATAGTTCCGTAGGTAGTCATTGGCATCTGTGTTAAGCGAAATATGAATCCATCCTGGGGCTGCCAGCTCTTATCCATGGCTGCAAGGATTATTCCAGCCCCTCTGCTGGCTTGTCTGCCTCCTCCACCTCTAACAGCGAGAAAGCCAGCTGCTACCTGTCATCAGATGTTTAACTTTTCAGTTCCGGTGTGCCTATGTACTGGTTTCAAAATTGCCTACTTCTACCTTTATGGGAAACAACTTTTTCAACTAAAGCACAGTGTTTATGGACAGTTTCTTTTTTTTTTCCATTAATTTTTATTAGTTGGAGGCTAATTACTTTACAATATTATAGTGGTTTTTGCCATACATTGACATGAATCAGCCATGGTTTACATGTGTTCCCCATCCTGAACTCCCCTCCTATCTCCCTCCCCATCCCATCCCTCTGGGTCATCCCAGTGCACCAGCCCTGAGCACTTGTCTCATGCATCCAACCTGGACTGGTGATCTGTTTCATACTTGATAATATACATGTTTCAATGCTATTCTCTCAGATCATCCCACTCTCGCCTTCTCCCATAGAGTCCAAAAGTCTGTTCTATACACCTGTGTCTCTTTTTCTGTCTTGCACATAGGGTTATCATTGCCATCTTTCTAAATTCCACGTATATGCGTTAGTATACTGTATTGGTATTTATCTTTCTGGCTTACTGCACTCTGTATGATGGACAGTTTCTATTGCCTCTAGTCTTTATGAACTCTACTTGTTTCAAAGCTACCTAGGTCAGCACCTCTTTCCACCCCACTTCAGAGAGGTTGCTGTATGTATTTACGATATGGTTAGACTCTTTTGTCATATTTTGCAGCCCATTCTGGGATTCTCTAAACTCCTAAATTATTTTTTTTTAATTTTGTGTAATTAGAGCTCATTCTCTGTGTTGTAAATTTCTATGTGTTTTCACAAATGCCTAGGGCCACATATCCACCATTAGGGTACCATAGGGAAGAGTTTCACTATCCAAAAAATATGCCCTGTGTAACACCTATTTGCTCCTCCGCCTAGTTCAAATCCCTGACAGCCACCTGTTGACCATTTCTGTAGATTTGTCTTGTCCAGAGTATCATACAAGTGGAATCATACAATCTCTAGCCTCTTTTGACTTGTTTCCTTTACTTAGCAGTATTAATTGAATATTTTATCTTTCAATGGATGAATAGCTCATTCCCTTTTAATGCTGGATAGTATTCGATTTTACAGATGTATCGCTATTTGTTTATCCATTCACATCCTGAAAGACATCTTGACTGCTATAAATTTTTTGACAATTATCAATGAAGCTTCCATAAATATTTCCCTGTTAGTTATTGTGTGACATAAGTTTCTGAACAGTTGGGTAAAACACCTAGCAGTGAGATATCTGAAATGTGTGGTTAGACTATGCTTAGTTTTGTAGGAAACTGCCAAACTGTCTGCTAAGTGGTTGTATCATTTTGCATTCATACCAACAATAGTTCTTGTTGCTTGGCATTCTTGCCAGAAATTGCTATTGTTAGCTTTTTGGTTTGCAGCCATTCTAATAGGTATATCGCGGTGTCTAGTTGTTTTAATTTGCATTTCTCTAATGATAAATTATGTTGAGTGTCTTTTCATATGCTTCCTTGCCATCTGTATGTCTTCTTTGGTGAGGCTTGTTCAGATCTTTTTCCTATTTTTAAATTGGTTTGTTTGTTTTCTTGTTCCGTTTTGGAGAGCTCTTTGTATATGTTGAATACAAGTTCAGATTGTGTTTTGCAAATATTTTCTCCCAGTCTGTGGTTTGTCTTTTAACTCCCTTACATGAAAAATTTTTTAATCTTAACAAAGTCCAACTTACCAATTTTTTCTTCTATGGATCACTCTTTTCTATGGAAATTCCAGTACTTTGGCCACCTGATGCGAAGAGCTGACTCATTGGAAAAGACCCTGATGCTGGGGAAGATTGAGGGCAGGAGGAGAAGGGGATGACAGAGGATGAGATGGCTGGATGGCATCACTGACTCAATGGACATGGGTTTGGGTGGACTCCGGGAGTTGGTGATGGACAGGGAGGCCTGGCGTTCTGCAGTTCATGGGGTCGCAAAGAGTTGGACACAACTAAGTGACTGAACTGAACTGAACTTTTCTATTGTATCTAAAAACTCATCTTCAAATCCAGGGTCCTGTAGATTTTCTCTTGCTTCTAGAAGTTTTATAATTTTACATTTAAACTTAGGCATATAATTCATTTTGAGTTAATTTTTGTGGAAAGTCTGTGCATGTGCATTTTTTTTAACACATGGATGTATGACTGATTGAGCACTATTTGTTCAAAGACTTTTTTTTCATTAAATTGCCTTTTCACTTTTGTAAGAACTGAGTATATTTGTATGGGTCTATTTTGCAGCTTTTTCTGTTCCATTGCTCCATATGTTTATTTTCTTTCACCAATTCCACACTGTCTTGTTTACCGTGGGTTTACAAGACTTGAAATGAGGCAGCAGAGTCTTCCAACTTTGTTCTTCTCCAGTGTTGTGTTGCTTATTCTAGGTCTTTTGCCTTTCCATATAAACTTCAGAATGAGTTTTCTAATAACTGCGTAATACTCTGCTGGAATTTTGATTGTGATTGAATTAGATCTATAGATCAAGTTGGGGAAAACTGACATCTTAACAATATTGAATGTTCCAGTCTGTGAAAATGAAATATCTCTTCATTTATTTAGTTATGCTTTTATTTCTTTCATTAGCATTCTGTATTTTCCACTATACAGTGTTCTGTATTTTCCACATATTTTCTACTATAACAAATTTTTATTAGATTTATACTTAATATTTCATCTTGTGGGTGCTCTTATAAATGGTATTTTTAGTAGTACAATTCATTACTGGTACATAGGAAAGCAGTTGATTTTGTATATTATTCTTGTATCCTGAAATCTTGCTATGCTTAATTACTAATTACAGGAATTTTTAAAAAATCAATTCTTTGACATTTTCTAGATGGCTTTGAAGCGTAAAGTTGGTTTCATTTCTTCCTTTCCGATCTGTATATTTTTATGACTACATTCTGATTGCTGTAGATGGAATTCCCATTATGATGCTGAATTGAAGTCCTGAGATTTTCCTGCCTTGTCCCTTATCTCAAAAGTAGAGTGCCCTACCTCTCACCATCATGTATGATGTTGCTATAGGATTTTTTTCAGTGGTCATTTATCATGATCATGTTCTCCTCTATTCCTAATGTTCTGAGAGGTTTACATTTTTTTTTATCATGAATGAGTACTGGATTTTTAAAATGCTTTTTTGATGTCATCTGATATGACCCTATGCCTTTTCTTTTGTCCATTCATATGACTGATACATATAAATCACACATTGATTTCAAGTGTTGAACCAGCCTTACATACCTAGAATTAATTCCATTGAGTCATAGCGTATAATAGTTCTTATACAATGTTGAAATTTATTTGCTAATATTTGGTTGAGGATTTCTATATCTATGACCATGAGATGTTATTGGTCTGCAGTTTTCCCTTCTTGTAATCTCCTTTTATCTTGTTTTTTTTATTAAAGTAATGTTGGACTCATGAATTTAGTTTGAAAATTCCCTCCCCACCCCCAACTTCTATTTACTGAAAGAGATTGTAAGGAATTGGTTTTCTTCCATGTGTGGTAAAAATTCACCTGTGAAACTATCTGGGCCTGGTGTTTCTTTTTTGAATGATTACTTTAACCAATTCATTTAATAGTTACAGGGATATTCAGGTTATATATTTGTGAGTTTTGGTAGTTTTTATCTTTCAAGGAATTTGTTCATTTCATCTAAGTTATCAGATTTGTGGCAATACAGTTTTCATCATATTCTTTTATTTTCCTTTGCATGTCCATGGACTCAGTAGTAATAATCTTTCCTTCATTTCTGGTATTGGAAGATTGTGTCTCTTCTCTTTTTTAATTCATTAGCCAGGCTGCAGTGAAGTGAAGTGAAAGTCGCTCAGTCATGTCCGACTCTGCAACCCCATGGACTGTATAGTCCATGGAATTCTACGGGCCAGAATACTGGAGTGAGTAGCCTTTCGCTTTTCCAGGGAATCGTCCCAACCTAGGGATTGAAGGATTGAACCCAGGTCTCCCACATTGCAGGCAGATTCTTTACCAGACGAGCTACAAGGGAAGCCCAAGATTACTGGAGTGGTAGCCTGTCCCTTCTCCCGCGGATCTTCCCAACCCAGGAATCAACCCGGGGTCTCCTGCATTTCAGGCAGATTCTTTATCAACTGAGATATGAGGGAAGCCAGGCTAGAGGTTTATTAATTGTACTGACTATTTTAAACAAACAGCTTTGAGTTTTGTGAATTTTCTCCACTTATTCCCTATTTTTAATTTCATTGATTTTTATTGATTTTTATTATTCACTTTCTTCTGCTTGCTTTAGGCTTAAATTACTCTTCTCAGTTTCCATCTCTCTAGTTACATTTCTGTCTGTTCTTGCATGGTGTATACTTTCCCCATCAGATCGCTAACATATTAGTTACTGTTATTTTAAATTCCCTCATAGTTCAAGCTTCTAGATCATATCTGAGTCTATTCTGATGCTTGCTTTGTCACTTCAGACTGTGTTTGTCCTTACCTCTTGACATGGTTTCTAATTTTTTGTTGAAAGGCAGATATATTGTATCAAATATTAGGAACTATGGCAAGTAAGCCTTTAGTATGAGGATTGACGATAAACTGGCTAGGATTTGGGTGTGTTTACTATTTCGTGTAGCTCTAGATGCCAGAGGCTTCAAATTCCTCCAAGTCCATGTTTTTGTTCCCCTTCTTGAATTCAGACTTCCCTAAATATTGTTCCTCAAAAAGCGTCTGTCCACTGTTTCAGGTGTAATTCACTGTCGTCATTCCATAACCCTGTTGGTGTGGTAGTAAGGGGAGTTATATTGGTTTCCCATTGTTGCTGTAATGAATTAACATAGACTCAGTGGCTTAAAACAACACATATGTATTCTATTATGGTTCTGGAAGTCAGAAGTTTAAAGTCTGTGGCCCTAAGCTAAAGTCAGCAAGGCTGCTATCTTCTAGAAGCTTTAGGGAAGAATCTGTTCACCTGACTTCTACAATCTGGAGTCCACATGCATTTCTTAGCTGTTGACCCTTTTCTAGAAACATTCCAATCTCTTGCTTCTCTTTTCACATCTCCTACTCCTTGCATCTTCTTGCCTCCCTCTAAGGACCCTTGTGATTAAATTTAAGACCCATCAGGATAGGAAAACCCAAGATAACCTTCAATCTCAAGATAATTTAACTCTATCATACCTGCAGGTCCTCTTTACCATTAAGACAAAGTATTCACAGGCTCTGGGGATTAGGAGGTGGCTTTTTTTTTGTGGGCCACTACTTGGCGTATCGTAGGAGCATTCTGGAAACTTCTCTTTAAAATTCAGCCTTTCACCGAGGCTATGGCTTAGGGCTGTGACCTCACAGGGTCCTCCCCCGTGCTATGCATCTATTTTTCCTTGTTTCTCTGTGTGTGTCCTTTCCCTAGCAGAAGCTTTCTCCATCAGCCTTCTTGAATCCCATTGTCTAGGGACTGTGCTCCTCTTCCTTCTCCCCTTAGATGAAACAGGACTGCTGGAAGGGCTGGACTAACAGAAATGCCCTTCCTTCCTCTTTCCCCAGCTGGGATAGGGCGCTCGCCTGGAGTGAGGTTCTGGGTGTGTTTCATAAGTGTTGCTTATCCTTTCCCATCTGCCTGCCAGTGACACGGGAGAATCTGGTGGGGTTCCTGAAGGTAAAACCCGTTAAGAATGTAGCTGGTGCCTGAGACTGTGGTGCCCAGGTATCACATGGGCATCTCTCATGCCAGTCAACACTCAGACACAAGCGATTCTCAAAATTACTCTTACAGGGCCCTTACGGTGTACGGCCCCAGCAGCTGTCGCAGGGAGTCTAGCTCTCTTTCCAGATCAGACTTTCTTCAGATTTCAGAGAGGCAGCATCTGTCCTCTACTGGGTTCAAGAACAGTCTGGTTTTCCCTTTTTCCAGCTTTTCTTGTTTTTTTTTTTTTTTTTTTTTTTTTTTTAAGATTGAAGTGATTAGTTCACCATTTGCATGCTGGAGCTGAAATTCAGTGTCCAAAGTTTTCATCATTATTTTCACGGATTGTTTGAGCTAACTCATTGGTGTCTTTTAAGTCTCTATATCAGTTATGTACCATCTGAGAATGAAAATGAGTAAGCTTTCTCATGTCAATTAATAGAGAGATGGAAGAGAACTTGGTCCCAGCCTTCTGCTTTTCAAATGACAAAGTTGATCAGAGGTGAAGGAGAAAGAATCAAATGAAAACACAGTGAATTCCATCTATATTGGTCATGAGGCCGGCTTAAAATGGTCTAACTTCTGAGACTATTTGAAAACAAATTTCCAAAAAATAATTTACCAAAGATGAAATGTCAAGCATTCCTTAATTGACTTCAAATCTCAGCACCTAGCAACATTTATGACACAGAGCAGGTACTCAATAAGTGTTTTATTTTTGCTTTAAACTGAATCCTTGAAATAAAGAGGTCATTTCATGACCTCTTACATTCAACTCTATAGGTAGTCAAAATCTTTTCTATTACGAACAGTAAAACTACAATTAGATATTTTGTCACAGTTTTAAAACTTCAAAAACTACAATTAGACTTTGGAAAAATCTGGTTTCTGGTAAACTCATGCTAAGTTAGTGTTTTTCCCTTTCTTTCTCTGTAAAGTTACAGAGAGAAATGTTGTACTTGAAAATTTTCATTGTGTATTTATATGAGTTAGCAACTGCTGCCTAACAAAACATCCCAAACTTAATGGCCTAAAACACACTTTTTTATCAATATTTCTCTTGAGTTTGGTATCAACAGAGTGACTCTTGTATTAGCTAGCCTTATTTGTGAATCTGCCAGCAGTTGTGTGTCCATTAATCAACTCTGCCAACTATAAATTGCTCTTAGATGGCCTTAGCTGGGCCCTCCTCCATAAGGACTCTGACCCTCAAAAAGTTTGACCAAGGCCAATGATTAGGTTTCCAAAGAAAGTGAACAAAACAATCCATTAGGCCTCAATTTAGAATCATTTCACTGTCATTTCCATTATATTCTCTTAGCCATTGTCAGTCACAAGACCACATTAGGGGATACGAAAAACAGGTTTCACCACTTGATGGAAGGGGCAGCCAAGCTGTACTGCAAACGGTATGGATATATGGAAAGGTGAAGAATTGTGGCCAATGTCTGAATTTCCTCTTCAAGCATCTAATTACGGAACTACTTCTAATTACCCAAAATGCTACTGTATCGTATGGATGCTGAGTTCAGAATTAATGGAAAGGTGAGTGGGGACACTTCTCCAGTCAAATTGTATTCCAGATGTGTCTTCGATAATCAGCTTTCTGTAAGCAAGTCACCAAGGTGCCCGAATCTCTGCCGCACTGAGTTAGGGGTTGGGATGGAGAGGTCTGATGCGAACCTGACAGGTTGCCAGGTAAATAACTACAGCCCAGGATGACGGTGTCTGGGCGGAGTGGCCTGACTTTCCAAGCAATATAGACATCACTGTGGAGTAGCAAGATCCAAAGGTTAGACCTAGGCCTGATTTTACTCACTAGTGAATCTGTGAATGTTGTTGTTTAATGGGTCGCCATTTCCTTCTCCAGGACCTTCCTGACCCGGGGACCAAACCCTTGGCCCCCGTACTGGCAGGTGGATTCTCTGCCAGTCAGCCACCAGGAAGCCCGTGAATCCTAGACATATATATATAAATTGCATGCTTCATTAAGAGATTCTGGGATGGGCTTCCCTGGGGGCTCAGTGGTAAAGAATCTGCCTGCCAATGCAGGAGACTCAAGTTTGGTCTCTGGGTTGGAAAGATCCCCTGGAGAAGGAAATGGCAACCCACTCCAAGTATTCTTGCCTGGGAAATCCCAGGGACAGAGGAAACTGGTGGGCTACAGTCCATAGGGTCACAAAAGAGTCGGACTCGACTAAACAACACCAGCTAGGATTCACAGTCTTTGCTTTCTCTTTCTGACCGTCATTGCAAACTGAGCTAATGGCCAACAGGACTTTCATACACATCACGTTATTTGATCCTTGAAACAGCTTTGCAAGCTGAACAAAGGGTGTCCATCCCTGTTCTGAGGATCAGATCACGGAGGTGTTTCAACTCAGCCAAATGCACAAGATGGGTTGATCATGGAGCCGGAGCTCGCTATGAGGTTTCCTAACATCTAGGCTCAGATGTATAGGGGCTTCTATCCTCTCAAGAATTTTCTACTGAATTTCAGAAAATAGCCAAGTTTGGGATTGAACACTTCCCTAATGAGCCACTGCCTTGGCTACCACGTGTTGTAGCTGCCACCACTTTGGGCTTTAAAAAGCAATTTTACAAACTGACTCATTTATTCCATTATTCTAAGTGGGCCTCAGGGAATTTTAAGAGAGAGATAAAGAAACACAAAAATAGACAACAAATTCAAACCCAGTTACATTTGGTATAAAGGAAAGAATTAATCTTTCTCTCTTCCTACCCAGTAAAGATTTGAAGCCAAGAAGAATCCTCATTAACCTCCTGTCTTATCCTTATTAATTATCAATAATAATAATCAGAGCTGGTGGGTCAATGCTTCAAGGATTAAATTATGAACCCAATGTTGATAATGTTATTATTGTTCATAATAATGATGGCATGATTAGATGCTGCTTTTACTTTTTCACCTCCCATTCCAAATCTCCACTGATTAATTCTATAATACACCCTGTTTAATTAAGTAGTGCTGCCCTTATTTTGCAGACGGTAAATCAAGGCACATAGAAGTTAAATGCCTTTTTCAGCACCACTAAAAGAGGTTGTTTCTGGACCTTGGTGTCTGAGCCCTGTAACCTCGGAGGCTTGAGGAATGAAAGAGCGTGCATTTAAAAATAACACCAACCAGGGTGTGAAAACTGGTTATACTACTTTATAGCTCCTTGACTTTGAGCAAGAGATAGACTGAGCCTCAGTTTCCTCTTGGATAGATGACCTGGCAGGGTTATGGAAAACAAGTTCCGGGCATTCAAGGAATTTGACTGATGTGGGAGGCAGTCAGTTAAGCACATTTTGTTAGTAGCTCAGTCATGTCTGACTCTTTGTGACCCCATGGACCTGCCAGGCTCCTCTGTCCATGGAATCCTCCAGGCAAGAATACTGGAGTAAGTTGCCATTGCCTTCTCAGGGGATCTTCCTTACCCAGAGATTGAACCTGGGTCTCCTGCACCGCAGGCAGATTCTTTACTGACTAAACCAAAGCACATTTTTTTCCCCTCCCAACTCATTCCTAATGCCGACTGGAAAAAAAACCACACATCCTAAAAAAAGTTGAGAATTCTATTTTATTTGGCAGACAAAACTGAGGAGTTAAGCCTGGGACCCAGCCCCTCAGATACCCCTGAGAGATTGCTGCGAAGAGGTAAGGGAGGAGCCAGGATAAATAGGGGGTTTTGCAACAAAGATCAGGTAGTCAGAACATCAAAAGATTACTGTTAAATAGAGAAAACCATTTATCTCAAGTTAATGAATTTAGCGCTTTTCTTAGAGTGAGAAGATGCAAGAGTCTGGGCTCACTGAAATCATTGCTTTGGTATGCACCTAGCTACCTAGGGCCGGTATCCTGGGCTCTCCCGTCCTGAGTCCCGTCAGGGCGCATCACTGAGGGTAGCTGGAGCGTGGCAGAGGGCAGCCCATTCGTCTCCACTCTGGTTCCCTCCAGGCTCGCCTTCGGGGGTGGCTGTAGTGACTTGATGGCTGCAAATCCTTTGTTTGCTGGTATGACAGGCAACATTTTTCACTCACACTGAGAATCCCTTCAGATATAAAAACTCAACAGACACCAGTTCTTGAAGTTGCTAACCCCTTAGTCTACTCTTGCATTAATCCAGCCCTCGTTTAATGTATACATTTTGTAGGCAAGACAGTTTTCAAGAGATCAAGAGATATGTTTTTTTTTTAAATCAGACTTATGATAGGATCACCTAGGATAAATGCTTTTAAAATATTAATAGATTCCCAGGTGCCATCAGAGATCAACTGAATCAGAATCTCTGTAGGTGGAGATCAGTAGTCTTCAAGTGACTCATTTGCACCATGACATTTTAGATCTACTATAATCACACTTATAAACTTCAGTTGCTATTTTCCATGGCCCTAAAGAATAAGAGAGGAAAGTTATGTGTTGCAAGTTAATATAGCAAAATATATTAAGTGATCAATACACTAAAGAATGTTCAAACAAATTACTAGGAAATTTGGGGCAGAAGAAACCACTTATTCTCAAAAGTGATCAGGAATTACCTGGCAGTCAGGTGGTTAGGACTGTGCACTCCCACTGCAGGGGCCCAGGTTCAATCCCTAGTTGGGAAACTAAGATATCACAAGTTGAACGGTGCAGCCAGGGGGAAAAAAAAGTGATCAATAAATTCTCTGAGCAAAAGGTGGTACAAGTCTTCCATGAAAGTGTGACCATGATAAGCTGTGCCTTTGGTCAAATCTAGTCTTTCTAGAATCTTAGGTGATTGTCTTTACCTGATGGTGGCCTCTGGCATCACAGCAGGAACAAATTCAGCACTTATTCATTATTCATTATGCAAATCTTGGACCATTTGCTTTTAATGTCTAGAACCCTGAAATTCAAAATCTTTTCCTTTTGAAATATTATCAAAGTTCTAGTCTCCAAATTCAAAGGCTAAGAATTGATTCTGCTGTTGCCTTCAATCTGCTGGAACAATGCTTCCCTGAGGGTATGAAAATGGAATGCCACAAGTCCTGGTTTCAGGGGGATGGCCACAATATGTAAGGCAATGTGAGGTAAAAACAAGCTAGTAATTCAAAATATTATCCCAGGCTATCGATTATCAAGGGCTTCCCTGGCGACTCATGGGTAAAGAAACTGCCTGCCACTGCCTGCAATGCAGGAGATGCAGGTTTGATCCCTGGGTCAGGAAGATCCCTTGGAAAACAAAATGGAAACCCACTCCAGTATTCTTGCCTAGAAAATCCCATGGACACAGGAGCCTGGTGAGCTACCGTCCAGGGGTCACAAAAAATCAGACGCAACTTAGTGACTAAACAACAACAACAAACTGATTATTGAAGAACAATTGTCCCATTGCATCCTTTGTAATCTTCCCTCATTTCAGTAGCTCTGACATCATAACCAGCCAAGATGAACTCCTCAGTCATAATAATAAGAGCTAATACTTCTCATCACCTAACCTGTGATAGGTGCTAATCTAAACGCTTCAAATATATTAACTCATCTTCTCATTAATGAATTTAAGCAGTAAGGAATTCCTCAGAAGAGACAGAGAAGAAATGAGATCATAAGAAACCACTGCCTCCTATTCAGAGATGTTTATCCTTGAAGGTCTTGTCCAGAAAGTTGCCTTCTCTTGCGATTCTTTATATCTCATGATTTAAAACACATACCAGAAGTTCTGGGATGTTCCCACTGAGAAACAGAACGTTCTTACCGTATCAGTAAACAAGGATGCCACAGCCATGGGTAATTCTGGCCCTCCAAATGTGGATTTCTGAGCTCTGAGGGCCCTTAGGAAGGAGAACGACACCTGTAATCTGGCAGCCACTAGGCTGCAGCCACTCTGTACGGTGAACGCTGAGGAGCTCAAGATGTGAAAAACGCAGGATACTGGCCCCAGATTGCTGAGATGCACATGAAAGAAATGATTTCACTAAGCCCAGACTCTTGCACCCTCCCATACATAGAAAAGTGCTAAATTCCTTAACTTGAGATATCTGGTTTTCCTTAATTCACAAAAATACTTTTGATGTTCAGACTACCTGCTCAACTGCTGTATAACCTGACTCCTCCCGCCCACCCCCACCTTCTCAGGGCAGTTCTCTCAGGGCTACTTGAGATGTTCCCTCTTGGGCTTAAGTCCTAAAATCTCCAACAAATAAAGCATAATTTTCAATTTTTAGGTTGTGACTATTTTTTAAGTCGACACCACCACCTTGCTGCAAGAAGTATCCATCTGATCCTTTCTCAAATCTTGTCTTAATAGATTAAAACTAGAGTGAAAATACTTAGATCTTACATATCAAATAGGAGACAAAGTAAAATGTTTCAAGAAAAAACAAAGTGGTGATGGTTTCTCAACAAGTGTCCCTATTTAATTAATATTTAAAATGAAAGATGAAATAAGGCTGAAAAAAGTTATTAATTCTGGTGAACAAAGATAAGGAAGGAAAAATGCTGAGGCTGATATTTCCCTAGATGCTTGCCACTTCTCTAACTTTGAGTGTGTATCTTCTTACTGCTGTGGACAGGTAGGAAGATGGATATACAGTGGGTCCTTGGCTCACCCAAGGATGTGGTACCCATATGGACCAGGTTCAACCAACTACAGATTAAAACTACTTGGGGGAAAAAATTCCAGAAAATTTCAAAAAATAAATCCTGAACTTGACGCACTGACAACTATTTACATAATATTTGCATTGTGTTTACAAATATTACATACTATTTACATTGTACTATGTATTATAAGTAATCGAGGGATGCTTATAAATACATGAAAGGATGTGCATACATTATATGCATAGACTATATTATTTTATATAAGGGATTACACATCCACAGATTTTGGTATGAGGGATGTCTTCGAACAAATATTTTGCATATGTGTACATGCATGCTTGAAGTCACTTAAACAATTCTAACTCTTTTCAACCCTATGGAATATAGCCTCCCAGGCTCCTCTGTCCATGGGATTCTCTAGGCAAGAATACTGGGGTGGTTTGGCATTTCTTCCTCCAGGGGATCTTCCTGACTCAAGGATCAAACTCATGCCTCTTCCATCTCCTGCACTGGCAGGCAGGTTCTTTACCTCTAGCACCACCTAGGAAGCCCAATACTTCGCATATACTGAGGGACAACTGTAATTTGAAAACCTGGAAATATGATAAGAGAGGATATTCCAAAAGGAGGGGACAATTTGGATGTACAAAGGCATCATCACCTGCATCAGTGTCATCATCGACCCTCTATTGGATTTTTCTGTTTCAGATAATGTAGTCTTCTTTATTCTATGCAGGAAACCTACAAGATAAGCATCACTGTAACCGTTTTGTAAATGGTGATCCTGAATTTCCAAGAGGTTGAGTTACTTCATTAAGGAAATGCAAATCAAAACCACAAGGAGACACCACATCTACCAAAATGACTGTAATTTAATTTTTTAATTAAAAAAGAAAACAGAAAATAGCAAGGGTTGGCAAGAATGTGGAGAAGTTGGAACCCTAGTACATTTCTAATGGGAATGTTAAACAGTACAGATGCTGTGGGAAACCGTATCTGTGGTGGCTCCTCAAAGAACTGAACTTAGAATTACCATGTTACTGTTCATCCTCTGAGTCACGTCGGACTCTTCAAGACCCCACGGGCTGCAGCACGCCAGGCTTCAGCGTCCTTCACTATTTCCTGGAGTTTGCTCAAATTCATGTCCACTGAATTGGATTACCCTATGACCGAGCAGTAGCACTTTCCAAGCCTGTACCGCAAAGAATTTAAAACAGGGACTCAAACGGATACTTGTACTCCAGTGTTCATCACTGAATTGTTGAGTGGACGATCAAGAGTACATGACTGGCAGTTGACCCAAGAGTTGGACGTAGGCAGTCCTCACCCCCTGCTGTCCTTGAAAGGTGCATTTTGCGCACAGTTCCCACAGTGGGTGCTGTTTCCAAGTACACAGCCTTGACAGAGCAATGTGATCATCTGCACAGAATACATGACTGAACCCCATCAGAACGTCTATATAAACTTTTAAGACTCAAGTGAGCAGGTGCAGAGGTCTACTTGTCTTGCGGCTGCTTGAGACAAGGCGTGTATGTAAGTCTCCTTGCACTGCCCCCTGCCAACCTAGAAGGGTCTGCCTCTTTCTTTGGTCTCTTCAGGCCCTCTGTGTGCAGGGGTGAGTTTCAGATTTCACCTGGGAAGCTCCTGAGGTTTCAAACCAACACGTATGATTCACGATAGTCAAAAGGTGGAAACAGCCCAACTAACTGTTCACCAGCAGATGAGTGGAGACAAAATGTGGCATGTTCATCCCATGGAATATTATTCAGTCTTTGACACATGAACCCTGAAAACATAGTTCTACATGCCCTAAACCAGACACAGAAAAGACAAATATCATATGATTTCACTTATGTGGAATAAGTGAAAGTGAGGTCACTCAGTCGTGTCCGACTCTTTGCGACCCCATGAACTGTAGCCCACCAGGCTCCTCTGTCCGTGGGATTTTCCAGGCAAGAGTACTGGAGTGGGCTGCCATTTCCTTCTCCAATAAGGCAAATTAATAAAAAACCGAAAATGCATAGACTAAAGGTTATCAGGGGCTGCAGGAAGAATGAATGAGAGGTTATTATCAAATGGGTAGAGAATTTCTGTTTGAGATAATAATATTTGGAAATAAATACTGGTGACAACTACACACAGCACTGCGAATGTAACTAATGCCAATGAATCATGCATTTTAAAAATGGTTAAAATGGCAAATTTTATCTTATATATATATATATCTTATATATATATAAGTAACACATATATATGTTACTGAAATTTTTAAAAGGAAGAGGTTGAATTACTTGCCAAAGTCACATGGTGAGAAGGTAGCAGAGGTGACAGCCAAGGCCACATCTGTCTAAATCAGATCCCTTACATATTAGATTGTTCTACTTTACTCATGAACTGGGGGAAATTACAGATTGCGGTAGAGACACACACTTACATTATTTCCTTTATTTTGTGTAGAAAAGAACACTGTAACTCTTGCTTTCTTGTCCCCTACATCAACCTGGAACAAACCATCAATTTCCAAGACCTTCGATCTTACAGTTTAACAGTTCTAACACCCATGCCTTCATCATCACAAATGCTGAAAATAACAAGTTTTGGATATGTTTTCATTCATATTGTAGCCTTACAGGAACAAAGACATTGTACCATGCTATCATCTTTCTGTTTTCTCTGTTCATCTTTTTTTTTTTTAAAATGCATCTGCATCAGTCCTGATTCTGTGGGAGGTGATTTCATTGCTATAGTCTATGCCAGAGTTAAACAGAGAACACTGAACCGTCATTATTCTCTGAATTTGAGGCAGATAAAGTATGAAATTATCAGGCTTTTCTCTGCGGCCCTCACTTACTTTAGAATTTATTATAAAAATAGTAGTAATTGGAAAACCTAGCTTCTGGCCTATTTTCTCCTGCTGACTGGCTGGGGGACCTTGGAAAAGTGACTGACAGATAATCAATGCTGAATAACCAATGGTGGCTGTTTTTGTTGTTATTACTATTATTATTAAATGCCAGAGATGCCTTCGTCACTGCATCAGTAAACTAAAGCTGTTTGATCTGATAATTTCTAAGGGCCCTTTCAGCACGTTTTTTCCAGAATTCTAATTTTTTACAAAAAGCATTAGAAGAAAAATCAATCTGCAAATTTCTCTCTTCCAACCCTCCCCGAGTTCCTCACTGGGGAAACTTTTTCTCTAACTTTCAAAGGTTGCTCTTGCTGTTAACCATAACTTAGAGTTTTCCCACACTTGGTCAGATTTCTCTTTCCTGGTCCCATTACCCCTCAGGTGAAATTGACACTTTCAAGGCTTGGTGAGTGGAGTGTGAAATAATTAAATGTGACAAGCCTGTTGCTTTCAGATTGAGTCCAACTCACAAATAGTGGGATTGATTTTCCTCCAACTTATGACAAGAAATGGGTCTGACAAGCTACCCCCTCAAATGGAGACTGTTCAGAGAATTCCAAGCAGGTGAAAGTTGGGCTTATGTTGAAAACCATCCTTCCTACCATGATGTAGCTAACGTGAGTCAACTACGTAACGCATTTACATTTGAGCCAGACTGTTCATTTGTGGTAATTAAGGGAAGGCCAGTCTGAACTTCAGAAGGGCATGCTGTAGATTTAATTCAAGTCCCTATGGGGACATGTGGATGAAAATAGAAAAATATTCATTGATAACTAAAGTGTATAACGCTAGTTATGCACAGTCCTTGAAAGTTGTTCTCTTAGGGACCCTAATCGTTCTGTGCACGCTAGGTTAGTTACCTTTAACTTACCTGGAAAACTTAGCAGATAACACAAAGCGTTTCATACACCATTAGTGGACCCTTGAAATAATAGCATTAAATGGAAAGACTTACACTTGACTTCTCATATTTCCATGTAAAGGAACTTCAATCAGCATAATAATCATGGCCCTTCTATGACCCCCAGGAAAGTGGCTTATCTGATTGTTGAGTTTTAAGCCAAAATGGGAATGCAAAGCTCAGTGTGGATCTGTTTGTCTCTAGTGTTTTTTTCGGATCCGCCTGCCTGTAGGGTAGAAATGTGCTTAGATGCCCTTTGTCATGGGCTAAGCTAAGTTGAGCATGTCGGTCTGGGTGGAGGCCTGTGGTTGCCCACTATACCGGCAGCTGGGCAGGTAAGCTTAGCTTATTCAGAGATAAAGTGCTAGGAGGCCCACCAGGGCAACAGACCCAAAGCCACATGATCTAAGAGCTTTGACAGTAACAATGGGGATAGCCTGATTTTCTCTTTTGGCTCCTGCACCTACCTCTCAATTTGTTCAAAACACAAAAATAAGATGTTCTTCATTGGAACAAACAGGATGCACCATAGTGATATCCAGGGCACGAACCTAAAATCAGCTCATTGTGTCTCTGTGTGGACAGGTTAAGACTGAATGTGTCTACTTTGCACACATTTGTGTAAAGATCACAAATTAAAGGTTAGGTGATCCAAATTCAAGTTAAAGCTCTAACTAACTAGAAAGGCAGTGTGGATGCATTCTGGAGCCAAGTTTGCCTGGATTAGCATCCTACATCTGCCAAATAGTAGCTTTACTAACTGTGGAAATATTCCATGACTTCACTTTACCTCCTCCCCTCCTCTTAAAGGGAGAGAGCCGTGACACTGTGTGTGTCAGGATCAGAGGTGATGGTGTGGGGCAAGTGGCTGCTGATCAGTTCCTAAGTCGTGTCCAACTCTTTGCAACCCCATGGACTGCAGCTTCCCCGTCCTTCATCATCTCCTGGAGTGTGTTCAAACTCATGTCTATTGAGTCAGTGATGCCACCCAACCATCTCATCCTGTCATCCCCTTCTCCTCCTGCCTTCAATCTTTCCCAGCATCAGAGTCTTTTCCAGTGAGTCAAATCTTTGCATCAGGTGGCCAAAGTATCAGAGTTTCAGCTTCAGCATCACTCCTTCCAGTGAATATTTGGGATCGATTTCCTTAGGATTGACTAGTTTGATCTCCTTGTTGGCCAAGGGACTCTCAAGAGTCTTCTCTAGCACAATTCGAAAGCATCAATTCTTTGGCGCTCAGCCTTCTTTATGGTCCAACACTCACATCCATATACGACTACTGGAAAAATCACAGCTTTGACTATACAGACCTTTGTTGGCAAAATGATATCTCTGCTTTTTAATATGCTGTCTAGGTCTGCCATAACTTTCCTGTATAAAGACTGTGGCACATTTTTGACTTAGAAAAATGGTTTTCCTTCTGACAGCCTCTGTTTCTTCATTTGTAAAGAATAAGGGACAAGACTCAGATGTTTATAAAGCTTCTGCAATTCTGATGGTCTATGATTCTAATTGTTCAGCCTGAGAGTAAAATCATGGTGTATGTGAATCTGTGTGTTTGTGTAAACATGGGGTTTATGTCTGTGACCCACAAACTCTTGTTCCTCTCTAAATCTCCAAAATTTTACCATTACTGGAAAACACCAACAGAGGGCATCAGGATTTAATTCTGGGTGAGTTGCTCCTGGAGGCTGAGGTTCTGGTTGCCTGACAGGTCTCGAAGCAAAGCTCTTTCCCCGCAGGAGTGCTAAAGATTTCACTCTCCTTCTGACACTGCAGTAACCTCCGCCCCTTCCTTCCCGTCTGGCGCTGGGGTGCATGCTCCAGCTTCTGCTTCTAGAGTTTCTCCCTCAGGGGTGTCTGCCTTTGCCTGGGAAGGGGGATGACGACATTTATGGAAACAGAACAGTGATTAATGACATGTGAGCTCTCTCTGCCAAGCGCTGAACTGAGGCTTGTGGGTTAGAGAGCTGGGTCTCCCCGGGGCTGCTCTCTCGTCTAAAGTGAAACCCGGGAACCTTGCAGGACGTATGCAGAGGAGGGCAGCCAAGGCAGAGAGGACAGTAGGGAGGGAACCCAGGCCAGTACATGGGCTGCTCTGTGCCTCAGTTTACCCTCTTAGAGGTGCAACTGTACTTCACTCCCGGGGCACTTCCACATCAAGCTGAAGGAAAAGGGCGACCTTTGGGGCCACCTGTTTCGGCCTGTCACTGAATGTGTTCTTACAGCAAGAAGCAAATTCTGAGCTTCACTGTCTTAATCTGCAAAATAGGAATGATCCCAGCACAGCTTCCTTCGGGGACGATGTGGAGAAGCAAGGGCGAGGATGCACGAAAAGACATCTTGGGCAAGTGTGAAATGCCTACGTAAAGGGCAGCCCATGGCGGGCACCTTTAGTCCTGTAGGGGTTCTGCTCTGGTGGCAGCAGTGACATCAGTCATGTCGCCTGGGCTGTAACCACACTCAAAGAAACTGGGTGTGTTTGCGGTTCAGGGTGCCAGCTGGGGAATCAGATGGTCTCAGGTCACATTTCATCTTGCCATTCGCCTTGCAAATCACTGATAATCTATAAAACAGGAATAATAGTACTAGCATTGACCCCATGTTTTGGGAGAAACATACCAGATGTTGCTCGTAAAGCACTTAGTACGTGTCCTGGAATTGAGCGAATGCTTAATATATGGCTGTGCTCATTGTTATCATAATTATTGTTTCTTCCTGGTAAGAGGAGGCATTTCTGAATGATGTCCTAATGCCTCACACCTGGAAAACCTTTCCAGATGACTCCGGCTCCCCAGAGCTCCCCCTGTTCCTAAACCATCTTAGCACTTAAAATCTGCACCAGGAGCCCCCAGTCACAATCCCACCTCACGTGGCCTAGAGTATCTCAGAGCAGCTCGTGCAAATTCTGTCCCCACTTGGTATACTGCTTCCTTCATGCTGGACCCTGAACCCCTCCCCTCTCCTTCAGCATGCAGAATACTTATATTCTCACCTAGCACTAAAGATGCATTCAATCACAGATATGCATATACATCCAGGACCACACACATCCTGGCTGGCTCTCTGCATTTGGTCTCTTTCCGGAGGGGGACCCAGGGGAGTTTGAGCTGGAGATGCCCTGGAGCCAGGCCTTGGGCCAGTGTCCCTGGGAACTATCCATGCCTTTGCTGCTGTGCCCCTGGACAGTGGGATAAGCCTATGCTCTCAGATGCTCCACGCCAGAGGGACTTCGATGGCAGGTCAAGCCATGGGGTCTTCTTAGGTCTTTGCAGGCTGATCTTGTGGGAGAGGATTTTCCTTGGAGAGCAGAAGATTCGTGTCATAGACATGTATGGGAGGATCAGCCTGTGGTCCAAGAAATGATTTCCTCTAGTAAAGTACAAAAGCAGTGCAAGAACAGTAAAAAATTATAAAAGAAATGGGACAGCTACAGCAGTAAAAATCATCATAATTATTTATCCTATTAGATTGTGATTATTTATTTGTCTGCTTCCACACTTGTTAATAAGAGCAAACATTTACTTTGCCAAAGCATTGCGCTAAGAACTTGACACTTGTATCTTACAACAGTGCTGTTGGTTCTCTGATTATGTCCGTTTTTTTTTTTTTTTTAAATATGAAAAACCGGAGCTTGGGAAGACTCGGTAACCCTCCCTAAGCCACAAAGCAAGCAAGTGGCAGAGTTCAGGCTTTAGCCACCTTCTCATGCTCCTTACCTTCTTCCCCCCTGTGCTGTTGCCCCATCTGTAAGATGTGACTGTCACTCTGCTGAGTTCGATCAGGGTTTCTTCCACCAGCCTGATCATTAGCATTTCTCCAGACGCTATTAAAAACTGCAAAACTCAGGCCTCCAGGGAGTCAAATGAGCCTCACAATGTGTTTTTCACAATGTCCCCCGATAACTGTGAGGACCAGGTAGGTCCTCGTTTAAGGGGATCCCGGAAGACACGATCAGGTTCAGCGTGATTGTTGATCGTTCATACGTCTCTTGTCCTTTTACCTCTCAGCTGGGAAATAAGAAAAGAGGGATGCACCCCACATAGAAACAACTGAAATAGGGCCTGGAGCCAGTCTCAACCCTTGCCCATAAATCTCAGCCTTCTGGGACTGGAGCCAATGCAGATGAGAAGCATGTTCCCCTCGAAGCATCTGATGTCTGGGTATGTCAGGTAAGTGGAGCAGCAAGACTGTACAGGCTTTGCCGGGTTTTGGATGTCAGCAGCTAATCCAGACTCACGAGACATCAATTACCAGCCTTTGCAAAGTCTCTGTGCAAAACCCATCTTCTGTTGAGCACTAGCATTTGGCCCATCTGGAGAATCAGGCGCTGGTATCCTCTTCTTCCTCCCACATCCACCTGGGCTGAACTTATCTTCCTAGACTGCTCTTCCAAAGCAAGATGATCATCTGGCATGAGCTAAGAGATCTGGGCAAAGAGTTGACTCATTGGAAAAGACCTTGATGCTGGGATGGATTGGGGGCAGGAGGAGAAGGGGACGACAGAGGATGAGATGGCTGGATGGCATCACTGACTCAATGGACATGAGTTTGAGTAAACTCCGGAAGTTGGTGATGGACAGAGAGGCCTGGGGTTGCAAAGAGTCAGACACGACTGAGCAACTGAACTGAACTGAACCGAAAAGATCTGGGATCTGGTTCCAGCTCTGCTGTTCATGGTCCATGTCCTCCAGACTAGTTTCTTTCCTTTCCTCAATCCTGCATCCTCCTATGGCTTCTTGAACCACAGAAGGGGTAAGGAAACGAACACTTGTTGAGTCAGCTGAGATATATAACCTAGTGTTTAAGGGTGGAGGCTCTGAAATTCACATCTTGAGTTCACATCTTCTCTTTGCCACTGACTGCCTGTGCAGACTTAGGCTAATCACTTGACCTCTCTGGACCTTACTTTTACCATCGGATTAGAGAGAATCACAGAACCTAGAGCTTTTGGAAGGATTAGATAAACAATATACATAAAAGTGCCTGGCATTTAGCAGATAGTAACTGTTATTGTTATTAGTATTATTAAACAAGCAAGTAAACAGATAACCATACTCCAGTGCCACAAGTGTTTGAAGAGAAACAGCAGGGTGTCTGAGGTTCTGCTAAATGATCCAAACCAAGCCTCAAGGTGAAAGAGCGATTCAGTTGTGTCTGACTATTTGCAACCACATGGACTATAGCCCACCAGCCTCCTTGGTCCATGGAATTCTCCAGGCAATAATACTGGAGTGGTTGCCATGCCCTTCTCTGACCCAACGATCAAACCCAGGTCTCCCGCATTGCAGGTGGATTCTTTACCATCTGAGCCACCAAGATCAGAAAAAATCCTCTGTCAGGCATCTTAGGCTCAAACTGATGCAGAGATTGAGTTGTGGCTTTCCAGGTGAAAGCCAAAGATGCTTTCCCAGGCAACCTGAATTCTCTGTGCTAATACCGCTGAAGACCTGTCCCATCCCAGAACCTCTAGCTTTCCTCCCATTCCCACACATGCCCAGACATTCCACCTCAAGGTCATCGTCCAGCTGCTTTCCCTCTGCCTGCCCCCACTCAACCACCAGGTGAGCCCTGCTCGCCCTCCCTCCCCGCTGACACCCTTGAATGCAGCAGAGACCCCTGACACTGAGTTTGCCTGGTAACGAACTTGTCTAATGCTCAAGGTTCAAGGCCTCTGTTTCCTTCCTGGCTATTCTGGGCAACTGTCCACTCCGTCTTGGATCCTAACCCAGTTCTCAGGATACCCTGGTGCCCTGAAGACGAGGCATCCCGGGTGAAAGCATAGCTGACAAGGGTCCCCCTGCATATGGAGAAAGCCTTCATTTGTACTTATTTAATCAATATTTACCTCACCAGGTGTCATAGTAAGAGTTGAGATATCCTTATAAAGAAGGTCTACTGGCCATGAGGAAATGGAGGAGACAAATAGGAGGACAGTAGCCAGATAGACTAACTCATAACATAAAGGGGGATTTTGGGAGGGCACAAAATTTGGGGGCACAAAAGAGGGAGTGCCGCTTCATCCAGGGTTCTCAGCTAAAAACAACTCTTTCAGGTAGTCTACGAAGAAAAGGAATTGAGGAAAGGCGTGAACTGATGGTGGTTCATGGAGTACCAGGCTTGTCCAGCACACAGCACCCAAACCATAGTGCGGGAATTTGCCAGCCAACCCCAGCCTGCTGGCCCCTGACCAAAGATGGCAGCACATCCCACTGACCGTGGGTGCTGAACATCAGGACCCCCTCTTGCTGTGGCCTGAACCCCAGACGCTTCTACTATCAGCTTCACCAGAGACAGAGAGTTCCTGCAAATCTCGTTCCTCACATTCTTGACTTTCTAATCAAGCTTTCACTTGGTTAGCGTTGTGCCCAGTTGGTGAGGCTGGGACTGCAACCAATCAAATTGGAGCAAGGCAGGACGTTGCTCAACCAGAGTGTGTGTGTGTGTGTGTGTGTGTGTGTGTGTGTGTGCATGAGCACACGCACACATGTGCACTCAAAACCTGCTGCATGGTAGAAAACGCAAGACAAAGATCTATTACAGACGCCACAGGAGAGTTGACTTGGGGATGGAATGTGAAAGGGAACATGACCAGTTTCTCAGAAGCATTGATACCTCAGTTGAGCTATGGGACAAGGAAAGAGGTTAGTCAGGCAAAGACAGGCCTGGAGGAGTATTCAAGACAGAATAACATGTACCTTTGCTTGAAGATAGAAAACAGCAATAGATCAGTGTATCTGGAATAGATTTGGAGAGGAGATGGTCAAAGTTGAGGCTGGAGAGGTAAACAATGCCAGGGTCCTAAAATCTTAAATCTCCTGGCTGAGAAGCAGAAGCAAAACATAAGGCAGCCATGCTCTTCATAGAGACCAAAAAACGAAGGTGGCCGCATGTTCCCAGACTGTCTCTGTAAGTGTCTCTGATGTTTCATTTCTTCTTTTATTGAAGGCTTATCATTGCAGCTCAGTTAAGAACTCCCTGTAAGTAGAAATCCCTCACCATTATGGAGAATTTCTTCCATAAAATCACACAGGCGTGGGCTGTTTATGGAAGCATGAAACATTCCTTGCAGGAGACGTCATTTAGTATTCACGATGGAGACACCATCAGAATCCCTTTGGAAATTAACACCAAGCTGCATTCTCTTGCCTCTGGTCTTCAGGTCCACCGGGCACCTTTGGACCTGTGCGCCGCACAGTTCACCCGCATCTCCTGCATGCAGATGTCCTCAGCTATGCCCATCGTTTCTAACCAGACTTCCTCTGGCCTTGAGTACCCCACGAACCTCCTGTTTGTAGGTGCATATGTACTGTCTATTAGTATACCCTCTTGCAATGAAAAATAAAAGGAACTCTCATCACTTTTTACATGTTGAGATTCCTTTTTGTGAGTTCTCCCCTGGGGAGGAAGCTGGAACATAACCTGAGTATTCAGATTTACTGTTTTATGGAAATTAAAAGCTCCTAACCAGAGATCCTTTACACACAGTGGGCTCAGCCTTAAGGCCAAAGAAAGACGTGAGTCAATTTAGGGCCCCACAGGGAAGCGTTCTTTCTCTGAGACAGGTCCACACCAAGAAGCAGGGCAGGGTTGTGACGTCAGTCCTGCTTGTCCAGCTCCCCATCACGGCAAGTCATGGGATTCAGAAGGGAAAGATCAGTGTTTAGTGCCGTGTGTGTCTTTTCTGTTCTTGACCGCGGGCTTTGTAGAAAAGAGTGAACAGGCATCTACAGAATACATAGTTTTTCTTAGTTGTGTCTCCATTTGATATGAAAGAGATGGTGTTATCTCTTTAAATCACAATAGGAGTGTGTGACAGTCACTTTCTCTCAGCTGTTTATTTGCCTTTCAAATGAAGAGATGACAAGGAGTGTATATTATTTCCTCCATGAAACTCTGCCTCTTAAGAGATCAAGTCCAGAGCACTTTCCTCTCGGTAAATAGCCCAACATCTGGAAAAGTGATGCTCTAATAACTTTTCAAGGCACTTTTGCCTCAGGACCCATTGAAGTGTATCTTATGTTGGTTGAAATCAAAGGATCTGAAACGTCATGGAGACCTGACAATTCAGAGTTGGCTTTGAGTACCGCAAGAAGAGGCACTAAGAAGCCTCTAGGACCCAAAGCTACTTTCTCATTTTTGTTTTATTTTGTTTCTCTTCTCTGCTTCTCTCTTGTCTCTTGTCCTTCTTCCTCAGTCACGCATCCTCCACCTTCTACTTATCCTTGGCTCATAGTGGCTGACAAAACCCCCAAGCCTCTATTCCTTTTTTGAAAGGAGCACCCACCAGTTCCTGATTTAGCTCAGCTGTGCTCATTCATTAAGGGTTATATAAAGTTTGTTGTTGTTTAGTCACTAAGTCGTGTCCGACTCTTTTGCGACCCCATGGACTGTTGCTAGGATCCTCTGTCCATGGGATTGCCCAGGCAAGAATCCTGGAATGGGTTGCCCTTTCCCGACCCAGGGATTGAACCCACTTCTCCTGCTTGGCAGATGGATTCTTCACCACTGAGCCACCGGGGAAGCCCTTATATAAAGGTAGCTGTCTAAAGTGGGATTTGGGCAGACTATTCAAGCTGTAATAGTCATCTATTGCTGCATAACATATTGCCCCAGAAACTTTGAGACTTAAAGTAATAATAAATATTTTTTACACCTCACAGTTTCTGCGGGTCAGCAATTTGGCAGCAGCTGAGCTGAGGTTCTGTCTCAAAAACTCTCCTGTGGTTACAGTCAAGACGTCAGTGACATCGACAGTCATCTGAAGGCCGGGGCCGAAATCCAGCCCGGTGATGCTCACTGGTGGCTCACTCACGTGCCTGAAAGTTGATGCTGACTTTTTCCAGAAAGCCTCAGTTTCTTCCCAGATAGACCCTTTCTTGAGCTTCTTGAATAGCTTCATGACAGTCATCTTTCCCCTGAGTAAGCAATTCATCAACCATGAATGTTCATTGGAAGTGCTGATGCTAAAGCTGAAACTCCAATACTTTGGTCACCTGATGTGAAAGCTCCTGATGCTGGGAAAGATTGAGGGCACGAGGAGAAGGGGACAACAGAGGGTGAGATGGTTGGATGGCATCACCAACTCAATGGACATGAGTTTGAGCAAACTCCAGGAGACAGTGAAAGTCAGGGAAGCCTGGAGTGCTGCAGTTCATGGGGTCTCAAAGAGTCAGACATGACTTTGCAACTGAACAATAACAACATAAAGCAATTCAAAAAAGACTACGAGGAAGCTGCAATGTCTTTTATGACCTAGCCTCAGAAGTAGCACTTTCTCTTTTCTGAAATATCCTACTGGTTGGTTACCCAGGTTAGCCCTATTCATGGTGGGAGGGAACCATGCAATGACATGAACACCAAGTGGTAAGGATCTTTGGGGACCACCTTGGACGCTGGCTACTGAAAGAGCCAGCACTAGAACAGGTTTCTAGGGGCAGAGATGAAATATCTTCATTGAGTAGCTCATGCGGCTGTTTTTCCCCTAGGGAATCAAGATGCTCTCTTAAATGCAACCTGGATATTTCTGCTTTAAATTCAGAATTAAAACCAACCCTTTGTGTCTTAGAGTGAGTGAGACTGTACAGCTGGTTAACTACATATTCATGATTTGTAGGACACCACTCACCCAAGAGATCTGTTCTAATTTCCTTGGAAATGTGTTGCATGAGCCCCTGCAGAGAGCCGTGCCTAGCTCAGTGTGAAGCTCTGAGGAGTGGGCGCCCAGATGTATTCATTGATGACAATGATTGATAGGCTGCCGAGTGGAGAAGATGCTCTTTAAAGAAGGTAGGGGACAAGACAAGGAAACTCATCACTTCTGTGTGTGAAATCTGAACATTCAATAGCTTTGACATCTACAAAGCTGGCCACTTTTTCAGGATTCAGAGTTGGCAGGAAAAACAAAGAGATAAATAGAAAATAATAAAATGAAATTGTATGTGCTCTGTGCCAAAAAGGAATGATTCTAGGAAAAAAGGTTAAATTCTGAAGCCAGCGAGGCTTCTAAGTCCTTACAAGGGTGGATAAATAGTCTGTGGTAAGACCAGAAGTTGGGAGATCTGACTCCTAACCTTCAAATCAGGTGTTCTGCCTTTGGATTCTTCAGTGCAGAGTAAATCAAGACTAAATGCTAGATTTTGAATTTTGCTTTCATTGTACAAAAAGTCATTGACAAAAAGCTACCACTTGACAGCAATGGAAAATTGGATAAGTATTGCCAACTCTCTGAAACTCTGTGTCCTCATTTGTTAGAAAAGAAAAATACTAGGGACCACTTTACCAGGGATTCCCAAGTGGCACATGCATGTTTGCTAAGTCACTTCAGCTCTGTCTGACTCTTTGTGACCCTATGGACCTTAGCTCACCAGGCTCCTCTGTCTGTGGAATTATCTGGGCAAGAATACTGGAGAGAGTTGCCATGCCCTCCTCCAGGGGATCTTACTGACCCAGGGATCAAGCCTGTGTCCCTGATGTCTCCTAAACTGGCAGATGTGTTCTTTACCATTAACGCCACCTGGGAAGTACCCCATGTGGCACAGTGGTAAAGAATCCACCTGCAATCCTGGAGACGCAGGTTCTATTCCTGGGTCAGGAAGATCCCCTGGAGGAGGAAACGGCAACTCACTCCAGTATTCTTGCCCATAGAATTCCAAGGACAGAGGAGCCTGGTGGGCTACAGTCCATGGGGTCACAAAGAGTCAGATACGACTGAATGATTGGGCACGCATGTAAACTCTTTTCCTACTTCTTGATGCTGTTTCTAATATCAGATTCTGGAAAACAGTTGCACGCATGAGTCCTCAGTTGCTTAGTCATTTCAACTCTTTGAAACTCTGCAGACTGTAGCCCGCCAGTCTCCTCTGTCCATGCATTTCTCAGGCAAGAATAATAGAGTGGGTTGCCATTTCCTCCTCCAGGGAATTGTCCTGGCCCAGGGATTGAACCCACACTTCCTGCATTGGCAGGTGGATTCTTTACCACTGAGCCACCAAGGAAGACCTGGGAGAATGACAGATTTGAAAAAGTCCAAGAAAGCTCCTACTGGCCCAGTAAGGAGTGGGGACACTTGTAATGCAGGTGCTTTAAAAGGCAACTGATCCTACTTCAGGCATGTGAGTAGGAAAGAGTGAGGGAGCTGGTCCAAGCACTGGACACAGAAGTCAATTGTTATCCGCCACGAGGGCCTCTGTGATAGCAGCAATAGTCATCATTTTCATTGTGCTCTATGGACATATGAGGAGCAAATGTTCGACTAGTCTCCCTTTGAGTCCAAGTATGTGAAAAATAAAGCTAAGAATATGCGTCCCTGTGCTTCTCTGATCTCAGGAATAGGGATTGCAGTGTGCACCTCTGCAGACAGAATGAGGAAAGCAGGTGGAGGTGATAGTGGAAAGAAATTAGGAAAAGAGACAAGGAGACAGTCCTGATGCTATTTCAGTTCCTGGTTCCCATCGCTTATTTTTTAATACTATGTATATACTTTTCTAAATTAACTAATTTTATTTATTTTTCATTTTTGGCTGTGCTGGGTCTTCATCGCTCCCCATAGGCTTTCTCTAGTTGCAGCACATGGGCTTCTCATTGCAGTGGCTTCTCTCGTTGCAGAGCAGGGGCTCTAGGGCATGCAGGCTTCAGGAGCTGTGATACACGGACTCAATAGTCACGGCTCGCGGGCTTCATTGTGGAATCCTCAGGGACCAGGGATCGAACCCATGTTCCCTGCACTGGCAGGCGGATTCTTAACCACTGGACCACCAGGGAAGTCCCCCATTGTTTTGATGTCCAGCTGTATTCTAGCCCTTGGCTTCTTCAAGAGCCATCCCTTCTCCCCTTACAGGAATTTCCCTCTTTTGCATATGTTAGTTATGGGTCTGATTTCAGTTATTCAGAATCAACATAATTCTAGCTAATATTGTTCCTACAAAAGGAATGATCTGTGTCACTTTATGATTCTAATAGAATTGATTTGGTGTTCTTGCAACAAAGGCTAAAGTGTTGTCCAGAAACATAAAAGCACGGTGACTGAGAGCATGGGTCCAGAACCCAGATCACCTGGGTTCAAGTCTCTGGAAAAATCCCTTTGCCTCCCTATGACTCAGTTTCTCTATCTGGCAAATGCTGATACAAATAATAATAATACATTCCATAGAGAGTTGTTGTGATGATTGAATGAGTTCTGACATAATTAAGGTCACGTATCATTGCTTCATCTTATGGGAATTAAAGTCACCAAGCTCCCAGCCCTGACTCTGATCTGGACTTCTAAAAAACCTATCCATCATTATACACATACAGTGTGTGTGGGGAAAATGCCTTTTTGAGTGTTGAAAGGAGCCCTGGTTCCCTGTGATAATGGGATGACTTCAAAGTAATCAAAATGTCATGTTGAAATTGGCTACCCCTGCCACACGGAAGATCACTGAGACCCCAAGCTTCATATGGGGAGCCCGAGTGAAAATCTATATCCATGCTCAAAAATCCTGGAAATAAGAATGGATAATTTAGATTCTGGCTGAAGCAGAGTGAACAAAGATGCTCTAATTAAATTCTGCATAGGAACTAATTAACCCATTTATGTGTTATCTTCCTTTGTGCAATAGGGGAAGCAAATATCAACATTCACATATTTGCAGCCTATCAGTATGTTGTGTGGGATCCCTTTCCCCTTGAGTACTATGGAAGGAGAAGGACGCCCTCCATGGGATCTCCAGGCCCTGATTCATCTGTCTGAGGCTTCCACTTAGCTTTGACAGTCTCTCTGGGAAGCACACCTGGGCTTTGCTCTTTAGGCAGATCACAGAAGTCATCCTGGAGTGTTACCACCAGTAATCAGATGTGTCTCCTGACACAGGGTCCTCCAGACCATCCTGGAGCTGGTCTTGGAGGTCACCTTGAGAAAAGGGCCTTGGTGCTAACAGTCCAGTGTAGGCATCTCTCCTGACTGCTCATGGATCAGAAAGGCTCTCCTCACTATGGTGCTCCATGATCAACAGGCAGGGTGAATTTCAGTATGCAGAGCCCTCCCGCCCACTCCAGCCATGTGGCAAAGGTACTTGCTTCCTTGGGAAGGAAGTGATTTATCTGTGGGAGAACACTCTTTTGGCAGTGTGTGTAGGAACAGCCTTTGTCTCTGCAAGCGTGTGTGTGCGTGTGCATGTATGTGTGTGCGTGTGTGCATGAAGCAGTGAAAGATAAAGACAACGTGAATACCCTAAAAAGGCCATTTTTTTAATGAATGCTTGAAAACACACGATGCAGAGAGACTGCAGACCACAAAAATGAATTTCATGGCTATACTTTCTTCTTAGCTATATTAATTCATCACAGCTGCACTTCTTTCTTCTTCAGAAGTAGAAGCCTGCATTATCAGTGGTTTTATTATGAAAACCTTCCAAAGAGAAAATAGTCTTAGAAGGAAACAGGTGGGAGAAAAGAAGAAACGGAAAAAAACAAAGCTTGGTGGGAGGGTCTGGGGAAGGGAACAAAGAGAATGTATTTGCTCCGAGTTTGACTGAAAGGCTTGTAAGGACGCCATACAGCAGCATAACTAATTAGAGTTTTGTAGTTTATATACATATATATATGGTTGCTTTGCCATTAGCTAGATTACCAAAATATTAACCTTCTGCTTACTTAGCCTAATGCTTACATTCAGAGAAGAAAGAGTTTCCCTGAAGAATTTTGATCTTTAGTTATTTACTTCACTTGAATTCATGGCTTCAGCAACATGTGAACTGTGAACTTTCAGATGTTCAAGCCAGTTTTAGAAAAGGCAGAGGAACCAGAGATCAAATCACCAACATCTGCTGGATCATTGAAAAAGCAAGAGAATTCCAGAAAAACACCCATTTCTGTTTTATTGACTATGCCAAAGCTTTTGACTGTGTGGATCACAATAAACTGTGGAAAATTCTGAAAGAGATGGGAATAGCAGACCACCTGACCTGCCTCTTGAGAAACTTGTATGCAGGTCAGGAAGCAACAGCTAGAACTGGACATGGAACAACAGACTGGTTCCAAATAGGAAAAGGAGTACGTCTAGGCTGTATATTGTCACCCTGCTTATTTAACTTATATGCAGAGTACATCATGAAAATCCTGGGCTGGAAGAAGCACAAGTTGGAGTCAAGGTTGCCAGGAGAAATATCAATAACCTCAGTTATGCAGATGACACCACCCTTATGGCAGAAAGTGAAGAGAAACTAAACAGCCTCTTGATGAAAGTGAGAGAGGAGAGTGAAAAAGGTGGCTTAAAGCTCAACATTCAGAAAACTAAGAACATGGCATCTGGTCCTGTCACTTCATGACAAATAGATGTGGAAACAGTGGCTGGTTTTATTTTGGGGGGCTCCAAAATCACTGCAGGTGGTGATGGCAGCCATGAAATTAAAAGACACTTACTCCTTGGAAGGAAAGTTATGACCAACCTAGATAGCATATTAAAAAGCAGAGACATTACTTTGCCAACAAAGGTCTGTCTAGCCAAGGCTATGGGTTTTCCAGTAGTCATGTATGAATGTGAAAGTTGGCCTATAAAGAAAGCTGAGCACAGAAGAATTGATGCTTTTGAACTATGGTGTTGGAGAAGACTCTTGAGAGCCCCTTGGACTGCAAGGAGATCCAACCAGTCCATCCTAAAGGAGATCAGTCCTGGGTGTCCATTGGAAGGACTGATGCTGAAGCTCCAATACTTTGGCCACCTCATGCAAAGAGCTGACTCATTTGAAAAGACCCTGATGCTGGGAAAGATTGAGGGCAGGAGGAGAAGGGGACGACAGAGGATGAGATGGTTGGATGGCATCACCAACAAAATGGACATGAGTTTGGGTAAACTCCGGGAGTTGGTGATGGACAAGCAGGCCTGGCGTGCTGCAGTTCATGAAGTCACAAAGAGTCAAATACGACTGAGTGACTGAACTGATGTCACAAAATACTTTTACCTTTAGATGAATGCGAGTTCATGTTACTGCCAATTATTCATTTGTTTCTAAAATGCACTGTTACACATATTACAGAAACACGAGAACCTAATAGTTGTAATTGAGGAAATTGATTTCTTTGGTCAATCAGGAAGATATAACAATTAAAAATCATTCCCATATCAAACAATCATATTTTAAGACTTACTGGCAGCTGTCCTTCACACATTTGAATGGACTTTCTCACCAAGTGGAGAGCTCACCTCCACTGGACTGGGAGGGTCTGATTCATTGGCAATTATGACCCTTGGGTCCCCTCCCGAGTTGCGTAAGGATAGCTGTGTGGCCTTGGAGACGTCATTTAACTTCATCTGTAATGTGAGCACAGCAATGTCTTCCTCACCTGCCTCATATTGCTATGCAAAGGAACAAGGTTCTAGTTGTGGAGGTCCTTTGTAAAGTGAGGCCTCTGAATGAAATGCAAGGTTTTATGGATCCACATACAGTATTCATGATCATGAACGCTTAACGGGCCCCGGCTTGAATATGCTGTAGGTGCTTTGTGCTTTGAATGCATGCGCCTGGAGATCCCAGCGCATGACAGCACAGAATAGGTGTCCTCTGTGGGATGTAACCTAGGTGACACTCTGAACATTACGCCGCACCTGCGCCCTGACAGAGACAGCGGTGTGCAGGGGAGAATTCCGAAGATCAACGTATGCCGTGGCAGACAGAACAGCTGTGCAGGGGTGGGGGTTCCACACCTGACCTCCCTCCAGGCCAGGCAGAAACACCACCTTACCCACACGGACTTCCAGCGCTCCACTCTCTCCCTGAAAAAAAGGCATTTCTCCCAGATCTGCATACCTGATGCACTTTATAGGGGGTAGCCCTAAACTTTGAGCACCCATGCCAACTCCCACAACATTCAGCTGGCACCAGGTAAATAGGGTGCCCGGCCCTCTCTGAGTTCATAGTGTTGATTCTGGAACTCCCACCCTGATCCACTCCTCAGGTTAGATTCCACCCTGTTGGTATGTCCCTGGCTTCCAACTCAAGTCAATAAACAGTTACCGAGCACCTGGTTTTTGCTAAGCTTGTGCTCAGTAGTAGGGTACAGCGATGGGCAACAACTCATGTCCTCGCCCTCGTGGAGGTCACCATCTAATGGCACGACTGATCTTTAAACCATTCCAATCTTCAGACTGAGGACTCCATGGAGAAACTTCCAGAAAAGGTGACGTCTACTCTGAGACCTACAAGCTAAGGTGTTCATCAGGTGAAAGGAAGTTGGGAAGGAAGAGAAGGCAGAATATTACAAGTAGCACACCTGGGCGGCAGGGGTGAACCTGTTGCATTGAAACTGGAAGATGTTTAGTTTGGACAAAAGTAAGTGGTAGGCAAAAGCCAACTTCTTTATGTCTTTGTATCTAACTTGCCCTTAGATTTGGGACCTCCATATATGATGTTAATCTCTACCAACTTCAGCTCCAATCCCTCCTGCTCAGCCTATTGTCTTCCCCAGTTTGTTCCAACACGTAGATAACTTCTTCGCTTTGATCCCCAAAGGGTCTTCCTATGGACTGAATGTGTTCTCCCAACATGCATATGTTGTAGCCCTAATCCTCACAGTGATGGAATTTGGAAGTGGGTCCTTTGGGGTGTGGTTGAGTCTGGATGAGGTCTTGTGGGTGGAGCCCCCCATGAGGAGATGGGTGCCTTTATAAGGGGCTAAGAGGCCACAGCTGATCTCTCTCCAGCACACGAAGACGGGGCTGAAGCTAATCATCTGCAAACTGAGAGGAAGCACGCTCATGGAATCTGCCAGCACCTTGAACTTGGGCCTCCAGCCTGCAGAACTGTGAGAAGTAAGTCTCTGTTGATAAAGAAACAAACCTATGTATTCTATTCTAGCAGCCCCAACTGACTGACTAAGCCGGGGCTGATTTCCCCTGGCCTCATAAATGGAAACCAATCTGTCTCAAGTCTTCTTTTACATGGAATTGTATCAGAGAGCTCTCTGATCTTTTTTTTTTTTTTTTTTTTTTTCATTTTGCCTATCAGGCTGCCAAGGCGCAGATGATCTTGTATTTCCTCCCAAGAACGTAGGACAGTGCCTAGCAATATGTTTTCCCATAACAAATTTCTACTTGTCGCTTCGGGGTTTAAAAGCCTTCAGCCATCCTGTGTTCATCTTCAGACAATATCTGGTTCCTAAGCACAGCTCACGAGTCCCAGCCCTTGCTAGCCTGCTGGCCTTACCCCATCCCTCTCCGCTTCTCAGCATCCCCTCCGGTCTCACTGACCATCCGCGTTCCCTGTGGCTCCGAGCTCTCCTGCCTTTGAGCTCTCACCCACGCTGTTCCCTCTCCTGCCCCGCCCACCCCTTTTGCTCTTACTCATCTCCAGAATCTCAGTTTATATCATCACTTCTGCAGGGAGGCTTTCCCTGACACTCGCTTCCTAGCTCCTGCCGGAGCACTCACCATTTGATTGAAGCTGCGTGTTGGAATGCTTGCTCTCCCACTGACTCAGCCTCGACACTCTGGATCGTTTGGACGGGGAACTGCTGTGGGCTGTTCTCTGCCTGGGAGGATGCCAAGCTGCGTGCCTGGTTCTACCCACTAGAAGCTGACCTCACGTCACCGCATTAGGACAACCAAGAATGTGCCAAAGATCCCTTGGGAACAGAAGCACCCTCCTTTGAGAACCGCTATGCCAGCCTCTTCCAAAGGTACGGACTATTTCTTATGCACAGCTCTCCCCAAGCTGGCATGTAATAGTAGAAGCCTACTAATCATATGCTGCGTGAATGAACAGAAGTGCCTACTATAAACTCCTACCGAATGAATGAACATCAAGAAGGAGGCTGTGTCAGGAGCATGGGGAGCTCAGAGCCCCGCGTTTCTCTTTAATGAGTGTGTAGAACCTGCATGAACATGGTGGTCTTCTCACTCTGGAAGCGGGTCTCCTCCCAGCCTGTTACACCCATCCAGGTAGGCAACAGTTCATCTAGCCCTCCACTCCTTCTGCTCACACATCTCTTTGGCTTGCCCTGTCCAACCATCTCACCTCTACAGAACAGAAAAAAGGTTCTGACTCCCTGAGCTTCCCGCATCAAAGATGTTTAAGCTTTTAATGCGAACCCTGATTAATTAACAAGGGCGCAAGACTTACATGCATTTCAAGTTGCTTTTATCTCTGGAAGAAAAGACGCATTTTGGCAGATACTTTCTGCTCACTGTCTAGTTCAGCATTTCAAAGGGCATGCTTTGAAGGGCTGAGCGGGTTACCATTTTTTTGTGTATGAAGGGCAATGACTAGTAATTAAGTTTCAGACTCTTTTATGTCAACTCAAGGAAAATAAAAATCAAATTCAATCTCAGCTTCATCCAAACTGACGTGTCAAAGCTGAAGGGTTCTTACTGGTGTCAGAGGGCAGAAGCAAAAAGGGAAGAGGAGGGTCTGTGATGTAGTAAAGACTTCACCCCTTTGGCTTTCAATTTAAAAAGCCAACATCTGTTGAGCACCTACTGTGTACTGTATCAGCTCTCCCACAAACGCTATGAAAGACTAATATTATTTCATTTACAGATCCAAGAAACTCAAGTTGGGAGATACTAATTTTGTCCAAAATATAACAAATGGGCCAGTCATGCTTAGAATATGGTGAGTTTGACTATATTCTTTCTTCCAAACTTACATTCCCTCATCCCCTGTGTCTTCCCATTCATCTGTACCTACGAGAATGGAACAAAAGGGGCTTATTTTATCTTTGTTTGCAAATAATTTATTCATTCCATCAGTCAATCGACGTCTCATCCATTCAAGACTCCTAGATCATTTGACCATTTGTTGTTGCTTAACTCTTTGTGAACCCCTGGACACCAGGCTCCCCTGTCCTCTGTCTCAGAGTTTGCTAAGATTCATGTCCTTTGAGTTGGTGATGCTATCTAGCCATCTCATCCTTTGCTATACCTTCTTCTTTTGCCTTCCACCTTTCCCGGCATCATGGGCTTTTTCAATGAGTCTGCTCTTCCATCAGGTGGCCAAAATATTGGAGCCTTAGCTTCAGCATCAGTCCTTCCATTGAATATTTAGTGTTGATTTCCTTTGGGATTGACTGGTCTGATCTTTTCCAGCACCATAATCTGAAAGCATCAACTCCTTGGCACTCAGTCTTCTCTATGGTCCAACTCCCATCCTTACATGACCACTGGAAAAACCATAACTTTGACTATATGAACCTTTGCTGGCAAAATGACACCTCTGCTTCCTTTGAATATGCTGTCTAGGTTTGTCATAGCCCCCATCATAAACTTTTGGGAAGTCATGCTTTATCCATCCTCCCATCATAAATTCTCAGCAAGCAGGGCCCTTGGCTTTCTCTTTGAATTCTGTATCCTTAGTGTTTTACACAGGGACTGGCACAGAGTAGTTTTCAAAAAAAGATTGTTGAACATTTACTGGGAAATTACTCTGATGAGATTGCTGGTCACTTCCAACACCTACTTTTCCCTTCTTCCTTAATAACATACTACTCGTTTTTACCTGGAAGGTCAGAACTCCAACTAAATAACTAAAAAAGACATCCCCAGTGCCTTGGCAGTTAGGAATGACTGTGTAACAAAGTCTGGTCCATAAGATATAAGGAGAAGTGTTGTGTTGCATTCCTATGAAGTCTTTTCTTATTCTATCTGACTACTTAGATCATGCATGTGATGGCTGGAACTCAAGCAGCCATTTTGGACCAGGAAGATCAAAGCCACACCTTAGGGATTGAGAAGTAAAAATACAGAAGCAATCTGGGTACCTGATGACCAAAGAACTACTAGCATAGTTCTGTGCTGCCTATCTGCAGACTTGCTTTATGAGAACAATGAGTAGACTTCTATCATTAAATTCCTTGTTTTTTATTTTTTGTTACTTTCCGCTGAACCTAATCCCAGCTGATATAACTACTAAAAGTAGAGCACTGTTCTAGGGATCGTGAGGCATGCCGGCATACCTATCCCATGCCCATGTGAAGCTCACAGTCTGTAGGAGAGTGCGATGCATCCACATCTGATGATTATTTGCCATGCTATACTCCAGTCATATTAATTTTCTTTTCAGTCCCCAAATGGTAATCACCACAAGAGAAAAAAAGATAAAATGCTCAGTGGAAGATGAATTGGGAGATGCCACTTACAGCGGGAGAGACCATGAAAATTTTCATGGAGGAGACACCCCCTGAATTTGGTCTTGAATATTCATGAGAGTTGGGATCTGCAGAGAATGGGATGATAGTGAACACCCCAGGAACAGAAAATATAGGATGTGTTTGGGAGAAGGCCAGAGATTCTGTCACATAAAGTGTGTGAAGCAAGCATATTGTGTAATATTTATGAGCACGGGCTCTGGCGTTGGATGTTTTGAGTTTGAATTCTAGCTTTATTGCTTACTAGCTCTGTGACCTCGGCTGAGCCCTTAACTTCCATGAACCCCATTTTTTTATCTGTAAAATGAGGATAGTAACTCATATCTTCTCCAGTTGTCAGAATTAAGTGAGTTTATATGTACCAAGGGGCTCCCCGGTGACTCAGATGGTAGAGAATCTGCCTGCAACGCTGGAGACCTGGGTTCGATCTAGAGGGCTCAGAACAGTGGCCATCTCAGATCAGCAAGCCTTCAGTGTTATCTCTGACAGACATCTCAAAAAGCTAGAGGAGTTAGTTAAAAAAGCACACAGAGCCAGAAATGCCAACTTAAGACCATTATTATGAAGGAACCAAAAAACTGCTGAAGACTTGTAAGCAAAATTGTACTTGACAGGAGAGCTATTTGCGGGGAAGTCTTACTATGTCAACATTTATCGTCTTACCTCATTCTCCCTCCCACTCCCACCCCGTCAGCCTACTGACCGGGGTTCCTCCTGGTCCCTGGGTGTTTCTGCGTCCATCAGCCCCCTTCTCCTGTCTCTGGGGACCCCCGATCGCTGACTCAGGCAAACCCGACTGCTTCTCAGAGCCCTGGGCAAGGAAGCCCTCTGGCTCACAGCTCCCGGGCCACCTTGTTCTCCTGGGATTCGCTAAAGCGTGTGATTGCTGTCTCACTCCTCTCCTTTCTCTGCTCCCAATTCCCCTGCCCCCAACCCCTCAGGGGTGGTGTCATCAGGGCTGACATTCTGCCTCTCAGCTGTGAAATACAGGCCAATGATTACATCAGAGCTGGGGAATATGAGCCATTTTTTACCTCCTTGGGGACACTGGAAATCATGCCACCTTCCCAGACAAGTTTGACCATACTGGATGCTATGCACTCAATTGTGTCTCCCCTAGAAAACTCCATGGACAGAGGAGTTGGCAGGCTACAGTCCAAGGGGTTGCAAAGAGTGGGACAAAACTGAGCAAGTGAGCACGAATGCACGCAAATCTACATACTGAAACCATACCCCCAATGTGATGGTATTTGGAAATAAAGCCTTTGAGATGTAATTAAGGATAAGTGAGGTCATGACTATGGGGCCCTAATTCAATAGTATTGGTAGCCTTATAAGACGAGGAAGCGATCTCTCTCTCAATCTCTATCTGTCCCCTTCCCCCCACCTTCTTTCTTTGTAGACCCCCCCCCCCCCACTTCTACCTTCTCCCCTTGGCCACAGACACACACGAGGGATGCAGAATAGGCAGCCATCTGGAACCCAAGGACAGAATTCTTATTGGACACTAATCCAGTTGCTCCTGAACCTTGAACGTCCAGTCTCCAGAACTGTGCAAGGACACATCTCTGTCGTTTAATCCACCCAGCAGCCTCAGCAGATTAATAGCATCGTGTCTACATATACAGTCCCTCGTATGCCTACTGCTCTACAGGTGCTCCTCTGAGCTTGCGAGCCAGTTGCAGACCTCTTCCAACAGAAAGCTACACCCCTCCATAGACAGCTCATCGAGAGCCTCCTGCTCTTCCATTCCAGTTGATGAAAGAGGCACTGGGCTCTCTTGTCCTGATTCCTGGTTGTCTAGCTCAAAGTCACAATCACATTCCATCTGTGACCATTTACCAGCCACAAAGAGAGCAGCTTCAGCTTTCCCCTCCCTACTTCCTTTCAATTTACATTTAATTGACATTTTAAGCATCTTCCACTTAAGATGTCTGCATGCTGACACCCAGTGAGACATGCATCATAGCTACAAAGAATATTACAATATTGACCATATCAATCCAGCGGCCTGCCTTGGTCCAGACAAAAATAGAATGAGAAGTTAAAAAAAAAACCCTACATGTGCATTGCTGTTTCACCCAATTTTTATTCCCTCAGAAGATATCATGGAGATGAATATTCATGGTGAGAAACCTGAGGTTTCAGCCTTGGAAGCATAATTTATTGTTATTTCGAATTTCATTAGCACTTTACACTTGTAAAACCCATTTGGGGTGGGGTATTTTCTTCCATCCCTCCCTTGCCTTTTTCTTTCATGCCTCCATCCTTCCCTAAACACCATGTCCTCTTCCAAGAGCTAAATCAGACACTGTCATTTTCACAGAAACGAAAAATCAGGAGTGAAGAGGGGAAGTGACTTTGACATAGAAACAACCAATCGTGGCAATGGAAATAATTACTGGAGGAAAACTTGCTCTGAGGCTGTCAGGCCATCGTATGTTGATGGTGAAGCTGCAAGCTCCCAGAACAGGAAGGTCACATGCTGTCTCTTGCTTCGCTTCCCAACCTCAGCGAGGAGTCAGAGTGGAAGCACTGATACAAGGGATCCCTGAGCTCCTTTCCTACACCTGCGTGACTGATGATCTTAACATCATAAGGGGACTTTCACAGAGGCAGGAACTGAAACTTCTGATTGATTAAAGAGGCACAAAAGGGAAATATTCTTTATTCAGCAGCAGCTGTGTGTCAGAAACTGGGCATAGTATTTATGATCATTCTCTGTGCTGGTTACCTGCTCCTGCTTAATAAACCACCCCAAAATGTAGTGGCTTAAAACCATTATTTATTAGTATAGCATGCATGTCAGTGGGTTGGTTGGAGGTATGTTATCTGGGCTAGACTCATCAATGTGTCTGTGAGTCGTTGACGGGGATTCAGCTTCAAGCTGAGCTTGGTTGCCGCACCTTCACTGGGGAATCTTTGCTCCACATGTTTGTCACCTTCCTTGCGAGACCAGCAGGCGAGCCCAGGCATGTGCTTTCTCCTAGTGACTGCAGAAGCCCAAGGCAGAAAGCAGAAACACGACAGGCTCAGAACTGACCCACCCTTCACCCCGCCTCACTCTATTGGTCAGAATAAGTCACATGGACACGCCCTGCTTCAAAGAGTACGGAAATAGACTCTGGCTCTTCAGGAAGAATAAAGCCTCCTGGCAAAGGTTGCAGACCCAGGGAGAGGTGAAGAATTCGGATCACGACATAACCTACTGAATTTCATTTTCCCAGTGATTCAAGGCGCTCCTTGCCTGGGCTACTACTTACTGAAGTAAGAGCCAGGTATTTTAGACTTGACCTTTCCCTTCCTTTTTACCTGCCTCCTACAGTTTGTCCCAAAGGCCACACTTAAAACTTGCATCCTTTTCAATCAACTGTTTCTTTCAGTAGAAACATTCCAGAAAATATCCTCATGTAGTGACTCTTCTTTTATGACACCTAGTAATTGTGGTTATAATAAAATGACGATGATGATTTCAGCTTCCATTCATTGTATTCCATTCATTCCATTCCATTCATTGTATTCCATTCCAATGTTGATTATGAGAGGGGCTATGGAGTTGTGTTTGTAACCAGGAGATATGGGGTAAGAGACATGAGATTTAATCCTGGCCTCATCCACTTGTTAGGCGTGTGACTCTGGATGAGGAATTTTACCTTTTTTAGCTTTAGTTTTCTCATATGACAGATAGAAATGCTTACAGTCCCTGGCTCTTAGAGCTGTGGAAAGGGTTAGGTGAGATGAGAACTTCACAGCATTTAGCACACTTCCTGGTATACTGCAGGGACTCTATCAATATTACTATTATTTTTGTTGTTGTTGCTATCAGAGGCTAGTGTACTAAATGCCGTGCATGCATTATATTTATACATTGTACAGTGATTAGAAAATAGGTCTCTGTTGATATTTGTCTCCTTGACCAAAACATTTATTTTCTTATGGCTACTGCCCCACTAGGGTCTGCTAGAATATCAAAGTGGCACGTATTGAGGGTAGTAAAAAGTTCCAACTTATCCTTTCAGGCCAAGAGACACTAGATTTAGAAATAGCTATGCATTTTTTTTTTTTCTTGGCATGTCATTCTCCAAGCCTTGCATAGATGCCTTTTCTCTCTTACAGTCCATCTGTACTAGCCACCTGCTCTTTCAAAAACATAGACACAAACAAAAAGCCTTAGGTGGTATCAAAGCACATGCTGGATGCATTCTGCTCCCCAGAGGCTGGTGGCCAAGGCAAGGCAGCTGGACTTAAGGCTTGGCTCTGCTGATGCCTTCCATGATTGAAGAATTTTAGCACCCCGGAGCTCCACATTCCTGGAACGCCTTGCGTTGCAAAATGGAAGTCATCAGCAACAAGCTAACTTAGCCACACCTTTGGGGTGAGTAGGTGCAGGAGGCAGGAAAGAGTGACAGAAATGCTTAATCATCAGGAAAAGCTTTCAGAAAAGGGCACTGGGGTCACACTGTCAGATCTAGACATCATGGATCCAGGTTTTTGATTTACAGATGATAACGGCATTTAGGCTCAGCGTGGCAACAGCTTCTCCACAATAGGTGGAAAGGATCAGAGGTGTCATTCAGCAATCAGAAAATGACCCACAAGTACCTGTCCCTGGAGATTTCAATTTTACCCTTGGGTCAGCTTCTACTACTCATTTTCTCAAATGGAGGCAAATTCCCCCCATCTGTCTGGGGATTTGCTCTTAACCCGAGATAAGGGGAATCAGCAGAGAGAGAGGGATCTTCTGCTCTTTTCTATCCATTATCACTTCTCTGATTATTTTGGTGCCTTCGCATGCGATTCAAGGATAATCAGAGTTTGCACGTTGACTGCATCATGAATTCCTGAGTCTCAAGTCTTCCCAAGTCACCAAGGACCATCAAGAAGCCAAATCTGGCTTTTTTAGCACTGAATACTGTTCCTCTTGTACAATGCCTGACACAGAATAAGTATTCAAGTAACTGAATACTGTTCCTCTTGTACAATGCCTGACACAGAATAAGTATTCAAGTAACTCTTGTCGAGCTAATGAGTACATTAGTGTCCCTGATTCTTGAATCTTGAATCTCTCTTGAGAGCTCTTTAATCATTCATTTATTCATCCATTCATTTGTTCAAAAGATATGTATTAGGCTTGTGTGTTGGAATTCTGCATGAGTGGAAAAAAAAAAGCTGAATCAAACTATCCCTAGCTTCAAGCAACTCTGAGTAGAGAAAAGAGTTAAAACTCTATACCAGTCAGTTCATATCACAATCATGGTGTGTAATGAAACTACTCGAAACTCAGCGGCTTAAATGGCAATCATTTGCTCTCACTTAACTATCTGAAGTTTGGCTGGGGGAACCTGCTGATTTAGGCTGGCTTGGCAAGGCTTGTCTCCAAACTGTGGATTATGTACAGAGGTGCTGTCATATCTATCAATAGGGTGAGAGATGCCCAGCGAGCTGGACAGAGCGCATTGCTCTCATGATGATGGCAGAAGCACGAACCGCACCGCTGCAAAAGCTTGGGTGCGTGTCCTGACTTCTGGTGCCTCACTAGCCAATGTGAGTCACGTGGCCAAGGCCAATGTCACATGTTGTCGGGGAGACGCTTTCCTCCTAGAGGAAGAAGGGAGAGAATATCTGTTGGACAATAATCTAAAGCATCACAGCCTTAAATGCAAATAGGAAATGTCATAGAAAATATTGAACACTACAGGTGAATTTACACAAGGAATAAGGCCACGTGAAGGGAAACAACTATCACACAGAAAGGACATGATGACAATCAGAAATGGCCCTGAAGGATGGATGCTATTTGTGTGTTCCGGGTACTAGTTAGGGAAGAATCTAGACAGAGGTAACAGGGAGTTTGCAGTGTGTGCAAGGAATAGTAAGGACACTTATTTTGATGAGGGCATAGGTTACAGGGAAAAAAAAAATAATAGCAGGGGAGAAGATCAGAAAGGTGGTTTAAGAACTTAAATATCATACTAATGGCTTACATAAGACCTAGAGCAACAAAAATTAATTACAGACTAACAGGTGAGAGTTAAAACTGGCTAAAAAGTGCACAGTGCATTGGCAAGGTAGGTGTTAGACAGTATATTAGCTCCTAAGACTCTCCATGGGTGTCAGGGAGAATGAACTACCAGTAGACCGAGGTGATAAATACTAGACATTACACTTTTTTAACTATTATTTTTTCCCAGTGAATCTTGGTGGGCATCTCAAACCCCAGGCTTAATGCCATGACTGCAGTATATCTCCGCCCTGTGCGGCCTCCTCTGAATTCCCATCCTGTCATATTGAGTGGAAACCCCTTTTGCCTTCCAAAAAGAGGCTGCTCAGAGAGAAGCAATGCTATCGAGAGTCCAGTGCAAGGCCAAAGGGAATCATCTCTGTGCAGTCTTCCTCATCCCCTGCCCATCTTCAGTTTAAGTACAGATTGATATAGGCCGTTGTTTTCTTGTTACAAAACAAATTCCATAGTTAATAAAGGCATGCATTTGTTAATTTATCCATCAAATACTTATTGAGCAACTCTTGTGTGTCAGCATGTCTCCTACAGGCTGGTTATGCGGCAGGGAATGAGAGAGGCAAAAATCCCTTTCCTAATAAAGCTTATATTTGAGTGATGGCGGCAATCCATCAATCAATCCATGAATCAGCTGTGGTAGAGAAAATATCGACATAGAAATGATGGTGAATGGGTGGTACTGGGAGTCTAACAAGCAGAAGGAGAAATGAGCGCCCCATCCATGCCGGCTGTGCAATGTGGGATGCGTGATTCAAACTTCCTCTTGCCTCAGTTTCCTAAACTGATACACAGAGAAAGGTGTACATTAGCACACCTTCCTTGGGTTCACAGAAAGATTAAATACAGTATTGTTTATAAAGTTCTTAGAACAGTACCTGGCACATCAAGCAGCTCCGGGTTAGAGGTGGAGACAGAGGAGCGGAGGCTTTCACTGCGGTGTACTTTGCCCTCTGCTCCAGGTAGATGCGAGGTGTTAGGAGCAAAGAAAACGGAATGTCTAAACCAGCCTGCAGCGTCAGAGAAATCCGCTTGGGAGAAGGGTACTGAATCAACGCAGAGAGAAGGAAAATTAACACTTATTGAGTACATAGTTCTTGGTGCTAGGTGAGTTCTCTCATTATTTTTAGAATTTAGTTTTCACAACAACTTTGTAAGCCAGGTATGCTTATGCCCACTTTACAGAAGAAAAACCAGGTCACTGATTATATACCTTCCTCATGACATTATGGTAGAGTTAGTACTCTTAACCAAGATACTCTACTCTAAACCCAGAGCCACTTTTATTTTCCTGCTGTCATTGTAGATCCAGAAGGCCTAAGATGCTACAATAGCTAACATCTATTGGTTATGTTTATTGATTATTAATACAGGCTAGACAGTCCTTCCTTGTTCCATGCTTTTAGCCTATCAGCTCATTTAACTTCACCCAACTCTGTGAGGTAGGTACTTTTCTTGTTCTCAGTTGAAGAAACTGAAGTTCAGAGGGGTTAAATAAATTTTCCAAGGTCACACAGCAACATCAAAGTCATAGACACAGAGTTGACCATAGACAGTCAATGTGATACCAGAACAATTGAACTGTTTTACATCTATGCTGCCTCTCGCTCTGGGGTAAAAAGAAGCTTGCGCTTGGCGTTGAAGGACTTGATTCAGGACTCAATTGTTCCATGTATCTGCCCAAACTTGGGTTAAGTCACATCTTCGAATTTTATTCTTTTTTAAAAAATTTTCATTTATTTATTATTTATTTTGGCTGTGTTGGGTCTTGTGGCTGCACGTGAGCTCTCTCTAGCTGTGCTGAGCAGGGGCTACACTCCAGTTGCAGTGCATGCGCTTCTCATTGTGGGGGCTACTCTTGTTGTGGAGCGTGGGCTCTGGGGAGTGCAGGCTCAGTTGCCCTGTGGTATGCGGGATCCTCCCCAACCAGGAATTGAACTTGTGTTCCCTGCTTTGGCAGGCAGATTCCCAACCACTGGATCACCAGGGGCTACCAGGGGCCACCAGTGGAGGTATTCTTCCCACTTATAAACTGAGGCTAAAAACTCTTGCCCTACTTGCTCGCAAGGTTATGGAAGTCAAATTTATGGTGATGAATGTAGAAGTATTCAACACAAACAAAAGTTATTGTTAGCTTTTGTTGTTGTTTTTATTTTAATGCCCATACAGACAGCAGTGGAGGTGGAAAGGGGAGAAGAAGGTAGAGGCCTTCAAACAGTTGGATAATTTTCAGGAAACTTGTTGCATATGGCTTCAAAATATGGAATTTGAATCCACTGTGGTAGATTCAACAAGGAAACGGAATCAGTACATTCTATTGGTCAGAGCCAACCGAAGTAGGACGAGTTTTCAATGGAGAGAGTGAGAACCCGCTATCAGTGTGGTGGGGGTTGTTATAATGGAAAAGCCTGCATCTTGGAGAGGTTGACACCTGGGGCAGTGGTGATAGACTCCAGGTTAGACTCCTGCTGTTCTGTCTTGTACTATTCAAATCCATCTCTACCTAAAGCCAAAGCAGCATTTAAAAAATATATATATCTGTCTATGCCATCCTCTTACATAAAATCGCCCATGGCTTTCCATTTAAATTAGAACTAAATCCAAACTCCTTGCCATGGCCTACATAGACCTGAATAATTTAAGCCATACTAACTTACTGAGACTCATTTTATCCTCTTCTAGTCTTGCCTCTCTACTGCCTAGCCATGATGACTTCAGATGTTTGGCTCCTAGAATTTGCCAAGTTCTCTCTCAGAGTCTTTTGCCTGCTGCTCCCACCGCCTGGATTTGCCCCCTCACCCCGGTTCTCATAACAATGCTTATTCATTCTTCCTTGTTTCTGATTGATTGCCACATTTTCTGAGATGCATCACCTGGTCCTCAGATATAAATTAATACCTCTCTCACCTTTCTAATTCATAGAACTATGTTATTTTCTATCACAGAACATTTAAAAGTATCTACTCTTCCACTGTAACAAGAGTTAACATGAGATCTACCCTCTTCATAAATGTTTATGAATACAGTATAGTATTGTTAACTCTAAGCAAATGCTCTACAGCTTCCTGGTGGCTCAGATGGTAAAGAATCTGCCTGCAATACAGGAGACCCAGGTTTGATCTCTGGGTCAGGAAGATCCCCTGGAGAAGGGAATAGCAACCCACAGTAGTATTCTTGCCTGGAGAATTCCATGGACAGAGGAACCTGACAGACTGTAGTCCATGGGGTTGCAAAGAGTTGGACATGACTGAGCAACAAACACACACACACACAGAGCAGATCACTAGAACTTAATCATCTTGCATAACTGAAACTTTATATCCATTGCTGTTGCTGCTGCTCCTAAGTCGCTTCATTCGTGTCCGACTCTGTGCGACCGCATAGATGTCAGCCCACCAGGCTCCCCCGTCCCTGGGATTCTCCAGGCAATAACACTGGAGTGGGTTGCCATTTCCTTCTCCTTATACCCACTGGTTGAATAGCATCTCCCCATTTTCTCCTCTACTATATTCATTTTTGATTATTTGTTTTCATCTATCTCTTGACCTGACAGTAAGATCTATAACGGAGGAAAACCTCTCCCTTCTTCCCTTCTGGTTTCTTTGGCTGGTCTAGTAATTAAGTTGACATAAGACAAAGAAAAACTAATTTAATTTCATATGTATGGAAGCTCATAAAAATCTGAGACTCCAAGAAGTGACCAGAGCAGGCAGCTTCTATAGCTTTCAGACAAAGAAACAATAAATTGGTAAAGAATTGACAAAACAAGGGTTTGGACTTGGGGCAGCTTATTAGTAAAGAAGTAGCAAGATTTGTTTACATAGACTTCTCTGCCCTGAATTCCCTGTCCCTGGTGATGAGGATGTCTCTCCACCTCTTGGTAGAGACAGGGTACTTTTCACATGGAGGATGTATTTTCTATTTTCAGGGTACAAGGGAGGATCAGAGGTCCTGCACTTGCTGTTTCTTAAGCAACTTTAATTCAAAGCAATCGGTAAGCCAATGCGCAAGTTTCAGAGTGGTGTATTCTGCTTCTCTTTAGCTCCATGAGTGCAGGGACCATTTCAGTTTTGACCATCCATGTATCCATATTCCTGGAGCATAGCAGTCCACAGTCCTCCACGAAGGAGAGATAAGAGGAAGAAAGGGGGAGAGGAAGGAAGAAGGGAGGGAGGGATGAAGGAAGGAAGGAAGGAAGGGCTCTTAGGAGTTTAAATATGTTTTTCTTCTTCTCTTTGTAAACCAGAGTCTCAGTAAAAAAAAAAAATACATATGTATTATGTATGGTGCCTAGAGCCAAAATGAGGGACTTCCAATAGATTCCACTGAGAACCTCTCTAAAAGAGAGGGACTGCATCTGGACCTTCAGGAGACTTCCAGACACTGCAGAGCCCCCACCTTCTGAGTCTGCAGATTCTCATACAATTGTCATCAAATGCAGCTTGGTAAGTGGGTCAGGAGTGGGGGATGTCCTCCATATCCCTGAGATACATCTACGCAAAAGCCCTTGGAGTTATGTTTACAGAAAGCTCCTTAAGGTGGTGGGAGAAACGGGAAGGAGGCCATGGAACTGTGAGTCAGGGCAATGGGGTCCCTGCCTGTAACAAAACGTGCAGGAGCCTTGAAAACAGGCCGTCTTGGGCTTTCACCCCCAGATCATCAACCAACCTAGTGTTTGTCCTTGAGTATAATAGAGAGACTGCATTGTTCTCACTGTATAGATGAAAAAGTGATGCTTAAAGAGATGACTAAGTGACATCAAAGCTGGCAACTGAGAGAGCTGGAATCGGAACCCTGGTTTCCCTGACTCTAAAGGTTGCTAAATAAGATTACTTAAAAATTAAAATCAACATGCATGCAAGCGCATGCATCAACAAACTTAAAGACACAGACTGAAAAGGCCTGCTGTCTCCCTACTATGTTCCAGGTCTCATGGGCATTAAATGGCAGAGCTGAAATTCAAAACCAGTGTCATCTTATGCAAAAGACTATTCTTTTAACATTCATTCACTCATTTAACAAGCTATCACTGATGACCTCACACATGCCAGGCAGCCGAGGACAAAACTGACAGGATTTCTACCTTCATGGTAACTGTAAGTTAATAGGGAAGACAAACATCAAAGGACACCCTTACAAAGTGGTTGTCATCATCCCCATTCCAAAAGTATGGAAACTCTTAAGCCTTAAACTATACTGTCTTATTGGAGGAGGTCGTGGAAAAGACATCACTGCCAGTTGACCTGAAAGCTGGACCGGGGCTCCTCAACCCCCCTCCTTCGAAATGTATTAATACATCTCATGCATTGTTCCCAGAACCACATCAAGGACACAGCCTTGAGAGAGCAACGTGTTATTGAGACAAGCTGAATGGTGTATGTGACTGAACCCCGTTAAGACTTCTATGCAGACTTTCAAGATTCTGGCAGACAGATGCAAAGATCTGCCTGTCCTGCAGCACCCAAGGCAAGCCCTGGGTCTTATTAGCACTGCCTCCTGACCGCCTGCAGGGTCTGTCTCTTTCTGTGGTCTCCCTTGCCCCCAGGCTGCGGGGCTTAGTTTTGAATTTCAACCCAAAGAAATTGGAAGGACTTTATTCAACGTAAATTGCCCAGCAGATAGCAGGGAGCACGTTTTCCTGTGTTCCCAATTCTCTCTATGTAAAGCCAGGATTAACAATTGCAACCTCACAGATGGTTGTGAGAATTAAATAAGAAAAAATGTTTTGCGCCTAACTCATAGTAGGCACCCAGAAAATGTTGGAGAAATAGTCACTCTATGCTGCCAATACCTTCACCGGTTCAAAATGTAATAGTCCAAACAATGTGCTGCAGGAAGAAAATGGCCTAGGACTCACTAGCAGAGAATAAAACTTACACTTTTCATTAGTAATATACACTCTAATGCCCCAGGTTCACAGTTCAGCTTGAATAAATATAGAGCAGATACCGCAAGGCTTTTTGAAAAAGCTAAAGCAGCTACCTGTGGCTGATTCATGTTGATGTATGGCAGAGACTAACACAATTTTGTAAAGCAAGCAATTATCCTCCAATTAAAAAAAAAAATCTAAGAACTAAAGCAGGGTCCTAGACAGGAAGAGCCATTGGAATCCAGAAAGAGGATCCTGAAAATACACCAGGAGTAAGATTTGGAAGGAAAAAAAAAAAGATGCAGGGGAATGTCACCCATTAGTATGTGTTAATGAAGAAAGATGATGAGTGTAACAGAGGAAGAAGGAAACACGGATAGGTGAAATGATTAAGTAGGCAAAGAGGTTCAGGGGTTTGGGCACAAGCAGATGAATGATGGGGATGAATTAGAGATGAGTGAACTTGAAAAAGAAAATGCAAAAGGGTGAATGAGGAAAGAGAGACTTTCAAGGAGTGTTGCGAGAATTTTGACTAGATGGTATAAGAAGGATTTGAAATGACCGCAGTAAATCATGGAACAAGAGGAGGTTGATTTAGAGGACTGGGACAGAGAATGTGGGAGGTAGTGAAAGGGATGCGTTGGAGAAAAAAGGTAATAAATTTGAGAATCATTAAGGGAAAAAGTCAGAGAAGTACTGGGTTGAAGCAGAAATCAGTCAAACAGATGCAAGTAGAAATGAAGAAAGACAATGGTGATTAAAATATTCTTTCATTTTTCAAGAAGGATAAGTTAGAGACAATGGTAAAAGTTCACTCTAAATGAGATAAGAGTGGAAATGTTCTGAAAAAGGAGATGAGAAACGGAGGGATGAAAGCAAAGAGACAGAAGGCTCACAGAAGGACCAAATAAATAGATATTTGGAGGCGAAAACAAGAGAGTGTTACTGGGGACCTACTATGTGCCAGAAAGTACTGGGTGCTTCCACTTATACCTGCTGGTCCATTCAACCTTCCTGTCATCCAACTTAAAGAAAGAAGATTAAGGCTCAGACAGGTTAATCACTAGAATCAACCAACTAGTGAGAGATACAGAAATGAATTCGAGCTTACATCAAAGAGAGGTTTCTGAGTCAAAGAAGCAGGGATTGAACCGAGGTCTTTCGCATTGCAGGTGGATTGTTTATGGTCTGAATCACCAGGGAAGCAAAGAAGCAGCAGTAATAGAAATATTTACAAAGGTCTAATTTGGAGAGATCAACAATAAAAGGAAAAACCCCAATAATATGGGCCTTCAACTTGTATTTGCTCCTATACCAGCTGATGGAATTGGGCTCCACATGGTTTAAGGTGCTAGAGTTGGCAGACCTAAAACAGGAGAGTGTCTAGGGGGAGGTGGCTGAAAGGAAAATAAAGGAAACTGTGCTTAGTGATAGATGGATTCAACATGCTGCAGGGAGCGAGGCAGGATTAAAAGGACGCAGTGAATTACAGAAAGGGCCATGATTGAGGCGAAAGAAACAAATGGTGGGCATGTGTAGGGACGAAGAGGATTGATGGAAGATTGAGCTTAGATAGAGTAGAGATGGAGCAGAAGATAACAAGCTCTCCTCCTGAATTGGAGTTTGTGTCCTAGACATCATCTTGAAGCTCAAAGAAGAAAGACTGTTAAACAGAAATCACTTGGATCATGGAAATCTGCAAAGGCTGGAAAGAGGGACAGAAGGAAAGATGGAAAGGAGGGAGGGATAAACAGAAGGAAGGACAAACTCATTGTGGAAAACCAAAAGGATGGGTCCCTTTTCCCCTGAAGAATTATGGCTGGTGCCTACTCTAATACCTGTCTTATAAGTAAAAAGTCAATGAATGCATGAACATTCATTCACAAAATACTGATTTTGTGTCTCTATGCTATGTCAGCCACAGAGCTAGCTTGGGGTGGTAAGCAAGACACTCACAGACTTTGATCTCTTGGAGTTTCCAGTCTAGAGGGAGAGATGCATCAAGAAAGTACATTAGGACTTCCCTGGTGGCTCAGTGGTAAAGAATCCGCCGGCCAATGAAGGAGGCACGGGTTCCACCCCTGACCCTGATCCGGGAAGACCCCACATGCCTCAGAGCAACTAAGCCTGTGCACAGCTGCTGCGTGTATGCTCTAGTGCGCGGAAGCAGCAGCTACTGAGCCCGTGTGCCCTAGATCTCACCCTCTGCAACAAGAGAAGTCACCACAATGAGAAGCCCGCACAGCATAATGAGCGTAACCCCCACCTGCTGCAACAAGAGAGAAGCCCAAACAGCAAGGAAGACCCAGCACAACCAAAAATAAACACACACATAAAATTACTAAAAAAGAAAATCTACTAATAAATGGACAATAATTAAAAACACGTAGTGAGTGCATATTGAGAGAGAGAGAGAGATGAAAGGACATAAGAGGGAAGTCAGAGAGGGGATCGCTTAGATGGAGGTTTAGTCATCTTAAGGAAAGTGCTTTATTCACTAAGACTCACATTTAAGTGAAAGGTCACTAGGGAAGTCTGAAGGGAGTTCCCTCCAGGCAGAAGCAAGAGCCTTTGGGAAAACACTGGGGGCACCAGTGCTTGAAACCATCCAGGAACAGGAAAGAGGTGCATCTGGCCAGAACAGAGTGATGGTGGTGAGGATCCTGACCCAAGGGACTGGAGAGGAAAGCAGGGAGTGAGATACCAGAGGATGCTTGGATTTACTTTATAGCGCTAGCAGAACCTCATGTGGTTCTGCTCACATGTGAACCTCACATGTTCACACATGTGACCTCATTTAATCTGCACGATGATCCTGAGACATGGGTACTTCTTTCCTTCTTTCACCAACAAGATCTAACAGGGGCATCATTGAGTAATTCAACCCAGTAGGGAAAGAGCAGAGATGACATACAAACCAAAGCCTGTCTCTCTGCAGTCTCTGCTTTTTCAGCCACACTAGGCTGTCTCAGTCATGCGGTATGAATTGTTTAGACACTCAGTTGTGTCCATTCTTTGTGACCCCATGAACTGCAGCACGTCAGGCTTCTCTGTCCTTCACTATCTTCCGGAGCTTGCTGAAACTCATGTCAATTAAGTCAACGATAGCATCCAACGATCTCTGCCATCCCCTTCTCCTCGTGCCTTCAATCTTCCCCATCATCAGGGTCTTTTCCACTGAGTCAGCTCTTTGCATCAGGTGGCCAAAGTTTTGGAGCTTCACCATCAGTCCTTCCAATGAACATTCAGGGTTGATTTCCTTTAGGATTGACTGGTTTAACCTCTTTGCTGTCCAAGGGACTCTCAAGAGTCTTCTCCAGTACCACAGTTTGAAAGCATCAAGTCTTTGGTATTCAGCCTTCTTTATGGTCCAACTCTCACATTCATGCATGACTTCTGGAAAAACCATAGCCTTGACTAGATGAAGTTAAAAAAAAAAGGTACAGTAAGGTGGGGGAAGAAAGAAAGGGGAAAAAATAGTTATAAAGCAACCCATAAAGGCAAATATAAAAGATGAAGCAAGAAGAAACATTTGTTGGGGTGCTGGAAGGGGTTAGGAAGAATGAAAAGGAATTTCAGATCATTGGAGTCAGAGATGAGGGTATGAAAGGACCCTAGAGAAGAATAAATTACATCAATCGTGAATTGTAACTTATTAAGTCAATAATGAACTGTGACTTAGTAAGAGAGGGGAAGGGCGAAAAAAGGGGTATCAGTGGCCACAAGAGAGGGCATCAGAGTGTGAGCAGGGAGGTCCTAGTATCCTGAGGGTAGGTGGGGGGGGGTTGGGGCAGGAAGGTGGTATGCTGCTGCAGAGAGAGCGAGGACCTAGGAGTCACGCAGACGTGAGTTCCAACACTTGGTAACTGCGTGATCAAAGTCAAGTTCCTTAGCTTCCCTGAGCCTCAAACTCCGACTCTATCAAGCGGGGATAACAAGCCTCCCTCCAGATGTTGCTGAGATTAGACATCAAAACAGCAGTCATAATTTATTGAGCACCTACTATGTTAAGCACTTTGCATAATAGTTGCTGAAGTCTCACTACCACCAGCAGGCAGGAATTGTTATCATCATTCATTGATGTTCAGCATAAAGTTTTGAAGCTACAGACTATATGCTCAGAAGTATGAATTATTTTCCTGTAGCTGTTCCCAATTCAATACTGCCTACTAGATAAAGCGGGTCCTCCTCAACATGAACAGAATATTCCTTGCCTGCCTTTTTTGTCTCAACTTCAACCTCAATTCCCCCTTAAAGAACGTCCTCTATTTCCCTTTGTGAGCTTGGCCTTTGGTGCCTTCCACTGGTTTCCACTTTTTCTTCTCAGTCAGGGGTGTTAGTTGCAAACAACAGATATCAATTCTGATCATTTAAACAGTAACAGAATTCGGTAGTGATATTACTCAGAATCTCCAGGAGGTCACGGGACCTGGGCTGAAGTCTGTGAAGTCAAGAGCACCACTCCAAGTCACATCACAGGAATGACTGATGGAGCTATTGTAGCTGCAGCTAGGTACCAACAGGGTAATTCACACTTTTGACACCAAATGAAACTCTGCTCTAAGCAGCAGTGTTAGAACCATTTCCACTAGTGTTGAAATCTGGACGTAACTGCCCCACCTGTTACCACTTTGGTGCCCAACTGGATTCTGCCTAATTTTTAGCTTCTTTCCCAGCATCTGGCATGGGTGAATCTGATCGGTGAATTCTGAGTCACATGCTCAACCCTAGTTGCAGTGGAAGCTGAAAGTAGCTGGAAATTGTAGCCTCTTCATGGGAAGTGGACTCTGGCTCAGAGAGTAAAGCACCCTCTAAACTAAGAAAGGGATTCATTCAGACATTGAGCAGCGGCTAGGAATGCCAAATGCCAGCTTTAACCTGGAATGTCCACTCCCATGCTGTGAGACCTACATGGCTCAATTTCATTGCCACCTCCTCTGGGAAGCTTGCTCTGATTTCTCCAAGCACATGTTTCAGAGCATCTCATAAAAGAAACACGTCTGCCTGCCTGCCTGCCTGGTATCTGAGATATTCCTGTGCTATCTCATCCCCACACCTCCCTCCCCAACATTATAAGCTCTCCAAGGGCAGGAGTTGTGTTTATCCATCTCTGCATCTCCTTATAGTGCCTGGTAGGAGCCCTAGATATTCGGTGGTGAATGAATGAATGAAAGTGTTGGTCTCATTCGACAGGCCTTTGTACCAGAGGTCCATGAAGGACTTGCACAGACTCTGCCTTACATAAGGGAGCCCTTTTTTCCTGGTGTGCACTTCTATAAATGGACTATGTCAGCATATTTGAAGAAAGGGGCATAGAAAATCAGAAAGCCCCATCGCAGAGGATAGTGGCGGATTGTAAGGGTACAAAGGAGAGACTGAGGGATCCAGGGCGACATATTTTGGAGGAGTAAATGAACTGGAGCAGGCACCAGGGCGGCAGGAGACAGTTTAGGATCTGAGGACTTGAAAGGCCAGATTTCTGACCCCACCCCCATGCCAGGTTCACAGCTGAGTAAACTGAGACAGGAGAAGCATCCCTTACAAGCCTCTGAGTCCAAAAAGACCCAAATGTGCTCATGCAGACATGCCTTTCACGGTATCTTTGATGGGTGGGCTTTCCCAAGGTCACTGAGGACAGTGTGATTCAGTGGAACAGCCAAAGCTTTGGCGCTTGGAGTTCAGATCTCCGCTCTTGTGCTCATTCTCTCTGTAACCGTGGGAGGCCCCTTTACCTCCCTGATCTCCTGACCTCAGTCTCCTCATCTGGAAAATGGGAATCCTGACAGCCATCTCACTAGAACATGTTCATGTATAAAAGTTAGCATAGGTACAGGTCCAGCACTTGGAGAATGCTTACTAAACAGTATAATTAAGCCCAAGGTCACAACACAGGTTTTAACTTTTTCCTTCTTTCCAGTCCTCTCCCTTTATTCAAAGTCATGAAAAAGGAAATAAAATGTGATGGGAGAGGGAGAAAGGCCATTCCCATGAAGGGTTAAAGACAGGAAGGAGAAGTGGCAGAAGCAGGGAGAGCTAACATGAGAGAAGTGACTAAGGGAGGAGCCCACACCAAAAGAACAGACGGGCAAAAAAGAAAAACCCGGGGAGATGGGAAATGGCTCACAAATAATAGGTAAGGAGCATTTATAAGATTAAAGTCAAGCCAAGTAAGAATGAAATGTGTATTTGGAGAGATGAAAGAGAGAACAGAGAGAGGAAAGATGAAGAAAGAGGGGGGAGTGAAGTGACGGGAGCACTGCTCGAGGTCCACATCCCTATAGAGGGGATGACTCCCTGGGGGATCCGAGGTATGTGGGTCGGAGAGCACTAACCTGGGGCCAAAAGGTTGTCCTGTGTCTGGGGACCGCGGTTTATAGTTCAACTAGAATCTAGGGAAAAAGGACGGGTGCGGGGATGAAGAGAGGGTGAACAGACCCCTCCTCCGGGACTCAGGCAGTAGACATAGGAGCCCTTGGGAGCCAGAAGCCGAGGGAGTAACCCCTACCTCGCACCCTTTTCAGGAATTTCGCACACAGAGCAGCCAAGTAGAGCAGCTCCTCGCTAGGAGCAGGCATCCAGAATAGAAGCGCTGGCTCGCCGGGCGCAGGCTGGGGGCCAGAACCTCCTGCCCGGGTCCGTGTCGGGGTTGGGGGCTAGAGGGTTCATCAGCGTTCGGTGCCCCCTCCGAGACCTGGGTAGATGGGAGAGGGGGGTCCTAGTGGCGGGAGAATGAAGGCCAGAGTGGTGGGCAAGCGGGTGGGCAGGGGGGCTTAGAGACTACACGGAATTATTTCCGGGACTCCAGAAAGGGTACAGGACTTGTTATTGGGCTTAGGGGAGACAAAGTTCAGTCCTGGCCATCCAGAGGCGTCCCCCACCTCCCAGAAGGCGGGGCCTGGAGCAGGGCTGGGCTACGGCGCGCCCCCAGGTGCAGCCTCCGGGTTGAGCGAGGGCTGGGGTGAAGCTGGGAGCGCGGGGTTATTAGGTGGGCTTAGGGGGAGCGCCCGGGGTCCCCGAGTCTTAGGAATCTGGAAAGGGGTGCCGTGGCGAAAGAACATTGTGCGGGGCGCATCGGGGCATCCTGGGAAAGGCGGGGGGGCGGGGGCGACTGGGATTTGCACGAGGCCGGGCGGAGCCTCCGAAGCGCTCTGGGCCTGAGCCGGGGGGAGAGCCAGCGGAGGGGGCGGGCGGCGGGGCCCGGGGAGGCGGGCCAGGGCCGGTCGGGAGGCGGAGCCCCGAGCTGGGGGCTGCTGGCGAGCGGCTCCCACGGCTCCTTAGCTCCGGCGCCCCGGTTCGCTTCGGCGTCCGCCGCTGCCGCTTCTCCTTCCTCCTTCGCCGCCGCCGCCGCCCGCAGCCCCGCAGCCGCTCCCGCCATGGCCGCCGCCGGCGCCCGGCGCAGCCCCGGCCCCAGCTCGGGGCTCCGGGGGCGGTTGAGGCTCGGCTTCCACCCGCCGCCGCCGCTGTTGCTCCTGCTCCTGCTGGCCGGCGCCACCGCCGCCGCCTCGCGGGAGCCCGACAGCCCCTGCCGGCTCAAGACAGTCACGGTGTCCACGCTGCCTGCCCTGCGGGAGAGCGACATCGGCTGGAGCGGCACCCGCGCCGGGGCCGGGACCGGGGCCGGGACCGGGGCCGCCGCCGCCGCCGCGTCCCCGGGCTCCGCGGGCTCCGCCGCCGAGTCGCGCCTGCTGCTCTTTGTGCGTAACGAGCTGCCGGGGCGCGTCGCGGTGCAGGACGACCTGGACAACACGGAGCTGCCGTTCTTCACCCTGGGTAAGGCTGGGCGCCGGGACTCGCGGGGTCCGGGGAACCGGGAGCCGCTGAGTGAAGCCGGACGGGTGGGGGCGCCCTGGGGATTCCCGCCCCGGGCTGCCCCGCTCGGGGTCGAGTGAGGGCAGCTGAGGGGCCCGGAGGGCGTACAGGTGGTTGGGACGGGCGCGTGGCGGGAGCCGGGGGGCGTGCCAGCCCTCCCGCAGTGGGCTCCGTCTCTCGGCGCAGACGCTGAGCTTTTCCGCGGTCCATCCCGGACGCCGAGACCCCAGCTGATGCGAGTCCTCGCGCTAGGGGCCGCGGTGAACCCCGCTCGCAAGCCAGGTCTGGGTCCAGCCGCCCACCGCTTCTCCGGGCACGGCCGTGGGCCGCCGGCTGTTACCGCCCCCTCGCTCTCGCCTAGGAGTTCTTGGCTCTGCTCCTCGGGATAGGTTTTCTAGACAATCGGAGCGCAGCAGCTCCATGTAGAATCCCTCAGTCCGCATACACTCGGTTTCCCTGTGGGTTGGGTGACCTTGGCCGAGTCGCTTCCCCTCTCTGGGCCTCAGTCTTAGCCATCTATGAAATGGACTCGGGGAGGATTTAGCGGTTTCTGAGCCCTGGGGTTCAGAACCCTAGGTCTCTGCTTTCTGATTCTCCTTCCATCCCCGTTGTCGCATTCGCCTTCCTAACCCCCTCGCAAGCGAGAGCAGGTTTGTCCTCGCAGCTCACTCACTGGGCTAATAATAATTTAAAGGCGTGACATGGGGAGGGGAGAGGGGCGAGGGGAGAGGGAAGGAGGGGCGAGGGGAGAGGGAAGGGGGGGCGAGGGGAGAGGGAAGGGGGGTGGGTGGGGGCTCAAACGGAAAAGTTAATCAGAAAGTTCGCCAGCAGCTTGCTGCCTGCTGGTTCCCGGCGCGAATCCCGGAGGAGTCGGCCCTTCCGTGGAGCTGCGGGAAGCACAGCTGATTCCCACCCGGGTAATTGATAGCTTAATTATCTCGGAGAGCGTTTACAAAAATGTTGTTCCCCCTTCGCTCTCCCGCGCTGGTTCATCGCTCTCTCTCCCCTCCCCTCTTGGGGGCGCGGGGTGCGATTGGTTGTCGGAGTCTGGCCAAAGAGAGCTCCGGGAAGGCGCTGGGGTTCGCTGCAGACTCCAGACCCCCTTCGCCGGGTCCCCGGCCTCACCGGGGTCAGGCTCGGCTCAGGCACCTGGGGTGGGCCTTCGAGGTCACACGCTTTCAGGATCCAGGCTTGAGCCTCTGAGGTTAACTCTTTGCTCGCCCAAGAACCCCCAAAGAGTAATCAATGGACCGGACTCCTCTGTCCAGAGACCCTTCCTTCCCCCAGCACCCCCACCCCCTCGCCTTTCGTGCCGGCCTTTTGGAGATCTGAGCGAGTGCCAGGCCCTCTCGTGGTCTGAGCTTGTGCCTCGGGTTCCTGGCCCCGGGCTCTCCCTGGCTGGCTGTAACCTGAGCCTGCCATGCTTTCTGGGATGCTAGGCGGGAGACCGTCTTGCAGGTTCCCAGGGGGACTTCCCGCGGCGGCGTGTCTGGCGTGCGACACACACACACACACACATTCAAGCACACACACGCCTGCGTGGATACATACACATTCACACTCAGGCTTGCACACCCCAGTGACCCTTCCCACGTGCACTTGTGGGATGCCTGTTTCCAATAAGGCGATGGGGCTGGCGCGTATCCTTAGCTGAAGAGCTAACCTTGGATTCCTGCCCAGCTCCTGCGACCCCAGGCAGGCAAGGGCCCTTCCAGAGAAATGGAAGGTGTGCCTTCTACACTTCCAGTCCCAACCTTGTCCCTCCAGCCTCCTGATCTCTCTACTCTAGGTTGTCCAGAGAGGTCGGGAGTGGGAATCCCCCTAAAAAGCTGTTCAAGTGAGGGGGGAAGGGGGAACGTTCCTGGTTGCATACGGCATTACTTGGAGGTGAGAACCCCAGAGCATCCCGACTCCCCTCAGATGTGAGGACTGGGTCCATCCAGCTACAGAAATCATCCCAGAATTCTTGGAGCTGGCAGCCCCTGCTTATTCAAACTTTGGCTTTCAAGAGGGAATGAATGCCTGGGAGCCTGAGGCAGGCTGAGTGAAGAGGAGCTGAGGGAGGAACTGAACGACTCAAATCCCCCAGGGCCCAGGCGTCAGCCCTAGAGACTCCTGGCACCCTCCACTCGGAGCCTTCTGCCTTCTCTGACGCAGGCGGCTGAGCCCGGCGGAGACTGCCTGCTGTGGAGTGCCGGGGCGCCGTCCTCCTTGGCGGCTCTGAGCCCTTTGGGGGTTCAGGGTCCTCCTCCTCCTCCTCTTCCTCCCCCAGCGCCCTGGACTAGCAGCTCAAGGCACTCCTGCCAGGGATTTGGCTAGCGAGGTAGTCACCAGATGGCCAAGTATCGCAGGAGCTGTGTAGGGAGACGTGGGCTTTCTGTTTGTGTTGGTCTTCCACTGTTTGCCTGTAAACACAGAGTGCACAGTGAGCTCTGCGAGGGCCAGGCTGGCTGCAAACGAGGGCTGCAGGGGGGTGACGCTATGAGTCATTTATGGCCCTATCTCCCCCAGGGTCCCCAGGCAGCCCCATCCCATCATCCCTTCAGACCTTCTAAGCATCCCTGTCTCGTGTTTGTCTCCGTGAGTTGAACGCGTCTTTCACTCTCAGGTTGCCAGTTCACGCGATTTGGAGATGGCATATGCCCCAGATCTGCATGCAAAGTCGGTAAACGCTGAATCTTGCCGATAGTGGGGTGTGTGGAGCCACCGCTAGGGGGTGGTAGTGTCTGCCAAAGCCTTTGGGCCATGCTTAGGGTTGTGGACCCAGAGCTCATGGGTGGTAAATTGTCCCTGGTGTTAAAGTGGGCCGGGGGTGAACAAGCAAGTGAAAGGTCGCGTTCCCACTTTACTCCCAGTCCAGTTGGGGGCCCTTAAAGTTAATTTGCACACCGTTTCTACCATCCCTACTCACCAAAGTCACCGGCATCCCTGGCCCACCCTCCCTCCGTTCTGCCTCTCTTGTTTGAGCTATTAGCTCTATTATTGGGAGTGCCCAGACATAAAAGACTTTTCTCCAGGTTCATTCTTCTTCGTGTTTCTAATCTTCCCTTCATGTTCCAGCCTGCTTTATGTAGGTGGAAGTTCCCTCAGAGGTGAAACACCACCCCCTCCCCCAAGTTTCTATGTCTGGGCCTCTTCTTTAGTGTCTGAGTTGGTGGCACTGATAAAGTGAAGTTTCTTAAACTTGATCAAGGAGTAGCAGATCTTTGTTGCATCCTTAATGTGGTGCAAAGAGCTTTGCTCTCGCCTTTTATTATTTACTCACATGGAATACAGGCGAGGGGCACTGCTGTAATTGATTCCCATTTTACAGATTAGGCAACCTTCTTTAGAGAGGTGCCTAGTCCAAGGGCTCAGTGTGAGTAAATGCAGACCTGGGACTGGAATCTCAGTCCACCAGGCGCCTACATTCTTGGTAATTGCTAAACTCAAGCCATCTTGAGCCAAATATGCATCAAGGGGCTGGTTACATTTATGTAGGGCATAGAGCAGAGTCTTGAAGAGAAACGTAACGAGCAACACAAGAACCTTTCCCAAGGGAACTTAGCTGCGTTGGTGTGCTGAAGTATGAGAGTGTGAGAAAGAGGCATGAGTTAAATGACCTCCAGTGACCCTGCCAACTCAAAAAGTTTCATGACTCGTGGGATATCAAAGGGCATCCGATGCAGTGGTGCCAGGGAATGATGGAGAGGACACTTTCTGTAACATCAGGGAGGGAAGATATCTCTTGATACTCAGAGAAAGCTGGGGACACTTCCTGGACAGGAAAAAACTGAGTGAGCCATGGAGAATGGTCTGGGGGAGACGTTGAATGCTGCGGCACAGCTTGGGGACTTGATGCCTGTTAGGACCTGGAACGCTCAGCTGTGGCCCACTGTGACCTTGAACAAGTCACTCATCCCCAGATCTTCAGTTCTTTCATGCTGTAATATGAGTGGGTGGATGAGCCCTAAAATAATCCTCTGGTGTAAAGACTCTATGAACTTGAAGTGCCCTGATCTGCTCTGTAAGTCTGACTTAACTGCTCTTGCTTCTCACGCTCTCCTTTTCTTTGCTGGTAGCATGGGGGTGTCAGGAAGGACCCATGGAAAAGAAAGAATTCGAACAGGGGCAACTGTCAGTGCGGGGCTTCGGAGGTGAACAGGCGCGTCCCGGAGTTCTCCGCAGCCCCCAGGCAGCCCCCGGGTGTGCCTGTGGATTTAGCTTTCCTGCCCACCGGTAGGGAAATGGCATCCTTTTTCCTGTGCTTGAGAGTGGCCGGGCTGGACTGTTTACCACCAGCCTTGATTCAGTGAAAGGGGGAGAAGAGATAAAACGGAATAAACCGCTCACTGTCAGCATCTGTTACTAATCTGCCTGTGTTACAAATCACACAGGTGAGGAGCATTGTTCTGTCTTTGGGGCAGGGTGTCTCGAGAAGGAAGACCGTCCGGTCGTGTGTCTTTCAAAGGATCTGCGTGAGTAGGCCTGGCAGCGTCCTGAAGCCCTGTCCCAAAAGGATGCTCCTTGCAGGAAGCTGATCGGCCTGAGGGGGGGCAGAGAAGCTCTGAAATGCCAGCTTGGTCAGGTCTGCAAAGACTCCTTAAATACAGACAAAAATGGACGCTGAAAAAGAGAAAAACCTCCAGGACCAAGGGAGCGGGCACTAGGATAGAAGGATTGCTAGCAACAGGAAGTTAGCCCAAGGACAGGCCACTGGCCTAAGGAGGGATGGAGCAATTTCCTTCGGATTTGAATTTCAATAGAGAATGAGGCACATACTTTAAAAAAATTTTTTTTTTTCTGTCTGGTTGTAAGGAATGTCCTAAAGGTGCAAATACCAAGGGTGTGGAGGGCAGCACGACCGGAGGATGTGTTGGACAACCAAGGATTGACCTTTAGTGATGACAGGGTTCTCATGAGAGGAAGTCCTTCAAGCAAGGCACCTGCCTTCATGGCAGGCATTTGGGGAAGGGACCAGAGGCATTGAGGCTGTCCGCCCGTTCTGATTTCTCGTTTGATTCTGAAGGTTGATTCCAGTCTTTAAGTGGGAAGAAAAAACAAATAGAATAAGCTGGGTTTTCTGACCAGAGAATATTCATTAAAATCAATTCTAGTGTCCCCCCCCCCCCACCCCCGGTATGGGTAAGAGGGAGAGATGAGAGGTGGGGTGGATGAGAGGGTGAATTTGATGTCTTCAAACAAAGCTACACTTAAAAAATATTATTTCGGCTCCAGGTCCCTTCTCACTAAAATATTTCAGTAGCACTGACTTCAAGGTCCCATCCTGCTGTGATGGGCTTCTGGGACATTGTTAATAAGGGGGTTGGTTCAGGGGCCTCTGATCTGAGTTTTTTCCTTCCACTTTCTGCTTTCTTCCCTCATTCTGTCTCCATTCCTTTGCCAGCTCAAGTCTGATGAAGTCTATTTAATAATTAGGGCAGAGACAGGTGTATTATCTGCCCTCAGAAAGTACAATCTGCTCTCTCTGGCCATAGTTTTACACTCACAGATTCAACGACCTGACCGCACTACACCATTTTATATAAAGGACTGCCACCTCCTCAGCTCTCTAGAAGCAGGTCGGGTCCTGGAATCAATCCTCCATCGATAGCAAGGGACCATTATACTATATTACGGAGAGTGGGCTGAGGCAGGGTGAGAGGAGGATGCATTTTAGCGCTCAGAGGTCCAGGCTGGGTCAAGACTGTCCAGATTTGCTGTTTCTGGGGGTCAGAGCCCCAGCCTGCTTGACAGCACAGGCCTGCAAGCTTTCGTGATCCAGCGCTGGACCATTTTCCTGAATGGAGCCTTCAGGCCGCAAGATCATTCAAGGATTTTAATTTACAGCAAGTCCAGCGGTAGTTTTGACTAGGCCTCTGGCAGGCAAAGCGTCCTGCTTCTCACCTCCTTGCCTGGCTGTAAACTAGCCGTTGGCTGCCGTGGGGTGGTGTGAACATGCTGGGGAGAGAGAACGATGGAGAACAGCAGTGGCTTCTTTGAGTGGATCCATGAAGGCTGTTACCATGACTGTCAGTGTTGAGCTTACAGCATCACGGCCTCTCAGAGGGTGCTGAATCCACCCCCTCCGTATTATAGGGTAACGCAGGCACCCAGACAAGGGAAGAAACCCACCTAAGGACCAGCTGTCCCAACTTAAACTCCGTGTTCTTGAATCCCACTCTTTGTCTCCTCCATCACACCACTGACACATGGGTCTGGGCTAAATACCTCTCAGGTGTGCACCTTGGTTGACGATCATAAGGCACCCCAAGACTCTCCTCCTCTTCCTGTAAAACAAACCAAAACGAAAATATCTAAGGAGGAAGAGATCCTTCTAGGGAAGTGGAATTTGTTCTTCTGCCCAGGGATCCAGCTGGTTGGCGCTAGTCTCTCCTGAGAGCCTGAGCCGATGGGTTTTGTGCTGGGGGAAGGAGGAAACCTCATGACTCTTCATTCTAGCTACCTGTGAGGGTAAGCAGAAGCCTGCTGTTTTCCAGAAAAAGAAAGTCAGCTTTAACCTTGAAATGGAGCAGCATTACAGAGATGCTTCCTTTGCAAAGCTGATACTTTCCCAAGTTCTCATACTGACCAGCTAGTGGCAACAGAAGATTAACTATGGTGAGAGAGAGAGCTGGCTTGTCTTCCCTCCCAGCAGAGCTTGCAGCATCTCTGCCCCAGGAGGAGGCAGGCACTGGTGTTTGGCAGGACTGGCTGTATTCCCCATCGCTTCGCGCTGCTCTCCTCTCACTGGCTCCTCGCTGATGTCTGCAGTTTTTTGTTTTTTTTTTAAGGACAACAGTCCCCCCGACCCCCATGAAGACTTCTCTTCAGATTGGGAGGGGGTGGTGACTACCCAAAGTCACATGCGGGATCGAAAGCCTCCTTACTGGCATACTAGAACATGCAGGCAGCCCCTCTGTGAGTCAAACATTGACAAGGATGTTGTATGTTACAATCCATTAGGGTTTTCACCTGAGAAGGCACCCTTGCTCGATCCTCGCTGTCAGGCCCCTGGCAGCCTCAGATCTCAACACTTCTCCTGACTACAATTTCAGCTGTCAACTCCCTGGCCTCTCTCCCCCTAGTCTTATCCTCCCTAATCCATCCTCTGTACTTGGAGACAGGGATTTCATTCAAAGCCCAAACCTGATCATGGCTGTTGTCTCCTAATTCACTGGTTCCCCATCATTCTTAGTATGAAGTTCGAGTTTCTGATCGAGCTGCAAGGTTCAGGATCAGACTCTGCCCAGACTGGCCTGTGATAAGACCCCTTCCTCCTTGTTCTATAACTCTGCCCCCGAAGGCCCTGGGGAAATCCTTTCTTACCTTTCAGGGCTGAATTCAAATGTCAACTTACCTCTGAAGCCTTCCCTGACCTCTTGGCACTGAGGTTGGGCACTCTGGGCCTTGGGGCCCGCTAGTGATATAAAGACTGGCGTGACAGTGGCCGGTCCCTTAGAATTAGCTGGAGCTTGCCAGGCACTGCTCCAAGTGCTTAAGATGTATGGGAGAACAAGAGACCTAGATCCCTGTGTTGAGAGAGCTCATATCCACAAGTGTGTGTGTGTGTGTGTGTGCGCGCGCGCGCAAGTGTATGTTGGGGAGAAGATGATAACAATAAACATAATACATAGGAAAACTATGTAGTATGTGAGAAGTGATAGATACTATGGAAAAAAGAAAATGGATATTTTGGAGATGAAATCGGTTTTAATATTAAATAGAACCAAAAGATGGCTTATAGAGACAAAAGATTGCTTATTGAGAATGTAGGATTGAACTAAGACTTGAAGGCCACAAAAGTGTCTCCAAGCACACGTGTGGAAGAGTATTGTAGGCAGAGAACGGCTCCAGCACAAACCTGACTCCAGAGCGTGCCTGGAGTGTTCAAGGGCTGGCGTGGAGGCCCTCATGGCCAGAGTGGCATGAGCGGGAGTGGGCAGGAAGGATAGGGGAGGAAATCGGATTTAGGCATTTGTTGTGAGCCCCATGGACTTCTGTCTCAAAGGAATTGCTCAGGCTGCCATCCAGAGGGGCAGTGATGGGAGACGAAGGTCTGGGAGATTGTTCAGGTGAGCAGTGATGGTGGCTTGGGGCAGAAGGAGAGCTGAGCTCGCGGATTTGTCCATCTTGTGCTACTCGTTTGGGATCTCCATAGCAGAGAACATCCCTTCTTCATCTCGGGGGCTGCAATGACTCGCACTGTGCTTGGCACATCCTAGGTGTTCAGGGCATCTTAGATGACTAGAAACTTGGGCTTGCCAAGTCTCATCACAGAATCCACACTGTGCAGAACTGGAGGGATGTTGAAACTCCCCTTCTCTGTTCAGGCTGAGCTGAAATGCCACCTCTTCTGTGAAACCTTCCGCCTTGTGAGTTCTTGCAGCTCCTACCTCTACCTTCTCCTGCCTCCTTATTATTCTGAGTAATGTCTATAGGCTGAATAAGGAGACCACTTGATTAGAAGAGAGAGCTGAGTTTAGGGAAGACCTTTCCTTGAGAATCACGGGAGCCAGGTAATGAATGAGCACCTTTGCATTGTGCCAAGCAGAGAGGCACTGAAGGTTCTGAGGGAAATGATGCATCATGGTTTCTGGATCATCACTTGTCATGAATGGTGAGAATGTCAGACATTGGCTAAATGAAGCCCTTAAAGAAGCTGGGGTCACGTAGCAAGTCAGTGGTAGGGCAGGAGCCACGTCCAGGCTCCTGACTCCGAGTCTGGTGTGCTTTCCTCCCCGCTTAGGCCCCTGGGGTGGGGGGAGCTGGGATTCCAGACCTTACCATTCTGTCTTGAGACAGACGATGAAAAGACTGACCATTTATTGGACATTGACTATGTCCTGGATGCAGGACTGGCACATCTGTTATTTTATTTCCTCCTCCCCATAGTGCTGAAATTAAAAGATGCTTACTCCTTGGAAGGGAAGTTATGACCAACCTAGACAGCATATTAAAAAGCAGAGACATTACTTTGCCAACAAAGGTCTGTCTAGTCAAGGCTATGGTTTTTCCAGTGGTCATGTATGGATGTGAGAGTTGGCCTATAAAGAAAGCTGAGTGCAGAGGAATTGATGCTTTTGAACTGTGGTGTTGGAGAAGACTCTTGAGAGTCCCTTGGACTGCAAGAAGATCCAACCAGTCCATCCTAAAGGAGATCAGTCCTGGGTGTTCATTGGAAGGACTGATGCTGAAGCTGAAGCTCCAATACTTTGGCCACCTGATGTGAAGAGCTGACTCATTTGAAAAGACCCTGATGCTGGGAGGGATTGGGGGCAGGAGGAGGAGGGGACGACAGAGGATGAGATGGTTGGATGGCATCACCGACTCGATGGACATGAGTTTGGGTGGACTCTGGGAGTTGGTGATGGACAGGGAGGCCTGGCGTGCTGCAGTCCATGGGGTTGCAAAGAGTCGGACACGACTGAGTGACTGAACTGAACTGAATAGTGCTGAAAGACAGAGAGGATGCATCTCGCGTTAGAGGTGGGAGGCCCAGAGGAGCTAAGGAGCACACCCAGGATCACAGAGCTGTCCTACAGCTGAGTCCAGTCCCAGGTCTGCCTGGTTGCAAACCCCGTGCTCTCTCTGCCTCCCAGAGAGGCACAGAACTAGCAGTGCTCATGAGTTTTCAGCCCTTTGCCAACCTCTTGTACTTGTTATCTCTTCTTATTATTACTAAGAAGTTGCAGACGTTTCTTATCTAGCAACTTCAGGTGTCGCAGCCTCCCAGGCCCGAGGGACTGAGCACCTTGTCTCTGGGCTGCCGGGAGCTGACTCAGCATCGCCCAGGGCCCGCTGGTTTGCCAGGAGGGCTCCGAGCTGCGTCTCATTTTCTCTCCATGGCCCCCATTACCGCTGGGCTACTCCAAGAGCGAGTTCTAAGTTCTGATGCTGCCGTGCCTTCTAGATTTTTCTCCTTCCCCACCCGCCCTCTACCTCTCTCCTTCCTCCTCCCAGTGCTTTTCCAGCTTCTGCTGGACATACTGTTACACGAGGGGAACTATCGCCTAGGCCTTCCAGGGACTTAGAGAAGCTCTACATTCCTTTTCTAGAAATTCTCAGGCGTCTGTGGTCTGATTCACAGCCCCAGTTTGACTCCATAAACCTCCTTGTCATTTCTCCCCTTCACCCCAAGTTGACTTTTGTTGCCTTGGTACTTCTAGCAGCATTGTGCCATTTTCTCGCCTTGAAAATGAAATTATGAAATTTGTTCTGTATTATCTATGCATATGGGATCTATATAATATTTATATATGATGCTGTAAAAATCCTAATAAATAGTGTGTGGTTCTCCTAAAATATTAGAGCTGGCTCAAAGAATGCCTTTGAGATCCAGCCCAACAGCCTCATTTACCTAGCAAAAATAAGTGCATTTTTCAGGGTTCCACAGCTAAGCCAATGGCTTCCCAGGTGGCGCTACTGGTAAAGAACCTACCTGCTTATGTAGGTCAGACTTAAGAGACACGGGTTCGATCCCTGGGTTGCGAAGATCCCCTGGAGGAGGGCACGGCAACCCACTCCAGTATTCTTGCCTGGAGAATCCCATGGACAGAGGAGCCTGGTAGGCGATAGTCCGTAGGATCGCAGAGTGGGACACAGCTGAAGTGACTTAGCATGCATACAGCACAGCTAAGCCCCAGCAAAATCCAGCCTCCTCTAGCCCAGCTCCTCTGACGGGGTGTGCCAGCTCGAAGACCAAAGCGCTGGGGTCAAACCTTGGCTCACTGCGTTTTAACTGTGGACGCGGTACGCCACATCTCTGAGTCTCTGCCCATCAAAACGTGAAAGTACCATGGCAGTCACTTCTCTGAGTGGCTGCGATCATTATTCTTGGAGAGGTACCCCGCCCCACCCCCCGTCACTTAAATTGCAGTCCCGGCCCGTGCTCAGTTTTACTTACACTAAGCCATCTGATCCTTGCGGAGACGGTGCGCGCAGAGCACCCAGCTCAGCGTCTGGCACAGTTTGTGCTCCGTGCCTCTTAGCCACCTGGAATCCTTTTTATGGAAGGAGGTGGAGGTATGAATAAATAATGAATGCAGATTCCCTTTTCCCTTCCCCCCCTTTCCACTCCCGCGTGCCCTCCTTCCCTCCCCCGCCCCGCAGCAAGGCGGAAAAAGGATGAAATTGACCACTGATCTCTGCTCCCTCTCCGGAGTCCAGGAGCGGGGCGCTCCGGGGTTGTGTGAGGAGAGTTTGGCCAGAGAAGCTGGGAGGCTGAGCCTGAGGCAGGGGGTGCTGGGGAGGGTGGAGGGGAGTCGGGCAGAGCCCTCTCCCTTCTGCTGGTGGCTGGCTGACAAAGCCCTGCTCTCAGGCACCCGGGGGGAAGTCACGAGTGGCTTTGCAAGCAGCCGCCGAAAAGGGAAGGAACATTTCCATTAGCAGAATCAGCAGTAAAGAGATTTCCAGTCACAGTCATAGCTGCATTTGGGGGAATCGTTTCAGTGGTGGGAGGACAGAGGGGGGCAGGGTGGCCCCAGAGGCATGGAGCCAGCTGGGCTCCTTGCAGGAAGTGAGAGGCAGCACCCCCTAGAGCCAGGTGCCAGATGCCCAGGGGCTTTGGGGGAGCCCCGAGGGGCGTTGGACAAGCAGGCTGGACACCGTGCTGCCTTCAGTGAACCGAGGCCCCTTTCTCAGGAGCCCCCGGGGAGGCTGCAGGCTTGTTCTCTGCTGTCCCTGCTCTGATCACCCGGTTTACTCTCTTCAAGTCTTCAGAGCCAGCAGTGACTGCGTAGTCTTCTGGGGGTTGTCGGAGGTAAAGGGCCTGTATTACTTAGTTCACTTGTTCCTACCCAGGGGATCTTCCCCACCCAGGAATCAAACCCGGGTCTCCTGCATTGCAGGCAGATTCTTTACCAACTGAGCTACAAGGGAAGCCCATTAAATCAGGATCACCTTAGAAGCCAGGTTTTCCCTTCCAGGCTTACAGAGGCACTCAGAAGGGGCCTGGGAATCCGTACTTTAACATATGTACCAAATTCTTATTATGTGCCTGCATAGCTGGGTGCAGTAGCCCCTGGGAACCTCTGCAGGCTCGCCTCCTGACATTTCTTGTGGCATCTGGGACTCTAGCCTCACTGGTGCCTGGTAGATTTCTGGGGGGACCGAGCATATTCCCCCTGATTCCAGAAAGGATATATTCCTTCTGCTGAGAATGCTTTCCTGCTCCCCGATTCACCTGCCCATCTCCTAACCTTCACTCAGCAATGACCTCTTCTGAGGAACCTTCTCCTTTTCCTCCAAGGCTTAGGTAGAGGTTTCTTTTTTCTTCTTTCTCCTTCCCCCTCCCCCTCCCAAATGCTCATACCCCGGTGGTAGGGTTGGCATATTTTGTGCACAAAAATAAATGCAAAAAATAAAATGCAGAATGCCCAGTTAAACTTGAATTTGAGACAATGAATACTTGCCTAGTATAACTACATCCCATATGTCCCATGCAATATTTGGGATGTAGTTATGCTAAAAATGACTCTCCGATGATCAGAAATTCAAATTTAACTGGACAGCTAGTGTTTTATCTGGCAACCTGCAGGGACCCTGTGTTTCTCTCTCTGCTGCGAGGGATTGTACTACCAATAAATGCTTTGTTCCCTGAACCCCAGTCTCCTCCATCTCAGAAAACCAGAGTATCATTCACCCACTTATTCAAGCGATGAAATCATCTCTGATACTTCCCTTCGCTTGCCTCTCATTCTCTCAGTCAGCCAACCCCATTGGTTTTACTTCTAAAATGACTCAAATGTCTTCACCTCTCATAATGTCCTTCTGCCATCACCTTTGTCCAAGCTCCCTTGAGCTATTATATCAGTCTCCTAACTGTTCTTCATACTTCTTCTCATTATCCTTCCTTTATATTGTTTGATATATAGCTCATGGGCCAGATCTAGCTTCTGCCTGCCTTTTGTATGGTCTGCAAACCCATTTACTTGTTTAAATCATTGGGAAAAAATCAGAAGTAGAAGAATATTTCATGATATGTGACAGTTATATGAATATCAAATGTCAGTGTCCATAAAGATTTATTGGAACATGGTCACACTCATACCCTCAGGTATATATTGTCTGGTTACTTTCATGTTGTGAAAGCAGGGATGAGTAGCAGCAACAACGGGTATCTGGGCCGCAAAACTTAAAATATTTCCTAATCGTTTCTTTACAGAAAAAGTTTGCCAACCCTGCTCTGTACAGTAAACAGAGTGATCTTTTCCAAAAAGCAAATTAGACCTTGTCACTCTCCTGTTTAAAGCCTTGGTTTCTCATTGCTCTTAAGAGACAATCCTGATTCCTTTTCACAATCTAAATTATTATTTTTTTAAACTGCCTCTTCTCAGTTCATATTTCATTTTCTCCCTTGCTCATAGAACTCAAATATCACCTCCCCCAAGAAGTCTTCCCTGGCACACTGCCCCCCTCATAGTTTAGTCCCATTTATTAAAAAAAATAAATAAATAAACGCCTTTATCTGACAGCTCCTTGATGGTAGGGAATGTGTTTTGTTCATCTTTTCAGTCTTCTCAACTATAGAAAGCACAGTTGAGTAGATGTTTTCTGACCAAATGAATGGGGAGGGAGATGGGTGATATTCTGTACCACGCTGCAGGGACCCACTTCCCTGGGTTGCTTATTAGGAGATTGCCATCAGGAATCCAAGAGCTAAAGTCTGTAGAGCATATAGATCAGCAAATGCCACCTAGATGTCTGTTACATAAACAAAAATAAACAGACATGTACCTTAATCCCTAGGACACATCCTCTCCCCGCTTTATTTGCAGCTGGAGTGTGTTTACGGCAATCCACAGGACATCCTGTGAGTAAAGACCTCATGGAACCAGGGCCTGGGCCATCCAGTGGTCAGACCTAGGGGCCAGGAGTCCTGGGGTTTGGGATGTCGGTGGTCAAGTCCCTTTCACTTTCTGGGCTTCCCCCCCTTTCTCATGTGATGAGATTAAAGCCCATGGTATGTGAGATTCTTTTCAGCCCCCTCTGCTTAGCAGGGGCCCAGGAGGAAGAGAAAGGTTCCATTTAGGAGCTTCTGAGGCTAGAAGCTGCTGCAGCAGGATAAAGCTGACTCCCTCCCTTCCTTCCTCCATCTCTGCGTCCTTTCTGGGGTGTCTGAAGAGCAAACCCTCGCCTCTGAACCCAGGTGCAACTCAGATTTCCAGCCCAGTCTCACACTAATTTGTTAGGGAACCTTCTTCAATTACTTTCTCTCTAGCCTCCCCCAGGGAGGGAGACTGGAGAAGCTGATGGCCCCAAGTACCCAATTACAGGTCTGCCGATAGCCGGACTCCTACTGTTCCTCCCTCTCTCCCTCCCTTTGTTTCTCCACTTTATTCTCCTGGCATCTGAAGCATCTCTCCAAATTGCAGGACCCTCTGGAGAATGGCCCCAGTCCACCCCAGTTCCTGGCTGGGGTGGAGAAGGCCACCCCTTCCCCAAGAGAGACCCCAGGTGTGAAGGCTGGTGTCTGAGAGGGAAGCTGCAGAGCTTGGAGAGCCAAGCAGGGGTGGCAAGCCTGCTAAATTCCAAACTGCTAGGTTGGGGGGCCCGTGTCTTGGGTCTGGTCCTGTGTCTGCCATTCACTGGCTGTGGCCCCGTATGCTCACTGATCTGTTTTTGGCTCTGCTGGGTCTTCATTGCTGCGCATGGTTTCGTTGAGATGAGAGGCTTCGTTGAGGTGTGCGGGCTTCTCACTGCGGTGGCCTCTCGTCGCAGAGCGGGGGCTCTAGGCACGCAGTCTGCAGTGGTTGCGGCACATGGGCTTGGTTGCTCCGCAGCCTGTGGCATCGTCCTGGACCAGGGGTTGGACCCACGTCCTCTGCGTTAACAGGCGAATTCCTCTCCACTGCACCGTCAGGGAAGTCCGATGGCCTCATATAAGTGACAGTTGCTTTGGGGACTCATATAGCATTGAGTATTGTCAGAGCCATCTCTCCTTCAGTAAGCTGGGGAATATTGGGCTGCAATTAGATACCTCATGAAAGAGGAAGAACTTCCCAGTCCGGCCCACTGCTGGAATCCCAGGTGCCTGTCACATAGGAGGTACTCAGTAAATATTTGTTGAATGAAGGAATGAATAAATGGAAAATGTGTGTGATCAGACATTGCTAATCAACTAAATCACAGCTTTAGGTGCCTTCTGAATGCAAAGCCCCCATCAGTCACTGGGATCTACTGGGATTTGCATGGATGATGAACTCTATTCACGTTCCCTAGACTCAGCCAGTCCACCTGAACCTGTGTTCCCCTTAAGTTCCCCTTGTTTGGCGTGAGGACCCTTCAGCCATCATTCAGTCATTCTCCAGACCTTGTGTGGAGTCCCTTGGGGGCACAGAAAGGCAGGGGGTTCACAGCCTATTGGGATAATAGCACTTGTGCTTTTTTATTTAAAAAAAAAATTTCCCTTTCATGGGTGTTTTTAGCATCTACATATTACCGATGAAGACATGGCGGTTCAAAGAGATCAAGTCAATTGCACAAGGTCACATAGTAAATGGGATTAGCTGTATTTATTTTTAAAAGGAGGCTTTGTATCACTCTCATGAATGGAGCACCAGAATAACTTGCTATAAATGGAAGATGGCCTGTAAAAGCAAGTGTGGTATTCACGTGCCTTCTAAATTCATCTCTCAAACCACACTTTGGGAAACACTGATTTGACCCAACCACTGAAGCAAACGTATTGGTTTAAAATGTAAATTTTGCCCACTTAATTGTGAGATTTGCTTTAATGTATACAATAAAAAATATCTTTTTTTTGCCTCATAACTCCTGAAAGTGTTACTCACTCAGTCACGTCCGACTCTTCGCGATGCCGTGGAATGTAGCCCGCCAGGCTCCTCTGCCCTTAGACTTCTCCAGGCAAGAGTAATGGAGTAGTTTGCCACATCCTTCTCCAAGGGATCTTCCCGACCCCAGGATCGAACCTGGGTCTCCTGCATTGCAGGCAGATTCTTTACCATCTGAGCCACCAGGGAAGCCCTACCCCTATTTTAAGGTCCAGCCTGAATGCAACTTTGCTGCTTCCAAGATGACTTTGCCGGCTCCCGCAAGAACAGTTGTCTCCTGCACACTTTGTATTTTCATTGCGGTCCATGTGTTCATGAAATATTGTGATTGTTTAATTGTCTGTCTCTCTCGCTAGTCTTGTAAACTTCCTGAGTTAGACATCATGTCTCTTTAATATCTGTAACTCCAGCAACGAGTGCATGCATACTTATTAAAATTTTAACCTTAATTTTAGATTTCAATGAAAGAAATACAAGCTTGTTATAACAAATTCAAACAATTCAGGAATATTACATGGAGAAAAGAGTGAAAGTCTCTCCTCTGTTGGATCTCATTCCCCAGAAGTGATCATGATGAGGGGTTTGCTGGGGTCCTGTGCGCCTGCACAGCTACCTGTGGTGATCTCGCAGAGAGGAAGCAACTTGTCCAAGCCATCCAGCAAGTTTCTTGCAAGCAGCTCAGGGATATTAATGAAACCATCTCTTTGTTAGGGCCCTGGTCTTTCAAACTGGTTTTCATCATAGATCCGGGGGATATGAATTGCTGTAGACTGAAGGAAATGGCAACCCACTCCAGTACTCTTGCCTGGAGAATCCCATGGATGGAGGAGCCTGGTAGGCTACAGTTCATGGGGTCGCAGAGTCGGACACGACTGAGCAACTTCACTGTTCACTTTCTTTCACTCACCTAAAGAGATACTTCAATACTGAGCCAGTTCCAGGCATGTTCAGGTCTCAGAATCTACTTACAAATTTCTTCCAGGCCATAGTCAGAAGGTTCTCTTCTTGACTGACCTCACTTGAATATGTACATACATAGTGTGAATATATATATATATACACACACACACACACACACACAGAATATATATGGTGATATATATAATGTGAATATATGTAGCATGTGTTTATATATGTATATATGCAAATATATGTATTATATGTACGCACATATATATATACATTTAGAATGCATGCGTGGTCAGTTGTATCTGACTCTTAGCGATCCCATGGACTGTAGCCCTCCAGGCTCCTCTGTCCATGGGATTCTCCAGACAAGAATACTGGAGGGGGTTGCCATTTCCTTCTCCAGGGGCTCTTACTTACCCAAAGATCAGACCCATGTTTTCTGTGTCTCCTGCATTGGCAGGCAGATTCTCTACTGCGGAACCACCTGGGGATCCCCATATAGATATATATACATACATATGCATATACATGCATATAAATACATATGAGAGATAGAGAATCGGATAATAGTTGTTCTGTTTGGAGAACTGAAAGAAGAAATTGGACCCAGCCAGGAAAGAGCCAGAGAGGAGATAATTGTCATGAGTCCGGGGTGGGTGTCTCTGTCTTTCTGGCACAGTGTCTGACATGATGGATAAAGCAGTTCTTCTTTTCCTCCTTAAATTACTTTCTCATGTGAGTGGGGAGACAGGCTGTTCACGAGAGGGTTACTTGGGTTTAGGTTGAGTTGCCTTCTTCAGAAGCCCTCCTTTATGACGCCATGTAGATTGGCAGCTGGTCAGTTAATAGAAAAAGTCTATTAAAGGAGGGAATCATAAAAAATAATCACCTTAAACTGTTTCCTTTTTAACTTAAAATTCATAAATGTGTATCCGTTTGCCAACGATTTGATGTAGGCCCAGGGCCTCTCCTTTGAGTCTGGGTCAGCTGATTGGAGTCCTGTGCCATCTTTCTTGAAGAAGCCATGCTCGTAATGCTCTGAATATGATCTCCATTGGTGGTCTCATTAAGGGGGGGACTGAGGACTTAAAGATGCTTGCCAAGTAATTCTTCTAGAGTTTTATGATTCCTTTCTAAATTTTTATAGTTGTCACACCTGACCTAACACAATAGCAATATTTAAGTGACTTCCCTTAGTTTTATTGAAAGATCAGCTTAGTCCCCCTAGAAGCCGCTTTCTTGTGATGCTCATAAATTTTTAATCCATACAGTATTTCATGAAATTTTAGAAATATAAGAAACACAACAGACATAAATGGGTTTGGGAAACAAACTGCCTCTCTCTGTTAAAAAAAAGAAGAAAAAAAAAAAAATCTCCACTGATGGCAAAATCCCAAGAACTCTGGGGAGGAAACACCTGACTAATGCCAGTGTCTAGGGCCTGGGAGCCTCAGGATGTTTTATGGGAATAGTGGAGAGCCGTGGCTAAGCTGGCAGTCAGTGCAGGGAGGGTCAGCTGAAAGCTTTAGAAATTTATACGTTTTAGACTGACAGAGGCATTAATGTCACAGAAATTTTAGGGGTTGTGTCATTAGCATTTTGCCCAAAACTCTGATTTAAAGAAGAATAAAAGGGGACCCACTTGCACTTTTGTGGGGAATGTAAATCTTTGCAGCCACTATTGAAAACAGCATGGAAATTCCTCAAGAAGTTAAAAATAAAGCTACCATATGACCCAGCAATTCCACTTCTGACTGTTTGTCTGAAGAAAAGAATAATTTGAACAGATATATGCACTCCTGTGTTCATTGCAGTGTTATTTACAATAGCCAAGATATGGAAGCAATCTAAGTATCCATCAAAGGATGAATAGATGATGAAGACGTGGTTTATACGTACAACAGAATATTATTCAGCTGTGAGAAAGAAGGAAGTCCTGCCATTTGCAACAATGTTGGATGGACCTTGAGGACATTATTCTAAGTGAAATAAGTCAGCGGAAAAAGGTAGTGTATGATGTCACTGATGCTCAGAATCTAAAAACACCAGACTCTTAGTAACAGACTAGAATGGTGGTTACTGATTGGCCGGGTTGATCAGAGATTACAAATTTCCAGTTACAAGATGAATGCGTTCTGAGGATCTATTGTATAGCATGGTGGTTAGAGTTCACAATACTGTATTGCGTTCTTGAAAGTTGTTAAGAGAGTAAATCTTTGTGCTGTTTTTCTAACCACAAAAACCAAGTGGTAATTATGTGATGAGGTGAAGGTGTTAGCAAATGCTCTGGTGGTAATCATTTCTCGATATATACTTATGTCAAGTCAACACAATGTACACCTGAAACTTACACAGTGTTTAATGTCCATTGTATCTCAGTAAAACTGGAAAACTTTTTTTAGTTTAAAAGAGGGTTAAACTGAATCCTGGGCTTCCCTGGTCGCTCAGCTGGAAAAGAACCTACCTGCAATGCAGGAGACGCTGGTTCGATTCCTGGATGGAGACGATCCCCTAAAGAAGGGATAGGCTACCCACTGCAGTGTTCATGGCCTTCCCTGGTGGCTAAGAAGGTAAAGAATCTGCCTGCAATGCGGGAGACCTGGGTTCGATCCCTGGGTCGGGAAGATCCCCTGGAGGAGGGCATGGCAAACCCACTCCAGTATTCTTGCCTGGAGAGTCCCCATGGACAGAGGAGCCTGGCGGGCTACAGTCCACGGGGTCGCAAAGAGTTGCACACGGCTGAGCGACTAGGCACACTCAAACGGAATCCCAGAGCTGTATCAGGCACTCAGGTCTGTAGACTCTAGGAACATTATCCCTCCTGGGACATCAATTGTCACTGATGCCCCCTTGCTTTAGGATACCTTCTTAAGGAAGGCACCCCACACTTCTTTTTTTTAACAGGTGGGGAAACCATGGCTCAAATACAGCGGTGAGCTGGCATGGGATCCCGAGCAAGGTGGGGCTGCAGCTCGCCTCCCGGGTCAGGCCGACTTCCAGCACGCCATTTCACACGTCCCTTTGCTCAAGGGTAGTTTTTCAATATCTTTTGAAATTAAGTCCTATCAATTTTTTTTTTCGCTATGGTGAGGACACCTGATCGTTCCGCCCCCTCAGGAGGAAAGGAGAGCAGGGATTCCCTGCAAGTCCTCTTTGTCTTCAGCCCGGAGCCTCTGTACCGGTGTAGTTTCCCTGGGGCACCTTGTAACTCTGTCCATCCCCGGGCCAGCACCGCAGCCCCCCAGGTTTAGAACTCTCAGCGCCCTCAGGCCGTCCAGACCAGCCCTCTTATTGCACAGAGGGAGACCAGGCCCAGAGGAGGCCGGTGCCTTGCTAAAGTCTAGGGGCTGGGGCTGCTTCTGAATGCAGAGCCCGGTTCATTCACCTCCGCTGGGCTTCCTGCGTGGCCCTGGGCCTCCCAGCCCGCCCACCTGCCGGGGAGGGCTGGTCAGGCAACGAGCGGGCAGTGCGGGCGTGCAGGCCGCCAGGGGTTCCCCTGCTTTATGAGCTGCACGGCGTAATTCACAGCCCATTTTGGGGATGTCCCGCCCCATAAAGTCTCCTCCAGCAGGAATGGCTGGGAATTTGTTTTGATTTCCCCAGCACATGTTTTTTAAATACCTCTTCTCTCCATCTTATTTTCCTCTTTTCTCTGCTTCCTTTTTTTTTCTCCTTTTCCTATCCGAGTCTCACTGGATGATACGCCCCTGGTGGCTTATGAGGGGACACAGTGGGGGTGGCATTGGGGAAAGGGATCCTGAAGTATCCGTTAACGGGCTGGCAAGTGGTTGTGAAAAAGCTCACCTCCCTTGGATGATTCTTCCTTGGCAAAGACATTGGCTCAAGATGTGACTGTAGGGATCTGCCTCCCACGATTAGTTAGACTTTCAGATGTCATTCTTGTCTGGGGTAAAGTGAAGCCTCTGTGTAACCCTCTGTCTTGTAATTCAGTAGCAGCAGCTTCTCATTTTCCACCTTTTCCATGTCATATCATCTCCCTCCCAGCCTCTTGCAAAACTGCTTCAGTTTCTCCCTTTGAGTAGATACTTCATATGACCCTGATACTGGGAAAGATTGAAGGTGGGAGAAGGGGACAACAGAGGATGAGATGGTTGGATGGCATCACCGACTCCATGGACATGGGTTTGGGTAAACTCCGGGAGTTGGTGATGGACAGGGAGGCCTGGCGTGCTGCGGTTCATGGGGTCACAAAGAGTCGGACACGACTGAGCAACTGAACTGAACTGATGCTACCTGAAGGCTCATTCCCAAAGGTCATTTCTCCTTTGCTTAGAATCCTCACTGGCTCCCTTGTGCTCAATAGCAAATTCCTTGGTGTCTGAGGACCAAACCCACCTTAGTTATCCTTCTCTTGCACCGTTCCTCTGACTACAGTTCAGCTCAATTGGGCTCTTAGAAAACCGGGTTGGGCTTCCCTGGTGGCTCAGTGGGTAAGAATCTGCCTGCCAATGCAGGACACGTGGTTTGAACCCTGGGTTGAGAAGATCTCCTGGGGAAGGGAATGGGTACCCACTCCAGTGTTCTTGCCTGGGAAATCCCATGGACAGAAGAGCCTGGCGGGCTACAATCCACGGGGTCACAAAGAGTCAGACATGACTAAGTGGCTGAACAACAACAAGAAAACAAGTCTCATGTGTATCCCTATGACTAATTCATGTCGATATGTGCCAGAAACCAAAGCAATATTGTAAAGCAATTATCCTTCAATTGAAAATAAATAAATTATGAAAAAAGAAAGCGAGCTGTACTGAGGTTGCATTTCCGTGACCTATCTCAAGCAGGTCTTCTACCACGGATGTCCTGGTTCTCCTACATTTCTGATGGTGGAACCCTGTCTACCCTTCATAAGCTACTTTATGGAAACTTCCATCCTTGCTCTTTCTTCCTCTTTCCTTCCTCCCCTGATTCAGATTGAATAACTTTATTCTGAAACCTGTATCTCTCTCATGACATCTCACCTATAAAGAAATATTTACATCCGTGTCTTATCTCATCCTCTGCCTGCATAGTCCCATGCAGAGACCCCTAGCCATGCGTGGCTTGTAGAGCACTTAAATGTGGCTAGCCTGGCTGAGGGACTCAGTTTGAGATCTTACGTAATGGTACTTAGTTTACCTTTAAGGAATGGCTACAAGTGGATAGTGGTTACCATATTGAAGAGCACAAATATAGAACATGCCCCACCATTGCAGAATATCCTGTTGCGTACAGAACTGCCTATGAGATTCTTGAGGGCAGGCACGGAATCTTACCTTCTCTGTACCCTGTGCCTAGTACAGGGCCTGTTATTGAATGGCTATCACATGAATGTTGGTGGTGGGACTTCCCTGGTGGCCCAGTGGTTAAGACACCGTGCTTCCAATGCGGGGGTCTCGGGTTCTATCCCTGGTCGGGGAACTGAGAATCCACATGCTATGCAGCATGGTGGGAAAAAAAAAGGTTGGTAGAACTGATATTTGGGCAAGCCTGTGTAAGCACAAACCTCAAAGGGATTCATTTTGAAAAAGAAATTCACAGAAATTTACTTTTAAGACACACCAAAGTTTGTTGACAAAAATACTGCTTCATAAGCTTTCCTTCGTAAAGCCCAGTGTACATCTTATAGTCCAGAGTGGCTTAGGTTAATCCATTAATGACACTCACTGGTAGGAATTCCAGGCCCTTGATGGATCATTTCTCAGTCATGCCTTTTCTTCCTACCTTAATCTCCTCCCTCCCTTCCCAGAGCAGGTCCATCCTATAGCTGGGTCCTAAAAAGGGCAGCCCCGGGAGTTCTCATTTCCTGGGAGACAGGTGTGGACAGACCTGTGTGAGACCCATGCACAGGTTTGAGTTTTCATGTTTGCTTCGTGGAAGATTAATGGGTGTTTCTCTGAGAGGGAATTCCTGACACGTCTGTCCTGTGACTGATGGGATGAGAATGGGATGTTATTTCTCCTTTTCCGGCCCCATGCTTTTCCCTTCTTCTCCTCCCCTCCTCAGTTTCCTGTTTTTTTTTTTTTTTTTGTTACTTATTTTTAAACTTTATTTGGCTGCACCGGATCTTACCTGCGGCACACAGGATGTTCAGTCTGCGTTGCGGCTGGTGGGCCCTTTAGATGCGGCATGCGGACTCTCAGTTGCAGCATGTGGGATCTAGTTCCCTGAGCGGGGATTGATCCTGGGGCCCCTGTTGCACCCACGGAGTCTTAGCCACTGGACCACCAGGGATGTCTCCTCAGTCTTCCATCATGCCCACTTTCTCTTTAGTATTTGTAACCTCTTCTGTCTTCTGTGTCTTTCTCTCTTTTCTCCCCCAATTTACTTTTAATGGAAGGATAATCGCTTTACAGAATTTTGTTGTTTTCCGTCAAACATCAACGTGAAGTGGCCATAGGTGTCGTGTGTCCCCTCCCTCTTGGACCGCTCTCTGCTCTTAATGTCTCTTTCCTTCTCCTCCAGCCAGGCTCTGTGTGCGCGTCTCTGTCTTCCTCTGTGACTCTCCGTGTCTCTCCTAGTCTCTCTGCTCCCCACGGCATCTCTGAGGACACGTCACTGCAGTCTGCCTACCCTGGTCACACCCCTCGTTGACCGACACGGCAGCAGGCACAGCTCAGCATCGTCTGGTCCTCACCTCTGGTCCACGGTGGTGTGGGAGCGAAGGAGATGGAGGCTGGGGGGTTTTGCAGGGTGCAGCTCTACCCTCCTGCTGGTGTCAGGACTTGCCTCCCCCTCACAGGGCTGCTCCGTGGCCTGGCCTTGTCGTCACACGTGATTCCAGATGTCCTCCGTGACTTTAGAGGCCTGGATGATTATTTGGTCCATCTCGGGCACGTTTGGCTGTGACCTTGATTTTCAGTTTGCAGCGGTTTTTTGAGAGCAGCTGGTACAAAGGATCTGGGAGTCTCATTTCTGTTTTGCTAAATATTCAAAGCTCTTTTTCTGCAACTCTGGTGGGCTCCTCTTGCTCAACCCCCTCTGCTGCTCTTGCACAATCCATCAGCTCTTTTTTAAAGCTTTTTTCCCCTCCAGGCATTAGAAACATCTGCTGGAGAGTTTCAGAAGAAAACTTGCAGGAATGATAAACTGTCTTAAGAGATCGTTTCTTCTCAAATTTCAACCCTTGGCGGTAACTGACAACAAAAGGCATCTGAGCCTAGTTACCTTCCCCCTAAATACCATGTGCCCCTTTGAGATTGACCTTAAGGGCATGTGCTCAATTAGCTTGCAAGAGTTTCATAACTTTAAAATAGCAATTGGCCTTGAGTCAAGAGGATTTCTTGTTAAAAAAAAAAAGCCGCAAAGCAAAGGACAAAACAAAGAAAATGATGAAGAAGAAGGACAAGAAGAGAAGGAGCTGAAGGGAAAGGGAGAAGACAGAAAAGAAAATAGTCACCTTGTGTGTCTATCCATATGGCAGACTTAAACTTGCTTCTGGAAAGGATTGGATATTGCCCTGGCAATCCTTGGATTTCTCTTTGTTTCCTCTCATTTCAATATTTAACCTATAACCACAGCTTATTAATTCCCCCCTCAACGTATATTTTGAATGCATCCATTTTCTTTCTGTCTCAACTCTAGAACAACTTACTCTCATCTCTGACCTGTGATTCAGTAGTTTCCTAACTGGTCTCTCAGATTCATTCTTTTTTGTTTTTTTAGTGTAAGTATAGTTGGTTTACAATGCTGTGTTAATTTCTGCTGTAGAGCAAAGTGATTCAATTATATATATGCATTCTTTTTCATATTCTTTTCCATTATGATTTATCATAGGATATTGAATATAGGTCCCTGGGCTATACAGTAGGACCTCATTATCTATTCCATATATAATAGCTTACATCTGCTAACCCTAACCTTGCACTCCATCCCTCCCCAAACCCTCCCCTCCCCCAACCACGAGTCTGTCCTCTGTGCGTCTGTTTCTGCTTTGCAGACAGGTTCATTTGTGTCATATTTTAGATTCCACGTGTTAGTCATATCATGTGGTATTTGTTTTTCTGACTTGCACTTAGTATGATAATCTCTAGCTGCATCCATACTGATGCAAATGGCATTATTTTTTATGGCTGAGTAGTATTTCACTGAATATATTAATATGTAATCTTCTTCATCCATTCATCTTTCAGTTGGCGGTTAGGCTTGTTTCCATGTCTTAGGTATTGTGAATAGTGCAGGTATGAACACAGAGGTATCTTTTTGGATTAGAGTTTTGTCTGGATATGACCCAGGAGTGGGCTTGCTGGATCATATGGTAACTCTAGTTTCAGTTTTCTGTGGAACCTCCATCCTGTTCTCCATAGTGGCTGCACCAGTTTACACTCCCATCAACTCTGTAGGAGGGTTTCCTTTTCTCCACACCCTCTCCAACATTTACTATTTGTAGACTTTTTAATAATGGCTATTTTCACTGATATGAGGTGCTACTTCATTGTAGGTTTGATTTGCATTTCTCTGATAACTGGTGATGTTGACTGTCAGATTCATTCTTGCTCCTACTCCCCACCCAGCCCTTCTCAAGCTCTTCTCACATGTAATCAGGAGGCCTTCATAAACTTGTGCATCAAATCATGCCTCATCTCTGCTTAAATTCCTGGTGACTTCCTGCTGTACTTATAATGAAATGCATGGTCCCCAACCAAGGTCCCCAAGATACTCAACCTTAGCTGAACTTTAGAATACACGGGAAGCTTTTAAACATGCTGGGATCTGCAGTCTACCCTAGACCATTTAGATTAGTTTAACTAAGAGGTAGACAGTTTGACAATTTCTTACAAAACTAAACATACTCTTACCATATGATCCAGCATTTGCACTGCTTGTGTTTACTCAAATGAATTGAAAACTTGTATCTACACCAAAGCCTGAACATAAATTTTTTGCAGCAGCTTTGTTCAAAATTGCTACAACTTGGTAAAAACCAGGATGTCCATCAGTGGATGATGGGTAAATAAACTGTAGTACATCATGACTGCAGTCATGAAATTAAAAGATGCTTGCTCCTTGGAAGAAAAGCTATGACAAACCTAGACAGTATATTAAAAAGCAGAGCTATCACTTTGCTGACAAAGGTCTGTATAGTCAGAGCTGTGGTTTTTCCAGTAGTCATGTATGGATGTGAGAGTTGGACCATAAAGAAGGCTGAGCGCCGAAGAATTGATGCTTTCCAACTGTGGTGTTGGAGAAGACTCTTGAGAGTCCCCCAGACTGCAAGGAGATAAAACGAGTTCAACCTAAAGGAAATCGACCTTGAGTGTTCATTGGAAGGACTGATGCTGACGCTGAAGCTCCAATACTTTGGCCACCTGATGTGAAGAGCTGACTCATTGCAAAAGACCCTGATGCTGGGAAAGATTGAGGATAGGAGAAGGGGGCAATAGAGGACAAATTGGTTAGATGACATCACCGACTCAATGGACATGAGTTTGAACAAGCTCTGGTAGATACTGAAGGACAGGGAAGCCTGGTGTGCTGCAGTCCACGGGGTTGCAAAGAGTCAGACATGACTTAGTGATTGAACAACAATAACAAACTAAACTCAGGAAAGAAAAGAAGTCTGAAAAGCCTATATGCTATGGAAGAGGCAAAACTGTAGAACAAGAAAAAGAACAATTGTCCGGGATTTGCGGGGGCGCAGGGGAGGACAAGGCAAGCAGGTGGAACTCAAGGTACTTTTATACCAGTGAAACTTTTCTGTATGATACAGTAGCAATGGACACATTATTATACATTTGTTAAAACTCCTAGGATGCAAGTCACATAGAATGAACCTTAATGTAAACTGTGGACTTTAATATCTATTTAATTGTCTCATCAGTTGTAACAATTGTGCCATAGTAATGCAAGATATAAATAACGGGAAATGTCTGTGTGTGTGTGTGTGTGTGTGTGTGTGTGTGTGTGTGTGTGTGTGTAGAAGAGGTAGGTAGAAACTCTCTAGTTTTCATTCATTTTTTTCTGTAAACCTAAAGCTGCTCTTAAATGAAAGTCTATTAACTTACAGAAAAACAAAGGTCAGACAGAACCTGGACGCTACCCTAGGCTAATTAGGTCAGGATAACTAAGCGTTACCGTGATGTTTGTTTTTGTTTATTGTCTTCTCGGGTGGCCTAGGGATTCAAACATCCAGCTGGGGCTGAGAGCCACGGCTCAGAGAGGCCCCGCCCACTTCCACCTTTAACCATGCTGTTTCTCCCTTCCTGGCCAAAGGCCACACAGAATTCCTCTCTGCCCACCCAGCGTACTCCGTACTTGGATATCTGTTTGTCCACGTTGGCTTCTCGAGGCTGAAGATTTTTTTAAGGACAGGGACTGTGTTCAGCACTGTGCTTCTGCAAGCATTTGCTCTACAGGTAGTCCTTTTAGTAAATGTTACGGAGTGAGGGGACAGATGAATGGCTAAACCTGCAAGTTTAGCCGATCCTTCCTCCTTGCTCCCAGAATGGCAAACAGAGGAGACTGGGAAAGTGGGGGATGTCTGGAGCTGGGTAAGATGAAATGTCCCCAAACCCCCTTCGCCTCCTACAGACCACAGAGAAATCATTTCCTTAATGACCCGTGAGCGTTCCCCTCTGTTCCCTTTGCCCTCCAGCTGGTGTCCTGAGTTTTGGTTAGGGAATAGATGAGTTAAATTTGTCTCTGCCATTTCCATTTTCTTTCTCTGCAATAAAGTTAGTGATCGCTTGGTCAAACTGCAGTATAATGCAATTAGGCGCGTGTGTCTCATCTCCTTCAAGTGCCTAGGGAGTGACTTCTGCTACTGTAGGAAATAGCTCTGTAGTCAGTGAGCAAGCCGAAAGAGAAACCAAAAGCCCTACTCCCCCTACCCCCGCCTGCCCACGCCGGTCCCCTCTGCTGCTTCTTTCACATAGGAAATTAAATTGCCTTCAGGTTGTGAGCAAAGGGAAGGGCGATGTAGAAACAGGATATTCACAGGTGCTTTCTGAAGCAGGGGAAATTGCAAAGGATCCCTTTCATCCTTGCTTAGGTGGGGGAGACACACACACATACCGTGGGAGAGGCAGAGTCAGGAAGCAGTTAAGAATTTATCTTGTTTTTGTTTGGCTTGAGTTCCAGCTCCTGGCATAATATCTGTACTTGTTTCTCTGCACGTTCAATAAATTATCTTATGGCCAATGAGGAGTGACTGATGTCAGATCTACGGCGAGGGACCCCGAGGGCAGGGCAGCCTGTGAGCTCTGTTGAAGGGTATCAGGAGGAAGGTAAGCAACTGTATTTTTTAATCCTCATGAGACTTTGGAAAAGAGGCTGGGAAGACAAGGCAGGATACCAGGAACTGAGGACCTAGTTAAAATGGAGCTGCAAATTGTTACCCGCCCAGGGAGCCAGCCCCAGGCTGTGGTTGAAGAGCTCTGATTTCTAATCTTGGGGGTATTTCTAGCTCCCTGAGTGCCCTGAGCGAGTCCCACACATCCTCCAGCTGTATCAGGGTGGTAAGCAGTGGGACTCAACTCTTTATTTAAGCATAGAGACTTTATGGGATGATTCAGGAAGATGGACCAGCTGAAGACCCAGGCTCAGAAAGGCAGCTCTGGGGATCCTGAGAGCAGGAACCTGTCTCGTCTCATCTGAGCGTCTCCGTCAGGACAGAGGGGCTCCGAGTGTTATCCACCCTTGCCTGTCTCTCTTCAGCATCTGTTGGCTCCAAGTGGCCTCCTGTGTATCCCTCAATTACAAGAGGGAAGAAGAGGACGGCTGGATTGACATTCCTGCCAGGTTGTACATGTTGGAGAGACCTATATTTTGAGAAGCGAATCTAGGGGCTGATACTAAAAATGGTTGCTGGGTAGCAAAAATGACACATGTCCTCATCAGGGACCTTGATGTTCTCATCTGTAAGATCATTGTGGTTTTCCAGATCCTCTTTTAGCATCATAAGCTTTCCTTCAAATAGAATCTTGGGCAACCCACTGTAAAAAAAAAAAAAAGAAAGAAAGAAAGGAAAAGAGGAGAGAAGAATTAGTCAGTTCAGGTAGGGGTGAGGACGCTTCACGCCCTGCCCTACAGGACTTCTCTTCCTGGGCATCTAAGTCTTGGGTAGAGGAGAGGGGGCTTCAGGGAGGTAGTGACTGGGCTGAGCAGCCTCTGGCTTGCCTGGCAAAGGTGATGCCCTTCACGCGGCCTGCTGCACTCACGCCCCAGTGCATGCCCAGAGAAGTCGGTGCTCGGCGTCTCCCTCCAGAGAAAGGCTTAGCCTCAGGGAAATGATGCTCAAGTGTGGACCTTCTGGTTCGAGCCCTGTTTACATCCTGCCGGTCTCCCGGTGTTCTGCTTCCCCATTTCTGGGGGTCTTCTTGTAATCCTAATGTAACAGTCTCCTTCTGCCTTTGGACCTTTGCACAGGCTATTTGCTTTGCTTCTTTTGTCTGCCTGACTCCTGCTGAATCTTCAGATCCTCGATTAATGTTGCTCCTTCAGAGAAACCTTCCTGTTTTCTCAGGTTAGAGCTAGTCTCCCTGTTTTTTAATTGCTCAAAATTTATTATTTATAATTGTTATTTTTTTATTCTTATCTGAAGGTGACTGACAGCAATGGCTAAGTTAGCCAAGTGGTTAATTTACTACCCCCAAAGGTTTATTTAACACTTCAGAAATATCTTTTCTCTTGATGTAAAGAGAAAGTAACGAAATGTGCACAGTCTCCCTGTTTTATATATAAGCTCTTCTTACTGGTAGCAATTAGTCACAGATTTTAATTATACATTTTTTTGTTTGTTTATCTTTTCTCCTAAACTATAAGCTCAACAAAGACAGGAATCATATTTTTATTAGGTGCCAAAAAATGTACATGGAATGAAGAAATAGAGAGTGTAGTATAGTTCTCAGAGGATTGATTGAGTTCAGTATTTATTGAACTGAACACCTGCTGTATACCAGGTTCTCTCCTAGGGGCTGGACTGGATCTCTAAATAAAGCTGTAGATCCAGTCCCTGGGTTGCTCATTTTCTTGGGCGGGAGAATGGTACTGTTTTCTTGTTTAATCCCCAGCCTTCCCCAGGAGGTCAGCACGTTGTCGACTGTAAGGCTCGGAGAAGGCAAGTGACTCGGGTCACACAGTGAGATGGTTGCTATGCCAGGACTGAAACCTGAGCTTCCTGACTTCGTGTTCCTCCGCTTTTCCCATTCTTTTCTATTTATCTTTAGCTTCACTGGGTCTTTGTTGCTGCACAGGGGCTTTCTCTGGTTGCAGTGAGCTGGGACTACTTTTGTTTGTGGCGTGCTGGGGCTCCTTCTGTTTCAGAGCACAGGCTTTCGGGGCGTGGCCTTCCGTAGTTGTGGCTTACAGGCTTCGTTGCCCCAAGGCATGTGCAATGTTCCAGGACCAGGGATCGAACCCGTGTCCCCTGCAACAGTAAGTAGATTCTTAACCAATGGACGGCCAAGAAAGCCCCTTCTCCCATTCTTGTGGCGAGTAATTTAATTAGAAATGGACTTCTTTTTTTTTTTTTTTTTGCACACAAGAGAAAATGCTTCCATTCTCTCCCCCAGGGAGAAAGTAGTCTTGGCTGGGCGAGGATGAAGTGTGTTTGCAGGAAGAGGAAATGAGGACAGAGGTTGGCAAAGGAGGGTGCCAGAGCCCTTGTGGGTTTCCACAGGGCAGAGGCTCCCCGTGATACCCACAGTGGCTTAGGAACTGAGCCAGCATCTCAGAGTGGCGGGCCCTCGGTGTCAGAGAGGGAAATAGTCATCTGGTATCTTGCATCCTGTGACCTCATGGAGCATGCCTTCTCCTCTGTGTCCCAGGTCTCTTCCTGTTCCGTCTCCCTTCCCATCTCTCCCTCTGCGCTCTCCTCCAGAAATGCTTTCTGAAGGCAGCTTCTGCTCCATTGTGGTCCCAGTCGTGTTGGCCCCAAAACAGTGGATCCTGACATGGTACAAAGGCTGTGTCAGTCTGTTCTGGCCTGCTGGTTAAGGAGAGCGCCGTGTTTCTTGGTCACTGAGACTCACTAGACCATAGCAGTAAAATGGGTACAAATCCCCTTCTTCCCGACTCGTCCCTTGTGTTAGCCTCTCAGTCATGTCTGACTCTGCAACTCCATGGACTGTAGCCCGCCAAGTTCCTCAGTCCATGGAATTCTCCAGGCGAGAACTCTGGAGCCCCTTATACCCCATTTAACCTTGCTGGCAGCTGGCAGCAGCTCCCCGTTAATTGAGAATAGCTGCCCATTCCCAGCTCTCCTGGCTGCTAACAGAGGGTGGTCCTGGTGTAAGCACAGCCTTCTTTGGCTGCAGGCAGAGTTACTATGACTGGAGCTAGCTATATGATTTTCTTCTTGTCTAAGAGTATGAAATGTCTGCTTTCATTTTTTTCCCCTTCCCTCCTGATCTTTGTCAAAGAGTGACAGCTTCCCTAATTAGGCAGTTGAGAAGGTAACCTTAGCAACTCCAAACTGGCAGCGGAGAAAGAGACTGGGTTCCGGCTGCCCCACTAGCCTGAGTGCTGGGCGCTCTGGGCGAGGTGTGATTGTACTCTGCGTGTGTTAGCGACCCCCAGCCTTGCCCCACCAGAACTGGCTCCAGAGCTGCCTGACCATTCTCTGCTGCTTCAGGGAATTCAGTCTCATCCTCTTGCCTTTTCAGTCAGGAATTAAAACTCCTGGATGCCAAGAATTCCTTGTGTTTCCTAGGGCAGGCAGAAGACTCGAGATTTATGCACTCTTACCTGGCACTTCTCTCGCTGAGCTACTCACAACCCTCCAGCACACTCCTGCCCTTCGTGGTCTTGATCACGCAGTTGTCAATATGCTCATCCTTCCACCCTTGCATCTCCCCAGTCCGTTCTGGGCTCATCCCCTACCTGACTCCTTTCCATCTTCCAAAGCTCTTTCCTGGGAAATCTAGTTACTGGCATTCCCCATTTGCACGTATTTCTCGCCACCTAAAGCTTCTTCTTCAGTGTTTATCATGTGGACCACATAATCTAGAAACAGGTTTTTTTTAAAAATTAATTCGTTTATTCTTTACATGACATGGTTTTCTGGATCTGAGTTATGCTTTGCAATAGGTGAAGTGCTCACATATTCTATATTCTTTTCACAGCATATTAATAGGCATGATGGGTGCTTATAATTCTTGTGCTTACTCAGAAATAAAAGGAATGTTATGGTCTCTTTCCTGAAGAAAGGGCTTGAGAAAGCTTCAGAAAGAATTTATGCAGTGGGGTTGATCACAGTGGGCACTCTGTCCTAGGACTGAGCTGTGGTAGTAAAGGCGGTGCTGAGATATTGTCTGTGGGTCTTTCCTCTCATTTTTCTGTTCTCCAATATCCCCTAGCTCCCTGTCATCCATTTATCTGCCCTGTTTTTCATCATACCACTGATTAATCTAGCAGCCATCGACCCATCCACCCTTCTGCCTCTTCATCTACCATCCGTCCATCCATTCTTTGTGCTAAGAATTATAAAATTAGTATCTTTTGGGAGCATTCAGTCCAGGAGAAGTCAGTACAGGAAGGATGATGAGTGTTCAGCTGTAATCCAAGGTGCAATCTGATAAGAGCAGTGAGATAAATGCCCTGGGTCTTCTGAGCAGGCAAGAACAGTAGACTCCAAATCTGAGACGGCTTTTCAAGACTTGTCACCTTGCAGCCCTCTCAGTGTATCATGTGATGCCCAAGGCTCACAGGAATGACTTGCCCGTGTCATCTGTCAAGTTGGAGAACCAGGGTCGGATGGAAGATCTGTAGAGTGGAACTAGATTGCCTCCTTGGCTTTTCGCTTCTCACATATGGGAGAAGTGTGGCTCAGAGGTGGGAATGCATTAGGACCATGTTACTAGTATTCATCTGGCAGCAAAACTGACCCTTGAGCAGAAATCTCTTGATGTGGTTAGGCTCAGTGATGTGTTGTGATGAGAAAGGACCCATGATTTGTTTGAGTGAAGGTTATCTTGGGTTTCACTTCTGTCTTTGAATCACTAGTTCATTCCAGTACTTCCTTGATGAGCCATACCACTCTATCCCCAGACTTCCCAAGATACTTTGAGTTCTGGGTGAAACTAGACTCTGTAAGCCATCCCTTCTCTTGCAACTCAGCCTGGTCCTACATGACCACACTGTCTCTACACCTTCCAAGGACCACCCTTTTAACCTAATCCAGCCCTGCCCAGGGGCCCAATTTTACCACCCAGATGTGGACTCCTCTCTGGATATTCCCAGGCATCCTTGAAGCTGGCGGTTGAAGCTGGGTCCCAGACACCAAGGAGACCAGGTTCTTGGCTGTTGATGGTAGATAAGCGGAGACTTAAATGGTGATTTTCTGGCCTGTGATCCCCTGTTTGTGGATTTCATCTTTTAATGGAAGTGCAGTAAATAAAAGCCATTTTCACAATACGCCAAGCAACAGGTCAGAAACATCTGAGCCTCTGGAATTGATAGAAGGGAGCTAAGCGTAACAAATCTCCCCAAATTGCACCCGGCTCCACTTGTATCAGCTCCCAGACTGCATCCCCCAATTATTGTGCAAGGCAATTATTTCTGAGCTGGAGCTTTCGGAGAATACCTCGTGTGGATGGTGGGTATACTTTCACTGCTTCTCTCCAGATAGAATTTTTCACCCCGTTTTTTGGCTAGTGTTTGAGCCCTGATTGCATCTTATCCCTACTCCCCCTCAGCATTTCCTTCCCCACCTTAGAGGCTGAAGTCATTCTTCAAGGCTTGTTCAAACGGCACCTTCCTTCACGCAGTCACCTGCCTCCTCCCCAGTGTTTCAGTTCAAAGGAATAGTGTTAAGCCGAGGTTAAATTTATGTACAGTGAGATGTTTCCCTCTCAGTGTACGTTTCAATGAGTTTTGACAAAGGTCTACATCCATGTAGCTAAGAACATTTTTATTACTCCAGAAAGTTCCTGGATCATCCCTTCCAGTCAGCCCTCAGCCACCCATAGGCAAGCACTGGGCTGATACCTATCATTATATATTAGTTTTGTCCCTTCTTGATCTCTTCTCAATGGATACACATCATACAGGGGACAGAACACTATGGCCTATCGTCCAAATAATAGCCCCTCATCTCTTTTTGTATGACTTGTGAGTGAAGAACTTTTTTCTAAGGAAATATGCTAAATGCTACTTTTTTTTTTTCTGGTTCATAGCACAGTATCATTTATGTCAATTAAAGTTAGTCATAGGCGATTTGTGTTCTGCAACAGCACAAACAAATGGAAGGATCTACCCTGTGATAATTTCCTAGGGATGCTAGGAAATATGACAAACTAGGTGATTTTTTTTTTTCATTTATTTTTATTAGTTGGAGGCTAATTACTTCACAACATTTCAGTGGGTTTTGTCATACATTGACATGAATCAGCCATGGAGTTACATGTATTCCCCATCCCGATCCCCCCTCCCACCTCCCTCTCCACCCGATTCCTCTGGGTCTTCCCATTGCACCAGGCCCGAGCACTTGTCTCATGCATCCCACCTGGGCTGGTGATCTGTTTCACCATAGATAATATACATGTTTCGATGCTGTTCTCTCAAAACATCCCACCCTCGCCTTCTCCCACAGAGTCCAAAAGTCTGTTCTATACATCTGTGTCTCTTTTTCTGTTTTGCATATAGGGTTATCATTACCATCTTTCTAAATTCCATATATATGTGTTAGTATGCTGTAATGATCTTTATCTTTCTGGCTTACTTCACTCTGTATAATGGGCTCCAGTTTCATCCATCTCATTAGAACTGATTCAAATGAATTCTTTTTAATGGCTGAGTAATATTCCATGGTGTATATGTACCGTGGCTCTGAAGAAGAATCTGCTGGGTGACCCTCTGAGCTTCTGGTGGTTGCCAGCAATCCTGGGTGCTCCTTGGCCTGTAGACACATCACTCCAGATTCTGACTTCATCTTCCTTCGCTGTGTGTCTGTGCTCCCATTTGTTTCTTCTTTTCCTTTAAGTCCTTTTTAAAAATTTATTTTTATTACTACTTTCATTGGAGTATAATTGCTTCACAGTGTGTTAGTGTCTGCTATACAATGAGGTGAACCAGATTCAGCTGATACATGCATGCATCCCCTCGCTGTAGACCTCCCACCCACCCCATCCCACCCTCTAGGTCATCACAGCACCGGGCTGAGCTCCCTGTGGGTCCAGCAGCTTTCCACTAGCTATTTTACATGTGATAGTGTATGTAAGTGTAATTGAATTACAGTGTTGTGTTAACTACTGCACTACCGCCAAGTGACTCAGCGATACATACGTATGCCTTCTTTTCCATATTCTTTTTTATTGTGGCTTATCACAGACTATTCAATATAGTTCCCTGTAAGAATGCTTTTTGCATTTTTAAATAGGAAAGGAAATCAAAAGAAAAATGATATTTAATGATACATAAGAAAATATACAAAATTCCAATTTCAGTGTTCGCAAATAGTTTTATCGGAACCAGTCAGGCCTGTTGGTTTGTTTTTTGTCTATGGCTGCTTTCTGGCTGCAGTGGCAGAGTCGAGTGGTTGTGACAGCTTATCTGGGCTCCAAAGCCTAACCTGTTCATTATTTAACCCTTTCCTCAAAAAGGTTCTCGGCCCTTAGTCTATTGTACACTCTTCTTTCTGACACGTTTGCTCAGGTTGCTTCTCTTGAGATTCGTCTGTTATTGTGTAAAAAGGTGCTTCACCAGTGTGCCTGTGTGCGCAGCCCTGTCTGACTCTCTGATCCCGTGGATGGTAGCCCACCAGCTCCACTGTCCAGGGAATTTCCAGGCAAGAATCCTGGAGCTGGTCGCCATTCCCTTCTCCAGGGGATCTTCCCGGCCCAGGGATGGAACCCAAGTCTCTTGCATCTCCTGCAGTGGCAGGCAGATTCTTCTACCACTAGCTCCACCTGGGACATCCCAATTTTCTGTTGTTCAGTCGCTCAGTCATGTCTGACACTATGGATCCAACAGACTTCAGCACGCTGGGCTTCCCTGTGCTTCAGTATCTCCCGGAGTTTGCTCAAACTCATGTCCATTGAGTCAGTGATGCCATCCAACCATCTCATCCTCTGTTGTCCCCTTCTCCTCCTGCCTTCAATCTTTCCCAGCATCAGGGTCTTTCCTAATGAGTCAGTTCTTTGCATCAAGTGGCTAAAGTTTTGGAGCTTCAGCATCAGTCCTTCCAAGGAATATTAACGGCTGATTTTCTTTAGGGTTGACTGGTTTAATCTTGCAGTTCAAGAGACTCTCAACAGTCTTCTCCAGCACCACAGTTTGAAAGCATCAGTTCTTCTGTGCTCAGCCTTCTTTATGTCCAGATCTCAAATCTGTACATGACTACTGGGAAGACCATAGTTCTGACTATAAAGACGCTTGTCGGCAAAATGATGTCTTTGCTTTTTAATATGATATCTAGGTTTGTCATAGCTTTTCTTTCAAGGAGCAAGTGTCTTTTAATTTTGTGGCTGCAGTCACCATTCTTAGTGGTTTTGCAGCCTGAAAAAATAAAATCTGCCAATGTTTTCACTTTTTTCCCATCTATTTCCTATGAAGTAATGGGACTGGATGCCATGATCTTAGTTTTCTGAATGTTGAGTTTTAAGTCAGCTTTTTAACTCTCCTATTTCATCCTCATCAATAGGCTCTTTAGTTCCTCTTCACTTTCTGCCATTAGAGTGGTATCATATATATATCTGAGGCTGTTGTTATTTCTCCAGGCAATCTTGATTCCCGCTTGTGCTTCCTCCAGCCCAGCGTTTCTCATGATGTCCTCTGCATATAAGTTAAATAAGCAGGGTGACAATATACAGCCTTGACATTCTTCTTTTCCTATTTGGAACCATTCTGTTGTTCCATGTCCAGTTCTCTCTGTTGCTTCATGACCTGCATACAGGGTTCTCAGTAAGCAGGTGAGGTGGTCTGGTATTCCCATCTCTTTAAGAATTTTCCACAGTTTGTTGTGATCTACGTAGTCAAGTGTTTTAGCATAGTCAATGAAGCAGAAGTAGATGTTTTTCTGGAATTCTCTTGCTTTTTCTGTGGTTCAGTGAATGTTGGCAATTTGATCTCTGGTTTTTCTGCCTTTTCTAAATCTAGCATGTTCATCTGGAAGTTCTTGATTCACAAACTGTTGAACCCTAGCTTGAAGAAGTTTGAGCATTACCTTGCTAGCACATGAAATAAGAACAACTTTACAGCAGTTTTGAACATTCTTTGGCATTGCCTTTCTTCTGGGATTGGAATGAAGACTGACCTTGGAACATCCCAGTGTCTACTTCTAAATCTTTCAGCTAGAATATTGTGTTACTCCTTGGAACTCCCAGAGTGGAAATGGCAAATACAGCGTGCTTTCCCCATCACACCCCTTTCTGTGCCCATGACTTAGATTCCTGCTTATTCATGGTCTGTTTTCCTGCTCAATCGTGATCTGTTTTCCTGTTGGCCTCTATTTTGGCTCAGAATTCATCTCAACCCAGTGCTCCAGGCAGTCACTATGCAAAGACCAGAGCTGAGCATGTGTTGAAAGTCTTTTTGCCATCCTGCTCTAGGAGTGTTATAGTGTCTAGAAGCAAAAATTCAAAGAACTTTGGCATCAGACAAACCTGGATTTGAATTCCTGTGCTGCCCCTTACCAGCTTAGTGTATTTGGGCAAGTTACTTAGCCTGTTTGAGCCCCAGTTTCCCTCCCTAAATGGTGGGAGAATAACAAAACCAACCTCATTGGTGTCTTTGAGACATTAAGTGTAATGCAGATGTAAAAATGCCTTGCTCAGTTCTGATACATAGTAAGTGCTAACTAAAGGTCTCTGCAGAACAGACTTGTTCTTCTTGCCCAAACCTACTGTTCCTCCTTGTCGGTGAACCCAAATCCTTCTAGTTATTGACTCCCAAAACATCAGAGTCACAGCCTCTTCCCTCCCTGGACACACACCACCTCCATCACCCTCTCTTGACCTGAGCTCGTCTCTTGCTCTGACCTCTGTGACTGGTCACCCTCTATACCCTCCCTGTGACTCCCTCCAATTTATGCTGCCCAGTACAAGCAAAGTGAATGTATAACACACCAAGAACCCCCACTAATATCCTATCATCCTGAGGATAGAGATTAGGCTATTTAAAATGGCTTAAAGGTACCCATGGTCTTCCCTTACCTACATTTCTAGTCTTGGGTATCATCACTCTCCCTTCCTCCCAACAGTCCAGTCACATTGACCTTGATCTCAGCTCCTCCTATGAACCACAGGACCAACCCCCACTCCCCCGACCCCATGCTCATCTCTTTATTTTCTCCCTGCTCTGGGAATGGTGATCACTCCCGTCATTTGCTATGATGAATTGTTCAAAATGTCCTGCCAGCAGTGTGTGAGAGTTCTGATTTCTCCCCAGTCTTACCAAAACTTCTTGTTGTCTTTTAGCCATCCTAGTGGGATGGAGTGGTGTTTTATTCACCTAGTTTTTTCCCTTACTTATCCTTTTGATCCAAATAAAGTATCAGCCCCGCAAGGAGGACTTCCCCAATGGCATCCCCATGAACTAGAACAGGTCATAGTGTTCTTTCGTAACTTCCTGTGACCTTTTCCTCCAGAATCCGCATCATGCTTTCTGAATTTTATATGTATTTTTATGATGTTGGATTATTCTGTGACCCCCCCACAGTCAACATGAAGCTCAAAGATGGTAGAACACATTTATTCTGAGGGTCTAGCATACTGCCTTGCATGTGGTAAGTGCTCTCCCCCCAATAAAAGACCCATTGAATAAAAACATGAATCGACTCCTTTATCTTCTACTACATACTCTCATGACCTATGGTTTCTTACTTTCTAAAATCTTTCACATTCACTTCTTATCTTTTTTTCAACCCCTAACCTTGCCATTTTACCCATCACCCACAGAACTGTCAGATTGATCTTTGTAAAAAATACTTAAAAAGATCATACCACTCAAAAAACATCCATGGCTACCTATTATATTTCCAGTAAAGATACAAACTCTTGAGCCATTTTGATCAAAACCCCTTGAGGTGATATGTACTATAGTTGAGCTCTTGATGAAATATATGGCAGAGAGGATAGTTATGGCGCTTTCTTTCTCTTTTACTTTATTTTTGAGTTGTTTCCCTTGTTTTAAGCTTTGCATACATCTTACTGCTCTGATTAGCAATAATCTCCTGGAGGACAGGAAAGTATCCTATTCATCTTTGGATGCCCCACCATGCCTCACAAGCACCTGGTTTAAAGCAACTGTCGTAAATGTTTGTTCACTAGGATTAAATTGTATTATTCCTCCCAAGAGATACATGTACATGCTAACAAAGGCCTTGGAAAATTTAACTGGAAGGATTAATGATGGAATTCCAGGCATGTAAGACAGGTTGGTTGGGGAGATATTTTTGGAGCCAGCCAGCCACCACCGCCTCACCTTGTCAAGGCCACGTCTCTCCATGAACTTGAAGCTAATTCTCCTTGAGTCGGATTAGTGACTCTCCTTCTTGCTAGCTGCAGAACCCTGGGTCCCTTCTTCTCCTCCAAGAGGTGTCTAACTTCATATGCCCATCTGTGGGCAGACCCTTTGACTCCAGACCCCAGAGATGGAGAAGGAACCCCTTTGTTCCTGATGACAGCATTTTGACCCAAAGATGTATTTATTTTTCCTCCTGGTAAGTAGGAAGCATCCAAAGGCATCCAGAGAATTGCAGGCGGTGATGGAGTAAGGGTGTACACTAAAATGTAGAGGGTATTTCAGATTTTCTCAGATGCTACCAGGTGGGCCTAGGGGAGAGCAGAAATTCAAACCCTGAGTGTTGGGATGCATTCAACCTGGTTGTCCCTCAACTTTTCCAGGAGCGGTATCCCTCTGATGAAAACAGGGCAGGGAATAGAGTATAGCTTAGATAGGAGGAAGTGGAATTAACATTTGATTATAATATCTCCATGATAAAGGTGGTGCCCCCACACTGCAGGTGAGAAATCAGAGTCGCAGTGGGGAAAGGCGACGTGGCTGTGGCCACGGATTGGCCACTGGCAGAGATAGCATCCTGATGCAGGACCCTTACAACACGCTGCCCCCAGGGAGTCTCATGGCAATTAAAATTCTCCCGCTATCTAGTGGGACTTTTCCTTCATAACATGGACCCAGGACTCTAGACCTTGAAGGAGGTGGGATCAGTTGTGGATTGGATTCCAGGAGCCCTGGGTCTACTCTCAACCCACCAAGTTACCTAGGTTAGATCACTCCCTCTGTCTCTATCTGCTCTCCTGATCTGAAAAATGCAGGAGTCAAATCCATCTGTCAAGCCTCTTCCCGCTCCCATCAGCTGTTGAAATAGCCTTCATTTTTTCAACATATACTTTCTAAATTACATAAATATATAAAGCCACTCCTTTGTTAAAATATAAACAAAATAAAATCGCACGGAGTAAAAAGTAACAGTCCGCCCTTGGCATCCCCCATCTCCCTTTCTACCTGGAGAGAATCGCCGTTTATTTGGTATATATCCATCCCAATTACTTTTCTCTTTATTTATATTCACATGCATGTGCAAGCCCAAATATGCATCTGTGGTTTTACCCATATGCAGGTGATGGCTCTTCTTTCCTGAGACTTGCTTGTGTATGTTTTTCATTTCGAGATAACTGGAAATCTTTCAATATCAGAACATTTGGATCTACCTCATTATTTCTAATGACCTCATTCAGTAATACGGGTATACTATAATTTATCCACTGCCTTTTTCTACTGATGGACATTTATGTTGTTTCTAATCTTTCACTATCAAAAGCATGCTACAGTGAATTTTCTGTATGAAAGGCTTTCTACTCTGAGCATTTCTGTAGGTTGGATACCTAGGACTAGTATTACTAGGTCAAAGAATATGACTATTTCAATTTGAATAGATACCGCTGAATTGCCCTCAGAAATATCTATACCAGTTTACACCCAAAGTGGAAATTGGCATAGATATTTGCAATTGAAGTGGAGTTTTAAGGGCATCTTTGTGGGTTCAGGACACTGCCCATCACCCTTCAAAACACCCTCCGCAAGCCATTAGTGATTCTGTTTCCAGGTAAGGCGGGTCTTACCCTGACTGCCTTCTGTGTCTGGTTTCCTGCAATCCAGCGCTTTCATAGCTTCCAAAGCAGGGTTTTACAAAAGGCTTTCCAGAATGGGGAGGTGGCTTGATTAACCTCCTGCCCAGCTCAGAGCCCTGGGTTTCCTGAGAAGTTCCCAGCGGATCGCCAGGGGTTGGCAAACAGCTGACTAATAGGGGCGGCGGCATGTGGCCTGGCTCGAAGATTGGCCAAGTCCTGAGGAGTTCAAAGGCCTCTGCAGACCGCTTGCCCCTTCCTGACGGAGGCCCTCCACCCAGCACGCCCTGAATAATGCGTTGTATTTATCCTCCCTTGGTCTGACGCTGGCTGAGCCTTCCGCCCGCCCGCCTGCTCTCCCTCCTGTCTGCTGTGTGTCTCCCAAGCCTACAGCCTTGCCTGGAGCTCAGGCAGGAGGAAGGAGCGGTTGGTTTTTTACAGATTAGCTGCACAGCTAGTAGTCTTCTCTTCAAACAGGGCCAGTGTCTTTGTTTCTTCCTATTACACCTGAGTCGAGACAGACAAGGAGAGAAAATGAAAGTGCTGGCATTTACTGAGCTCCCACTCTGTGCTGGATGTAGCAGTGGGCCCCTCATTGGCTCTTTCCAAGAAGACATTGCTGTCCTTGTTTTCACGAGGAAACTTCATTCAGAGCCATGACACAACCCGCTTAGAGCTGGAATTAGGGGAGCTGGGACTGGAATCTCTGTCTGACTTCCTAGCCCAGGTTGTTTCCCCCACTGTGCCCGACTGCTAAGGAGAACTTGAAAAAATGTATTTTGTTTTGGTTTATTTATTTAGTTGCCTTTAACCACCACATCAGCATTCAGCTAACCCCCAGACGTGTATCCCTTGGCATTTCCAAAGATGCAAAGCATCAGATCTTCCACAGTCATTTCCCGCCAGTCCAGAGAATCACTGAGTCTGTCTTGAAACCTTCCCTGATGATTATTCATTTGTATTTGGCTGCTTCTCTGGGTTTGACTATGCCAGATGGTTTATCTAGCTGTGACATTTTCCTGGAGGCTATGTGCTACGGTAGAGGGGAAAAAATGGACTTTGAAGTTAGAGTGGGCTTTACCTTTGCCACTTGTACACATGTCCCCAAAGTTTTACTTTACCTCTGTGAACTTAGGTGTCTTCTCTAGGACAATGAACTTGTTATTTATAGTTTCTACTATAGTTAGCCGTGCTTCAGCTCCCCTGCAAGGGTGCTGAATAATGCCCCCTCCTAAGATGTCTACGTCCGAATCCCCTAACCTATGAGTATGATATGGCATATTGGTAGAAGTCACTTTACAAGCTGATTAAAACACTAAGAATCTTGGGAGGCACTGCTGGGCATATACCCTGATAATACTACAAGTGCAAGAAATATATGGATCCTAATGTTAATTGCAGCACTATTTATAATAGCCAGGATGGAAGCAACCTAGATGTCCATTGACAGATGAATGGATAAAGAAGTTGTGTGTGTGTGTGTGTGTAATGGAATATTACTTAGCCATAAAAAGGAACAGATTTGAGTCCCTGTGAGGTGGATGAACCAAGAGCCTGTTGTACAGAGTGAAGTAAATCAGAAAAGCAAATATCATATATTAATGCATATATGTGGAATCTAGAAAAAATAGTACTGGTGAGCCTACTTGCAGAGCAGGACTAGAGATGCAGACACAGAGAACAGGCTTGTGGACGTGACAGGGAAGCAGAGGGTGGGGTGAATTCGGAGAGCCCTGAAGCATGTATTTTACCGTGTGTGAAGTTGGAAGCTGATGGGAAGTGGCTGTGTAACGCACGAGCTCAGTCTGGTGCTCTGTGACAAGCTCGAAGGGTGGGCTGGGGTGGGGGTGAGAGGGGCCTGTGTATACTTACGGCTGATTCACATTGTTGTATGGCAGAAACCCACACAACATTGGAAAGCAATTATCTTCCAATTTAAAAAAAAATTAAAAGAATCTTGGGATGGAAGATTATCCCAGGTTATCTGAATGAACCCAATATAACTTCCTTTTAAGGGTGAAGCACTAGCTTTAGAGTCTGAGGAGACGCAAAGAGAGAGTCGGAGAGATTTTTATGAGGGAGGAAGGGGCCAGGAGCCAAGGGATACAGCTATAGGAGCTGGAAAAAGCAAGCAAGTGGGTTTTTTCTAAAGCTCCCAGAAAAAAATGCAGTCCTGCCAACACCTTGATTTTGGTTCAGTGAAACCTATTTTGGACTTGAGGCTGACCTCCAGAACTGTAAAATCATAAATTTGTGTTGTTTTATGTCACTTGTAGTAATTAGTAGTAGTTTGTAGTAATTTGTTACAGCAGCAACAAGAAGCTAATACATATCCTCACTCACTGGTGGGCTTCTTACAGCGTGTAGGGCAGACAGAATTGAGCTTGAATCTCTCGCTTCTGTACTTAACAAGCTGTTGGTGACTTTATGCATCTTGGAGCCTCCCTTTCCTTGTCTGCAGTATGAAGTTAGCGTTGATTCTTTAATAGGATTTGTGAAATTTGCATAAGACCATGTGCTAAGCAATATGCCTGGTGCAAAACTGATGCTCAATCATGAAAGCTACTCTTTTCCTTGACCTACAGCCATGAACTGTGGTACGGAAGGGCAGTGGTAGATGGTTGTGGGGAGCTTGTGTAGTAAGAGTGGAGAAAACATGGGCTTTTGTGCCAAAGAGTTTTGAATGCTGGCTCTGGTATTTGCTAATAACTGTGACCTTGGACAATATGCCTAAACCTAAACAATATGCCTTAACAATGAATCTTCTGAACACAAATTCAAGTAAGATTGAATGAGTACACTGTGTAAACCCTAACTCTCAAACATCCTCCTCTTGCTTGAGCTTCTGGAAGGTGAGACAAAGACTCCTGCCTCGTCCACCGCTCTGTCTTTATGACCTAACACAGTGTGGGTCATGTAATTTTGCAGGAGATGTTTATTGCAAAAACTGAACTGTGATGAGAGAGTTTGGGCTAGTGTAATCAGAGTGAACCCCTGAGTCTAACTAAGGACAAGGGCTCAGGGAGATCCATCAGGAAGAAGAACTGGTTCTAAAGATCAGCCTGCTGGTCAACTGGAAAGGGCAGGGTAGGGACCACATTGGTGAGGTAGAACCTGACATAATGGGCCTCCAACTCCAGGTGGGTGGTATTTGGTACATCCAGATACTCTGGCTTCTCCTGAGTCCAGTTCCTGCTTCATGCAATGCCCACAGTTCCTCTTTCATAGGTGCTAACGATGAGAATGAATGTTGAGCTTTAAGCCGACGTTTTCACTCTCCTCTTTCACTTTCATCAAGAGGCTCTTTAGTTCCTCTTCGCTTTCTGCCATAAGGGTGGTGTCATCTGCATATCTGAGGCTATTGATATTCCTCCTGGCAATCTTGATTCTAGCTTGTGTTTTAGCCAGTCCAGCATTTCTCATGATGTACTCTGCATATAAGTTACATAAGCAGGGTGACAATATACAGCCTTGATGTACTCCTTTCCTGTTTTGGAAACATTCTGTTGTTCCATGTCCAGTTCTAACTGTTGCTTCTTGACTTGCATACAGATTTCTCAGGAGGCAGGTCAGGAGGTCTGGTATTCCCATCTCTTTTCTATAAAGAAAACTGAGCACCGAAGAATTGATGCTTTTGAACTTTGGTGTTGGAGAAGACTCTTGAGAGTCCCTTGAACAGCAAGGAGACCCAGCCAGTCCATTCTAAAGGAAATCAGTCCTGAATATTCATTGGAAGGACTGATGCTGAAGTTGAAACTCCAGTACTTTGGCCACCTGATGTGAAGAACTGACTCATTGGAAAAGACCCCGATGCTGAGAAAGATTGAAGGTGGGATAAGGGGACGACAGAGGATGAGATGGTTGGATGGCATCACTGACTCAATGGACATGAGTTTGAGTAAGCTCCCGGAGTTGGTGATAGACAGGGAGGCCTGGTGTGCTGCAGTCCATTGGGTCACAAAGAGTCGGACACAACTGAGCAACTGAATTGAATAATGAGAAAGGAAACTAGTCCTTATCTGGACCTAACTTCTGTTAACCCAGGCCTCCAACGAGGCTTCATTCAACAAAACTCCTCACCCAGTACTGCTGTACATCTCTAACCAGACAGGAGGATCCATAAAATGACATTGGGTGAGTAGGGGGGAGCTCTGAGCTCCACCAGACTTGGTGCCTTCCCTTGTATTTGAGTTATTTCCACCATTATCCTTTGTTTACTGCCATTGAGCTAATTTTTGAGTCTTGCAGTTATGCAGCCTCTCCCAGTCCATGTGAATTAATTTTGCGAGAAACGTTTTTGAGTTACCATGGTCCAGATTAAGTCATCTTGTGATCTTTTCATCCACCGTCTTCGTAATTCTATTGAAAAGCCATCATGTTTGGGGGCTGTGACCAGTGCTTTTTTTTTTTTTTTATGACCTCGGCTTTATGCAGCCTCATAATTTCTTTGTTTCTCTGGGTTGTGTCCAATTTGTTAATCTTTGCTGTAGAAGGGCAATAAAAACAGTAAGACATAGACCCTGCCAGAGCATGACAGAGACTGAGATTGAATTCCAGCTCAGATAGGAATTAGTGGCCCTCGTTGGACAATCTGCTTCGCCCTCTTGAGGTCTGGTTTTGTGGTCTGGGAAATGGGAACATTCCAAGCCTGGCATGGAGTGGGTGATTGCTCTGAGAATGCCTGTCACATACCAACTAGATGTATTTTCCCCTCTCTTAGTTCTTAAAGCTCCTACTTCGTGTATTTTTTCCCCTTCTGCCTAAAAGATCAATATGACATTTGATGTTTTAAAAAATTTAGGTATATGTTCTACTGCTCTTGTACCGTGACTTTTCAGAAATGAATTGTTAAGTGCTTCAGTAACTACATTAGCTCATCCCGGCAACACCTTAGGATACATGCTGTCCAGCCTGCTGATTTGTGTTTTTGCCCAAATTGCTAAGAATTCCCTTAACTGCTTTCTGTCATAGCTGTTTCTGTGAGAACTTAATTACTTCCTAATTGTCCACATTTCCTTGTCTCGCTCCCCTCCCCCCAGCTTTTTTAAAAAAAAATTTTTTCTGGCAAAAGACAGATTATCAAAGATGGGTTCAGGATCTTTGCCACCTCAGAGTCATCATTAATTTCCTTTCTTCCTCATTATGAAGGCAGGAAGACGTTCCAGTTTGCTCTCTGATTCCCACCTGGATTCCTTCTAAGAACTCTTGATAATCTCAGCCTCTCTGTAATCACATTTCGCCTTCAAAAGAGACCTTTCTGGGCAGATGCTTCTAACACCGTACCAGCACATTTCATCAGGCCGGCATCCCATCCTTTGACCTGATGGTTTTTCACTGCAATGGACAGTAATTTACTGATGTCTGTTAAATGCAAGGCGCCACATGAGATAGCAGGGAGGCAGAAGTGAAGACAGCTCTGCCCTTGGTTTGAGCACCTCGTGCAGATAAGCATATGTCCAAATAACAGACGATAAAATGTTAAAGATCACGTTAACAGCTAAGGGAATGCAAGCCAGACTAACAGCAAGTGGTCATCAGAGAAAACTATAGCGGTGAGATTTTAACCAGGTTCTTTTTGAGATGTAGTTAAAGAGAAAGACTAACAGTAACTTTTCCATTTGTGCCTAAAGCCAGGTAAATTTTTAAATACATGGCTCATGTGTAACACACAATAATCGTGAATATGCTCTTCCAATAATAATAATAACAATGCTATTGACACAGCAGAAATGGATATTATCTGCCTTTGCCCACATTGACTTTGAGGTGGTAGATCTCCAATGGAGAAATGAGAAAACTGAGTCTCAGAGAAAATCAGTGGCTTACCAGCCATAATGCAGGAGACTAGGGTTTGATCCCTAGCTTGGGAAGATCCCCAGGAGAAGAGAATGGCTACCCACTCTAGTATTCTTGCCTGGAGAATTCCATGAACAGAGGAGCCTGGTGGACTAGAGTCCCTGGGGTTGCAAAGAGTCTGACACTACTGAGCGACTAAGTTTTTCACCAGACGTAATGCTACAACTTTGAAGTGTTAGAACCATGGGAATTGAGTGGAAATCTGGCTCCACATTCAAATTTTCACTTTATACTTGATCCTTCCAATGTGCTTGCGAACAGCAACCTGCTGGATAAATTTGCAAGGTATTCCTTCAGGCAGGCAACATCAGTCAGAAGTTGGCAGGGAAGAAGTGGTGAGCTGCAGAACTCTGGGATATAGATCATACATTAGCAAGAATATATTACAAATATTTTTCACAATATTATTCAGTACTTACTATGTGTCAGGCATTGTGCTATGTGTTTTGCATTTATCAGCACATGTATTTCTTGCAATGTTTGGAAGTAGGTGCTATTATTCTTCCCAGTTTACAGATGGAGAAACTGAGGCTTAGTGAAATAAAAGAGAGTTGCCTACATTCCATAACTAGTAAGTGGCAGTGCTAAGGATTTGCACCCTCCAATGCCAGGATACTAGCTTATGTTTATGGAAACATCCCTCAACTCTCGAATGTCCATATGAATGGGGTGGTTGTTTGCAGATACAGCCATTGCCCTGGAGGCTTTGGTAAGGGTTGCTAACTAGTACCAATGTTTGACCAGCCACTTAGAAGCTCTCCCCTCCTTCCTCACCCTTTGGGGGACAGAGTCAATGAGCCATGAAATGACTAAGGGGCATCTGAAAGAGAGAGGAAAGCCAGGCACAAGGCTAATCCACCAAGGACCTTGAGTCATTGCGTTGGCTGGAAGTTAATGTGCCCACATGGGCCCTGGAGACTGCAGCCTGGCCTCATGCAGCTCTTGGATCAAGGATGTTCAATAAGACTTTGGAAATATCAGTAGCTGCTTTGCCGAGTACCATTAAGGATTCCCTGAAAACTCTGCTCAGCCAAGGCCGGCCCACCACTTCTCACAAACAAGAGAAGGGAGACTCTTTGCAGGAGAACAGTCTGGTGAGAATAGGAGACTTTGAGAAAGGCATGCATTTGCAACAGAAGTCCCCCATCTGGGTACCGGAAGCGGTTGGTTGTTCCCTGAGTGTTCTGATGCGGGGATGGGAGGAGGGGCTTCCTCTTTTCAAACCTCAGTTTTCTCCTCTGCAGAATAAGAAAATTAGACTAGATGAGTCTGCAAGGGCCTCCCCGATTTTGCATCCTATGATCCATCAGTGCTTTGACATCTAGCGATGATAATAACAAAATTTTATGAAATGCTTTCCGTCTTCCAGACACTGTCTAAGTGCTTCAGGTATTATCTCATTAATCCTTACAACAACCCTGTTGGGTGAGCTACACTGCTCTGCTAGTTTTCCAGATCAAGAAATTGGGGCACAAGGAATTTCCAGGTCTTGCTCAAAGTCAAACAACTATCAAGGGTAAGCTGGGATTCGAGTTCATGTCATCTGGCTCCTGAGTTCACGTTTTTAGCCACTGTGCTTCATTGCCTTTCAGTCAGTCTTCCTTGGAAACGTGGTTCCCTACCTTCCTGCCAGCAGGTGACAAGACACTTGTGGGAATTTAAAGCATTGCTATTTTTGTTCAAGGTTTGCTTGGGTGGGGGAGGTGAGGCAGGGAGGGATGTTGCCATGTTGGCATATATATATAATATGTAGACATCACCAACTCAATGGACATGAACTTGAGCAAACTCCAAGAGATAGTGGAGGACAGGGAAGCCTGGTATGTTGCAGTCTATGGGTTGCAAAGAGTTAGACATGACTTAGTGATCAAACAGCAACAACTGAATCTCTTTGTTTCTACATTGGGATGCCCTTGCCTTGGGGTAGAAAACTCCCAGTTGGGTGTGATGAGTGTGTTCAGCTGGATTTAATCTTGGAGCACTCTTGGGGTGTGAGGGCCATTTGCTAATGTAGAATTTAAGTTTGGCCTATGGGGCTCAAGGGACCTGGGTTCAAATTCCAGCCACTTTCTCAGTTGTTTGATACTGAGCCTGTCACTTCATCATTCTCATTCCATTTCTTATTTGTAAAATAGGAATTCCAGTAGCACCTACTTCATAAGGTTTTTGTGAGAATCAAATGACCAAATGTCGTTGACATGTTTTCTGACCTGCGGAGGTTTCTTCGGATGATGGAAAATGGCCCTGGCTGTAGATAACCTTCGGCGGCTCTGTTTCTTGTCCTGGTCCTTGTTCTCTCTTCGCCGCCTCCCTGGGGGTGGCCTGCGGCTCAGGGCCCTGGGCCTTTGGTGTTCTTTGAGGCGTTGCTGGGCCCAGGGAGAGAGCAGAGGATGATTGATTTGCTTTCCATTGACTGCACGGGATGAAAAGGTTCCCCCACCTTCCCTTTTTCTTTAGTCCTGGGAATTCTGTTTTTCTTAAGAGTGTTGCTAATGGAAAGCACTGAACCAGATTCCCTCAAATTGAATTTGGCTGCCTGAACTGTCCGGTCTCCATCTACTCTCCTCCGTATATCCTCCTCCACCCCCAAGCGGGAGTCTCCATGTTTACATTCCATGATCATTCATGGGCTTGCGGTCTGGGCTGAGAGCGGGGTGGGGGCCTGGCGGGAGGGCGGGCAGCACACCTGCGCTCACGCCTGGTCTGCGGCTTCTTTCTACCACGGCATGCCTCAGCAAAGGTGCCTGCTTCTCTGCAGTAAGAGGGCAGCCTGGGCCTGTGGATGGCCAGGAACACCGAGAGTCCCAGGGGTGAGGATGGGACCCTGGCTCCGAGCACGTCACAGCTTCCCTGGGGGAAGTCACATCACCTCTTGGAGTTTCAGCATCCCTGTTTCTTAACAGCGAGACTCTCAAGCCATCTCCTTGCCTCAGAAGAGGTGTAAGAATTCACTCGCTCATTTATTCATTCATTCTTTCAGCAACTAGTCATCAAGTGCCTCCAGTATTCCAGGTTTTGTGCTTGGTACTGGTGTTAGAACTCCAAACAGAATACATTTCCTGCCCTCCAAGAGTGTTTAGTCTAAAAGGATGACAGATAATAGTTAACAGGTAACCTTGCTCAGGCTTCCCAGCTGGCTCAGTGGTAAACAATCCTCTTGCCAATGCAGGAGCGAGGATTTGAGTCCTGGATCAGGAAGTTCCCCTGAAGGAGGAAATGGCAACCCATCCCAGTCCTTTTGCCTGGAGAATCCCATGGACAGAGGAGCCTGGTGGGCTACAGTCCATGGGGTCACAAAAGTTGGACACAGCTGAGCAACTGAACAACTTTCAGGTCACACGAAATGCCATATTTAGAGTGAAAATGGCCTGGATCTTGGGGTCAGGCAGACAAGAGTTTCATTCCTGTCTCTACCTCAGTCCAGGAGTTCGCAGAAAGTTGGACACGGCTGAGCAGCTGACACACACACCCTCACACTCAAGAGCAATGTCACCTTTGGCTGGTTATTTAACTTCTAGGGGCCCTGGTTTCCTCCCAGATAGAACCAATGTTACAACCTCCTTTTAGGGTTATTGCAAGGACTAAGATACTGTATTTACTGTTCACTGAATAGTGTCTGGCCCCTAAAAAGCTCACGATAAATGGTAGCTATTATTATTAATAATGATAATATTAATAATGGATGGGAAACTGCTTTCCAAGCCGCAAAACCCTACGCAAATATAATGAATCATTATAATCACGTTACATACAGACTCATTTCCCGAGAGTCCAAGAGCAGTCAGGATCACTGGTGCCTGGAGAAGGAAAATAATATTAACAACAGAAAGAAGAACTTCATGTTTGAATAGCACTTTTCCAGTTTTAACAAAGAGCCATGGCAGGGAAGAACACTTAGAGAATTCATTAATCCAAGCTGGCCTGTGCTTTTGTTGGCAAGTATTACCCAGCGTTTATTGTAAGATTTTCTGTCTTCATTAGCAGCACTTTAGTTTCTCCTAGGTAAATGATGATTTATATAGATTTGCCCAATTTTACTTGACCTAAGTTCAGCCAGGACCATTCTGGGTCGACACCTGCAATCAGCGTCCGGGGCATTTCTTAAGCCTACAAATGATTAGGCTTCCTCCTGTGCTAAATGTACAGTAATCCTTGGAGACTTGGCTGACTGTGGCTTTGTGATAATGGGATTTCATACTTATAAACTCACATGTTAAAAATGTGTGTTATTTTTATGTACAAGGTTTTCAAATCAGAGCTCTTAAACAGCACATGACAATCATTATTGTCCCTGGGGAGCCATGCAGTTCTGTGGATTAGTGTAGACAAAAGAGAGCTGTTTACTTTCTCTTTTGATGTAGGGTTAAGATCGGCTACTTTCCAATAAAAAATAAAAAGTTAAAAAAAACATAGGGTTAGGGTACTATCTCCCACGCAGCTGTGCCCTTAACCCAGTGATTGTTTGAAAACGTTATCTGTTACACTTGGGAAAACTGAGAAGGAAGATTCAATCATATGCTTTCCCTTCCAAAACACGTGGGATTAGTTTAGTCTGAAAACTACACAATGAAGTACAAGCTCCATAATGGGAACCATGTATGAGAATCTCCTCTGGCAGTCCTCCCCGCCGGATTAGAAGAGGTCATTATTGCATTATTTAGTGTATTGGTTATCTCTTAGTTCAGTTTAGTCACTCAGTCACTTCCGACTCTTTGTGACCCCTTGGACTGCAGCTCGCCAGGCCTCCCTGTCCATCACCAACTCCCGGAACTTGCTCAAACACCTGTCCATCATGGCGGTGATGCCATCCAACCATCTCATCCTCTGTCGTCCCCTTCTCCTCCCGCCTTCAATTTTTCCCAGCACCCATGTCTTTTCCAATGAGTCAGTTCTTCACATCAGGTGGCCAAAGTATTGGAGCTTCAGCATCAGTCCTTCCATTGAACATTCAGGACTGATCTCCTTTAGGATAGACTGGTTGGATCTCCTTGCAGTCCAAGGGACTCTCAAGAACCTTCTCCAACACCACAGTTCAAAAGCATCAATTATTCAGCAGTCGTCTTTCTTTACACTCCATCTCTCACATCCATACATGACCACTGGAAAAACCATAGCTTTGACTAGATGACAAACCTTTGTTGGCAAAGTAATGTCTCTACTCTTTAATATGCTGTCTAGGTTGGTCATAACTTTTCTTCCTAGGAGCAGTCGTCTTTTAATTTCATGGCTGCAGTCACCATCTTCAGTGATTTTGGAGACCCTCAAAATAAAGTCTGCCACTGTTTCCCCTGTTTCCCCATCTCTTTGCCATGAAGTGATGGAACCAAATACCAAGATTTTAGTTTTCTGAATGTTGAGTTTTAAGCCAACTTTTTCACTCTCCTTTTTCACTTTTATCAAGAGGCTCTTTAGTTCTTCTTTGCTTTCTGCTATAAGGGTGGTGTCCTCTGCATACCTGAGGTTATTTATATTTCTCCCAGCAATCTTGATTCCCACTTGTGGTTATCTATGGCAACTTAAAAAAAAAATCTCCGATGACTCTTGTTTTCTGTTTCGGTGAATACCCTCTTTAGTTTGTATTGAGTGTGATAGTCATAATTGTGAATGTGTGTGTTTCTGCATGTGTGTTCATGTGCTCATGGTCTATTTCCCCATACTCCTTTTTGATAAGAGTTCTAAATCTCTCACACTTATTCTTGTCAATGATTATTCTCTTCCAAAGTTGATGAAGAGTCATTCCATAAATATTATACTACTTTTGTGAATCCCTGGTCCCTAACTTGCTGCTTAAGTCATGTCCATGTCCAGATTGTTATCTACAAGAAAGACACTTTTGAACCACCTTGATTTTTCTTGTGGTTAGGTTGCTATCTCTTTAGCAAGTGAGAAACTGAAGAATTACAATGGGAACTTGTTTGTTAAAAGAGCACATACTGCGTGCTGTGTCGAGGGTTATGGTACAGAGCTCATTGTAAGAAAGTAAAACAGGGCCTTGCAGAGATGACTTCTGCAAATGGGTGAGGCTGGCTTAAGGTCCTTTCTTCCTCAATGTTTCCATGATTCTAACTGAACCTAAAAATGACATCAGGTGAGCGTTAGCCAAGTTCTATATATCTGAGAAGCAAGAGCCTCAGTGATTGCAGATAAATATCTATGAGAACTCAAGTCTCATAATAATTGCAAGAGTTGATAAGCAGTGACCATAGCCCGGGCACTGTGTTACATTCTGGGAATCAGCTGTGAGTGAGCAGAAAGGACTTCAGCCTTTAGAACCCTCCCATCTAGAAGGAAGGCAGACACCAGGGAGTAATTCATGCTCTCAGGGTTTATCCTGAGCAGGACTGCTGCAAGAGCTTCATATGCATACCCTTGTTTATCTTTATAATGACCCTAAGAGAATCAGCAAAGTGTCCTTCCGCAGAGAAAGGATTTGAGGCCTAGAGGTATCAGTGAGGAGCCGAAGGTCCCAGGGATTGTAAGTGGCAGAGCCAACTCTGGAACCAGATCAAGTTGACTCCCAGGGTGCAGGCTCACAAGCAGTCATTCTACTGCCTTTCCCATCACTTACTCTCCACAGACCTCATGCTCTTCCCCGTGAAATGGGCGGCTGGTCCTGCCTCATTGAAAGCACTGTTACAGGAAATTGTCCCAGAAACCCCTACAGTAGTATGACTTCTTGTTATTGGAGATGGTTTGTGTTTATCATTGTTGCTCTAAAACACACAAATGGAAAAGTAGTGAAAACTCTGTAAGTCTGAGCTTTCATTCCACTCTGACGATGTCCCCGCTAATTGCAGAACTCACTGAAGAAGGTGTAGTTGATGCTATTTGTAGTTCAGAGCAGGTGTTCCCTGAGAGCTGTGCTTCCTGAAGCAGAAAGGCAATGTGGGTGGCTGTGGTGGGGGATGGGGAGTTCAGACCCCGAGATTAAGGGCAAGGTCAAGAGGATGGCTCAGGTGTCTGACCTGCAAGATGCAGGGAAAACTGGGTCTACCTGTTACAATAAGAGCTTATTCCTTTGTTATAGGAGGAGTTAGCGAGAGGAGAAAAATTCCTAGGGAACGATCATGGGCCAAAAATGCCCAACTCCAGTTTAACTAGCTAGATGACCTTGGGAAAAGTCCTGTTAACCTCTTGGGAACCTCAGTTTCCTCATTTTTAAGATACTGATGACAGTTTTTGCTCTGCTTTCCATACAAAGTGAATGCAAACATCAGGAGAGAACAAAGGTGGAAAGGATTTGTAAATTAGAAAGAGTTCTAGAAATGTTATTTTCTTATATTTATATTAATACTATTTGCTGATCACTGACATCATTGCTACTATTGTATACCTTCATTGGGATATCCTCAGAGCTGGCTGGGCTGAGTCTTGGAAGTCATCATTTTTGGACGGTTTGATCGGTTCATTTATTAAATAAACATGCCATGAGCGCCTCCAGGGTGTAAAGAAGTAGGCTAGGTTTTGCAAGATGAGTTAGGGCGTCTACCCTCAAGGAGTTTACAAGGGGAAATGAGCAGAGGCCTGGGGTAACTGCAGAACGTGGACTGAGTTATGCAATGTGTCAGGAACGCAGAGCGGATCGCTGTGTTGACTTGTCACATCCTGCTGAGGTGACTGCTGGGAAAGAAGGAGGAGCTCGGAGAGCATCACATACACACGGCAGGGAGGAGGCACCTCCACCTCCCGGGCTGGTGCCCTCCGCCGTGAATCCCAGCTGCCTCCTCTCTTTGCTAGAAAGCTCAGAGGCTTCCCAGCCTCCCGCATCATCAGAACATGGCAGGCTTCCTTGGAGGTGCTGTTGGCCAAACTCTGCGTGCTGTTTTGTCAAGCCTTTCTGATGCCTCTCCTTCCTAGGTACATGCTTGGCCTGCACATGCTGACTCACTACTCTTTGCATGTCTCCAATAACTAAATTGTGAGTGGCAGTGATGTATGCCGCTCATGGGTCAGAGAGTTTACCTGTCAGGGAAAGATCCTCCAGAATTCTCTCTTTCCTTCTCACGTGGACATGGTCAGCATTTGACATGGTGGCTGCCCTCTCTGCCTGGGCCATTGAAAAACTAGTGAGTCAAGGTCCCCTGCCAACCTGGGATGGATATCTAGCCTGAGTGGAACATCCACCTTGATCCTTTAACTCCCTGAGGTTTGGGAGTTGTTACTTTGAAACATGCTGAAGTCATGTTAACTGGTCCAGGAACAGTGTCGTGACAGAGGTGGGGAGAGTCCAGCAATGCTGGGTTCTTATTTATTGAGCCTCTTGACAGAGTCCTTGATGCTGCCGTGTTGGAGCTCAGAGTTCCTGAAACACCTTGTGGTCCAGATTTGAGTCCAGCCACATCTGTTAGTCTACGGTGCTTTTCTTGCCCTTCCTCAGCTAGTGTTTTCTGCTGCTTCGAAGCTCCCAGACCTTCACCCCCTGAGGCTTCACTGTCTCCTCTTCTGCAACCACATTGTACACCCCACCCCCCAGCTGTTTATCTGCTGTAGGCTTGCAGGAGGCACCTCATCAGCAGCATTTGGAAAAACTCAGTAAATCATCCTGGCTTTTATTCCATACGTGATTAAACTTGTCAGATAATTCAAACAAGTTCGAAAGGCTCGTGTGTTTCTCTGCTCATGGAGAGAAAGACCCACCTAACCTGTTTCTTGGTTTAACCTCCCATCTGTAATACCAGACAGGAGTCTGCAAACTGTGCCCTATGGCCTGCAAAATGAGCCCTTGGGATGAATTTTTGGTTGCTGTTGTTTTATATGTGTGTGTGTGTGTATGTATATATGTATTTATATAAATTTATTTTAAAATTATTTACATATATATTATGGAATGGAAGATTCTTTAAATCCTATAGTGCTTTACAATTTTCAGAAGTTTCTTATGTGATTTTGTTTAATCCTATAATCCTCCCCCCCCTACCCGTGTACTGCCCCTCCCCACTGGTAAGCTCTAGTTTTTCTTTATAAATATAAGTTTGCTTCTTTTTTGTTTTATTCTCTAGTTTGTTGTATTTTTTCAGATTCCGCATATTAGGGATCTCATACAGTGTTTGTTATTGTCTGTCTGACATTTCATTTAGCATCAGTGCAGCTCACTTCAGTCCGATTCTTTGTGACCCCATGGACTGCGGCACGCCAGGCCTCCCTGTCCATCACCAACTCCCAGAGTTTACTCAATCTCATGTCCATTGCATCGGTGATGCCATCCAACCATCTCATCCTGTAATCCCCTTCTCCTCCCACCTTCAATCTTTCCCAGCATCAGGGTCTTTTCCAATGAGTCAGTTCTTCATATCAGGTGGCCACAGTATTCCAATACTGATGCTTCAGCTTCAGCATCAGTCCTTCCAATGAATATTCAGGACTGATTTCCTTTAGGATGGACTGATTGGATCTCCTTGCAGTCCAAGGGACTCTCAAGAGTCTTCTCCAACACTACAGTTCAAAAGCATCAATTCTTTGGTGCTCAACTTTCTTTATAGTCCAACACTCACATCCATACGTGACTACTGGAAAATCCATAACTTTGACTAGACGGACCTTTGTTGGCAAAGTAATGTCTCTGCTTTTTAATATGCTAGGTTGGTCTAGGTTGGTCATAGCTTTTCTTCCAAGGAGCAATCGTCTTTTATTTTTTTTTTTTTTTTTTCGTCCTTTGAATTTATTTATTTATTTTTTTAAATTTATTTTTTTATTTTTCAGTGGGTTTTGTCATACATTGATATGAATCAGCCATAGAGCTACACGAATTCCCCATCCCGGTCTCCCATCCCACCTCCCTCTCCACCCGATTCCTCTGGATCCCCCCAGCCCAACAGGCCCGAGCACTTGACTCATGCCTCCCACCTGGGCTGGTGGTCTGTTTCACCACAGATAATATACATACTGTTCTTTCGAAACATCCCACCCTCCCCTTCTCCCACAGAGTTCAAAAGTCTGTTCTGTACTTCTGCGTCTCTTCTTCTGCCCTGCATATAGGGCCATCGTTACCATCTTTCTAAATTCCGCATATATGCCCATCAGCAGATGAATGGATAAGGAAGCTGTGGTACATTTACACCATGGAATATTACTCAGCCGTTAAAAAGAATTCATTTGAATCAGTTCTAATGAGATGGATGAAACTGGAGCCCATTATACAGAGTGAGGTGAGCCAGAAAGATAAAGAACATTACAGCAATCGTCTTTTAATTTCATTGTTGCAGTCCCCATCTGCAGTGATTTTGGAGCCCAGAAAAATAAAGTCTCTCACTGTTTCCATTGTTTCCCCGTCTATTTCCCATGAAGTGATGGGACTGGATGCCATGATCTTAGTTTTCTGAATGTTGAGTTTGAAGCCAGCTTTTTCACTCTGCTTTTTCACTTTCATCAAGAGGCTCTTTAGTTCTTCACTTTCTGCCATAAAGGTGGTGTCATCTGTGTATCTGAGGTTATTGATATTTCTCCCGGCAATCTTGATTCCAGCTTGTGCTTCATCCAGCCCCGCATTTTGCATGATGTACTCTGCATATAAGTTAAATAAGCAGGGTGACAATATACAACCTTGGTGTACTCTTTTCCCTTTTGGAACCAGTCTGTTGTTCCATCTCCAGTTCTAACTGTTGCTTCTTGACCTGCATACAGATTTCTCAGGAGACTGGTAAGGTGGTCTGGTATTTCCATCTCTTTTAGAATTTTCTACAGTTTGTTGTGATCCATACAGTCAAAGGCTTTGGTGTAATCAATAAAGCAGAAGTAGGTGTTTTTCTGGAACTCTCGTGCTTTTTTGATGATCCATTGGATGTTGGCAATTTGATCTCTGGTTCCTCTGCCTTTTCTAAATCCAGCTTGAACATCTGGAAATTCATAGTTTACATACTGTAGAAGCCTGACTTGGAGAATTTTGAGCATTGCTTTACTGGCTTGTGAGATGAGTGCAATTTGTGCGGTAGTTTGAGCATTCTTTGGCATTGCCTTTCTTTGGGATTGGAATGAAAACTGACCTTTTCCAGTCCTGTGGCCACTGCTGAGTTTTCCAAATTTGCTGGCATATTGAGTACAGCACTTTCACAGCATCATCTTTCAGGATTTGAAATAGCTCAACTGGAATTCCATCACCTCCACTAGCTTTGTTCGTAGTGATGCTTGCTAAGGCCCACTTGACTTTGCATTCCAGGATGTCTGGCTCTTGGTGAGTGATCACACCATTGTGGTTATCTGCATCTTGAAGGTCTTTTTTGTATAGTTCTTCCGTGTATTCTTGCCACCTCTTCTTAATATCTTCTGCTTCTGTTAGGTGCATGCCATTTCTGTCCTTTATTGAGCCCATGTTTGCATGAAATGTTCCCTTGGTATCTCTAATTTTCTTGAAGAGATCTCTAGTCTTTCCCAATCTATTGTTTTCCTCTATTTCTTTGCACTGATCACTGAGGAAGGCTTTCTTCTCTCTCCTTGCTATTCTTTGGAACTCTGCATTCAGAGGGGTATTACTTTCCTTTTCTCCTTTGCCTTTCATTTCTCTTCTTTTCTCAGCTATTTGTAAGGCCTCCTCAGGCAACCATTTAGCCTTTTCGCATTTCTTTTTCTGGAGGATGGTCTTGATCCCTGCTGTACAATGTCACGAGCCTCTGTCCATAGTTCTTCAGGCTCTCTGTCTATCAGATCTAATCCATTAAGTCTATTCCTCACTTCCACTGTATAATCATAAGGAATTTTAGGTCATACCTGAATGGTCTAGTGGTTTTTCCTACTTTCTTCATTTTAAGTCTGAATTTAGCAATACGGAGTTCATGATCTGAGCCACAGTCAGCTCCCGGTCTTGTTTTTGCTGAATGTATAGAGCTTCTTCATCTTTTGCTTCAAAGAATATAGTCAGTCTGATTTTGGTGCTGACCATCTGGTGATGTCCTCTCTTGTGTTGTTGTATGTATTTAGTCCTCTCTCGTGTTGTTGCAAGAGGGTGTTTGTTATGACCAGTGCGTTCTCTTGGCAAACTCTGTTAGCCTTTGCCCTGCTTCACTTTGTACTCCAAGGCCAAATTTGCCTGTTACTCCAGATATCTCTTGACTTCCTAGTTCTGCATTCCAGTCCCCTATATTGAAAAGCACATCTTTTTTGGGTGTTAGTTTTAGAAGGTCTTGTAGGTCTTCATAGAACCGTTCAACTTCAACTTCTTCAGCATTACCGGTTGAGGAATAGACTTGGATTACTTGGAAAGAAAGAGAGATCGTTCTGTCATTTTTAAGATTGCACCCAAGTACTGCACTTCAGACTCTTTTGTTGACTATGATGGCTATTCCATTTCTTCCAAGGGATTCTTGCCCACAGTAGTAGATATAATGATCATCTGAGTTAAATTCACCCATTCCAATCCATTTTAGTTCACTGATTTCTAAAATGTGGATGGCGGCTCTTGCCATCTCCTGTTTGACTATTTCCAATTTACCTTGGTACATGGACCCAACATTCCAGTTTCCTGTGAATATTGTTCTTTAAAGCATCAGACTTTACTCCTGTCACCAGTCACATCCACAACTGGGTGTTGTTTTTGCTTTGGCTCCATCTTGTCATTATTTCTGGTGTTATTTCTCCACTCTTCTCCAGTAGCATATTGGGCACCTACTGAGCTGGGAGTTCCTCTTTCAGTGTCCTGTCTTTTTGCCTTTTCATACTGTTCATGGAGTTCTCAAGGCAGGAATACTGAAGTGGTTTGCCATTGCCTTCTCCAGTGGACCATGTTTTGTCAGAACTTTCCACCATGACCTGTCCCTCTTGGGTGGCCCCGTGTGGCTCGGCTCATGGTTTCATTCATTTAGCATAACGCCCTCGACGTCCACAGTGCCCCTGGCCCACGTCTCCACCTTGTGTCCCTAGTACTGTTAAGTGATCCTCTTCAGGTAGCCCTGTCCTCTTTCCACTCTTCCCTGTGTCTTATGTCCAGATCTTACTGTTACGCAGATCTAGTGCTTGGACCTTCTCTAAGGCCCTCAGATATAATCAGAAATGGACTCTGTATCTGCTTGCCTTTCGGAGCACACTCTGCACGTGTCTCCTGCCACGTTCTTGCTGTTCTCTGTGCCTTGTCTGTGCAGAGAGAGGAGGAGGGCTGGAGTGGAGTCAATCCTAGATTCTTGTCTCCCCTTCACCATGAAAAAACTATGTTACCTTGACCAATTTTCTTATTTCTTCCGTGCTTCAGTTTACTTATAAAACAATAGTAAGAATGCCAGTATTGCAGGGCTGTGGAGAGAATGAAATAAGATAATGGGAATAAAGTTAATTGTTTAATTTTTTCATGCTTTAAAGCTATCCTCCAATACTCGTTCCCCTCAGACCCAGTGTGACTTGTCCAAGTAGGTGATGCACAGATGCTTGATGAATGAACGTGCTCCTGGACCTTCAGTGTTACATCATTCTGGGTCCTGGCACGAAGCAGATGGCTGTCTTCTGACAATACTCAGAGGAGGTAGAGAGTTTCATGGAGGGTGTGGCAGAGGAGTAAGGAGACTGACCAGGGGTCATGAGGCATTGTAGACCAGCATCCAGCATGCCTTGGTCTCCCTGCAAAAGCAAGAGGAATTCCCACCCAGAGTTGGTGGGAGACTGATGGTGTCACACACACACATACAAAGTGGCTATGAAAGGGTTGATTATTCACATAATTCTTCGCAGTGAGCCAGACAGGCCTCTCAATAGGTCCAAATGGCTTGAGAGTCAGTAAAAGGGATTGGCATTTTTTTTAAAAAAACTTCATTATTGTCTTAAATTTTTTAAATTTATTTTTTATTAAAATTTTTTTTCTCTCTTAAAAATTTTATTTTATATTTGCCTATAGTCAATTTGGTGGCTCAGATGGTAAAGAATCTGCCTGCAATGCGAGAGACCTGGATTCGATCCCTGGGTTGGGAAGATCCCCTGGAGAGGGGCATGGCAACCCACTCCAGTGTTCTTGCGTGAAGAATCCCCGTGGACAGAGGAGCCTGGTGGGCCGTGGTCCATGGAATCTCAAAGAGTCACACACAACTGAGCGACTAAGCACACAGTCAATTTTTAATATTGTGTTGGTTTCAGATATACAGCAAAGGGAATCTGTTATACATGAATCTGTTCTTTTTCAGGTTTTCTTCCCATTTGGGTTGTTGCAGACTATTGTACTAGAGTTCCCTGTGCTATACAGTCGGTCCTTGTTGGTTACATGTTTTAAATGTAGTAGTGCATACGCGCCAATCTCCAACTCCCAATCCATCCCTTTCCCCCACCTGTCCCCTTTGGTAACCATATGAAACTGGCTGTTTTTTTTTCTTTAACATTTTTGTTTTGGTGTGGACCATTTTTAATGTCTTTATTGAATTTTGTTACAACACAGCTTCTGTTTTATGTTTCAGGTTTTTGAACATGAGACATGTGGGACCTTAGATCCTTGACTAGGGATTGAACCGACCCCCTCTGCGTTGGAAGGCAGAGGCTTAATCACTGGACCTCCAGGGAAGTCCTCTAGCTTGGGTTTTGATTGTGGTTCAAGGGCAGGGCTGGGGTGAGAATTCCCCGGCACAGGCAGACGGTTGCAGGGTTTCAATCTGCAGCTAGTGCCGAAAGGATGGAGCGTACAGGCGTTCTTACCAACTTGTCCAGATACAGAGCATAGAGGGCAGGAGGAGAGGTGAGGCTTAAAGACTGTCTGCAATTAAACATCAAAAATAGGAGCCAGACTCCTCATTTCAGAAGGGAAGCTCTTGCCACCCCAAAGGAGTCAGAAGGAGGGAACACTGATGCTAGGAAGAGGGGCCTGCTTATAGGAAGTGGCCAGAGAGTAAACCCAGTCACTCTTGGGAGCACAGTTCAACAGGGAGGGAGACAGGGTGATAAATACCCTGACCCCTCTTACCTGCTGCCCGCTGATCTCCTGAGCAGATCCCACCTGGAAGCTGAAGGCAAGAGAACCTGGGAGATACGATCTGGAGACGAGTCAGGCTCCTCGGGCAGAGGGCATCACAGAAAATGGTTTGGGGATGGAGCAGAGCACGTGGAGGATACCCAGCAGATAGGGATCAAGCAGAAAGCAGTGAGATCGTGCATTTTTGCTAGCATCATTTACTATGCACACGTCGAGGGCCAGGTGCCATGCTTGATACACAGGATCTTCTTTCACCCTCAGAACAACCTTAAGTAGGTACTACTTTTTACAGATGAGGATATGAGCTCAGTGGGTTCAGGGTCTTAAAGGTGGGTGGAGCTAAAATTTACACCCAACACGGAGTGTACTCCTGTGTGTAAACTGGACTAAGCCATCCCTTCTCTACTTGAGGGCTGGGGAAGTCCCCCTGTGAGGAGCCACAGACACTTCCTGCCAGCTTTCTGTGGAGCTCCACCTTGCCTGAGCTTCAGCTACTCTTCATTCTGCAGCTTTGTTTATCCTTACAGCGATTCCTTGAGGAAATGATAGTGACTTCACTTCCCAGCTGGGGAAACCAGGTCTCAGAGCAAATGAAGTCACTGCCTGAGATCACACAGATTTGAATGGGGCAGAGCTCCAAGTCAGCACTGCGTGACCCCAGGTTTGGGAGTGCCTGCTCTGCCTGGGTTGGCTGACTCCTCCCTTTTGAGAATGAGAAGCAAAGATACAAAATTCAGCTCACTCAGTTTGCTGGGAGTCTTTGAGATGCATCCAGAGGGAAGCTGTTTCTTTTGTCTTTTCACAAATGCCCATCTTTAAATGTCTTTCCTTTCCTTTTGTGTGTGTGTGTGTGTGTATGTGTGTGTGTGTGTCCTCCTTTCCCCCAGCCTGACTTGGGACCATATTTTCCTGGGTCAGTGGTGTAGCCAGATCCCTGATGGAGGTCACAGGAGTGGCAGCCCTCATTTATCTCCATGCCCCTGGGATGGAGAATTTATTTGTGATGTCAGACCTGAGCAAGATTTAGAATAATTCAGGGATTTAAGTCCTGAGGATATGAGAAATAAATAATGTCACCCATTCCACATGAAGGGCCATAATGTGGAAGAAAGAGAAGGAAAAAACATAAAACTGTGATTCCGTGAGAAGTAAAAAGTGAATCCTGAGAACTGCTAAGTCATTCTGGAGCATAGACTTTTCAGTGTAGAAAGGTACACACGATGGTCTGGGATAGCCTCCTCTTTTACAGGTGGGGAGAGCAAGGCTGGGGTGGGAAGGACCTCGTTCATGGTCACACAAAGGGCTACCAATGGGGCCAAGCCTTGAAGTCAGGTTGGATGCTTGGTCTCACTGTCCGCTGTGCCACACCTGGCCCACCGTGGGTGGATGCAGAATCACAGAGTGGGAAGGAAGTCCATGTGATTCTGGTTGTCTGTACAGCTCAGGCTACATGCTATCCACTAGACTGGCAGCCCTGTGAGGGCAGGAATCATGTCTTATTTACCTCTGTGTCTCCAGCAGCCTTGCTCTTTACTTTCTCTGGTATAGTTTCTACTCTTTAACTGACGACCTTCGAGTCATCCTTCAATTCTAACTTAGGCCATATCTCAAATGGGGAATGCACTCAGACAACCAGCTAGGTTAGGTATCTCCTGTTGTATATTCCCATATTCCCTGGACTCTTCCTGATTTCTTTATTACACTTCAGTTCTCTTAAATTGTTTAATTCTCTTACCTACTAGACTGGAAGTTCTGTAAGATCCAGGATTACTTTTTTTTTTTTTTCCAGTAAGCATGCTTAGCACAGGGCCAGACATACTCTATAAATGTTTGACAGATACATGAAGGATGAAATGAATATGGTCCTAACCTCAGAGTGTAATCCAAGGATCTCTGAGTGCTGGACAGCTACCCACATGCCCTGAGAGTCAATGAGTCATAAAGACATTCATCAATTTTTTTACTACTTCATGTTTAGCAATTGGTCAGAGCCAATGGGTTTGCATCCACTTTCTCTTGTTCCCTGCCGAGAAAAGCTGCTGTCCACCCTTATTTGACTTTCTAACTCCTGCTTCTGTATTTTATTCTTTATCAAGTTGTACTTGGTTTATATAGCCATCGTATGCCTCCCTCCTGACTTCAGGGAAACTGATGCTCAGAGAAGTGAAGTCACTTATATATGCTCATATCAAGACAGAGCGGCCGGGTCAGAATGGAATCCCTGATGCCTGAGGTCACTCCTCTTCTGCCTCTGATAGGCTAGGATCTAAGTTCCTCTCTTCTTTCCTCAACTTACGTTATTACCATCAGAGAGCCCAGCTCAAATCTGTGCTGCGGTACTGAAGTTCTTGTTAAACAACCATGTGGTAATTTCATAAATAACGACTATATACTGACACTGTGCTGGCTCTGAACTAAAGGACCCCCACTCTTCAAACAGGAAGCCAAAGCTTTTAAGAACCATGTGATTCAACAAAGTTTAGACATATAGGCTAATTCTTTGCATGGGGTTTTGATGGCATTCTAATCTGGAACATTGAAAAGGGTGTGCATATGTGTTTAATGGTATCTTTTAATTCGTAGTTGAATAACTCAACCTTTATCTCAACATATAATAGATACACCTCAAAGAAAGTGTTTGCCTTTCTTGAATCACAGAAAAAGGAATATCAACTTTATTTCGTTACTTTCTTTAGCACACTGACTGTTTCTTTTGGAGTCACAATAGTAATTATTCCTGGCATTTATACTGCATATCATTGCCTGCAACCATAGTTTGCTTTCTTTCTCAAAACAGCTCATCAAGGTTTAAGTACCTTCCTCCCATTTTACAGATGGTGAATCTGAGGCTCCAGTGGCAGGAAGGGGCTAGACCAAGGGCAAGAACTGAGACAGTAACCACAGGGTTCAGAATATGAGATTGGTTACATTGATTACATTATATTACATTGATTTCAGTGATACATTAGCCTGTGTTTATCACTGAATCTGTGCCTTGTGTTGCCTGGAAAAAAAGGAGCTATGAAAGATATCAGAGAACAATCTGGGAATCCTCATAAAGTAATTGTGTTTGGGTTGAATTCAAACCATCCTTAACTCCTCCCAGTTCACAGACGGTGGAGATTGGCAGGCCGGGAGTGGGGCAGTGGGGAGTGAGTTGGGTAGGCAGGTTCTTAGAGCAAAGTGGAATTTATGAAGGGACGTTCTGAAGGGTGAATAGAATTTCAATATCAGGGGTTGAGAGAGGCATGATGGGATGAGGGAAACTGAGGAAAGGGGTCTGTTTGAAGAATTTAAGGGGAGGCTGTTGGAGGCTGTTGGATGCAACTGGAGGAGATTATGTTTCTCCAGCAGCCCCAGGGGCTTTCTTCATTCCCCTGCTCTCGGGACTACTAGAGAGCAGATGCTGAAAAGTCACTTTCAGGCACTGCCTGTCGTAAATTACATGATAATTTCCACACTCCATATAGGTGCCACAGGAGGCCAGTGGTCCGCAAGTTTGTGATTAGAAGTGGTGCCCAGGGTGATGTAAAGACAATTGCCCCCATTTTAATGTTGGCCCCTTTCTCATTCAAATGATGGGAAAGGAAATGGGATTTCTCGTTCAGCTTGTCATGCCCAGAAGGAGAGCTTGTAACTCCAGGATGGAGGTATTTGTAATGTAACAGCTCAAGCAGGGGGTATAGCCATGCTCCCACCCCTGTACTGTCCCCAGGGCTTGGGCCTGGCATTGCCCCTGACTTGTTCTCTGTGTGTGTATGTGTGTGCATTACCTAATCTGCCTGACCCTTACTGTCCCTCTGCAGATTCTTAGACGTGATACTGCTTGTTCAGAAACCAACAGACCTATCTTGACTTTTAGGCGAGCTATTAATAGATAGAAGTCTTCTTAAACACATAACATGATAGATCCTCACATAGCACTGACTTTACTCTAAGTGGATCTATGATAGGATCATCCATGATACCCTAAACATTCAGCGTTAAAAGGTCTTGCAAGTTTACACATGCCAGTAACTCTCCTTTTTCAGATCTAGGAAACGAGGGCCCAGAAGGGGAAGTGACTTGCCCAGATCACAGTTATGTGATGGGTTTGTTACTACAGTCTGTGTCTTCTTACTCCTATTCAGGTGCTCTGTTCATTCAAGAGGCTACACACTCAGACTTCTGGAAGGACCTTATTAGAAGGAAATCCTTGCAGCAATGCCAGGGAAACGACATTTGTTGATTTTCACACTTAAAAAACAAAACTAAAGAGTGTAGCTAGAATAGTCAGGATTTGGGTTAGGCATTAAAGACCTGCTTAATCGCAGATTAGGTATCGATTCCAATCTCCAGGGTCCCATTAGGTTGTACAGGCCCATAATAGGTGTGATTTTTGAAATGCAGAAAATAATAAAGTGAAAGGTAACTCTAATTTATCCTTCTCTGATTGGCATGGCCATCGGGGACATGCCCGCACACACCCAGGAGCATAATTCCAGTTCTCTTGGTAATGCTCAGAACCTCAGCTCCCTCTGTGATAATTCCATGCAAGAGTCTATCAGGGCCTAGGTGAAAACTCTTCCCAAATCCCACTAATCCTCGTTGTTGTTTAGTCACTTAACAGCGTCCACCTCTTCACGACTCCTTGGGCGGCAGGTTAGCTCCACGTTCAATGGCCAAGGTTATGAAATAACACAGTCAACATACAGGGCAGCTTTATGACTTTTGAGAGACTAGTCACTTTGGCCTTTGTGGGCTATTCCTTTACAACATTAAAAATATATATTATCATTTATTTTCCAAATTTTATACTTATGTTTGTATAAAGATGATTTTAATATTATAGATTGAAATGTTTCCTTTGAACTAAATATTATTTTTGCTTCTGGTTTAAAGTTAAAACATTTTTTATTGGTTCCTCAAAGTTCTGTGGGCTCTGGACCCAGTGTCTGAGGAGCAATCGAGCCCCACCAGGACATGCTTCATATTCAGTTCATATTCAATTCATCTTTCCCAAGATGGTATAAAGAGAGAATCTTTACCTTGTCTCATCTTTTCTCCAAATGCCCCCCCCCCCCCCCCCAACCACTTTTGGCGTACTTCAACTTTGTTTTTATTTTTTAAGCAACCTCAGTCACATGGAGGTCCATTGAAATTGGAAATCAGTTTGAACAGGCATGGTGTCACTGCTTCATTGTACTATAGAGCCAGTCCCACCGTATTTCTTGAGAAAAGGTAAAGGAGCTGACTTTCTGCATGGCTGTTGCTCCTCATTCTCAGAGTGAAATCTAAAGACCTTGGTCTGTTCCCTGCCAGCCGTGCCCCTTTTAGTAAATGGCTTCACCTCTTAGCACATCACTGAGTTTCAGCCTATCAAATATGAGATGATCGTCCCATCCATATAGGCCCCTATGGAGTGCCTGCTGGTACAGACTAGGTATCTGGGAAGAAACAGATCTGTGATCATCTTCCTGGGAAAATCTAACCCCTCTGAGTATTTTGAGATTTTGACTTCACATTGGAGACTCTTGCTTTGGATTGATTACAGGGTACTTGGAGAGAGACTAGGGCAGACTCTGAATTCTTGCCTCAGTGCTACCTTTATAACTTTGAGCATGATATTTCCCCTCTACTAACCTAGGTGTGCATCTTTAAAATGGGGGTTATAACACTGATTTCTGTAGGATTTGGGGATGATCTAATGAGACTACAAATTATAACACTTGGTAACCTATTGCATACTCTGGTTTTTTTTCCCATTATTCTGCTGTCCCCTAACCCCCAGGACAAACTGCGGCCCTGTTCTGAGTTCCTGGGGGGAGAATTTTTATGAGCAATGCTCTGAATGGGTAAGTCTGTCATCCACCACTTTAGCTGTAGCCTGAAGCTGAGCCGCTTCTGTATCCCCCAGCCTGCCCCCCAAGAACAGGCTAGCCTCTGCCTCCAAATTTCCAATTCCAGCTGCTAAGAGGTAGCCAGAGGGTGTTTGATTGCCCACAGACTCTGGCATTTCAGCACAGTCCAATCAACACTCTTTCAGCAGAAGAATCCCCCTTAGACTGTAATCAGGGTCCATTCAGTCTCTCCATCCAGCTCTGGCCCCCAGGAATCAGGAGGGCTTGTTCGCGTCCCTCTCCTGGCAGCTGCTCAGCCTCTGTCCTCACCCCGGGTAGTAGCCTGGCAACCAGTCGGCTCCTCGCCCACTGTGTTATCCGAGGCAGGTCAGGTTCTCTCCGTGAACTTCCTCGCCCGTTTCTAGAAGTGAGTTTCTATCACCCAACACCGACATTACTGAAAGAGTAAGGTGAGAGAGCAGGCTTGAAAAATGTTTGGTAAATGAAAAGAGCTGTTGTCGTCACACTCAGAACATTTTTTGTCTGTGCACACTTGTAGTAGCCTCTTCAGTCTGAAAGAAAAATGGTGCTGAATAGCTTCTATTGCAGAGGAATGGAACAATCCATTTATGCAAGGGTTCCTGAACTTCTCACTCATTCATTCACGCAACAAATACTGAATTTGCTGATCACTCATTCTGTCAGGAACTTTTCGTGACCCTGAGAGATAAAAGAAATAGTTACTTTACAAATATTAATTAGCACGCACCTGGACGCTAGAGGGGTCCCTGGAGGATAGAGAAATTAGATTGTTTATTCACAGATGTACCGGGAACTTCTGATATGCAGGAACCATAGATAAAACTGAGAGAGAATAAAAAAAGACAACAGGATAGAAGTTTAAAGCCTGAAGAAGGAGATAAGAATTAAACAAATACTTTTATAAGTAAGTATTTAGACACATATTTAGGAAATGACTTGATAGAGAAGGCATTGAATATTTTGAGAACATATAATTGGGATACCACTCTAGTGGCAGAAAGTGAAGAGGAACTAAAAAGCCTCTTGATGAGGGTGAAAGAGGAGAGTAAAAAAACTGGCTTAAAATTCAACATTCAAGGAAGTAAAATCATGGCATCCAGTCCCGTCACTTCATGGTGATTAGAAGGGGGAAAAGTGGAAACAGTGACAGATTTTATTTTCTTGGGCTCCAAAATCATTGCAGATGGTGACTGCAGCCATGAAATTAAAAGAAACGTGCTCCTTGGAAGAAAAGCTATGATGAAGGTAAACAGTGCATTAAAAAGCAAAGACATCACTTTGCCAACAAAGGTCCGTATAGTCAAAACTGGTTTTTCCAGTAGTCATGTATGGATGTGAGAGCTGGACAATAAAGAAGGCTGAGCACCAAAGAACTGATGCTTTTGCATTGTGCTGGAGAAGACTCTTGAGAGTCCCTTGGCCAACAAGATCAAACCAGTCAATCCTAAAGGAAATCAACCCTAAATATTCACTGGAAGGACTGATGCTGAAGCTCCAATACTTTGACCTCTTGATGTGAAGAGCCGACTCATTGGAAAAGACCCTGATGCTGGGAAAGATTAAGGATAGGAGGAGAAGTGGGCAACAGAGGATGAGATGGTTGGGTAACGTCTCTGACTCGATGGCATGAGTTTGAGAAAGCTCCAGGAGATAGTGAAGGACAGGGAAGCCTGGCATGCTGCAGTCCATGAGTTCTCAAAGAGTCAGATACGTCTAAGCGACTGAACAACAGCAGCATAGCTGGGATGGCTGGGAAGTCAGGGAAGGCTTCCTCGAGAGGTGGAGTCTGAGCTCACTCTGATGGGGTTGTTAGTTGGAGAGTGGGTTCTAGCAGAGGGAAGCCAGCCAGCAGCTGGAGGAGTTGTGCATGTGTTCTAGGATGATGAGAAGGCCAGTGCTTGGCTGGAGGGAGAGTGGTAGGACCTCAAGGGTTTGCCTGGGGCCAGATCTTGCAGATCCGGTGGGGAGGAAGTAAAATGTTACCCTGGAGCAACCCAGAGAGCCTTAGAAGAGAAGATCAGTAACAAAACAAGGATAAAAGCTGTGATATTTATTCAGTGCATGACTAGCAAAGGAGGGAGTCGTTAACTCAGTTTTCATGGCTCAACAAAATGTTCAAAGAGGGGGATTCCAGCTTTTAAAAGATATGAGCCAAGCAGCTGTAGTAGAGGTGAGGCGCATTGAGCTCAGAGGAAATAGCATATGCAGACAGGGTCTCTGGTGAGAAGGTGCTGGCGAGTTTAGGGAGCTGGCATAAGACATGAATCTCTGGAGACTGGAGGAGAGGAAGGAGCCAGGAGACAGTGGATTTTAATGGTATGTTACTTTTTAGTGTTTTTTTTTTTTCTTAATTGACTTTATTTTTTACAGCAGTTTTAGGTTTATAGAAAAATTGAGCAGAAGGTACAGAGTTCCATATATGCCCTATCCCCACTCCCACCTCCAGGATCTCTCACTCCCATTATCTTCCACCTGAGCAATACATTTTCCACTGATGAACCTAGATTGACACACCCTTATCACCCAGTGTCCATAATTTGCATTGAAGTTCACTCTTGGTCTCGTATGTTTTGTGGGTTTTGACAAAACATGTATCAGCCCTTTTTTATTCGTATAGAGTAGTTTTACTGCCCCATAAATCCTCTGTGTTCTACTTGTTCCTCCCTCCCCCCTTCTCTGAATCCCGGCAACCCCTGATCTTTTTACTGTCTTCATAGCTTTGCCTTTTCCAGAATGTCATGGAGCTGGAATCCTACAACATACGGTATATTCAGACTGACTTCTTCCACTTAGTATATGCATTCCTATTTAGTCGAGTTTTTATAAAGTAGGTGACACAGTCATATGCTGTTATTAAGATTGATTTTCCTGATGGATGGATTGGAGGTAGAGATGAACCAAAATCAAAGAGACAGATTGGAGGCTGTGCTGATAATCTTTGAAGCTTTGAGTGGATCCACCTTTTTTTTTTCTTTAATATTGAGGTCTTGGTTTGAAAGAATTTTATCTTTTCAGTTGCCAGGGCATCACTATTTTGTTACACTGTTTCCTTAGTCATCCATGCTTCACTTGATCTGTAGTGCTCAATAAGTGGCTATTATATAAATTTAAATCCTTAAAATGTGTTAAATAATTTTTTAATAATTTAGTAAAATGCATTAAGCAATTTAAATAATTAAAATTTACTTATTTAACTATATGTGGTCAGTGGTAACCATATTGGAAAGTGCAGATATAGCATTTTCCATTTTCAAAGAAAGTTCTACTGGACAGCAATGGATTAAATCTCTGAGAACCTCTTATATGGTTTTCTGGAAAGATTGCAGACTTTGGAGTCAGAGATTTTTTATTTGTTTTTGACTGTGCAGCTTGCAGGATCTTAATTCCCTGACCAGGGATCAACCTGAGGCCCCTGGCAGTGAAAGTCCTAACCACTGGATCTCCAGGGAATTCCCTGAAGGTATATTTTGAGTTGTCAAAACATTTAGTCATAATGCGATTTTTTAGAATTGTGGTTATGTATCTGCACATGTATAACATATAGTTTGTTGTTTTAACCATTTTTTCAGGGTACAGTTAATTCAGTGGCATTAGTTGCTTTCACACTGTTGGACATATGTCACTACTATCTCTTTTCAAAACTCTAACTCCAGACAGAAACTCTGCAACCATTAAGCAATAACTCCTCAATTCACACACACATACATGGGTACATGGACACACACACACACACACACACATACACACCAATTCCTAGCATTCTTAATCCACTTTCTGTCTCTATGAACTTACCTGTTCTAGATATTTAGCATAAGTAGAAGCATTCAATATCTGGCCTTTTGTGTCTGATTTCTTTCGTATATTAATAGCATAATGTCTTTAAACTTCAAGTCTTAGCACATATGAGAACTTAATAACTTTATGGCTGAATGGCATTTCATTTAATGGATATACCATGTTTGGTTTACCCGCTTCTCTGCTGATGGACATTTGGGGGTTTTCCACCTTTTGGTTTAGTGATGCTGTTTTGAATAATTAATTTCTGAGCTTCATTTCTATAATATGGGTATATCGAGCCTTACATATACTGAGGATTAGAAGACTCACCAAAGAGAAAGCACTTGAGATGAGGTTTCCAGTTCGCCAGTTGTTATTTCTTGCCCCTTTTTGTCCATCTTTGCTAACCACCCTCTTGGTGCCCAGACTCCTGTGTGTTAGAAGCCCAGCAACTATTGCCAACTGTTGATTTTCTCTGGGCACGTTAACTCAGCTCTGGTTCTTGGACTGTGGAACATGAGGGGGATATTTTATTTGACCTCTGTGTGTTTAATGTGTAGGAGGTTCCAGGTTGGTGGAGATAATGCCTCTCCAGTGTCACAAGTCCTGGGATGCAGATGACAGCCCCTGTTCCTCATTAAACTACTAATTCCTCTCAGGGGAAGTGTGGCGAGAGTCAGCACTTGACATTTAAGGGTAGATGAAGTCATAAGGAGATTATGACTTGGCCTTGGGTAGCGTTTCCTGGGCCAGATTAGAAATTCACACGAGAGAGTAATTGTTATCCCAGTCACACTCTGCGTTCTCTTCATCCAGGGCTGGAGGCATAGATTCCGAGCTGCAAGTGACTGTCTTTCTCTGAAGGACATACATTGAGAAGTTCAGGTTTTCCTCTTAAAGGAACTCAAATGATAGAGCATTCTCACACTCAATTCAAATTAAAAGATATTAGGTAGTGTCTTGCTTAGGATGCATGCATGCGTGCACAGTTATGTCTGACTCTTTGTGACCCCATGGACAGTAGCCCACCAGGCTTCTCTGTCCATGGAATTCTCCAGGCACGAATACTGGCCTGAGTGGCTATTCCCTTCTCCAGGGGATCTTCCTGCCCAGGGATTGAACCTGTGTCTCTTGCATTGGCCGGTGGATTCTTTTCCATTGTACCACCTTTCTTAGGATAGTTTTACCTGTATCCTGGAGGCTTAGAGAAGTGAGGACATTTAGTTATCTCATGTGACAAAAAGTTTGTAGATTGGTGACTTTGCAGCTCAAGACTGTAGTACCCAGGGTTGGAATCTCTCTGGTTGTTTTGATCTTCTCCCTGGAGTTTCCAGGAGGCTGTAGCACCCCAAGATTTATGAAACAGTATATAATTTAAAACAAGAATGAAGGCAGGGCAGGCGGGAAACAGCTCTCTTTTTGAGCTATTTCCTCTATTAAAAGAAAAGTCTTTTTCAGAAGTGCCTTCAGAGGTTTCACCTTATGATTCATTAGCCAAAAGTGAGTCTCATGGCCACCTCTATTTGCAGTGGAATCTGGGAAAGTGAGCTTTTTCATTCTTTATTGAGAGATGTGGTTAGGGATTGAGTACTAAGTAGCCACTCGGCACTTTACCTGAACGCCTGTGTGTGAGGTGTAGTGGGAATCTAGAGACCGAATAAGGTGTGGCTGTGTATGCTCCCAGCCAACCAAAACCATAGTGGAAAGGACTCAACCCTGAAAGAGATACATAAGAAAACTGGAATGTAGAAAATTGAAACAGTTTTTACTCTCTGATCAGGGAGACCTTCATGAAGGCAGTGACATGTGCATAAAGTATTAGGATTTGGGCTCAAGTCAAGGCAGCTCATGCTAAGAGAACAGGAATTGGAACTTCAACTTTTTTTATTTTTGTAGGATGTGGATTTAGGCTATCTGTAGTGAAACAACAAGGAAGAAAGTGAGGTATAAAGGTAGTTCACTGCAGATATAATAGATGTTGAATGCCAGGCTTAGGTGTTTGGGCTTTACTGTGAAGACACTGGGTCAGTATTAAGGTTTTTGAGTTGGGTTTGCCATCATCTGTTCCCCTAAAGCCCGCTGTTTCTTCATTATCTCGTAATCAATTTGCCATCATGAGTTTATCTTAATGTTTGTGACTCTCTTTCTCAGTTGTGTCCAGTTGCCCGAATCCTTCCCCAAATTCTCTGAGTTGCAGTGTAGACACCAGGTGTGCAAGCAGAACAGGCTTCCGTGTTTGTGATCTTCCTGTTTTCAAGGCCTCAAAGCATGAGAAGCACTTCACTTTCTCCATCTAGCACTCAGCTTAGAAGTCACATCGGAGCTGGAACCACGTAGGATGGCTTCACTGTGATTTTACTTGCTGTTTTCCTCATTTTGCTGCTTTCAGATTAAACAAGACTTGCTGGTTGTCTTTGCCGTCTCTCCTGCCTTCTTGACATTGTGTTCATATATGACAGGTTTTCTCTGCTCTAAATCCTTCGTCAGCTCACTAGCATCCTCTGCCTAAACTAGAAGGTTCTTTGTGCTGTTGTCTGATGCTCTGCGTCATTCCCACTGCGCTACAAGCCCTCCTGCCTTAGCAGATACACAAAGTGCTCTGAACAGATCATCACTCCGTACACACGTTTTCCTCTGACAACAGTGTCTTCCTAGGATTTTTATTCCTTTCCTTCAAACTGCTTTACAGGAGTAATCAATCTCCCCAAACCCTTCATAAGCACCATAGCTTTTTATTTTCTTCAATTTTTAATTTTGAAACGGTCTTAGATATATAGAAATTTGGCAAAGATAGTACAGAGACATTCCATATACCCTTTACCCAGCTTCCCCTAAGGTTGACATCTTAACACATGTACATGTGTTAAGATGTCAGCCTTTGGTATATTTGTCAAAACTAAGCAATCAACCTTTGTACATTGCCATTAACTAAACTTACAGACATTATTCAGATTTCGTGTGATTTCCACCAGTGTCCTTTTTTCTTTCCCAGGACCCCATGTTTCCACGTTGCTTTTAATGACCGTGTCTCCTTGGTTTCCTTTGATTTGTGACAATTTCCTTTTTCCTTCCTTTCTTCCTTCCTCCATCCCTCCTTCCTTTCATTCTTAACAGTTGTTTAAAAAAACGGGTCAAGTGTTTTCTAGAATTCCCCTCATTTTGGGTTTGTGTGTGTGTGCTCATGATCAGCCTGAAGTCGGATGGGCCTGGGGAAGCCCAGGCAGAGGTGAAGGGCCCTGTCATCCATTGCGTCAGAGAGCCCCTGACCTCAGCCTGGCGGTGATCCGGTCACCTGGTTACAGTGGTGTGCAGGAGTCGTCTATTTCCTCTGCTCTCTTAATTAGAAGCCAGTCACAAGTGCAGCCTGAACTGCAGGATGGGGAATCGAGTTCCGCATCCTGGAGGGGGCATAGCCATCTCCTTTCCCGATCTTTCCTGGCCCCTTAAGAGCCCGGGAACTGTTTCCTTTCATCACTTCCTTTGACCCACTGGCATTCACTTGTCTGTCATCCCTCACATTAAACAGTGGGCTCCAGAAGCCAGAGGTCATGTCTCATTTGTCTGGATCCTCAGAATTTAGTCCGTGATAGATGCTCAGCAATAAATGTAACCCCACCTTAACTTCTCCCAAATGGGGTTCTTTCACCCTGCGGTGACCTTGGCGACCTCTCCTTGGGAGGGGCCGGTGACGGGAGGACTGAGTGTCTGCCGGTGCTCCCGGCCCCCGTCCGCTGCATCTCTGTTCCAGCGTGCCATTTAGATTTGAGGACAGAAGATAAAATTCTTTTTGACCCAGGTGCCTGATGATCAATGGCCTTCCCGGCATGCTTCGCCGCTCCCGCCTAGCTCTCTCTATGGCACCAGTTGCCACTCAATAAATCCATAAAGAGACAACTCAATTGTTTTGACTTTCGTCCACCTTTTCCAGTGATTCTTCCTTTCCAAGTTAATGGGGCAGAGGGAGGGAAGGCACACGATTAGAAGCTACACACGCTTTCTTTTTCGGCAGAGACAAGTGCCTCTATTGCTGACAGGATCATAAAACATGAATTAAGAGATCAGTTATTAATGAAATATTCCAACTTAATATCATAGCGACGAAGCCCTTGGCTTTACACAAAGTGTCTGGCACTTGTAAAATAAAAACTTCGAGGTCTTTGCTTGCTTCTCTCTCTTATTCCCACAGAAGAGTAAGGCTGGAATGATCAAAACCAAGAATTTTCAAGCTCTGGTCCAAAATAAGTGCGGACAAGTGGGTATCTACACCCAAACACACATATATATATATACAGACATATTAGAGATTCATATTACAAACCAGTGTTTCAAGGAAATGTACTTTGAATAGCTTTACAGGAAATAGACCCATTTCTCTTTGCTTGTCTCAATATTTCCTAAGTTTACTTGAACATAGAAGACTCTATTTCCTATTAGTGTCTTATAAGTGTAGGGTTCCACAGAATGCATTTGGAGAAACAAGCATGTAAGTGACACCGTCCAGCCCTTCCTGGATCACTTGGATGCGAAAGAGTGGAGAACTGAAGTGAGAATATGTCGAGTTTAAAGGGGAGACACAGCTAATCACCAGTATTTTTTGTCCGCAGTCATGATGAATTTTAGATTGAAAAGGCTGGATCACCGCCTTGACTCCCTGCTTCATTTTGCCTTTGGCCAAATTGCTTAATCCTCCCCATCCTGGGAGCAGGGTTGACCTGAACGCCCAGGCTGAGCAGGCCTCCCCAGTTACCTGCCTACTTAAATATAAATAGATTGTGCTCCTTTGCTGATTCTAAGATTGGTGCAGTGTTGGTTGGAAACATTAAAAATAATGAGAATGTAAGTTAAGTGTAATCTCCTGATCTGGTAATAGACTCTCTGATTAGCATTTTTTCCTTTCCTCTAGGTTGCAGCTAAGCAGCACACACAGGGCTTTGGAATCTAAATGACTACGGCATTTTAGTTTTCAGAAATCCGGACGTGTAACCCCTGGGTCCCTTGGCCTCTGCCCTTGTCATCTGGTGCTAAGTGCTTTGCCTGAGAAGCATGAGGTCAGATGTACCTTTTTGTTTCCTTTTAGCAATTCACACCTCCTCTGCCCTTGAGAAATTGCCTCTGTCTTTGTACGGCTATAGCTATTATCTTCTCACTTTTTATTACTTTTTTTTTTTAATTTCCAGAAAGGCATATGTATATATAAAGGACAAAGCATTGAGTGTGGCTTCCCTGGTGGTTCAGATAGTAATGCAGGAGACCTGGGTTCAATCTCTGGGTCGGGAAGATCTCCTGGAGAAGGGAATGGCAACCCACTCCAGTACTCTTGCCTGGAGAATTCCATGGACAGAAGAGCCTGGTGGGCTACAGTCCTTGTGGTTGCAAAGAGTTGGACATGACTGAGTGACTCATACAAAGCATTGAGTGTGGTGGGAAAAGAGAATCACGCTAGACAAAGCAGAAGACCTTCCTTCAATAACTGTGTGATTTTGAGAAAATTATTACCCTCTCTGAACCATGGTTTTCTCGCTGATACAATGGGACTGATGGTAGGACCAACAGAGAGGACTGCCATGAGAGGTGAGGAGCCCTGAGCATGCAGCTAATTCTTGGGTAATAGAAAACTTCCCAGGGTGTTGGTGAGAGCAAATGGGACACTGAACTGGAAGTGCCTCTGTGATTATTGAGAGCCATTTACAAGTGAGCTATCAGTATAATGTGTTTAGGTAGTAATTTCTGAAAGTGTCACACTCAAAAAATTCACCTCTCCCTGAAGCCTGTTAGTCATGATAGAGAGTGCTTCTGAACTGGCATCCCCTGAGTGATTTTGGAGCCATGTTCCATGTGCCTTTTCTCTTTAACCACACCTCCATTAAATATTCTACAATTGCCACTCCAAAACTGCTCCATGGATGTCCATGGGGACCAGATACACCAGGTCACCCAGCCTCAGGGAGCACACACCACCGAAGCAGCAAGATACCCTGCAAGGCTGTAGGTTGGTGGTAGACTCATAAGCTCCGACTAGTTTGATGCTTAACTGCATCCCTGACTTCGGTCAGTTACTGAAGTTACTTGCATTTCATTTTCCCCCAAAGTTAACGGGAATGCACCTGTATCGAGCACAGAGTATTTGTCAGCATCATGCCCAATTCTTCTCATGACTCCCCATTTAATCCTCATCCCAACCTTAAATATGTAGGTGTGAGTGTCTGCATTTTACAGATGATGAAACTTAAGCTCAGAGAAGTTAAGTAAAGTGGTCAAAGTTGGCAGTGATAGAGCTTGAACTCAAGTCTATGTGATTTCCGTACCCTTGTAGTAGGTATACCCCCTTGAGAATACAGAGATTGCTTAGGGCAACTTCATTCACATCACTGACAAGAGAGAGAGATGGAGGAGAAAAATCCAAGGCACGTGTGTTCTTCCTCAACATATGAAGGCAATTTAATTGTTTATTTCTGCTTAATGATTTATCAGTAAGCCAAGCTTCTGTTCTTGGCTTGGTTTCAGCTTCCGTGTCTGCAGAATGAGGGAACTGGGCAATGCTTCCTGCCCTATGATAACAGAATTCTCGAGGGTGAGTGCGGGCAGGCGTGCTAGTCTGGCTGACGGGTGGGAAGACTCTGTGTCCCTGGGTTGTCAAGCGCAAGGCCTGGTAGGATGTGGAGATTTGGGTTCTACCTGAAGAAGCTCAGACGTGCGGTGTTGGTCATGTGCAGTTTCCTAGTTTCTGTGCTTTTCCTTGATTTGATATCTGCAGATCCTTTGGGAAAGTAACTGGAATGCTGGTGGAATAGGGTGCTGCCTTGGACAGAAGATGAGTGTGCATGAGTGTAGTCTTGACTGTAACACCCACGGGCCCTGCAGCTTTGGCCAAATGTCATAACACCCCCGAGTCTCCTCAGGAGACTAGACAAGATAAATCTAGAAGAGGCTTGGTGCCATCATACCCTCTTCTCCTTTCCTTTCTCTGCCCATCAGTTTACCAACCTGCAAAATGAAGACTAAAGCATAGGCCAGAGCAGGAACCACAAGGAGACCTGACTGATGGGTTCTGTGGGCTAATTAATGGGACTCAGAGGGTGTAAGATCGGGAGAGAGAAAACTGTAGAGTGGAGAATGTTGGTAATGGAGGGAGCCTCAGAGTACAGGGATGACGTAGAAGAGAGAAAGAAGTGGAGATAAGAGAGAATGGGCTAAGGAAGCATGCAGGTTTTCTTGAAGCCATCTTTTCTCTTGCTTTTCTCATGGCCAGCTTCTCATCTATCACCTCATTCCCTTTAAATGTCACCTCCTCTGAGAAGCCCTCCCTGACCATCCTTCCCTATCCAAAACCTTCCCTGCCTCAGTTATTCTCTATCACTGAATCCTGTTCATTTCCTCTGGTATTTAACAATTGCAACCATGTACTTAAAATTGTTTTTAATTTTTATAAAAATGGTGGTTGTTTAGTCACTCAGTTGTGTCCGACTCTTGCGATCCTGTGGACTGTAGCCTGCCAGGCTCCTCTGTCCTTGGGATTCTCCAGCAGGAATACTGGAGTATTCCTTCTCCAGGGGATCTTCCCAACCCAGGGGATATTCTCAACTTTATAAGAATAGTTGGTTTACAGTATTTCAGGCATGCAGCAAAATGATTATATGCACACACACAGACATTCTTTTGCAGATGCTTTTTCATTATAATTCTTTTTCATTTCATTCATCAATACGAGATACTAAATACAGTTCCCTGCGTTTATGTAGCAGGTCATGTTTTGCTTTGTTTTGGTTTTTGGATAAAAGCCAACCTGCCTGGGTTTGAAAAGCCAGCTCTGCCCCCTCACAGCTGTGCTACCTTTGGCAACTGTGTCGTCTCTGAGTCACAGTTTCCTCCTCTCTCAGCCAGGCATTTTGTGAGAGTGAGATGATTTACTGCATCTGAAACCCTCAGAGTTGTGCACGGTACCTGGGCAGCTCTCACAAGGCAGCTGTGACTAGGATTCATGCTTGTTTATGTCTGTTTACTTCTCTCTGTTACATATACATCCTCGAGGGCGAGGGTTTTGCCCGTTTCTTCTCCTCTGAGCACCTGGAACCTAGTCTACGTCTGACACATGTTAGGCACTCAACACATACTGGTTGCATGAATAAAATGAATGTAAAATATAGTTCTAACTAAAAAAAAAGTTAAGAGTGAGCATTAAGGGCTGGTGCTAGAGAAGACTCCTGAGAGTCCCTTGGACTACAAGGAGATCAAACCAGTCAACCCTAAAGGAAATCAACCCTGAATATTCATTGACAGGACTGTTGCTGAAGCTGAAGTTCCAGTCCTTTGGCCATCTGATGCAAAGAGCTGACTCATTGGATAAGACCCGGGTGCTGGGAAAGATTGAGGGCAGGAGGAGAGGGGGACCACAGAGGATGAGATGGTTGGATGGCATCACTGACTCAATGGACATGAATTTGAGCAAGTCTGGGAGATAGTGAAGGACAGGGAGGCCTGACATGCTGTAGTCCATGGGGTTGCAAAGAGTCAGACGTGACTTAGCAACTGAACAACAAACAGCAGTAGTTAAGGGCCAGCTTTGCAGGCCGGAAGATTCACTAGACACAGGCGAGTCTCTGTGAGACTCACGCATCTCGTGGATGTGTGTGTAACCGAGAGAAGTAACAGACATCACCGAGTGTGACTCTACAGAGGCATCCCTTGGTTGACTCCTTTGTGCTGCAGCAAGCAGAGCTCCAAGGCAGAACACAGGGGTGGCGTCCTTGACTTTGATGGACCCTCCCGACTGTCACCCCAGCTCCCTGAGGGTCCTGGGTCTCTTCATCCACCCGCAGCCTGTCCATGCCCTGGGGTAGGGATGGGCGGGAGATGGCCTCCGCCGTTGTGCAGGCTGCCTGCATCAGTGGGGCTCTCCACATTCCGGAGGGAAAAAAATGAATGAATAAAACTAATTCATGTTTGGATGAAAAGCGCATTGGAGCCCTAGGAGGAATGGGCGACGGGAGGGCAGCGCTGGTACTAGGGTTGCTCGCAGCCTTCTCCCCGCTGCTCCCCTCCCCTCGGGTCCTCTCGCCTCGTGCTTCTCATTGCTCTTAGGTCTAGAGCTGAATCCCTTGTTCCTTCTCTCTTCTTTCCTTCGCTTCAGGCTGGGAGAGATGGAGGAGTGAAAACAAAATAAATCATCCAGAAGGAGGGGGAAGTGCAAGAAGGAAAGAGGGCTTCCGTGCAGGGAGACGTGTTCCCCGTGTGTCCCTCTGGGAGGGTGTGTGTGTATGCACAGAAATTAACACGGCCGCCCGGGAACACCGCTGTCCTCCGGAATCCACACGGCTTCCCCAGATGTCTGTGATGATGGGAGTGAACACGGCCCTTCTCCTTCTGGGGGTTCCCGGGGTCCTGAGGGTGGAGGAAGCTGGGGTGGGGCAGGGACTCTGGAGTTCTAGGCTCATTACAGCGCCAGCCTCTCCACTCAGCCTGTGCTTTCATCGCCTTCAGCACGGGGTGTCCTAGCTCCCCCCTGCCTGCAGGATTCATTTCCACATGCAGACGGCTCTGGTCTTTTTAGCTGTCCCATGGTGCAGGGTTTAATTGTCTCTGGCTAAGGTTGCTTTGGGGGATGGGTTTTCCCTCCACGTCTTAGTGTAGGTTTTCTGACTTGTTTTCTCAGTCATGCTAAGCTGGAGCTCTGTCTCCTTCTGTCTCTCTCTTCCCCCGTCCCACTTCTCTTATTCCCTTTCTCCCTCTTTCTGTCTGTCTCTCTACTAGAACTAATGACGGGGCCACCTTGGGAGTTGCTTTTCCTGCTTCAGGAATTTTTGGAGTAACATCAAAGTGGCAGAATCTCTGGGCAATACTTTTCTGAGTAGTTGCAGGCCTTCACCCCTCCTCCTTCCCCTGCCTACTTTCTTCTGTTCTCCCTACCTTCCTTGACCTCCTCTTCCTTAATTTTCTCTTTTATTTCCCCTTATTAGTTTATTCATGGTGCCAGGGACTAGGCCAGAGGCCGGAGGAGTACAGACCTTCGGAAAGCACTGAGTGTGTGCTGAGTTGCCCAGTCATATCCGACTCTTTGCGACCCTTTGGACTGTAGCCCGCCAGGCTCCTCTGTCCGTGGGGACTCTCCAGGCAAGAATACCCAAGTGGGTTGCCATGCCCTCCTCCAGGGGCTCTTCCCAAACCAGGGATCGAACTCTTATCTCTTATGTCTCCTGAAGGGCAGGTGGGTCTTTTTTTTTTTTTTTTTTTTTTTACCACTAGCGCCACCCGGGAAGCAGAAAGCCCTAGTTCAACCTTTAAGACAGGCACATGTTAGAAGGAAACATAAATTTGGTGTAGAACCAACTAATACAGAGTAGAATGGACCCGTGAGGAAGGCAGTGAGCAGGGAAGTAGGCAGTTATGGGTTGTATTGAGAGCTGGAATCCTGAGACCACATATGTGGGTGGGGCAGGAATGTTCTTTCCACCCCTGGTTGGTTGATCCATCTTGGGCACATTAACTTACTTAACTTCTCCAAGTCTCGGTATTCCCATCCCTGTAAATGGGCATGCAAACAAGATCATGTCCCTCAGAGGGTGTTTGTGAGGATGCAGTGAGGTCACTCACTGAAGCGTCAGCCCAATGCCCGAGTCTCGGTGCTGCACAAACGTTATCTGTGGACCCCACTTCCCAGTGACATCACCAAAGTCCAGCTACTGTTCTCTGTGCGTCTCTCCCAGGAAAAGTGAGTTCAAGCACTGGGGTGACTTGAGAAATCTTCTTGGATGAATTATTTTCAAACAGATTCTTAAGGGTGAGTAGGCTGCGTGTAGTTTCAACAAAAGGAACAGATGAGTGCAGTGACAAAGGGGCCCTGGAGATATTCTGTTTGCAGAGTTTAAACAGCTTTCAGGGTGAATTGCCAGGTGTACTTGTCTGCGTCCCGAAAGTTTGCTCGGTGGTTATGAATAAAGAACAACAGCATGGTGGATTGAATAATGCCCTCCTCCCCACCGCACCCCCACTTCCCAGACACAAAAGTCCTCATCATCATTCCTGGAACCTGTGACTGTTACCTTATAAGGAAGAAAGGTCTTTACAAGTATAATTAAATTGGTGATCTTGACATGTGGAGATTATACTGTATTATCTCAGTGAGACCTAAAAGTTATCACAAGCATCCTGGTAAGAGGGAGGCAGAAGGAGAGTTGACTTTAGACGGAAGTGGAGGAGGCCAAGATTGAGTGACGCAGCCATAAGCCCAGGAATGCTGGCAGCCCCCAGAAGCTGGAAGAAGCAAGGAGCAGTTTCTCCCCTAGGACCTCCAGGGGATGTGTGGCCCTCCTGACTCCTTGCTTTGGGCCCAGTGAAACTGATGTTGGATTTTTTGGCTTCCGGAAATGTGAGAGGATAAATCTCTATTGGCTTAAGTTGTCAGATTCGTGGTAAATTGTCATAGCAGTCAGAGGAAACAAATACAAACAATAATGATATTTGTGTGTTTCTAGCCCTGCCCAGGGATGGCTGCTTGGGAGATTCACTGTCCCTGTGTGGGAATGAAATGACAGTGGACAGAATTCCTTTTGGTTGCCTTTTATTTCCTAAAGCTTTGCTTCTCATATCAGCTCTTCCTGTCTTGGCTTTTTTTCGTGATAAGGGGGAAGGAGCAATTATGACCCCTAGGCATCCTGATCAGAAGGCAGCTTTGGAAGTGGCAGTCAGGAGAGATCTGTCTGGCACGCCAAGCTCCTGAAATTCCCACAGCGCCGCTCCTCCACGGTCTCACCGGACGTCCTTAGACAGGACCTCGGGGTTGCTGAGACTGTGCTTTTTCTCAGTTTGGTCCACAGTGGTCTGGGGTTCTCTAGGAGAGATGCTTCTGAAGATGGGGCACAGGTTGAGGGTGGCTCACAAAACCACCCATACTCTCATTTACTGTGCACGATCTACTTGTACTTCTAGGGTAAAGCTGTGTTGGAAAAAATACTGTTGTAAAAATACAGCCTGCAAATTGTTAAATTACAGGCCAAGTCCACCCACCCCCCTCACTTATAGCTTCACCCAGGGGGAATCAATGACCTAGTGTTCTGGTGAATCAATGGCGGCCCAGGGTGTTAAACAAGGGGTCCCTGAGCTCCTCCTCCTGGCCCCGAGAACCCAACTCTCAGCCCACATAGAGGAGGGGGGGTCCAGAGACAAGACTCACTCAGGGAAGGAGCTCCAGTTCACTGTGAACTAGCCTCTCCCAAGTTCTCTGCGCTTCCCCTCAGGCTTTCCACTGTCCTTGGCACATTAAGTCAAATTATCTCACCAAGCACGTATCCTTTCTGTTTCATTTTTCACCTGATGGAACTGCGTTTCAGCAGGGCTAAGTGACTTGCCAACAGTCAAGCAGCTCGGAGTGGCAGGACAGGGGATTCAAACTCCTGACCATCTGGCACTTTAGCTGATGCGGCCTCACAGCTCCGAACCTGATCACGGCATCCACAGAACGGACTTGTCGTGGTGGATGCGGGCCAATCAGGGACCTGCGTGCGGTTTCCGACAGTTAGTGAATAGCTGTGTGCTGCTCTGTAAGAGATGTTGTGGAATGGAGATGCAGAAGATGCCCTCTTCAGCCATGGAGATAGCTGATACCTGTCCAGGGGTCCAGCTAGCCATCCATCCCAGAAAATAGCCTTGGCCATTGTTACCAACTCGGGTCCCCCTTCCACTTGAGTCAGACAGCTCGTATGTTCTTGTTTCCCTAAATGCAGGATGCATTCAAGCAATTGAAAACAGCTTCTGGGACAGTCTTGTTCCATTATGCCTAATGGAATTGAGTGTCTGCGGCACACAGTGTGTGCTGATATTTTGCAGAAACAAGGCGGGATTTTCCCATTACTCTCGGGATGGATGAGACGTGAAATGAACTCCTCGGAGACCTCTCGCTTTGTCACAAGAGAGCCAGCAGGTCACATTAGGAGATTTGGGGCGCAAAATGCATTTTGGGTTTCTGCTTTATATCCTCCCCAGCACTATGTGCCTTCTCTGCATGCATTTCTCTCTCTGCTGATAAATTGGGTGGCAGGAGACCCACGTGAGAAAGGCCCATATGAAAGGATTCACCTTGCTGTTTAAGGAAAAGTCACTGCTTTTTTGGGATACAAAGACCCTGCTCTGAACGTGGCATTGTCTTCTCTCCCTGATTGTTTGCCACTCTACGGGTTTGTCTTTTCTTCCTCTTCTTGTTTTCTTAACCTCCTGCGCACGAAGAACAGGAAAGTTCCTGCCTTTAGCTTGGAGGCTGTGTCTGCCTCTGTCTCTCACCATCTGTCTGTGTATCTCCGTCTCGTGTGTGTAGAAATGTTTTGGCAGATCATTCCTATCTCAGTGAATAAAGTGCCCATAACCGAGCTGAAAGGCAGCGACCAGAGAAGAAACTATTTGATTCATGAACGTCGACTCTCTCCAGGGCCCATTTCTACCTGGACTATTTCCTTCCTTCTTTCTGTCCTCGCTTTTATTAAGTTGTTTTCTCCTCAGAGCATGACATGAGATTTCCTTGCTCAAGGACTTTTAAGAGACACAAAATATCCCATCGCACCAAATGTGAGAGCTGCAGTAGTTCTGAGAGCCCATCCAATCCGTTTTCTCTCTCCACTCCAAACTTAACCAAGGGTAGTCTTGGTTCTCTTACCATGGCCAGCCTCCTCCTGAGATCTCTGAGATGTCAGAGGCATGAGGCTGTGTGAAGGTCCTGAAGGGTTATCGAGCAGTGGTCCAGGCTGGCTGTGTTGCTGGTGGTCGAGCTGAGACGCAGAGGGATGAAGGTCATATGCAATAATCTCTCAAGGTCACAGATAATAGCTGGCAGAGCCGGGATGGCCATCCTGGCTCCTTTTGCGTCTACTTCCCAGCTCATCATGTAGACATAAAAGGCTGGGGATCTCTTCCAAAAACAGCACTGTCATGCCTTTTATAGTACTTTAGAGTTTATATTAAGGGTTCCTGCCTGTCACCTCATTTGACCATGGAGGCAGGGATTCTGTGACGCAGTCTAAGACTGCCATTAGCATCTCCTTTGTGCTTCCCTGGTGACTTAGATGGTCAATCATCCACCTGCAATGCAGGAGACCGGGGTTCTATCCCAGGGTCAGGAAGATCCCCTGGAGAGTGAATGGCTCACCCCTCCAGTACTCTTGCCTAGAGAATCCCATGGACAGAGGACCTGGTGGGCTGCAGTCCATGGGGTCACAAAGAGTCAGACACGACTGAGCGACTAACACTTTTACAGAAGCGGGTCGTAAGGAGCGCTGTCCAAGGTAGCCGCCGAGAAAGGGGCAGACCGAGACCCTGCTGTTCTGTGTGTTGGGACTGCATATTTCTACACATATTCTGCAGCTGTTTTGGCCTCCCTCCCCACACAGGGCTTAGCATGGAAGAGACTGGTGGCCATGAGGCAACTGATGGATTCTTTGGGGGGTAGGGGGAGAATCTAACATGATACACAGGCATTTTGCTTTTACAACCTCTCTTCCTGCCAGCCTAATATCTCTCCCTGCATGGCCACACCTTCTCTCTTTTCCAGGTGTCTTTCTGTTGGCCTGGAGGTGTGTGAGTACGGGATAGCGTATGCTGTCTCCGGAGATCTGACATCTGTGCATCCCAGGGACAAAAGCTTCTCCCTGGGCCCCATTTTCTTCTCCATGAGCTTCAGTTCCCATCTCAGTGCAATGTTAGAGCATCAGGTTGAGTTTTCTCTCTCTCTGTCTTTTTAAAAAATTATTTTTTGGTAACAGAGAATATTTCCGGACTTAACAGATCAGTGCATTAAAATCCATAAATATTTGATCAGCGTCTGGTCCTCGGAGAGGCTCTTGTCAGAATAGCTGAGTGGGTTTGTGTGCCTCTCTCCCCCCTTTCTCTTTCTTCCTTCACCTTCCTCCTCCCCTCACCCCAAACATTTGGATAATCTATTTACTAATGAACTCAATATTAATGTATCCATTTTTCTCTGTTAGTGTCAGATTTCATTAGGAAACATGGGAGGCCTGACATTAATTGTATGAAAAATGGGTCTCAGGGAAGCTGTTGGATTCTTTCTTCTTAACAGAGAAAAAAGTTTCTCCAAGAGAAAGCATGGTGTTTCTCTGCTGGTGTGATGACATCAGAGATGTGGCAGCAACAGACACTGTATGTGTGTGTGTGTGAGTGTGTTGTGAGTGTGAGATATCTCAGTGGATCTTTGGAGTGGGAGAGGGTTACCATTGTTCCTTTTGCCTCTGTAATACAGAGATAATCTGTATCCTTCAAATCCCATCTCCAACATGGTAGAAAGAATGGTTGCTGTGAAGTTAGACTCATCTGCATTCCTGTCCTGACTCTATCTCTTAAAAGATCTGTGACCTGAAACAAAATTCGTTGCCCTCTCTGAGCCTTGGAATCCTTGTTGGCAAAATGGGAAATGCTAATAACAATTGCTAAGAGAAAAATGACTGAGGATGTTGGGAATTTTGTAGCTAGGAACCCAGCAGTGCCTGGATCCTGCCATGTCTATCACTTTTTCTCCTGAAGGATTCGAGAGCACCTGGAGAAGGATACTTTGCAGTGCTCATAGGGGAGGCTGGGATGAAGCCAAAAGCTTCAGCAGCAGCCCAAAGTGGGGTCTACACATCCTCCATCATCACCTCTCCACCCGTCCAGACTGTGGGGTCTAGCTGTCTCTGGATAGCTGCGTGAACTTTCCTGGTTGACGAGAGAGAGCCGTCAGAGCTGTTGGACTGAATTTGTCCATCCGGCTGTGGTGTCAGGAGAGGTAGAAAAGGGAGGGGTATGCTCTTTCATTTCAGTGGCCCGGTCTGAAACTGAGGGTGGTCCAATCATAGTCGTAGGTCTCACCAAACCATTGAAGAGATAAAACTTGGGAGATTAGTGGTCATGATGGGGGTGGAGGAGAGAAGACACTCCTTCCTCCAGTATGTATCTCATATGATCAAAGTATTTTATTGCTAAAAGTATGATGATGAATGAAACACACCTAGTATGGTGCCTGATACATAGTGGGTGCATGGTGAGTGAGAGTGCCGCTCTGCAGTGAGGTTACTCTGCTCTCCCCCCTTGCTTTAACTTCTTGTGCACAGAGATAGATCTCTCTTACCCTCAATGCCTCTGTCACTTTCTTCTGTGTCTCAGAGTACGTTACAACTAATTGCCAAGCCCTGTAGGGCGTGGACCATGTCTTATGAGAATCCATCACAAAATACTCTGTCTGAAAAAAAAAATTTGGATAGATTTTAATCTGGGTAGACGGATGGGTGGATGGGTGGGTGGATGGACAGATGGATGGGCAGCTAAATGGAGAAGAGCTTAGGGTTGGGAGTACTTGTCACCTTAGGTGTAGATCTAAGAAGGAATTAGTGGGCATGTTTCATTTTGAGGAATTAAAAGATAGGGGAGGGACACATCCATTAAGGTTATGTTGAACATGATTCAAAGTATTAGGTGTCCTAAAGGGTAATGTGAATAGAAAATAATTTTATATATATATATATATATATATATATATATATATATATATATATATATTTTTTTTTTTTTTTTTTTTTTTAAAGGCAGCTGGTAGAGGGCTGGTAGCTCATTGTCTTACTTGGAAAATGCGAATCTTTCCTAACCCTCCTATTTTCTCCAGGTAGTCTGTGAAGATGAGAGGATGACTTGGAAGTATTTCACATTGTAAAATTATAGATAGGTAAGTGGTAGAAAGATAGACAGGCATCAGTTCTCTGTTCAGTTTATTTTCATGTAAATAAGAACAGAATTAGATTCAGATGGAGTTTTGCTGACATGGGGAGCGATGAGCCAGCTTGCGGTACCCAGTAGGCGAGCTTCCCCACGGTCACGAGCGTCAGTCCGCCCGTTGTCCTGCATCCTTGGATGTTAGGACACTCGTGTGGGCGGCTGCTTCTCCCCTTGGCTCTGAGCTCACTCCGTGTGCCATCCACGGGGTTTTTCACTTAAAGTCTCTGCTCCTTGATTGCTGCTGCTGCTAAGTCGCTTCAGTCGTGTCCGACTCTCTGCGACCCCATAGACGGCAGCCCACAGGCTCCGCCACCCCTGGGATTCTCCAGGCAAGAACACTGGAGTGGGTTGCCATTTCCTTCTCCAATGCATCAAAGTGAAAAGTGAAAGTGAAGTCGCTCCGTCGTGTCCGCCTCTTCCCGACCCCATGGACTGCAGCCCACCAGGCTCCTCCGTCCATGGGATTTTCCAGGCAAGAGTACTGGGGTGGTTTGCCATTTCCTCCTTGATTAGTTGCAGAGAATTTACTTCCTCTGACTCCCCCCCACTCATTACCTGACTTCTGCTTCATTAAGAGGGAGTCTCAACAGTGAATGTTACACATGTTAGACGTGTGTAATGACTAGGTTTACCAGCTTTTCTGCCTCCAGAAACTCACTTTCTCACTCTCATCCTCAAATATCCTCATCTGAAAAATGGGTATGCTGCTTTTCCTTCATAGGGATTTTAAGAGAACGGGATTAAACGGTGCTTGCAAGTCGCCTCATCTAGTGCCAGGCGTGATCGTGCCCATGGTCTTGTACAACATGTGGCGCATAATAAACACACGACATTGCTCTCTCTTTCCTTTGCTCCCTGTTATATTAATAAATTCGCCAGGATTGTTTGGATGGGCCTAGTGTGCAGGGAGTTTGATCTCTGGAACCCAGAAGTCACAGGTCATTGCCATGCAACTAAACAATTTTAATTCCTTGAAGGAGCCGTTTAACTTCTGTCTGCCTGCCTCCCACTGCGCTCTGTGGACCTATCTCTAAAACAGGAACTCATGTAGGAATTCATGGTAATTTTTTGCCCGGGGTAGAGGTGCGGGAAGAATGTGTATGATTCCTTGGATTCCTCGCATTAAATGTGATTTGCATATATGTGTTTTAAAAACCCATCTTCATTAATTCAGCATTAGCATTCTTTATTCTTATGTATTTATTTATATTGCTCCTCTTTCCAAAAATAATGTTAGGTGGCTGATTTATTCATACAAATGGCAACAAACAGATACATAGATAAGGGGGGAAATGGAAGGTCCATACTTTTGAGTGTGGAACTAGTGTTTTGCATTACTTTTTATTTATTTATTTGTCATACCATGGGGCATGTAGGATCTTAGTACCCCAACCAGGGATCAAACCCGAGCCCCTGCATTGGAAGTGCAGAGTCTTAACTGCTTGACCACCAGGGAAGTCCTGCATTTCCTTTTAAATTCACCATTCATGGCAGAACTTGTCACGGTGGCTCAAGATTCCAGTTGTGGGAGAATGATGTGACATGTCTCCACTGAGGATACAGACATGGGGGACCTGGGAAGTCTGCGTACAGAACAAAGGGATGAGAGTCCACCTGGGAAGCAGGAGGAGTGATGGGGATGGCTTCCTTTACTTCTTGAAGCCATTTGGCTGGAGAGTGAAAAAATCAGACATCCTTGGTGAGGCCAGAAACCTTGTTGAAGACTGAGCTGGCTGGACCTTGATGGCAGTGAGTTGGCGGGACTTGGTAAGATGCTTGCAAAGCAGTCAGCACACACGAGGCATGGAGCAGACTTGAGATATTCTTATCACTCACCAGTATCTGGAGACAGGATGGAGCAAATAAGCAGGCGGCCGGCTTCATCTCTGACCCCGTGGGAAAGCAGTGCAGCGGGTGCCGATGACCCAGGCTTCCAGGGCCCCGAGGCCCCGCACCGTGCTTATCGTTCAGTCGTGTCCGGCTCTTTCAACCCCGTGGAGTAGCCCGCCAGGCTCCTCTGTCCCTGGGGGTTCTCTAGGCATGAGCCCTGGAGTGGGTTGCTATGCCCTCTTTCAGGGGATCTTCCCAGCCCAGGGACTGAACCCAGGTCTCCCGCATTGCGGGTGAATTCTTTACCATCTGAAGCCCCAGGGAAGCTCCCCCTACCCCGAAGCCCTGACTTCCCCTTTTCACCTCCTGAAGAACTTTCTTTAATTCTTTTCTGATCTCCCCAGCTGAGTGTCAAGGAAACAAAGAGCAAATTAATCTCGGCATGAAGGGGGTGGAGGTTAATTTGTATAAAAGATGAGTGACATCTTACGAATAGATTATGCTGCATGCAGTCTCTTGGGAGCCCTGTGTGTGTGTGTGCGCGCACATATATACACACACGGCCGTGTATGCACTTCTTTCAAACTCTTACTGTACCCCAGTATCTCCAGCTGAGCCCTTGTTTTATAGAAAGAGTTAATAAAGAGCAGAATGGGAAGATTTTTGTGTTCTGGTGGTCTTTTTTTACCCCCAAGACCTCTTGCCTCCTAGAGCTGCCTACACTGGCTGCCAATTTGTTCAACGAAGCTGTCGTGTGTTGTTAATATTGTCAGGATTTATGAGCATTGCTAAGCGTGTGCCTGGAATGATTTCTTTTCTTTTTCTTTCTTTTCTTTTTCTCTCCAGAGAGCGGCATGGAGAGTGGAAGTCTGGGTACAGACAGACTTGGGTTCTAGTCTTGATTCTACCACTGACATGCCGTGTGACCTTGGTCGAGTCCATTTTTTTTTTTTCTTTTGCTCTGAGGTCTCTCATCTGTATTATCAGATGGGGTGGTTTTAAGGGACCTTACGGTGCTGGAATTTTATGAGTTGACTGGTTTAAGTGGTTCCTCATTAAGTACCAAAGACTGTGAGAAAGTCCATTCTGCTTTCTGAGCCTTAGTTTCTCTGACAACAAAATGTAAGTAGGGAGGGAGTTCAAGGTCCCTTGCAGGTCTGATTTAATATGGAGATTAATGGGATGGGCTTTCTGCATTCTGAGTACAGTGCCAGCTCTTGCCAATTAATGTCATTAGAGACCAGATCTTTCCAAACAGCATTTCTGAGTTCCAAGTAAGTCTGTACCTAACTGAGGGGTATCTCCTTAGATTGACCTTCCTAACACGGGGGTATTTGTATTGTATTCAAGCCTAGTACTTCCCCAGTATAGGAGCTTAAGGTGAATTCAGTTCAGAAAAGTGTAGCGGTGTGTAGCATTGTTCTTTTTCTTTCCACAAATGTTTACTGAGTACCTACTATGTTCCAGCCAACGTTTTGATCCTGGAAAACCAGAAGGATCCAGTAAGATCTTTATGGAGCATAGTGATAAACAGACAATAAACAAGTAAATAAATGCGTAGCTTTGGCATTTAAGGTAGCAGAAAGGGCTGTGAAGAAAATAAAGTGGGGTAATGTGATAGAATGCCTGGGGTGCAGGGTAAAACAGGGGTTGTTATTTTAGATAGTATTACCAGGAAAACTCTGCCAACAGGTGGCAATTGAACAGAGACTAAGAAAATGAGAAGAATGAGCTGTAGGAAGGTCTAGGGGAAAGAATTCCAGGGAGAGGCAGTGCTGAGCATAAAGCGGCGGCATGTGTAGAAGGAGCTTAGCAAGACGGGCGCTGTGACTGAAGCCGGGTGAGTGCAGGGCCCCAGCTGGTAGAGGCAGAATTTCAGGAGACGCAGGCAGAGGGCGAGGCTGGCTTTGCTGATACCGTCATTCTCCCACTGTCAGCGGAAGCCCTGACTTACTGCTTCCAGTTGCCTGTTGCTGTTGTTTAGTCACTCGGTTGTGTCCGACTCTTGTGACCCCACGGACTGTAGCCCGCCAGGCTTCTCTGTGCATGGGCTTTCCCAGGCAAGAATACGGCAGTGGGTTGCCATTTCCTTCTCCAGGGGATCTGCCCGACCCAGCAGTCCAACCCAGGGCTCCTGCGTTGGCAGGAGGATTCTTTATCACTGAGCCGTCAGCGTAGCCTGTCACTTACACCACTCCTTGCAGTGTCTCCTAGAGTGAATGCTGTTGTCCCCCTGTTGCAAATACAGAAATGGCTCAAAGAGCCAGAAGTTGGCCTCGTCTCACAGGTAAATGACTGAATGTCTGGACCTGAATGCAGAGCTGCCTGACTCCAAGCGCTGTGTTCTTCCCCCCAGCCACACTGCTACCATCGGCAGTTCCAGCACAGGCCCTGGGGAGGGGCCGCTTCCTCCATCACGTCCTGCCCCTTCCATCCCCGGGAGAGACGGGACTGACAGTGAGGGGCCTGCTCAGGGCAGGCGTCGGCAGATGATGCCTCCCTCCCCCACGTGTTTTACTGGGACAGGCCACACCCCTTTCTGCATGTTGTCTGCGGCTGCTTACCCACTTCAGTGGCAAGTGGACGGCTAAAGAGACCATGGTCAGCGAAGTCAAAAATACTTACTATCTGGCCCTTTACAGAAGAGCTTGCTGACCGGTGGCTTGGAACATGAGTTGGTGAGTAGAATCAAGTTCTCCAACCTCATCTTCTTGCTCCAGGACATTAATCTGGGCCAGGAGGGATGTGCGATTTGGAGGGGAAGGAAAACTGGCCCCTTGCCCAGCCCTAATATTAACTCAGCATGTCACTCAAAGAGACCTTTCTTTCTTTCCCATTTGAATTATCTTGTGTTTAATATGGGCAAGTTGGACAAGATCCATGGCTTTTAAATGGTCTTAGAATTTCACTGACGTCTTCTCTGGAAGCTCAGTGTGTAAAATAGAATTTTAAACGCTGCTCTGTTGACCCTCCCAATTGCCCTGCAATCCCCTAGAAGACCTTCCTGGACATCTTTAGGGGAAGGCATTTTTGGGGCCATTTGAAAATTAGATCATTTTAGGATCTGTTCTGGGTCTCAGATTCTGTTTATAATAAACCCAGGTGGGTACCTCCTATATGGAGATGTTGAGAAAGTCAGTTTTCTTCTCTGTAAATTAAATTTTCCTTTGGAAAGAGAACACATCATGTTTCCTCTCTGGCCCTCAACTTCCTCATTTATGGGAGAATAGTGATCCACACCTCACAAAACCATCCCAGGAATTCAGTGAGGTGACACAGGCCAAGGGTCAGGTGATGCGGTGGCATAAACAGGAGCTGGAAGCCTTCCAGATGCAGTTTCAGCCATCAGCTTAAAAAACATGCTTTATTGAGATATGTGTCACATGCTGTCGTTCACCCATTTGGAGTATGCAGTTTAATGGATTTTAGTATGTTCACGGATATGCACAGTCATCATTGGTCAGTCTTAGATCTGTGCATCACTTCAAAGAGAAACCCCAACCCCTTTAGTGAACACCTCCCTAAGGAACCACTAATCTACTCTCTGGAAGTTTCACATGTACGGAATCATATAATATGTGGTATGCATGCTCATGCGTGCTCAGTTGCCTCGGTCATGTCCAGCTCTCTGCATCACCATGGACCGCAGCCCGCCAGGCTCCTCTGTCGGTCAGATTCTCCCAGCAGGGATACTGGAGTGGGTTAGCATGTTGTTTGGGCACTCAGTCATGTCCAGCTCTCTGCATCACCATGAACTGCAGCCTGCCAGGCTCCTCTGTCCGTGGGATTCTCCCAGCAGGGATACTGGAGTGGGTTGCCATGTTTGGGCACTCAGTCATGTCTGACTCTTTGCGACCCCGTGGACTGCAGCACATCAGGCTTCCCTGTCCTTCAGCATTTCCCAGAATTTGCTCAAAACTCGTGTCCACTGAGTTGATAACGCCACCCAACCATCTCATCCTCTGTCCCCCCTTCTCCTCCTGCCTCAGTCTTTCCCAGCGTCCTCCTGCAAATATGTGGTATAATATGTGGTACTTTATGACTGGCTTCTTTGACTTAGCATGCTCCTTTCAGGGTTCATCTGTGTTGTAATATGTGTCAGTAAATTCCTTTTTAAGACAATTTAATATTCCACTGGGCTTCCCTCGTGGCTCAGACAGTAAAGAATCTGCCTCTAGTGCAGGAGACGCAGATTTGATCCCTGGGCTGGGAAGATTCCCTGGAGAAGGGAATGGCTACCCACTCTAGTATGCTTGCCTGGATAATTCCATGGGGAGAGGACCCTGATGGGCTACAGTCTTTAGGGTCACAAAGAGTTGGACACGACTGAGTGACTAATGTAATAGAATATTCCATTGTATACATAAACCATATGTAGTTGATCATTCATCAGTTGATGGACACTTGGGTGGCCTTTTGGCCTTTGTGAATATGCTGTTATAAATATTCATACACCTATCTGTGTGGGGGCAGGCATCAGCTCTTGCCTTGGGCTTAAGGGGTTAAACCCTTGAAACCTCCATTTTCTCCATTTTTTTTTTCATCCATTAAATAGAATGAGCCTGCATCCTTGTAGGCTTGTTGTAAAACTTATAAGAGAGCATGTGGAAAGACATCTAGCACAGAGCCTGCCATAACATAGATATCTGAAGTAGTTGTGTCCTTTTATTATGAGACAAAGCAGATCCTCAAAAAGCAAAAAGGAGGTCCTTCAACTCTTTACATTTTGTGTTAAGACTACAGGCTCCTTGGTGGCAGGGAGCTGGTCCCCTCTGCTATACTGGGCCTCATATTTTCTAGGTTTCTTGGTTCTGTCCCTTTCAGTTAGAAGCCAAGGAGCCTGCCTGGTGAAGTTTGAAAGAAAATTAGCATCTTAGAATATGTGTGAAAATCAAATGGAGCATAAATGGAGCTGTTGTCGAGGAGAAAGGTTCTCAGAAGGTTGTAGAAAGAGGAAGGTAATTATCTTTCTGCTTCCCAACTTTAAAAGGGCAAAGAGACCCTTTTTAAGTGTTTTTGCAGCAAAACTCAGACATTTAAGTCACAGTCCTAGCTGCCTCCCCCTCCCTCTGTATCGTTGTTAGGTTTTTGGTTTATCCTCAGAAGATCCGATGGGGAAAGTATATTGAGACCGAGTTGGTGTTAATAATGTTCCAAGTTACATCCATGAGGGAGCACGTGTTTGGTGCACACTGCCCATTTATTCCTCAGTTCTTTATCCGGCATTCACCATGTGCCAATAACTTCTTGCCAGCATTGCTGGATAAATATGCCAATAATCAAGATATACACAGCTGAAGCTTCCTCCATTGGAGTATAGCTTATCTCATTTAATCCTCAGAGCCCCATTTAATGAATGAGAACACTGAGGCCTGGTAAATTAAGCTGTCTAGTAAGCGGGAGAAGCCTACTGTAATTCTAGTCTGTCTCCCAAGCCTTTGTTTCTTTTTATTAATCCACACTGTTTGGGGAGAAACACAAGACATCGGAAATGTGACTGCTGCAGTCAAGATACTTATAGTCTCCATGATCTAATTCTTTCTCTCTGTGTTAGTATCGATTCAGCTGGGAGTGACAAGAGATGCAACATCCCAGCAGCTTACCCAAGATCGATGTTTGCTTCTGTGGTAGCTGTTTCCTGTGGTAGGACACCTAGGGTGCTTTTTACCTTGTTGCTTTGTTGTACATGGGCTGCGTTCCCAAATTCACCTCCTAGACCAGTCCGGGCTCCCCAGGTGGTGCTGGTGCTAATGGACCTGCCTGCCAATGCAGGAGACATGAGATGCAGGTTCTATCAGTGGATCAGGAAGATCCCCTGGAGGAGGGCATGGCAACCCACTTCAGTATTCTTGCCTGGAGAATCCCATGGACAGTGGAGCCTGGCGGTCTACAGTCCACGTGGTCACAAAGAGTCGGCCATGACTGAAGCGACTTAGCCACACCGACTTGACTATACCAGCAGCAGTCACTGTGTCCAAATTCTAGCCACGTGAAGGAGGAAAGTCCAGGAGAAGGGCATGCCCCTTTCGTCTCAGGGTTTTTCTGCAAGCTAAGCTAATTTCCATTTCTATCCCTGTATCCAGGACTTGGGTGTGTAGTTACAACCAGCTCCAAGGGAAGGTGGAAATTGCCTCACTAAACTTGGGGGAGGGGGGTGGATTCTCTTCCTGCTGAGAGAAGATTATGTTTTCGATGGAGTGGGATGGAGCATGAACCATCTCTGCAGTGTTCTTGCTCCCTACTTGTATTCTTGGTGGCTGACACAGAGGAAGGGGCTGGTGAAGAGGGGGCAGAGGAAAGGTTATTTGGGTGGAGGCAGCGTTTTCCTCTAAAGGTCAAATTGAGGTGTTGAAGTCCAGATGTGGTGTGTGAGCTATTGACTGCATTCATGCCCAGAATCAAAGGCCTTTCTCTTCCCTTCTGTGCTCTGGGCCAGCGTCCATCCCCAGGGAGTCCTCCAGAAACCAACCTAGAGGGGCTTCGGAGAGGGGCTCAGGGTGAAAAGCTCCTCTGTGTTTCTGTCTGTCTCCAGCGTTTGGCTCAGCTCCCTTTCTCTGACTCAGCTGGACTCCTCTTAACCATGCCAGCTGGGTTTCCTGAAGCTTTGGGCAGATCATGTAGAACAGCGAAGGGTTCCTTACCACCTCATGGCTTCAGGATCATTCCTCCTTGGCTGGAGCGATCCTGGCAGGGGGATATGAAGGGGGAGCAGCCAGCTCACTTGGGGATCTCTCCTTCAGGGTCTCTGGCCACATCAACTTATGCCCCTGGTGATGGAGAAGCTGGGAAACCCAGGTGGCTCACTGGTAAAGAATTTGCCTGCAATGCAAGTGAGGTGGGTTCGATCCCTGGGTTGACAAGATCTTCTGAAGGAAGAAATGGCAACCCATTCCAGTATTCTTGCTTGGAGAATCTCATGGAGAGAGGAGCCTGGTGTGCTGTAGTTCATGGGGTCACAAAGAGTCAGCCATGACTGAGCATAAGAAGTTTCTAATGAAAAAACTATAGGTGCAGTAAATAATAATAATAATAATAAACTGTGGGTGCAGAGAGATTAGGAGTGAGGGTTGTGGGGTCACCGAGTCCTGGACTTGAGTCCCTGTTCTGCCAGCCACTGATGACCTTGGGGAAACGACATAACCTCTCTGAGCCCCAGTCTCTTTGCTTCGATTTAGCAGTGATAGTTGACACGCCACAGGGCAGGTTGAGGATTAAAAGAGCTTGCGCACAAGAAGGGCCCAGCACAGCCTCCCAAGACAACGTGTGCTTGAGAATGGGCATCATGTCCATTATTACTGAGGCGTCCAGTGCCGTTCCTGGAACACAATAAACAGTCAGCGAAAGCTATTATCATCACAACCTCCTGGCTTTTCTGGGCCCGGCGTTTATGACCTCAGCGGCAACCAAGCCGGGCTCCACTTTACATGGAGTCCTGAGAGCTTTCACCTCTTGCCAAGTGATCTTGGAGATGTAAGTGCTTGTGGCCACTCTGTTCTCCTGCCTTCCTGCTCCCCTCCCCCATCATTTAGTTCATTAAAAACAGCAGGGTTTCTCCTCCCCCTTTCTGGGTGTTTCTCCTCTCCTCTGTTCCTTCAAAGCCCAGTCCTGATTCATCCTCACCCACTAGTAACAGGGACCTTGAATGCACGTTCAAGAATGAGAGACTTGGAAGCAGGATTTGGACAAATTTACTTCTTAACCTGGAGAAGGCAGAGCAGCTGCCGTTTGCTCAGAGTTGTGAACCTAGCTTCTCGTATCTGCTCCTTTTGTGTGTGTGTGTGTGACTTGTAGTTGTTTCAAGACAATCAATTCAAATTCCTTCTCTTCCTGTAAGTCTTCCCAACCCTCCTATAGCAGGTCACCCATCTCTGGTTCTCCAACTAGAGGTGAACCTTCTGTGACCCTCTTGGCAGAGGTTACTTTACTTAGATGAGACATCTCTTAAGCCCCAGACTCCTTGGGATGGTACCCAAGGCCTTCCGCCTCCCTTTCAGTCTCCCAAGGGCATCTGCTCTTCTTTTTCTTTCCATGAGACTCCTGTTCATCTCCCACCCTGGAGAGGATTCGCCATCACTTTCTCCCTGCAGCAATTCATTGCTTATTCGTTCAGTTGCTGGGTGCCTCTCTGACTGGATCCACCCCGGGGCTGGTGATGAACGGCTGGAAAAAGGCCCCAAGTTCCAGTCCTGACTCAGCCTCCGCCTGGTTGAGTGACTGTTTGGTCCCTCTCTGTGCCCATTTCCCTGGGATGAAAACTGAGGCTGCTCTGCAGTCTCTGCCTTGCCCAGGGGTGGTGAGGGATTAGTTAACAGTGGTCTGGAATGTGCTTTTCTCCAGTGTCCAGAGTACCGATGAACTCAGTAATTACAATAATGCAAGTGAGGGGAAACGGCAATGGCCATTCAGCCTGAGGTCTTTCCACGAGCGGGTCAAGGTACAGAAGTGATTGTGATGGGAATGGGCAGATATGAGCTCTACAGCTCTGAGTAGCCCCAAAGGTCACCACATCTGGCCTTCCTCCACTTCCTCTTCTCGACACCCTATTTCACCAGACTCAGGGATTTTGCATATGTTATACTCTCTTTCTCCATCTCAATCTACCCCATTTTATCATGTTTTCAGTTTCACATATGACCTTTGGGACATAGAAGCTTGAACTAGCTCAAGCGCCTCGATTTTGTAGATGTGGAAACTGGTGCCCAGGCTGGGAAAGGGAATTGTTCAGGGTTGCAAACAATTACAAAGACTCAAGACAGGCCCAGAATCAGAGATCTTTGCTGGTCTCCCCTGTACATCTCCTCTACCCGGCCTCTGAGTTCTGCTTGCTGTTCACAGTCCAGTCGCTCAGTCGTGTCCACCTCTTTGCGACCCCATGGAACGAGACACACCAGGCTTCCCTGTCCTTCACCTTTGAGCTTGCTCAAACTCATGTTCATTGAGTCAGTGATGCCATCCAACCATCTCATCCTCTGTCGTCCCCTTCTCCTCCTGCCTTCAGTCTTTCCCAGCATCAGGATCTTTTCCAGTGAGTCAGTTCTTCGCATCAGGTGGCCAAAGTATTGGAGCTTCAGCTTCAGCATCAGTCCTTCCAGTGAATATGTAGGACTGCTTTCCTTTAGGATGGACTGGCTGAATCTCTTTTCTGTCCAAGGGACTCTCAAGAGTCTTCTCCAACACCACAGTTCAGCAGCATCAATTCTTCAGTGCTCAGCCTTCTTTATGGTCCATCTCTCACATCCATACATGACTATTGGAAAAACCATAGCTTTGACTAGATGGACCTTTGTCAGCAAAATAATGTCTCTGATTTTTAATATGCCATCTAGGTTGGTCATAGCTTTTCTTCCAAGGAGCAAGCATCTTTTAATTTCATTGCTGCAGTCTCCATCTGCAGTGATTTTGGAGCCCAAGAAAATAAAGTCTGTCATTGTTTTCATTGTCTCCCCATCTATTTGCCATGAAGTGATGGGACCAGATACCATGATCTTAACTTTTTGAATGTTGAATTTTAAGTTATCATTTTCACTGTCTTCTTTCACCTTCATCAAGAGGCTCTTTAGTTCTTCTTCACTTTCTCTCATAAGGGTGGTGTCATCTGCTTATCTGAGGCTATTGATATTTCTCCCTGCAATCTTGATTCCAGCTTGTTCTTCATCTAGTCAAGCATTTCACATGATGTACCCTGCATATAAGTTAAATAAGCAGGGTGACAGTACACAGCCTTGATGTGCTCCTTTTCCGATTTGGAACCAGTCCATTGTTCCATGTCCAGCTCTAACTGAGCTATGCTGGAGTTACTCCAGTTGGTCCTTCAGGTCATCCTCTGGGCCTGTCCACTTAGATGGAGCAGACGTTCCTGAGCGCGTGCTCTGTGTCAGGCTCTGTGCTTGGCTCTCAAGTGCATGAGGCTGAAATCCTCTCCTCAGATGGCGCGGGGTACATGCTGAGTGTGCAATACATGTATTGAATAGTTGCTTTCTTCATCACTGGATCTCCAGCTCCTAGCATAGGGCCTGGAACATGAGAGCTCCTCAACAGTTTTGAACAAGGACCTACAAGTCCTTGGCAACCTTACCAGGGGCTTCTGCATCAGGTTCTTATCCTCCAGTTCACTGTGTACATGCTACCAGGCAACTCTTCTCTAGACAAAACACTGCTAATGTCTGTACCTCCATTCTTTATTCACAGACTTTGAGCAGCTGCCCATTCCCTACCTGACACATATATACTTTTTTGCTTTGCACACTTGGCCTTGTCAGATGTGGGCTTGACTTCGCTCTTCAGCCCTGCCACTCAAGGCTACCTTCCTGAACAAACCCTGTAGCTAAAATGACCTCCGCTTCCCAATACATTTTCTCCTCCGCCTTTCCATCACAAGGTCATTCATTATATGCTCCCTTTGCCTGGAATCCATGCTCTACTCTTGGTCTCAGACGTCCCAATCCTTGGTGTTTGACCTATAGTTTATCTCCCCTACCCACTGGGAATCTGTTTATCTTTCAAACTCCATCCTAAGTGTCATTTTATCTTTGAAAATCTTCTTGTCATCATCACTTCTGCAGAGCTTAGACACCTCTTTTGTTGGCCTCATTTCTCTGAAGATCCTTTCTTGACACTTGCAACACTTTATCACCCATATCAATTTTTGGTCTGCCTCCCCCTACTCCAGTCTACCACCCAGCTGTTTGAAGGGTTGGGATTGTGCCCATATCCTCAGTCTAAACCCTCTAATGTAGAAGTGGTTGCTCCAAGATTCTCATATGGAAACAATACGTGGCTCAGTCCCTTCCATATGAAGCCTTTTGTCTCCCCCTCCTCCTTCCCCTACTGACACCACTGGAAGCAATTTCTTCATTTCCTGCTGTAGAATTTTCTTTCATTGGTGTTATTAACATGTCTGTTTTTTTTTCCTGTGATCTGTGATCAGCCGCCAGATTTTACCATCGTGGAAAGTGGGAGGATGGGAGTTTAAAAAGTTTGTTTGAAAAAAAAAAAGTTTGCTTGAGCCTTGGCCCCACCATAAACTTGCTCTGTGACCATGGGAAAGGTCCTCTTTGACTCTGAAAGTCTGTTTAGTCTCCGTGTCTATAAAGAAGGCATTGGACTAAAATTAGCGATCTCAAACTGGCTGCCCACAGGCCACATCTGGCGTGCAGATATCGTTTTGCTTGGCTCATAAAATATTTTGTTTTTTTTTTTTAAGTGGATAGATTTGAAAAATGAAAAGAAAAAAATGAGAAATTTCACACAACAGCTGGATTTCTAGCTTCTCTTGGAAGAATCAGAAGAGCTGCCAACACTGGGCGTCTCTCCTGCGTGGCGATGCACTGCCAGGATGCCGCTCTGCTGACTCCTCTGAAAGGGATGTGGGGTCCCTGTCCCTCTCGCCTGGTGACTCCCTAGGGCCGAGTGTCACTTGTCATTTATCATCATGTACGTGCTACTGACTTTCCCCCCATCCATTCCGCTTCCCTCATTTAAATACCAGCCTGGGGTCCAAAGTGGAGTAGGGAATGGCAACCCATGCCATGGAAAGTTGCCTGGAAAATTCCATGGACAGAGGAGCCTGGTGGACTGCAGTCCATGGTGTTGCAGAGAGCCACACGTATGGAGCATCTGAGCTCGCACACTGGTGTCCCACGGCTTGGAGGTTGGGACTGCTGACCTGGATGAGAGAGTTCAGGGCCGGTACTGCTCCGACGTGTTACATTTCCACCCCGGTTCTTCCGTTCCATTTCCCTGATTCCCCTTGCAGCTTCTGTCTCTCTAAAAATCCCCCAGTCCTGCTCAGTCATTTATCAGGGAAGGGGGTAGTGGGCAAGTGGTCTTTATCTTGACAGTGGAACATCTTTCCCTTCCTATAATCCCCGCATGTCCATCCTAATTACTTCCTTATCAGTCTCCACGGGGACATAGAGCAGGTAATTAGGAGAGGAATTGATGAGCTACCCTTCATCATTAAAGAGCCTGGTGGGAGAGGGGAAGGGGAGCCTCTGAACCCGGCAAGGAGAGTGGGGTTCCGGTCCCGAGTGGCTGGCTCTCGGTCATATGATCAGTCTAGGTCAGCCCAGCTCAGACTCGGGACCCAGTGAGCCGGCTGCTCCCACAGACATCAGAGAGGAGGCCTGGAGAGTTCCTGGCGACAGAGGAGATGGGAGGAGGGCTGTGTTGTCTGCGTGGCGGGGCCAGGAGGTGAGAGGCGAGCCCCTGCACTCTGGCCCAGACCCGCCATGTGATAATCCAGAGCAGTCTTGTACTTTCTTCTGGAAGGGCAGGCCAGTCTGTGCTGGACTTGCCAGAGCCTGGCTTGTCATCGGCCTCTCCCTGAGGGACCAGGGCCAGGAATCTCCACTTCGGATGGCGTCTCTTGTCTGCCTACTTTATTATTAAATACGTTACATGGATGATGCCGCAGCCTCTCGCCAACTAGCTGTTCCAGCAACATCTCACTCCTGCCCTCTCAAGTTTATTGCTCCTGAAACAGAGCATGCAGTGTGCTCAACTCTTCCCCCCGCCCCCTCGGATGCCCAAGGAACCCTTGCTTCTCTAGCTGTACGTCATCCAGGACAGGTCCTGCCTCCTGCAATAAATTCTCTTCAACACCACTCCTATCCCCCTCCAACTACCATCAGATCTAGCCTCTCCCTTCTGCAGGTAGAATAGACAGAGGGCTGACCTACAAATCTCATTTCTTTTTAAGGTGCTTAAATCTCTGCGGAGGCTCCTTTCAGGCTATCAGTGGAAGCTCTCAACCCTAACATGGCATGCAGGTCCTGGCAGAATCCAGACTTCTGTTCATCTCTCCAGCCTCATCGCCTGCCTGGCCTTGTCCCTGCTTCCTCAAACCCAGATAGCAGCCACGCACCATTTCATCCAGTCCTTTGAAGGAACCACATTCCTGTTTTTTCCTGTGTCTTCATACCTGCTTCCTCTGGTTGCAGTACTTTTGTTCTTGTTCTCCCTGAAAACCCTCCTGACCTTACAGCTGTCAGTGGAGTTGTTAGGTCCTCCCATGAGTTTGCAGGATCATTCCAGGGGTGGGTCTCCTACTCCAGCCTCCGCGGCCGCACTGCACTTGCCCACTGCATGCTTTCTGTGTGGCTGTGGGCGCCATGCGTCTGATCGGTACACGTTTATCCCCGGTAGGAGGGCACGTGGCCGTGTCTGTCTTGTTCCATTTTGTGACCCCTGGGTCTACCATGGTAGTCAGCTGATGGTTAGGCTGTTAGTAGATATTGATCACGTGAATTGAGTTAAATGCCAGTAAATTCAACTCAGTTTTACTCTGAGCCTTTATTTCGTCATCTGCAAAGTGTATATGTTATATATCTACCTTCCAACAATGAAAAGACAAAAAGGGAAAATGCACATGAAGAAAAAAAAAAAAATAATTAGAATGTCTCTTAGATGCTTCTATACGAGGGACAGATCTAATGTTGGAATGAGAGTCCATCCTGGATGCAGTTCACACTGAAATCGTGTTGACTTCTGATATTGAAGGTTTCTTTGTTGTCATGGAATCTTCCCCCACTCCTCCCAACCTCTTTTTCTGCATGCAGTGTTGGTGGTTCAGGATGAAGCAGGAGGCAGAATGGTATTCTGCACAGTTGGGGGCCTCTCCCTGGGACATGGTAAGGTCTGTAGGTTGGCACAGCCATAAAAGATTTTGGAAGCTAGTGTTCATGTTCTCTGAAGAGCCTCAGCCCAGGAAGAGCCAGAACCAGGAAGTCGATTCCAGGCACTGAGTAGAAGCAGGTAGGATCAAATGGGGGTGTGGCGCTGGGCCAGACGGAGGGTCTTAATTGATTGCCTGGAATGTCAATTTGCATTTGAGAAGGTGGCTTCAGGAATCAAGGCAAGCAGACTGTGCCCAGATCAGTTCATTGCAGCTGATTTCTTTGTTTTTGTAAGATAAATTGTTTTATTTTTCAAGCTGTGTGTGTGTGTGTGCCTCTGTGTGTGTGTGCATAAAAATGGTTCACTCTGTGTCTGCATTAGACCTGTTATGGGAATGGATAAACTTCAGCCCTCAGGACTGTCAATCTAACATCACACCTAAAACTAAATTAAAAAAAAAAATAAAACTGCAGAGGAGGAATTGGAATACCTTAGTATTTTTTTCTTTTTTTTTTTTTTTTTTTACCTTTATTAAATTCTGGTCTTGACTCTAGGAGAGAGGAGAAAAAAATCATTGTTTCTATTCTAGCCCCCGAAGGTGCCCATTACTGGGAAGGTTGAAGGAGTGTAATAACACCGCCAGAGACAGGAGAGTGTGTTGAAGATGCCCGCATCCTCTGCTTAGAAAGCAGAGCTGGGGAGAAAGCCTGCTTCTGAGCTAGCGCCCACCTGTGCGTGTGTGGTGCTGGGGTCAGGATGCCCCTCCGCCCAGAGCCAGCAGGGTTGGGGGGCCCTAGCGTAAGAGGAAGCAGTAGGGTGCTCTTGGAGCCCCAAGGAGCTGCAGCAGCGGGCTCTGTCATCTGCCACAGGAAACAAGACAGGTGAACTCGCGAGTGAAAAGACAGGTCCGGTTGGCAGAGCGGGAGCCACAGGCTTGAGTCCACATGCCCTGTTGCGCCATTCACTGCCTATGTGACACTGGGCGAGTCCTCCCTGCTTTCCAGGGCATCCTAGAAGTGTGTGGTAATAATAGGTTGTGAAGCGCCTGGACATCGGCGTGAGGACGTGTTGACATAAGATGCCCGGTGGGCCTGACACGTCGTAGGCAATCATTAAGTGCCAGTGTTCCCGTTCCTGCATTTCTTTATTCAGTCCCAGGCCATGGTGTTGGGAGGTCAGGATTTGAAACGTGATTAAGGCAGGGATCCTGCCCTCCAGGAGCTCAAGGTTTCGTTCAGGGCTGCAGAGAGAGAACCGCAGAGTGACTGAGCGAGCGTAACTTGCTTGCACACGTGGAAGCATCTTTCTGCTGTTGCAGCATCTTTCTGCTGTTGCAGCTTTACGAGGCTGTGGAAGATTTGGTGGAGGAACTGGCCCAGGAGTTGGGGAGCAGTAAAGGCTGGCCAGGTGGTGGAAGGTGGGACAGGACAGGGAGAGTAGATGCCAGACGGAGGGAACAGAATTTGCAGGTGGTAAGAGATACCATGGGGTGTTCCAGACCCTGCAGTTGCTTAGTTCTATATTATTGGGGTGGTACATTTTTATTATTTTTACTCTAGACCAGTGGTTCTCACCAGGAGGCAATTTTGTCCCCCTTGGGGACACTTGACGTGTTTGGAGACCTTTTTGGTTGAGTGTCACACAGTGTCACACGATGTCACAACCTGTGGAGTGGGACATGCTGCTGGTGTTTAGTAGGTGGAAGCCAGGGATGCTCCCCAGTATCCCACCTAGCACCGGAGGACCCCCACAACAAAGAATGATCCGGCTCCAAATGCCAGTGGTTCCAAGGTGGAGAAGTCCGGCTCCAGGACATCAGAACCTGGCCTGCTAGAGAAGGTGGTTTCCTAGGTGTTGACTCTCTGATTTGATTCTAGCCCAGGCTCCACTCTGCCCCTATCTCCTAATGTTACCGCGCTGACCCCACCTCTCTCAGAACTGGCTGTTCATGACGATGAATGAAAGGCAGCGGGGACCTGTGACTTGGTGTCACCCGTCAGAATTAGTCACCAGCAGCGGTTGGCACCTTAGCCTGAATCATTTCATGAGGTTATTCATTCATTGAGCAAGGAACTTGACTTTGGATGCCCGAGCAGGGGGACGGGTGGGGAGGAGATTGTGAAGTTCTGGGTCGTTTGGAGGACCAGGGAAGTCAGATAGAGAACTGTGGCTAGAGAGGTACAAGAGGTTTTCCCAGTGTCACAACGATTTTGTGGAGCATCTGCTCTTGACCTGGTGCTGATCTAGGCATGTCACTGAATCATTGCTTAGGGACGCATCAGTTCCTCCATTCAATCCATAAATATTCACTGAGCACCTATTGTATGCCTCACACTGTGTGAAGCACTGGACCTTGTGGTTTGGGAACTTTAACCCCATTTCACAGATGAGGAAACTGAGACCCAGAGAGGGGATGCCATTGCCAAAAGCCCCAGAACCTGCGCTCACATCCTAGGTGCCTTTCATAGCCAGATCTCCTTCCCATGGACTGAAGTGGCTGTGTGCCTCTCCCCAGCTGGGCTAGGACTTCGGTTTCCTCTTGTCTGTGTCTGACATTACGTGAAGGAAACTTGATGGAGCGCGGTGCGTGTCCCTGCTTGACAGAGCGGTGGAGGAGATATGCATTTTTACGCGTCAGGAATGTGTGGGAGAAAACAAGGAGCTGGAATGTCAGGCTGCCCAGCAGCCCAAGCTGCCTCTGCACACTTCACATTTTGATTTCCAGAGGCTTTCTTTATTCCTGCTGTTGTGTTTGTTTCAGGAAGGGATGCAAAGAGGAAATGGACTGCTGTTCTTTCTGTGATGTGGTGTTGGTGGGTGGCCCTTATGGGGAGCTTGGGGTCGGGGAGGTTAGGTTAGGTTAGGTTAACCTGAGGTTAGGTTAGGTCAGGTTAGGTTAACCTGAGTCCTCGGTTAGTCCTTAGGCCAGGAATGCAGAGAGCTCTGAAAGGGGTGATTCATACATCTCCCAGAGCTGTCCAGAGTCTGAGAACGAAGTAGAGGTTCTGCTCTTCCAAGTGCCTTGCAAGGAAGCAGAGGTTCTGAATCTCATAGTAAAGAGGGGCAGAGTGATAGTGTGGGATCAACATGGACTTTAAAGTTAGACCTTCATGGAATCCGAAGTCCAGAGCTACCACTTCTTCGCTCTGTGGCCTTGCTTAACCTCTCTGTTTCCTAACTGGTTGATTCTAAGAAGTAAATATGATCTTACATGGAGAAGTCTTTCCATCTTTTCCACTGAGAGACATGCAGAACAGTCTCGTGTGATGATTCTCAGACCTGGACACAAAGTCAGCCCAGGTGGACACTGATACCTTGGCCCCTGCCGGATTCCTGTCTGAGGCCAGTGAAGGTAGGCCTTGGAAACAGGCATCTCGAGGAGAATCCCAGTGGCCCTTGTAAGGCGAGTGCAGAGAAAAAGACAGGAAGCCGGACAGTCAGACAAGAAAAGGGAAATTTATTAGAGGGAGAAGAGAGGGTGAGCGGCCCTTAAGGAGAACCAGTTCCTCCCTTTTCTGACGGAATCCTCCTTATACCCCGCCAATGTCAAGTTCTCTGAAGGGGTGGTCACGCAGCCGGAGGTCTGGAATCTGGTGGTCTCACAGCTTCGAGAAGATAGGCACCAGTGAGATTACGGGATGCCATTTGGGCAGTTTGGTCAGTCTCATGGATCACTGATTTATTCTTTGTTTGCAAGGTCGACGTAACGAGCCACCTTATCAATGAGACCCCATGTGGCCCTATCAGTCCTTACTGGGGCTAAATAAGTAGGGGAAACAAGCCTCTGTGATCCCTTAAATCAACAAGTCTCTCTGACACCCACTGAACAAGCTCACCTGGTGGCTTAACCTGACTCTCCCTGCTGTCTTGTGAAATAGATATTTTCCCTGTCCTCATTTTGTGGGTAAGAGGACCAAAAGGCGTATTTAAAGCAATCCCTATTTAAGTCACCTTTCAGTGCATCAGATCCTCGAATGCAGGAGGCAGGAGAGAGATTGTGGGGCTGGAAATCGGGCAGCCGTGCGTCCCACCACGTGTCCTGTGGGTCTCAGGCATTTTAACTCATGTCCATATCTCTTGGCCTCAGGTTTCTGATATGTGAAGTAGGGACCACTAACAAGCAGAAACTCAGACTCCTCACTTACACTTAAAGTAGACTGGGATGAATTTCTTATTCCCATTTCACAGGACAGTAACTTATCTGAGGCTTTACAATTATAAATTGATAGACTCTAGTTTTTCTTTTTTTTTCCCTCAGCTAGGCTGGATGCCTCCCTGTGCTGCCAGGAGAAAGCCCTGGATTAAAATATGGGTGAGATTACATTCGGTATTTGTCACATGAAGGTGCAACTGTAGATCTGCATAAAACAACTCATTACAGGGCCTCACTACACATTTAATAAAAATCATGTTCAGAGAGGAACACGGCCCTTAATGATTACTTCAATCTTATCAGAATAAATGGTTCTCTTAGAGCAAAAAGGCTCACCCTTTGCAAGAGAAGGAACTTTCCCAAGAGCCTTTGGAAAAAGCAACTCTCTAAGTGGTACCCTGTGTAAGACACAGGTGCCCCAATTTGCCTCCCATGGTGACAAGCTGAGCCCCCAGCCCTCAGAGCAGCAGAACCAGCATTGGCGTCGGTCCTTCTGCGGTACTGTGTTTTCACAAAGGGCTTTATCACAGCGAGGTCTGGGAGCTTCTGTAACCCTGGGCCTTTCCCAGGGCACCCAGTTAGGGGGACGTGACAGCCAGTGGCTGAGACACAGGGTTCAGGTTATCTTCTAGCTTGGGCAGTCCTGGGTGACCGTTGGCGCCTCCTTTTCCACTGGAGGCCCCCACGTTTTCATCACCAAAGGAGTGTGTTGCCTACCTGTGTGCTGAACCCCTGCCAGAGTCATGTTCATGACTGAGTTAGCTCCCATGCTTCCCTGGAGGCTCAGATGGTAAAGAATCTGCTTGCAATGCAGGAGACCCAGGTTCGATCCCTGGGGCGGGAAGATCCCTTGGAGAAGGACATGGCAACCCACTTCTGTATTCTTGCCTGGAGAACTCCATGGACAGAGGAGCCTGGTTGGCTGCAGTCCACGGGGTCGCAAAGAGTCAGACACGACTGAGTGACTAACACTCATTTTTACCTGGTGCCCCACGCTCAGCAAACATTTAAAGGGTGATGCATATCTCGGAGAGCACAGCATGACTAAATTGGCCCTGACCTTGGTTCAGGGCTTCCCTTGTGGCTCAGCTGGTAAAGAATCCGCCTGCAACATGGGAGACCTGGGTTCCATCCCTGGGTTGGGAAGATCCCCTGGAGAAGGGAATGGCTGCCCACTCCAGTATTCTGGCCTGGAGAATTCCATGGACCATATAGTCCATGGGGTCACCAAGAGTCTGACATGCCTGAGCGACTTTCACTTTCACTTTGGGTTTCTGGCCTCTCTTGTACCAGAGGCTTCTTCAAAATCTGCTGAGTCTCCCAACTGTCTTCTTCCTTTGGCCAGAAAACAGGAAAGTCTAAGACAGACCAAGTCTTGAAAGAGGCCTGGGGAGTTTGGAGTAACCTAAGCTGTGAGATGCCTGTGGTTCTGTTATATTCAGGGAACGGTGATGATAATGGCTAACATTTATAAGATATAGATTTTTTATGCCCAAGTTGTAAGTTGTAAGCATGTTGCACGTGATAGTATATCTCAGTCTCACAAAATTCAGGGATAGAAGCGTTATTATTATATCCCCATTTTATAGATGGGAACATTGAGGCCTAGAGAACATGAGCTGCTTTGAAAGGCACACAGACCAGTGAGTGGCTGAGGAAGGATTTGCACTCAGTCAGGCTGGCCCCAGAGACACCGCCTTTATCCTGGGCCATGCAGCCTCGCTAGTGAGCATCCCGTAACTTGGCCCGACAGCTCCATTCTGCCTGCCCTCCGCTGTGGCTGCAGCAGGAGTCCAAAAGAAAGCAGAGAGGCTCTGGGCCACCTTGGATCTGGGACCTTGCTGAGCTCCCAGCACCTCTGACCAGGGGTTCAACCGTCTCCACACACCCAGTCCTGGCGGCTCTCCGCCCTGGGCCACGGCCCCTCTCTGGAGTGGACAGCTAAGGGCTGGCACTTGGCCTGATTTCACTGAGTGTCAGGGACTCTGCCAGTGCCGTGGCAGGGAGGGCTGCTCCTGTGTTCAGGGCCAGCTCTCTCTGGGGAGTCCTCCCTGTGGGTTCTCCCAAGGCTAGTGGGGGAGGTGGGTGGTCTCTGCAGCGGGGCTGATGACGGGCAGCGGATGGAGGTGCTGCCCCTCCCCGGAGCATCGCAGGATCACAGGGCGTGAAAGCGTCTTGAGTAAAAGGCCTGGGTTTGACAATAGATGATAGCATGAGGAGTAAGAAATGAGATGACAGGCAAAGCCCTGGTTCTGCTGTTTACTCACAGTGTGATCCTGGGCAGGAGACTCAGCTGTCTCGGAACTCTGGTTTCTCCACCTGTAAAATGGGGCCGCGAGCTTACATTCATGAGTGTGTTCATTCAGCGCGTCTGTACTGGGCAGCTGCTGTCTGCCAGGCGTGTTCTAGGCGCTCCTGATGCAGCAGTGAGTGACGGCCGCATGGAGCCGGCCCCGAGTGCCTTTTCAGAGCTGGTGTTCGGTGGGCCTCGGGCTTATGGCGGGTGGGGGCGGTGTATGGGGTATATGGAGGCAGAACTGTATGTGGACGTGTATATGGAGGATGCTCCCGGAGGCTTGGAGATCCCATTTAGTGGTCTAAGGCTATTTCAACAACATAAAAGTCTCCAGAATGGTTTCATTTCAGCATTCTGAGGGAGATGGAATTATGTGTGCCTGTGAGTGTGTGCATGTGTGCAAAAGAGAGGGAGAAGCTGGGGGAGGAGAGGAGAAGTGGGGTGAAAGGAGAGAGAGAGGAGACAGGCTGGTGAGGTGGCGGGACCATAGAGGAAAAGGGGGAAGGGGGAGGAACAGGGCGACGAAGGAGGAGGAAGTCACAGACGGAAGGATAAGCAGAGCCAGGGGCTCCGCGGCCATCGTCCTGGGGCCAAGAGAGACCCGCGGGGCCCCGGGACCCTCCTGAGCTCCGCTCTGCGCCCCCTCCATCTTCCGTGGACTCTGGGGCAGCTTCTGACCTCTCCTGGCCTCAGAGGCGAAAGGATCTCCAGGGCCCCACCAGCTGTCTGTCTGTCTTCACGGAGCGGCGAGCCCCACCTGGCCTGGGGTTGGTTCTACCCCCCACAGTGCCCGCGAGGAAACCTGGAAGTGGGGGGCCCAGCAGGTGCGGGTTTTAGGGGGTCCGCGTCCAGCTGTTCTTGGAGGCAAGGACACATGAGGTGGGCAGCTAGGCGCGTGTTGTCCCGTGTCCCTCCAGGCGGGGCTCTGGGCTGCCTCCTGAACATTCAGTGTACTGCGGCCCAGGGACCAAGAGCAGCATCCCTCCCAGGGCCTCTCCTCTCTCCAGCTCCCCGAGAGGCTCTTGTGAGAGAGAGAGAGAGTGAAGACCCTGCCGTAGAGAGAAAGTCTACCGTAACTCCTTTCCTTCCTTCCCCCATCCTCTCCACCCTTCCCTTCCATTGGATTATCAATACTGATCAGCAAGTTATGTCTGCTTTTTAATTACCCCTGGGTGATGGCTGAGCTCCCCAAGCAGAGAGCAAGGGAAGTGGCTTGCCTGGAGGTACAGTAAATCTCCTGCATATGAATCAGTTCCGTTCCAAGAGTGTGTGTGTAAGCCCCACAAAGTTAGCCTAGGTACCCAGCTAACCCAGTTGGCTATAGAGTACTGTACTGTAATAGGTTTATAATAGTTTTCGCACAAATAATGCCTAAAAACAAACACAGAAACAAAACATCTTTAATCTTACAGTACAGTACACTGAAAAGTGCAATAGTACCAGCTATATCACTACTGCATTTATACTAGGTTCCAGACATCCTGGGCTTAAAGATTCTGTACTCTCTGCAGCCCATAGATGTGTGCATGCTCCATCGTGTCTGACTCTTTGTGACCCCGTGGACTGCAGCCTCCCAGGCTCCTCTGTCCATGGGATTCTCCAGGCCAGAATATTAGAGTGGAGTGCCACGTCCAGTACTCCAGGGAATCTTCCTGACCAGGGATCAAACCCAAGTCTCCCCTGCCTCTTACGCTGGCCGGTGGATTCTTTACCACTGAATCACCTGGGAAGCCGTACTCCTTACAGTACTGTGCAGTAAAGTACGCAAAAGTGCAACCGCTGGTAGAGGTTGCACACACGTGACAGTATACGCCAGATGTGAGCTCACTTACACACGCACGTTCGTGTCTTTGAAAGTTCACAACTTGAAGGTTGGTGTGTGGGAACTTAACTGTGCTCAGTAGCCCGTGTTGGAGCCAGCACACTTCACAATGCTACCTGACTTCACAGCCCACAGTCAGGGGAGCCATTACAGAGGAGTGGCTAATTGCATGGGCTGGATTTCCAGACACTGTGTGATTTGCAATTAGTGATCAGATCTTTTAGCACTTCATTTATGTCTGTTTGCTTTTTATCATTTGTATGATGGGGCGGCCGAGGATGAGATGGGTAGATAGCATTGCTGACTCAGTGGACGTGAATGGGGGCAAACTTTGGGAGACAGTGGAGAACAGAACCCCTGCCATCCATGAAGTTGCAAAGAGTCGGACACAACTTAGCGACTGAACAACAGCATGATGGGATTGGTATGAGTATCTTCCTTCTAATATTGTTGGGAAGGTGATATGAAATAAATAATTCATTTAGATCACTTCAAAGTTCTGAGCACATAGCAAACCCTCAATTCATATTACCTCTTATTGTCAAAGTAGGAAGTCAAGAAACACCTGGAGTAACAGGCAAATTTGGCCGTGGAGTACAGAATGAAGCAGGGCAAAGGCTCATAGAGTTCTGCCAAGAGAACGCACTGGTCATAGCAAACACCCTCTTCCAACAACACAAGAGAAGACTCTACACATGGACATCACCAGATGGTCGACACCGAAATCAGATTGATTATATTCTTTACAGCCAAAGATGGAGAAGCTCTATACAGTCAGCAAAAACAAGACCGGGAGCTGACTGTGACTCAGATCATGAGCTCCTTATTGCCAAATTCAGACTTAAATTGAAGAAAGTAGGGAAAACCACTAGACCATTCAGGTATGACCTAGATCAAATCCCTTATGACTGTATAGTGGAAGTGAGAAATAGATTTAAGGGACTAGATCTGATAGACAGAGTGCCTGATGAACTATGGACGGAGGTTCGTGACATTGTACAGGAGAAAGGGATAAAGACCATCCCCGTGGAAAAGAAATGCAAAAAGGCAAAATGGTTGTCTGAGGAGGGCTTACAAATAGCTGTGAAAAGAAGAGAAGTGAAAAGCAAAGGAGAAACAGAAAAAGATATTCCTGTTTGAATGCAGAGTTCCAAAGAATAGCGAGGAGAGATAAGAAAGCCTTCCTCAGCTATCAATGCAAAGAAATAGAGGAAAACAACAAAATGGGAAAGACTAGAGATCTCTTCAGAAAATTAGAGATACCAAGGGAACATTTCATGCAAAGATGGGCTCAATAAAGGACAGAAATGGTATGGACCTAACAGAAGCAGAAGATATTAAGAAGAGGTGGCAAGAATACACAGAAGAACTATACAAAAAAGATCTTCACGACCCAGATAATCATGATGGTGTGATCACTCACCTAGAGCCAGACATCCTGGAATGTGAAGTCAGGGGGGCCTTAAAAAGCATCACTACAAACAAAGCTAGTGGAGGTGATGGAATTCCAGTTGAGCTATTTCAAATCCTGAAATATGATGCTGTGAAAGTGCTGCACTCACTATGCCAGCAAATTTGGAAAACTCAGCAGTGGCCACAGGACTGGAAAAGGTCAGTTTTCATTCCAGTCCCAAAGAAAGGCAATCCCACAGAATGCTCAAACTACTGCACGATTGCACTCATCTCACATGCTAGCAAAGTAATGCTCAAAATTCTCCAAGCCAGGCTTCAGCAATACGTGAACTGTGAACTTCCAGATGTTCAAACTGGTTTTAGAAAGGGCAGAGGAACCAGAGATCAAATTTCTAACATCCAATGGGTCATTGAAAAAGCAAGAGAGTCCCAGAAAAACATCTACTTCTGCTTTATTGACTCTGCCAAAGCCTTTGACTGTGTGGATCACAATAAACAGTGGAAAATTCAGAAAGAGATGGGAATACCAGACCACCTGACCCACCTCTTGAGAATCCTGTATGCAGGTCAGGAAGCAACAGTTAGAACTGGACATGGAACAACAGACTGGTTCCAAATAGGAAAAGGAGTACATCAAGGTTGTATATTGTCACCCTGCTTATTTAACTTATATGCAGAGTACATCATGAGAAATGCTGGGCTGCAGGAAGTACAAGCTGAAATCAAGATTACTGGGAGAAATATCAATAACCTTGATAGGCAGATGACACCACCCTTATGGCAGAAAGTGAAAAAGAACTAAAGAGCCTCTTGATGAAAGTGAAAGAGGAGAGTGAAAAAGTTGGCTTAAAGCTCAACATTCAGAAAACTAAGATCGTGGCATCCAGTCCCATCACTTCATGGCAAATAGATAGGAAACAGTGTCAGACTTTATTTTTCTGGGCTCCAAAATCACTGCAGATGGTGATTTCAGCCACGAAATTAAAAGACACTTACTCCTTGGAAGGAAAGTTATGACCAACCTAGATAGCATATTAAAAAGCAGAGACGTTACTTTGCCAACAAAGGTCTGTCTAGTCAAGGCTATGGTTTTTCCAGTAGTCATGTATGGATGTGAGAGTTGGACTGTGAAAGCTGAGTGCCGAAAAATTGATGCTTTTGAACTGTGGTGTTGGAGAAGACTCTTGTGAGTCCCTTGGACTGCAAGAAGATCCAACCAGTCCATCCTAAAAGAGATCAGTCCTGGGTGTTCATTGGAAGGACTGATGCTGAAGCTGAAATTCCAATACTTTGGCCACCTGATGTGAAGAGCTGACTCATTTGAAAAGATCCTGATGCTGGGAGGGATTGGGGGCAGGAGGAGAAGGGGATGACAGAGGATGAGATGGCTGGATGGCATCATCAACTCGACGGACATGAGTTTGAGTAAACTCCAGGAGTTGGTGATGGACAGGGAGGACTGGCATGCTGCGATTCATGGGGTCACAAAGAGTCAAACATGACTGAGTGACTGAACTGAACTGAACTGTTATTGTCATCTTCCCACAATGAGTGGGAGATTCAAATTAAGAAGTCCTCTAGCAAAGACGTATCTTAAGAGGTCAGAGTTAGGGAGAGCTGGCCCACTGGACTGAATTTAGGGAATGGAAAATGCAGTGAAAAGTTCTGCTCAAGAGTTCAAAGAAATAAGTACAAAGTTGCGAAGAAAGAAAAAATATTTGCCGAGAACTTCTGTTTGCCAGATGTTGCACAGATCCCAGCAGCCCTGGGGAGGAAAGTGATATGATCCTATTTTTTCTTTTAGATGAGGAATCTCAGTTTTAGAGAGTTAGAGGGATTTGTCCAAGTTCACATATCCAAGTAAGAATTCCAGGAGGAGTTGTAATCCAGGCTGGCTCCAGAACCACATGCTTGTCAGTCTCCCATCCCTGGGCCACGGTTGGCAATTGGGGGGAAGCTGGTGAAGCAATTGAATTTCAATGTCGTAGCAACTTGGTTGAGTACAAAGGCATTGCTCCTGGGTTGCTATTCTTAAAACTGGAAGACAGGCTCGACCGTTTCACTATTTAGCATTCCATAAGGACTTCTTGAGTATTTCTGTGCTTATTCTTTAAAATATAGAAAAGGGGAGAAACTTACTTTGTATAATAAGTTCATAAAACTTTGTGAAGTACCTAGGTCATTTAGGAAGGTGTCAGCATGTATGGTTCTAACAAGGCTTGAGTTTCTAAATTCAAAGTATTTTGATGGAAAACTTCACGGTATGTTGGAGTACGTATTTGTTACTCATGTCATGGGTGTGTTTTGAAGGAGCCATTCCAAAGCTGAGAAATTCTTCTCTCATGCACCTACTGTAGTATCTCAATTTCAGATCGTTCTTGGGTCCTTCTGTTGGAACCAATTCCCAAGAGTTTTCTTCACTGACACAGGTGGTCTTAGGGGACAGTCTGGTGGAATGTGAATCAGCAAGAATCTGAGCCATCACCTATAAAAATATCAAAGGTTAAGGCAAGGCTTTAGAGACCAGAAAAGATCTGAAAGAATTTGTCCTTAAATAATCCTGCGTAGGTCAGAGCTGAGTGGGGAATGATCCAGGAAACGCTGGGGAACTAACAGGCGGCTGGAGGGCCACCGGGCCTGGTGTCGGAGTTGGTGAAGTGGGGAGCGATGTTTAGATCTTGGTAAAAGAGGATTACATGAGGTTTGGGGAGATGGATGTGAACTTCAGATGTGACCACCAATACCCATTCTCTGAACCTCGTATCTTCATCGCTAAGGCAGACTCTGGTTTTCCTGGGATACTGTTTGTTCAAAATAAATTAGGCTCCCATCTGTATGTCTCTTCACTTAGACATTCAGGGTGGGGGTAGGCAGGCTCACTCTGTGTGTGTCTGCCTGTGAGTGAGGCAGACACATTCTTAGCAGTGTTTTATGAAAACAATGAAATCTAAAAAGCCCCAATAGCTACAGCTTCTCTATCCTTTTCAGAGAGGTGTCCTTGGGGATTCAAGCCTTAAGGCGTTGTCTAGCAGTGCATTAGAAACCTGTTAAAAGCCTTTGCCTGTTCGTTAGGGAAGTGATACATACTTTTGTTGTTGTTGTTGTTCCAGATAAGGAAGGGATTTGCAGGAAGAGAGGGGTGAAAGGAGCATTTAAGAAGCAGCGACATCAGTGTCAAGGCACAAAGGAAAAAAGAAAGTTCCAGAGAATGTTTTAAACGTTGAGAAAGACAGGCCTTGTCTGGTCTGGCTTTCAAGACCTAGATACCCTTGACCAATTTGCCAGGAGACAGTCAGGCCCTCAGTGCAGGTGATGACTCTGTCCTGAGCTTTCTGATCACAGGTGACCCCGTGGTTCACACCGAGATCATCCCCAGTGTCTGACACCTGTCGGGACTGGGCGGTGCCAGGGCTTCACATCTCCGTGACTTTGCAAGGTCACCCGGCAGTCCGTGTGCCCAGTGTCATGAGCCAGGGGCACCCGAGGGCTTGTTTTTCTTCAGCGTGGGTTTTGCACTTTTGTGTCCAAAGAGCTTTTCCTGCTATCTTCACCTGGCAAACACCTGTCCGCTCCTCACGGCGGTGCTGGGGCAGCATCCGTCCAGGAGACACCATGCTTGCCCCTTAAGGTAAAGTCAGTCATCACCTCCTGTGTATTACCGCTCTGTCGTCTGCACGATTCCGGAGCCGCATTTCTCACTGTGATGCCCCGATGAGCTGAATGCTCCTCCCTCCACCCTGAGGCCTTACTGCAGCAGGGGAGGTCTGACCCCTCTGTCTCCTGGGTGTCCTGTGCTCACAGGCTCCTTGGGGCTAGAGCTCGGGAGATATGACATAATCCAAAGAGAGGAGTCAGGTCGGCACCAGAGCCCAGGGCTCCAGTGTCCAGTGGTGGTTTAGTTGTTGTGTCCGACTCTTTGCGACCCCGTGGACTGTAGCCCACCAGGCTCCTCTGTCCCTGGGATTCTCCAGGCAAGAATACTGGAGTGGGTTGCCATGCCCTCCTCCAGGGGATCTTCCCGACCCAAGGATCGAACCCTGGTCTCCTGCACTGCAGGCAGATTCTTTACCAACTGAGCCACCGGGATCCAGCATCCTGAAAGTCTGCCGTAACCACACATGTGTCCTTCCCAAGACCCGTTTCGTCCAACCCCCACGCAGGGAACTTCAGTGCAGACAGTGAGGGGCAAATGAGATACACTGGCACCCAGGGCTGTGTGTTAGCTCTGCGATGAGTCAGGTTTCTAAACGAGGGGGTCTTTTTTTTAACTTTTTATTTTATGTTGGAGTATAGCTGCTTAACCGGCTTCCCAGGTGGCACAGTGGTAAAAAAAAAAAATCCCCCTACCAATGCAGGAGACGCAGCAGACCCAGGTTCGATCCCTGGGTTGGGAAGATTCTCTGGAGAAGGAAGTGGCAATCCACTCCAGTATCCTTGGGAAATCCAATGAACGGAGAAGCTTGGTGGGTTATAGTCCATGGTGTCGCAGAGAGTCAGACACGACTGATCACACATGTGCATAGCTGATGAACAGTGTCGTGATGGTTCCAGGTGAAGGGACTGCAAAGGGCCTCAGCCACACACACATACGTGTCCGTTCTCCCCCAGGCTCCCCTCCCATCCAGGCCGCCACGTAACTCTGAGCAGAGTTCCCCATGCTGTACAAGGTGGCGTTAGTCACTCAGTTGTGTCTCTTTGCGACCCCATGGACTGTAACCCACCAGGCTCCTCTTTTCATGGACTTCTCCAGGTGAGAACACTGGAGTGGGTAGTCATTCCCTTCTCCAGGGGATTTTCCCGACCCAGGGATTTACCCAGGTCTCCTGCATCGCGGGCAGTCTGAGCCACCAGGGAACCTTCTAGTTAAGGGAGCTTATCGGTGGCTTTATTTCCTTTGTTAGGAGTTGGGCAGGGAGAGTGGAAGTGACATAAACAGTGAAACCACATTAGTAAACAAAGGGATGCCAGCAGTCTCTGGATTCTGCAAACTTCCATTGGGAGTGAGACATCATGAAGACAGGTGGGGCGGCCACATGGCCTTGATGCATTTTGCACGGGTTTGTTCCAGTTTTTATTGGAATCCTGAAAGGATTCAACACATTTCAAAAAGGCTGAGAGCTCTCGGACTTCTGATCTCTTCATTTTATAGACAGGAGGATGGAGGCTCTGGCAGGGAATAGGTCCATTCAAAGTCATAACACATAAGCCAATGGCAGGGTTGGGTATGAAACCCTGAACCCCATGCCCCTGTTCTAGGGAGACTTATGAGCCAAGTCTAGACCAAAACTCCCAAATCTTCATCATTTCAGGAATATCATCATCATTGCGGCCACATCTGCATTCTCTTCTGCATTTTTCCTAAAGTGATATATGTATTATAAATGGAAACTTTAGTATCATGATGATAAATGGAAAACGCATCACATTCTAAAATCAGGATATAAAAATAAGTACAATGAAAGCAAAGCAGCGAGGTTACGTTCTAGCACCTGGGGCTAGCAGCCCAGGGGATTTGAGCCTGAGGGCTGCTCTCTCTGGCTTGTTAGAGACACTGAAGCCCTCACCGATACTCTCTCCTGGGGGTCAGTGGGAGGGCTGAAAGCCACTGGAGGAGGATATGAATTTCTCAGGTCGTTATTTTCTGTTCATTAATTTGATAAAAATGGGCAGGTGTGCACTCATCCTCTGCACCAGCATCAGTGTATCCCCTCACATTTTGGAAAATGTCCCTTAATATATTAGCAGCAAGAGGGAAGCCTTAGAGGCAAGGGGACTTTTCTCGTTACCTTGATGATGGCTAGTCTGTACTGCGTGTCGACCCTGGGCTTGGTGTTTTACCTACAATGCTTCCTCTGATAAATGCAGTCAGCTGTCCTACTTAAAGATGGGGAGACTGAGGGTCAGTAACTTGCTCAAAGTCTTGTAGACGCTAACTGGTGGAGTCAGGGGTCCCCTTGGTGGTCTGGCTCCAGGTTCCCCGTTTTAACCATCTTGTTTTGATCCTAATGGGGGCCAACTCAGAAGCCCTTTGGAATTTTTCTCCCAAGGAAAGCCAGAAAGAGCTTCAGCAGGGATATACGGTGGGTTTCATGAGAAGGGCATTTGCTCAGTTAATACATATTAATGAGCACTTAATATATGCTAGGCATTCCATTAGTTTCCTCGGGGACACAGCAGTGAACAAAACGGGCAAAAATCCTTGCAGCTGTGGAGTTTACTTTCTAGTATGTATGTGTGTGCGCATAGGGCAATTAAAAGGAAAGTATAAATCATGAATAATGAGGTTTATTAGAATAGGTGACGGTCCACCTGATTTCTCCTTCTGAACGTGCCCTTCACACGTTCACTTGGCGTATTTGGGCTTATTTCTGCGTCTGTTAAACAAAGAGCGGGCAAGATGCTCAGTTTGCAAACTCTGAGGTTCTGAGTGGGTTTGTGCTTCCCTTTTGCTGCTGAGGCCAGGAAGGGAGCCTGGTGATTCCTTGAGCTTTCTCTTGGCGTTGGGTCCTAAGAGCCGGAATGACTGCTATCTGCCTCTGGTGGGAAGTAGGGCCTTGAACATCATTCCCAACTGGTCACAAGCAGGGTCTGTGGAGGTGATTTCATTAGAAGGATACATTTAGAGATCAGTTATAATGTTCTGTCATCTTCCTCATATCTTCACATAAAGTAGCTTTGGGGGGGGAGGTAGTGGTAAGCCTACCATTTATATTGAGGGTTTGTATCTATGCCTGATGCTTCATTAAGTACTTTACATGCAGCATCTTTATGAGGCTCACGGCAGCTCTGTCTTAAATTAGGCTCCTCTAGGAGCAGACCTTGGGGCAAGGGAATGAGGGCAAGTGATGTATTTGCCCCAAGAGGGCAAACGAGGCAGATCCAGGCCAGAACCCAGTGAAAGGAGTAGAGCTGAGCAAGGGCTCCTGTGGGCATCAGGGACTCAGGCCCACTGAGGAGCTCAAAGGGATAGTCTGCTGGTGGTGGTACTTAAGCTGCTCAGTCATGTTTGACTCCTGTGACCCCGTGGACTGTGTAGCCTTCCAGGTTCCTGTCCATGGGATTCTCCAGGCAAGAACACTAGAGTGGGTCACCATTTCCTTCTCCAGGGGATCTTCCTGACCTAGGACTCGAACCCAGGTCTCCTGGATTGCAGGCAGTTCTTTACCAACTAAGCTACAAGGGAAGCCCAGTAGCTTGCTGCTGCTGCTGCTAAGTCACTTCAGTCGTGTCCAACTCTGTGTGACCCCAGAGACAGCAGCCCACCAGGCTCCCCTGTCCTTCACTCTCTCCAGGAGTTTGCCCAAACTCATGTTCATTGAGCCGTGTTCAGTGATGTCATCCCACCATCTCATCCGCTGTCACCTTCTGCCCTCACTCTTTCCCAGCATCAGGATCTTTCCCAATGAGTCGGCTCTTCGCATCAGGTGGCCAAAGTATAGGAGCTTCAGCTTCAGCATCAGTCCTTCCAATGAATATTCAGGGTTGATTTCCTTTAGGATTGGCTGTTCTGATCTCATTGCTGTCCAAGGGACTCTCAAGAGTCTGTTCCAACACCACAGTTCAAAAGCATCAATTCTTTGGTGCTCAGCCTTCTTTATGGTCCAACTCTCACATCTGTACATGACTACTGGAAAAACCATAGCTTTGACTAGACGGACCTTTGTCAGCAAAGTGACATCTCTGCTTTTTAATATGCTGTCTAGGATTGTCATAGCTTTTCTTTCAAGGAGCAAGCGTCTTTTAATTTCATGGCTGCAGTCACCATCTGCAGTGATTTTGGAGTCCCCCAGAAAATAAATTCTGTTACTGTTTCCATTTCTCCCCCCATCTATTTGCCATGAAGTGATGGAACTGGATGCCATTTCATCTCCACTTTATCTCAGGCATATCCTTTCCTCTCCTTGGGCCTCAGTTGGCTCATCTGTTTTTTTTTTTTTTTTTTAAACCTGTTGCTCCAGGGATAGAAGGATCACTTCCTCTCTAGCCCCTTCCCCTTGTCTAGGAGAGGAGAGCTCTCTCATATCTGTTCCTTCTTTTGGTTCAGTGACCTCAAGGTGAGATTTTCTCATCTTGAAAATGCATTGCCTGTCACAGAGCACATTCAGAAAAGAGCATTGATCTGGGGGTCAGAAGGGCAGGCCCTCATCCCGGTCCAAACGTTTATTGTACGGTGACCTTGGCCAAGACCCGTCACCTCTTCCGACCTCAGTGAAGGGTTGCTGTCTCTGGATTATCTCCCAGGGACCACCCAACTGTGTTCTCCTCTGCTAAACAGCCAGTACTGTCAGGATCAACCAGCCGTCTCAGGTCATAGATGCAGCTACAGTAAGAGGGGCAGTGAGAGGAATGAATGTTTTGGAGCGAGGACCAGGGGCTTAGGTCGTATGGTCTGAATGCGGCCTCTGCTGTTGAAATCCCGTGTGGTCTCTGCTTAGTGTCATTTGTCTGAGCCAGATGCTTGTGTGTGTGTGTGTGATATGTATGCATCCATATGTACAGACATACACATGTATCTATGAATTTATAATGGATTGTGAGACTGTGTGTGAAAGGGTTGATGGGTAATAATGCTTGTTGTTGTGAGCAGATTTATGGCCAGGAACAGGGGAGGTGTGTTAAGGTCATTTTGCATTTCTGCTTCCTTGCTGATTTGGAAAGTAATTGTGCAGATATTTTTGAAGCAGCTGAACCCGCTTTAACATGAAAGAGACCTTGCTCCATGCTGCTCTGGGAGTTCCCTGGAGGAGAATCCCGCCGGCGGCCCTCCCGGGACTCAGCACGAGGAGGCAGTCAGCAGACATTACGAGGAGGAGCGTGGACTCTGCTGCCTCTTCAGCTGTTTGCCTTCATCCCGTCTTCGCTTCCTCCTTCTCTTCCCAAAGTCTCCTGTCCTCCTTCCTTACTCCTTTCCGCCTTCCCCTCAAGTGTGTTATCCTTCCTTGCCTTGTCTGATTGCCTGGGTCTTCTCTGGAAAGAGTCTCCTGAAAGGGCACCCGAAGTCAGCAAGGTTCCAGGCAATAACCTAGACCTGGCCTGCTTGCTTCCAGTTCCCCTGAGTCTAGAAAGTGCTTTGGGGCAGGAAGACCCAAATTCACACCACCATGCCTGCTCCCTATGGGCTGCCATGGCACCTTGGCACATGCTTCACCTTTGGGAAGCCCAGCCTCCCTCTGTAGGATGGACTTGCAGATAGCCCCTGGAGAATATTCTGAGGCTCAGATGAGTTCATGTGTGACGGTGCCGAGCATCGTGCAGCTATCAGAATAGCGCGAGAGGGATCAGAGCACATTAATTCTGCTCCGGACTCTCCAGACCCTGCATGCCGGGCTCCGGCTTTGGCTTGCCAGCCAGGCTGCCTGCAGAGTCCATGGAGTCAGAGCCCCACGGGAATGTCATCAGGGCCGCCTGGGGTCCGGCACCAGTGGCCTCTGTCTGCCTCATGTGAGTCTTTCTCTTTCAAGGGCATCAGACTGTGGGCTGAAATAGGAATTTTTTTTTTCTCCCCAGAACAAAATCAGAAAGGATTAAGTGGATGGACAGCTGAGGAACAGAGTCTGTTCAGCTCTCCTTTGCTCCACGAGGGCCTGTCAGTCACGTTAGAAAAGAGGAGCTAGCTTTCAGAGACCATCGGGCAGGCGATGATTTGGTCTTTCTCTTTGAGTGCAAAACCAGGCCTCTTGGAGGACAGATCCAGGGATATTCTCGGGGCTGAGAGGGCCTTTTCCAGATGTCAGTTATCTGAAGACACGAGTGAGGGCTGGGGTGTGTCCTCAGGCTGGAAACACCTCTATCCATGGGTGTGTGCCCCACGCTGGAGCACAAATGTGAATTTCTGCCCATGAGTGCGGCACCTATGAGGAAGATACCAGTGCACACACCTGTGTGATTGGACGTGTAGGATGGAGCACGCGCGGCAGTGTGCGTGTGTGAGGCCTTGCATACGCCTGTGTGCCGTGTTGTCAGAGGGTGCACATGTGTGCGTGTGTGTGTTCATGGAGATGCCTGCTTACATGTGTCACAGGATGCGTGGATGTGCGTGTGTGCATGGCTACTCACAATGCTTGTGTAAGGAAGGGAGCAGTTCTGCAGGGTGTACATATGATTCTACACGCAGCCCCGTATATTCTGTGTTGGGGTCTGTGTTCATACATGAATGCTTCAGTCTGTGTGTTCATGCATATGCATGGGAAAACGACTGCGTGAACAGTGAATTTGTGTGTGCAGGGAGAGTGGGTGCCTTCCGGGAGGTACAGCATGCAGACGTTCCTGCGGAGGTATCCGTGCCTCTGAGATGCACAGGTCACCCGGCCGGGCACCCCTGCAGGTCCTCTGAGGCTGTGCAAACTTGACTTCCTGCATTCTGAAGACTCCCCGTGGGCTGATTCCCGAGTATATCCTCTAGAGATGATTTATCGAACCTTGTCCCCGCTTCCCATGCCAGCATACTGCCTGGTTGGCCTCATGACGGGCACACCTGCTCATCCCAAGGACATTTTGGTCACATGGCTCTTTCTAGTGTATTCCTAAGGTATCACTCTGTGGACAGGAACCTGGGTCGTGATGATGGTGGTTGGAGTTAAACCACCAAGTGGTCATTAAAGAGCAAAATTCAGAAAAGATAAAAGTCATGGAGGTGCATGGGATGAGTGCATGGGGCAACAGGGGGGTAGACAACACTGCTCCCAGTTTCCATTTATAACTGTTGTGCGATAGAACTGTCCCATGTGGGTAAGAAGACCCCATGCAAACAGTGGGGTGGGAGACATCTGTGTGCTTTCTTTGAAAGCAAGACTGTTCACAATAAGACCGAGAATATGGTCCAGGCACCACTTCTACTAACAGCATTCTCTAGTAAATCCTCCGAACAGCCTCCTAGGATGGTGTGGCTGCTCCCATTTTACAGGTGAGTAAAGTGAGGTTCAGAAAGGGAAGCAGGTCATTGGTGAAGCCAGGAAGCTGCTCAGAATCTGGCATGTGGAGCGCAAGAGTCTGTCCTTGATGTCCAGAGGCTGGATTCCTGCTGACCCAGTTCCTGATTTACTATTTTTATTTTTGGCCACTAAGTCATGTCTGCCTCTTTGAGAGCCCATGAACTGTAGCACACTGGGTTTCCCTGTCTTTCACCATCTCCTGGAGTTTGCTTAGACTCATATCTATTGAGACAGTGATGCCACCCAGCCATCTCATCCTCTGTCGTCCCCTTCTCCTCCTGCCTTCAATCTTTCCCAGCATCAGGATCTTTTCCAGTGAGTTGGCTCTTTGCATCAGGTGGCCAAAGTCTTGGAGCTTCAGCTTTAGCATCAGTCCTTTCGATGAATATTCAGGGTTGATTTCCTTTAGAATTGACTAGTTTGATCTCCTTGCAGTCCAAGGGACTCTCAAGAGTCTTCTCCAGCACCACAGTTCGAAAGCTTGGGACAGTGCCCTCTCTTCTCTGAGTTTGTTTTCTTGACTCTACCTGAGAACTACGTAGAGACTCAGGAAGGTGGTGTCTGGAAACACCAGCCTGGGGCCTGCTGTGGGGAAGGCTGAGTTGAGTTTCTGTGGTTCCAGAAGTGGAGCCAGCAGTAGGGTAAGGGGGTGGGGAGGTGTGATACTTCAGTCTTGGTTCCCAGTCCCACCTCCGGATGCTATTCTAGGCTGAAACCACAGTACCCAGAAGGGGTGATTGGATAGACTGTGATTCTTATTCTCCAGAAACTTACAATCAAAGACAGGCCCCCGGAGCTTCAGGGCAAGTAATTCCAAACCTCCCCGTTAACGGGCAGAAGGGCAGCATGTCTGTGTAGCTCAGAAGAGGTGGTGGTAGGAGCAGCATACTTGTTACAGACCTCACTGAGCAAGGCTGGTGTCAGGCCTTGTGCAGGCGCATTATCTCAACGCCCCATATGTGGATTTATTGTTATTTGCAAGCCATAGAGATGTTGGGAGGATGTAATGTGATAAAATGTGCAAACAGCTGGGAACAGAGCTTTGCACATCATAAGCCCTTAATAAATATCAATCTTTCCATTATCTTACTAGAGTAAGTGGCTACATTATAGCAGGCACTGTTCTAGGCGCCGGGACACAGGGACGAAAGAGTGTAGTCTGTGCCTCCCCGACAGTCACACTCTAGTGATTCATATGACGTTTCCCCCCCAGTTTATATGAGGAAAATGAGACCTTGAGAAGTTAGGTGACTTCTGCAAGGTTGCTCAACTCATAGAGTGGCAGAGGGGGGAGGCCAGGTGGTTGGTTTCAAAGACCCAGCCCTGCTCCTGTGCTGTATCAGGGAGCTGGCGTGTTAACACGTGGGAAGGAATTGTAGTCTTTTTCCTAGGGCCTCTTGGTTTCAGTTTTGCAGATATCTTCCGTCAGGTTGAATAGTATTAATCACAGTATGAACTTGGCACAGACAACATTTTATTCAAATATCTCTCCATGAATTTCTCCCTTCTTCCAAACTTCTAGTGAAGGAGTCAGGGTGGAAGGATCAGTCCTCCCATTTGACGGATGAGAAGGCTGAGGTCTCACCTATGGTCACAGAGCCAAGACTGGAGTGGAATTCTTCTTTCCTGACTGCTGGTCTGGTGATTGGGGGCCACATTCTGTCCTCTTACCAAGGAGTCTGAAATTTAAATCAAATAAAAAGGAGTCCAGCAGCGGTCACAGGGATCCCTGGGCCTGACCCTGTGGGAGAAGTCCATGGTTTATCTTCATTTGGGAGCTCCCTACCCTGGTCCAGAAGGACATAGGACATCCTGAGCCCTTTTCTCCTCCTCCTCTGACACAGTCAGGAAATCAAGAGGGTCCTTTTCTCCTCCCCAGCCCCAGTCTGGCCTCCTCTTATGGTCCCCTTCCTGCCACAGGGCACCATCTGTGGCGGGTTTAAATTGCTCTGAATGGTGTGGAATTGCAAGTCAAAAGGGTCCTGTAATCATTCTGCTGATGGCCTGGGGCTCTGTGCTCCGCCGCGTTATAAATAAGAGTAATGGGGTAAAGGCTGAATTGCAATCAAGGCTGCTATGAACACACCGAACAGGCACGGGGCTTATTTAAGGAATCTAGAGGCAGAGTATGCTCCCGAAGCTCTGCAGTCAGAGCCAATCAATACCCACTCACTCTCTCAAATCAGGGCCATGGAGATTTTGATTAGGAGGAGGAGGGGCTGGGGGGGATATGGTAGGATCCCAAGCTCTGGGAAGTGTTCAGTATCCATTTGTTCTGTCTTGCACATGTTTTGAGCACCTATTGAGCACCTATTCTGAGCAAGGACTTGAGATAGCAGGCAGCAAGGGGAGGCTAGGCTTTTGTAGAGAAGCCTAGAGACTTGGGTAGCAGAGGGTAAACAATGTGTGAAATAAGTCAGTTGATAATTACAATGCAATATGATAAGCACAGCAGTGAAAGGAAGCAGTGAGCAGGGGCCCCCAACCCAGCTCCAGAGAGAGGGTGGGAGGCTTCACCAAGGAGGAGACGTCTGAATTGTTCCTCTAGTCAGCTACTGCTGCGTAACAAACACACCCCAAACTTAATACATAAAGCAATTCTTTAGTTCATAATTACATGAACTGGTAGTTTAGGCTGAGCTTAGGCAGGCAGTTCTGCTGCTGCTCTTGGCAGGTCTCCTCCAGGTTGTCTCATGTTCTTGTGGTCGGCTGACAGTTTTGCTGGCAGCTGGATGAATCGGGATGGATTCTTTCACAGGTCTGGTAGTTAGCAGCAGGCTAGCCTGGGCTTCTTGCCGTGGCAGTTTCCGGGTTTTCAAGAGCAGCAAAAGAAAGCAAGACCCTAGTTCACAGACACTTTTCAAGCCCCTGCCTATGTCATTTTTGGCATCACCCGTTTGGCCAAAGAAAATCATGCAGCCAACTCTGATTCAGGGGGAGGAGAAATAGACCCATCTCTTGATGGGTAGAGGGAAGATCTGCACTGTCACATTCTACTAGCGAAGAGGTTAGGAGGAGGACCATTGACAGATTGGTTTACTTACAGCTGAGTTCTGAAGATTAGGCTTGGATAAAGCAGTGAGAACAGCTGAGGGAGAGAGAACGGTGTGAACAAGATCACAGAGTTATTCTTCTGAAGGCATGGGAGAAGCGCAAGATGTTCACTTGCCATGATCTGCCCATCAGATGCCATAGGATCCAGGTTGGCACTGTTCTGGTAGATGCTGTGGGGGCTGTGGAGTGTGGTGGGGTTGAGGTTGGGGGGTTCAGGTGGACCCATTGCTCTTGGGATAGGAGACTGTTCCCTGGTTCCCTCTACTTCTGGGTCTCCATCTCTCCGAGCACCCTGGGCACCCGCTATGTCTCAGCGCCCCCATCTGTGAATTGGACCAGGGAGTCTCACTCCCTTGGGGCCTCTGTTTTAATCTTATGCCAGCCCATATTTATGAAGCAGGTGCTATTGCAAAAAGTGCTAAGCTACCGAGAGGGAGCCAGAGGAGATAATAGTCACTCCTGGTTCAGAAGAATCTCGTGATCTAGCAAAAGAAACGAGAAAGTATGGAGCGGTGAGCTTAGAGAATCGTGGGAGAGGTGGGAACCTGGCGGAGGGTTCAGAGCTCAGAGGAGGGGAGGGCGTTTGGGGCAGAGCTCTTTAGAGGGACCAGTGCGGCTGGGTTCTAGAAGGTGGATAATGTCTGTGTGTGGAAGAAGAGATTAGCACCGCGGTCCCCAACCTCTTTGACACCAGGCACTAGTTTTGCTGGAGACCCTTTTTCCATGGACCAGGGTTGGGGGGATGGTTTCGGGATGACTCAAGCGCATTATATTTATTGTGCTCTTTATTTCTGTTATTATTGCATAAGCTCTATGTCAGATCATCAGGCATTAGATCTCAGAGGTCAGGGACCCTTGTGTGAGGGCAGCTCAGTCAGGAGGCAGCATGAGCAAAGAGTGGGAGGCTGAGCTGTGGCTTGGAGCACAGAGGCGATGGGTTTAGTTCAGTGTCTGGCCCTGGAAGGAATCCATCACGTGAAGGGATCCCTTGCTGCCCACCCCCTCCCATCTTGCTGCAGATCATGGGTGGCATCCCTGGCAGCTGAGTCTGGTCTGATCACCTGTTCGGTTGCCGGGTTTTAGGGAATCCTTATCCCTCCCTCACCCACAGCACTGCACAGCGCCACACTCTCCCTGTCATCACGTTTTGTGGCCTGTCTGGTTGCGGTCCAGCAGTGGTACTCGCAGTGCGGTGGGGGCACCTGTGGGTTGAGGTGAAGGTGCTGGGGGCTGAGAAGTCAAACCCAGCCACAGATAAGGAACCGCCCTGGGAATATCTTCCAGAGGGGCTGAGGGCGACCTGGAGTGAGGAGGGGTTTCTCTCCCCTCTCCCCTTGTGCAGAATCCCTTTCAGGAGTCGGGAAGGTTCCACGTCTCACCTCTGGAAATCTGTGTCTCCCCACCACCACCCCACCTCTGCTGTAACCCTTGTCTCTGTCCACCCCCCAACCCCCGCCCCAATCCATGAATAGCACTGGATTGCGAAACTGTGTGTCTGCAGGCAAATTGCTGTGTTTCTCTGGTCTTCATGATCCCAGTCAGTACAATGGTAGATCACTGATCACCATCCCTTTGCACTCTTTTCCTGTTGTGAGTTTTCTATGACTCCAGGTCATAGCCAGTAGGAGCCGGACAGAGGGGTCTTGAAGACTTTTCAAGTGAAACAAGAAGTTCTGTCTCTGTGACCTCTGCCTTCTTTTTTTTATATTTGATACTGTGTCATCCTCCATTGCTCTCAAAGCAACCCAATTCTTCTTGTCTTGCCAGTGGCGAGATAGAAGAAGAATAGAAGAGTGAAGAGAAGGCAGACAAGTGACAGGAAATACGCATATGCTAAATGCTGCACAGGCTCTTCCCAACACTTTGTCTCCCTTAATTCTCACAATGATCACAAGGGATTGCATTTATGATTCCTATTTTCTTTCCTCTTTTTTTTGCCTGCATCATGTTGCATGCAGATCTAAGTTCCCCAGCCAGGGATCAAAGCTGTGCCCCCTGTGGTGGAAGTGCAGAATCTTAACCACTGGGCCACCAGCGAAGTCCCATGATTCCCATTTTCCTCCTAAGGCCAGGGAAGCAGAGACACTGGGTAAACTTAACTTGTGGAAGGTCACCCAGGAAACTACAGGAAGGAGCAAGGTGGTCTTACACCCACTCACTGTGAGACAGAGAACGCTCCCTGCTCCTCACTTCCCATCTTGAAAACAGAGAGTGCACCACTTAACGCTTGTAAATAATCATATGTGATGGGATGTGCAGATGGAGCATCCTACCCAGGAGGGTGCCTGCCTGGTACGTCTGTCTCTCCCTAAACCCCTCACCCCCCATGTGGGCTTGATCTCTCAGCCTTTCTACTGAATGTGCAAATTCCTTTTCTCAGCCCCACTCCAGAAAACACTGGGTTTGGAATCAGGAAACCGGAGCTTGCATTCACACTCTGCCGCTTACCTAAATGGAATATCCTGTGGAAGTCCAATCACCTTTTTGGCCCTCAAATATCTCAGATAAAAAAGGGAGGGGCATTATGCTACCTACTGTATCCGTGTGGGTTTCCCATGGGGCTGCCAAGGCAGTGAACCAAAGCCCTTCGCTTAGCGCCTGGCACGTAGGCATTGGTGACCGTCCCGGTCCTCAGGGTCCATGTGCAGCCTTGTGAAATGGGGGAGGAGAGCAGGCAGAAACATACATTGATTGTATGTTTTAATTTTTTTTTTTGTCTTAAGAAACAAAAGAAATAGCAAACACAAAGAAACTAAGGGTGCATAGCGAAAGCTAAATGACAAAGAACAGGCGAAAAGATGCAACAAGGAGGGAGGAAAATGGTTCAGGAGAGAATAACCAGGGGTAATGAGAATCAGTTCCATCAAGTCGCTGTCTGTTTTCAAATCTAATCTGAAAAGATATGCTTTTCTCCCTTGCCAATAGCTCTTAATTCTTCTCTTCCCCCCATCCTTTATTTAACTGGGTATAGCTGTATTATTTACCTCCGCCGAGTGGCTGGGGAAAACAGCTTTGAGTAAAAGGCGCAGTTCCCCAAGGAGGTGGGGTGGGCCGATTGGAGGCAGAGGCAGAGATGAGCGCTGACAGGTGGGGGCTGGGAGGGAGGAGGACCAGGGTTCCCCGGGGGCTCTCCTCTGTACTGCCGCTGCAGGGCCAGGCTGGGTCACAGCCCCTGCCGCCTCTCTACCTTCTGTCCCCGCCGAGGGACCCCTCAAACCTAGCACAGGAACGATGCCATCCTGCAGGCGTTTAACCTCACCTGACATCAGGACCTCGTCGACCTACGAAGTGTCCAGGTTAGACACTCAGCCCGCTGGCCTCATCCAAAGCTTTGATAACTGAGGAGCGTTAACCCATCTCTCATGCATGTTCCTGTGGCATCCTGTGCATGCTCTCTCTTCTGGTATCAGGTGGTAGTCTCTGCTGATTTTCCGTTTCCTGCTCTCCTTGATGACTTGAGGGCAGGAAACATAAAATGTGCATCGAGTGGTGCATTTATGCAACAAGTATTTATGGAACCCCTGCTGCAAGCTAAACACTGAGGATGGCTGTTACCGAGACAGACAGAGTCCTCTGTTGTGAATGAATACGTGGATGGATGAATGAATGGAAGCAAGAGGAAATTAGTGGGAACCGAGGAAAATCCAGACTAGAAGGGAAGGGCTGTGGAGGCAGCACATTCATCGTTTCATCCAGTCTATCCACAAAGCCTCACGCTGTGCCTGGCATGTTTTAGACAGTCAATAAATAATTATGGTAAGGTACATTGTTGAATGAAGGGAATCTTGATTGCATTTGTTTTTAGGACTAGCCATGGGACTTGATAGATTTCTAAGCACATTGCTAGGTATGACCTTATTTTCTCTCAATTCTACATTAGATGTAACTAGGACAGATCGTGACTACACTCCCCCCGACATACCCATACACACAAACTATAAATAAAGAAAGAAAATCATAGAAGCTTTGTGATTTGTTCTGAGATAAACTGGCTAGTTGGTGCAGTTACCACACAAACCTAGACTTTCAACTCCAAATTCAGTGTTCCTTTCACTACCCAGGCTGTGTGATTATTGATGAAGTAAAAAATATTGGAATATATCCATCCGTGCAACCACCCACTCATGTATCCACCATACATCCATCTATTTACCCATCCATGCTTCCATCCACTCATCCACACCTTTTAATTTATAGCATTTGAAGAGCTTCATTAGCCTCTAAACTTGGACTAGTCTGCTTGCATGAAGGTGTTCCAAGTGGGATCCAACCCTTTTTATTCTGCTGGGAGATGTCCATAGATATAGCATGAAAGTGGAAAAAAAAAGTAAAAAGTGAAAGTGAAGTTGCTCAGTCATGTCTGACTCTGCGACCCCATGAACTCTAGCCCACCAGGATCCTCTGTCCTTGGGAGTCTCCAGGCAAGAGTACTGGAGTGGGGTGCCGTTTCCTTCTCCAGGGCGTCTTCCCGACCCAGGGGTCAAACCCAGGTCTCCTGCATTGTAGGCAGGCGCTTTACCATCCGAGCCACCAGGTGTAGCGTAGGAACCCCCATTTCACTCTCCTCTCTGCAGAACGCTGTATCTGTCTCTCTGTCTCCTCTGCAGGGATGAGATTCTGCATGTTCTACGGGCATCCTCCCCTGCACATGTGCAGCCTTCCCACATTCTTGTCTCTCTGCTGCTCCTCTGTCCGAAATTCCCTCTGTTCCTTGGGCACCAGCTGAAATTTTGTCCATCCTGTAAGACTCCTCTCTGAATACTTTCTAGATTCAGTCAGAAGTCATATCCTCTGCTCTAAGCTTCCTGCTTTGATTTATAGCTACTTATAGCATGCTTTTTCTCTGTTCCTTGGACTGAGCTCCTGAGGATAGACTTCCTCAATGCCAGATCTCAGAAAAGGTTGGTTGACTAAATGAATTTTAAAGTGAGCGTGTATTTGCATCTGCTACAGAGGTAATATATATTCCATGTAGAAAGCATAGAGAAAAATGAATCATAACATGATTAAAATCACCTCTGATCCCCCCCATTCTTGATGTTCCAGGATACTTCTTTCCAGCTGTATATGCATATACTTATGCCTGGACAGAATCTTAAGATTGTGTATTTTCTATATAAACTTCCTCTGCCTTTCCATGAGAATGTAAGCCCCTTGAAAGTTAAGAGGTCTATCTTTCTCTTCATTTGCATTCTTCAGGGTGCTTAAACTTGAGCCAGATGTTGAATAAATTTCTATAGAGTAGTTATATGGGAATTAAGCTGTCGTTTGCATCCTGAGTTGCCATCTCCTCTCTCTGTCCTTGGGGAATGTCCATCTGAATTCAGATTTGGGCCAGCCCAGTTCAGCTCACCAAAGACGTAAAGAACCTTCTTCTTTATATTTGACCACTGTGTTGGTCACAAGGACACTCATGTAGCTGTCGTGTGTCCTTCTACCAACGTCTAGGGACAGAAGTCAGCTGTATAAACAGCTCATTTTCACATAGATAAATACCATGTTAAAATAAGATGCTATAGCAGCATATATGAAGTCATATGTAAGAAATGGAACTTCAGAATGCTCACTGAGGATCAAGTTTAGTGTTTAAAAGCTTGTTTATTTGTATTATCTCATTTAATTCTCACAACAACCCTATGAAGCAGGTGCTATTAATGTTATTCAGGTTTGATAGTTGAAGCTTGAAGAAGCTATAAAGCTTCTCCAAAGACATACAGCTTGAACATGGGGCAACTGGAATTCAAAATCAAGCAGTTGGTCTCCAGTCTGTGATCTTATGCAGCATGCAGTATTTCCTCTTTATAGAAGCATAAAGAGGGTGTTCCATGGGGGTCAAGGAAGTCCTCCAGAGTAAGGGATGGGGTTCAGTAGGACAGGTAATCCCAAACTCTGAAAAGCAACCCAAAGATGTAGAATTCGGAAACAACATCATGTATGTGGAGGATCACATAAAAATTTGATGAGATTTAACACATGAGTACAAAGAAAGGTGTGAAATAAGGTAAGGCAGGGCAGAGGAGAAATGCAGATGGCAGGCTGGTGAAGCTAGTTTTCTTCCTGATAGGAATCGAGAGCCATTGAATGGTTTTTGGCAAAGAAATGGAGCCATTGAATGGTTTTTGGCAAAGAAATGGCATGAGCACATTTATAAATTAGACATGTAATCTTGGTAACCACTTGCAGGGTGGGAAGGAAGCCTGGGGGCAAGGATCCCAGTTGGGGCTGCTAGGACGACTCCATTTGCCCTCGAGATCCACTCTCCACGCTTTTCCTCCCTGCTGGGAACCTTGGCAAGCCCAGCTGTATGGAGCACCCTGGAGTGTTTGTGTGAGGTTGGCCTGTATTAGGCACTTGCAGGAGATTCACTTTAGAAGGTAGGTGACCCGGTGCTGGGTCCTGACCTCCATGCTGGGTCATGCCTTGTCAGCAGTTGGGTTATTTTCCTGGATTACACTACCTGAAGGCCACAGCAGCTGCCTGGCAGCCCTTTCCTACAGCTGTGGATCTTTTGGGGTGTTATAACCCACCCTCCTTTTGCCCCCTCTGGCATAGGATGGTAATAACACCTTGCTTTTGCCAGCTCTGGGGAGCTTCATTATTGGCTGACCTTCAACCTGCCTGTGATGATTAATTTGTCATCTTGACTGGGCTAAGGGAGAGAGAGCCGGCAACACCTTACTTCTGGGCTTGTCTCTGAGGGTGTTTCTAGGAGAGATTGGCATTTAACTAGTTGGACTAAGAAGGGGAGAAGGCGTTTGTGAGTGCAGGTGGGGCTTGTCTAGTCCCTTCAGGGCCCAAATAGAACCACAAGGTGGGGGAAGGCCTGATTTGCGCTCTGCTTGAGCCAGGACGTCCACCTTTTCCTGCCCCCTGACGTTACTCCTCTTGGTTCTCAGGCCTTTAGCTCAGGCTGGTACTTACACCTTTGGCTCTCCTGGCTCTCCAGCCTTTGGGTTTGGACTGGAGCCATGCCACTGGCTCTCCTGGGTCTTCAGCTGGAATATGGTGCACTGTGGGACTTCTCAGCCTCCATCATCATGTGAGCAAGCCCTTCATAATAAGTCTCTTTCTACATGTTTATATGTGTTCTATCGCTTCTGTTTCTCTGAAAACGCTAGTGTTGTGCTAGTTGCTAAGTTGTGTCCGACTCTGTGACCTCCTGGACTGTAGCCCGCCAGGCTCCTCTGTCCATGGAATTCTCCAGGCAAGAAGACTGGAGTGAGTGGCCATTTCCCTTCTCCAGGAGATCTTCCCAACCTAGGGATCAAACTCCAAATCTCCTGCATTCATAGGTGGATTCTTTAATGGCTGAGCCACCAGGGAAGCCCAAGACACTCTCACCCTTTGTAAATGATCCCATTATTAAACGCACCTCGATCAGCTTATATGTCTTCTCTTTTCTGATGAGACCCTGACTGGCCCAGAGCCACTTGAAGCAGTCCACAGGAGAGATGATAAAGGTTGGCAATAAGGCAGCCACCATAGAGGTGACAATGTAGAAATGACAGTGAGGGGCGTATATTTGAGGTCTGCTTCCCAAGCCCACTCAGCAGGACTTACTGCATAGAGGTGACCACCCATGGAGGCTGTTACAGTTAGTGGCAGGGGTGCGTGAAGTCAGTGTCCCTACCTTCTCCAGCTCCCTCTGCATAGGCAGTGAGTTCATCCCACATAACGCCTGGCTCCCCAATCCCCCCACCACCCCTCTCCCCAGCGAGGCAGAGACCATTTGCAAACTCATCAGAAGTGCTCTCTGGCCTTCTGTGAATAATCTGCCGGAGGGTCAGCTGATGCTGTGGAATCTGAAGGACCGTTTAGTTAGCCACTTGGGAGATGTTACCAAGATGGCTGGTGATCAGAAGAGCTGCTTATTTTCATAATGACCTTCAGGAATTAAATAAAAATACAATGAGTGCCATAGATTAGGAAGAACAAGCCAATTAAAACCACAACACGCCTTCGGGATTTTTTTATTTCTTTTCCAGGAGGCTGAAAGGCATCTGTGGCTGCTGAGACGGGATAGAGGTCTTCCCAGAATCACTGATGAAGGCTGATCCTCTCACTTGGCTTTCGCAGGCAGTAGAGGGGATTTGAGCCTGTTGAATATTTCACGAGTTGCAGCCCATGTGGGGAGAACAGTGAAAGGTGAAGAGGCAATCCCTGGGTTTCTTTATGATTCCAATATAAAACTAAGCTCGTTGGGGTGGGAGGGAGGCAGGCGTTGGAGTCAGTCTACCGCTGGAAGGCATGGTGCACCATTCTCCCACTTTAATATCTGCTGTTTCATTTTATATTCATCATGTCAGCATAATCTGCCTTTATGGGAATCGTCTTGGTTCCCGACCAAATGTGTTTAGTCCCCCTTTTGCTTTAAGTTTGATTGTAATATGACTTGAAGACTTCAATGAAATGTTTATATGGAGGGAGCAGGGGAAGAGGAGAGGGAAAATGCAATTGGAAAATCAATCAGCGGGGAATTTCAAGAAGGAGCCTCGGTTACGCTACTGTTTCTTTGACCCGTTTTTAATGGACCCAGGACCAGCTCTCAGATCAAGCCCACTCCGCTGATTCCCTACTGCATGCTAAAAACTATACCCTGTTGCCAAACATTCAATGCCCTTAACTCTGTCTGAACCACATTCCCAGCCTGACATTCTGCTGCCCGCCTCCTTGTGCATTTGGCTTTGCTTCCCTGAGACACCAGCCTCCCAGCCCATCTCTCTGCCTCTTCCTGTCCTTCAAGGACTACCAAGATACCCATCCTCTGCAAAGCTCCTGTTACTACAGGTTGAAGACGTTCTTGGTCTCAAAGCTAGGTAGGAGAGTCCCGGCCCACAATCAACTTCCCAATGGGCCTTTACTTTCTTTTTAATTTCCTTGTGAGACTGAACACTACCTTCATCATCTTATTACGGATATGTGTATGAGTGTGTGTATGTGTATTCATCACCAGCAGTCTAATTTTTAGTGAGCTCTGACATATGCTCAAGTACTTGAAGATGGGACAGGAATAAGACAGACAAGGTTCCAGGCATCCTGGAGAGACAAGTATTAAATGCAGGTTCAAGAAAACACATGGAATAAATTTCTAACAGTGATAAGTTCCATGGAAGGTGTTTGTAGAGGTGATATAGTGGAGAGTAGATGTGTATGGAGAGCAGTAATTTATTATCTTTTTTAAAACATTGAAGTATAGATGATTTACAGTGTAGTGTTAGTTCCAGATCTACAGCATAGTGATTCAGTTTTATACACAAATTTTCAGATTCTTTTCCCTTATAGGTTATTACAAACCATTGAGTATAGTTCCCTGTGCTATACAGTAGGTCCTTGTTATTTATCCTTTTTGTATATAGTAGTCTGTATATGTTAATCCCAAACTCCTAATTTATCTCTCCCTCACTATTCCTTTGTGGTAACTATAAGTTTGTTTTCTATATCTTGGATATCCTTCTGTCCTATTAAAAAAGTTCATTTGTACCTTTTTTTTTAATATTCCACATATATGTGATATCATATATGATAATTGTCTTTGTCTGACTTACTTAGTATGATCTCTTCAGTTCAGTTCAGTCACTCAGTCATGTCCGACTCTTTGCGACCCCATGAACCGCAGCAGGCCAGGCCTCCCTGTCCATCACCAACTCCCGGAGTTTACACAAACTCATGTCCATTGAGTCAGTGATGCCATCCAACCATCTCATCCTCTATCGTCCCCTTTTCCTCCTGCCCTCAATCTTTCCCAGCATCCGGGTCTTTTCAAATGAGTCACCTCTTCGCATCAGGTGGCCAAAGTATAGGAGTTTCAGCCTCAGCATCAGTCCTTCCAATGAACACCCAGGACTGACCTCCTTTAGGATGGACTGGTTGGATCTCCTTGCAGTCCAAGGGACTCTCAAGAGTCTTCTCCAACCACAGTTCTAAAGCATTAATTCTTCCGTGCTCAGCTTTCTTTATAGTCCAGCTCTCACATCCATACATGACCACTGGAAAAACCATAGCCTTGACTAGACAGACCTTTGTTGGCAAAGTAATGTCTCTGCTTTTTAATATGCTGTCTAGGTTGGTCATAACTTTCCGTCCAAGGAGTAAGTGTCTTTTAATTTCATGGCTGCAATTACCATCTGCAGTGATTTTGGAGCCCAGAAAAATAAAGTCAGCCACGTTTCCAGTATTTCCCCATCTATTTGCCATGAAGTGATGGGACCGGATGCCATGATCTTAGTTTTCTGAATGTTGAGTTTTAAGCCAACTTTTTCACTCTCCTCTTTCACTTTCATCAAGAGACTTTTAGTTCTTCTTCACTTTCTGCCATAAGGGTGGTGTCATCTGCATATATGAGGTTATTGATATTTCTCCTGGCAATCTTGATTCCAGCTTGAGCTTCCTCCAGCCCAGCATTTCTCATGATATACTCTGCATATAAGTTAAATAAGCAGGGTGACAATATACAGTCTTGACATACTCCTTTCCCGATTTGGAACCAGTCTGTTGTTCCATGTCCGGTTCTAACTGACCTGCATACAGGTTTCTCAAGAAGTAGGTCAGGTGGTTTGGTATTCCCATCTCTTGAAGAATTTTCCACAGTTTATTGTGATCCACACAGTCAAAGGCTTTGGCATAGTCAATAAAGCAGAAGTAAATATTTTTCTGGAACTCTCTTGCTTTTTTGATGATCGATCAGATGTTGGCAATTTGGTCTCTGGTTCCTCTGCCTTTTGTAAAACCAGCTTGAACATCTGGAAGTTCACGGTTCACATATTGCTGAAGCCTGGCTTGGAGAATTTTGAGCATTACTTTACTAGTGTGTGAGATGAGTGCAATTGTGTGATAGTTTGAGCATTTTTTGGCATTGCCTTTGTTTAGGATTGGAATGAAAACTGACCTTTTCCAGTCCTGTGCCACTGCTGAGTTTTCCAAATTTGCTGGCATCGTGCAGGACTTTCACAGCATCACCTTTCAGGATTTGAAACAGCTCAACAGGAATTCCATCATATCCACTAGCTTTGTTCATAGTGATGCTTCCAAAGGCCCACTTGACTTCACATTCCAGGATGTCTGGCTCTAGGTGAGTGAGCACACCATCGTGATTATCTGGGTCATGGAGATCTTTTTTGTATAGTTCTTCTGTGTATTCTTGCCACCTCTTCTTAATATCTTCTGCTTCTGTTAGGTCCCTACCATTTCTGTCCTTTATCGAGCCCATCATTGCATGAAATATTCCCTTGGTATCTATAATTTTCTTCAAGAGATCTCTATTCTTTCCCATTTTATTATTTTCCTCTGTTTCTTTGCATTGATCATTGAGGAAGGCTTTCTTATCTCTCCTTGCTATTCTTTGGAACTCTACATTCAGATGGGAATATCTTTCGGTTTCTCCTTTGCTTTTCACTTCCCTTGTTTTCACAGCTATTTGTAAGGCCTCCTCAGACGGCCATTTTGCTTTTTTGCATTTCTTTTTCTTGGAGATGATCTTGATCCCTGTCTCCTGTACAATGTCATGAACCTTCGTCCATAGTTCATTAGGCACTCTATCAGCTCTAGTCCCTTAAGTCTCTTTCTCACTTCCACTGTATAGTCATAAGGGATTTGTTTTAAGTCATACCTGAATGGTCTAGTGGTTTTCTCTACTTTCTTCAATTTCAGTCTGAATTTGGCAATAAGAAGTTCATGATCTGAGCCACAGTCAGCTCCCGGTCTTGTTTTTGCTGACTCTATGGAGCTTCTCCATGTTTGGCTGGAAAGAATATAATCGATCTAATTTTGTATGATCTCTTGGCTTATCCATATTTTTGCACATGGCATTATTCTCTTCTTTGAATGGCTGAGCAGTATTCCGTTGTGTATACATACACCACGTCTTCTTTATCCGTTCATCTACCAATGCACATTTATGTTGCTTCTGTGTGTTGGCTTTTGTGAATAGTACTGCTATGAACAGAGGGGTGCATGGAGATTTTCAAATTGTAGTTTTGAAGAGGAGTGCTTTAGGTAAGCGGCTTCCCTGATAGCTCAGCTGGTGAAGAATCCACCTGCAATGCGGGAGATGTGAATTCAGTCCCTGGGTTGGGAAGCTCCCCTGGTGAAGGGAATGGCTACCACTGCAGCATTCAGGCCTGGCGAATCCCATGGTCTGTATTGTCCACGGGGAGGGCAGCATGGCCTCTCTGCCTAGGTGCTGACCAGACTGAGCGACAGAGACCGGGAAGAAGGCAGCTTCCGAGGTTTGGGTGGAGAGTTCCCGAGAGACTTGAAGAGAGTGCGTGTGCACCACGGCAAGAGGAGCAGCCGGAGTCCTGCCGGGCGGGCGGGCATGCTGCGGGAGTGATGTCGGAGCTGGCGCAGGATGCCGCACGTTTCCCGGGTCGCATTAAAGGGAGAATGTGCACGCGCGTGGACAGTGACATGGGGCCGCCTTAGAATCCCTCTGTTAAAGGACTGTGAGTTTCCTGAAGGCAAACCTGTGCCTCATTCACTCCGGAGTCTAAGCTCCTAAGCCACCTGCCATCGAGTGGGTCCTCGGTGAGGTGTGTCAAATGACTAAACGAAGAGACACGTGAATAAATGAAGGCGAGAACGAATGACTGAGGCCTTCTGCTTCCGCTAAGGCAGTTTGCCCTCCGAGGTTTCCTGCCCCTTGTCCCCACCCAACCCCAGTTCTTTTTCTTCTTCTTTGTCATAGCGTACGGCCGGAGCCATCCTCTGTGATCCAATATTTACCGTGCTTCACACACTGTTATTATCATTTAGCGTTTGCTGTCTGCTGACTGTGCAGTCATCGCCATAGCAAACAAAGGGCTCGATCTAGCTTCGGTCCTTGGGCTAATTCAGTCAAGGAAGAGGAAGGTGCTCGAAGGGCAGCTGGCACAGTAGACACTGATGTGGACTGGCAGTCCACTCATCCCGCCGGGCACCAGTTCACCAGCGACCTTAACCCAGTGCCCGAGCCTGTGTGACCCTCCGTGTTCTAATCTGAACACGGGATGGCAAGCTGCTTCAGCGATGGGCTTTCAGGCATGGGCCGGGCGAGCCCCAGGAGTCAGGGGTGAAGATTTCAGCAAGCCTCCCCCCGCCTGCCTCTGCCTCCTTCTGAGCCCAGCTGTGTCCGCCCGATGCGGCTGCCCCCGGGGCTCTCTGCCCATGCCACTTCAGGGACTCTGAGCGCGGTCACTGCCCGCCCTGCCAGCAGCACGCAGATCCTCTTTCTTGAGCTGCTTAATGAGAGGCAACGATTTCCAGAGGCAAACCCGGGTCCCTGGGTTCCCTGGACATCTGGTTCTGGCTCTGATGCACCGGGAGAAAAATGAGCAAGGCACCGAACAAGGCCATTCACCATCGTGTCTTCACGTTGCACTGGCCCAGCTGGCCGGCTGCCAGAGGAGCTGCTGCCAAGTCCGCGGGTGCGGAGGCTGGCGGCGGGGAGAGGAGGTGCTGGGGAGAGACCTGCCTCATAGACGAGGCGCTGTGCCGCCAGTCTGCTCCCCGGGGCCGCACGGCGAGCTCTGGGGTCCTTCGGTTCTCAGTCGGGAGGCACTCCCGGACCGTCTCCAGGCCTGCTCCACTCTGCGCGCAGCAGGGGAACCCCAGGCAGGTTTTCCCTTGGATGAGTAACTCATCTGTATCTGCCGCTTTGCCCTTGCTTTGGGATGAGGTGGGAGGCTGTTGGTTTAGAGCGGACGAGTGCTGACTCAGGCTGTGGCAGGATTCCTCTGGCTCCTGGTTGAGAATAGGCAGGCCCGGGGTGGAAGAAGAGAGTCAAGAGTCCCTTGCAGGACTTCCCCGGTGGTCCAGTGGTCGAGCATCTGCGTGCCAATGCAGAGGGGACACCGGTTTGATCCTTGGTCCGGGAAGATCCCACGTGCTGTGGGGCAGCTACAGCCTTATGCTACAGCTACTGAAGCACGTGTGTCTAGAGCCCGCGCCCTGCAGCGAGAGAAGCCGCTTCAGTAGGGAACCCGCGCCCCGAAACGTGAGTGTGAACCCTGCTCGCCGCAACTGGAGAAAGCCCGCCCATAGCAACATGGCCCCAGTGCAGCCAAAAATAAATATACAAATGAACAAACTTTTTTTTTTTTTTTAAGAAAAGAAGCCCTTGCAGTAAGTCAGGCAAGAAAGGAGGGCGTCTTGGCTCAGGTGGTGCAGTAGAGGAGCTGAGAAGTGTTGCATTTCAGGTGCCTTTTGAAGGATTTCCTGATGGGCTGGATGAGGGGTAGGGGAGAAAGCAGGCAATCAAGAATGTCTCAAGTATTTTTTTTTTATAAGCAACTGAAGGGTGAATTAGATCCTGTCCCTATTAATAATAGTAATGATAATAAATATTAATAGCTAACTTTTTATAGCACTTATTAAGTGGCAGACGCTCTTCCCCTGACTTTTGATTGTGAACCTGAAGGAGTTAGAGTCTATGGGGGGGAGGTGGATGATACAGGAATAAATCAGTAGCATTTGGTGAAGAGATATCATCGTCTCATTGCTTCAAGGTGACTGCTTTTAGCTCAGTGTGACCAGACACGATGGGGGCTGCCGTGGGCCTGGGGAGAGCTGGCTAGATAGGAAGGTCTAACACATCTTCCTCAGCAGCCCTCCTCAAGCTCACATGTGTGTGTGTGAACAGGAAGCCTTGGGGGACTAGGGGAATACTGTCTCTAGGCCTGCTCCATAGCTTGGTCCAGAGGTCCAAGCCTCAAACACTATTAAGGCTACTCGTCTATGGATGGATGGATTGCTTATGTTTCCTACAGTAACTGATTTGAAGAAAGATCTGGTAATTCTCCAAGAACCCCATCACCCTTCCCCTCTATTCATAGGACATGCTGATTGGCCTTGTCCTTCAAAATATTTTCAGGGACATCTCCCTTTAGTAGACAGCGCGGTGAAAGGATTGTAGATTCCAATGAAAGAACGCTTTTGGTACCATATGTCCTCGCCCTTCTTAACAAGAAGCTATGTTGGTACAATTGCATTGAATGGAAGTACTGCTTAAGTGATATTTCTTATTTTTAGAGCATCTTCAGAGGGAAAAACAGCATAGAGGCAAGAGTTAGGAAGTTCAAGTTAGGTGACCTTACAATTGACTAGAAAGTCCTAACTTCCCGTTGGTTATAGGAGATCCCTGGAGTGGGGAAGTGTGTTTTCAAGTATTTTTCAGCCATGGAAAGCTTTGTGCCAGGACTTCCTTGCTTGAGAGTACTATCTGCACACCATGAGGAGGGGAATGGTGCTGCTCTGACTGCAGCAGGAGAAATGGCTCAGAACCATCCACTTGCCAAGCTCCTTTCCCATAGAGGATGATCCTGAGCCCCTCAGCTGGGCCAGATGTTCTTTTGGGCCTTCGCAGCTCTGCGGTTCTGCATTTCTGCCATGAGCATTTCTAGCTGAGCTTTTAAAGAGTTCACACTCTGAGCTCCCCCTCTTCCCATTCAAAGGTCCTTCCTTCACCTGCTTTTAGTTCCATGGTCTCAGAAGGACGTACGCACCTTCTTCACCTCTTGCCTAGCTTGTTTCCACCTTTGGAGTGGAATGAGTTCCCCTATCATGCATGGTGCTATCGAAAGGGCGCCAGGCAGACCTGGGTTCAAATCCTGCTTCTGCCACTCTGTTGTTCTGGGATAACCTTGCTACAAGCTGACTCGCCTGTAAATGGAAGTGACAATCTCTGGCTCATGGATTTTTTTTAAACTTTTTCCTTTATATTGGTGTATAGCCAATTAACCATATTGTGAGTTTCAGGTGCAAAGCAGAGTGACTCTGGCTTATAGATTTGATGCTGGGAAAGGCATCCGGCACAGAGTAGATGTCTTTGGAGCTCCCAAATGTGTGTTTCTCCTCTTCTGCCCAGTGTGCCGAGGCCTGGCCCGCCACTCACCCAGCTCCTTGGCTCTTGTCTTGCAGAGATGTCGGGCACAGCTGCGGACATCTCGCTGGTCCACTGGCGGCAGCAGTGGCTGGAGAACGGCACCCTGTACTTCCACGTGTCCATGAGCAGCTCCGGGCAGCTGGCCCAGGCCACCGCTCCCACCCTCCAGGAGCCCTCGGAGATCGTAGAGGAGCAGATGCATATTCTCCACATTTCTGTGATGGTGAGTGAGTGGGAACTCAGGAGGGGGCTTCAGGGAGTTGGGGGGGTGATGGGGAGGGCAAGGTGGGGAGCCCGTGGCAGGAGGCAAGGGATTGCCAGCAGGTGGAGGGAAGGATCTGGCTGAGTACGGGAGGTCAGAATGATAAACAGAAGGTCAGATGGATTCCGCAGTGTCACTTGGACTGATGTATACTCGTCCATCATCTGTCAGCTGTGACAAGCTAATTGTGCTTCAGAGGAGAAAATAAAGGGTCTCCAACTCCTTGGCCTTTTGGCCGACATCTCTGGGAATAGCTGTTTAACATCTGTCACGTGCTCGGCCTGCTTGACTGAGGGCTGAGGTTCAGTGCTCCAGCGCAACTGGCCTTTCCAAGAAAGACTGAGCAAACAAAATTGGAGTGGGGCTGCCCTTTCCCAAGCACCCTTGATGTGTTTTAACCCTCACAACACCCTCTTCAGTGTAGACCGTGCATGGTGGCCCCCGGAACGGAACTCTGCATAGCCAGGACTATTACACACCATCCCCCCGGCCCCGCCCGGCCCCACTGCCCTCACTCACATTTGTGAGCACTGAGTCAGAGAGCAGAGAAACTTACCCAAAGTCACATAGCTAGGAAGAGATGAGCTGCTCTTGGGTATTTGAACCCAAGTGTGGCGTGTCTGGCTATAAAAACTGAACTCTTCTCTGCACTCCTTTTTGCAATGCAAGGATTTGTTGACCATTTGTTGTCAAGCTCTGCACTGGGCACATTCATGGACATTATTTCATTGCATTCTCCCCAAGAAGTCAGGCATGCCACCTCCATGTTAGAGATGAAGTTATGGACACAGAGAAGTGAAGTGGCCTCCCACCTCTGTTGGTCCCAGGATCTGGAACTCTGAGGCTGCTGCCTCCTTAAAGAAGGGTGCTAGGGCAGAAATCACTGGAATGGTAAGTCTGCGATGTATGTAGACTCACATTAACGATGGATTTGAAAAGCTGTAATTAATGGCCTTGTACAGTAAATTGAAAAAAAGAATCAAAGTGAAGAATGTTACAGGGTCTAATTGGCTCCAGGAAATATCAGATAATAGCGACAACTGACATCTGTCTGGTGCTTCTCACTCCTCAAGCCACTCGTACATTATTTTCTCCTTTTTACCTTTAGCACAGATGCACAAGTGTAGGAAATGTTATTCCCAGCGTCCGTGTAAGGAAGGTAGGGCTCAGAGAGGTGCAGTGATTGGCCTGAGATCACTCAGCAGAATGGGGCCGTGAGCCAGCCCCTCCCTTCTGCCTTTCATTCAGCCATCAGTAGTACCAAGAGCCCACAATGGGGCAGACCCGGCCTTTTGGTCTCTGTGCTCCGGGTCCCTCTTCAACCCTTACTGTGCCTGAGAAGTCTCATTAGAGCTGAGTAGGTGCTTGGAAGTTTTCTCTTTTTGGAAAAACACGCACATACCCCAGCCAGACAGCCACGTTAAATTTGGACCTAACGCACGCTCATCACGTGGAGGAACAAATCAAGGCCTTTGTGTTATTCATGGAATGAGTGTGATAGACTTTTCCCATTTTTATATTTAGCGAGTGTTGCAGCCACACACCAAGCCAAGTGGGTGCCTGCAGGCTGACTGTGGGTTGCAAGTTTGTAGGCACTTCTCGGGGGCTTGCGGAGTACCTCGTGCGGCCTGGGGTGCCATCTGATGTGAAGAAGACTGACTGGACAGGGTGTGAGTCTTCTTTGAATGTCAGGGTGAGACTCGGTTTGGATTCACATTTATTAAGCATTTTCTGTTTCAGCATGCATTTACTCACCTACGTCCTCCCCTAACCCAGGGAATTTGACAGAATTATATCAATGACAATGCTAGTCCTGCATGGACTTTCTCTGCTTCCACGCCTAATGTTAATGATGCTAAATCAGACCTCTCCCCAAAGACTGTCAGAGATTCTCAGTTTTTTTTTTTTTTTTTTTTTTTTCTGCTCAATGAGTTTAGCTTGGAAAGAATTCACCAAGACCCAAAATGTCTCTTGAATTTCCCTGTAATCCAGGATGTGGCTGGTAGAGTAGTTTGTACAGAGGTTGGTACCCTCCAGACCCTCCCTGCCTGCTAGCTGGGGTGGCCTAAGCCTTCCACCCTGTGGTTCCACCAGTTCTTTCCCCCTTCAGGGCTCCAATATCTTGATTTTTCTCACCCTCACCTTACCCTTCAGCAGACAGAGTCAGACCCAGAATCACAGTGGCCTTCTTGGCATCCGTTGATGGCAGCCCAGCCTCTCAGAGTGGGGATGTCCTCAGCGACCCCTGCCCTCTATCTAGAGGGAGGTGACATGCATTCATACCTGAGCTCCAGTGCTTGGGTGTAAAGTTCCACTCTGGGAACACTCCGGGTAATGTTGGGCAACATATTTAACCCTCTGCGCCATGTTTTGTCATCTCTAAAAATGAGGGCTATGCTAATACTGTGTAACAGAGCACTTGTGTCAGAGGAGCCTGGCATGTAAGGGCATTAGCTTTTATTATTTGGTACACTTTTATTATCTGGTCTTGCCAGGTGGTGCTAGCAGTAAAGAACCTGCCTGCCAATGCAGGAGACCTAAGAGACTTGGGTTTGATCCCTGAGTTGGGAAGATCCCCTGGAGGAGGGCATGGCAACCCACTCCAGTATTCTTGCCTGGAGAATCCCATGGACTATAGCCTGGTGGGCTACAGTTCATGGGGTCGTAAAGAGTTGGACACAACTCAAGCAGCTTAGCACACGCACACACACTTTTATTATGGAGGCAAGCTGATATATTATACCCATTCATTTCACAGATGGATAAACTGAGGTCCAGATACAAGCTAGGACTCTCCACCCAGGCAGCTCAGATTCTGGCCTTGCCATTCTGGCCACAGGTAACTCAGCAAAAACAAAAAACAGTGTTTGCTTCTTCTCACTCGTACCTTCCAAATCTTTTTAATTTAAAAAAATGTTTGTTTTTTTTTTTAACTAAAAAAAATTTTAAATCCCAAACAATTAAAATGGCATTCATGGGACTTCCCTGGTGATCGAGTGGTTAAGACTTCTTGCTTCCAGCAGGGGGCCGGCATTAGATTCCTCATGCCCCAGCTAAGACTTCTGCTGGCTGGAAACAAAGATACCACATGCCTCAACAAAGATGGGGGACATGCAGGCTGCAATTTAAAACCCAGCACAGCTTAATAAATAAATGAGTGAATGAGTGAGTGAATAAATAAATAAAAATGACATTCATGGTGGCTTGGATCGGCTTTCCCATTTCACAGATGAAAAGTTTTGAGACTAATTGAGTTCCTTTGACTTGCCTAAGGCTGAAAGTGAAAAGTGAAAGTTAGTTACTTAGTCATGTCCGACTCTTTGTGACCCCGTGGACTGTAGCCACCAAGCTCGTCTATGGGACTCTCCAGGCAAGAATATTGGAGTGTGTTATCATTCCTTCTCCAGGGGATCTTTCCTACCCAGGGATCAAACCCAGGTCTCCCGCTGGCTAATAAGAAAGCTCTGTTGGGGCCAAGATTTTCCAAGGTTCCAAGCTCATGTCACAAGGCTGTTCAGGACACTGTGACTCTCCCTCTGTCAAACTCTGCACTGTCATTATCTCCAGTGAAGATCTGAGATGGTTTGGGAGAAGACCAAACCATCCAGTCACATCTGAGAAATCTGGCGGTCCGTGTCAGTGTTTTTCCTCCACTTACCTCGGCATAAATATCCTGCCCACCCATGCGGAGCAACCGGCTCCAGCTCAGTCACTGGAACCTGTGACAATCCATGCCTGCCGGAGTGGAACCAGCATGCCCTTTCCGGCTTGTTGAGCATCTGCTTTATCCCAGAAGGTTGCATCATCTGACTATTAATATCCCAAGGGTCAGGCAATAAGGAGGTACTTGGTGAACGCCTGGGCAGAGGAAGAGAGTAGGGGGTCGTTCATCTGGTCGGCGGCTTTAGCTTCAGCTTCCCTGAACAATCACAGGCCTTACTCAGTCGTGCAGGGGCCACGATGGATGCAGAGAACAGAGCGGAGGTTTGGAAGACACTGTCTTTCTTGCTTCCTGCTTCCTGATGGTTTTACTCTGGGGCCGCCCCTCTCCTCTTTGAGCCTGTTTCTTTATAAAACAACTGATCCTACCAGTCTCTCGGGATGAATGAGAAGAGCGTAAGAAACATATATAAATAGCACTCAATATCCATCTGGCACATCATAGGCACACAGTGATGGTGGTTACTACTATTACCGTTGCAACAGTGTTTAAAATACTCTAATGTAGGGCAAGAGATGTTGGATTTAGTCTTGTTTTTTCTGCTATCTTGCTATCTGATCTAGAGAAATATTCACAATACCTGACATTTATTGAGAACTTACAACATGCCAGGTAGTGTTCCAAATTTTTATTTACATGCATTATTAAATTTAATCCTCACAATATATCTTAAGGTGGACACTGTTATTATGTTTATTTCATAGATGTGGCTCCTGAACTGTTAATACTTTTCGATAGTTACCAGTGTGAGCTGGTCACGGTTAAATGGCAAAGCCAATATTTCATTTGTAGAGGTGGGTCTTCTGCCCTTAATCTGTAGACCATCATCTCTCTTCTCTCTGCATTAGTTGCTGGCTTAAAAGATAAAATATTATGGACAAATTCATGCATAGATCCCCACCTTATTTGGAATCTATGAACATGTTGTTAAGAGGGGTTATGACTTGAGTGTCAACGCCAAGGTTAAACAGTTATCTCCTTATGGCCTTGGACATGTCAAACTCATCATCTGTAAAACTGGGGTAATATTTTCTAATTCTTAGATTTTTTTTCAAAGTACTGAATAAGGTCATACATGCAAAGGTCCTCCGTAATAAAAATAATGGCTACCCTCACTGAGGGCTTGTAAAGGACCAAACTTTCAAAGTTTGATGTCAGGTGCAATGTAGTAACACGTGCATCGTTCCATTGAATTGTTCTGGTTCCTCTATAAGACAGGGCTTCCCTCATGGCTCAGCAGGTAAAGAATCCATCTGCAGTGAGGGACACCTGGGTTCTCTCCCTGGGTTGGGAAGATCCCCTGGAGAAGGGAAAGTCTACCCACTCCGCTATTCTGGCCTGGAGAATTCCATGGACTGTACAGTCCATGGGGTTGCAAAGAGTTGGACATGACTGAGCAACTTTCGCTTTCACTTTTTATAAGATAGGCACTGCTCCTGTCCCTCATTTACAGATGAGGAACCTGGAGTCAGTGAGATTTTTGTAACTTGCTGAAGTTCATCTCACCAGTGAGCACCAGTGCTGGAATCCTGACTCGTCTGCACAGATCAAGAAGGATCTTTGCCCTTGGCCTGATTCTGCATGGTTCAGGGCCCGAGATTCAGTCAGTGATCACAAAGTGATAGCTCATATTAAAGTGTTAGCTGTAGGGACCACAGTGACGCATATTGTTGCCAAAATGTTTTGAGCAAGGGGATGAAGGAAATGTTTGATCTGATGTGTGAAAAGAGAAGGCATTTGAGGACATGTTTCTTTCAAAGGGACTGGCCCACAGAAAATGCCGCAGATTTGTACTGGCGGGCACTGATGGGGGGTGGGGGGTGGTTACAGAGGACCAACCTTTCAACGCGCTTGAATTCTCCAGCAATGGAGGGGACTGAGTCATAGGTAGTGAGTTCCTTGACTCTGGGGGTATGCAAGCAAAGGCAAGAAGCCCTATCTGTCAGGATTTTGAGAGAAATAATGGTTAAATTAGAAGACTATTGTAGGCCCTTCAAACTTAGAAGATCTATGATTCTATGTAATAATAACCATAGGAAAATACTTTGAGGATTATAAACTGCCACATAAATCTAAGAAATTATTACCATTCTCAATCAGTAGCTTTGTTTAAAGGATCTGTGTGCTATGGGGATCATACTTTTTAAAGCTTTCTGTGAAAAAAATGGCTTTTGATCATTTCCCCAACTGTTGCCTTTATTCACTCACAGCGTATGATGCATTTCTTAGTCCATTGATTTACTCATTCAATCATGCAATGCTTTCCTTACCCACTAAACCCAACGATGGAAATCCTATCTGCTAGAAAAATGAAAAAAAAGAAAAAAGGCTTTAACAAAATCAACCACAGGCTCAGAACAAGCCAGCTCTGCAATTGGAATGTTAAAAGTGAATCTTACACTTTAAGTTGTATTCCTGAAAAACTAGTTTTCTGAACAACTAAGTTTTAGAAGATTCTAAGTGAGACTTGAAATATTGTGTTTACTTTTGGGGATCATATGTTAAGAGAAACAATCATTAGCTAGAAAATTTATGAGAAAATAATCAAAACAGCAAAGGATCTTATCATAATGCTAACAAGCACTTTTATAATGCTTGGTTAGTGTTAAAGTCAGACTTCCCTGATAGCTCAGTTGGTAAAGAATCTGCCTGCAATGCAGGAGACCCCAGTTCGATTTCTGAGTCAGGGTGATCCGCTGGAGAAGGGATAGGCTACGCACTCCAGTATCCTGGCCTAGAGAATTCAGTGGACTGTATAGCCCATGGGGTCACAAAGAGTTGGACACGACTGAGTGACTTTCACATCACTTCAGTGTTATAGTCATTGCCAGATTAACTCATTTAATCCTATGATAATCCTAATTTATAGGTGCCATTACTCCTGTTATACTTTTGAGAAAATGTAGGTGTAAAGAATGTAACTGCCCTGCAAGGATTGTAGACCTGGGACCACAAGGACTGTAGCTGACTTACTGGCCTTGGGACTTGGGCATGCTCCTTCTCTCTGCTGCTTCCGTTTAGTCGTTGACAGTGGGGTGAGAATGGAAGTACCTGCCCAAGGATGCTGCCTGAGGATCAGCTGAGATGATGCACGTATAGCTCCTGTGCCAGAGCATGACGTGTAGTCAGGCTGTCATCCGTGTGTAGACTCTGCTGTTTATAAGCCTGTATTTCCTATGGCTGCTATCACCATGTATCATAACCTGAGTGACTTAAACAACTGAAATGTGTTGCCTCATTGTCTTGGAGGATAGAGTTCTGAGATCAAGGTGTGGGCAGACCATGATGTGGATCTGCTCCAGACCTCTCCCCTAACTTTTGGTCAAGGCGCCTGGGCTGGTGGCAGGATGACTCTATTCTTCATGGTATTCTCCATGGTAGAAATCTGTCTCCATGTCCAGATTTTCTTTTTTTCCCTTTTTAAAAATTTTTGAAATTATGATGTGATATGATATGATAACATTTATAGGAGACTTGATAACATATTTATAACATTTATAGGAGACTTGAAAAATACAGAACAAAGTTACATATAGTTCCACTGTATATTACAATTATTTAAGTAGATAAATTAAGATCTTTTTAGTTGGAATGTCAGTATCAAACTCTCAAAAATTAGTAGACTGAATATACAGAGGATAAGAAGGATATAGTAGACCGAAAAAGCACCATGAACCAATTCAACATAATTAAGCAAATTTTCTCCTTTTTATAAGGATACAGGTTATATTGGATTGAGGCCCACCTAATGACATCATCATAACTGGGTTATGTATGTAAATATCCAGTATCCATATAAGGTCACCTTCTGAGGTACTGGGGATTTAGAGTCCAACATGTTTTTTTTGGGGGGTGGGGTGGGGGGCACAATTCAATTAATAACAATAAGCATTATTGCTCTGTTATTTACATGGTAGCTCAGCTGGTAAAGTGTCCGCTTGCCATGCGGGAGACCTGGGTTCGATCCCTGGGTTGGGAAGTTCCCCTGAGGGATGGCATGGCAACCCACTCCAGTATTCTGGCCTGGACAATTCCATGGACTCCGTAGTCCATGGGGTCGCGAAGAGTTGGATGTGACTGAGCGACTTTCACTTACGTATATTAATGAAGGGTGCGCAGGCCAACCAGCATGGGGCAGTGCATGCTGGTTGCCTTCCAGAGAGCAGGCAGCGTGGAAGGGGAAACATCTCGACTAAGCAGAATATTTTTTAAAAGATGGCAGCAAAAATCTGGTAGTAGGAAGACCATGTGATAAGCATATAGCACAAAGAACCCTGGCCTGGGGCTTGGCCGTCCCAGCGCTGCCGCTCACACACTCCGTGATCTTGTGCAGGTCCCATTGTCTTCTCAGCCTTATTACCCCAACTGTAAGTTGAGATCCTCAAGCTTCTATATGTTGCCAAGACAAGATGAAGTCTGGAAGTACGAACATCTCAAGTACATTTTTATATGTGTACCATGCCTCGTGAATCACATTTTTCCCCAGAAAACATTTTTCTTGAAATTTTAAAAATCACAAATCCTTTTTTTGTTGTTGTTGTTTTTTAAAAATGTGAATCACATGAACTTAGAAATTTGGCCATAACTTGCCTCAACAACAAATATTCACCAAAAGCCTGCAGGATCTCTGGCTAGGCTTATGGGAAGGTTAGGAGAATAAGGCATGGCTTCTGGTGGCTCAGACAGTAAAGCATCTGCCTACAATGTGGGAGACCTGGGTTCAATCCCTGGGTCGGGAAGATCTCCTAGAGAAGGAAATGGTAACCCACTCCAGTACTCTTGCCTGGAAAATCCCATGGATGAAGAAGCCTGGTAGGCTACAGTCCATGGGGTCACAAAGAGTCAGACACGATTGAGCGACTTCACTTTCCAACCTAAAGGAAATATGGTTTGTCTCCCACAATGTGTAGGGATGCAGAGCAGGGAAGTAGTGTGAGCAGAGGGTGTTGTCAGTACATCTGGTTTCAAGTTTAGACTGTGCCTCATACCAGCTGTAGAGATTTGGATAAATCTTCACCTCTGGACTTCTTGTTTGGACATTTGCAAAATGGAAATAAAGTTAAAATTGTCACATTGAACTGAGATCAGGCACGTGAAAGCACTTGGCTAGGTTTTTCCTTAAAGCTATAATACTATACAGTTTGGTTGGCGTATTGGAGCTGAAAGCACCTTAGACCTTGTGGCATTCAGTTCTTGAGATGTCAGCGTTTGCTTACTTTTTCTATGAATAAATCGCTCTGAATCTCAGTACTGACCAAACAGTGCCCTATTTCTCATGCACGGTCTGTGTCAGCAGCTGCAGTCACGGCGGCTTAGATCTTTCTTCTTCTCTTTCTGCAACTGTGGCTGAAGGGGAGCCCTAGGCTGAGTCGTTTGGTTTTCATGGCAAAGGGAATGAAGGAGAGAGCAGGCAGCCATCTATTCTGGCTCTTGAAACAAATGCTTAGAGATGTGTCCTCACATTCGTGGGCCAGAGCACACCCTGAGGCCAGGCCCGAGGCCAGAGGCAGGGGTGTGCAGACCCATGTGGAGAATGGGCGTGTGAACAACTGCCAGAGCAATGGAAGACACCCCAACCTTCAGTTTACAGATGGAGGAAAATGAGGCCAGAAAATGGACATTCTCCATGCATCCTAGCTCCCTTTGTCTGCGCCGACAGTCAAGCCCAGATGAAGAGGGTTGACGTGGCATCCCTGAGATTTGTCTCAAAAGGGGGGCCTGGAGCCAAAAAATAAATGCAGGACGAGAATATGCATAAAAGAAAAGATCTGCACAATGTGAGACAGAAGTGGAGAGATACCCAGATCAAAAATAATAATAATAATAAAAAACCCAGACATTCACCAGTATTTATTGAGCGACTACGGTGTACCAGGTGTATAGAAGCTACCAGCAGTGGAGAGAAATGAAACACAAAAAGGGAGCCAAGGGCAATGAGGGAGATGTAGAAAAAGAAAGGGAAATAGGCACGAACAGACAGAAAAGGACTTAGCAGTGAAAGCAGAGGCGGGGAAGGAGGGAACGGCAGAGAGAGGTAAACAGGGAAGGAGAAATAGGAGAGTGAACTGGACCAAACAGAATCCAGTTCCGAGAAAGAGCCATGGAGGGTGGACTGAAGGGGTGAACGAGGGGCACTCGGAGTGAGGAGGAGGCTGAGGAACAACACCCAGCAGAGACGAGGAGGGTCTGAGCGGGGCTTCTGGGCCAGCAGCTCTCAGAAGAGGCAGCAGGGGTGAAGCAGGGTGGAGTTGCAGAGCCTTGTCCTGGACGTGAGGGGCGGGTGAGATCCAGATACTTTAGAGAGGCAACGTGGGGAGAGGCCAGATGGGCTGGCAGAAAAACTCAAGGAGAGTGTCCTGTCCGTGACTACTTGCCACTTGCTTTTTCCTCCAGCCTCTTGTCTCCATTTCCTTCAGGAACCTGGGGCTAGGCACTTCCCTGGTGGCCCGGTGGCGAAGATTCACCATTCAACAAGGGGATGTGGGTTTAATCCCTGGTTCAGGAACTAGGATCCCACATGCCTTGGGGCCACTAAGCCCAACGCAGCAACTAGAGATCACATGCATAACAAGAGAAGGCTCAGTGCCACAGTGAAGACCCAGCACAGCCAAAAAACAAAACAAGAGCAAGCCTGGGCTTTTGGCTTTCGTATGTTAAAGAGACTTGTGCAAGCTTCCTAGTGGGAAAAACTGGCTCTTGCTTTTGGTGTGTCCTAATGCCAGGGAATGAATGAATGGAGTGTGTGCACAGATGGGGCGCTGTGTTCCCACTGTTTACTCCCCTCCCCACACACCTTGAGTCTATCTGCAGTAAAAGTCAAGGTGGGCTTAGCTTTTGGTTCACTGGCCCGTATACCTCTCTCTTCACTTAATTCCTCCCTCTCCCCATCTTCAGAAGGCAGCTTGATCTGGTGGAAGCAAGCAATATGTGTTTGGAGACAGACAGGTGTGGATTCAAATCGTTCCTGTATTGCTGTCTAACCTTAGACATATTGTTGAATTTCTGTGATTCTCCTGTCATTTTTGACGTTGCATCCAAGTACTGCATTTCGGACTCTCTTGTTGACCATGATGGCTACTCCATTTCTTCTAAGGGATTCCTGCCCACAGTAGTAGATATAATAGTTATCTGAGTTAAATTCACCCATTCCAGTCCATCTTAGTTTGCTGATTCCTAGAATGTCAACATTCACTCTTGCAATCTCCTGTTTGACCACTTCTAATTTGCCTTGATTCATGGACAAGGCAAACCATTCAATATCATGATAATCCAAGCCTATGCCCCAACCAGTAACTCTGAAGAAGCTGAACGGTTCTATGAAGACCTACAAGAACTTTTAGAACTAACTCCCAAAAAAGATGTCCTTTTCATTATAGGGGACTGGAATTCAAAAGTAGGTAGTCAGGAAACACCTGGAGTAACAGGCAAATTTGGCCTTGGAGTACCAAGTACCTTGGAATGAAGCAGGGCAAAGGCTAATAGAGTTTTGCCAAGAGAACGCACTGGTCACAGCAAACACTCTCTTCCAACAACACAAGAGAAGACTCTACACATGGACATCACCAGATGGTCAACACCGAAATCAGATTGATTATATTCTTTGCAGTCAAAGTTGGAGAAACTCTATACAGTCAGCAAAAACAAGACCGGGAGCTGACTGTGGCTCAGATCTGAACTCCTTATTGCCAAATTCAGACTTAAATTGAAGAAAGTAGGGAAAACCACTAGACCATTCAGGTATGACCTAAATCAAATCCCTTATGACTATACAGTGGAAGTGAGAAATAGATTTAAGGGGCTAGATAGACAGAGTGCCTGATGAACTATGGATGGAGGTTCATGACATTGTACAAGAGACAGGGATCAAGACCATCCCCATGGAAAAGAAATTCAAAAAGGCAAAATGGTTGTCTGAGGAGGCCTTACAAATAGCTGTGAAAAGAAGCAAAAAGCAAAGGAGAAACGGAAAGACATTCCCATTTGAATGCAGAGTTCCAAAGAATAGCCAGGAGAGATAAGAAAGTCTTCCTCAGGGATCAATGCAAAGAAATAGAGGAAAGAACAGAATGGGAAAGACTAGAGATCTCTTCAAGAAAATTAGAGATACCAAGGGAACATATCATGCAAAAATGGGCTCGATAAAGGACAAAAATGGCATGGACCTGGAAGAAGCAGAAGATATTAAGAAGAGGTGGCAAGAATACACAGAAGAACTGTACAAAAAAGATCTTCACGACCCAGATAATCATGATGATGTGATCACTCACCTAAAGCCAGACATCCTGGAATGTGAAGTCAAGTGGGCCTTAGGAAGCATCACTACAAACAAAGCTAGTGGAGGTGATGGAATTCCAGTTGAGCTATTTCAAATCCTGAAAGATGATGCTGTGAAAGTGCTGCACTCAATATACCAGCAAATTTGGAAAACTCAGCAGTGGCCACAGGACTAGAAAAGGTTAGTTTTCATTCCAATCCTAAAGAAAGGCAATGCCAAGGAATGTTCAAACTACCACACGATTGCACTCATCTCAGATGCTAGTAAAGTAATGCTCAAAATTCTCCAAGCCAGGCCTTAGCAATACGTGAACTATGAACTTCCAGATGTTCAAGCTGGTTTTACAAAAGGCATAGGAACCAGAGATCAAATTTCCAACATCCGCCGGATCATTAAAAAAGCAAGAGAGTTCCAGAAAATCATCTATTTCTGCTTTATTGACTATGCCAAAGCCTTTGACTGTGTGGATCTCAATAAACTGTTGAAAATTCTGAAAGAGATGGGAATACCAGACCATCTGACCTGTGTCTTAAGAAACCTGTATTTTGAGAAACCTGTCAGGAAGCAATAGTTAGAACTGGACATGGAACAACAGACAGGTTCCAAATCGGGAAAGGAGTACATCAAGGCTGCAGATTGTCACTCTGCTTATTTAACTTCTATGCAGAGTAAATCATGAGAAATGCTGGGCTGGAGGAAGCACAAGCTGGAATCAAGATTGCTGGGAGAAATAACAATAACCTCAGATATGCAGATGACACCACCCTTATGGCAGAAAGTGAAGAGGAACTAAAAAATCTCTTGATGAAAGTGAAAGAGGAGAGTGAAAATGTTGGTTTAAAGCTCAACATTCAGAAAACTAAGATCATGGCGTCTGGTCCTGTCACTTCATGGCAAATAGATGGGGAAACAGTGGAAACAGCGTCAGACTTTATTTTTTGGGACTCCAAAATCACTGCAGATGGTGATTGCAGCCATGAAATTAAAAGATGCTTACTCTTTGGAAGGAAAGTTATGACCAACCTGGATATCATATTTAAAAGCAGACACATCACTTTGCCAACAAATGTCTGTCTAGTCAAGGCTATGGTTTTTCCAGTAGTCATGTATGGATGTGAGATTTGTGCTGAGGAAAGCTGAGTGCCGAAGAATTGATGCTTTTGAACTATCGTGTTGGAGGAGAGTCTTGAGAGTCCCTTGGACTGCAAGGAGATCCAACCAGTCCATCCTAAAGGACACCAGTCCTGGGTGTTCATTGGAAGGATTGATGTTGAAGCTGAAATGCCAATACTTTGGCCACCTCATGCAAAGAGTTGACTCATTGGAAAAGACCCTAATGCTGGGAAGGATTGGGGGCAGGAGGAGAAGGGGACGACAGAGGATGAGATGGCTGGATGGCATCACCAACTCGATGGACATGGGTTTGGGTAGGCTCTGGGAGTTGGTGATGGACAGGGAGGCCTGGCGTGCTGCGGTTCATGGGGTTGTAAGGAGTCGGACACGACTGAGTGACTGAACTGAACTGAACTGTGGATCGCTCATTCATGGAACTCATGGGAGAAATAAATGGTAAAATACACATGGGTGTCTTAGAACAGTGCTCTGAGAAGATACCTTTCTTTTGCCTTCTAAAAATTCCTTCCAAATTCACCATTTTATATACCGTTCACGGGGTCCTCAAGGCAAGAACGCTGAAGTGGTTTGCCATTCCCTTCCCCAGGGGACGACGTTTTGTCAAAACTCCCCACCATGGAGTGTCCATCTTGGTTGGCCCTGCGTGGCATGATCCATAGTTTCACTGAGTCACACAAGGCTGTGATCCATGTGATCGTTTTGGTTTGTTTTCTGTGATGGTGGTTTTCAGTCTGTCCGCCCTCTGATGCCTGAGGATAAGTGGCTTGTGCAAGCTTCCTGATGGGAGGGCCTGGCTGTGGGGAAAACTGGGTCTTGCTCTGGTGGGCAGGGCCATGCGCAGTAAATCTTTAATCTGATTTTCAGCTGATGGGTGGGGTTGTGCTCCCTCCCTGTGGTTTGGCCTGAGGCGGCCCAGTCCAGGCGTCTTCCGTCTCTATGGCAGGACTACGGGCTCGATGGTTGGGCTAATGGCGACCTCCAAGGGGCCACCACACCTCCCAGGGCTGCTGCCAGTGCCCCGACCCCTGGGCCGGCTGTTGGGTTTGGCCTTGGAAAGCATCCTTTGAACCAAGTTGAGCAGGAGTTATTAAGAATATTGACTCCAAAATACTGATATAAATAATTGACTAAGTAACTAAATGGGATAGAAGAGATAGCTCTTTCTTACAGTGGGATTCTAATTAATAAATGTATAAGGAAAGAAGGAACTAGAAAATCACCATTAGACCGTCACCACTGTAATAATTACTGCCGACAAGATCCACCGATGTATACTAAAATTAATGGGTGAAACCTCAAGAAGCTGCAGGATATTTTCAGTCTCAAAGAATTAACACCCCCTTCTGGATATGTATTAATTACAAAAAGAAACTAGTGAGTTTACAGTGGAATAATCTGGCAGATTCCACTTGCGTTAGTTGCCTAGGGCTGCTATGACAAATTACCAAACACTGCAGGGCTTAAAACAACGGAAAGCTGATGCTTTTACAGTTTTGGAGACCAGAAGTCCAAAATCAAGATGACTTCCCGGCTACATGCTCTCCGGGGCTCTAGGGGATAATCTAGTCCTTGCTTCTTCTAGATTATAGTGGCTCCTTACGTCCCCTGGCTTGTGGGAACGTAACTCCAGTTACTTCTTTCATCTGCATCTCACCACCTCCTCTGTGTCCTTTCTTCTGTGTCTCTCATCAGGACATGTGTGAGTGCCTTGAGGATTCACCTGGATCAATCAGAACGATCTCCTCCTTTCAAGATCCCTAAATTAATTACATTTGCAAAAATAAGGTCACACTCAGATTCTTAGCATTAGGATGAAGATTTTTCTTTGTGGGTTTCCACCCACTACATCACCTTAACCAAGTGACCCAAGTTAGCATCACTATAGGAATAAGATGTATCGACAACCCGAATCCCCAGCTAGGATGCCCTGAAAAGGGTACAGGGACACTTCTCTGCTTTTCTTGTCAAAAATGGTGTAACTTAATTCTCAGCATGGGGAAAGAGCTTGCCTGGTGGCTCAGCCGATGCAGGAGACTCGGGTTCAATTCCTGATCCGGGAAGATTCCCACATGCTGCTGAACAACTAACTCCATGCGCCACAACGATGGGTTTCCCAGGTGGTGCTAATGGCAAAGAATCTGCCTGACAATGCAGGAGATGCAAGAGACAAGGGTTCAATCCCTGGGTCAGGAGGATCCCCAGGAGCAGGAAATGGCAGCCTGTGTAGTATTCTTGCCTGGAAGATTCCAGGGACAGAGGAGCCTGGGGGGCTACAGTCTGTGGAGTTGCCAAGAGTCGGACAGGACCGAGAACACAGGGTGAGGGGCATAGTACAGAAGAGCTGGCCGGCGTTCTTCCCAGTGTGACGGTCATGAAAGACAGGGAGGACCGAGGCATTGTCGTAAATAGAAGACTAGGCAGGCTCAAAAATTAATAATAATGCTAGGACTTCCCTGCCAGTCCAGTGGTTGAGACTCAGTGCTTCCAATGCAGGGGATGTGAGTTCAATCCCTTGTTGAAGAACCAAGATTCCACATGCTATGTGACTCAGCCAAAATATTTTTTTTTTTTTAAAGGCAAAAAAAAAAAAAAAAAAAAATGCCATGTAGGATCCTGGATTAGACCCTGGACCAAAAAGAGAATATTGGTGGAAAACCTAGTGAAATCTAAATATGGTGTGTGGTTTAGTGATGGGGTACATCATTAGCTTCCAGGTTTTGATTATTCTACAGCTGTCCGTTTCTATCCATGGGAGATTGGTTATAGGACCCTCCCATAGATACCAAAATTCATGGATGCTCAGATTCTTTAGCTAAAATGATGTCGTGAAGTTGGTGCTCCGTATCCATGGGTTCTGCATCCATGGATTGAACTAACAGAAGATTGGTTAAATCCATGAATGGAGAACCTGCAGATAAAGAGGACCAGCTGTATTTTGTTATCAGAAATGCTACCTTTAGGGGGAGCTGAGTAAAGATTACACAGGAACTCTGTACTAACTTTGCAAATTCTCATGAGTCTATAATTTGTGGTTGTTGTTGTTTAGTCCCTAAGTCATGTCAGAACTCTTTGAGACCCCATGGAATGAAGCTCACCAGCCTCTCCTGTCCGTGGGGTTTCTCAGGCAAGAACACTGGAGCAGGCTGCCATTTTCCTCTCCAGGGGATCTTCCCGACCCAGGGACCAAATCCATTCTCCTGCTTGGCAGGTGGATTTGTTACCACTGAGCCACCTGGAAGCTGGTCTGTAATGATTTCAATATAAAAGAGCTCAAGGAGTATTGCCTCTGGAACAGGAGTGCCTGGGTTAATCCTGGTCTTACCACTGAACTCTCAGTGTGACCCTGGTTAAGTTACATTCCCCGTGCCTCAGTTCCCTCTTCTGTAAAATATGATATTATAGTTTTTACCTCCTGGAATTAAATGAAGTCACGTGTGTAAACTCTCCACAGATGTTGTATCATCAGTTTCATTAACACTGCTGCTGTTCTGGTTTCTATTTCACAGGGATAAAGCCAAAGTCTCGACAGTGCAGGCCGCTCTCTTCTGATATCACACAGCCAGTGCCTGAGCCCAGAATTAAACTTAAATTTCTGATTCCAAGTGACCACTCTTCTCTGTAACATTGGGTTGCCCAGAAAGTCCTTTTGGGTTTTTCCGTAAGATGGTACAAAAACCCAAACCAACTTTTTGGCCAACCCAATATTTCTTCTTTTACAGAAACGAGGATGGGTTATGGACCTTTAGGAGACCCATCTCCGTAATCGTTTAATTAATATCTGACTCTGTGTATTGTTAAGGCAGGACTGACCTTGGACTGTGGAGGAAAGTAATACACCTTTCAAAGTGATGAAATCACATATTTCTGACTTAGGTTCCGCGCCCCCCCCCCAAAATAAAAACAGCTCTTTTAAAACTCCTCTAGTCTAACGCCTTCATTTTAGAGTGAAAAAAAAAATACAGAAACTAAGTCTGTAGGTCTCAAAGAGGGACTTGGTCCAAGCCATGTGGCAGGTCAGTGACAGAGCTGGCCTTTCTACCTACAGATAGATCTCTGACTGTGAGTGTGAGTGTGTGTGTCCGTCCCCTCTACTGCATCACACTTTCTAAACCTCCCCCAGCTGTGGTCTGAACTCAGCAGACCCCTCACTCTGTGCCGTGGGAGCCCTAAACTCACAGGTTCGGCTCAACTGCATTTCACTTCGTTGTGGTTATCATCCTGCCTGCAGATCCACCAGTACAGTCAAACAATTACCCAATTCAAACTTCTGCTGCTAATGTTCCCCAGCTCAAGGGCGTCTTTAATAGCAAAATAATACTTGTTTTTTCTTCCTTCCCTCTCTGTTTTTTCCTAATCTCTCCCCGATGAGACATAACATTAATTACAGTAGTTAACAGAAATTCTGTCTCCGTTACTGCCTGCCACCTTCTCCATCTTGCCTCCAAAATTTCTCTCCTGAATGAAGGGAGAGGAGTCTATGCAGATGAGTGATTGTCTGTATTTACCTTTTCTCTGCCCACCCCCTTGGTGCTGAATCTTAAGTCAAGCAGAATCAATATTTTCTTGGGGGGAGGGGGGCGTGTCTGTGAGTGTGAATGTGTGTGTAAACTGTTTGTGTGTGCCTGCTTTGTAATCTAGCTGTCATTTCGAGCTAATTGTGTTGTTTCCTCTTGTGTGGAAGGAAATCTTATCTGTTTTGGATTAAAATTCAATGAAGGTCATAGCGGCTGGAAAACTTAGCAGACTGCTGCAATTAATGTTCATTTGGCTTTGATAAATTGGAACATTCCCCTCAATAGGACTGGAGTGGATTTCAGAGGCAATAATTCTTCCATTAACTCAATGATTCCGCCTGTGATGGAGGACCTTGTCCTGCTTTTGTTTGTCATCTGTCACTTCGAGGAGCTGGGCATATGTTGGAGATGATTTATCATGATTGCACTGCCTGTGTGTATCAAAGCATTTAAAACCACAAATTATTTTTGCCCCCCTGTAAATTGCTTGATTAAACAAAATGTGAGGTTGGAATTAGGTAGAAAATTTTTTGTGCCTTTGTTTCCACCCCTGGGTTTCCACAGTTCTGGGGTTATTGCAAGTTCCTTTCAAGTGTTAGGCGAAAATGAATTTGTACAGGAATAATACCGAGCACTTACTATACACCAGAGATTATGCTTGGAGCTTTACGTGCATTATTTTACTTAATTGTTAAAAGATTCTGTAGGGTAGTTTGTCTGTATCACCTGGGAAGAGGCTGAAATCCATTGATGATAAGCTTTTCATCCAATGTAAACAATGCAAAATTGGAAACCAAGTGTCTTGATTCTAAAGCCCTTGCTTTACCACTCTATGCATTAGAAATTTTCATAATTGGCTAGTATTATTAAGTTCTACTGTTTACTTTTGTGGATTTTACTGTACTAGATGTGGAGCCAGATCTCTTTCCTCCATCAGAATTACCTTGGTTGTTTGTTTAAAAGGCAGTTTCCTGGGCCATGCCCCAGGCCTACCAGATCTGAACACCTACTGTGGAATTCCGGGAATCTGCATTATGACAAGTTCTGCCCCTAATGTTGGCTGATAGCAAAGGTGAAGAATCACTAACCTGCAGCTCATTGAGACCAGCAGTGGGAAAACCTCAGCCTCAGCCCCTTCGTTTTTAAAATTATAATTTAGTTCTCACAAATCCCGGCCATGCAGGCATTGTTATCGCCATCTTACAGATTGAAATGTTGGGGTACATCAAATTTAGTGGGCTTGTTCAAGGTCCACACAGCCAGAGGGAGGCCAAGCTGAGGTCTAGACCCTGCATTTGCCTCCTTGGTTGTAAAGCTCTGACCTATCAGCCCCATCTCACCCTCCTCTGCCCTTGACCCCCTCTGCCCCAGCCCTCCCTCCCTTCTCTTAAATTCTGCAGGCGCAGGAGCCAGAGCAGCTCGGTGCTTTCCCCACAGGCCCCCTTTTCAGCTCCCCTTTTATTACAGTCCTTATGTGTCTTGATGTTCCCCTAATGAAGCGTCTAGAGGCCTGCCCCGTCTCAGCCTCCCTTAATAGGGAGTGAAATATGTCGGTGTCTGTGCCTGGAGCTTTGTTGAGATGGTGCATGGAGCCCCTGGAGGAGACATGGAGGAGACCCCCTTCCCTTCATTGCAGATAGTCTCAGGTAAAGGACGCCCACCTGCAGGGCAGGTCGGTGCCGTCACAGTAATTGCAGCAGCATGGCTGAGAGGAGAGGGCGATCAGTTGAACGTCTGTCTGTTGGGCTTTTGCTAGCTGTGTGATCCTGGGCTTGCTACTTGCCTTCTCTGAGCCTAGACTGCTTCAAATGGGAGACAGGCATAACAACTGTATCTCCTCTAATAAAATCATTGCCAGAGAGGGACGCATCCATGGTAAATGCAAGCTTGGTATATGATACAGAGAAGTTTCTCGGTGATTTGCAGTTGTTCTTAAAGCTCTCACACCATTGACCCATTAATGATAATAGGACATGTTGCCGTTTCACATCTCATGAAAACTTGACCATCTGTTAAGTAGGTGTCCGTTTTTATGCCCTTTTATAGCAGAGCGAGCCAAGCCTCAAAGAAGGGGCTGGCTTCGGGTCACAGAGTTGGAGTTGGTCAGTACCGAAACAGAAAGTCTCTGGACCCCTGCCAGAACTGGGTTTGGGGATCACTGGTGGCTGGTTGCCTCAAGTCCTGTAGCAGATGATTTAAGGTCCACAGTGGAATTTGGGGCTGGATACTCTGCCTGCCCTTCTGTTTTGAGATTCAGACGGGCAGATGTTATAGACTGAATTGTGTCCCCCTCCCCAAAATGCATATGCTGAAGTCCTGTCCTCCTCTGTGACTGAACTTGGAGCGTGGGCCTTTAAGAGGGTAATTAAGGTTAAAGGAAGTCTTGAGAGCGAGACCCTGATTTAATAGGATTGGTGTCCTTATAAGGAGAGAAAGAGACGCCTGCGATGCAGGGACCTGGTGAAAGGCCATGTGAGGACGCAGTGTGAGGGTGGCCGTCTATGGGGAAGCCTTACAGGAACCACCCCTGCCAGTCCCTAACCTGTGGACCCTCAGCCTCCAGAATTGTGGGAGAATAACTTCTGCTCAAGCCACCCTGTCCAGGGAATTCTGTTATGGCAGCTTGATCAAGCTCATACGGTAGAGAATTGTGGTTAGTGCCTCTCCAACCGACAATGACTGAGGGGTGACAGAAGCTGGAATAAATATTTTCCTTTTCCTGGACTCTTATTCCTGGGACAAAAGGGAAAAAAGAAAGAGGGGAGGAAGTGATCACAAAGCAGAAAGGAGATGGGATGGAAAGGGGAGAGAAGACTGGAGAGAGGTTTTTAGTGTCTGGCATATACTAGCAGCTCAGTAAAATTTTAGATGAATAGATTGGGAAGTGGATAGCTGGATCTTGTCATGCATTACAGTTTTTAACTTTTGGCAACATTATAGCACTGGGTACAGATTCTCAAGTTGCAGCGAGAGGCGCTGAGGGTGACAGGTTCCACTTAGGTTGTTGCAACATTTATTTGAGAGTAATTATGGGCCCTGCTAGCCTTTTATATGCTAGCAGAGACATTGTCACACACTACTTTGTTAACATTTATAAGACTGCCTGTTGGTGATCATTCGCAGATGAGATGTGTAAGACTACGCCCATTTGATAGATGAGAAAACTGAGATTGCCCAAAGTCGCAGGTAGCCCGAGCCGTAGACTCTGAGTCTGGAGCCCGTGTTCTCCCTGTTTGCATGTTAAGGCCAGTGAGATTGAGGACAGCTAACTTGGGGGAGAGCCCCACCCCTTGCTAGGCTCCTGTCTCTCTAGTTACTACCTCCATGACCGAGGAAACGTCTCACCTGACAGAGATCCTCACGTGGCGGGGGCGCTGTGAAGTCCTCGGTGCCTCGTCAGCAGAAAGTGCCCTGTGCCGGGCAGCTCTGAAGTTGTGCAAACTTTTTTTCCTATCTCCAGTACCCCGTTTCCCGGACCATACACCAAGAACAGCAACTCATGTCTTAAAAGACTGTGTTGAATGAAGTGAGGTGACCCAGGCAGAGTGCCAGGATAGCACCCAGCACATAAAAGATGCTCAGTTCGTGGTGACTGTGACTACCTGTAGCCTCCCAAACCCTGTGCAGATTAGGGAGTCCCCACCTTGGGGCTCTCTTAGATAAAGCAAAGCCCAAGCTGATATTTTTTTCTGGCTTGTCCCCCGTCCCGGGCTGCTGGTGGGAGGCCCCTGAGGGCAGGAAGCCCAGCAGCCATGGGAGGTGACAGGAGAGGTCTCAGAGACGCCCCGGGGACCACCTACTGCTCCTCGGAAGGTGAGGACATGGCTGGCCTGCCCAAGTGGTGCAAAGTGACAAATGAGGCTGTGAAGCAGCAACAACATCTGTGTCATCATTTCTGCACCGGGAGGTCAACTGGCTTCATAAACGGTGCTGCTGCCGGAGCGGTCTTTGTTTAGGAATTAATTAGCAGTGGAGAACTGCTGCTCGTGCAGATTTTGGTCTCTGGAAGTTATAAAAAAGCAGATGGATTTTAAGCAAATGCGTTTTGCACCCTAATCATGCAAAAGGGTGTGTGTTAGAGCGGGGGCATCTGAGTAAGAGGCTTTGAAAGGGAACACCTGAGCCCTTTTCCTCCTCATGCACGTCTGTGTGCCCATGTGCCTGGCCCCATCCTTCCAGCTGCTGCAGTTTATGCACTGGTACCGCTTTGTTATTAGTAACAGCAGAGTCTGCGGAGTCTTTCTATGTGCCAGGAACCGTGCTGATTGCTTTGCACACCCTTACTTTACCGAATCGCTGTGAGAGTCCAGAGAGGAGGCTTCTGGTCACCGCCTGTTCCCTGTGAGGCTCAGAGCAGCATGTGCTTTTGTTAGAAGTGACGGCGCTCAGGCTTTGACCCAGGGTCCCAGAAGTCCAAGGTTGATGCCATGAGCTGCCGTGCTGTGGTCGAACCCCTTCGTTCTTCGTGAAATGCTCTGAGTATCCATTTGTAACAGGTATCTGTTAATACCTATGAAAAGCTGAGTGAGGAATTTTGAAGAGCAGATCCCATAAAAAACAGGAATTCTCATGTGGAGGCCAGTGAGGGCCGTTTACATTTTCATGCATCAACTCTGCGTGGCTATAGATTTTAATTATCCTCAAAGAATATATTTTACCCTAGCTGTCATCATACTGTTAATGCTAACTAATATTTGTGCAGTGCTTTGGCAGTTTCAAGACAATGTTCACATATCTACTATCACATTTTATCTTCAAAACCATCCTTGGTATTTAGACTTTGATATTATAGCTGTTATTATTATTGTTAGCCCTGCTTGAAGCTCAGAAAGGTTCATTATATCGAAAACCACAGAGTGCTCCGTGATAAAGCCAAAGCTCCTTTTACCAACTGTCTCAGAACCCCCTGGGGACAGCAGGAAGGTTAGGGACGCCTGTGGTGGCAAATAGGGAAGAACTCATGTCGGAGAAACACATGCAATTATGACCTATTAAAGGATCGAGGGGCCTTTAAACCTCTGCTTATGAGAGTTTCAATTTTAAAGGAGGAAAATCAATGCCCAGTGAAAGAAATTCACTCCTTCAAACTCACACAGTAAGTTAGTGTGACACTGAGGATAAAAGATGGGCAAATTTGGATTTAAATCCCAGACTCTCGATCCCCTCTGCTTATGACTTTGAGCAAGTTGATTTACTTGAGTGTGAGTTTTCTCTTCTCTGAAACAGAGAAAAAGGTGTTGCCAGACAGGAGAGGGGCTCCATGAGATGACGTAAGGGAAACCGGTGATCCGACGCATGCCCACAGAGCATGTGCCCACGGAATGAGCGAGAGCCTCGGGCATAGTGAGTGAGGAGGAAGACCCCGGGCTGGGGTCCAGACAGGATTGAGTGAAGCTCTGAGATCCTCCACCATCAGCTTTGTGACCTTGCGTGCGTGCGTGCTGTCACTTCACTCATGCCTGACTCTGTGCGACCCTATCGACTGTAACCCGCCAAGCTCCTCTGTCCAACGGATTCTCCAGGCAAGAGTACTGGAGTAGATTGCCATGCCCTCCTCCGGGGGATCTTCCCGACCCAGGGATCGAACCTGCGTCTCTAAGTCTCCTGCATTGGCAGGCAGGCTCCTTATCACTAACACCACCCGGGATGCCCTCTGTGACCTTGGAATCACTCAAGTCCTCTAAACTTCAGTTTTCTTCTAGAAAAATGAGAATGATGGTTCAGTTCACATACCATTTTGTTCGCCATGTGAATTAAAACGAATTCATAACATGGATGGGCCTGAGGCCTTTCCCGCAGAGATCCTGAGCTCTCCTGGGTTCCGATGTGTCCTAATCTTCCCACTCCACGATTTTGTGTCTCAGCTCTGTGCTCTTCAAGCAAACACAGCAAGCCCAGGGCTCCTTCCCTGAAGCACCAGTGTTGCTGTGCCTCCTTTGGGCTCTGGGGCTGGGAAGCAGTTTTGGATTCCAGCCATGTCTATAAAAATCTTCCCGACTTTGTGGAGTGATGTGTCCCCTCCATGCCCAGAGCTAGGGGGGAAAGATAGCATTAAGTGTAATTAAATATGCACTCCTGCATTCGGGAAATGCATTGGGGGAATCTGTCTTTAAAGTGTCATCCTTGTTGCAAAGACACCTGTTATGCTAATCGCGCTGCTTTAGTCTCACAACTGGGGGCCTGGATGTTTTCTTAGCAGAGCTACTGTGCATACATTACACCCCATGCCGCACTCCGTGGTCTAGCATCTTTTGCTTTTTCTCAAATGTAAGCACCTTGTATTCTTAATTTGGCCTCTGTGATGAAGCACATGGCTGGGAGAAGTGCTTAAGTGAGTCCCCTCATTGGAGAGAATACCTGATGGGAAAGACTAGAAGAGGAACAAGCATTTATTGAGCAATTGCCGTGCATCGGGCTCAGTGCCAAATGTACGACTGTGCCCTGCTACTCAATCTCACCACAGAGGCCCCGGGTAGGTATTTGTATTGTTGCTTTACAGATAAAGAAACCAAATTCAGAGAGGCTACAATTTAGTTATTTGGGCAACTGATATATCTTGAACAGCCTCTCACTATCTGTCATGTACTGTGTCTGTTGCCTGGGATTGTGTGATCTGATCTGTAGAGTTTGTTAACAGCCCTGTAAACAGAGGCCACCTTGAGACTGAGTCCCCAAGGACATTAAGTGACTTCTCTAAGGTCATAGAACAGGAGCTGGAATTCAAACCCAGATCTCTTGGATTCCTGTTTAGATTTCTTTGAAATGAGGAGGTCTGGAGCTTGTTCATTCACTTCTTCAACTTTTACGGAGCATCTTATAAGCAGAAGGCGCTGTAGCATTGTAGGCTATTCAGTCGCTCAGTCATGTCTGATTCTTTGTGACCCTATGGACTTCAGCATGCCAGGCTTCCCTGTCCTTCACCATCTCCCAGAATTTGCTCAAATTCATGTCCATTGAGTTGGTAATGCCATCTAACCATCTCATCCTCTGTCGTCCCCTTCTCTTGCCTTCAATCTTTCCCAGAATCAGGGTCTTTTCCAGTGAGTCAGCTCTCCGCATCAAGTGGCCAAAGAATTGAAGCTTCAGCTTCAGCATCTGGCCAAAGAATTGAAGCTTCAGCTTCAGCATCAGTCCTTCCAGGTATCCATTATCACTGGGTAGGGATGTTGAGAGAAATATTCAAGGAAGACGAGGTAGCACCGTGTCAGGCACAGACCAAAGATGGTAAGAAGACAGAGGAGAAAGGGGTCACTTCCAGCTGCAGGGATCAAGGGAAACTTCCTGGGGAAAGGGAAAGCTCATGCAGGTCTTAAATTGTGCCGTGGATTTGGACATCAGTCAGTAATTGACAACTTCTGCCTCTTTGTCAAGATCTCTTTGCAGTAGCTGATATTAGCAAGACCCTGGGGTCAGGGATGTGTTCCACACTTATTTTCTTTCCCAGAGGTTATTAGATTCATAGCTTCCTATTCAGCACCAATTCACCTGATATTGACTATTCTGTGGCACTTCCCAGGTGGTGCAGTGATAGGTAAAGAACCTGCCTGCCAGTGCAGGAGGCATAAGAGACATGGGTTTTATCCCTGGGTCAGGAAGATCCCCTGGAGGAGGGCATGTCAACCCACTCCAGTATTCTTGCCTGGAGAAGCTCATGGACAGAGGAGCCTGGCGGGCTACAGTCCGTAGGATCACAAAGAGTCGGACACGACTGAGCATGCCTGCCTGACTATTCTGTCCCAGAACGAGGGCTGGGGATGCATCCAGCTAGGGATACAGACATGGCTGCTTCTGTGAGAAGGTCACAGAACAGAGAAGAAAGGGAGTGTTTAAGTCCTTTGTAGTTATTTCAGGGAAGGCTTGGCGGGGAAAGGTGAATGTCAGTGTAGGAAAGAACCTTGTTAGTGATCGAGTCTGGTACTTCTCAACATTTTACACCAGAACCTTTCATCTAAATGAAATGTTCTGTGGATACCTGACATGTAACAGACAAAAGTGGATCTGCTTGGGCTAGAAATCTGGAGAAGTTAGTGGTGGGCGAGGGGGCACACGCCGTGTGTGGGACAGCCACACACCACCACGGTCGTGCCCTGTGAGCGTGACCTGAGTACAGCTAAATCACCCTGCCCTCCCCATCCGCTCAGAGATGGAGGCGCCGCCCTGAAAGGGAAGCCTGCTCAAGGCTGGAGTCAGCGAGCAGGTGGACGCCAGGTGCATGGTCTCTGGTATCCTGTCCTACCCCATGGCCTTTCTACACCACCACCGAGAGATGGGATGGGTTATTTTTTTCCCTTGGGTTTTGTTTGTTTTGGTGGTTCTCAGTTTATATTTTGAAATAGTTGTAGATTTGCAGAAGAGCTGCAAAGAACACACATGTAATTTCCATATACCTTTAAGCCACTTTCCCCCAATCTTTCGTGACCATGGCACATTTGTCAAAACCAAGAAGTTTAACGTCGATGCGACACTATTAACTGAATACTTATTCCCGTTTCGCCAGATTTCCCCACTGATGCCCTTGGTCTGTTCCAGGACCCAAGGCCTGGACCCACATTGCCTTTAGTTATCCTGGCTCCTTGGTCATCTTCTCTTCAGTCTGTCTTGTTTATAATCATCTTGACCCCTCTGAAGGGTACTGGGCCAGGTATTTTATAGGATGTCCCTGTGTTTGGGTCTGTCTGATGCTTTCTCATAGTTAGACTGAAATTATAGACGGGGGGAACAATGCTACAAAGACCAAGTGGTCTTCTTGTCAGTTGACATCAGCAGGTGTGTGACATCAACAGGATTTATCACTGGTGGTGTTAACCTTGAAGACTTCTGTGAGAGGGTGTCTGCCAAGTTTCTCCACTCCAAAGTTTATTTCTTTCTCTTGCCACACTCTGTTATTAGAAGCAAGTTTCCTAAGTCCAGCACACGCAAGGAGAGAGGGGTTAAGAGCCACCTGCTGGAGAGAGAGGTGTCATAGAATGTGTGGGTATTAGAACCACTGCCATAATTAATCGCTGTTTGGGAGAGATACTTGGAGACTCTGGAAATATCCTGTTTCTTCATGAAGTTTCCCCCACTGATTTTAGCATTCATCAGTAGATCTTACCTGCAGTGATTTATTACTGCAATGGAGAAAAGGAATTGTGAAGCAAAATAAAAACAGAAATATAAGGGGAGAAATTGGAGACCAGAAAGGAAGAAGGAAAAGCGTGTGCACTTATTAACGGCGACCTCTTTTCCAGGTGGTAGACTTGAGTCAGGGCAGGTGTCATGGAGGAAGGAGCTGCAGTGTCCTCACTGGCTTTGTGACTTCTTCTCAACACGGGGCGATCTAATTGGCATCACCATGGCGCTGTCAGTAACCATCACTCTGAGGCTGAGGGAGGCTCTTTTAACTCTGCTAGGAAAAGGTCAGCATGGAGCAATGTGATAACACCTAACTTGCCTAATATTTTCTCCAGATTTCATCTTAAAATACACCTACTGGAGGAAGCAGGTAGCCAGATAATTTCTGTGCTTTTGTGTGTGTATCTGTGCTGTGTGTGTGTTATATGTTGTATGTACGCTTTTTTTCCCCCTTTCTGTATGTTTACTACTGGGTCCCCTGGAATTTAGGGAGGAAGGGAGTTACCAAGCCTTCCTTTGCCTGTATCTTAGCTTTGAGCAGTCATAGAGCAGCTTGAATCCTTGGCAAGGTTCCATAAGATCTAGATGATAAAATACAGCTGACTCGAAACTTGGGGAGGGGAAATGCAGGAATGTGAATAAGCTGCCCGTGCCTGGCACATCTGGCCGTATCTGGTGTGGGTCGCTGGGAGTTAAGCCTGCCAGTCCATCTTGTTTATCCCTTGGAGCATATCTCGTGGAGGAGGTGACCTTTGAGATGACCCTTGAAAGGTTGAGAGTGGCAGGAATTTTTCCAAACAGAGAATAGCATGCAAGAGCCTAAGGACATTAGGAAATTTTCTACCCATGAAAATATTGGGGGACTTCCTATTCATTTTGCTTAGGATTATGTCTGATTCGGAGTAGCTGTTGTGTAAGGATGTGGCTACCTGCATCAGTAGAATGATGAAGCACCTAAATGTTTTCTCTGTATCTTAAACATCTTGGAATAGCAACGCAGTATTAATTATTGTTTCCTAATTGATTAGTGGGTTGGCCCGTCGCTGGTTGGTAGCTTTAGGCTCATTCAGAGACTCTGCCTCATTACTGATCGGACTTTGTAGCAGTCCCTGTTGGTGTCCAGCTCAGATGCCCTCGGCACTAACCCTTTCCACACAGCTCTTCAGCCGCAGTCCTTACTTGATGATTGTTGGAGGGTGGTTAATACATACCCCCTGGCCCTGCCACCCCAGTGGGACGGACCTCCTGTGGTCCAGAGTGGCAGCGTTCTAACATTTTTGGCACCAGTGGAAGATAATTTTTTTCCAAAGACCAGGGCAGGTAGGCAGGATGGTTTCAGGATGATTCAAGCACATTGCATTTATTGTGCACTTTATTTCTATTGTTATTGCATCAGCTCCACCTCAGATCATCAGGCATTAGATCCCAAAGGTTGTGGACCCCTGCACGACGGTATCTGACTTAATTAACCATCCTTTATCACCCCTCTTCCCTTCCCCCTTTGATTTCCTCGCTTCCCCACCAGCATTTCCTGGAATCACTTTTCAAATAACCATGTACACTCAAATCCTTTTCTGAATTTCTTCTGGAGAAAGACAAATTGGGCTTCCTTTTTGGCCTCCATGACCAGGAAGTTTGGGCCCAGAAGAGGAAAAAAAAATATATGACCTTGACTTTCAGTAGTTCTGAAACAGGTTTGCTGGTTGAGACAGAGCCAAACACTCTCCCTCTCTGAGGCCACATTCCTTTCTTGTAAGGGGAGAGGTTGGCTCAGGGGTTGCCAAAATCCTGCCTGAAGTTTTTGTTCTGAGGTTTCCACTTCCAGACACCTTTATTTCCCCCCTGTGTTTATGATTTGCAGGAACTTATTTAATTTTCTTTAAGGAGATTTATATGCTTCCTGCCTACTAGGTCCCATTTTGAAAACAAACTCTTTAAGTCCAACTCTTGCAGGGGTAGGGGAATTTGGCTATCTTGTCTTCCAGGAGTGCCGGTCTTTGACTTGGATGTACGCCAGGAGTATAGGGAAGGATGGTTGGACTTCCTCTTCTCCCTCCTCCTCGGTGTCTGCCTCTCTCCCGGCACTGACTTTTCTATTTGCACCCATGGAAGAAGATGATCCTGAGCTTGAAAGCTCTGACCTATTTTTTTTTTTTTTACCCTGATTGAATGTAATAATAGGTACCGTTTTCTAAGAGCTTAGTACATGCCAGGCAGGATGCCAAGCACTTTCCATACATTATCTTGTTTTTTTTCTACAATGGCCCTATAGGGAAGGCACTATTATTATTTTATCACAAGGAAGCTAAGATTGGGAGAAATTATGGAGTTGTTCAAGGTCATATAACTATTAGTGGTGAAACCAGGATTTGAATCCAGACTCGTCTGAGTTGAAGCCCTGTATTTTACTCATTCTGTGTTGTTCTCCATGATGGAATTCAATAGGTATAACTTGGAAGCCCTCTGTACACTTCAGAACATTATTTGTCAGAACTGAGTAGGGACCCCCCTGGTGGTCCAGTGGTTAGGGCTTTGCCTTCGGGGCCGGGGGTATGGGTTCAATCCCTGGTCGGAGAGCTAAGATCCCCCATACACTGCAGCCAGAAGAAAAAAAAAAAAATATTGTAACAAATCCAATAAAGACTTTTTAAAAAAAGATCCACATCAAAAAAAAAAAAAAAAAAAAGAACTATAAATGTAGTGGGAGGGGCAGAGAAGTGACTCAGGAGCACCTTGGGAAAACACAGGTGGATTTTATTGGACAATAAGCTGAGTGAAGCATAAGTAACAGTGTTTAATAACAACAACAGAAGGTTTTTTTTTTTTCAATTTAGATTTCATCAATATAAGGTCTCACCTAAAACAGGGATATTCTGATCTACTTAGTCATATCTTGGCATATTGTCTGTAGTTGTGGTATTATCTTTAAAAAAAAAAAAAAGAAAAACATAATCAGAATCGAGTGTGTCCAGGGAAGATTAACCATAGGGTAGTGAAAGCGTGCAAAACCATATTACCACAGTTCTGAGGATGACTGGGAGGATTTAGCCTGGAGAAGAGAAGACTTGGGAATCTCGGTGGGGATTACTATTTTAAATCCTGAATATCTCTGGAGGGGAGGTGGGAGTTAAATTTGTCCTGTGTGGCCTTCAGACATAGGAACAGTGGGGAGAGTCACATGGCAGCCAATTCCAGCTCTATTTTAAAAAGACACAATAGCAAATGTATCCAAAATTGGAATAGGATATTTCAAGAGGTGGTATTCACTCCACCGTGCCTGTGCTAAGAGATTCCCCCCCTCCCCGCCAAGTGATATAAATCCAACTCAAACTGGCTAAAGGATAAATAAGGTCTTTGCTTCCTCAAGGAACTGAAGTACCTGAGGTTACCTTTAGTTTACAGATGGTTAGATCTAAATGTCCATGTGGACTCTTCAGGAATATGTCTCTGTCCCTTCACTCTGGTTTCCCCTGGGCAGGCTTCAGTTCTTGGGCAAACTCTTTCTGGGTCATGGTAAGATCACTTGGTACTTTAGCAGTGGGCTTCCCAGGTGGTGCTAGTGGTAAAGAACCCGCCTGCCAATGCAGGAGACATAAGAGGCTTGGGTTCATTCCCTGGGTCAGGAAGATCCCCTGGAGGAGGGCGTGGAGGCCCACTGCAGTATTCTTGGGGCTTCCCTGGGGGCTCAGACAGTAAAGAATCTGCCTGCAACACGGGAGACCCAGGGTTGAACTTTTCGTTGGGAAGGTCCCCTGGGGAAGGGCATGGCAACCCACTCCAGTATTCTGGTCTGGGGAATGCCATGGACAAGGGAGCCTTGCGGCTGCAGTTCCTGGGATCACAAAGCTTCAGACACAACTGGGCAGCTAACACTTTAGCACAGCCAGAAAGGAGAGAGAGTGCTTCTTATTTTTAAGTTAAGTGCCTGGACAAACTATCATCTGCTCATATGTGTATCCATATGTTAGTTTTCTGTTGATGCTGTAAAAAAATTATAAACTTAGTGGCTTAAAATAGTACACTTTGATTATCTTATAGTTCTGTAGTTCATAAATTCGAGCCTGTTCTCACTGAGTTACAGTCACACTATTGGTGGAAGGACTATGTTCCCTCTGAAGGGTCTATGGGAGACCTTGTTCCTTCAGCCTTACCAGCTTGTAGAGGCTGCCCACGCTCTTTGACTCGTGGCCCCTTCTTCCATCTGCAAAGCCAACGAAAATGAGTCGAGTTTTTCTCACACTGCATCACACCGACTTCCTCTTCTTCCCTCTCCCATTGTATACGGGCCCTTGTGACTATATTGGACCTGTTTATATAATCAAAGAAGGGGAAAGGGTTAAGTCTCTCTGTTGTGCCCAACTCTTTCTTGGACTGCAGACTGCTAGGCTCCTCTTACCATGGGATTCTCCAGGCAAGAACACTGGAGTGGGTTGCCGTTTCCTTCTCCAGGGGATCTTCCTGACCCAGTGATCGAACCTGCATCTTTTGTGTCTTCTGCTTTGCAGGCTGATTCTTTATCCACTGAGCCGTAGGAGAAGCCACAGAAAATCTGCCTATTAAAAAGTCGGTTGACTGGCAACCTTAACTCTATCTACAACCTTAATTCTCCTTTGCCATGTTCAATTCAGATCAGTTGCTCAGTCGTGTCTGACTCTTTGCGACCCCATAAATTGCAGCACACCAGGCCTCCCTGTCCATCACCAACTCCTGGAGTTCACCCATACCCATGTCCATCAAGTTGGTGATGCCATCCAACCATCTCACCCTCTGTCATCCCCTTCTCCTCCTGCCCCCAATCTATCCCAACATCAAGGTCTTTTCCAATGAGTCAACTCTTCTCACGAGGTGGCCAAAGAATTGGAGTTTCAGCTTTAGCATCAGTCCTTCCAATGAACACCCAGGACTTATCTCCTTTAGGATGGACTGGTTGGATCTCCTTGCAGTCCAAGGGACTCTCAATAGTCTTCTCCAACACCACAGTTCAAAAGCATCAATTCTTTGGTGCTCAGCTTTCTTCGCAGTCCAACTCTCACATCCATACATAACTACTGGAAAAACCATAGCCTTAACTAGACAGACCTTTGTTGGCAAAGTAATGTCTCTGCTTTTTAATACGCTATCTAGGTTGGTCATAACTTTCCTTCCAAGGAGCAAGCGTCTTTTAATTTCATGGCTGCAATCACTATCTGCAGTGATTTTGGAGCCCAAAAATGTAAAGTCAGCCACTGTTTCCACTGTTTCCCCTTCTATTTCAACATATTCACAGGTTACAGGAATAAAGATATAGGCCTACTGAGGACATTACTCTGCCTACCGCAAGCCCTGAACAAGTTACTGCAATGCTCCAACTAGTCAACTCTGGGTCAGGTAGCTGCCCCTGGACTTAGACTCAGGTGCGCCAGAGCCAGATCATGTAGACTGAGGGTGCTGAAGGGGTATCAATCATGCAGTATCTCAAGGGAAAGCCAGGTCCTTGTTACAAAAGAACAAAGTTTTTTTTTGCTATTCTGATAATTTGAAGACCATATCCAATGGATATGCTTAGCCGCAGGGAAAGGAGCTAGCTGATTTCACTCGGTGAATAAGAATTCTATCCTCAACTCCTAGACAAGGCCTCGGGGATTCCTAAGCCCAGACTTATTTTCTTATTTTTATAGTTTCCTGGTTCCCAGAGGATGGAGTCAGCTAGTGAGAGTCATGGATGATGTTTTAGGAGAAATGGTGTGGTATTAATTAATTTTTTCATACTTTAGAATCCCACACGGTCAAGTAGGAGGCTTAACCACCAGGATAACACTGATCATGTATATATTTTTTAAGGAATGAAGAATAAATACTGTCGTCTTCACCTGAGAAGGATGTTTTTAAGTACATATCCTAAAAGGGTCCATACAGGTCTTCAGCAAAATTATGACAGCATTCTCTAGCAGAACAACAACAAAAGCCTTTCTTTCCAAACATTGCCTTAAGAAAAGCAAAAAGTATGGGTCTTGCCCCAGCTGAACATTCTCCCCTCCCTGCCTGCTGCTAGCTGAAATTGAATGGGACCATGAAATCCTAACCAATTTCACTCCACCACAGGTGCCTTGAGTGATACATTTCCAGCCAAGTGCACACTTTAGGGCTACAGATGGTGGAAAATATAGAAAGCATAGGTAAGAATGAGGAGAGAATCATCGGAGGTATTTGGGGGGAATGATGTGGTATTAAATGTTTTTCTGGTTTTGGAGTCCACAGTGTTTAAGCAGAGAGACTCGGATGGGTCATTTATTAGGGAAACGTTTGGTGATATAGACAATTCAGGCTTAGCTAGGAAAGTGGAGTCAGGTCCTGTATATGTGCCACATGAACCTAGAATATCTGCAAAGTCTTCTAGGCCAAGTCGGACTGAACAGACCAGCTGTCTCAGCAATGCCCAGGGCACGGCTACTAGACAGGGTGCTGACCTAGGTCCTGAACAAGCACGGATCCCAACTACTGTTGGTTGGATTTCTGCTGGACACAGCCTCAACTTGTCTCAGTTTCTATTTGCGACTGAAAGCCCACCTCTAATTATGCTTCCGTAAGTGAGTGAGGCAGGCCAGGGTTGTTTATTTTCCTCTGTATAGGTGATACTTTCATCACTAGTCTGTGAGTTTTATGAAAGCAGAGACTTGGTTACGTTCACTGTTCTGTCTGTAGGGTCTCAAATACCATCTCACTCACACTAAACAGTTGCTAAGAGAGGAAAATCACGTTGTCCTCATGTTTCCACTCACTCACTGGAGTAACGCTACCTACATATGTACATGCACACACACACACTCACACACACAGTGAGAAGAGCTACGGAGTACTTCTGTAGCTCACTTTATAAGTATGGAATCCAGAATGTAGGGAATACTTTCAAATCCAGTCTTCCTAGTCAATGTATTATTATAAAGCTATGTGTTATTTGCGTCAGTATCTGTAACTCTGTCTTGTCTGGAAGGCACAGATAGGCGTGCGATATTTTTGTCGAACTGAGCAAGGTTAATTTCACAGACTGGAAACTGAAGTGCAGAGAGAAATGAATGGCCCAAGGTCATACAGAAAATGAATGATGGAGAACAGTGATATTTCCCCTACCTCCTCCTACACAGTGTCACTTATCCAGACCTTTCTATTCCCCCATTTTGGTGACTAAATTTAAAGACCAACTGAAGAAATCACAATTTCTGATCTTTTAATTCTTCTAAAAATTATTTATGGTTTCCTGACACCATGTATGGTATGGATCCCTGTCATTCTCTCATTCGTGTGTATATATGACGTATGTTACCGGAAAGTGAGTTATGAAACTAAAACCACATTGTTTCAGCTCTTCCCTCAACTTTGGCGTTTATTTACTAGGAAGTGGACTGGAATGGTGAGGTTTGCATCTAAAGATGGGTCCTCAGAAGCCGAGTGGGGATTCCCTTAATTATATTAACCCTGTCACCCTCTGTTGACACGGTAGCTGCTCAGTGGGACTTAAGACCCCATGCATGGAGCCGTGGGCGGGGCAGGACCACTGGCATCTCGTTGCTCTACGCTCTCGCTATCCTGCTGAAGGGGTAGATGGCTTTGGAGCTGCATCATGGTCCTCAGAGATAAAGCTGGGCCGTGCCTAATCCCTTCACCCAAAGACACAAGAATTCCAAAATCATGTCTTGGGGGAAATGGAAAGTGTGAGGGTGAAAAGGAAAGCATCCTTTATGAGTCGTCACACGAATATCTGCATCAGAGCTAGTTTTATTCTTTTTCTCATTTTACATCTGAGAAAACAGAGGATTGGAAACTTAAAATGTCTCACCCAGAGGACTTCCTTAGTGGCCCGTGGTTAAGACTTAACCTTCCAGTGTTTAGGTTCAGTCTCTGCTTGGGGAGTGAAGATCCCACATGCCTCATGGCCAAAAAACCAAGACATTAAAAACAGAAGCAATATTGTAATAAATTCAGTAAAGCCTTCAAAAAGTGGTCGTCATAAAAAAAATCTTAAAAAAAAAAAAAAAGAGAGAGATAGCCAGTTACCCCTTCATTCACTCATCAATTCTACTTTTTTTTTTGAGCCGTCTACTGTGGGCAAAAGGTGAAATAGACACCCCCTGCCCCTCAAGGTTCTTCTAGTTAAACATGTGCCTTTTTCTGTGGCTGATGTCCTCCGGATGAAAGGAGGGTAGATAGAGGTGAGGCGGAGAAGAGAGAGGAGCAAATAAAGGCGTTCCAGGCAGAGGGCACGCGCATGCAGACACACAGAGGCTCCGAGATGCGAGGGAACGGCTCTTTTTCAGGAGTGGAAGTGAGTTGCTGTGACTGAGGCCCAGGTTGCCTGGGGAAGCGTGGTGGGGGGTGAGACTAGAACAGTCTGATGGCAGGGACTTGAGTTATATCCTGCAGGCGGTAGAGAAACAGCAGGTCTTCATAAGCAAGCGCAGAATAGACTTTAGAAACGAGAGTACAAAGTGGTGGAACAGGGGAGTCCCCTTGGGGCTTTGCGTGGCCCTGTGTGAGTTCTCGCCACCTCCCTGCTGCTAGCCATAGTGCAGACAATGACCAGGCAGGTGCTTCCAAATGAGCAGGAAAAGGCAACAAATGAGTAACCCAGTTTGAGTCCCAAGCTGAGCTGTTGAGAGCCTGAGCTGCGTGGTAACTGTTTGCAACATTAAATTGAAATTGGGTCTGATTGGCTGGAAGGCACTTGGCCTACATTAATGCCCAGGGAGACTCTCCGAGTCTGATTAAGCTGCAGATTTTGCTGGGCCCTTTCCTGGTGATCCATCATTATTCATGTCAGCACCAGGCCTGTCAGCCTCCCTCTACCACCAAAATTAATGAATTGAACTCCCTGCCCCACACGTTTGATGGGATGCGAGTCTCTAAGTCAGCACAAGGCCATGAAGATGGACCATAATTGTTCCTCATTTCTTTCCTCCAAAGAAGAGCCTGGGCTGCTGCCTATTCTTCCCTTCACCTTCTTTATCCGCTGAGCTGGCATCATGAGTGGTGACAAGGGAACCCAGGAGTAAGGCAACAGGAGTACCTGAAACCTGAGACAGAAGTAGTCCTTGGAGATGCAGTTCAGCTGTTTCCCCACTGCTTAGCTGGGAAGACTGAGGGTGAGTCACACTGAGAAGAGAGCAGCATAGGACTAAAGCACATCTCTCTTCTTCTTTGATTTCCTTCCTCTCTTATATCTTGACTCCTCCCCTAGTCTGCATTTTTATCCCTTATCCTTCCTATTTTCTGACCGGTTTGCTAGGGGACCCACATTTCAGCATGTCTGTTTTTCCTCTGTGTCCTCTGACATCAAAGTCAACTTTTCTGTGATGGCCGCTGCTATAGTGAGAAAAATGAGAAAAAAAAAAAAAGATGCTGAATTGTATTCCTAGCCTAGAAAGAAGCTTGGGGGTCACCTTTAATTCTATCTACAGCATCCCTGTCAAGTGATCTTCAAGCTTCAGCTTGTATGGCTCTAATGCCAGGGAGCTCACTACTTCCCAAGGGGATCTTTCTATTTTCGGACAGTGTTGCCCATTTAGAAAGACCTCTTTATGTCGACCTAAAATCTGTGTTCATTTTCTGGTCTTCGGTCATCGTTCTGCCATCTCTAGTGGGAAAGCATGAGTCTATTTTTTCTTCCACGTGAGTGTCCTTTGGATCCTTTGAACTGATTCTCATGCTTTCATGCCCTTAAAGTCCAAGTTCATTTCTAAACTCCTGTGTTTGCCTCATTAGTAAGCTATTCAATCCATCTAATGAGTCAGGACCAGCATTGCCTGCAACAAAATAGAATGGAATAGAATAGAATACAATGGAGAATGTCAGAATTGATTGTAGAAAGTAAGGACCAGTCTTGCTTCTGAAATGTTGTTGTTTGCATGCGTGCGTGTGTGCGTGCGTATGTGTGTGTGTGAGAATGTGTTGAGTGGGTCCCTTTGGAAAATTTTTTATTCCATGTGTTGGCTATTGTGAGTAATGCTGCAATGAACAGAGGAGTACAGACACATCTTCGAGAAAGTGACTTCATTTCCTTCAGATGTATCCTTAGAAGTGGGATTGCTATATTCTATGGTAGTTCTATTTGTAATTTTTTGAGTAATTTCCATGCTGCTTTCCATAATGGCTGTACCAATTTTCATTCCCACCAACAATATATAGGGGTTCTTAAATCTACACAATATTGCTTCTCAATTATGTCTCAATAAAGCTGGAGAAAAATGTTTTTCTTACCATGAGTAGTGCTATAAAAACATGGCCAGGAATATTGCTCAAAATCTTCCCATTTTTAGGCTAGACTTTTTTCGAATTGGGTATCATTCCATCTTTGTAACTGAGTAGATTTCAAAAATTACGTTTCTCTCTCTAAACCATAGTCTCTCCATCTCTAAAATGCAGAGCAAGTGGTATGCATCTTTCTGCTCATCCTTTTTGTGATGATTAAATATGCTGTTGAATGTGAAACTAATTTAGAAAGTGAGAGGGTCTAAGTTATATTAGCAGTGATGGGATAGTAGCATTCATGTGAGAAAGAATTAAATGATTTGTTTCTCTTATTCATTCTTTTTTCTGTCCCCATTTTCCTTTTATCCTTTCTCTTTTTTAATGCTAGTTTAACACAGTCTTGATTTCCCATCACTGTTTCTTTAGTCAAGATACGTCATGATATGGTGAGATGAACTTTGTGAACACACAGACCCAAGTTCCAACCGGCTTTTTGCACGGTTGTATGATCCTGACGAGTCTTCTAACCTCTCTAAGCCTTAGTTGCTTTGCTCTTGAGGTGGGAATCTCAGCCTGTAAAAATGATGAGGTTTCACGATTGAATGAGTTATCCATCATGCATGACACATCATAGAACTCAGTAAATAACAGGTCCCTTTCTCCTGTCCCACTATTCCCAAATCCCCACCCTCAGAAAGACTCCTATCCTCATAGGCTGAAGCGAGTCTTGTCACTCAGAATTGGGCTGAGTCTGGGTCCTGTAACAGGGAAGGGAGATGTGCATGAGTGTCTCCAGGAGGTTTCTTGGTGATGAAGTTGCTCTCTAATAACCATCAGGAAATGGTGGTGTTTTGGGGGCTGGTGCCAGAAGCAGATGCCTCAGGATTCTAGCAATCAATGTTTGTGATGCCCCACGTTGGTAGCAGCCTCTGCAGAAGGAAAGAAGACTGGGTTCCCTGGTAGACAGGGGAAGAGGAAGCACCCAGCTGGAACAGGAGTCCTGGGTGAGGCTACACGAAGCCTTGAGTCTTGACCCCCAACATCACATAGAGAAAATGAGCATCTCCACCTCTCTAGCTCACAGGCCAGATGTAAGCATCAGATGAAACCGAGAAAGTGAGAGGGTGGTTTTTGTGATCCGAGTAGGAGAATTTTATTTCTCTGAACATAAATTTAATTCAGACCAAATATGTGTTTGTTTCCCCTGGAGAGATGGCCATCTTTGGACTGTGTGCTTCTAAAGAAGTAATTTGTTGCTGCCGTGAGCCGTGCCCTTCCCACATCAAGGCTGAAGCTTAATCTCTGCCAGAGGCCTGTCAACCCTGCCCTTCAGCCTGGGACTTGCCCGGAGGCCCCCACCAGCCACAGCCCAGCCGCCTTGCTTTTTCCCTCCCCCGGCTCGGTGTAGCTTCCAGGCGCCACTGAAATTTTCTCTCCTCTCTCTGTCTCTCACGCAGTCTGTACCCCAGCCAAATTTGGCTTCTCCATTTCTCCCAACACACCTTGTAGCTCCAGCCTTCTGCCTGTATTTTGCTCACACTAGTCTCTTTTTTTGAGAGGCAGGGGAAAGGCTTTTCTTCACCTCTACAGATAAAGTCATCCCAGAAAGCTCTTCCTCTGAGACTCCTTCTCAGATTGTTCCAATTCAAACTGTAGAATCTGGGATGAAATCAACCTGAATTTAAATCGCGGCTCTAGCGTGTGTCGCTGTGTGACCAGGGGCTACTTCTGATCCTGTTTCTTCATCTGTGAAACGGGTGCAATGCCAGTGGTCTCTCAAGGGAACAGGGAGGGTTTAAGGTGAGGCTGTGTGTAAAGTGCTTTAGTACAAGGTGGACGTTTGATAAAACCTCATAAGGGTAAGAATCATTTTATTCAGGCATGAGATTTGGCATGGCAAGAGTCCTAGAACTTGCCTTGGTGCATATAAGCATCTGACAAGTATATACAAAAGCACTGAATTAATCAATGATTTGAATCATATGCCTCCCATCCTTCCTCTGGAAACCTATGGGTTGAGGGGCTGTTTATAATTAGCATCAGCCCTAAATTATCCTCACCAATTAATTATTAGGTTTTTAGGAAAGTGGAGGTGGCCAGTGAGTCAGTTCTGGGCCCTCACCCTTTGCAGCCAGAGTAATTCTGATTGTTTGTTTAATGATTATTAAGATACTAGTATTAGCTATGTTTCTACTTAATTTCAAGAGAGTGTCTCAGATATAAACAATTGGAACAAACAGTTTCTTTATATGAGTACTTTTTCAAAGATAGGTCAAAACCATTTAATGGGTCATAAAATTTTGAGTGGCTTGCAACTAATATTTTTAAGAGATATCATAGAGAATGTAAAAAAAAATGAATGGAAAATTGTAACAGACCAGAATGGAATGAAATAGAATGGAAAAGGATAGAAAAGGACAGACCAGAATATAAAAGCATAGATTCAGTGGAGTAGAATGGGATGGATTAGGATAGAATAGCATAGAATGAAATAGAATAGAAAAGGATAGAAAATGACAGACCAGATCGTAAAAGAATAGAATGGAATGGAATAGAACAGAACAGACATTTTTGCACGCATCCATTATATTAAAGGCAAGTAGTTTTTAGTATGTGAAACCTTTCTTAGGTAAGTTACATACATACTCATATATAAAACTATGTTATTGTTGGTTCTTATGGAAAAATAAGTTAAATTCACCACTTTACAGTTTGGTAGGCAGCCATGCCCTTGTTTTATTAAGTTGATGGTCAGTTCTGTGACCAAGCTTCCCTGATAGCTCAGTTATTAAAGAATACTCCTGCAATGCAGGAGACCCTAGTTCGATTCCTGGGTCAGGAAGATCCGCTGGAGAAGGGATAGGCTACCCACTCCAGTATTCTTGGGCTTCCCTTGTGGCTCTGCTGGTAAAGAACCCGCCTGCAATGAGTAGACCTGGGTTTGACCCCTGGGTTGGGCAGATACCCTGAAGGAGGGCATGGCTACCCACTCCAATATTCTGGCCTAGAGAATTCCATGAACTGTATAGTCCATGGGATCACAAAGAGTTGGACTGACTGAGTTACTTTCACTTGCAGCTCTATGACCAGGAAGTACAATCCCCATGTGGGTCTCCTCATTCCCTAATCCTGGGCCTGGCCCTTTTAGAAGCTCAAGATCTATTGGTCAGGTTAAGTGAGCAAGAAGTATTCAGCTTTGTGGCAGTCATCCCTACAAAAACATGGGAGCCAAAGTGTCAAGTGAATTTAAGGCAGTATATCAATAATAATGGGTTTCCCAGGTGACGCTAGTGGTAAGGAGCCCGCCTGCCAATGCAGGAGACATAGAAACACTGGTTTGATCCCTAGGTCAGGAAGGTTTCCTGGAGGAGGGCATAGAAACCCACTGCAGTCTTCTTGCCTGGAGAATCCCATGGACAGAGGAGCCTGGGGGCTCTAGTCCTTAGGGTTGCAGAGTCAGACACGATTAAAGTGACTTAGCACACATGCATGATAACAAGTTCTACTTAGAGATATTAGTCACTGTTCGTGTGTTCAGAGCAGGGTCTGCTGCTGCTGCCAGATCACTTCAGTCGTGTCCGACTCTGTGCAACCCCATAGACAGCATCCCACCAGGCTCTTCTGTCCATAGGATTCACTAGGCAAGAACACTGGAGTGGGTTGCCATTTCCTTCTCCAGAGCAGGGTCTGGTGCATAGTAAATGTTCAATGAATGAGCATTAACTTCAGTATCACTCTGTCTCTTCCATTACCACAACTTATCTGATACTTACTAGGTGCTTCCATGCCTTTTATGCTGTATTCCACACGCCATCCTTCAGAGATAGCTAGTCGTGCGCTCATTTGACAGATGGGACAATTTGAGGTCTGAAGAGACAAAGTGATTTGCCCAAGGAGTAAATCCCGACAGAAGCAGAGCTGGCATTGGAACCTCCCACCCCACCCTCTGTGTCAGAATCAAGAGTTCCATTCTCTCTGAGCGCTGCAGGGGCTACTCAAGACCTGTGAAATAGACCGCAACTGTTCAGACTGTCTCCTGAAGGTGGCCGGTCCAAGCAGATGAAAAACCTCTGAGTCTGTGTCTGGGGAGGCTACCCAATAGAAGGCACAGGAGGGGATCAGTTAACTGGGTTTCCTAGGCCAGTTGTCCCTGAGGTGAAAGCAAAAGTCTCTCAGTCGTGCCCGACTCTTCGCCACCCCATGGACTATACAGTCCGTGAAATTCTCCAGGCCAGAATACTGGATTGGGGAGCCATTCCCTTCTCCAGGGGATCTTCCCAACCCAGGGATCGAACCCAGGTCTCCCACATTGCAGGCAGATTCTTTACCAGCTGAGCCACAAGGGAAGCCCAAGAATACTGGAGTGGGTAGCCTATCCCTTCTCCAGTGGATCTTCCTGGCCCAGGAATCAAACCGGGGTCTCCTGCATTGCAGGCAGATTCTTTATCAGCTGAGCTATACGTTGAGCCTCACTCTAGTACCTGGAGGGCAGCAGGCAGAGTTGGGGTCATTACAAACCCACTTGCTCCCCCATCATGCCCTGACTCCCCCTTCATGGCTACTGTGGCCCAAACACCAGACACTGCCCGATCAGAGGGACACAGATGGGGACCACTGTTGACCTGCTCAAGCTTCCCCTTTCTTATATTACCTGGAGCAGGTAATCCCTGCTTGTCTGAGAGACGTGGCAAGAGTAAGAATGGGCACACAGGCAGAGGAGGAGTTGGAGGGCTGGCATAGGGGTCCCCGGCTAAATGGTGGCGCTTTTCCCCCTTTGGGGATGATGCCCGCCTGGTCTGGAGTCACTGGATTCCTGCCATGCCAGCAGTTTCTTTAGCCCAGGGGAGCCTTTTGGCAGCAGGGAAACGTGCTTGATGATGGCCACAGGGGTGTCCTCAGGGCTGGTCCCCAGCCTGGAGCGTGAACGGCCGCAGGGCATCCTGGAGGGCATTGCTATTCCTGGGCTTGTGTCCCAGCGTCTCCTCTCACCCTTCCTCCCCTTCCCTTGCTGGAGAGCAAGTGGGCCTGGCCGAACTGCTCCCGAAGAGTGCCACAGCCCTAGGAATCAGCAACCCCAGGAATGCGGAGTAAGCAACCCCATCAAGAGGCCCCTTCCAGGCCCAGGTCCGGGCCTGTCCTTCAGGACCGCAGAAGTGCCCTTCAGCCACGGTCAGGGGCGCCGGCTCTGCTATTGACGACCACCCAGGGGGATGGGCAAGCAAACGGGACCCAGTTTACGCTCTCTTTACATCTTTGTAATTCCCACTAGACGCTGAGGCTTTCAGGTCCCCACTTCCCAGAGGAGGATGCTGTGGCTCAGAGGTGAAGTAATTTGCCTTTTAACAATAACACCACTGGTGACAGTTACTCTCATATGGCACTCTTCCAGAGCCAGGCCCTGCTGTCAGTGAGCTGGGGCATATTGGGTGATGCCTGGGTTCACCCCAGGGCTGTCTGAGTTCACAGCCCGACTTCTGCAAGGGCATGAGGCTGCCCAGGACCACGAAGGGCTTTGGCAAAAAAAAAAAAAAAAAAAAAAAAAACCTGACATGGGTTTAAATCTGTGCTCCCACATCCCAGGCCGCCTCCACTCTGCCGCATTCCGAACCCTCTCAGAGCCTCCGCTCCCTTATTTGACAAATGAGAGTGATGATGACGGACTTGCAGAGTTGCTGAGTAAATGGTACAGGGCACGTCTAGTCCCTGGCAAATACCAAACACTCTAACAAGGTAGCAGTGATTTGATTTTTGTGAAGAACTGATGTTGACGCTGAAACTCCAATACTTTGGCCACCTGATGTGGAGAGCCGACTCATTGGAAAAGAGCCTGATGCTGGGAAAGATTGAGAGCAGGAGGAGAAGGGGACGACAGAGGATGAGATGGTTGGATGGCATCACCGACTCAATGGACATGGGTTTGGGTGGACTCCGGGAGTTGCCAATGGACGGGGAAGCCTGGCGTGCTGCGGTTCATGGGGTCGTAAAGAGTCGGACACGACTGAGCGACTGAACTGAACTGAACTGTGCAGAGAGGGTAGTCAGGGGAACACTGGGCCCCTCACACCATGTGGACACAGACCAGCTCTGTCCTCTCGATCATTCTGTCCCCTGTGCCAAGGCTGTGTCTGGCTGTCTGAGGGTATCAGAAGCATTAGCTCAATGAATGACTAAATGAATGAATGAACATATGAATTAATGCAGCTGACTTAGGTACTTGCAGCTCCTCCTTAATTTCTGCCCTGGTTTTCTTGTCATGAAACCCACCACTTTTTAGTTCTGCCTCTCCAGTCTTGGCCACAGATGGGCAGGCGTGTGCAGAGACTAGGGAGGTGAGAAGTGCTGCCCAGAGGTCAGGCTGTGACCCCTCAGATGTCAGGCTCTGCCTCAGGTATGTGCCTCTCTGACCATTAGGTGAGTCTAGCCTTAACTTCCACATGATTTAAGCATTCTCCCTCACCATCGTTAGGCAGTACAGAATCTTTTTCCTTTCTCCAAGATACATCTCCTTCCACCCATGAGGGCGCAATTTTATCAGAGGCTGTTTTGGAAATATTTATCTCTCCATGCCTCTTACTACTCCCTCGTCTAGACCAACATCTTCCCTGGCAAACAATGGTGGGGCGGCTAGTCACTGTTCTCCTGGCCTCCAGCGTCTTCCCTAGCGAACAGTAGTTCAGGAGGCTCTTCACCATTCTCCTGGCCTCGAGGTGTGGCTCTGCTGAATTCACTCTCTACATTGTGCAGCATGGACTTTCTTTTTTTTTTTTCAACACAGCACTTCATGGATTTTTCTATTTTCTCTCCATATTTCTCATTCCCTCCTTTTTTAAATTAATTTTTTTTCATTGGAGGATAATTGCAATATTGTGGTTTTTACCAAACATCAACATGAATTAGCCACGGGTGCACATGTGTTCCCTCCATCCTGAACCCCCCTCCCACCTCCCTCCCCACACCCCATCCCTCTGAGTTGTCCCAGAACACCGGCTTTGAGTGCCCTGCTTCATGCATCGGAATTGCACCAGTCATCTGTTTTACCTATGGTAATGTACATGCTTCAATGCTATTCTCTCAAATCATCCCACCCTCACCTTCTCCCACAGCTCAAAAGTCTGTTCTTTATATCTGTGTCTCTTTTGCTGCCTTGAACACAGGATCGTCATTACCATCTTTTCTGAATTCCATATATATGCATTAATATACTGTACTGGTGTTTCTCTTTCTGACTTACTTCACTCTGTATAATAGGCTCCAGTTTCATCCCCCTCATTAGAACTGATTCAAATGTGTTCCTTTTTATAGCTGAGTAATATTCCATTCTATATATGTACCACAACTTCCTTATCCATTCGTCTGCTGATGGACATCTAGGTTGCTTCCAGATCCTGGCTATTGTAAACAGCCAGCATGGACTTTCTAAAGCCACATCCTGTCATGTTGTTTTCCTCCCAGTGCTAACTAAAAGGTCAGATGTTTCCTATCGTGTCCCTGGTAGTGAAATATAGCACTGAGAATCAGAGCAAGGATTTTAACTTGAATGAATGAGTGAGTGAGTGAATTTCATTCACTCAATGCTTATTGCCTTCCTTCTACATGCCAGGGTGCCATTATATAGCATGAACACAGTCAAGTCCTTATCCTCTAGGAACTTACATTTTGGTGAGAGAAGAAGATAATACACAAACACATTTTATTCTATATTATGTGTTTGTGCTTTATGTAATAAGTGTAAGGAAGAAAGATATAATGAGTGTAATGAAGTGTAATGAAGAAAAATGAATTAGGGTCATGGGCTAGATGTTGACAGGTGGTTCTGTTTTAAAGAAGATGGCTAGGAGACATGTCTTGGAGATTTCATTGGCTAGGTTTGCGAATGAGAAAAAGATTGAACAAGCCACTCAGACAAGTCTGAGGCAGTAGAGTTACAGGCAGAGGGGCAGGCCTGGGTTGACAGTCTACCTGCAAACGCTTCCTGTTTATGACCTTGGGCAAATCACTTCATCTCCATTTTTCTCCCTTTCCTCTCTAAGATAAGGATTCTGGGGTTGTTCTGATTTCTTAGTTTTACTTACAGAACCATTCAGGCTTTAGTAGTAGTAGTGTTACTCGCTCGGTTGGGTCTGGCTCTTTGCCATCCCATGGACGGTAGCCCTCCAGGCCCTCTGTTCATGGAATTCTCCAGGCAAGAATGCTGGAGTGGATTGCCATTCCCTTCTCCAGGGCATCTCCCTGACCTAGGGATCAAACCCGGGTCTCCTGCCTACAGGGAAGTCCGGCTTTAACCTGGCTTATTCCTAACCCAGTCCCATCCCTGGTCCCTCCCTGCCTGATCCAGCCACACTGAGCCCCGTGAGCCTCCTCCCACCTGCTCTGCTGTCCATCCTGGTGGCCCTCTGCTTCCCTCTCATCTCCATCCCACTCCCTTCTCCTGGATTACTGCAATTCAGCCTGCAGGTGTTAGCTCAAACATCACTTCCTTCCGGAAGCCGTCGGTGGCTCTTCACCCCAAGACGGTGGCGTGTGCCCTTAAGGGTTTCCATCAGCCTGCTTCCTCCATCCCGCCACTGCCTGCAGGATCCTTAGTGTCTTTGTCCCTCGTGAGCCTGTGAGCTTTGTAAGGCAGACAGAGCTGGTGCTTGGCACATAGTAGATGCTCCTGAGCATTTGTTGAATGAATGAGTGAATAAATGAAATCTTTGGGTAGAAGTCGGGATCAAATGCTGATGAGAAAAAAATCTTTTTAAAAAGCATCCATGAACAAATTAATGGGCAGATAGAAATACTTGATCAGGATTAAGTGAAATTGATGAAGATGTCCTGGCCAAGGAAAATGATCAGAAACTTACCGAATAAAATCGTTTCTTACACATATGAACTGCTTCACAGTTTATCCGTCCTTCCACCTTCATTATCTCACTTGATCGTCAGACAGACTAGTGAGGTGGTGGATCGGGGGTGGGAAGACCTGAAGGGATAAAGAAACTTGTGTAAGACAAGATCAGCCAGCTTGAAAGGAACAGAACCAGCACTCAGACTCAGTCTTCTGACTCCTTGCCCACTGTAGACTTTGCTGGTTCCCAGGACTGCAGCATTAAAGTGTGTGTGCGCGTGCATGTGTGTGCGTGTCTGTGTGTGTGCTGGTCCCACCTGGACTCAGAGGTTCTTGCATGTGTGTGTGTCTGTGTGTATGTGTGTCTGAGTGTGTCTGTATTTATATGTGTGTGGTGTTTCCAAGGACGCCTCCTGGTCCCACCTGGATTCAGAGGCCCTTTTGTATATATATGTGTGTGTGTGTGTGTGTGTGTGTGTGTGTGTGGTGTTTCTGAGACAGCCTCCTGGACTCAGAGGCCCCTGCATGTGGTGTGTGTGTGTTTCCGAGGAAGCCCCCCTGGTCCCCCTGGACCTAGAGGCCGCTGCATGGGCAGCCTGCAGAGGAGAAGCCCGAGGCTCTGAGACTGTGTCTGCCAGGTCACAGGAGGCCGGTGCATCTGCTTCCAAGAAACAGAGTTCGCACCGTGTGTGGGTGGTTCCTGAGTCACTTCTCAAGGAGAGGGAGAGAGGAGGTGAGGAGGTGGAGACGTTCTTGGAGGGAACATCCCCTCGAGGGCCCCTGGGGCTGGCATCTCAGCCGGCTGGGACAAAGATGGCACGGAGGCCAGCAGCAAGGTGTCGGCCTGGGGGCCCCGGACCTGGGTTCTGGCTCCAGCTGTTCCCGAGCAGTGTTGCCGCTTGAGCAAGTGCGTCTGCAGTCCGGGCCTCAGCCTCTCCATTTAAAAAGGTGAGGTCAGTGGTTTTTAAGTCATGCTCCTTGGGACTCTAGGGATTTGTGGGTGTGCTTCTGGACCAGGGAGGAAGGTGGTGGGGAGTGCAGACGTACAAGAAGCACCCTCATTTCTGCACAAACATTCCTCCTATAGATTTTGTATGTTGGCTGATTTTAGAATTACTTATGTATTTAATTGGCTGCACTGAGTCTTGGTTGTGACATGTGGGATCTAGTTCCTCAACCAGGGGTTGAACCTGGGCCCCCTGCATTGGCAGTGCAGAGTTTTAGCCACTGGACCGCCAGGGAAGTCCCTGTATGTTGGATTTTGAGTATAAAGTTTACTTTGAACAAAGGGTTCTGTTCCAAAATCAGGTTTGAAGGCTTTTGGCACAATGGTCATCAGTGATGTTAGCGGGGACGCAGCAAAGTGGCTCATGCGGGTTGTGGGGGATGCTGAGTGTGGATTCAAATGCAGAATGTTTGCATTATGTCCTTGGGGTCCTGCGGGGGGTCTGTAGTACATGCTACTTTTCTGCTTCTTGTGCAAACACATGATTGAGCTATGCATACTCTGCTTGCAATGTTCATGGCTCTCATTCCCTTCCGGGTTAAGTCCTAGCTCCCTCATCTCATATCTGAGACAGCTGGGGCATTCCCAGCTACTCTTCACCTCACATTTATGTCTAGACTAAACTTTGTGCAGTTCTTGTAGCATCTAAAATGCTCCAGATGTTTTAACCTAGAAGAACTTCAGTCATAGGATACCCTCCACCTGGACACTCACTTCTCTTTATTTCATGCTACTTAAGCCAGAGTCATTGCTATTCATTGTTTATAAGTCAGTTCAAGTCTCAGCTCCTCCATGAAGCCAGCTTGGCTTTCATCCTCACTCTCTGAATTGCATAACCATCTCAAGTGTTGGCAGATCATCTTCAGCTCGCTTCGACCGTAACACCTTCCTCCACATGGTCAAGGGCTGCTCCTCCTGTCTGCAGCCCTGGAGGACAGAGAACACTGTGACTTCAGAGCCTGCGTCGTGTCCTCCTAGATGTATTCAGAGCCTCGCACACACAAGTGTTAGCTAAATAGACCGGCGTGAGTCTGTTTACCTGAGTACACTTGAGCCCCTTTTAACTTCAGTTGCCTTGTCTGAGGGATGCAGGGAACCAAGGGTCTTGGACAGGGGCGTCTGAGAGGGAAAATCAGGCTGTGTGTATATAAAGGACTTTATAAGCCATGCCGCATACGGATAAGGGACGTGTGGCTTTAACAGTCACACATCTGGGTTGTGTTTCGGGCTCTCCTGCTGCACCCCAGAGCCTTGCACCAGTACCTGAGATGCCTCAGAAAGGAGGATGGCACAGCCTTCTCAGAAACGAGGCTTTAATTCTAGAAGGGCAGCTCAGCACGGTCGCAGGGCCAGTCCCTTAGGGGCGTGGGCAGCTGCTGGCCTGTAGCTGCAGCCTGGCCTGCCGTGAGGATGCCGTTCCCCTTACCCTGGGTGTGGGCTCTTACTTCCTTGTTCTGCATGTGTCAGAAACCCAGACACGCTCCAGGACCACGGCAGGACAAATGATCCCATACCCAAGCCCTTCCACATTGCTTTTCTTGCCTTGTCTACCTCCATTTTCTTCCAAACAGACTTTTTTTTTAAAAAAAAGAAAGGAATATGAATTCAGGGACCTTAAGGGAAAAGAAACTAGCTCAGCCCTTCTCCTACACTGGAAACTCCCCAAGGACTGAGAACACAAAGACATATTACAGAGAGGGAAAGTTATTTCATTAGAGACACTGTCTCACTCTTTGGCCAGTATATAATGCCTCTGTAAATGAAAAAAGCAAAAACAAAAACACAGAAAAACCGAGTGATGAGTGGAAGGGTTTTTCCCAAAAGTACTCATGAAAGTAGGGGCAGAGGACGGACCAGTGACGGGCCGTCCAGCCCAGGATGTGTTTCCCGGAGCCACGGGGTTTACTGCTCAGCCACTTGTTCACTGCAGCCCATGGGCCATGCCCCTTCCCGTCCCTTCACCTCGTTTTCCCTTTCTACAAGCAGCAGAGTCTAGTTACCTTGTCCTTGAGACTCTTTCTAGCTGGGAGGTGTGTGTCTATATATATCCATCCCTTGGTATCCACAAGGGACTGATTACAGGACCACTGTGGATACCAAAATCCCCAGGTGCTCAAGTTCCTTATATTACACGCTGTGATGTAGTCAGCCCTCTGTATCTGCAGATAATGGAGAGGTGACTCTCTGTATGTTCACACGTGTACATATACAAGGGCTTCTCAGGTGGTACTGGTGGTAAGGAGTCTGCCTGCCAATGCAGGAGGTGCAAGAGACGCGGGTTTGGTCCCTGAGTTGGGAAGAGCCCCTGGAGAAAGAAATAGCACCCCACTTCAGTATTCTTGCCTAGGAAATCCCACAGAGGATCCTGACGGGCTACAGTCCATGAGTCGGATATAACTGAGTGACTGAGCACATACATACATAAACATACACACACATATATAACTTCATTTCAAAATATAGCAGTGCCTTGAAGTTAAAATTTGTCCCTTTTCATTCATCCATCCATCCATCCATCTATTATTACTTATTTCAATCCATTCATATTTTATTGACTAAAGGCTCAATATTAGGCACCATCGTAGGCACAGTGTTATTCAGGATGTATAATATGTCTCTGCTGTCACAAGTCTTAAACTCTAGCAGACGCTAGAAGGCATTTTAGATCCAAAGAAAATTAAGATGATTTTAAAAGCCTTGACAGTTGAGGGGACATCGTTTATTTCTTATGGTTCTGGTTAAAAGTAGTCTTACCAAAAGTATGTTTGTACCATGGGAACTCTTTGACGTATATTCTTATGTATGATTTTAATTTGGTCTCTTGTGAATTCAACAGGATTAGAGAGGATTTTCTTGGTTTGCGGATGAGGAAACCTAGGTCTAAAAGGATGAAGTCATTTTCCTTAGATTCTTTGCAATGTATGATTGCGAGATGAGTCTTTGCAAAAGAGGCATAAACATACATTGCTGAGGTTTTTGTCCAGGAGGAGATGACAGGACAGGAGGCAGAAGCCTTGTCCGGGGGTCACTGGGCTTGGGAACAGCAGTGCACAGCAGGGCTCTGCCTGCATTCTCTGGCGCCAAGGAGAGGCTCCTCTGAGCCGTAGGACCCACCTCTGATCACTCTGCAAGGACCTGGCCATAACTGGGGCAAGAGGGGTTCGGGTTCGTCCAAAGACCCAAGCTCTGGGCAGGGGGTCTTTTCTGTTCCCTTGGCTTCAGGTCCGGTATCTGCACAAGAGGGACGACGCTTCCCTTCCTACTTCACCGCGGTGCTGAGTCCCCAGCGAGACACAGTATGTTCCATGAGCAAGATTGCATGCAAGGCATCACCTTCCTGAGCTCCGGGTACCTAGTGGGTGCTCACTGTTGTTTGCTGGTCAGGGGTCTGGAGTGAAGGGAAGGATGTGGAAGCGCTCCTGTGTCCTCGGAACTGAGTGGGATGTCCTTCATCTGTCCTTTCCTTTGACCTTCTCATCCCTCTGTGATGTAGGTGCCACAGATCAGAGAGGTTAAGTAATGTCCCTGCCTCACTCAGGACGGATGGACAAGAACTGGGATCAGAACCCATGCCTCTGTTTTCTCTCTGCTTCTTGCATCTCCTTCCATGATGGAGAGTCTGTTTGCATAGGTTTCTGTCCCACAATCAGGAGCCCCACCTGAATGATGAGCAGCGTAGGCAGTGGATGGCCTCAGCAAGCCTTTAAGATAAGGAGGCAAACCATTAATCTTTGCTTTTTCTATCTTTATCTTTACAAAGTTTCTTATTAGACATTCTCTCTTCACATTTTCAATTAACATTCCTTTCTGATTCTTATTTCTCTTTCATTCTGCTACAGTTTTTCTTCTTTCATTTTTCTCTCCAAAGTTCCGAGAAGACTCCTACCAGTCTCGTTTATCAGTGCTTTTCCCTCTTGGCCTGTTTCCAGGATGACCTGCTAAAGCTGCTAAATCTGACCTGGTCGTTTTCATGCTCAAAACCCCTCACAAGATAGGACTCACACACCTTCAACTATTCCAGAAGTTTTTTCAGAATCAGGTCCAAACAGTGGCATCAGGTTCAGGGCCCACCTTCCCTTCATCCCTGCAGCTCACAGCTCTGCAGAGGCACCTGCCATATAGTAACCATTTCTTCACCTGCCTGCACCCCTTACCCTCAACCACCGAAGTGAAGGTCCTGGAGGGAAGGGCATGGTTCATTCACCTCTTATTCCTCAGCATCTGGAACAGCACTTTGCTCAGCATAGAATAGATGCTCAGTGAGTAGTGATTTCAGTGAAGAAATGCATCAGACACCCACTCTCTCCTCTACCTCTGTCCTCTTCCCCAGGGTCTAGAGATAGGAAATCTAAGCTCCAATATCCGCTGTTTGCTAGAGACACCAGCAGGAAGCTATTAAAGTGACACTTTCATAGCATTTTGCAGATCCCAAGTCATTGTACACACATTAACTCTGTTTGATTTTCACAACAACCCGTGAGCTTGAGGGTGGAGATTTTCATTCCGTGGCACAGAGGAGGACCCCGAGTCCCAAAGCGGCTGCAGGACTTGTCCAAGGCCATGCCATCGGCACACCGTGGTGCTCGGATCTGCACCCTGCATGCCTGCCGCTGCCGCAGCCCTTGGCTTCTCCACTCACAGAGACACTCTGTCTTAATTACAGCGAATGAGGGAAGGGAAAGCCAGGATAATTATTGGTGACACATTGAGCAAGTGTGAAGCTCTTAAAGAATTGAAATGCTTTCTTCCTGGACTTTCAAGGACTTTTTCATTACCCCTAATTCCTTACATTTGTATATCAATTTGGAGGTTTGCAAAGTGATTTTTTTTTTTAGCCCTACATTCCATCTGCCTCTTACTCCATTCAGCGGCGTGGACCGAACAAGGCGTTAGAAAAGCACGTTGTTGTCTCTTGTCTGTGCCCTGCGCTGTGCCAGGCGCCGAGGCTGTAATTGTGAGCCATGGGACGTGGCCTCTGCCCTCGGGGAGCTTAGAGGTGAACGGACGCAGAGACACACAGCTGGGACAGTGCGTGGTGATGGTCAGGAGGCCGGAAGCCCAGGATGCTGGGTAGCGTAGAGTCCCAGGCAAGTAGCGGCTGGAGAAGACTTTTTAGATGGAAGCAGCGGTCTAAAGAACAGGAAGAAGTTAGCGAGGCAAGCAGTGGTGGGAAGAATGCACCAGGCAGAGAGCGTGATGTGCAGATTCCAGGAGGTAAAGTAAGTCTGCTTCAAGATTATTGCAGCTCTGTTCATAATCCTGGTAGCTGAGATGTAGGAACAACCTAAATGTCCTTTGGCAGGTGACTGGGTGATATATAGACAGAGATACAAAATGGAATATCCATATATGTGTGTGTAATAGAATGTTGCATGGATCCCAAGTTGCTTCAGGTCTTTGCGACCCCATGGACAGTAGCCCAGCAGACTCCTCTGTCCGTGGAATTCTCCAGGCAAGAATGCTGGGGTGGGTTGCCATGCCCTCCTCCAGGGGATCTTCCCAACCCAGGGGTTGAACCTGTGTTTCCTGTGACTCCTGCATTGCAGGTGGATTCTTTACTACTGAGCCACCAGGGAAGCCCAGTAGTGGAATATTATTAAATCTTAAAAAAGAGGAAAATCCTACTTTATACAGCAGTGCAGATGAACCTGGAGGACAGAGTGCTATAAGAGAAATAAGCCAGACACGAAAGGCAAATAGTGCATGTGTTAGTCAATCAGTCGTGTCCGAGTCTTTTCAACCCCATGGGGTGTAGCCCGCCAGGCTCCTCCATCCATATGATTTTCCAGGCAAGAATACTGGAGTGGGTTGCCATTTCCTTCTCCAGAACAGTGCATGGCTCCACTTATATATGGTCTCTAAAACTGTCAGACTCATAGAGGCAAAGAGAATAATAGAATGGTGGTTGCCAGTGGCTGGGGGAAGGGAACATGAGGCATTACTATTCAATGGGTATACATTTCTAGTCTTGCAAGAGGAATGAGTTCTAGAGATCTGCTGTATAGCAGATTTGTTATATACTGTATAGCAGTATTGTTAACAATACTGTATTGTACACTTAAAAGTTTATTGAAAGAGTACACCCCATGATGAGTTACTACCTCGATTAAAAAAAAAATGATTGCGAGTCCTTCAAATGAGGAAACTGAAAGCTGTAGATGGGAAGGGACTTGCTTGAGTGGACTCGGGGGGATCAGGAGCCATGGCAGAGACCACCCACCTTCTGGCCTGCGTCCAACCTCCTTGGCTATACTTGCCGGGCTCCGCTTTTTAGGAGGCAGAAGGGCAGCTAGAGGAGGTGCTCGGGCCACCTGGGTTCAGACACAGACGCCAGGGACTAGCCAGAGCCAGTGCCAGCTGCTGAGACTCCAGCCCCCTGAATCCCAGCCCGCCGCTGCTCTGCAGACCGGGCCTGCCGCCACTCACAGATTAGTCACAGACGCTGCAGACACATCGGCAACATTGGGTCAGAAGAAGACGTGCAGCAGCATCCAGATAGCAGCCTCATTAGCCTCTTATTATCCATTCGCCCAAATATTCCGACTAATCAGCCTTCAGATGGGCAGGATTAATGGGTTACAGCCCTGGCACTGGGCACCTCTAATTGAAATGGATGCGTTCGCCTTTCAGAATGGACAGCTTATCCTTTGCCACTGCAGAGAGAGTGTGCCCCAGCCCAGAGGTTCTGCTCCCAGGGCCGTGACGGCAGAGCCCACGGGGGAAGAACGATGCCCGTTGCTCACCTCCACTTGGAGCGGGAGACCCCTTCTTGTATCACGGCGATCAGTTTGCTGCATGTTCCTCTCCCCTACAGGACTGGGAGCTGTTTGAGGGCAGATCTGTATCAATCGGCATCAGGTCTGGCTGCATTTAAGAAAGGCAAAATACTAGCACTTTAAACAAGATGAAATTTATTTTTTCTCTTATTTAGAATGAGTCTGATGAGAGGACAGTCAGGGCTGGCAGAGCAGCTCCGTGATGTCTTCAAGGACTTAGCCATTCCTTCCTCTCTCCCCTCCCTTCCTCCATCCCTCCCCTTACTTTTTAAAAATGTTTCCATCATCCTAAGGTATAGCATCCATCCTCAAGGTCCAAGATGACTGCAGGAAAGTCTGAGTCTCAAGCGGCAGGAAGGGGAAAAACGAAAGGGAAAATGAAGCATACCTACTAGCTGAAGCAGCTCCCTTTAAGGCGCTTTTGGGGTGTCCCTCATGACACTTATTCTTGATATCTCATTGACCAGAACATGGCCACCTGAGTTCAATGCAGTTGTTAGCTGGAAGTGTCCCCATGTAAATAAAATCAGGGTCTGTCACTCAGCAAGAAAAAGAGAATGCATATCGGATGGGCACCTTAAAGTCTTTGACAGATTCAGTTTTAATATCCCTCACAAGGCCTTCCTTGCCCATCATGGGTGGGGTTAAGAATTTGAGCAGACAAACCTGGGTATAAATGCCAGCTCTGCTCTTTACTAGCTCTTTACCCTGTGTAAAGAGCTAGGCAAGCTTTGCTTACTTTTTTGAACCCAGTCTCTTTATTATGGTAATTATTGCACTGACTTTATAGGGTGGTCATGAGGATCAAATGAGTCAGTGCTATTCAAGTGCCTGATAGGACTTCCGGCACACAGTGAAGGATCAATAATTGATGGCTTCCATGACTATGAGTGATTGTCATCACCACCATAGAGGTGGGTTTTATATTTCGTTTTGAAGAATTGTGGGCTTGGAGGAAGAAGACTTATGTTTAAGACCCACACAATGGCTGTGTGACTTCTGGCAAGTCACCTAACTTGTCTGAGACGCATTCTTATTTCTAGAAAATGAGTATGGTTAGGCCTACTCTCAGTAATAAGGATCAAAAAGTTTCTTTCCAACACACCATAAAATGCTATACTATTAACAAAGGTATTGTTTTGCATTGAGAAAACCACAATTTGTTGGGGGAGGGGAGGTGTCAGACAACTTAGTTCCACATGCCAGCTCTGCCACTTCTAAGATACCTTACTTTGACAATATCACATGACCTGGCTGAACTTCGGTTTCCTCACTAGTGAAAGGACATAGCAACACTTTTCTTGCAGCTTTCTTGTAGAATTGAAGAGACTTATCAATGCAAATTCAAAGTACCTGAAAAATAGGAGACTGTAAATAAATGGCAGTGCTGTTTATAGTGATGGTGATGATAAGGGCGATGATGAATCACACAATATTTATGGAATGGACAAATAAGTGGAAGAATGAATGAGTCAGCAGGCAAACTAGAAGCTTGGCGTTAGTATCCTCCATCTTCAGGGCCACACAGAGGGGACATGTGAGAATCCCTGTGAGGTTTTGACACTGGGTTTTGCTCTGGGCAAGCTTAGCCTTGCCTGGTGGGTTTCACACACCAACAGGGCTCACATGACATGAGTTGGGGAACCCCCTTAGGGACATCTTATCATGTTCCTGGGAGAGCAGGTTTCCCAACTAGATATCACTTCCAACTATCCTTGGGCCCACTTGCCTCCTATGGGGAATCAAAGTCAATTCAATCCTCCTGGCATCGGTGTCTCCAGGCCCTGCGTATGTATGTTGCTGGGCAGGGTCCCATAAAGTCTCGATTTCGCAGAGGGTGAGATGATAACATTACTCCTGCTTTTCTCTTCTAACAAGAGGCGATAAAACCTTTATGATACCTCTGGCCTGCACATCCCTGTTCTGTTTCCGTGTTATTCTTGCTTTTCCAGACTCCTCCCGACTTTCCTCCATTAAGTACATCAAGTACTAAGAACTCAGAACTCATTTGGTACAGAGAGAAACTCAATTATATCCACCAGCAGAGTGTAAAAGGGATGGAGGTTTGAGATATTATTTATACGTTACAGCCTCTAGGTGGAACCTTGCCAATTTTCAGTCCAGCAGTCTATAGGAATGCTCAGGAGGACGTCAGCTGAGTTCAGGGGAACCATTCCACCCAGGAAACACTCTCTAAGAGGATTTATAGTAATGCAAATGTCAAAGTTAGCTCCAAGTTAAATGAAACTAACTGGACCCTGTAGACCAGAGTTTGTAAACTGGGAGCCCAAGACTCTCTCTAAGCCACAGACGTGTCTCTAAGCCACAGACATGTCCCTCAGCCATAGATGTGTCTCATTTTGTCTATAGTAGGCACTCAATTAAAAAAAAACTTGGTTGCCCAAAATTTGAAAATCAGATTTCACAATGAAAGTATAGATTGTGTGTGTGTGCATGCAAAATTGCTCTATGTGCAGCAGGTCCGCGTTCTGAATGGCGGCCACTGGCTGGATTCCAGGAGCAGCAGCCCTTTAGGAAGGTCGCACGTGCTCTAGTTTGCCCACAATCACCACCAGTCCCTGTTGCCCCTTTTATCGGATGCTGCTCCCTCCCCACGCACATTCTCTGTACGTATTTATGTTTAGGCCCCTTCTTCACCAGATACCCACTGCTTGAAGTCATACAAAAGTCAAAATGACTTCTAGCGTGAGTGAAACCAGACAGATCCTTTAGTAGCTGCTCCTCGCTGATAGAAGTGCTGCTGTCAGAGTTTCGTCTAGCTGCAAATGTACCCAGACGAATCCATTAGAGAGAACTCGTGGGTCACGCAGACTCTGAGGACCTACTGTGTCAACCCTGAAAAGCATCAGAAGGACACATTCACCTCCGTGGAGTTCTGTTTACTGGACTCGGTTCCTGTCAGAGCTGACAGCCCCACTGGTTTTTGAATGGCCTTAGGCTCAGAAAGAGCAGCTGGCATAGAGCGAATTGTCCTTTTCTCCCTCTCGTCTGGAGGGGCTCTTTCACGGTGGACAAAGGGCAGCCCAGCAAGGCTCAGATGGGAAGGAGCAGTGTAACCGGGACTCGGGCAGTCGGGGAGCAAACGTGGGCCTTGTGCTAAAGCCTTGTGATATGTAGAAAACAGGGCTTGGTTACGATGTTGCAGGGCTGAAGTGTGTCAGCCTGGGAGGCAGGTTCCATCCTGACTTCCATCCCTGATGCACTAAATGAGTTTGGGCAAAGCCTTTCCTTTTGTGGACTTTAGACTCCCGTTTGCAAAACTGGGCTTAGACTGGATAAGCTCTGGAGACCCTTTTAGAGACAGTTATTCTAGAGAGAGACCTGGTCGTGAGTGACAGAGGGGGAGGTCTGTAAGCGGCACATCTCAGGGCAGTTCAAGCGTCCGCTCTGAATTTACCACGACCGCCTGGATGATTCTGCTGTGTCTGCTGTCAGGCTCCATATTCTATCCCCACCACATCTCCTTCCCTTCTCCCTCCCTCTCTCGGCTCCAACCACCGCAGCCTCACGTTCTGGGAACGTGCCACGCATAAGCCACGGAGGGCATTGCTTCAGCCTCTAACGTCCTTTCCTTTATCCTGGCAGAATCCTACTCTTCAAGACTCAGTCCCTCTTCTTTGAAAACTCCCCCGTCCCCCTCCACCCTCGTACACACCGCCACACCCAAAGCTGCCTGGCTCTGAGGTTCAAATCCCAGCTCTGCCTTCTGCCAAGAGTGCCGCACGGTTTTTGCGGATGGCAGGGCCAGGAACCCCGTGTCCCCAGTTCTTCCCCCCGAGTCTCTGAAGCTCCCACTTTACCAGCGGCTCATCTTAGTCACCACTGGGACCGCAGGCCGGATTACTTGACCTCTCTCTCAACCTCCACATCCAGAAAAGAAGGATAAGAATAGTAGTCAGCTCATAATGTTGAGAGGGTTAGCGGGTAAGCCTGCTAACCGTGTGATCCCGTGCCTGGCACCTGGTCTGTGCTGTTCGAATGTTCACTTTAAATGTGCAGAGACGGCTGCACGCATGTTTGTGTCCACTTACGGGCGGAGCTGAGCCCAGCACAGAGCGGGAGCGCTCTTCCAGGAGTCTTGGGACTTGCGGTTTGGGCCCTGGCTGCTCTGTGAGCTCTGTGATTTGGGGCAGGAAGCTTAACTTCCGGAGACTTGCCCTTGCCTTCTGAGCAGAGGGAACGGTCATGCCTGAGGTTTCAGACAGCTGCCGTCTGCAGTGCTTCCCGGGGCTGACGAATGGGAGTCAGGTGGGGCGGGGACGTCCCCTGAAACGGGAGGGAACGCTCTGCAGACGTGAGCTCTCGATTGCCATTCCTCACGCCGACAGTGTCTTTTCTCCGGTGGCAGCCGAGAGCCACTTGCTGCCCAACCACCGAGGCCCAGATGTTGCCAACATCTGTCTGCTTCGCCAGGCCTGTTACAGAGAGAGGAGGAGCAACGCGGGGAGGGAGGATCACGTGCTGGAAGCTGTGTGCACAGGTCTCCCTCACTCCCCCTGCTGCCCCACCCCGACTGTGGTCCCCTGGGAGGGGGCCACGTCTCACTCTGCTCTGGGCTCGAGTGTCCCGTCCAGCCCAGTGTCTGCCTGCAGGGAACCCTGGCTGACTTGGTGGGGAGGACTCAGTGCTGCCTTTTTTTTTTTAAAGTATTTTATTTGAAAAATAAATTTTATTTGGCTTCCCTGATAGCTCAGTTAGTCACGAATCCACCTGCAGTGCAGGAGATCCCAGTTTGATTCTTGGGTCGGGAAGATCTCCTGGAGAAGGGATAAGCTACCCACTCCAGTATTTTTGGGCTTCCCTTGTGGCTCAGCTGGTAGAGAATCCACCTGCAATGCAGGAGACCTGGGTTTGATCCCTGGGCTGGGAAGATCCTCTGGAGAAGGGAAAGGCTACCCACTCCAGCATTTTGGCCTGGAGAATTCCATGGACAGTAGTCCATGGGGTCGAAAAGAGTCAGGTACGACTTTTGTTTTATTTACTTACCTATTTTTGGCTTCACTGGGTCTAGTTGCGGCAGGTGGGGGCTCCTCTCTAGTTGCGGTGTGCCGGCTTATGCGACGGCTCCTCTTGGTGCAGAACCCGGGCTCTAGGGTATGTGGGCTTCTGTGGTTGCAGCACTTGGGCTCAGCAGTTGCAGTTCCCGGGCTCCAGAGCGCAAGCTCAAAAGTTGTGGTGCGCAGGCTTAGTTGCTCCATGGAGTGTGGAATCTTCCCAGACCAGGGGTCTGGTCTGATCCCAGACCAGGAGACCGTGTCTCCTGCGTTGGCAGGCGGAGTCTTTCCCATGAGCCACTAGGGAAGCCTCTCAGTGCAGCCTTTTGTCTCTGCGATCAGCCAAGGTTAGCAGAGCCTCTCTGTTAAGCCAGTAGAAAGATGATGAGCCTGGGATTCAGGAATCCTGCGGCTCCAGCTGCCTTGCTGTGTGACATCAGGCGAGGCAGATACATTCTCTGGGCCTCAGTTTTCACACTGATAAAGTGATGCACCTAAGGTTCCCCAAAAAAGCGTTCCCTCCCTGATGGATCCTTGAGTACTGTGTAACATCTTCCATCTGGGAGAGACTGGAAGTTCAGTATCTGCATGTGAATAGAGCATTTTCTCCCCCTTTTAGTTGGTTTCTATTGTGTGGGGAATAGTAGCCAGCGCTACCGGGTACCTGGACCTTCACCCACTTTAGCCCATTTAGTCCTTAGAGCAGTCCTTCCAGGCGGGCACCAGCATCCTTGTTTCTCTGCTGATTAAGAATCAGAGAAGAAAATTCACTCTTAAGTCACACAGCTCATCAGAGAGAGAGAGAGTCATTCAGGACTTTTTTCCGAAGCGTTATGCCTCCAAGAAGTAATCAGTCTCTCGTCCTTGAAGAAGAGATTCAGCAACAGGCTGGGCCAGAGCCGGGGGTGTTGACCTTGGCCTTATCCATTCACACTCATAAGATGGTCATCCCTGGGCAGACCCTCACAGACCACCGGGCACATCCCTTCTTTCATAGGTGAGGCTCTGAGAAGAGCGGGGACTTGACCTGCATCACTCACAGGCCTCCCAGAGTCAGGCCGACCTGGGTTTGAGCTCTGTCTGTTCCTCAGTGTGGGCTTGCAGGGGAGCCCAGCCCCAATTCCCAGGCCGTGGACACACAGGGCCGGGCCAGGGTACCGAGGGAATACCTGTGAACCAGTGGTCCTCTGCCCAGAGCCTGCAGGGATGCGCCTCTGCCCTCCCTTCCTGCTCTGGATGGGGGTGAGAGTATCTTTACTGAAATACCTCTTTGCTCCCTCTGGGGAGTGAAGTCGCTCAGTCGTGTCCGACTCTTTGCGACTCCATGGACTGTAACCTACCAGGCTCCTCTCTCCATGGGATTCTCCAGGCAAGAATACTGGAGTGGATTGCCATTTCCTTCTCCAGGGGATCTTCCCAACACAGGGGTCGAGCCCAGGTCTCCCGCACTGCAGGCAGACTCTTTACCATCTGAGCCACCATGGGCCCCTCTAGGGAGTGGGGTGGTACCGGCAGCTCTGTGAGAGGGTGAGGTTTCACTTTGCCGCCTTTCCAAAGGCGTGAGCAGGGGCAGGTCGCCCAGGCTCCCTGGGAAACACGGCTGCCTGTCTCCACTGGGTGCGGGCGGGGAGACCTGGCGCCAGCGTGCCCTCTCTGACCCCCTGCGCTGCAGACGGGCGCGCGGGGAAGGGTCGGGTGGGTCACAGCCTGGCGGGCAGCTGGAGGAGCTCGACCTTCACAGCTAGTTGGCCTCATTGACCAAACCTTGAACAAATTCCCTTCTAACCACCTTCAACAAATGGCCTCCTCCCTCTGAGGCTCCATCTGGGAGAAGAGGATAATGATAGAAGCTTCTTCACACCTTTGTAAGGATTAGGTGAAATAGCGTAGGTGAAGTGGGGAGTAGATGAAGTGGGGAAGGCAGGGCCTGGTAGGGAGAAGGTGCCCGACAGCGCTGGTCTCTCTGCCTCCGTGGCTCAGGGATTGCTCTGCGGTCCCTCATCCGAGGCCAGCAGTAAACCAGTGTCCGACTCAAAAGGAAAACACCAGCTGTCTCCACTTTGTTTGCTGTTGGGGGCTAATTCTTCTTATTGTTCTTTTGCCTAGCATTTATGTAGACTTATGAGGTGCCAGGGGCTTCCCAAGTGGCTCAGTGGTTAAAAAAAAAAAAAAAAGAAACCCACCTGCCAATGCAGGAGATGTAAGAGACACCGGTTCGATCCCTGGGTTGAGAAGATACCCTGCAGGAGGGCATGGTAACCCACTCAGTATTCTTGCCTGGAGAATCCCTTGGACAGAGGAGCCTGGTGGGCTACGGTCCATGGGGTCACTGAGTTAGACACGATTGAAGTGACCAAGCATGCATGCATGCATGAGGTGTCAGACACTGGACCTTGACCTACATTAACTCACCTTTGTCTCCCAACACATCCATGAGGTTCATGGTATTTGTTTAACAGATGAGGACACTGAGACAGAGAGAAGTCGCCCCTTGTGTGGGGTCAGTGGAAGAGCTGAGAGTCCAGGCCTCACTGTACTGGACTGAATCTCAAAGCCTGAGATTCACCCATTACCTTGTCTGTTGTCAAGCCCCTGCTGTGTGTTAGGCATTGTTTCAGGCGCCGAAGATATCAAACAGTGAGCAGATAACACCCCTGCTCTCACGGAGCTTCCAGTCCAACTCAGAGGGAGACTCAAGTGTCAGAGCCAGCCCCCCAGGAGCCCACATCCTGACTCGAGCCCCCTCACCTTCGCTCGCGACATTTTGGGGCAAATCAACCAACCAGCAGGCCGGCGGCATCCCTTCCACTGCTTGACCACTGCTGCCTTCTCCCCAGCTCGCTGCTTGCAGCCCGGGACAGCCGCTTTGGCACCTCCCAGGGTGATGGCAAGCCCAGGGCTCAGTTAGCGCTGTTTCAGGGCTGTGGTCATCTGCAGGTGCCCTCAGCCCCTCCTCCACGCTTCTGAGTCTTAATCAGAAACATACTCCTCACGTTTTGGTACTGATTGGAGGCAGTGCAGAGTGTGAGATCCTATCAGAATTGGGTTTATTGCTAAGCTCTGCCACACTGTCGCCCTGGTCCTCAGGGAGCCCATTTGCCTACCACGTACCTCAGTTTTGGGGTGCGTGTAACGGGACCCATTAAACCCACATCACACCTCCATCACCCAGTACCCAAGATTGAGAGGCCCACAATTGGAGGACTGGGACCTGCCTTTAGTTCCCTAGACATGTGATTTGGTCATCTTCCTCATAATAAAATTGGTACAAAAAAATATTTCTCTCCTCATTTCAGAGATCTTTAGGCTTCAGGGATGGAGCTGGAGGTGGGGAATGAGTGCTTCACTCATCTTGCCTGCAGAATTGAAAAGGTTGCCCAAAAATCTCAGGAATGCATTCATTTTGATTTTCTGAAATAGTGTATTAAAATATGGTTTATCCTGATTACTACATTTTTGGCATCCCTTTAGATTTTGCTTGCAAGACAGGTGCCTCCCTCACCTCACCCATCCCCAGCCGTGCAATGCTCAGCTAGATGCTCAGATGAGGGAGGGCGGCTGCAAAAGGCTTTTAAACCTAAGTGCTCTGTGATTGAGGCTGTTTTGTTGCCGTGGTGGTGGTTTATATTGTTTTCTTGTAGTTACAGTAGCATGCTTTTAGATGGGAAGAGATTTTCCCGGAGGGTAGAAGAAACCCTCCCAGATTTTCTACTGAATCTTACAGGTCTGGGTTCTGATCATGAGTCTGCCACAGACACATTTTGTGACCTGGAGCCAGTGACATAATCATACCTGGAAAATGAGACTATTAGCACAAACCTCAGAGCCCCTGTGACGATTTCGTGCAATTAATTTGTTGATGTCAGTGAATGTCTTAATGTTTTCCTTTTCAACATGAAAGTATACTTTTTTTCTGATTCTGTTCCCTGGAACCCTAGAAATTTCAGGCTCCCAATCTCTACTTGAACTGGAAGAGTCTTTTTATTTATGGTTTTCTTTTTTCTATAAATTAGTGACCAATTAAGGTATTTTTAAAAGGAAGCTGTTCATGTGCAGTTATAATTATAATAATGTTGGCTAGCCTGAGGATCTCTGAGTTCCTTTCTTTCTTTTCTGACAGTTAGTACGCGAGCTTCCAGTTTAGGAAGGTGAGCGCGTTTGCCCCGCTGTGTTTCTCTCCAGCCCCTGCCAGGCATGGCATGAGGATGGTATGAGACAGGTGGCCAGATCAGCAGAATTTAGCTGGCACTGGGAGACCGGGAGGAGAGAGGGGCCGTGGGGGCAGGGGCAGTGGTCTCCACGCCAGGCATGTCTGTATGGTCTCTGCTGAGTTATTAGCCTCACCCTTCAACCCAGACAGCATCTCTCCCTGCCCACAGCTTCCTCTGCAGCCTGACTGCAGGCAGCTGGGTACCACTGCCGGCTTCTCTGATCTGGGGCGAGAGGGGTGGCCCTGCCTCTTCTCCTCCACCCGTTACTTCTCCTGTAACCCTCCTGCCTGCGGTCGAGCTCTCAGCCCTGCAGAGACACCTTCTGTTACCGAGAGAGAGTCCATCAACACTTTAGCAGGGAGCCATTGCTCCGAATGGAGTCCTATAGGGAAGGAGGAGGGGTCTGCAGTTCTCCAGACAGATACAGGAAGTGCTTTGTAACAGTGGAGTCCTCTCACATGCACTTTTCACTTGCAGGCATTAACCTGTGTATGTTTTGTGACAAGAGATGCAGACAGAAATGTAAGAAGTCGGGTCATTTTCTCCCTGTTACACTCAGCATCTATAATCCAGAATGAAAACAGGAGGGAAACACGGAACTGTGGTCTTCCTTGGTCAGTATCAGAGCCCACCCCTCATTGTGGCTGTGCCCCGCGTGGTTCCAAATTCAAGCTAGTTATTCCAGGGGCCGAGTCACATACATGGTGACAGGGACATTTCCACTGGGTCTCGAAGGATGAGCAGAGATGTATTTAGGAGGTTTCCACCTTTATAATGCAGTGAGAGCTTTGAGAGGATGTTTCAAATTTCGTGCATGGGTATCACAGACATACCTATGCTTGTATGTAAGTTGCCATTAGTCATTTTCTTTTTTATACATGACTTCGTTTATTTACTTGCGGCTGTTCTGGGTCTTCACTGCTGCTCGGGCTTTGCTCTGGTTGCAGCCAGGGTGGCTGCTCTCTCGCTGACTGTTCGGGCCTCTCATTACGGTGGCTTCTCTTGTTGCAGAGCGCAGGGCCTGTGGGCTTCAGGAGTTGCGGCGTGGTCTCAGCAGTTGCAGCTCCTGGACTCTCGAGCACAGGCTCGGTAGTAGTGGCGCAGAGGCCTAGTTACTCCATGGAATGTGGGACTTCCCAGATCAGGAATAGAACCCGTGTCTGCCGCATTGGCAAGCGGATTCTTCACCACGGAGCCCAGCACTTAGCAATTTTCAGAGCCCCTTTGCATCCTCTCACTTGGTTCTCCAAACCACCCTGGGAGTCAGGAAAAATAAATCATGGTTGCCATTTGACTGGTGAAAAAAGAAGGCTGAATGACTTGCCCAAAAATCTCATTAAGAGAATTAAGTTCCGGACTTCTGGCGTCCGCTGAGCCTGATAATGGTTTAGGTCCAGCAGTTTTCCACGACATCCTTGCTTCTGAGTGAGGACCAGTTGCTTGAGAGAAGCTGAAGACAGGGCATCCTTCCAGAATTTTGGCCCATCCCTGGTTTCCTCTGGAGTCCCACTGCCAGCCTGCTCTCTGCCTCCTGGAAGGGCATGCAGCCCTGAACCCAGGGAGATGTGATGAGCAGGGGACCCTGGCCAAGCCCCTAGAATATTTGTGTGTTGAGAGCAAGAGGGGAGGACCCCCAGAAACCAGGCACAATGGGAGGGAAGGAGTCGTGCCAGAATTCCTCCCTGCGAGGAAGAAAGGAACAACTATTCAGATCGAAAGTGCCCACTGAGAACCAAAAAGGAAAGAAAAAGCAGCAAAACAAAACTCTGCACCTCGTTGCGCTGTGGTACAATTTCAGAGCAGTGTGGATAAATAGGCAGGGGGATATAAGAGCTTTCAGAGGAAGAGAAATGCAGGGAAAAAAATGTTGCCTATAATGGAAAGAGAGACAATAGAGTTGTTGGTGAATATGGTAATAGCAATGGAACAATGTACTGAGAACATTCTATGGAGCAGGTAGTGGGGACTGAGCCGTCCAGTTTGTGGTGATTTTTACGGCCGCCTCGGAAACAGTTATCCCCAGCATCCTTGGAGGCTCAGGAGTAAGATGAGATCCGGAAACAGGGCCTTTCTCTGGGGCAGTCCCCTTCCACATCCACTTGTTCCTGCAGGGCGTTCTGGTTGCTTCAGAACGCACAGGTATCTGGAGGGGCCGGGAATGCAGGCTCATCGTGTTGGACTGGGTTCAGGCGCTCCCCAGAGTGGGAGGAGGTGACGCTGCAACCCAGTCACCCGGTTGAGCTGCGTCCAGCTCCTCTTTACGCAGCTCCAGGGCGCTCCCACACTCACCCTTCCAGCCTCAGGCTCTGGTTGCCCCCCTGAATGATGCGTCTGCTTGGGTGGCTGGTTTGGGGGAGCTGGCAGTGACTCCTTTAGATGCTGGGATTTTGGGTCCCTGGACTTGATGAGCTAAGGACAGTGTACACGCTTGGAAGCGAAGCTGGGGGTGGACCTTGGAAGGATATGGATACAAAAAATCGTAGGGAGGGATCGGGGGAACAGCCCAGCTTGTGACTGCAGGGTCTCAGAGAACACGTGCTGAGGGGCTTCACATTCGCGGTGGAGGTAGGGGAGGTTATCAGTGTTTCGGGTGGGACATTCCCTGAACAGGAAAGGAAAGCGTCACCTCCCAGCCCCCCTGCAGCCCATGCCCTGGGTTGCCCGAGTGTTGGCTGGGGTGGGGAGCATCCCCAAGGGAAGAAGGGTGACTGAGAATAAGGTGGCTGGCAATTCTCTCTGCTAACTTGCCGTACTCAGGAAATGCTGAATCCCGTGTTTCTGAAAACTCGGGAGATGGAGTAGAAACTCAAAGAGGAGAGGGTGAATCATCCCAGGTCAGTCCTAATGGGTGCACAGAGAGCTCTGGGTTATTTTGCTTCCTGCCTCTGTCATTGTTCAGACCAACCTCCCGCTGAGCTCCCCTCTTCTCCCTTCTCATTGGTTGGCATCTTGTGCTTGACCCTCTGCCCTTCGTAACTGCCTTTCCTGAGGTTTCATGATCGAGCCCCGTAGGAGATCGCCAGGCCATCACAACCTGCCTTCCAGACAGCTCACAGCTCCATGCCCAGTGCTGGGAAATAGCAGCAAAACAGTGTCTCCAAGAGACCCCTGGTGTGTGATTCATAATAGGTTTTGAGGAAGGTTGGTGGGTAAACAATGGGGACACTGGGGAGATTAGAAAGCCTCTGCACTTGCAGCTTTTTCTGTGACTTCAGTCACTCTCTGCCCCGGTGCCTGCTGCTCTGGGGTTTCTTCCTCAACACTGATTTTCCTAAGCACTGGTGTGTGCAAGTCAGTTTGCAACACAGGAAGTTCTTTTATAAATGAGACTCTTAGTGGAGTCCCTACATAAAGAGGAAAAGGTGCCTGTTAGCGTGATCTTTTTAAAGATGAGGAAACCAAGGCTCAGAAAGGGGAAGTGGCGGGCCCAGGGCTGTCCAGCTGATGCTGCATCGTGGATGTCCCTCTTCACTTAAAGTCCTGTTATTTCCATGCAGATGTGGCACTGGGAATGGCAAAGAGGCATAGCTCTCATCTCTGTGGAGGCGACTGTGCAAGAATAACCAGGCCGCACATCCCCTCACCTCTTCGCTTCCCGGTTCATTGTCTCCTGAGCATTTAAAAGTGAATAAATGATTAAACAGGCTTGCAGTGCAGACCAGCTTCTTCTCTTTGCCCCTAAAGCAGGGAGAAGTAACCAGACTGCAGTCCTGTTTGCCTTTTAATAACCCAGAGAACAATGTCCCTTCCCTAAGCTCTAGGAGGGAATTATCAGCAGTTTGTGTGTGTGTGTGTGTGTGTGTGTATGAATTCACTAAATATCTTCCAGTCTTCTAGCCCTAGGACAGGACTCAAAGATGATTTAGACCCGGCCCTTTCCATTTTGGTACTTCCAGGACATTTGCGGAGTCATCTAACTACCCACTCACTTATCCACTTATACATCGATCCACCCATCCATCCATCTATCCATCCATCCAAAAGATATTTAGTAAAAGCATCAACAAAGCCCTGAGTGCTACTCTCAGCACTGACAATGAAGTAATAAACAAAATGGAATAAACAAAACCGTATGGAGGGTCTGTTCCATTAGAGCCATGAGCAAAGTTAACACGTTAATGTACAACAATGGGGAGAGCAAGTGCTTTGATCAAAGTTAAAGGCAGGAAGGACAAAGAGATGCTCTGATGGACATGAGTGCGGGGTACCAGCTACCAGGCGATAAAAGGGAGGTCTTCACTAAAGATACTGTGTTCTGTTTGCAGACCCATGCCTGCGCCACACACTTCCTTTCCCCACCCAAGATTTCTCAAGAAGCCAGCTCACGTGGGAAGCTCCCTGTACAAAAGTTAGTTCACGTATATTAAGTGTTGAACAGTTCGTCCAGAGCCTCCGGCATCCTTGCCAGTCTGAGCCCTTCTTTCAGCCTCAGAAGACAGGGCTGTTGGTTTATGGTTGGCATGGTGATAGGAATCCCCCCATGGACTTCGTGTGTCTGAGACACGTTCCCTGTGAGTGATGCCCTAAGCAAAGGGCACAGCCTCCAGATACCACCAGCTGGAGGGACAAGCTGAAAGCTTCGGGATCGTTACTGACTTCGGATTCCGGAACAAGTGTGTGCCCTGCCTCTGACTCGGTCTACAAGCTTGGCAAAGTCACATCTTGGAGGCTGGCTTGCCTTGTCTGTTAAATGAGGGCCACTTTGCTTCCGAAGTGGCTATGGCCACCTTGTTTAAAAAAATGCATATGAGGACCGGTGAGCTTTCTGCAAACTTCCTCCATTTATAACGGGACAGGGCCGGAGCTAGGATCTAAGTTTTCTGATTTCTTTCTCAAGGCAATTTTCCTCAAAATTTTTTAAACCACCATTTATTGACCACTGGCTGTGTTCTAAACATCATCTTGAATCTGCCTTTGTGCATTTGCTGGTTTAATTCTATGATAGCCCCGTTCTGTGAAGACTGCTCCACTCAACTTTCCCCGTGAGACCGAGGCTTAGAAAAGTACAGTGACCCACCCAGAAGTCCACAGCCGGTACATGATAGCAGAGGTACCAGAACCTGGGGCCGTCTCCTCCAGAGCCCACGTGGTCAGCAGGCTGCAAAGCTGGTTAGCTAGGCTTTCTGTCTTGTTTTGGGTGTGACTGTACTCAGCAGGCCAGCCCACTCCTCCACCTTTGAACTTGACCGTCATTGGTATGGCAAGGGAGACTATTCACACCCCTTCTATGTTCTGCACTTAGAAGCTATCAGAACCTTTGCTTCTTACTGTGTGTCTTCCTGGAGTAGAGCTTATCAAACGGGGCATCGCAGCCATTATCTGCTCACTTATCTATTTCCCCAAACTGACTGCAAGTTCTTGAGGCCTTACATGTGTGTTCCCAAATCCAGGCAGAAGGTTTCGCAAAGGGATGGAGCTTGACAATATTGGCAATAGTAATTAAGCCAACAACAGTCCTGTATTGAGTGTATTTTAATAGGTCCAGGGCTGGATGATGTGTTTTACATGTATCACCTTAGCTAACCCTCACAACAGCCCATTTTGGTGAATAGTATTTCATGCTAGAGGTGTAAAAAGCTGAGCCTCACCGAGAGAAGGTCACACCACTAGAAAGTGGCAGAGTAAGAACTTGAACTTGGACCTGCCTGATTCCAGACACGCCCTTCTCCTGGTGAATCAGTGGATGAGTGCACGGCTCCTCCATAGTTACCTGGGTTCATCTGTTTATGTTCACGACTCAAAGAATAGGGAGGGAAAAGAAATCAATCCTCTGAAAGATGCTTTCTGCCCCCCTCTCCGTTCATCCATCTTCAGAGTGGAATTTCCCACAGAACCTGAGAGGCCGTCCGAGGACGTGGAGAAGGATACTGATTTGTGCTAAATGCCTCCCATGAATCGTTTTCACTCCTCTCTCTCCCACACAAATGGAGACTTGCCAAACAGATGTAGGTATCCGTCAGTCACCTAGCCTCCAAGAGGCATTTATAATGGATTCATTCATTAATTCTTCCAAGAAGTAATTGAAGATCTACTGTGTACCATGTACCATTCAAGTTTATTCAGAAATAAATAACACCCTGGCCTTTCCTTCGCTGCCTCTCACTGTGGAAATACAATCAACACATAATGAGATCTACTCAGGATTGGACCCGGGGCTTGGTCTTGGGTACACAGAGTTGATTAAGGATGCTCTCCGGGGGCACTCAGGTGATGAGAGGCTAGTTGGCAGATGGAAGGAGGAGTCACTGAGGGTCCTAAGAGGTGACCGTATAACAAGCCAGAGACTGCAGGTTTCACAAAGGCTTGTTGAAAACCTCATGACCCAAGCACTGAGGTTTAAAGGACTAGACAGATAAGCAGGAGTTGGGCGGGGGGTGTGCAGCGGTGCACGGGCATTTCAGGCAGAGTGAACAACACGAGCGAAAGCACAGCTGTCTGGGGTGGTGCGAGGGGTACTGGAGGTCTCACTGGTGTAGGTAGTTTACGCTTATACAACCGAAGTGTGAAGCAGGAGGTCGTGATTATATATATATATATATATATATTTCACCTGGTCACAGAGGCCTCCACGTTTGCATTTTCCTTTCTGTTCTAGAATATTGGAGCTGGAAGGACTGTTAGACACCAGCTGATCTAATCTACTCACCCCAAAATGGGGAGGGGCCATGGTCAAGGTCACACAGCTTGAAATCTGTAGGAGGAAAGCAGGGTGATCGGGAGAACTCTTTGGGAAACTGTACAAAGACTGTCTCATACTTCAGTTGGAGGGAGTTTCCTTCACTATTCCTTGTATCTAATTTTTTCAGGAAATAAGACCTTGCATTAATAACAAGGATTCTAATATTTCTTGAGATCCATAATTTGCAAACCATTATGCTCAGTATGTTCTATAATGCAATCTCATGTAATCCTCCCCAAAGCCTCTCAGTTAGGTGTTAGTAACCCAGCTTACAGATGAGAAAACCGAGGAAACACAAGTAATGGACCAGACACTCACAGGGAAGATAGTGCAGCCAAATCCATGTCTGTCTGACTCAATGTTCATTAGTTTTCTCCTTGATGAATTGCTAAAGGGTTCAGAATGATCACTGAAGGTTTCTGATCCGATCTAAAGATAATTAAGGAGGTTAGAGCTGGATGGGGAGTGTGTTCCAAAAAGCTTCCACATTTTCACTTTATTCCTTTGGCATTATCTTGGGAAATAAAATAGAGTTGCTAGTAGACACATTGTAAGTAGGTGATTAGTTTAAAAGAAAAAAGTTTCATTTTCTATAATGGGGCCTCCTTAAATAGGTCACTCTATATCTGTCTAGAGGCAAAGAGATAACTCTCGATAAATATAGCCAAGTATATAGATACATAAAGATAGGTCTCAATGTATTTTTATACACATGAATACATACGTACATGTATATAATATATATGCAAATGTTCGTTGTGCTTTTATCCAATCTTAATTGTTCACAGGCGTAAACTTATCTCGTTTGGTTTTGTGCTGGGATCTTCCGTAGCCTTCTGGGAGCTTACCTAGGAAAAGTTAGCACACAGATAGATTCATCTGTGATGCAGTGACAGGACCCACGCCTCACTGTCAATGTTGCAGTCTCTCTCCCCCCCTTTCCTGCCAGTCAAACCCCAAGTCTTTCCGTCCCGTGCTGTATCTTATTTCTACCCCATTAGCTGACTGCTCACTTCAGCTGCCCTAATCTCAGGCCTTATCATCTCTCCCTTAGGCCAGGTCTTCTTCCGTCTCTGCACATTATTGAAAGAGGCAATTCTCTGTTGTTCCCGGCTAGCCTGTAAGCATCCATGTAGGATGCCGACAGATTTCCCGGCCTCTACCATTAAATGCCAGTCATACCTTTTACCCAGTTGTGAAAACCAAAAATGTGTCCATTACCAAATGTCTCTTGCAGGGCAAAACTGCCCCCCAGCTGAGGTCCTCGATGATTATGAACAGCTAACTCACTGGTCTCCCAGGTCCTAGACTCCCCACACAGTGTGACCTCGCCACTCCGTTGCTTAAAAAAAAATAAGTCTCCGATCCTTAATGCCTAAAGACTAATCAGGCCTTTTGCAATATGGTTCTGACCTATGTTACCATCTTATTCTCCTCGAGGTCCAGTGGCCATTCCCAGTCTGAGAGAGAGCGGGCCTGCAGCTCTCCTGGGAATGCCGGCGCTGGGAGGCCTTAGCTCATACATTTGCCACCTTGTGTGTTCTCAAGCAAGTCTGTCTCCTGAGCCTCTGCTTTTTCATCTGTGCTCTGGGTATAATCATCTCACCAGTAGAGGAGCTTGAGCATCCGTAACGCTAAGACAAGGTAGGGAATGCTAAAGCTCTAAGACAAGCTAGAAAATGCTAACGTTCCTGAAGTGAGGGTTGAGATGAAGTATCCTGGGGATTCAGAGGGTAAAGCAGTTCTTTCTGGCTGAGGCTGCAGATGGGGAAGCCCCCGAGGAGTTCGCCACGGAGAGTATGTTGGGGGTAGCCATGAAGCCTGCCTGGTATGTCCGCTTACAGATGTGGAGGTCAGGAATAGCCACGAGGGCGACCTTTCGGGCAGAGGAAATCCCGGAGCATTGAATGGGAACAGTGAGGTCCCACGTGCTCGAAGGCTTGACCTGGTGCCTGCCCCACGGTGGGCGCTCGGTCGGGTTGGTGGCACTGATGGGGGGAGCACGCGTTTGGAGAAGGAGGTCTCAAAGGCATCCCTTTTGAGGTTTAAGTGATTGATGAACCGTCCAACTGCAGGGCTTCCCAGCTTACTTGGTGGGGAGGGGCCTTGTTTCCAGCTGTGCCTTATTTATGGTAAAAGATGGGTTGAGAACACTGAAGGAGATGGAGTAAAGCCTGGGAGGTCGTTCAGGGTGTGTTGACACTATCACGGTGAAAGGCATTCGTGATGGGGACATAGGATGGAGAGAAAGAACGTTTGGAGAAAGAAACTTTTTGTAGATCGAGCTATCAGGAGTCACGATTTCTTAGCAGCTTTGGGGAGTGCTGGCTGCATGTTCTGCCTCCAAAGCCCATTTCAGGATGTTCTGTGGTCTCGGGCAAGTCAGTTTCACTCCCTGAGCCTGTTTCCTCATCTGTAGCACTAAGGGTTTGGACTGTTTTCTTACAGTCCCTCCAGTTGATGCATAGTCTGAAGCCTGGAAGAAGACATCCCAGAGCGCTTGAAGGCCCAGCCCCTTTGCTGATTAGCTGTCACTCAGCGAGTGGCCAGGAGAACCTGCAGTGGATCGTCAGGCCTCAGCCACTCGGGGGCCAGCTGCTGGGACCAGACACCAGTGGTGGGAAGGAGAGGACATTACTGGGGAGAATATGCATGTTCACAGCTCCGGGGATTAAAGGCCCGTGTTCTTATCACCGCCGAACAGAGTATTATAAATCCAGTCTTAGAATACCAAATCCTTTTGCGGCTGGGCCTTTGTGAGGGAATATTAAAAAGGCCGAAGACAGAAATAATCAGTTTCCGAATGACACATTGTCAAATAAAGCATTTCTCACATTATCCTTTTCTTTCCCTTTCTCCGGCTCCTTCTCCCGTGCCTGAATATTTTAACAGGAAAAATAGATTAAAATGGGGCCAGGCTCTATGGAGTTCTGAGTTTGACTTTTCAGAAGGCTCTGTCAGTGGGGCGGTTTTGAGGGTGCTCTGAATGTTTCACCTCTGTGTGTTTTCCGGTCTTTGATGTCATGTATGTAAGCAAACCATCTGGAGGCCTGAGCACTGGGGTAAAGACAGAGCCTCAAGGGGGGGCCGTACCAAGTCTGATAAGGTGTCCTCTGGATGCAGAAGTCAGAGCTGGTTCCGGGGCTGTCAGATTTACATTCCTCTGGCGAAGTCAGGGCAAGATTTTAGGCTTCTGGGTGTTCATTAAGCTCCTTCCTGGGCCAAGCTCTACATTTTAGGCTGGATAAATGAAAGCTTAGAAGCTCCAGTGGGAAAATGGTCAACCAGACTGTTAGACTGTGGCACTAGAGCCAGATAAGTGACAGCCATGAGATTTGAGCAGCAGGAGGGCATAACCTCATCCCAGCTTGCAGAGGCAAAGACGCTCCCCGAGGAGGTAATGGCCAAGCCAAGATGGCTGGGAGCGTTGAGATGAGCAGATGAAGATGAGTGTATCCGTTTCCCAGGCTGACATAGCTAATCACCACACACTGGGTTTGGGGGGAGGTGCTTAAATCAATGGGAATTTATTCTCTTGGGGTTCAGGAGGCCAGAAGCCCCAGATCAAGATGTCAGTGGGGTCTGCTCATTTGGAGGGTCTGAGGGAGAATCTGAGAATCTGTCCCATGCCTCCCAGGAGCTTCCGATGGTTGCTAGCAATCTTTGGTTTTCCTTAGCTCATAAGGGCATCCAGCCAGTCTCTATCTCCGTCGCTATACAGCTGTGTGTGTGTCCCTTCCTTCCTTTTTAAAAACTTTTTATTTGATATTAGAATATACCCAGTTAAGAATGTTGTGATGATAGTTTCAGATGCACAGCAGAGTGAGTCAGCCGACCTACACGTGGATCCACTCTCTCCCAAACTCCCTTCCCATCCAGATTGCGGCATGACATTGAGCAGGGTCCCCTGTGCTATTCAATTGGTCCCTGCTCCTTCCTTCCTATAAGAACACCAGTCCCTGGGTTTGGGGCCCACCCAGTCCAGTATGCCCTCATCTCAATTAATCACAAATGCAAAGACCGTATTTCCAAGTAAAATCGCCTTCTGCAGTTCTGGGTGGGAACCGCTACAGGGAATGAGTGACTGAGAGCTCTGGGCTGAGGCAGAAGCCCTTGGAGAAGCTCTCAGAGCATCACAGTCTGGGGGGACATGAACCACAGCGTGCAACCCCTGGACTGGGTATGAGGGAGGATGTGTGGGGAGGGGAGGCTTGAGAAGGAAGCAGAGACCTAGACACGAAGGGACTTGGGCGCCAGACTGGGGATGTGGATTATTCTGAGAGCAGGAGGGAGCAGAGTCAGGGGAGGGGAAGGGTATGAAAGCGTTGGATGTGGGATGGAGGACTCGAGAAACAGAAGGACTGAGGCTGGTGTTTATCCGTGGAGCCAGACCTTTTATCCTAATCTTTTATTGTCTTGTTTCATCCTTAGCCTTACTTAACCGTTCACGTTGGGACCAACCACATTTTGTAGGTGAGCCTGTTGTAGCTCAAGGAGGTAGACCGTCTTAGTCAGCTTGTCATGGCCAAGGGCAAGCAGGGACAGGGACCCCCACAAGCCTGAATGCCCCAGCGATGCCTGGTTACCCCATCACATCAGTTTGCCCTTGACATCACCCACCCTCACCCTTGCCTGGCTCCACAGAGAAAGCTGAGACCCAGTGTCAGTAACAGAAGAAGAGAAGTGGGCAGATCCTGCTCTAGGGAGGCTTCTGGTAGGGAACGTTCCAGAACAAATGGGAACACACACTCCTTCTCCCATCTCGTTCCCTCTTCCTGCCTGGCAGTTTAGTGAAATCTTCAGCCCCATAAGAAGAAGGTAAAAGTCATGCCCTGAGGTTTGTGCTGCTTGCAGTCTCGCAGAAACTGACCCCCAACCAACAGACTGGGATGTTTATTTCTGCAACTCGCTGCCACTTCTCCAATCTTGTTGGTCTCAAGCTTCCCTAGAGGAAACACACTGTCCAAATCGGATTTGGCATCGAGTTGTCCCTGAGGCCACCAGGACCTCAGCTTGCCATCCCCTCGAGCCTTGCATTCCTCTTAACTTGCTTTCTAAAAATTCACAGCCTTCTCCTTACGTCCTCCCCTCTCTCCTGGGCTCCCTGCTCGCCCTGCAGCGTTTTCTCCACTGCTGGGGTCTGTGTTTGGTCTTGGCAGGCAGACTCGGAGGCTGGACACTCTGGCCCTGCTCCCCTTTCCAGCGACAGCTCCTGCTTTTGTGTGCATGCCCTGAAGGAAGACGGCCGGGAAGTGGGGGCCCAGGCCCTCAGGAGTGGAGCAGCGCAGCAGCCTGAACCGGTCCGCGTGGATGCAGGTCATGGTTTCTCCCTGACCTTGAGTTCCTCTTCTGCTTTCTTCGGTGGGATCTCCCACTAGGACAGAAGTGGCCACATGCTTCTCCTGCAGCCCTTCGCTTGTGCCCAGTACCCTTCGGTTTGCAAGGCCGTCACACCACTGTCCAGATTTCATTTACCGACAACCTTGGGGTCGCCGGGAATGCGTATCGTGGGTTTCCACGGGCTAGGCCCTGAGCACTGCACTTTACATCCACGAACTCACCTGGAACCTCCCTGGATCAGGACACTTTTTACAGTTTTGTGAATGAGAAAATTGTGGTTCAGAGACCTTCAGCCCTTTGTCTGAGATTGCCCAGTTTTTATGTGATAGCGTGAGATTGTAAAGAAATCTTTCTGATCCCCAGTCTTTGGCCCTAACTGGGTGCTGTACTATTCCAAATAGTACCAAGTCCATTTTATAGATGAGTGAACTGGAGGGCATCGAGGAAATTCGAGATCACACAGTGAGTGAACAAGGAAACTCAAGATCACACAAGTGAACTTGAATTCAGAACCTTTTCCTGCCTGCTCTGAGCCTCACCCACCACTCCTTTAGGGTCTAGGAAGGTAGGGCTGGTCAGCGGTGCTAGAAACATCACCTGAGCTGCTTCTGTGTCTTGGGTGAGCCCCCGGAGCCCTTTAGAAGCCCAGCCTGGGGGGTGTCTGTTTCAGCGGGTCAATGGCACTGTGAGTGCCTGGAATTCTCTTTGGCCCCAGTTTTCACAGTGAAATCCTGATCTATAATGGAAGCCATGTGGCCACTGGATGAGCTGAGAGCTTAGCTGGTGGGAGCAAAGGTCAGGACAGGCTGGGGAATGAGGGGCAGGGAGTCTGCAGCCCAGTAAGAGGGTTAGAGCCACTGGCTTGGGGTCACATCAAGTGAGTCGGCAGATCATGAAGTTAAAGGTCCCAAGCTCAGCTTCCATCAAAGTGGAGTGGGGGGGGGGTCCTCTCTCTGCTGCCTCCTCCTGGGGGTTCTCTGTGCTGGGGAATCTGTGTCTGAAGTTGCCCAGGTAAGTTGAGGAAGCAGAAGTGAGGCTGATTACACCTTGAGCACCTGGCCCTTCCCATCCCAAGCAGAACTGTGAATCCATGATGAAGTTCAGCCACATGAACCGCGTCAACAGCCTCCTGTCTTTGGGCCTCTCACCTCACATAACACAGGACACGGATGCCTAACATGCACAGGTGTAGAGGTAAATGACAGAGCGTATCAAAGTGGTCAGCTTCCCTGGTGGCTCAGACGGTAAGCCGTCTGCCTGCAGTGCGGGAGACCTGGGTTTGATCCCTGGATCGAGAAGATCCCCTGGAGAAGGAAAGGGCATCCCACCCCAGTACTCTTGCCTGGAAAATCCCACGGACAGAGGAGCCTGGTAGGTTGCAGTCCGTGGGGGTTGCAAAGAGTCAGACATAACTGAGCGATTTCACTTTCACTTTTCACTTTCATTGAAGTGTTTGGTCTAGACTGGGAAGGGTTTGGGAATCCAAGACAAGTTTTGCAGAATAAGCATCTTGGGGCAGAGGTAATATCGTGTGTTACTTGTTTAGTTGTGTCTGACTCTTTGCAGCTCCATGGACTGTAGCCCGCCAGGCTCCTCTGTCTGTGGAATTCTCCAGGCAAGAATACTGAAGTGGATAGCCATTCTCTCCTTCAGGGGATCTTCCCAACCCAGGGATCGAACCTGGGTCTCCCACATTGCAGGCAGATTCTTTGCTGTCTGAGTCAGCAAGGAAGCCCTCAGGGGCAAAAGGTCGATCATTCATTCATTCATTTATTCATTCAGCATTACATATGCACTTGCTGAATGGTGTTGACAATAGCAGTAGCTGTGAGTAGTTACATGTGCCCCACACAACACTAAATATTCTATCGGCATCTCACTTAGCCTCACAATGATCCACTGAGGTGCTACTGAATACTGCCTTCATATAACCCATGAGGAAGACAAGGCTCTGAAAGGTAGTGACCCAGTCAAGGCCATGCAGCCTCTAAGTAGGAGAACCTGGAGTAAAACTATGTTACTCTGAGGTCAGCTCTTGGCCTCCATGCATAATACAGGAGTTCCCGAGGCGCTTTATGAGCTGATCCAGCACTGCATGGGTGACATGGGAGGGTTGTTGGGATTTGGTGGGAGAAGAGAATCAATATCATGTGATACGGTAGTTGCCTGTGGACAGGGTGGTTAGGCCTCGTCTTTCCCTGGTCAGTTTTGGTCCTGGGTCTGAGAACAGGGCCATACACCCATAACTGGAGTGGGCAGAGTGGGGATGAAGGGCTCTGGGAGCAGGGAAGGTCTGCAGGGAAGGTTACAGAGAACGAAACAGCCAAAGATGAGACGGGATGAATCAGGCAACCATGGAGCAAAATTAAAGTCTTCACTGGAGAGGCTGCCTTGAGGTGTGCCCACTGAATCCTGAATTTGAAAATGGCATTTCCCCTTCCCTTCGTTCCCTTTTTCTTTGTGCACCCTCACCATCTTTCTCACTTTTCCTTTCCTCCCCTTTGGGCTGTAGCATCATTGTTCTGTCCAGTAGCCACTGGCTATGCAGTGAGGAGCTGGGTTCAAATTCCTGCTTCACCACATTTTGGCCTTTTATTCCCAGCTGGACCTATGATCAAAGCCTGTGTGACTTTAGGCAAGTTACTTAACCTCTCTGAACCACCTTTTCCTCATTTTCACTTATGCAACGGAACCTATAATCCCTTATCACAGAGGACTGTCTTGCAGATTAAACAAAAATAACATTAAAAATAGTAATGGGAGGGTCTTCTGTTTTTTTGTATCAAGTGATAGGGTTCTTCTTGCCTCCTTTTTCTCTTCACTCATCTTTCTTATCATCTCTTCCCTCCACACTCCACAAAAAACTGACAATACCACATCACACGTGACTTCTAGACCTGGAGCAGTCTCTATTATATGTTCTGTGGAGGAAAAAAGGGTGTGTTCTTATTTTTCTAGGTCTCCAGTGGTGCTACACACACACATTTTATGTACACTTGACAGATTGCACCCACCCACACACATAAATACATATAGTTATAGCTTTGTTCAGTTTGTATATTTACTTCTGAGTTCTGACATCCAGAGAAGCCTTCCTGGGGATCCCAGAGTAACTCATTGCCAGAGTCAAAACAAGGCTGCCAGCCATGCCTGCAGCCCTGGCCACCTCCGAGCCCACTCCCCACCCACTCCCCACGGAGGTGATGAATTCTAGCTGAGAGAGCTGAAGGACCTGAAAAAAAAGATCATCATTTTCAGTCAACAGGGTGGCTGCATCATTTTAGTAAATGATGTTCTTTTTGGCCTAAACAGGTATCCTTAGCAGCAGCCATCTCCCCACCAAGATAATCTGTTCAGAGTTAGTTAACATCTGTCATCTTTGCTAGATGTTATACAAGTGGTTTTCAGAAATTGCCCTTGCCTTTAATAAGTCAAGGCAGAACAATCCGCCAATGGGTATGGTCGAAAGAATACAGGTTTTAAAGCTAAAAAGCCACACACACATACACACACACACACACACACCAAGGCTCAGGGCTTCTCTGCTACACAGCATCTGAGCTTCAGTCTCTTGATTTCTTTGCCCCTCTCCTCCTAGCCACAGGCATGGTCCTCCCCAGCTCTTGGGGTTCCAGAGCAGGGACTCCACATGGTGGCCTGGAATCTCCCAGGCAGAAAGCCCAGTATATAAAGAAGTGAAGCAGCTCTCCGAGGGGCTACCCCTGCTCCATGGAGATGCTTCTGGCGCAGAGTGAAGGAAGGCAGGTGAGGAGAATACAGATCGTCCCCCTCGGCCTTTGACAGGTGCTGTGGGGGCGTAGGGGGGCTTTAGAAACACTGCTGCCCTGGAGGAGCTCACGCAGCAGAGTATTTCATGAGTCTCATGAATCATGTAAGGTCCGTTCGTAAACACTTTACCTATTTCAATTTAATGTATGGTATGCAGACTCAACCAAATATTTACCAGTTGGATGTGTTAGAGAAAAATAAACGGCAGGGTTCCTTCAACTCCTGATGAAAGGAGCCCTAGAAGAGCCCCCCCCTGTTCGTTCATTCATTCAAACAAATATTTATGAAGCGCCTATTTTGTCACAGGGAATCAACATAAAAAGGCCAGTGTTTCTGAAAATAAAAGTATAGATGATACAGAAATTGTCTGACTTGTGTATTCCCAGCAGGATGGAAGAAGGACTGCTGTCCTTGAGCCCTCAGTGATTCTTTCTAGAGACGAGGAAGCAAGGCTGAGAGGGTGTTATCAAATGTCCTGCGGTCACTCAGCTGGCCAGAGGCAGAGTCGGGGCTCAGACACGAGATGTGAAGCCCCCAGGCTAGCATTTAGCGGTGTGCATCTCTCCGACATGGCCATCACGCAGCTCATTTGTTCCTCGTGGCGACTCCCTGAAGAAGGAAGGGCAGGGGTTCTTTGACCGTTATGCATGTGCAAAGCAAGGCTCAGAGAGGTGAAGCAGTTTCTCCAAGGTCACACAGCTCATTGGTGAGAAAGCCGGGTTTGGAAACGGTGTCACTCCGCTGGCTCCGGAGGCCCCGAGAGCCAGGCCCAGGGATCGTGGGCTGCGCGCGGCGGCCGGCGGCCCCGCGCGGGCCTCCAGCCCCAGGAGCAGCGGCCCACTCGCGCCTCCTTCTCCCCTCCGCTCCAGGGTGGCCTCATCGCCCTGCTGCTGCTGCTGCTGGTGTTCACGGCGGCGCTGTACGCGCAGCGGCGCTGGCAGAAGCGGCGCCGCGCGCCCCAGAAGAGCGCCAGCACGGAAGCCACGCACGAGATCCACTACATCCCGTCCGTGCTGCTGGGCCCGCCGGCGCGCGAGGGCTTCCGCTCCTCCCGGCTGCAGGCGCATAGCTCGGTCATCGGCGTGCCCATCCGCGAGACGCCCATCCTGGACGACTACGACTGCGAGGAGGACGACGAGCTGCCCCGGCGCGCCAACCACGTCTCCCGCGAGGACGAGTTCGGCAGCCAGGTGACCCACAGCCTGGACAGCCTGGGCCGGCCGGGGGAAGAGAAGGGTGACTTCGAGAAGAAAGGTGAGTCTTGCCTGTTGCATCCCACCTCCGGGGCAGGGGGTGGGGGTGGCGTTTTGGGGAGCTGGGGAGAGGCGCAGGAGCTGGGTGGTCGCGGAACACAGGAAGTGTTTTCTGGGATGAGCCATTTTTGATTTATGGCCAACTTCTGTTGGGTGTTCAGAGTTCCTCTCTTCTTGATTCTTTGGTGGTGGTGGGCGGGGGGAGGGAGGGGTGGGAAACTGTATTCTTGGAATTGGAGTTTGGAATTAGAGCATCAGAACCTACGTAGTCCAGCATCGTTTAGTGTTTCTTGATTGCCTCCCTGGATGGCCTTTTCACTACTCAGGAGAGAGCTCATCTCACTTCCAGACCCTACTGTTGGAAGGTTTTTCCTTAGACTGACTTGCAGTCTGTTTCTCTGGCTCTCCACATCAGAAGCTGAATCTGAAATTCCCTTCTCCAAGACAGCTCTTGGGAAATATGACAGCAGGGAGAAAAAAGGCACCCAGTAAGTTTTAGAGATCAATGTCAATAAATAATCACAGTTGCTTCTGCCACTCTGATGTGACATATTTCCAGACATTTCACCATTCTGGTCACTTTCCTTTAGATGGAGATTCTGATTTTTCTTGTCTTGGAGTGTAACACCAGCAGTGACACTCTCTTCCTCAAGGTGGGAATGCGCCTGTGCTGAGCAAAATGCAATTTTCACCTCCTTTTTGCCAGCTGTTTTGCTTCTGTTCATGCAGGTTGAGCTCACATTTGTTTTTTTGCAGCTGTTGCTGACTTGTGGTTGACTTTTTGATGACTTAAAACCTCTCAGTATTTTTCATATATGCTATTGCAAAGACCCATTCTCATTGTTCTCTTGGAGGACAGTTGATTATTTGGACCTGCATACAGGATGTGTGTGTGTTTGTCTTTATTCAGTGTCTATGCCTCCAGTTTGTTTATAGATGAGATTCAGCTATTTTTCCTTTAGGTAAATGCTACAGAATCACTGTTCTGGCTCCCCCCCCCCCCCCATATTGTCTTTATGACCCTGGTGATGGTGATGTATTCAAGGTTTGGCCCAGAGGCCCTAGTGTTAGAACTACTCCTGTTTGTGAGCCAAGAGGAATCATCATCATTGCTTGGACCAGTCCTGAGCTGTGAACTTAACATTCTTTCCTCCTGCACCCACGGTCCTTCCTCTCAGATCCATCTTTCCATGATGCTCAGTGGAAAAATAGGAACTTTAGGAATTTCTTTAAAAGGAGACATTTTTGTCAAGCTTAGAAACCCAGGGAGGGAAAAGAGTGGTACAGTAAGTAAGAGGACAGTTTTGGAGTTGTTTGGACCTAGAAAAATGGGAATTCAATCCTCTAAGTCTCAGATTCCTCATTGGAGGATTTTTTGAAGGACTAAATATAAAAATCAATGTGTACCAAGTACCTAACACGAGGCCTAGGATATGGTCCATGTTGAATCCCTGAGAGCCGTATCTGTAGACCCCAGGCCCTTGGTCTTCGCCGGGTTCCTAAGATTCTCGCTAAGCCAGCTCCCTCCTGCCCGCCTGGCTCCCGCTAAGTGCCAGCCACCACTCTGCTCAGTGCCCTGGAATGTCTACCTCATTTCCCTTCTCTGCCGTGATCTCTTCTGTCTTTGAACTGTTGGTTTACTGACAGTCTCCTCAATTCTTCACTTTCTCAAACATTATTTATCGTTTTTTCATGTGACTTTTCGTCTTAGAACAAGAGCAGTCTGCATTGGTTTCATTCTTCACACCGCTGCCTAGCACAGTGCCTCTTGTGTAAAGAATGTCCAGTGAGTGTCAGACAAGAGCGATGGCCCTGGAGAGAGAGGCTATTCAGGAGCTATGCTGTCAGGTCGGAGCATCCTGCTTCTCTTCTCTAAAATAGAAAGTCACTTGCATATGACAGAAAGCACCATCCCATTTTCCTACATGTGGACTTTTGCAGCCTAATTTATTAAGCCCTACTGTGTTTATATGGAAAATGGGTGAATTAGCAACCAGTTTGCCCATCTCATGGGCTTCCCTGATAGCTCAGATGGTTAATAATCTGCCTGTAATGCAGGAGACCGGGGTTCGATCCCTGGGTCAGGAAGATGCCTGAAGAAGGGAGTGGCTACCCACTCCAGTATTCTTGCCTGGAGAATTCCACGGATAGAGGAGCCTGGTGGGCTACAACCCATGCGGTCCCCTAAGAGTTGGACACAACTGAGTGACTGACTTCTTCTTCTGCCTGTCTCATAGTTTTGCTCTGGGGCTTAATTAATAAATGCACTGCAAACCCTGAAGAAATTTCCCTAGAGTGGGGTTTGTTTTTCATACTACAGTCTTCCCCAGCCTGGCCGAGAGGAGAGGTCTACAGCCTCCTTCAGTTACTGGAGTGGGTTGTGATTCCTTTGAGCTTATCACTTACCGCTGTTCAATAATAATCAGTTTCTCTGTCTCCTACTCTAGATGTGGCGACTTTTTTTTAAATTCTTTTTTTTATTGAGGTATTCTTGCATCAGTTCCAGGTATACAATGATTCAGTATTTGTCTGTATTGAGAAATGTTCACCACAATGTCTAGTTAACATCCATGGCCTCACAGCGTGACAGTATTTTTCCTGTGATGAGAACTTGACTCTCTTAGCAACTTTCAAACATACAGTAGAGTATTATTAACTCTAGTCATCATAGTGGACATCCCAGCCCCGTGACTTATTTTATAAACTTGGAGATTTTTGAAAGCAAGGGCAGTTTCACTAGTGTCCGGCACAGTGACTGATGCCTCATGGTTGCTCTGAAAATGCCTGTTGGCTGAATGATTCGGTCAATCGAATAAATCCAAGTGCTGGCTAGAGCCCCAAATTCTGAGTTCCAGACCTCGAGTTATCTCACTGTCCTCAAACCTGGGGACTCTAGAAACCAAAATGTTGACGGAGGCCATTCTGGTCAATGAGCAAACCCTAGCTGTGAGCAGTCGCTGGTTGACCGTGAACATGGAGTCTGTTATACAAAGTGGAGTAAAGTCAGAAAGAGGAAAACAAATGCAGTATACTAAAGCATGCATATGGGATCTAGGAAGATGGTGTTGATGAACCTGTTTGCAGGGAAGGAATGGAGACACAGAGGTAGAGAATGGACTTTTGGACCCAGCAGAAGAAAGAGAGGGTGGGACAAATGGGGAAAATAGCACCAACAAATCAGTTCAGTCACTCAGTCGTGTTTGACTCTTTGCGACCCCATGGACTACAGCACGCCAGGCTTCCCTGTCCATCATCAACTCCCGGAGCTTGCCGAAACTCGTGTCCATCGAGTCGGTGATGCCATCCAACCATCTCATCCTCTGTCATCTCATCCAGCCACCTCATCCTCATCCTCTATTTAGAGATGTATCTTGGGTAAAACACATAGCTGGTGAGAAGTCGCTGACAACACTGGGAGCCAGTCTGGAACTCTGTGATGGACCAGAGGGGTGGGAGGGGGGAACGTCAGGGAGACTCAAAAGGAAGGGAGCGTGTGTATAATTATGGCTGATTCATGCTGTGGTAGTGGGGGAAACAAAATATTGTAAAAATTTCTTTAAAAAGAAATTACAATAAGCCTCCTGGGAAATGGAAGCTGAAGCTTGAACAGTCCTGGTTCTCTCCAGGGCATGGCAGAGTCCAGGTAAGAACCCGAACCTCTTGGCCAGAGAGCACCCCTGCTTTCGATAGCTGTCGTGCTCACAGTGGCCTACATGACATCATGGTGATAGCCCATTTCACGGGGGGTTGGGGCCTTCCAGGTCTTGTGTTCCTTAAAGGGGATCCACAGGCTTGCCCTTTCAGTTGCTGGACGTTTCAGTTATTCATGTGCGCAAAGCATGGGATCCTGATTCTTGAATGACAGAGACTGCACAGGGGACTGAATCCAGAGGATACAGGAGACTCACTCCTGAGCGAGGGGAGATGCTCTGATCTCCTCTCCTCGTTGGGTCCTCTAGAGTCTGCACACTCTCAGCTTTGCACGGCAACACGTCTTAAAGATAACCTCGTCCCTTGAGCTTTCTTTCAAGCAGAACTCTATCTAAACGATAACAAAACCTGACTCTTATTTTCTGAAATCAACTTCAGATGAGACACATACAAGAGAAATCGAAAGAGAACGAGTGGTGAATGCATGAGAAATAAGACCCAGTCCTTGCAAGGCAGCCTGGCGGGGTGGGGATGAGCAGGTGGGCTTGGGGCCCTGCTCTTGTTTGCATTGGTTGCATGGTCCTGGCAAACCTCTTCGCCACCTGCAAACTCATGCCTTCATCTCACCCATTTTTATCTGACCACATTATTCCTCTGACTTTGCTTTAAAACGAATTACAGTCTGGAATAAAACCAAGTACTTCATTTAATACTCTACCCAGCTGCCCTTAGATCCGATAAGGGTGAGGAAGGAAGACCCCTGGGCAAGAAGGGAGTAGGAGAAGTATTTTTCCTGGGTCCAGGCAGGATACTGGTCACCCCGTCTCGTGGGAGGATGGTGGCTAGGGGCTGTGGTTGCAGTGCTGTGGCCTCTGAGCTCCGGGACCTCCTGGTCTGGACAGAAGAGGGACAGTTCTGCTGGCAGATTGTGGAACATACAGCAGCAGCTCAGGCTGAATATGCTTCCTGTTGCCTTGGGTGGTCCTTGGAGAGACTCATTAGATTCTTTATGGGGGAACCTGGGAACAACTATGTATTATGTCCAGAGCGGACAGGTATCAGAAGCTGGGCAAGCCCTATAAAAGTCATCCCCAAAGACTTTGCAATTATATTGCCAAGGGCTAGCCCCACCTACACTTCTCACACTTAAAATTTGTCTGTAGATTCAAACTCCTTCATCATACTTGAGCACCCCCTGTTATCTGCAGCTTGGACCTTCAGGTAATAGGGGGGGTAACCTGGAGGCAGAGGGAGAAACTTTCTTTATCAAGAGAGAAAGCCTGGATTCTGATACCCCAAGAGCACGATATTGAGCGGGCTGACTTTCAGCCAATACAGACCCACGTGGATGTACCCTTTGTTAAACACTGAAATTCTTCTGTGCCAGTCATTAAGAAGCTTGCTGCCCTGAATGTCCCACTGCCTGGCCATCACCGCTCCCACCCTTCCAAGGACCCTCCTGACGTCCGTGCCATCCAGGAACAGGTCGGCTTTAGACTGCTTCTCCAGGATTATGGCTGGCAGCTCGTCTTGCTCGTTAATTCCTGTCCCTTAGACATTCTTAGGTATTGCGAGCATCACCCTTGATATCACCTTAGCCAGTTGCTGGGAATTTAATCATGTCAATATGTGACTACTCAGCATTGCGTTGGGTCCATAACAGAAACTTGATACATTTTAATTCCAATTCTCCTTATCCGTGGTTAAATTTATGTTTCCCTTTCCTGAATATTATGCATGGGAGCTCAAGGAAATTAAAATAACAGATTTATCACTTTATCAAGGGACAGGGTAGCGGATGGCTGAATGGATATTGGGTTTTCTTAATTTTGTTTTATTATCGTGAAAGAAATGCATACTATTTGTAATAGAAGGAGGTGGGTGGAGGGAAGGAGTGAGAGAAGGAAAGGGAGAGAGAAATAAAGAAGACAGGGAGTGAGGGAGGAAGGAAGAGGTCTGAATTGCATAAAACAAGAACTAAAAACCCTTCCATTGTCTTGCTACCCCATCCCACTAACGGGACCCAAAGGCTAATCTTTGAGAATAGTTTGATTTATAATCTTCTAGCGTATTTTCCAGCATACCTCCATATGGAATGTATGTGTTTTATGAATATGATATAGATAAGATATATGCATTTTGCACCCAGATATACAGTAATAGGGCTATCTCAGCCATGTATATCATTTTGCAGCAGTTTCATAGATTACCGAACAATGTTAAGTATCTTTCTGTGTCAACCCTGCACGCCTATCTTCTTTTGGAAAGCTCTATAAGATTCCAGGATTGGAACACACCAATCACACCAGCATTTGCTCTGCTTTTCATTTTTACTGACCATTATCTCAATTTGCTGCACTCACAATGAGTCAGTATACATCCTTGCACACACACACACAAACATACATATTTTTGCAAAATTTAAGGCTATTTCTATAAAACAGATGCCTAAAAGCAGAATCTCTGTATTAAAGGATACATATTACACACTTGTAATTACAGTTACACCTTTACAATTTGGGGAAGTAGCACCACAAATATTCACTTTAGAATTTGTTTTGTTCTCTCAAGGGGCCTGTACATCTTCTATATGAATCTGCACAAACCACCCACTGCCCCCTCACCTTGACTATTCGTATACTATTCATGGACCTTTCTGGGCTTTATATATATGTGTGTGTGTATATATATATGAATGATAGTTGCCTTCATTTTAAATATGCAATTTTCACTTTTGATTTTCTTTTCTGATTGGTCCAAATTCTTTTCTTTGTCAGAAGTCAGTCTTCATGGTTACCCGAACAATGATTCTTAGGTGAGGTGATGTCAAATAAAGGATTTGCTTTGCTGTCCCACTTCAGTTCAGGACCTAAAATAGGAAAAATTAAAAAAAAAAGAAATGGCATCAAATACAAGCAGTGGTCCACGTTTGATATATGGGGAGGGATCACGGTCTCTCTGACATGGACAAGTAGGCTAAAAGTTACGTTGCCCAGACTTACAGATCAGCAAGTTTCAGGTAAACAGGACCCTTGTTGAGAGAGGGGAGTAGGTGGGACCTTCTGAGTCCCTGTAGGAGTCCAGCTGCTGTCTTATACATTATCTCATTGAGCTATTTGTCATGAACCCCGAGGGGAAGGCGGATGAAAGAGTTGAATAGGAAGCCATTGCTACTCCTGCTGCTGATAAAGATGACAGCTAACCTCCACTTGTGATAACCACTGTCTGGGAACTTTCTAGGAATTCTATCATTTACACCTCTCAACAACCGTAAGAGTTATGCAGTGATATTGCCTCACCTTACGGAGCAGGGGACTGAGGCTGAGAAGGGTTAAATGATATGTCTGAAGTCACACAGGGGAAGGTGGCTGAGCCAGGTCAAAACTCTGGCGCGTGAGCAATCATGCTAAGGGATCGAACCGGGATGCGAACACTGAATTGTAAGATCTTTGGCAAGGTGCTGAGTTCCTGCTGTCCAGGGATGCAGCTGAAGCCTAGCGCCCATGAGCTTGCTTCACTCTCAAATACAGGAGGAAAAATAGGTAACCAGCATCTGTTCTCCAAGGCAGGATGCTGCTGCACTGATTCTGAGCTTCTAAATCGGCAGAAGGGATTTTGCAGCAGGGAGATAACAGTTTTTTGGAATGTTCTGAATGGTCCCCAAGGGTGTAGGGAACTCATGTTTGGTGTCAATAAAGCCCTCTGTGGTGACAGGGATCTGAGGAGCTGTTTATTAACTCCTCTGACATCCCCTGTGAGCGCCATGTAAATGTCACTCTTGGGTGGCGCTTTCTAAAATCTCAGAGCTCTTTCCTAGTCAACACCTTATTTGATGCCTTACCTGGGTGTTCAGATTTCTCAGCTCAGAGATGGTAGTCTGTTTCCAGCTTCCTCATCTTCACCTCTACTCATCCATCCGCTCTTCAGGCCATATCCATCTTCCTGACGTCTTCAAAGCACCTCATCCTCACACACCTTCTTGCTTGCAGGCCTGTCCTCCATTTCCATGCACAGCGTTCACTCTGTCATGATCCTTCTGGCCATAGCAGTTTCATCCTTGAAGTTTTGCAGAGTTCTCACCGCTCTTGATCCCCACCCTCTGTGCCCACCCTCTCACCACTCTTGATCCCCACCCTCTGTGCCCACCCTCTCACCGCTCTTGATCTTCACCCTCTGTGGCCTCCTCTCTGTTCTGCAAACTTGCTAAGCTTCTCCCACCACAGACCATTTGCATATGCTGTTATTGTCCTTGTCTGCAAAAAAAAAAAATTCCTCCCTTTCCTCCCCTAATGTGTCATGGCTGATTCCTTCTCTTCATTCTGGTCTCAACTTCAATCCTACTTCTTCAGACAAAGCTCTTTTCCCCACGTTCTCTTTTGTTTTCTGTAATGGTACATTTTAAAAAATTATTTGGATTAATTTATTAAATATTTTGCTTCTCTGATTAGACTCAGGGTTCTGTGAGATCATGGTCCAGTTCTATTTGCATTGTTCTGTGCCTAACAGAGTGACTGACACATTTGTTGTTGCTGCTAAGTCATGTGTACTCTTTTCCATCCTGTGAACTGCAGCACACCAGGCCTCCCTGTTCTTCACCGTATCTCAGACTTATGTTCATTGAGTCAGTGATGTCATCCAACCATCTTATCCTCTGTTGTCCCCTTCTCCTTCTGCCTTCAATCTCTCCCAGCATCAGGGTCTTTTCCAGTGAGTCATCTCTTTGCATCAGGTGGCCAAAGTATTGGAGCTTCAGCTTCAGTATCAGTCCTTCCAATGAATATTCAGGGTTGATTTCCTTTAGGATTGACTGGTTTGATCTCCTTGCAATCCAAGGGACTCTCAAGAGTCTTCTTCAATACTACAATTCGAAAGCATCAGTTCTCTGGCACTCAGCCTTCTTTATGGTCCAACTCTCACATCTGTACATGACTCCTGGAAAAACCATGTCTTTGACTATATGGCCTTTGTTGGAAAAAATGTTGTCTCTGCTTTCTAATATACTTTGTCTAGGTTTGTCATAGCTTTCCTTTCAAGGGGTAAGCATCTTTTAATTTCATGGCTGCATAACAGATGTTGAAATATGTGTTGAGTCAATAGATGGAGGAATAGGTATATGAATGAAGAGACAGATGGATATCTTAGTGTCTTTCCATAGGCTGGTAACCTTTGCATGGATCCTTTATCCTTTTTCTGAACCATACATACTGTGTTTAGTATTTTCAAATCAGCAATTTACTGAATCTCCCCATGCGTCTCATAAGAAAGAAATTATTCATATCAAACTTCAGAGTGCATCTCAAGTTATACAGCCAGAGGTTAAGAAATTGTGGTTTGAACTCAGCTTTGTCTAATTCCCAAGCATGTTCCCAAGGGCTTCTCAAGCATGTCCCAAACACAACCATGTTCTGAAGATAGCATGATATAATCCTGTCAACTTATTTGATCAGAAGAGAGAAAACATGGGCTTAGAATGCTAGCAAGCTGTCTCTTACTGTTGTGTTCTTTAAGTGTTGACCACATGAGAAATATATTTTGCACTGTGACCACACACACATGCTTTTTTAAAATCATAGTTGATTTACAGTGTTTTGTGCATAGGGCAAAGTGATTCAGTTATACACATGCATGTATGTTTCTGCTTTTCCACATTCTTTTTCATTATGTTATTACAAGATATTGAATATAATTCCCGTGCTATACAGTAGACCCTTCTTTATTTTATGTATAGTAGTGTGTGTATCTGTTAATCCCAAAGTCCTAATTTATCTCTCCTCCCAAGCCTTCCCCTTTGTTAACCCTATGTTTGTTTTCTGTGTCTGTGAATTTTGTGAGTAAGTTCATTTGTATTATATTTTAGATTCCACATAAACACTTATCCTATGATATTTGTGACATCATAAGATATTTGTCTGATTTATATGATAGTTATATGATAGATTTATATGATAGTTTCTAGGTCTATCCATGTTGCTGCAAATGGAGTTATTTTGTTCTTTGTATTGTATACACACTTCCCACATCTTCTTGATCCATTCATCTGTTGATGGATGCTTAGGTTGCTTCCATGACTTGGCTGTTATAAATAGTGACTGGGTGGGGGCGGGGGTATGTGTGTATCTTTTTAAATTAGTGTTTTCATCTCTTCTGGATATATTCCAGGAGTAGTATTGGTGAATCATAGAAGTCTATTTTTATTTTTTTTAAGGAGCCTCCATACAGTTTTCCATAGTTGCTATGCTAATTTATGTTCTAACTAATCATGTAGGAAGGTTCCCTTTTCTCCACATCCTCCCCGCATTTATTATTTGTAGACTTTTTTGATGATGACCATTCTGACCGAAGTGAGGTGACGTCTCATTGCAGCTTAGATTTGCCTTTCTCTGATAGTTAGTGATATTGGGCATCATTTCCTGTGCCTGTTGGCCATCAGCGTGTCGTCTTTGGAGACACATGTTCTTATGAATGAGTGTATGTGTGTGTCTGCAATAAGTTTGGCAAAAGAATCCTTCCCATATTACATGTGGCATGCTCTGATCATTTTCTGTTCTTTTTTGTCATCTCTTTGATGTTGTTCTGAACCACTGAATTGATTCCACAGTTTATGAGGGGATTATCACCCGAAGTTCAAAGTCCTTTCAGCCTCAGGGGCTGTGTTGTGCTGGGGTATCCACAAGGAGGTAGATCCCTAATTGCTGGGTCTGTGACAGCTTCCCAGAGGTGTTTCTTGCCTAGAGAGGTGACGGATGACTGTCATCAGACTCAAGGTAAGGAGTTGGTAGAGGAACCAGGAATGGTGCCTGAGACAGGCAGTGGCATGCGACGATTTTATGTCTTACCCCACTGTACTTCTGGTTATCCCACTGGTGTTTTTCACCAGCCCTTGGCACCATCATCTCCTGAAAATTCACCACCTGTCCTCCCAAAGGAACTTTTGTGTCTCCTTTATCTTCTTTCCTTGTTTATTTTCTCTTCTACCCCCTGCCTCCCTCTGCTCCCTGCCTGGGAGACACCACCCATTCTTTAAGCCACAACTCCAACACCTTCCTCTTCCCAGCGGTCCCAGAGCCCAGAAAGAGCTTCTCAAAGAGCTTGGGCAAAGTCCTTCCAATAGCGGCTCTTATTTTGACGTCACCTTCAGGGTGCTTCCCGGGCTCCAGGGGCCAGTGGAAAGCAAGGGAGGCAGCATCCTTTCAAACTGGGCTGTACCCTGGGGTTCCAATTAAGGTTATTCTTGAAAGATGGGCTCTGCAGCACACAGAGAAGAAAGGTTTGAATATGGCTTTCTTCCACCAAACTGCCCTGGGGCCTTTATACCTAACTGCCTCTCCCTGCTCCTTGTTGAAAGCACTCTGAAATCTGCAGTGGAAACTGTTCCAGGGGCTGTCTGGTGCACCTTCTGCTGCGGGGCACCTTTATCAGCCATCGGCAGACCGCTGACAGTGTAGTTTCTGCATCTTCTCCTTGGGTACACCTCCCCCTTACCACGCAGTCACCCACTCACTCGTTCATGCATTTAACAGATCTTTACTGAGCACCTACTATGTGCAAGGCACCGTATTTAATGCAGAAGATACAGAGCAAAATGGGAAACAGTTCTTTCCTAGAAGGTCATAGTTTAGAGGGGTATAAAACAGTAATAGCCGCTTTATTTTATATAGTCTTTGAACATTTATAGAATGGCTTCATAAACAGTATATGATAAACCCTGGGTGTTGCTGAACCTTTTTGAGAGACAAGGAAGGAACCTTACTCAGCTTAGAGAAATGAAATCACTCACACCCCACAGTACAGAGCCAGTGTGGGGGCGAAGCTCTATTGAAACCTACATCGTTTGACTTCAGGTTCACTCTTGTCTGCATTTTGCCACACTGTATTTACCCCTGCAATATCCTGAATATCATTTGGCAAACAACTTGTTACATCCACATTGCCTCTTGGTCTTAATTTTAAAGGTCATAAACTCCTAGTCTTTAGAAGTATTCACAGAGGATTGAGTAGCCATTTGTTAAGGATGGTGTAGCAGTGTTGGAGATTTAGACACAATTTAAGCAATCCCTTCTAATTCTCAGGCCCTTCTAATTTGAACAAAGAGAGCTAAAATGTGTTTGAAAATATAGGTTCCTTAAAACTAGTTAGCCTAGAAAGTATCCAGAATTTAGACTGTTTTTTTCTTTGAACTGTAGCTGATCAGTTGTAGAATGTTAGAAAACTCATTTTTGCTCCAATTCATCATACCACACAGCGGAGTTAACGAGGCTATGGAAGATGAGACCCTGACTCTGCAACAAAGCTTTATGACTTTGATCTCTAAGCCCTGCCCCTCCCGGACCTTGGCCCTGGTGCCTGATTGTCTAGGCTTGGCAAAGCAGAAGGGAGCAGTGCCTCCAACAGACAGGAGCTCAGCATGCCCAGACAGCCGTCCTCTGAGCTGTCTCCACACTCTCTAAAATAAGATATAGACAGAGATTTGTCATGGAATCACAAACAGGAATGTCACCAATGCTGTCACCAGAGCCCCTTAAAATGTCACTTCCCAGCATTAATTGCCACGATAGCAAAACAAACGGGCGCTCTCTGAACATTTGCTCGCCCCCTCCTGCCTCGTGATCTTCTCCCTCCCTCCCTCCCTCCCTGCTCCCTCAGAGCCCCGCTCCTGTCTGTCTCCAGGGACCCTTGGGGCATCCTGACTTGATTAGACTGTGCCCAGCGAGGCAGCCCCACCGCACAGTGACAGATGAGGGTGAAGGAGGTTTGATAAATGTCAGGGATTGAAGAGACTGTTCCCTGATTGATCAGAGCTGGAGCAATTTCCCAGCAGTCAGGGGACTCTGTACCTCCCATCCTGGCCTCCTTGAAGTGGCTGGAAATCACCCGTTTGAGGTCTGACTATCACCAGAGTCCAGGTTGTTCAGCCTCAGATCTCCCATGGGGACTCATCCTGCTTTGGTTTCCTTGTTCATTCAGGGGTGCAATAAATTGCCGTGTCTACCTGCAATTAAGATCAATCCTTATTTGTCCTAATAATACTTCCTAGTTATAAAAGTTATAGATGCTAAATTTAGAAAGCCTAAAAAAATAACGTAGAAATGATCGTTTTTCACAATACCTCATCAAATTGCCACAGTAACATTTTACCGCGTTTCCTTGTTTCATTTTCTCTTCTTTTTACATATTGAAAGCAAAAACCTATATAATTTTCCATCTTATACTTTTATTAAATATCATAAATATTTCAGTATGTTTATCATTCTGTTGTAAAACTATCTCATAGCTGATTTATTGATGAACATCTCAGTCGCTTTTTTTTTCCTCCCTTGCCATTTTGTTTTTATCAGCAACAAGCATTTTGTACTAAAATTCGTTTTTCACCATTCTGGTTTCTTTCCTCAGGGTATATTCCCAGGAGTAGAATTACAGAGTAAAATGGTCTGAATGCTTTAAAGTTCTTGATATATGTTTAGCTTAACACCCCTGTGCCAGAAAGTCTCAGGAAACATGTGTTAAATAAGAAAACATTTTCCCATCTACATTTTCATTCATTAATTTCATTAATTCAACAAGCTTTAATTAAGTACCTACTACGTATCACTGCAGATGGTGATTGCAGCCATGAAATTAAAAGACGCTTACTCCTTGGAAGGAAAGCTATGACCAACCTAGACAGCATATTAAAAAGCAGAGACATTAGTTTGCCAACAAAGGTCCGTCTGGTCAAGGCTATGGTTTTTCCAGTAGTCATGTATGGATGTGAGAGTTGGACTGTGAAGAAGCCTGAGCACCGACAAATTGATGCTTTTGAACTATGGTTTTGGAGAAGACTCTTGAGAGTCCCTTGGACTGCAAGGAGATCCAACCAGTTCATCCTAAAGGAGATCAGTCCTGGGTGTTCATTGGAAGGACTGATGCTGAAGCTGAAACTCCAATACTTTGGCCACCTCATGGGAAGAGCTGACACATTGGAAAAGACCCTGATGCTGGGAGGGATTGGGGGCAGGAGGAGGAGGGGACGACAGAGGATGAGATGGCTGGATGGTATCACCAACTCGATGGACATGGATTTGAGTAAACTCCAGGAGTTTGTGATGGACAGGGAGGCCTGGTGTGCTGTGATTCATGGGGTCGCAAAGAGTCGGACATGAATGAAAGACTGAACTGAACTGAACTGCGAATCAGACACTTGTTGCTGTCTCATTGCTTAGTTGTGTTCAGCCCTTTGTGATCCCATGGGATTGTAGTCTCTGCCAGGCCCCTTTATCCATGGAATTTCCCAGGCAAGAAGACTGAATTGGATTTCCATTTCATTTTCCAAGGGGTCTCCCCAACCCAGGGATCAAACCCACCTCTCTTTAGCCTTGGCAGGCAGATTCATTACCGCTGAGCCACCACGGAGGCCCATCAGACACTAATTAGGGTGGGAATAAAGCAGTGAGTAAACTGTGTACAAATCTATTTTATTGAGCTTTCTATTGAGTATGGAAAGACCATAAATAAGTAAAGGAGAAAATATATGATACATAATTAAATAAAAATATAAATATTTTATAAGAATAAATTATATACAATCTTGTATATTATACGGGCTTCCCAGGTGGCGCTTGTGGTAAAGAAGTTGCCTTTAGGAGACTGCAGGAGACTTAAGAGACGGAGGTTTGATCCCTGAGTCGGGAAGATCCCCTAGAGGAGGAAATGGTAACCCACTCCAGTGTTCTTGCCTGGAGAATCCCATCGACAGAGGAGCCTGGTGGGCTACAGTCCATGGGGTTGCAAAGAGTCAGACATGACTAAAGCAACTTGGCATGCACATATTATGTATATTATAAAATTATTATGATTGCAGTGGGAAAGAAACAAAAGGAAGGGAGTTAGGACCTCCAGGAAAGGTCTCACCAATGACCTATAGTAGATCTAGACTTAGATCTGTAGTAGATTCTAAGTAGATGAGGACAGATCTATAGTAGATGAAAAAGTAAGCTTTATGAAAACATGAGGAAAGAGCTTTTCAGGCAGAGGGAATAGCAAGCACACAGTGTGCTGGGACCATTCAGGAAGACGAAGTCCCAGTAGGAGGAAGACAGGGGTAGAATACATTGGATCACAGAGACACTGGAAAGCAGGTCAGAATCTCACCTTACCTGCTCACCCTAATTTGAGACCTCGGGCCAGTCACTTCATTTCTCTAAACCTGTGGTTCTCAACTAGGCGCAGTTTTGTCACCTTTCCCCCGTTCCTGGAAACGTGTGACCATGTCTGGAGACGTGTGTTTGTCATGACTGGAGAAGGGGTAGAGAATGCTGCTGGTATTTAGTCCTGGGGCGTCAAGGATGCTGGTAGACACCCTGCCATGCACAGGAGAGCTCCTTACAGTAAAGAATCGCCCAGCCCAGAATGTCGGGAGGATAAAGTTTGTGACACCCTGCTGCCAGCCTCCGTCCTCACATGGGTAAAAGGGAGCAGCCAATTTCATAAGCGTGTGGGAGACCCAAGCTATGGTAGCAGTGAATCCTTTTTGTAAACTAACACACTGCCCACCCAGAGGGCAGCGATAATGTTGGTCTTGCTTTGTTATAAATCTTTTATCATCCTCCATAAGGGCTTGTTTTGAGGGAGCCACCTCAGGGTCTTTGCATCGCTGAACAGTTCTTTCTCTGGCTGTCTGCTTGGTTTCCTTATCTCTCACCCTCTCATTGAGGCCTTCCTCTTGATAGCATCAGGGCTCACCCTTTGATCCATCATACATGTTTGTGTGTCTATTGTCTGCCTCCCCCCAGGTATTTTGTCTTTGTTTTTTTTTTTTTTTTCCCCAATGCTTTTCAGTTGTTTAGAACCTTGGCACAGAGAAGATGACAAATAACTTCTCAAATGCGTGAATACATTGAATGAGAAAATGAGTCATTGCATGGCTGACATTGATTGTTTTCTTCAGCTTGTTTAAGTTTCAAAGAATGGACTACTTGGTTTAGCTGATGCAGGTTTCTTTTTAGTTGCAATGAGAGTAACATTAGCTAACCTATATGGACCAAGCTCTGTGATCCACACTTACTAAATATGTCTACATTTAATCCTCAAAAAATTTGGTGTGGTCAGTACCTCTAATTACCCCCCGTTTTCAGATGAGCCAGGAGGGGCTGGGCAAGTTCAGAAAATTTGTCCCAGATCACCGGCCAGGATTTGTACCTAAGTCTGCATGACCTTGAAACGCTCATTTCTCATCAGTTCTCTGCTGCCTTTACTGTTGGAGAACACGGGGTCCAGAAATAATCATAAAACAGTTTCAAGCTTCGTGGAGAAAGAGCCATTGTTAGGATATAATAAAAATTGACACCTTGTTTCCGCCATCCTTTAGCTCTCCTAAGTTCATGAAACGGTGTTTGAGATTCTTTTGCCTCTGTCTGCTAATGACCTCCTTATCGCCTAGGCTGTGCACGCCCACCGCTTGCTCTGCCTGCCTCACAGCTTCTGTTCCTGGCTCCCCTCTGTTCCTTGTGAGATACACACTGTTTGTCTCTATCTCCTTGTGTCTTCTCTTCAAATAGCACATGAGAGGATCTGTCACTTTCGATGTTGCAAGTCCTAATGGGCAAATCCTCACACCAGGCCACGCCACCATCCACGCAGAAATCCGGGACTGTCCGCCTCTGCCCAGATGGGGCGCTCTGGTCCCCTCCGCTTTGCTGAGCTGGTGGAATCTCAGAGACCCCAGCAAGGTGCCCTCTGGGTGATGAAGCACCTGCATGTACTTTATGCTAAAGCAGGAGTCTGTGGGTATGGTGCCTCAAAGCACAGCCTCCTGTCCAGAACGGTGGGGAGGCCATCTGCTCAGAGCAGGGCTGGTATGCTTGCTCCAGAAGAACCTGGTCTGTGAGTAGCTCAGCTTAGTGAAGAGATAAATCAGAGAGTGACAGATTATTTTCCTAAGTGTTGCTTTATTTTATAAAAGTATTCACCACAGGGTCTCTTTCAGTACGTAGCACCCCCCTGGTGCATGTAAAAGAAGATGGGATTTAATCAACTTTTGGCCTACTGAAATCTTGCAGTGTTCAAACCACAGCAAAACTCCAATGGCACGCCTCTCTAAGAACTAGCCAGCAGCTGGGGATGGTTTTGGAGAGGGGCAGATGTCCCCACATAGCACCTCAATCTTAGGCAAGTTAACTAACCTCTTTAATCTCAGATTCCTCCTCTGTGAAACTGATTTAATAATTGTGTCAGATTCCTAGGGTCGTTTTGAGAATGAAATCCAATAATATGTGAACAGGTTTGTGCAGAGGCCACCTGCCTTACATATTAATGATCTTGGAAAAATCTTATTTCCTTCTTGAACTTTAGTGTTCCCATCTGTACAGTGAGCAGTTTGGGACTTTGCCGATCAATTCCTACCCTTTTGGATACTGACTAAGGTTCTTGAATCTCCCCAATCAATAGAAGTTGATAAGAGGCCAGACAAAAAATTCAACATTAAAAAAACTAAAATCATGGCATCCAGTCTCATTACTTCATGGCAAATAGAAGGGGAAAAGGTGGAATCAGTGACTGATTTTATCTTCTTGGGCTTTGAAATCACTGCAGACAGTGACTGCAGCTGTGAAATTAAAAGTTGCTTGCTCCTTGGAAGAAAAGCTATGACAAACCTAGACAGTGTGTTGAAAAGCAGAGACATCACTTTGCTGACAAAGATCCATATGATCAAAGCTATGGTTTTTCTAGTAGTCATGTATGGATGTGAGAGTTGGACCATAAAGAAGGCAGAGCGCCAAAGAATTGATGCATTTGAACTATGGGGTTGGAGAAGACTCTTGAGAGACCTGTGAACAGCAAGGAGATCAAACCAGTCAAGCTTAAAGAAATCAACCCTGAGTGTTCATTGGCAGGACTGATGCTGAAGCTGAAGCGCCAATACTTTGGCCCCCTGATATGAAGAGCCAAGTCATTGGAAAAGACCCTGATGCTGGGAAAGATTGAGGGCAGGAAGAGAAGGGGGCCAGACAGGATGAGATGGTTGGATGGCATCACCAACTCAATGGACATGCATCTGAGCAAATTCCAGGAGATGGTGAAGGACAGGGAAGCCTGACGTGCTGCAGTCCATGGGGTCGCAAAGAGTTGGACACAGCTTAGTGACTGAATAACAACACCACCAGACAAGAAATTCAGGCAAGGCTTTACTGGGGCCTCTGCTGCAGCAGCGGGGGGTGAAAACAAGTGATAGGTTCCCTTGTTCACTCCTCCAGCAAGGGCAGACTAGCTCCTTATATAGGGTGAGAAAAGTCGTAGGTCCAGAGGTTGGGCCGCAAGGGTGGCTTCAGTGGTCTGCCCGCCTCTTTGGTGGTGGTGTGTGCAGAGGGCTTGCACAGTGTCCTGGTTTTGCTCATACTCTTCAGAAGTGGCAGCTGGGTTTCTGATCTTTGTGGATCTTCTTGTCCATAATTTGCCCCAACTGTGTATGCATGTAGTTATTTTTAGTGTCTTAGAGTTTCTTGGCATTTTACTGCTTGAGGAGATGTTTGTCTGGATGTGAGTACTGCAAGGAGGGGTCCCAGGTCCTAGGTCCCAGCCTGTTTCACTTGCACCAGATTCCCTGGGCTGTGGATACACATATGGCATGGGGCCAGGGGAGACTGAGCCAGAACTCAGTGCCACATGCCTAGTTGGCATGACTAATGGTGTGTGTATAGCGGGGAGAGATTATTAGAAAAACCAGCAAGTCTTTAAGAGGAAGAGAGGAAGCTTTTCTTTCATGCAAATCCTTATCTCCTCATACTTCCTTGGACGGAAATGATGCTAAGAGAAAAGGGGCATCAGTCCCTCACATTCTAACTGGTAATAGGTAGCAGAGACCAGTCTCAAGCTTCTTTTTATAACCTCCTGGCTCCAGGATTATTCCCTAAGTGTCCCAAGGAGGTCGGCAGAGGCAGCAATCACTTCCTCATCATTTCCCTTGTGAAAAAAGCCTTTGGAGACCAGATGCATCCACTTCATTATAATTATGTTAAGTGGCGCCTGATTGGCGCTGTTCATCACCCCTCCGGAAAGCAGCTTCCCCCAGTGGACAGACAAGCAGCCTGCTTGGGCTAGGGGCACCTCCCTCTCATTCATCTGTGTCCTTGGCAATGGCTGTTCATGGTACCCAAGGCTGTCCTCTGGAGGAGAGAAAGCAGTGGGGGTAGAATGTGTGGCCTGAGTTGACTCCTCCTCCTCCTCCTCCCTGGGGCTCGGAGTGACTGTGCATAGTCAGATGCAGCATGAGACCTCTGCACCCTCATCCAGCTCTTAGCTTGTCAGGATGTCGGGAGGAAGGTGACCTTGGTATCCTTACAGGTGAGGTTCCTTTTGTCCTGAGGGATCTGATTGTTTTCGCTGTGGGATTCTGTGTCCTCATCTTGTAAGAAAACGAGGTCTGCCCCATTCTTCAAAAGGGCCAGAGCATGGTGGAGACTGTTCTGATGTCAAGGGCGGCCTTTGGTAACCTCAGTTGTCTATGCATTGGTTCAGGGAAGGGGGAATGTGAGTTCCCAGAATTAAGACAATGGGGCTGGCAGATAAGGAAAGAGTCCATGGGAGAGGGAGGCTCTAACCAGGGTATTTGGGGCTGAGAAGAATCCGAGAGGGAATGTGCAAGGAGGAAGCTAAGGTCTCTCTAGAGCCTGGTGGTTAGGGTGTGGTTCTGGAGCAAGGCTGCCTTGGTTGACTCCTGATGTTAACACTTCCTGAGATCTGCTAGGCATGCATAACGCTGACATAGTAAATGTCGCTCCCTCTCACTGTCCTCATCGGTAAAATGGGGAAAGTCAGAGTTGGCGTCCTCGAGCTGCTGTCAGACTAAATGGGTTAAAGCATGTCACAGGGCTTAGAGGAGTGCTTTTTACAGATAAAAGGCTCCACTCATGTTAGTTATTATCCTATTGAGAGTCTTCTGCAAATAGATGAGGCACTCCGTAGGCTGCTTTATTTAGTTCTCACAACTACTCAGCAATTCATTTGTTCCTTCATTCACCAAAGACTCATTAAAGTAGTAGCAGAAGTGGCTGGCATGAGCCTGCCCTCAGAGATGTCCTTTAATGGGAAGAAACGGCCACCTGCTCCAGCATTCTTGCCTGGAAAATTCCATGGACAGAGGAGCCTGGCGGGCCACAGTCTGTGGGTTTGCAAGGAGTTGGACGTAACTGAACAGTGGAGCCCACAATGGGAAGACAAGACTTGAGACGTGAACTGAATTATCACAGTTACCGACAGACGTGGAGCCACCGGGAAGGAAATGTGCTGAGTGCTCTGGAGGGGGGGTGGGGGGACTTGGCCTCAATTTGGCTGTTCAGGAAGCCCTTTCTGAGGAAGGAAGAATTAAACTGAAGTCAGAAGGGCGCACTGTGTTTGCCCAAATGAAGGGCTGAAGAGGCAGTGGAAGAACTTCTGCAAAGAGCCTAGCCCGTCCCATGACCTGGAAGGCCAATGTGCCTGGGACACGGGGAGGGGGACTGGGCCACTCTGTTACACACAGATGGGGAAACTGAGGCACGGCCAGCTGGTGTCCTTCCAGAGGCGCGGTGTCGAGCACAGAAGAGTTGGGTCTTCCCGAAATGGGAGCTTTCCTTCCAGCCTCCTCGGGACGGGCACTGGGTGTGCCGACTGTGGCCTGCCTGTCCCGGGAAAGGAGAGCAACTGAGCCTGAGCTGAGGGATGGCATGACATCGACAGAGAATAGTAACTTCGAAGGTGGCGGAGTGGTCCTCGAGGTTCCCAGCTGAGTGTGGACCTTATCTGTTCTAATTCCCTGAGGGTTACAGGCTAGAATGGAATTAATTTCCAAATAACCTTATCCGTGCTCCAGGGTTTAATATCTCCTGCGTCCTCTGGGTCATCCTTGTCATGAGAATCCCCCGCTCACATCACTGGTGCAAAGTGTTTTTGGGTTTTCATAGCTGGGTGCACACGCACATGCACACATGTGTGTGCGTGTGCACACACGTGCTTTTCTTCCCCAGAGCTTTCCAAGTTCACTGAGGGAAATGCACGGGACTTGGGTGAAATCTTATTTATTTTCTGGGAAGGCAGGCAGCACAGAACCATTCCTCTCCCTGCATAAATATGCATGAGGTCCGCCTGCTCTCTCCTCCTTGGGAGGGAGGGCTGGAGGGGGAGGAGAGCGCCCTGCGTGACTGGTGTCTCGGCCCTGCCCATGGCTGCTGGCACCCCATTAATCAAGGGGCAACCGCAGCCTCGTGGACTGTGAAATTGGCAGCCCCCTGACAGCCCTGGGCCCGGTGGAGCAGGGAGTCTATTTCACAGCTCTCAGGTGGCAGTGTGGAGTGGGGAAGGAGGGCGCCGGGCTTAGCGGGCCACAGCGGCCCGGGCCCCCTCCTGGCCTGCCCAGACCCCACACGAGCCTTGCTCTTGATTAAGGGGAGACGTAGGGAGAAAGAGAGCGACAGGCCAGAGAAGGAACACATCGGATGAATGGCTGTCATAACGCATGCTCATTGAGTGCCTGCGATCTACCAAGGTCCAGAACTAGGCTGTGCACTTAAAAAATATATATTTATTATATATTTGGTTGTGCCAGGTCTTAGCTGTGGCATGGAGAATCTTCCATTTTGGTTTTGGCATGTGAGCTCTTAGTTATGCCATGCATAATCTTTTAATTGCAGCACGTAGGATCTAGTTCTTTGATCAGAGGTCGAACCTGGGCCCCCTGCATTGAGAGCACGGAGTCTTGGCCACTGGACCACTAGGGAAGACCACTGTGCACTTTTGATGCATTTCTTTATTTAATCCTTATGAATACCCTACATGGTATCATCATGAGCCCCATTTTACAGGTCAGGAAAAGTGGGACTCAGAGAGATGAACTGTTTCAAGCTGTAACATGTAATAGATCTACGCTTGGTACCTGTGTCTCTGGCTGTCTGGCTCTAGAGTCTGCATTTTATAGTCTCTGCACCATCCTGCTCTCTAGCCTGCTACTAAAACAGAGCAAGCAAACAAAACATCAAAAAAGCAAGAGAGAAGTGTCTCATTCATTCAGTGGCCGCCTGCACAGTATACAGTCTGTGCGGAGATTTGAGTCACTGCGCCAAGTGCTGAGGTTCTCTGGGGGTGAACGTCTTTGATGGTTCATGTGTGTGAAAGATTTGGCTCAACAGGTATTCACAGCAGCATGACATATATTTGAGAGTGGGGCCAGTGTACAATCTTAGTTCTGATATTCACCAGCTCTGTGACCTGGGGCATGTTATTTAACCTCTCTGGCCTGCCGTTTCCGCATTTCTGAAACAGGTACATCGGAATACCCTGATTAAAAATCTCTGTGAGGATTAAATGAGATGTGCCATGTATAGTATTTAGAACGGTGCTTCGTGCCTAGTGAGAGACCCGTAAATTATTGCTGGGAAAGGTGCTGAAATGTAGAGATGAACAGGTATTAGAGGAGCATTTAAGTGCGCTAAGGGTGCCACGGAAGGCTTCCCTGGAAAGGTGACATCTGGTAGATCTGAACCTCATCAGTTAACCCAAAGGGCAAGGGGGGATGTGCAGAGTCCTTGAGGCACCTGAGAAAGGATGGTACTTTTTAGGAGCAGTAGGAAGTCCAGAGTGGTTGGAACAAGGAGACATGAACAGCAGTAGCAGATTAGAGATGGACAGAGGCCAGGTCACAGGGACTCTGGACTTTACCTGCGAGGTGCTGAGCAGTGAAGAAAACTTTTGATCATCATGCCCAGATATTTTCCTTCCCAGGAGGATTATTGTAGTGGCAGAATAAGCATAGATTCGAATAACGGCAGGGAGACCGAGGCAGGTGACCCCTGTGAGCCAAGTGAGAGATGAGGAGTTGGCACTCACTGGTAGACCCCACCGGATTCTTCTGGGAGTGGACCTCCCGAGCTGACTCTGAGCTCTTCTTACAGATGTGCCGTGTGACTTGACCTGGCCACCCTACTCCGGGCCTCAGTTCCCCCATCTGTTAAATGAGTCCCAGTGATCTCTGGCTGCAGCCGTGTGGATCTGACAGCTGAATTAGGGCCAGGGCCGCTGGTAGCCCAGCCCTCTCCCCCTGCAGATGCCATTTTCGTCAGTGTTCAGGGCTCCTCCTCTGGGTTCTTGTTAATTAGATCTAAGTGCAAGGAGTCTGATGCCAGGCTGGGCCGGCCCTGAGCGTCCTAAGAAAGAACCCTGCCCTCCGGGGCATCCATGGTGTCACTTCTAGGTGTGTTGCAAGCAGTTGATGAGGGACATTTCCAGGTTTTGTCGACGATATCCCCTGGCATTGCAGACACATTTTTTTCTTGTCCTTAGGAGCTGGGGGTGAATCCAGTCGACCCTATGATGCTGTCAGGCTTGAGCACACGGTTATGTCTGAAACTCTGTCCAAGAATCAGTCCTAAGTCCTAACCGAATGCTCCCTCCCCCTCCTTCTCTTCAGCACTCAGTGAGTGCTCCTGTGTGCCAGGCACATTTCAGATGGAGGGGACAGAGCAACCATCAGAATTGCCAAGTCCTTGTGCTCAGGAGCTTACATTCTAATAGGGCGGTGGGGGAAAGGCAAGCATGAATCACAGGAATCCACCTGTACATACTTCAGTGCAGGGCAGTGATACGTGAATGGTGGGTAGGGGCATAAAGTGCGAAGAGTTAGAGCCCTGTTATTACAGAGAAGATGGCCAGGCTGAGACATAATTCCCAAAGCTTTGAGATAGGTTCCAGCGATGCGGGCACAGTGGGGATGGAGCAGAATGAGAAAGGGGGAGAATTATAGGCTCTGAGATTAGACACTTCATGTGGGGCCAGATCACACCGAACCCTAGGGGTAATGGCAAAGAGCTGGGGTTTTCTAAGTGTGATCTGCAGACACTGGAGAGTGTAGAACAAGGCAGCAGTGAGTTCAAATTTATGATGCTGGTGGAGTATAGAGACTGTAGGGCATAAATGCAGAAGCTGGGAGAACAGTCAGGAGATGGCTGCATATAACAATAACAGTTATCACCGCTGTGCATACAACTAGTACTTATTGTGCGCCCTGTGTTAATTACACTTGCAATACTCCCAAATTAAGGATACTCCGTGGTGAGAATTTACACCCATGGTCTACTGAATAAGAACCTACAGTTTGTTCACTTCTTTCCAAAGTAGGGGGATTTTAATGTTTGAGTTGTTTCATGCTTGAGTGGTCCCCTGAAATGATTTGCAGAATTCAGGATACCTTCAATTTTGTGGCAAAAAATAGATTTATGGCTTCATCAGTCAGTCATAAAATTCCCGGACAGAACTAGGAGTCATGAGTCCTGGTTTCAGTTGCTGGAAAAGGCAGACCTTCAGGCAGCCGCACACCCGGGCTTTAAGATCATGAAATGACTTTTATGTAACTGGCTTTGCTATAATGCTGTTAAGACAGAGTAATGGGGAGCCAGACTGTCTAAGTTCTCTTCCAGGCTTTTCCACTTCATAGCTGTGGGGCGGAGGCAAGCTGTTTACCTCTTTTCCCCTTAATTTTCTTATACATGAAAGGCAATCGTAAAATAAAGCTCACTGTAAGTATTTAAAAAGCTCTAATAGATGGGAAAAAGTGGGAACAGTGGCAAATGTTGGGCTCCAAATTCACTGCAGACAGTGACTGCAGCCATGAAATTAAAAGATGCTTGCTCCTTGAAAGAAAAGCTATGACAAGCCTAGACAGTGTAGAGACATCACTTTGACGACATGTGTATGTACAGTCAAAGCTATGGTTTTTCTACTAGTCGTGTATGGATGTGAGAGCTGGACCATAAAGGAGGCTGAGCACCAAAGAACTGATACTTTCTCTAACTGTGCTGCTGGAGAAGACGCTTGAGGGTCTGTTGGACAGCAGGGAGATCAGATCAGTCAATCTTTAGAGGAAATCAGTCCTGAATATTCACTGGAAAGACTGATGCTAAAGCTGAAGCTCCATCCAATACTTTGGCCACCTGATTCGAAGAGCTGCCTCACTGGAAGAGACACTGATGCTGGGAAAGATTGAGGGCAGGAGAGAGAGAAGGGTGACAGAGGATGAGATGGTTGGATGGCATCATGGATTCAATGGACACGAGTTTGAACAAACCTCAGGAGATGGTGAAAGACAGGGAAGCCTGGCATGCTGCAGTCCATGGGATGGCAAAAAATCAGACATGACTTTGCGATTGAACAATAAAAATATGCACTGTTTAGTACCATGGCTTGGCCTGCACAGGGACCATTTTTTGTCATTAGCCCTTGCCACAATCCACTCTTATTTCCGAGAGGGTCCAGTTGAGGGTATTGTTTGATAACTTACCCTGGGCAGCAAACATGAACTTTGACCTCAGAAATCAGAACCAAGGTGCTGGAGTTCTCTGGCCAGATGATTAGTTTAATCTTATGGATGTCTGGATCTTGTAACTAATTTCTCTTCTCTGTGTAGTCTGCTGGGATGCTCAGAGTCTCATATGAAGCTGCAACTCTGGGAAGTGTTCATTTTTACGTTACTTTTGATTAGTGCTCTTTCCCTTGGGTTCATCTTTATGTCCTTATATCTGTCACTCTTTCTTGTGGATTGCATCTTTCTTTAAAATTCTCCAAAAGTATATTTTATTTTAGATCATGTAATGAAGTGTGTTTTAACCAAGTAGTTGTGTATAATACAATATATGGATATACATAATATAAATATATAAATACATATATATATATATATATATGGCTTCCCTGACGGTTCAGTGGTAAAGAATTCACCTGCCAATGCAGAAGACGTGGGTTTGACCCCTACTCCAAGAGGATTCCCTGGAGACAGAAATGGCGACTCACTTCAGTATTCTTGCCTGGAAAATTCCATAGACAGAGGAGCCTGGCAGACTGTGGTCCATGGAGTCACAAAGAATTGGACATACCTTAGTGACTGAACATCAAAATATATCGTACATATACTACATATATAGTCTTACCACTGAATTAGAAGAAATGTAAATATTTTGTAGTATACATAAGATATATTTTTATAAATAAAATACTAAATTAAACAGTTAAATCATTTTCTCCTTTACTTGCATCCCTCACTCCCCTAAACTTGATGTTTCCCTTCTGTTTGAATGTTTATTCTTTTACTTCATGATCATATCTGGGCTGGTCTCCCATGCTTTTAAATTTTATATTTTATCACACTCAGGCCAGCAGTGTATATAATCCACATTTTCCCAAACTCTAACAATCCTTATCATCAGACAGCTTATATTTTGTCCTTCTGTAAGATGAAAATATGATTTTAATGGTTATTTAATTTGCATGTTAGAGATTGCTAATATCTTTTCTTAAGGCTTATTTTTCTATCAATTTCCACATTCATATTCAAATTGCACATTTTTCTAGTCGGTTATTTTTTCTTATTGATAATAATCAAATTAACAAAAATAAATTACCCTTTGTCATGCTTTGAAATGCTTTGAAAATGCTTTCTTCCAACATATGACTTATATATTAATTTTGTTAAAATAATTTCCTCATTTTGGCAATTTTCACTACAATGCTATAAAAGTTATTTTTATTTCTAATTCATATTTCTTGTGAATGATGGAAAAAAGTCTTTCACTCTCGTCATGGTTTAATAATATTCCTATATTTTTTAGGAAGATCCCCTGGAGAAGGGAAGGGCTACCCACTCCAATATCTGGCCTGGAGAATTCCATGTACTGTATAGTCATGGGGTTGCAGAGAGTCGGAAGCTACTGAGTGACTTTCACATATTTTATTCTAAATTCTTAAGATTTGTCTTGATACATATGAGTCTTTAGATATAGGTTTGTTTGTATATGGTGTGATTTAAAGACCAGTGGCTTTATTTTTCATGTGGATAGTTAGTTTTTATGTCTACTCCTCCAAGAGTCCATCTTTGCATCTTTACCTCCACTGGTTCATAACATCACTGTCATATAGCAAGTTTCTGTGTGTAGAGGACAGTTTCTGAGATTGCTTCCTTTTCACTGGCCCACTGATTGATCCATGCTCTAGCAACATTCTGCTGTTAATTATTAAAATTTTATAATGTCTTGGTTTCAGATAGGGCAGGGCCCCTCACTGTTCTCACTCAAATATCTGAGCTGCTCTTCTGTGCTTACTCTCCTGTGTGAATTTAAGATAAATCTCTCCCCTTTTAGGAAACATTTGGCTGTGATTGGTATAGTGATTACATTGAAGTTACAGATCAGTTTGAAAAACTCACAAAGCTCAGACTTCCTATACTTGAAATAATATGTCTCTTTCTTTGTCTTCTTTTATGTCTTTGAGTAGAGTTTTAGAAACTTTATCTATACACCTGTCATACCCTGTTTATGACATTTAACTTCCAGGAGCATCCCCACTTTCTATTATTATTGCAAATTGTGCCTTTTCATTTTTATTGCACTTCTTAATTTTTGCTTTCTTGTGTATAGATATTCTGGTTTTTCATTGATCTTGAATCCAAAAATATGAGTAATTGTTTAATTTTTTACCTGTAGATTTTTCTGTGTAAAAAATCATTAACAACCATTTTGAAAATCTGTATACTATCTTATATTTGTTTTCTCTTCTCCTTTTACACTGAAAGTAAATTTTATTCATGAATTTAAGGGGAAGAACCCTAAAACAACTCTTCCATTGTGTGTTATGTTTCTGTAGTGAAGTCTCTGAGTCGTGTCCAACTCTTTGCAATCCTATGAACTTATAGCCTGCCAGGCTTCTCTGGCTATGGAATTCTCCAGGCAGTTCTACTGGAGCGGGTAGCCTTTCCCTCCTCCAGGGGATCTTCCCAACCCAGGGATCAAACCCAGGTCTCCAACACTGCACGTGGATTCTTCACCATCTGAGTCACCAAGGAACTGCTGCAATGTGGTTGGTAAGCTTTTAATAAGCAAAATTTCTCTTCTAGCTTTAGTATATTAATTTTAAAAATTATGATTTGGAGTTACACGTGACTAAATAACCTTTCTGTATCAAGTGAGATGGTTATATTTTCCCTTTTAACCTGATTCTGTAGTGTCTATATATACATATATATTAGTATTAGTAAACCATCCTTACATTTTCTAACACCTTAGACAAGTTTCAGTACCAACATTATCCTAGCTTTATAAAATATGAGTTTGAACAGCCTTTCCTCTTCTTCTATCATGCTGTTAAACATACTCAAATGTGTAACTACTGTGTGAAATGAGAGCTCATTCTAACATTTGTTAGAATTAGTGCTTAAAACTGGGCTTCCCTGGTGTCTTAGATGGTAAAGAATCTGCCTGCAATGCAGGAGACCTAGCTTTGATCCCTGGGTTGGGAAGATCCCCTGGATGAGGGCATGGCAACCCACTCCAGTATTCTTGCCTGGAGAATCCCCATGGATCAAGGAGCCTGGCGGGCTATAGTCATGGGTCGCAAAGAATTGGGCAAGACTGAGTGACTAAATACATATACTTAAAACTGTTAATATCTGGGGTTGATATTTGTGTCCATCTTTATGTTAGATGGTAAATTCTGTCTATTGATTCAGATATTTATATGCTTATCTCAGTCATCTATTTCTTCTTAAATCAGTTGTGGTTTTGGATACAACTTAGAATCATTGATTTTTATCTGTGTTGTCCTATTTATGGACATAAAGTTTTATGTTTTTAGTCTTATGTGTTATAAATATATATGTATGTGTGTATATGTATATGTACGTAATATATATGACTATGTATGCATATCTCACAAATCTCTCAGTTCAGTTCAGTCACTCAGTAATGTTCATCTCTTTGCGACCCCATGAACTGCAGCACGCCAGGCTTCCCTGTCCATCACCAACTCCTGGAGCTTGCTCAAGCTTACGTCCTTCAGGTCAGTGATGCCATCCAACCATCTCATCCTCTGTCATCCCCTTCTCCTGCCTTCAATCTTTCCCAGCATCAGGGTCTTTTCCAGTGAGTCAACTCTTCACATGAGGTGGCCAAAGGATTGGAGTTTCAACTTTAGCATCAGTCCTTCCAGTGAACACCCAAGACTGATCTCCTTTAGGATGGACTGTTTGGATCTCCTTTCTCTCAAGAGTCTTCTCCGACACCACAGTTCAGAAGCATCAATTCTTTGGTGCTCAGCTTTCTTTATAGTTCAACTCTCACATCCATACTCTCAAACCATAGCTTTGACTAGACAGAACTTTGTTGGCAAAGTAAAGTCTCTGCTTTTTAACATGCTGTCTAGGTTGGTCATAGCTTTTCTTCCAAGGAACAAGCATCTTTTAGTTTCATGGCTGCCATCACCACCTGCAGTGATTTTAGAGCCCCAGAAAATAAAGTCTGTCACTGTGTCCACTGTTTCCCAATCTATTTGCCATGAAGTGACAGGACCAGATGCCATGATCTTAGTTTTCTGAATGTTGAGTTTCAAGCCAACTTTTTGACTCTCCTCTTTCACTTTCATCAAGAGGCTCTTTAGTTCTTCCTCACTTTCTGCCAGAAGGGTGGTGTCATCTGCATACCTGAGGTTATTGATATTTCTCCCTGCAATCTTGATCCCAGCTTGTACTTCATCCAGCCTGGCATTTCACATGATGTACTCTGCATGTAAGTTAAATAAGCAGTGTGACAAAATATAGCCTTGACAAATTCCTTTCCGAATTTGGAACCAGTCTGTTGTTCCATGTCCAGTTCTAACTGTTGCTTCTTGACCTGTATACAGATTTCTCAGGAGGCAGGTCAGCTGGTCTGGTATTCCCATCTCTTTAAGAATTTTCCATGGTTTGTTGTAATCCACACAGTCAAAGGCTTTGACGCAGTCAATAAAGCAGTACCTATAATTATGCCTCCATTTTAATTCGAGATGTGGGATTATTTGGGCCTCTTCTCTCAATCATATTTGTGTTATATCTGTTATAATTTTTTTAATTTGGCCACAGTTTGTTGAAACTTGATGTTATTTCTTTTCTTATTAGTTTCTGTTATCTTAATTTTATTCTTTCTATATCCTTTTTTAAATTTATTGAACTATAGTTGACTTACAACATTGTGTTAATTTCTGCTGTATAGCAAAGTGATTCAGTTATTTGTGTATGTTCATTCTTTGTCATATTCTTTTCCATTATGTTTTATTATAGGATATTGACTATGGTTCCCTGTGCTATCCACTAGGGTCTTGCTGCTTCTCCATTCTGTATATAATAGGTTACATCTGCTAATCCCAAACTCCCAGTCCATCCCTCCTCCATCATCTTTTCTCATGGCAACCACAAGTATGTTCTATATCCTTTATTATTACTCTATTATCCTCTTTTAAACTATTGAATAAAAAGCCTAGGTCATTAATTTTCACTCTTTTTCTCTTACTCATGTTTGCATTAAATAGTTAACTTTCTTCTTCTAAGTATTATTTTAATCTCTAGATGTCAGGTTTTGCTCTGTAATGTACATGTTGCTCTTTAGTCCTAAATATTTTAAAGATTTCTTTGTTTCTGAACGTTTTTTGTTTAAATTTTTTGTTCTTGTTTAAATTTCTGAACATAGTTTTTTAAAAAGCTTTTTTATATGACACTAATTTTAATATACTTTGTCAGAAAATGTGATCTGGATACTATCCTTACTTCTCTGCTGAGATTTGCTTTTGTACCCTGGGACATGGCTACTTTTATAAATGATTCCTGTGTGTTTGAGAAGCATCATACATCTTCTAATTATCAGACAAAATAATCATGTATAATCATTAATCCTGCCTGTTAAATTTTATTGACCAAGATTTCTATGTCCAAATATTCATCTACTATATATTTTTTTCCCCTTTTTTTGGTTGTTCTTCTTTCTGAGGCAGATGTCCTAAAATTTTCCCAAACAAAATCTAGACTGGTAGCCTGGTAAATTCTCTTATTTCTGACAATTTGTGTCCTTTTGTGTTTGAGGACTGCATTGTTAAGTGAATAAAGTTTAGGATTGCTAATTTTTTGTAGGGAGTTGATTTTTTAATCATTAAATCACTAACATCTGTATTGCTGATGGTCCTTTTTTTTTCTTTCTTTTAGTTAGTATTTCTCTAGGATGCATTCTTTCACCCCTTGTCTTATAAATGAAAGGGCCAGGACTCAGAACACAAGTAGGCTATTGAGCTCAGAGGGTATCAGGAGTGATACCTGGGATTATCTGATAGAAAATAAATGCTTGGTTGAGTCTGATTAGTTGGTCTGGTCCCTGGTAAGATGGCCAGAGTGGCATGAGCAAAGACTTCCAGTGTGAGCTCCAGGAAAGCCGGGACTTGTATCTGCTTTGCCCTCTGCTTCCTTCTGAGCGCCTGGAACACTGCCGGCTCTTAGCAGATGCTGGAAAAACGTGCGTTGAATGAATCCGTTGTGGAATGGAGTCATCTCAGCGGATCGCTTTGAGATGCCTGTTTCGCGCCTGTGAAGGGCTTGGATGGGCTTGCTGCCCACCCTGCCGTCTGTAAACCACAGCCCTACTGTCGCATCAGGACCGCCTCCGTGTAGCCCCTGTAGAAACAGGCACAGCAGGGATTCTACCCCCTGCATTGCCTCGAGCTTGTGGGGACTGGATGTGGTAGTGCAGGTAGATTAATAATCCATCTAACTTCCGAAGGGTAGATCATGTATGGCCTGTAAATGGCACAGATCTTAAGTATATTCTTGTTATGTTTTCCTAGTGTATGCCTTTAGTCATATCACAGCATCCAGGTGGAGATTTAGTGTGGGCTGTCGCAGCTCTGGCCACTAGCTATATGTGGCCATTTAAATTAGTTATAATTAATTAAATTCAAACATCCAGGTCCTTGGTCGCATAGACCACATTTCAGACCCTTAGGAGTCACATGCACCTTTGCTTTTATATGGTGCCTACTGCCTTGAACAGTACAGAATGTGAACAACTTTATCATCACAGGAAGTTCTAGTGGGCAGCTATAAAATGGGCTTTCAAAAGTACCCAGCATTCTGACTTTTACCACCAGTTGGTTTTTCCTGTTCTTTATGTATACAGGATCCTACACGGGTGCACGCTTTTGTGTCTGGCTTCTTTTTATTCAGCATATCATGTGCAGGATGCATCCATGTTGTTACTGGTACTGATAATTCCTTCTCTTATATTGCTGTGCAGTGTTTGGTTACACGAATTTACCAAAATGTATGTATCCATTCTCCCAAACACTAATCTTTATGATCTTTCACTCTAAGCCAGGTACAGTGCTAAACATTTACCCAGATTAACTAACTAATGTCAATGAATGGCAATTAATGTCAATTAATGTCAACTAATGATTAACTAATGTCAACTCTTTGAAATAATTCCTGTTTTACAGGTAGATGAATTCACGCACAGAGAGGTTGAACACCCTTTCCCAAGGCGCACAGTTAGGCCAGGAACCTGGGGAGGCAGCTCCCCTCTCCCCTTTGCTCTTAGTCCATGACACTCACCCTCTTTCTTGCACTCTGGTGGACATCACATCCCTGTGAGCATTTCAATTGGTTGCGCTAAAAGAACTATTTCTATTCTACATTCCCTTTTCCTTTCTGTGCTCTTACTTATTTATTTTGGTTTTACTGGGTTTGAATTCCTTCAAAGGTCCTAATGTCATCAGAGATTACTCCAAAGCTTTCAGTTAGCTATGTTAAAGGCTTGGGCATCACGTTAAAGAGCTTGGATGTTGCTGAGAGCGCATGTCCTTTTAGCATTCGGGGCCTGAGCATGCTGTAGCTAGGGTGGTCACGAACGCCTCTGAGTCAGGCTCAGACCCACGTTCCCTGCTCTCTGGAACCAGCAGCGGAGCAGACAGCCGGGCTCCTGTCTCTTTGTAAATGTGGAATCTATCGTATCCAGGCCCCATGTGCTCGATTGCTCAGTCATGCCCAATTCTTTATGGCCCCATGGACTGTAGTCCAGCAGGCTTTTCTGTCCAAGGAATTTTCCAGGCAAGAATCCCGGAGTGGGTTGCCATTTCCTACTCCAGAGCATCTTCTCAACCCAGGGATAGAATCTGTATCTCCTGCATTGGCAGGTGGATTCTTTGCCACTAGAGCCACTTGGGAAGCCCGGAGTCTACTCTGGGCGCTGGTTAAATATCGTGTAGTCAGGTGTGATTGCTTATGTCCCCATGGGGGAGAACCAGAATTATTTCACAAAGTCAAATCACTCTACTCCCTCCCTCCTTCCAGAAGACCAAAGTGGGAGGTGGTCAGAGGCCAAGGATGCTCCCCTGCTGTTCCTCTGCTGGGACTCTTTTCCCTTGCGTGATTCCCATGGTGATTTCCCAGTAAACCCACCTGGATACTTCATGAACTCTTCAGGTCTCCGTACAGATGTTACTTTCTCCATAAGACTCTCCAGGCCTCCTGGTTTAAAGTAACATCCCCCTTTGCCGGCCAGCCCTGTTCCTCTTCCCTGCCTTATCTTTCTCCTCAGTATTTAGTGCCATCTAACACAGCCTGTATTTTACTGATTGATGTCTTTATTGCCATCTTTCCCCATGAGAAGGTTCAGGAAGGCAGGGGTTTGTGTCTCTCTTTTTAATCCCAAGTGTCTGCACCAGCATTACCATATAGCAGGTGCTCCTGCTAATCATGTTAATGAATCCATATTAATGAATAGCAGTTGCTCAATCACTACATTACTGGACAGACTCTGAGGCTGATGGAAGCTGAGGTTAAGTATGACTGGGATTGAATCCCAGTGTCCTGACTGGGATTGAATCAGGCATACTGTAGTTGGAGTGAGTAGAAGGTGAGGGCAGCCCATAATCCACGCAAAGAAAAGGAGGATGAAAAACACTGTTTATTTAGCTTATGCTATGTGCTAACTGGGCTTCCTTGGTGTCTCAGCAGTAAAGAATCCACCTGCCAATGCAGGAGATGTGGGTTCATCCCTGGGTCAGAAAGATCCCCTGGAGAAGGGAATGGCGACCCACTCCAGTATTTTTGCTGGAAAATCCCATGGACAGAGGAGCCTGGGGGGCTGCCTTCCATGGGGTCACAAAGAGCCGTACACAATTTAGCAAGTTAACAACAACAACAGCAAATGTGCTAAATAGTGCTCATTATTAATTAAATATTTGCCGTTTAGTGAATGTTTACAGTTTCTCTATCAGCTCTCATGACTTTTCATATTTAATCCTAGCAGTACCCTCTAAAGCCAGGGAAGTTCTATCACACCTGTGTTACAGAAGGAATGACCGCGATACACCCAAGATCACAGATTCAGAATGTGCCGGAGCAGGAATTTGGGACTCACATGGCCTGGTCCCAAAGGTGTTCGTCTTCCAGACCCTGCTGCCCCCTAAGAGGATGGGCTCCTGTTCCCCACTCCCAGCAAGCTCCATGCAGAGATGCTTGGCTCCCTTGGCGTGTGGTTTGATGTTTACACACCTCCTCCCTCCTTGGGCTGGGAGCTCCCTCCCTTCACTGGAAGGTGTGTCAGAAACTGTCTGATTCTTTTTGACATCTCTGTCCCCCACCAGGGCCGGCGCAGTCCCCACGCAACATGTAGCAGGCATCCTCAGATTGTTTGTTAAAATGCGCTCTGCCAAGGGTTGGCTCCCCGAGAAAGGATGTGCTCGTGATGCCAGGCCCTTCTTTGTGGTGACTGCCTCCTGCGGCATCATCCTGTCAGTGTTTGGGGGAGCATCCTGGACTGCTTTTTTCTGGTCTGTGTTTTAATAATTAATACCTTTTGCTTGGAAGTGAAGTTCATCCAAGAACAATCACAAGCAAATGAAAGCTAAGCTGTGAAATTGTGCTGGAGAGGGAAAACAGGGAGTCACTATAAATAAAGCCCCAAGCCCACGTGCCTTTTTTTTTTTTGACTCTCACACACAACTATAAATGTTTGATGAAGCATTTTACTTATTTATAAATCCTGTCATAGCAAACACAGGCATTTGGACCTAGTTCCCCTCCCCACGGTAAATAGCTACTTTTGGAAGACAGACCCCCTGGGGAGAAAATGAATGAGATTGTTTTTTCCTTCTTCTTCCTTTTTTTCCCCCAAGGCAGAAGGGATTTAGCTATGCTCTAATTCCCCCATTAGCAGCCTCTATTTATAATCACTACCATTTATTGAACACCTATTCTGTGCCAGGAAATCTATGTGGTGATTTCCCATGGTATTACCTTAATTCTCCCAGCTCTCAGAATAGACATTATTATCCCCATTTCACAGTTGAGGGAATTGAGGCTCCAAGAGGCTATGTATTGTCCAAGATCACACCAGCAATTAATTGGCAGAGGCAGAACTCAGAAGCATGCTTGCCATTCTTGAAACAATTTTCTAAACTGCAGCTTAGGCTCAATTTATTAAGTCATGGTCAGCATTTAAAAATATGGAAAAGCAAACTATGATGAAATAAGGGAAGGATAGAGTAAGAGAGAAGAAAAATACAGTATAGTATATCATATTAGTGTTGCTTATGCAGCTTATGGCCAGTTGGGTAATTTAAAATGCATATTTTACTATGGCTTCCAGTCTGACAAGTTAGAAAGGGGCTGTTGTGGTGACTGAATGCTTTCTTTGCCCCTGGAGGGACTAGCCTGAGGTTTTTGGATGGACTTTATGGCACATGTGCCCAGAAACTGGGGAGGGGGGTGGTTTATAGAACAATGTCTTCCACTAGGCATTTTCCTAAGGAAAGGACTCTAACTTACAATACATTAAATTTTCCAGGATGTTGAGTCCCCACCTCCAAGTATCAGCTCAGAATCCCCGTATGAGGGACTGTAACCTCAGGCTGTCCCACTGTGTATTTTCTTGCAGAAATGAAGATATTGATAAAGCAGCTTTTATTCCTATTAATTAGACGTGTGCAAGTTGTGAAGTGGTTGCACACTCATCTTTTCTTCTCCATCATCCTCAGAACTCCTCCCACTATCGTGTCAGCTCCTCCCACCATCTTCTTAACCCCTCGCACTATCCTCTTAGGCGTTCCCTGCAAGGCTGAATGCAAGGCTGAAGAAGGTTTGCACCAACAGGGACCTACTATACAGCACAGAGAACTATACTCACTATTTCGTAGTGACTTACAAGGGAAGCGAATCTGAAAACAACTTATATGTACACACACCCACACACATATATGTATAGACACATACACACATACATGAAACTGAATCACTTAGCTGTACATCTGAAACTAACACAATATTGTAAATCAACCCTACTTCAATAAAATAAAATTAAAAAAAACCTCCCAGTTATATCAACTCCCAGTTATTCTGGGGGTGTAATACATAGCATGGTGACTGTAGTTAACATTACTTTGTTGTATATTTGAAAGTTGCTAGATCACCTACGTTCTTAATCACAAGGGAAAAAATGTAACTGTGAGGTGATGGGTGCTTATTAGACTTATTGTGGTGATCATTTTGCAACATACACATATATCAGAGCATTATGTTGTACACCTTAAACTTATGTAGTGTATCTGTTGCTGTTCAGTCACCCAGTCATGTCTAACTTTTTGTGACCCCATGGACTGCAGCACACCAGGCTTCCCTGTCCTGCACCGTCTCCTGGAGTTTGCTCAGATTCATGTCTGTTGAATTGGTGATGCCATCCAACCATCTCATTCTCTTGCCATCCCCTTCTCCTTTTCCCTTTAATCTTTCCCAGCGTCAGGATCTTTTTTAATGTGTCGGCTGTTTGCCTCAGGTGGTCAAAGTATTGGTGCTTTAGCATCAGTCCTTCCAATGAATATTCAGGGTCGATTTCCTTCAGATCTGACTAGTTTGATCCCCTTGCAGTCCAAGGGAGTCTCAAGAGTATATCTCAATAAATCTGGCAAAATATATAAAAGAGCAAAGTTATTCTTAAAAAAATAAAGTAAAAGTAGGCTTGTAACCCTTATTTTAGAGGTGAGGAAATTGAGTCTCGAAGAAGCAGACTTGGTTAATGGTTAGTGGACTTGGTTAATGCTCCGTTAACCAAGGACACACTGCCCACTGCCCCGTGGTCCTTTCTACTCAAAGTTATTTAGCTAATATTTCTAAAATGTAGATAAGCCCTTACTACTCTCATGACTAAAATCCATTGCTTTTAGGATAAAGGCCATATCAGATGCCAGATCTAATATTCTATGCTCAGGAAAATGTTGACTGACCTCCCAGATCACATCAGGTTTCCCTGTTGCTCACACGGCCTCCTCTGCAGGAACTGCCACTCATGAAATGGCTTGAGTTGACATTTAGCTCCCTTTCTGGAATATAAGTCCCGTGAGAATAGGGTCAGTGTCTTTTTTGTTCAGAGCCTAGTATATAATGGATGCTTAGTAGTTGCTAAATGGATGATTTTGTTTTGTTTTTCTGACTCATAGTCTGTTTGGTCCACCACATGCAGGTTCAGGAGAGACAGTAAGTTAGTATTTCTGCTAAATTTTCAACCTCTCAAAAAATCTTGTCTCAATGTTATGTTCAGCATTTTCCATAATTTGCTTTGGGCAATTGGTCCTTTCCTTAATGTGGCATTGTATTTGGGGAAGATGGTTAAAACAAAGGAAGGAAAGCAGAGTAATTTTAGGGAAATTATTTAAGTCACTCCAAAATCTGTAACATGTTAAAATATGTAATTGCTAAATAGTGTTTTATGATTTAATTATAATTGACTCAGAACTATATGGATTTCATTTCTCAAACTCACAAGAGTTTAGCAACAAAGGAAAGATGCTTTCAGGAAAAAATAATGTGGTCAGAATGAGATAGACAGACTGCCAGACATGGAGAAAGATATAGATAGCATAGTGCACTTGTCATGAAATTTGGGGATTCTTCAGAGTCCAAGAGATAGTATTTTTCTCTGCCAATCCTACCTCTTAAAATCCGCTGTTATGTTTTGATTTAGTGTGGTTTTACCTTTTTAGGTTATCTTTCTTTCTTTTTTAGAAGTATTTTTATGTTTTAAAATTTTATATAAGTTTTAAAGTTTACTTTCCATTTACAGTAGTACCGAATGTTGGCTATGTTCCCTGCGTTGTACAATACATCCTTGAGCCTCTCTTACACCAGTAGTTTGGTTCTTCACTCTCCCACCCCTCTAGTGCCCCTCCCTTCTCCCCACTGGGAACCACTAGTTTGTTCTGTGTATCTGAGTTTGCTTCTTTTTATGTTTTACTCCTTCCCTAGTTTGTTGTACTTTTTAGATTCCGCATATAAGTGATATCATGCAACACTGGTCTTTCTCTGACTTATTTCACTTAGCATAATGTCCTCCAAGTCACCCATGTTGCTGCAGATGGCAATTTTTCATTATTTTTTTGTAGCTGAGTGGTACCCATGTGTGTGTGGTTGTATGTGTGTGTATCACATCTCCTTTATCCATTCTTATGTTGATGGACACTTAGGTTGCTTCCATATCTTGGCAACCGTAAATAATACTGCTAATGAACATTGGGATGCTTGTATCTTTTTGATAGACTATCTTTCTAAATTAAAAAATAAAACCCTAAAACAAATGTCTACTATGTGAACAAGGATTGGAAGTTTGAATAGAAATTTCTCATGTGTGTCCTTTTATCTTTCCATCAATCTGCTGTAGCAGGAAGAATGGATGTTTTCAACACCACTTGCCTTTGATGAAACTGAGACTAAGAGAGAAGGACATATAGCAAGCAATATTATGTGCCCAGGACTGGGTTGGGCTTTTAGACATGGGCTTTCTTGTTTGATTCTAGAGGAGTTTGCAGTTTGTAGAGAAGATACTGAAAAATAAGGATATGTTATAAGAGGCAAATTAGCTGGCGCCATGGGCTGTTTGGGGCTTCCCTGGTGGCTGGGTGGTAAAGAATTCGCCTGCTAGTGCAGGAGATGCAGGTTCAATCCCTGGGATGAGACGATCGCCTGGAAAAGGGCATGGCAGCCCACTCTAGTATTCTCGCCTAGGAAATTCCGTGGACAGAGGGCCTGGGGGACTGTAGTTCTGGGATCACAAATGAATGGAACACAACTCAGCAACTGAACAACAGCAACCATGCGCTATGTTATGGGGGCTGGTTCAGTGTCAGCAAAGGGTTTTCTAAATAGCGAGAGCTGATTGAAGAACTGAAAGACGAGTAACACTTAGCTAGGAGAAAACCAGGCATGGGAAGATGCTGTACAAAATTTGGTTTGGCCAGATGTGGGTCACAAAGGAACATATAACAGCAAGTGGTGAGGAGGCTGTTGTGGACCAGGTTATAAAGGCTTTCCTGGCAAACCAGTGCAAGCACTTGGCTTTGTTCTAAGGGCTGTGGGGGGAGCTGCCAAAGGTCTTTAAACTGGTGAATCAAAGATCCCACTTGCACCTTGGCAGGTCGAATGGACTGCAAAGGGGAGGGTGGGTCAGAGAGGGTGAGATTAGGGAGACAGAGAGACAGTGGAAACTACAAGATTTCAGGGCAAGAGGAACAGCCCCAGATGCCCTGGGCTCCTCCTCGCGACTTGACCCTTCAGACTCCATTTCTGCATCTCCATCTCCCTCTTTTCCAGTCCACTGTTACTAGAGGAACACGCACTGAAGCTGTGGAGTATAGTGCATTTGATATTATTATCAGCACTGTTATTTATTGTATGGATAAGACCCAATGCCTGTGCATTGGGTAACCAGTTACCTAACAACTATTTGTTATAAAGGTTATAAGTGCTAAAGAGATGATTTTTATTTTGTCATCATGGTCCAAAGATTTAGAAACCTCAGATAAGCAGTGCTTCAAATACAAATGTTCCTATGATAATAGCTTAAAAAAAAACACACAACAACAACTGGTTTCTTATTTTGTGTTAGGTATCATACTGAAGCTTTTATATCCATTTTCCTATTTTCTTATTTCACCTTCAACCAATTTTATGGGGAGGTAGTACGATCCCATCCTGATAGACATGGAGAGTAGATTCCAAGAAGTGTGAAGTGACTTCCTAAGCAAATAACCAGCTGAATGTGTGGAGAAAAGGGGCAGCATTTTGCCCCTGGGATTTCAAGTAACTATGATGAGCTAAGGTCTTGAGAACATTGAGGGAACAGGCATGGCCCTGGCTCTTAGAAGCTCACAGCTTCATGGCACAAATAGTCCATGCCCAGGAGTAACTGTAGAGCATTCCTGCTGTGGAGGGCTGCGTTCTCTGAGAGAGGGGCAGGAGAGTGCCTGCTGAGAGGTGAGGGAATCTCTTCTTTGTGATAGCCGTGCAGAGCTCTGCTGGGGCACTTGGAAAGGAGCCCAGGCCAACCCCTCTTGCTGGCACAGTGGCTCTTCCACCTCCCTGAGCTTCTGTCTGCTCATCTGTGAATCAGGGATAATAACACCTGCTTATCAGAGGTTGAAGTCAAGTGTTGAGTGTTGTTATCCTTCGGTCGCTCAGTGGTGTCCGACTCTTTGTGATCCCATGGACTGCAGCACACCAGGCCTCCCTGTCCTTTACCATCTCCTGGAGCTTACTCAGACTCATGTCCATTGAGTCGGTGATGCCATCCAACCATCTCATCCTCTGTCGTCCCTTTCCCCTCCTGCCTTCAATCTTTCCCATCATCAGGGTCTTTTCCAGTGAGTCAGCTCTTTGCAGCAGGTGGCCAATGCATTGGAGTTTCAGCTTCAGCATCAGTCCTTCTAATGAATATTCAGGACTGATTTCCATTAGGTTTGATCCTTGCAATCCAAGGGACTCTCAAGAGTCTTCTCCAACACAACAATTCAAAAGCATCAATTCTTTGGTGATTAGCCTTCTTTATGGTCCACCTCTCACATCCATACGTGACTACTGGAAAGACGATAGCTTTGACTAGATAGCCCTTGTTGGCAAAGTAATGTCTCTGCTTTTTAATATGCTATTTAGGTTTGTCATAGTTTTTCTTCCAAGAAGCAAGTGTTTTTTAAATTTAATGGCTGCAGTCACGATCCACAGTGATTTTGGAGCCCGAGAAAATAAAGTCTGTCACTGTTTCCATTGTTTCCCCATCTATTTGCCATGAAGTGATGGGACCAGCTGGGAGGGATTGGGGGCAAGAGGAGAAGGGGACGACAGAGGATGAGATGGTTGGATGGCATCACCAACTTGATGGACATGGGTTTAAGTAAACTCCGGGAGTTGGTGATGGACAGGGAGGCCTGGTGTGCTGTGATTCATGGGGTCGCAAAGAGTCAGACACGACTGAGCGACTGAACTGAACTGATGGGACCAGATGCCATGATCTTAGTTTTCTGAATGTTGAGTTAGAAGCCAGCCTTTTCACTCTCCTCTTTCACTTTCATCAAGAGGCTCTTTAGTTCCTCTTTGCTTTTTGTCTTGGGGTTCTTTGTGGCTCAGCTGGTAAAGAATACGCCTGCAATGAGGGAGATCTGGGTTTGATCCCTGGGTTGGGATGTTCTCCTGGAGAAGGGAACGGCTACCCACTCCAGTATTCTGGCCTGGAGAATTCCATGGACTGTGTAGTTCATGGGGCTGTAAAGAGTCAGACACGACTGAATGACTTTCACTTTCACTGTTGCTTTCTGCCATCAGCATAGTGTCATCTGTATATATGAGGTTATTGATATTTCTCCCAGCAATCTTGATTCCAGCTTATGCTTCATCCAACCTGACATTTCACATGATTTATTTCTGACATTCACATGATGACATTTCTGCATAGAAGTTAAATAAGTAGGGTAAACAATATACAGCCTTGACATACTCCTTTTCCAATTTTGATACAGTTCCTTGTTCCACGTCCGTTTCTAACTGTTGCTTCTTGACCTGCATACGGGTTTCTCAGGAGGCAGGTAAGGTGGTCTAATAGTCCCATCTCTTTAGGAATTTTCCACAGTTTGTTGTGATCCACACAGTCAAAGGCTTTAGTGTAGTCAATAAAGCAGAAGTAGATGTTTTTTTGGAATTCTCTTGCTTTTTCTGTCGTCCAGCGGATGTTGGCAATTTGATCTCTGGTTCCTCTGGCTCTTCAATATCCAGCATGTACAAATGAACATTCTTGGTTCATGTGCTGTTGAAGCTTAACTTGAAGGATTTTGAGCATAACTTAGCTAGCATGTGAAATGAGTGCGATTGTGCGGTAGTTTAAACATTCTTTGGCATTGCCCTTCTTTGGGATTGGAATGAAAACTGACCTTCTCAAGTCCTATGGTCACTGCTGAGTTTTCCAAATTTGCTGACATATTTACAACATTATCTTTTAGGATTTGAAATAGCTAAACAGGAATTGCATCACCTCTACTAGCTTTGTTCGTAGTGATGCTTCCTAAGGCCCGCTTGTCTTCATACTCCAGGTTATCTGGCTGTAGGTGAGTGATCACACCATCGTGGTTATCTGGGTCATTAAGATCTTTTTTGAATAGGTCTTCTGTGTATTCTTGCCACCTCTTCTTAATATCTTCTGCTTCTGTTAGGTCCCTAATACCACTTCTGTCCTTTAATGTGCCCATTTTTGCATGAAATGTTCCCTGGTGGCTCAGGTGGTAAAGCGTCTGCCTGAGATGCAGGAGACCTGGGTTCGATCCCTGGGTTGGGAAGATCCCCTGGAGAAGGAAATGGCAACCCACTCCAGTATTCTTGCTTGGAAAATCCCATGAATGGAGGAACCTGGTAGGCTACAGTCCATGGGGTTGCAAAGAGCCGGACACGACTGAGCAACTTCACTTTCACTTCCCTTGGTATCTCTAATTTTCTTCACGAAATCTCTAGTCTTTCCGATTCTGTTGTTTTCCTCTATCTCTTTGCATTGATCGCTGAGGAAGGCTTTCTTATCTCTCCTTGCTGTTCTTTGGAACTCTGCATTCAAATGGGCATATCTTTCCTTTTCTCCTTGTCCTTCAGGTTTCTTCTTTTCTCAGCTATTTGTAAGGCCTCTCCAGACAACCATTTTTCCCTTTTTGCATTTCGTTTTCTTGGGGATGATTTTGATCACCACCTCCTGTACGATGTTACGAACCTCCATCCATAGTTCATCAGGCACTCTATCAGACTGATATTTATGTGTCAGTGTTGAGTGGTAATGGACCCAAATCGTTTAAGACATGTAGTAGGTATTCAGCAAACATGTAGGCACTCTGAGTGAGTGCAAACGCATGTGGCAGGACAGATGTGGGAGGCCAGGGCAGCAGAAAGAAGGCATCGGGAGGAGGCGGCCGTGATCTCCCCCAGCTATTGCATGGCCACCGTGTGGGCAGTGGGACTTATGAAGCACGGTGTTTGTCCGCGTGGGCTCTGAACTCAGATTGCATGTTCTAGTAGTTCCTCTGCCTCATGCTGGCCCTGTGACCTTGGGGGAGTTAGTGAATCATTCCTGAGCCTCAGTTTCTTCATCTATAAAATGCCTGTAATAAGGAGTTATTTTACTCATAGGATTATCATGGGATGTAAAAGACAATCCATGTATATGCTGAGTTCAGTGTCCACACAGGGGAGGCAATGAGTCAACCTTAGCCATCACCATCTGTCCTAAGAATAAGATGCCCCATGCGGCCGAAGGGAGGATCCCAGCAGAATTCACACGAGAGGCCTGAGGCATGCGCCAGGAGAATTCTGTCAAAGCCTGACACTGGATGGCAAAGGCGCATCCCGTGACATGCGCTTGAAGGAACCTCCCCTCCCTGGGCTCAGACCCCTGCTTCATGAAGACCTTTCATTCAAACCCAGTCATGAGTGACTCACTTCAGGATCCACTGATTGCCTAGCAGAGTTGAGGGCAGGGGTCTAGGGAGACCTGGAAGCTCAAGATCTGTTTTGACTTGATGATTATTGATCCTTCCCCAAATTTCACACAACATTAGGCTGAGGTATTTGTCGCACATTTATTAATGCCAGAATGAAAGCTTCCTCCAGGCTTCTCTTTACTTTTCACTGATACCCAGTAACAGTCTCACTGGGTGATGGTATGGAGTATGAATCCATGAAAACAATCAGTTACAGAGGGCTAGAGGGTTCTTCAGCCAACTGGATGCAGCAGAGAGAGCATCAAGAGGTGGATGGCCACGTGCCTTCCCATCCTGACCCTGTCTTAGGTGTCGTCCCCGTTCTCTGGGACCCAGTTCAGCCATCTATAAATGATGCTTTGAAGGTTTTATGTACTTCTAAATGGTAATACTTCTAATATACTGATTTTAAAACCTAACCAAGTGATGTGTTAGTTGGGAATGTATTTCAAGACAGAACTACATATATTAAACCAATTGTTTTGAAACCAGTGCTTTGAAACTCAAACTGGTGAATCTCCGTTAATTAATTCACCCATTCATTCACTTAACTGATATACACCAAATGTACCATGAACTTTGCACTGGAGAAACATTAGATAAATAGTAGTAAATTATACAAACATGGTCTTTGCCAATACGAAGCTCATTTCCAATTGGGAGAGATAACAGTCATACATCATTGCAAATATGAGAACTGTTATTTTTTTTTTACAAGAACTAGGACTCTACATGATAAAATGAGAGAATATAGAAAAAGTACCTAGTCCAGTGGAAGAAAGACTTAAGAGTTAACCTAGGTTTGAGCCAAAGGAAAAATATATTATTTAGAACCATAAATTGCATATATTGATTGCCTCCTCATAATGAAGAATGATTCATGAGTTGGGAAATACAGACACAAGTCAAATTCTTCCACTTCCCCTGCTAAGTAATTTTTATCTGAATATGTTGTGATGATTTTATTAAAAACAAAAAGGAAGTCCTAGTTAGAGTGGAAAAAGCTGTATTGATAGAATAAAACAGCAAGCATAAGGAAAATAGTAGGACGGAGTCACATGCTGCCCGGCATTGCCCCCATAGGATACAGTCACAAAGCATCTTTGGTTTTGTCTTCTGTCCCCTTTGTACTTGTTGAATAATATTACAGTATTGGTTTCTTCTCTGCCCCTGTAGAAATACACAGTGGCTCTTCTGGTGACCATTAGGTAATTAAAGGCTGACCCTGACTTAATGTAACAAAAGACTTTCTCAGGTCCGGGCTATCCCTGGCTTGTAATAATCAGCCCTTCAGTCTCCACTAAAAGGAGAGCCTCTCTGCGGTTCCCCCAATTAGGGCCGAAGTTATCTTGGCAGCTGCAGATGGTCAATGAAACTTGCTTGCCTTCTCTTTCTCACTTGCCTCCTCCCCAGCTTTTATCTGTTGCTTCCAGCCTCTCTGGGGCTGGAGTGGGCATGAGGGGGGAGGGGACACAGAAAGGTCCGCGAAGGTCTGGCTTGAGCGGCATCGTCATGACACGACCTCGCTCCAGTGATCCAGATGGAGTTAGAGCTAGCTCGCTCTGTGAAGGCGTGTTCATGGTCTTCTCAGAGACCAGGTCCCATTCCTAAGCATCCTTCTCCAAGGCCCCTTCATGTGGTTGGCGGCATCCCTGTTTCCCCGTGTTGGTTCACTTATTCCATAACTCTCACTGTTTCTCCAGCTTCCTTCTGGTGAGATGCGTTCCCCCTTCCAGGCAGCTGTGTTCCCAGATCTTAAGTTTGATGGCTAACACTTTCAGGGCACTTACAATGTGCTATTTTACCTGCTTTTACAGTGTGTATTATTACATGATTGTCATCCCTGTTTTACAGGTGCAGAAACTGAGCCTTAGAAATCTTAAGGAAGGTGTCCAGGATCTCATAGCTGGAATGCGGAGGGGCCATGATTTGAGCTCACACCATCTTTCTTAGAGTCCTTCTTTGAACATTTATTTCATACTTCGTCCTCATGCTGGTTTCCTTTGGCTCATCATCCTGGGCCACGGAGAAGCTGTAATTCTAAAAGATGTGTGCACCCCAGTGTTCATAGCAGTGCTGTTTATAATAGTTGATATGGAAGGGACCCAAGGGTCCATAAGAGATGAATGGATAGAGAAGATGTGATACACACACACCCCACAGTGGAATATTGCTCTAAAAAGGAAAGAATTAATGCCATTTGTAGCAACATGGGTGGACCTAGCGATTATCATACTAGGGGATGTAAATCAGACAAAGAAAACTACTATATGATATCAGTTGAATGTGAAATCTAAAAAAATGTCACTAATGAACTTATGAAATACACACATAAAAAGACGAACAACAACAAAAAAAAGACGAACAGACCCAGCAAGCAAACTTATGGCTATCAAGGGGTGGGGGAGGGATGAATAGGAGTTTGGAATTAACAGACACACGTTACTGCGTGTAAAATAGACAGACAACACGGACTTATTGTATACCAGAGGGAACTATATTCAAATCTTGTCATAACCTACAATAGAAGAGAATCCAAAAAAGAATATATGTAAATACAAATTTACATATAAATATGTTACATATAAATACATGTAATTTTATATTTACATGTGTATAAATATAACACACACACATGTAACTAAATCACTTTGCGGTACACCTAAAACTAAGAGTATTGTAAATCAACTATGCTTCCATTTTAAAAAAATGTAAAAAATGTCATTTGTCATTCCCCTGATGAAACTGAGGAGTTAAATAGTTCACTCACTGGTACCTAGCGACCCACTTTTCACATGAGCTACTGGAGTGATCTGTCTTAAGCTCATTTCGATGTCTGATATGTGTCACTTTGGGGTCTCAACTAGATTTCCCATTTCTCATCCAGCTGCAGAGTTAAATTATGCACTGTCTTTGAACCTCTTGTTTTTTCACCTGTAACATAGTGATGATAACCCTTCTGTATATTATACACGGTTACTATAGAGATCAACTTATGAATCTGGAATTGCTTAGATAAATCAAAAATTTCTAAAAGCAGTGTGAGCATTGCTTGGACAGCTACACCTGTTACCTCTGCCCTTATCTCTCTCTGGAGATTTTCTTGTTTTATTTTCCTTTTCTGGGACTCGCCTCTGCCATCTCTCCTATATGAATCTAATGTGGTGTGCAGATGTCAGTTCAGAAGCGTCTTGTTCCATGAACATTTCTTCAGCTTTTAACTCCCTGTCCTTTGCTATATCTGCTGTAAAGTTTAATTCTGCCTACTTTTACAACAGTTGTTTTATATACTTTTCCCAGGAGAAACTTTAAGAAAATGCTCATCATCTTGACCATCACCATTCTCATCTTCAACCTGGTAGCTACCTACTTTTTGCCAGACACTTTAAGAGATTATCTTGGAGACTTGAGATATTTTGGCAAAATCTATATATGTAAACCAATTACATGGGTGAGATCACTGAGAATTGCTGAGGTTAAGAGATCTTCCAAAGCAACACAACTGGAAAGATATGTAACTGAGTCATCAGTACTTTTTTATTCCAAGTCCAATGATCTTTAATTTTCATTATATTTAATAGCAACATCAAACCACAGCCACCGTTGTCATCATCATTACCATTCCACTGTACCTCTCAAAACAACTGTGTCCCCTCTTCAGAGCTCAAAACTGTACCTAGACTGGCGCAGGTTGAATTTGTTGTGTTACATATATTTATAAAGAGATTATTTATAAAGGTGAGTTAACAATGTTGCATTTCATGTACTAAAAAAATTTATTGAGTGTGTACTACATTTTAGTCAGTACCTTAAGCACCAGTGATATGACAGTTAACAAAATAGACAATATCTTTTTATTTCTTTAGCTAACATTTGGGATGGTTAAGAGGGGACAGGGCTTCCCAGATGGCGCTAGTGGTGAAGAATCTGACTGCCAATGCAGGAGACACAGAAGACATGGGTTCAATCCCGGGGTCAGGAAGATCCCCTGGTGAAGGAAATGGCACCCCACTCTAGTATTCTTGTCTGGAAAATTCCATGGGCAGAGGAGCCTGGCGGGCTACAGTCCATGAGGCCTCAGAGAGTCAGACATGACTCAGCGACTAAGCAGCAAAAACAAGTGGGATCAAATAATAAAACAAAAATATAACACCTTGGCAGCGGTGACATGTTTGATAAAGGAAAGTAAAACTGAGCAATGCAATAGAGTATGAGCATACCAAGAAGCATCCTGTTTTTTTAGTTTTTTTTTTTAAACTCTGTGTAGACATCTTGCTTCCCTGGTAGCTCAACTGGTGAAGAATCTACCTGCAATGCAGGAGACCCTGGTTTGATTCCTGGGACATGAGGATTCCCTGGAGAAGGGATCAGCTACCTACTCCAGTATTCTTGGGCTTCCCTGGTAGCTCAGATGGTAAAAGAATCCTCATGCAATACAGGAGACCTGGGTTCGATCCCCGGATTGGGAAGATCCCCTGGAGGAGGACATGGCAACCCACAGCAGTATTCTTGCCTGGAGAATCCCCATGGACAGAGGAGCCTGGCGGGCTGCAGTCCATGGGGCCACAAAGAGGTGGACACGACTGAGTGACTCAGCATAGCAGAGGCATCTCGGTCACTTTCCAACAGCCTTCGTAAGAAGATCTGCCAGCATCACTGCCTTATACGGATGAGGAAAGCTCCAGGTCACTTGCTTGCTACCCATTCTGTGTTACCATGCTCACCTCCCTTTGACATGAGCCCCTACGGTCCAGAAACTTGGACCCCCAGTGGTACGCTTTTCCCAGTCTTATTGAAACTTGAAAGATTTTTAGATGTGATAGCTTAGATGATTGAGCTTATATTGACTTTCCATCTACCGCTGTGTGTCAGGAATATTTTCCTGTCCTGTTGAAGCTGAGCTTGCCCATCTGACTTGCTTGACCAGGGAGTTGTTAGCAGGTGTGACACACACAAAAAGCCTGAAATATGCTTGCACGGAGGAGTTTCCTTCTGGTGCTTGCCTCACTGTCCATGGGAATATGTCCCGTTTAGCTCACTGATCCAAAGAGGATGAGACGCATGTGAAGCAGACCTGGACTCAGCCTGTTGTTTTGCAGCCAAGCGAACCCCAGCCTGAAAAATCTGACCCTCATTTGACCCACAGTGAAAGTCACTCAGTCGCGTCCGACTTTTTGCAACCTCTTGGCCTGTAGCCCGGCAGGCTCCCCTGTTCATGGAACTCTCCAGGCAAGAATACTGGAGTGGATAACCATTCCCTTCTCTAGGCGATCGTCCCAACCTAGGGATCAAACTGGGTCTCCTGCACTCGGAAGCAGGTTCTTTTCTGTCTGAGTCACCAGGGTTCCTTTGACCCACAGACACATGAAAACATACAGTCTTGAATGAAAAAAAAATTTGGAGTGGTCCTTAATGGCAGTAACTGGCTAATGCTAGAACCAAGTATTAAATCTCAGCTTGCCCTTTCTTTCCTTGACTTTTAGGCAATTAAAAAACAAACAAACTTCGTGGAGTTGCCTTGAGGAGTAAATCAGATGATACACGTGAAGCACCCAACATGATAGATGCTTGATAAGATTTTTCTCAGTGTCGGAAGCTTTGAGTGTGCTTCCTGGTCACCTTCTATAAATATTCAGGCAGGCTCAGCTCCACTGACATGGCCTCTGGCCAGGTTTTGTGGACCGCTTTGTCTTGTTCCTGCTGATTTCATCAACCTTCATTCCTCTACCTCAGTAGTGACTCCCCAACACTTTTTCCTTTTTGCTTGAGAGATTTCAGTAAGTATGTAGCACTCATTGGATAGTCCATGCTAGCATTTGAGCCTCCACTATGTGCTTATAATTATGCTGCATTATCTTAATTATGATGATGCAAGGGATGGAGTTATGGGGGGATTTAGAAAGAAAACTGTTCAGAAAAACACTTTGTGAAAAATAACCCACAGTTAGTGGACGACAGGCCTGCAATTGTGGTTCTAATTGAAAATGGCCCTATTAATATAATACTTATTCTGTATAATAAAAAAAGGAGGCACGTTTTGCAGTTACCCAATTCCAGATGAAATTAACATCCTGTGGCATTTCCCATAAATGGTTGGTTTGCACACGTCGGTGGAAACAATTAGCTTGGAAGCAAATGAGGGCTGTGACTGGAGGATAAGGCACATTCAGAAAGAGAAGAGTGAGAAAAGGGATCCAGACTTGGCTGAGGATGGGAACATAGTGGAGCTCAGAGCGGCAGTGTGAGTGGTGTCTAGGAAGAGCAGTGAGACTTGAAGAATTGGACTGACTTAGGAGCCAGACCCACAGAGACATTCTTGATAAGTTCACTGAGCAGGTGAGTATAAATATTTGTATGAGTTGCATTTACTTAAGTTTCAAGTTCAGTCGTCTGCAAGCCCTTCTGCTCGTGAAGCCAGCGCCCTCCTTGGCTGTCTGCCTGAACCCTCTCGTCCTGCCCGAATCCCAGAGTCCGGGTCACGGTCCTTCCCAAGTTTCTGCCCTGCTGTTGCTGCTCCCTGGGGATGATGGTGAGGTGAAAGTTTTTCAGGCCATGACATTTTTTTTTTTTCTGTTTCTGTAACATATGTTTTAATTTAGTTCTATAGGCAAGCTGATCATGGTAAGAAGCGCATCGGTGACAAGTCATCCTTTTATCATTGAAAAGGGGAACATTTAGGCAACCTTTGATCATATCAGGATGTAGTTAACCCTGAAACCATAGAGTTATACATCATTCCTAGGGAGAACAGCTAGCATGCACCAGGACTTCTCTCATAGCCTCCAGTTTAGATCTAAGTCCGATCATTCCTGTCCTTTTCTATTCCCTAAATGTGTATGTTTTCAAGTATAAATCTTGTTTTCTATTTCCTTTGACATTGTCCAGTTGAGATCTGTATTTTCCTTTGTCTGGACTTACAGAGACTTCTCAAATAAATGTATAGACACTGGAATTGAACTTGGGGTAGTATCTTGATGCCACCAGTGTCAAGTACTGGGATCCTGAACACAATTTGAATTCTAAGCTTAATCTTTTCTTCTACAAAAAGCAATTTATCAAAGTACTTTACCCCATATGTTTGTTGTGAATATTAAATTGGAAAATTTAGATAAAATGTTTAGCACAGTTACCGGCACATGCTGAGTGGCTCAATACGTTTCAACTCTTTTTATCAGTACTATCATTATGTATTATTTTCCCCAGGAACCCTCTTCCACAATGACAGTCACATTGATCTTTCTTAAGTGTTTCTCTGACAGTGACACTCTTTCTGATCAAAATCCATACGTACATTATAATACATGTCCATGTGATCTTCCCTACTACACAGGCTAAAGTTCGGATGCTTAACTTGATATTCAGGTCCCTTGTCCCTTCCTGATGCGGCCACTGAATCTCTCTCGCCTTATCTGGAGCAGCATCGCTCTAGGATCACTGAATTCTACCCACACTAAATGGCTCATCGTGCTTGAAATGAAGATGCTCTTTGTGTATGCCACCTGGGAAAACCCTCTCATCCCTCTTTGATACACCATACCCAGCATCCAAGGATAGCTTCAGTCTCTGTGCTTTGCAGGGGAGGGCTAAAATCATCAAAGAGGTAACCATCTCTCTCTACTCGGCCTTCTGGATGTGAACATCACATCCTCCTCTTATTATTATTATTTTCTTTTTTTGGCTTGAATCACCCGTTAATTGAATAATTTGTTTTTATGTTCAATCCAACTTAGTCCAGCTTTAATTTAACACCATCTTGGCATAATTTATTGCATTTTCAGGTCTTTGGGAAGGGTCTCTAAAATGTCACCTGAATGATCTGCTTCATGCAAGTTTGCTCCTAACTTGGATCCATGAACCTTTGGTCATTCTAGTCTATAATTTCTAGGGATGTGTATATCTTTCCTCTACTTTCTTCATTTGTGTTCAATTTGGAGAAGACTCTTGAGAGTCCCTTGGACTGAAAGGAGATCAAACCTGTCAATCCTGAAGGAAATCAATCCTGAATATTCACTGGAAGGACTGATACTGAAGCTGAAACGACAATACTTTGGCCACTTGATGCGGAGAAATGACTCCTTGGAAAAGACCCAATGCTGGGAAAGATTGAAGGCAGGAGGAAAAAGGGGTGACAGAGGATGTGATGGTTGGATGGCATCACCGACTCAATGGACATGAGTTTGAGCAGGTCCAGGACTTGATGATGGACAGGGAAACTTGGCATGCTGCAGTCCATGGGGTCACAGAGTCAGACACGACTGAGCGACTGAACTGACTGACAGCTCAGGAGGTTGATGCTCTGGCCATGGAAAGAGGCAGGTGGGAGTCTGTGGTCCTCCCTCTTGTCGATGTCTTTCCCAGGCACCATGAATTTATTACACACCAGTGGAGACTTGCCAGTTTACTGCGCAGCTGATGACTTGCTATGTTGTATCTCCAGTTTCCTCTACTTAGAACCAGATAATGGACCAGTTGTTTCTGAGCCCAGATGCATGGAGAAGAGGATTTGTATCTGTGTGTGTGTCAGAGGGCTGAAAAAAGGAAATTAGGAATGACACCTTCCCAATCTCCTAAGTATAAAGAAAAATGAAAGTGAAGTCGCTCAGTTGTGTCTGACTCTTTGGGACCCCGGGGATGTAGCCTACCAGTCTCCTCCATCCACGGGATTCTCCAGGCAAGCATACTGGAGTAGGTTGCCATTTCCGTTTTCAGGGGATCTTCCCGACCCAGGGATCAAACCTGGGTCTCCCGCATTGCAAGCAGACGCTTTAACCTCTGATCCACCAGCGAAGCCCTTTCCTAAGTATAAGTACAAGGCAAATTTCTTTGGGTTTCTGGAGCATAAGATAATTCAAATTATGATTGGTTTCTTCCTTTGTAATTGTTGAAAGGGACTTAGAGTTAAAATTAAAATTAAACCTCAAGTTGTAAATTCACTGACTAATGGATTTTTAGGTTATCATTGGTCTGCCTGTCTTTTAGTCCATCTTTCCTTTTTAATACTTGAATCTCTTTTGTATTATTTTTGGAAAGTGACACTTCTGCCTACTTACTTCCAGTTTCAGAGGACTTACCACCTCCATTAGCTCTTCTTTCCATAGTTAGAAAGGTTTGTCATGTTGTGGGCTCATTAAATAATGAATATTGCTATTATGATGGTTATTGATATTATTATTCTTAAGAGCATGAATCTTGGTACCACACACATCTGAATTTGAATCCCAGGCATCCCACTTACCATCTAGGTTACCTTAGTCTACAGGTTCTCAACCAGAGGTGATTTTGCCCCTCAAGAAGTAGTGAGAAGTATCTGGACATATTTTAGGTTATTACAACTCAAGGAGGGCATTGCTGCTGCTACTGCTAAGTCACTTCAGTCGTGTCGACTCTGTGCGACCCCATAGACGGCAGCCCACCAGGCTCCTCTGTCTCTGGGATTCTCCAGGCAAGAATACTGGAGTGGGTTGCTATTTCCTTCTCCAATGCATGCATGCATGCTAAGTCACTTCAGTCATGTCTGACTCTGTGCAACCCCATAGACAGCAGCCCACCAGACTCTGCCGTCCCTGGGATTCTCCAGGCAAGAACACTGGAGTGGGTTGCCATTTCCTTCTCCAATGCATGAAAGTGAAAAGTGAAAGTGAAGCTTCCGAGTTGTGTCCGACTCTTAGCGACCCCATGGACTGCAGCCTACCAGGCTCCTCCGTCCATGGGATTTTCCAGGCAAGAGTACTGAAGTAGGTTGCCATTGCCTTCTCAGGGAGGTCCCTGGACACCCACATCTAATCCAGGCATGCAAGGTCCACATTCTAGAGATTTAAGTCAGGATATGACTGATAAGAGCTGAACGGTGAAGAAGGAGAGGCAGACTCAGGGGAGAAATAGCAAGTGTTGTTTGTAATCCTGGAATACCCCTTAGCAGAGCAGTGACTGGTGTGTGAGCCCCCTTCAGGGCCGCCAGGATCTCTGGGGTTGCTACCGGATGAGCTGAGTTGGGCAGTTCTATCACCGCCTTTCTGCCTCTTTCTTTTATCACATTTCTCTACTTCACTGTGCACATCTAGCAAAATGAGAGTGTTCCTCAAGACCCATCCGCCCGTGCACACAGGCTCCCTGTACAAATGGCTCCCTAGGATGGATCTCTATTATTTCACCAAAAAACATCAGAGGAGGAATTTGTTCTGCTCCACTAAAGACATGATTTCCAGCTCGCTCTCTCCTGCCTTCGCTCAGTTTTTTTGACTGCTCCCTGGGAAAAGGATAGAAAGAAAAAGAGGCATCCATAATACTTAGTTGAGCCAGTTTAACCAGGACTAAGTAGGAAAGAGGAAGATAATTCAGGATTATGTAGCTGTGGAATAAAAATAGTTCCTAAGATGCGCATGTGAGTCTGTCAGCTCCCCAGAGGTGCTTGGGACAGCCCCACCATTCCACAGACCGATTCTCTGCTGCTCACACAGCCTACTTTGGTTTCTCTTTTCATTTGCAGCAGTTAAGATCAGAGTTCGGCCAGCTTGGTCTCCAGGTCAGTGTCTGCTCCATAAGGAACTACAAATGTTGCCTACTTTCTAGGCTGGTGGTGAGTGGCAGAGTAGGTGGTGGTGCCTGGCACAGAATAAACACTCAACCTGTCAACAAGTACGAGTTTATAGTATAAGTAGTGTGCTTACTTAAATATTTCTTACAGATGCCCTCACCTCTATTTAGTAAATGAAAAAATAACCAAGGTTCAGAGAGGCATTGTCATTGTACCCAAGGATGAGCAGATGGTAAGAGGTTCAGGGTTTGAACCTCAGGATGATGATAAAATCACTTCACGTCGTGTTTTTGCTGTGTGGTTTTGTCTTCCTTCTTTGTATGGTACTGTCTCCCGTGAATCTCACAGAAGTTTTATGTTCTGAGGCTCAGAGAGGCCTGTTGAGGTGTTCAAAGTCACACGGCAGCTGGGTTGGAGGCTAAGGTCTGGTCTTCTTCCTCTAGATCAGCTGAGTTTTCTATTCAGGATTCCCTGCTCTCCCCTCCCGCCAGGGTTGCTCTCTAGCTTTCTGCTTGCATTTTTGTGTGGTGGTGGCATATAATCACACATAATAAAGCAAGCCTGCTCTAACTGTCATGTAGAAATGGGAAGCTGAAATTATAAGTCATTAAATGGAAAATCCGGAGCCTTATAGTAACGCCGACTCAGCTTCAAGCCATTATTGTCTATATATTTAGCCAGTCTATTCTTAAGAGTTTAATATTGAGAAATGGGACATATTTATAATGCAGATGCATTCTTTTCACTCCAAAACTCCTCCATTTGCTACAGTAGACTTACATGTGTTTAAATTTATAACCCCCTTTTTGTACTGGGAAAATTTGTCCTTAAAGGAACATGGGTGGAAAATCTGCCAGTTGAAGAGGTGAGAACCATACAGGTTCCATCATCCGCTCTTCCACATCAGCACAGGTCAGTAATGGACCTATGTCACCAGCTGTATTCTTCATGCCCCTCATTTGATTCCTAGTCTATACGCTGTGAAATGGTTTTTCCATTCATTAAGCAAGCATAGTCCAGCCCTGCAAGCTCAGAATGGATGTGTTATCACCCATATTGCCACTGGAGAGAGACACCTCTGTTTCAGGTGGTGGTTATTTCTGGGATTATTCTGTCATTAATATGGTCTAAAGGTAAGCTGACTGATAAGGGATTCCTTTCATCTGCTCCATTGTGGAAGTCAGTTCATTAAACCATGTTTATTGGTCCCATTCCAAAACAAGCCATGGTGTGGTATGCACAGCTGTGGCCTAGCTCTGCTATTTATAGGCTATCTGACCCTTAGAAATTAATTAATCTTGTTGTGCTTCCCTTACCCAGTTGTAAGATGGAAATGTATCCATCAGTCATTGCCACAATAAAGCTGCATGAAAAACCTGTGAAACCTCAGTGGCATCCAGGAATGAACAGTGATTTCTCAAGTGTCTGTGGATTAGATGGAGTGTTTTGCTCATCACAGTTGGATGGCTTAGCACCTACAGATTGGCTGATGTCAATGACCTGGGCTATAGGAGTAGGGTGAGTCCTCTCCATGATAAAAAGCTATGAGTCTACTCTATGCCCATCACCTTTCTTGGACCAGTAGGCTGCCTGGGACACATCCTCCTCATGAAGGTGGCAGGTATAAATGTGTGAGCCTGCATACGTGATGCCTCTTGAAGCCTGTGTTCATAACTGGTGCACACTGACTTCTGCTGACATACTCCCAGACAAAACAAGTCACAGAGCTGAATGCAGATCAAAGGACAACGAAGTCCAGTCCATCCACAGTGAAGTTATACCAGTAGGTGGGTGCAAGGAGTGGTGAAGTTCCATTTACCGTAGTTGTTATGAGAATTATATCCAACCACGGCTTGTTGACTTTCAGATAGTACTTGGTGCATTATAAACACTCCAGAATGGTAACTGTTATTGTTCTTATGATCATATGACTATTGAGATTTCTTGGCAAGCTAGGATGCTGCATTTAGGTGACCCTCAGTAATGGATCAACCAGAAACATGCAAGCTAACTCTCTGGGGGAAAACTAAAACCAGGAGGAGGTAAAATTTGGGGGAAAGAAGGGAATAGGGATAAGAGAGTGGGATTCTCCCTTCCATGCCAACCAGCTGCCAGAAAGACAACATCCTCTTGTCTTTGGCTCAGCATCCTCTGCTCTGGGCTAAAAATCATGGAGCTAGAGCTTCATGAGCAACAGATCTGTCTCTCTCTCTTTCTCTCTCTTTATGTGTACATATACAAAATCCTACACTTGCCACAGTATGCCCTACATTCAGGACATTGCAAGTCAAAGCACACACCTGATGAGCATGAAAGAGCAAGATATGAGAACAGGCGGAGGACTATGAGCAGAAGCTTGATTTCCAGGCTTAGTGTAATAGCCACACACTGGTCCTGGATTACGGCCGGGCAAACCTCAGGTGTAGCCATGGGGTTTGGTTCACACGGGGTGCAAGCTGTGGGAGTAGCTAAAGTCAGAGATGACGGTCAGATTTATACATGAGAGCACAGTAAGGAGTTAGCATCCACCATTCTTTGTCAAAGGTAACGAGTTACCCAACAGGGAAATGGAGAACCTGGTCTGTATTAAGTATGGACCCCGTGCAAGGCCTTCTGTAAGCTTATCTCACTTCAGCTGACTAACAAGAATGATAAAAAAAAAAAAAAAAAAAAAAAGAATGATAATAGAGGCTATATTTTGTTGAATACTTAATCCATTTTGCATACTGTGCTAAACACTTTACTATATTACTGCTTTGAATCTTAACCCAAATAAGTAAACAAACAAATGCGCTTGTGAAGTCTCTTTGTGACTCTTGCAGCCCTGTGCAACTCTATGGACCAAAGCCCACCAGGCTCCTCTGTCCATGGGATTCTCCAGGCTAGAATACTGGACTGGGTTTCCATGCCCTGCTCCAGGGGATCTTCCCGACCCAGGGATCAAAACCCATGTCTCTTATGTCTCCTGCATTGGCAGGCAGGTTCTTTGCTGCTACCGCCATCTGGGAAGCCCAAAGAAACAAAACTTCACAGTTCCTGAGACAGATTTATGCTCAAGGTTTTACTTAAGGAGAACTTGGGCTTAGAGATGTCGAGTCCTATAATGAATAAGTGATAGAGCGGAGATTAAACCCAGGTCTATTGGATTCCTAAACTGCATGCCCTTGCTACACCTTGAGTGTCTGAGATAAATAAAAAAGCACAGGAGAGGGTCGTGAAGCTGGCTAGCAGGGCTCTCAAAAGAAATGGACCTTTTGAACCATGGTCACCTGATGCGAAGAACTGACTCATTTGAAAAGACCCTAATGCTGGGAAAGAGTGAAGGTGGGAGGAGAAGAGGACGACAGAGGATGAGATGGTTAGATCTCATGGCATCACCAACTCAATGGACATGAGTTTGAGTAAGCTCTGGGAGTTGGTGATGGACAGGGAGGCCTGGCGTGCTGCAGTTCATGGGGCCACAGAGTCAGACATGACTGAGCGACTGAACTGAAATGAACCAGGCAGGGAGGTAGGAGTCCACAGAAAGAGCCAGGCCCACCTTCCTTGCTCAAGGATGAATGTTCTTTGTACAATCACCTCTCACTTGAAGCTCTTAAAAAACCAAACCGTGTAGGATTTTCTCTACATTTTTTGCCCCCTTTTCCCTGCAGATTCTACTCTTTTTGTCATCCTCTTTACCTGGTTCTGCCTTCTTTAAGTGTCAGGCAAGTTCACAGCTCTTCTGGGAATTCTCTATAGCTTTTCCACTTGCAAAAGGAATTAGAAAACTCATTTTCAGCCATCTCATCACTGGGCATTTAGTACAATATATTTTTCTTATCTCTATTTGTCTCTTCCACCAAAGAGTCTTGTGTTTTAAAGAAGGCTCTGCTGCTGCTGCTAAGTCGCTTCAGTCGTGTCCGACTCTGTGCGACTCCATAGACGGCAGCCCACCAGGCTCCCCCGTCCCTGGGATTCTCCAGGCAAGAACACTGGAGTGGGTTGCCATTTCCTTCTCCAATGCATGAAAGTGAAAAGTGAAAGTGAAGTCGCTCAGTCGTGTCCGACTCTTAGTGACCTGACCCCATGGACTGCAACCTACCAGGCTCCTCGGTCCATGGGATTTTCCAGGCGAGAGTACTGGAGTGGGTTGCCATTGCCTTCTCTGAAAGAAGGCTCTATATTTCAATTTATCTCTGTATCCCTAATGCCCACCTTAGGATATAGCACCCAAGAATTGTGTCAGATGAAGAATTCCAGTTGTGGAGTACGGGTGGCCCTCTAGTGCTAAGGAGTACTGAGCCACCTGCATGGCCTTCCTTTGCAGTTATGAAAAGAATGAATCTAGGAGAAGAATCTGACTAGTGACTGTGAGTTTGTTCCATCAGATTCTAGGCACACACACACCATCTGGGGTTGGGTAGAAGATCTGGATTTGCTGTGACTGATGTTTTAAGATCTTTTTGGCAGTAACAATATTAAGTCTCATCTTTAAAATGCTTACTCTGTATCAGGCACTGTGATAAGCATTTTTAACATCTCATTTAATCCAAAAACAGCTCTATGAAGTTGAAATTGCAAACCTCATTTTAACACTTGAAGAAGCAGAGGCTCTAAGTAGTTAAGTAATTTACCCAAGTATCGCAGCTAATGAGAAACATAGCTAACATTCCAAACTGTGGCTAGTTCTGAAGCCTTTCCGTGGCCATGCCTTGCTGTCAAGGTGAAAATAAAGTGACCAAGAAGTCTTTGGCCCAGCCTGGCTAGTTGCTTGATCCTTTCTCCCTTGAACAGGACTTGTTGATTGCTGGTATAAACTCTAGCCCATCCTCTGGGAAACTCCTCTGCTGCTATGGTCCTTATGTAATGGCAAAGACAGCATTGGGTTCCCTGTTGGCTCAGACAGTAAAGAATCTGCCTGCAATGCAGGAGACCTAGGTTTGACCCCAGAGTCAGGATGGTCCCCTATAGAAGGGAATGGCTACCCAGTCCAGTATTTTGCCATGGAGAATTCCATGGACAGAGGGGCCTAGTGGGCTACAGTCTGTGGGGTCGCAAAGAGTCAGACGTGACTTAGCAAATAACAACCACACACACACACACAAAGACACAGTTAGTTGAGAGGGGGTGAAAGTGCTTTGCAGACTGAAGCATGCAGTTAAGCCTGTGGTTATTGCATCCATCTTGTTGAAAGCACATTTCATTTACATTTATAACTACAAGGCCATGGAGCTGGAAGGAATCTTTGAGACCATCTGTGTCCTGGCTAGGTACTGTGGAACCTGGAAGGTATTGTGTTTTTAATAGAGCAGAGGAAAATATCACTACATTTAATTCCATCATTCAAACTCAGTGCAGTTCTCCAGCAGAAATTATTACCACCCTACAAGTCTGCAGGATTAACTGACAGACCCAAGATCATATATATAAGAAAAGGCTAGTCCCAAGTTTTTCAATTTATATTTGTTGCTGTTTGTTCATTTGTCTTGTCTGCAGGCACTTGTTTGAAGATAAGTTGTGCCAGGCACCAAAGGTTTAAGACAGTTCGTGGAAGAGAAAACTAAAAAGTGAGAAAATTCTCTCCATCAGTTTTTATCCCTGAGAATTGGGAAGAGCTGGTTATTAAAAAAAAAAATGTGTACATGGGTTTTAAATTTATTCTAGTCATAGAGCATTCTCATCTGCTTAGGGAACCCTGGCTGTTTTCTTTGCCACTTCTTTATTCTTTATTGAAAAGATGATTCCTATATGAGAGGGAATGCTGGATTCTGGAACTGGATTCTCACGCCTTCCACGTTTGATGGTTCTTTCCATGTATACCAGATCTTCCTGCCAAAGTGTCCTCCACGCCTTCTCTGAGGGCCTGTGCTGTGCGGCGCTTAGTCCATCAGTCGTGTCCACCTCTGTGACCCCATGGACTGTAGCCCACCAGGCTCCTCCGTCCATGTGGATTTTCCAGGCAGGAATAATGGAGTGGGTTGCCATTTCCTTCTCCAGAGGATCTTCCTGACCCAGGGATGGAACTTGTGTCTCCTGCATTGGCAGGCAGTTCTTTACCACTCGTGCCACCTGGGAAGTCCTGTATGTGCATATACGTATACATACGCATACACACACATCATTGGTTAGATACATCCTATTTATTAGATACAGCCTGTATCAATCTGTTGAGATGTAAGGAATCTTCTCCTGTGTCTGTGGAGACTGACAGGTCCAATATTTTCAGGGTAGGCTAGGAGGTTAGAGGGGGCTTCCCTGGTGGCTCAGATGGTAAAGAGTCTGCCTGCAATGCAGGAGACCTGGGTTTGATCCCTGGCTCTGGAAGATCCCCTGGAGAAGGGAGTGGCAACCAACTCCAGTATTCTTGCCTAGAGAGTTCCATGGACAGAGGAGCCCACGGGGTCACAACGAGTCGGACATGACTAAGGGACTTTCACTCACTCAGGAGACTAGAAATCCAGGGAAGAGTTGTTGCAGCTGAAGTCTGAAGGCAGTCTGCTAGCAGAGTTCCTTTCTTCTCAGAAGAAGTTCCTTTCTCCTTTTTTCTGGTGAGGCCTTCAACTAATTGGGTGAAGTTCATCTACATTAGAGAGGGCCATCTTACTCAAAGTTTACTAATTAAAGTATTAATCTCATCTAAATAATGTCTTCACAGAAACATCTAGGGAGATGTTTGGCTAAATATCTGAGTGTTACAGCTTTGTGAAGCTGACACATAAAATCAATCATCACAAGGTCTGAGATGCCTATTATTCTATAATTTGGGGAAACTGGATGCAGAAGTAGAAATTGGAGACCTCAGTGCGGGACCTTGTTCCGCTGCTGACGTTTCGTGATGACTTTGTCTCTTGGTGCCTCTATTTTCACATCTGAGTAAAAGGAGAAATATATACCTAAAGTAATTTTCAAAGTAAGTATCTTATATTGCAGACGCCTTTCATGATGAATGAATACGTGAATGGATGGATGGATGGATGAATGAACTGAGCAATCATGAAGCTGAAGAGTGAGAGGAAGCCGGGTTGATCACTTACTGCATTCTAGAAGCTCTGTTAGACAATTTATGTACATAATTACATTTAATCCTCCCCCAAACCCTGCAGACGTTTAGAGAAACTGAGGGTTGTAAATGAGAAGGGAGTGGCTCCATCATTCACTGGCAGAGCTGACACTGGAACTCGGGGAGACTTTCTCACACATTGCACTACGCAGTATGGACAAGTGATGTCTACCTGCTGGTTGGTTCTCTGAACGTGGTTCTGTGGGGCAGCAGAACTGACAGCGTAGGGTATGAGCTGAGTCTAGGCCTTCCAGGCTGGAGAGTGTTGACCATCAACGCTGAACAAGGTTCCTTGGCAAAGCAGATCGGACTTTAGACAAGGTGAGCCCTGGCTCCAGCCAGGAACAGATTGCAGGGGACTTCTTGTCCAGTTGATTTAAGAGGGGTGGCCAAGCTGTCAGAGTCACGTCCCAGGCTCAAAGAAGGCATCTCCAAACTCAAAGACAGGATGTCCTTGTCCATCCACCAGGTAGGCCAGGGTGGGGCGGTGAATGGAGCCGGGTTCTGAGTCACAGTGAAGGTGAAGTGTCAGTCACTCAGTCATGCCTGACTCTGCAACCCCATGGACTGCAACCCGCCAGGCTCCTCTGTCCATGGCATTCCCAAGGCAAGAATCCTGCAGTGGGTAGCCATTCCCTTCTCCAGGGGATCTTCCAGACTCAGGGACTGAACCTGGGTCTCCTGAATTGCAGGCAGATTCTTCACCATCTGAGCCACCAGTCATACTGCCACTGCTGCTAAGTCACTTCAGTCGTGTCCGACTCTGTGTGACCCCACAGACGGCAGCACACCAGGCTCCCCCGTCCCTGGGATTCTCCAGGCAAGAACACTGGAGTGGGTTGCCATTTCCTTCTCCAATGCATGAAAGTGAGAAGTGAAAGTGAAGTCGCTCAGTCGTGTCCGACTCTTAGCGACCCCATGGACCACAGCCTACCAGGCTCCTCCGTCCATGGGATTTTCCAGGCAAGAGTACTGGAGTGGGGTGCCATTGCCTTCTCCAAGCCACCAGTCGTAACCTGAGTCTTAAGTCCCAGCTCTGCCATTTTCAAGGGTGTGATCCTCGGAGACTACTTAACTTCTCCAGGCGTCAATTTCCTCATTTCTAAACAGTTAATGACACTTTTCAAAGCTGTTAGGAGGGTTAAGTGAGCAAATGTAAAAAAAAAAAAAAAAAAAAAAGTCAGCCTCCTTGCCTGGCAGAGAATTGGTGAGTTTTGCAAGAATCGTGAGTTTTCTTCATAAATAGACTGGATGAATCTAGAAATGTTAAAAAGAATGATGATAAAGCTGTTACAGGAACCTGAACCCAAACCCAGACAAGTTTCAGTGGTAGGCCTCACAGTCTGTGTTGGACAGAGAACCATGCATGAGTGTCTGAACGTGGCCTTGGTGAAGACCAGTGCAGGCAGGGCAGGCAGTGCCCGTTCTGTCAGGCGGAGTATCGGGCTGGAGCTTGCCTGGTGTCTGAAAACCCACACAGCCTTTCCGCCTTTGCAGAGGCATTCGGGTCTGCCTTGTCTTCGCCCTCCTCTCGCTGTCTCTGTCTCCTCCCCGTCCTCCGTATCCTTCCCTTCCCCTTCTCTTTATTATTTTTCCAGCTATCTCCTTTCCACTCTTCCATCTCTCCGTTTTCACGCCCTGACCTTGATTGCAGAGCACAGCTTTCCTTTGCATTCTTGCTTCATCTCCCTCCTCCCTGCACCTTTTTCCTCTTCTCTTTTCTCCATCTTGACTTGGGGGCTGGGGCTTCAGTCTCCTCAGGCCCCAGCGGTTCATTCCCATTAAGCTTGACAATCTCTCATATGTCAATTAGAAAGAGGCCGCTTCCCCCCCTTCCCCCTCCCTTTCCCGGGCCTGCCGCGATGCTCAGATTAAGTACCATCTGTTGCATTCATCCAGGCGACGGGTGAGCATTTTGCTGCTCTGGGGAGGCAGAGCTCAGCGGGTACCAGGAGGTAATGTGGCTTGTTTGGACAACTTGATATATTGATATTGATAGAGCTACCGGATGGGATTGAGTGGTACGGGGGCCGGAGAGAGTGGCACAGAGGATGAAAGAGGCCATGGAGGGGTTTGCATAAGCACTTCCCGCTCTAAGCCTGTCTGGGCTCCTGGCGCTGCCACCAAGGCGAGAGCAGCCAAACAGATGGGTAGGATTTGCTGTGGTCGGGATCAGAAGCCCCTGCAGCCCAGGGGAGCAAACCTTGCCTCTCTGTGTATCTTCCACGGCTCCCAGCTGGTCAGATCGGCATCAGCTTAGGAGAAAGTAAAGCAGAAATAACAGGATGGGAAGAGGCTGACCTTTTGGAGTTGCTGAATGTCAGAGCCACGATGAAAAGGGATGATGTATCAGTCGAGGTTCCAGCTGGGCAAAGAAGGCATTCTCCAATGGGATTTTTAGGAGGAATTCAATGAAGTGACTATTTATAGAGAAGAGTCAGAATGCAGAGAATCAACAGGGAGGAACCAGGAAAAAATAACTATCAGGGAGCCCACTACTAATTCCTAGAACTGAAGGGGCAGGGAGAGGGTGTGGTTTTATTAGAGTCTATGAGAGCCGGGTTGTGGAAAAGGGGCCGTGGCAGAAGTTATGATTGTGGAGGGTCAGTCATTTGCCAACTCTTTGTGACCCCATGGACTGTAGCCTGCCTCGCTTCTCTGTCCATGGGATTCTCCGGGCAGTAGTACTGGAGTGGCTTGCCACTCTCTTCTCCAGGGGTTCGTCCCTACCCAGGGATGGAACCCAGGTCTCCTGCATTGCAGGTGGATTGTTTACTATCTGCGCCACCAGAGAAGCCCTAAGGGCCCCAGTCTCCATCAGAAATATGATGTGGAAACAGGAAAGGAGCAAGGGAAAACATCCCCTCAAATCTCCTCCTCCCAGATCCTTCCAGGCCGTCTCCCTGGGTGAACTCAACCAGTAGCCAGTTATCGAAGACCTGCAACGTAGCCCATTGAGGGTCTGCCTCCAGGAAACAGAAAGGAGCAGAATGAACCTGTGGTTGGAAGATGGGTCTAGGGGTGAAAGAGAGATCAGATAGTGCAGGTCAGGAATGGTTCTGTGTTCCATAACCTACACTGTGTCAGAATCTGATATTCTTAATCGTTATACACATTCCCTTTCTTCCTGTTTCAAAGAATGCGTGTGTAGAGCCTCCGTAGAGTCCAATTTCTCTCTTGTGAGTACAAGACACACATCTACTCAACCCTTCTCCATGCAGACATCTGGGAGGCATCAAGTGCTCTTCTCTAAAACTAAACTCACATTCATTCCTCTTCCGATGTCTCATCTCATTGAGAGGCACCTTGTTCTGCCAGAGCTGGAGTCATCCTCTCTCCCTCCCTCTCCCTTATCCTCCCCTTGCAGTCAGTCACCACTCCTGTAGGAGTTACACCTACAAAATAACTCTCACCTTGCTCCGTCTCCCCTACTCTGCCATTTCTGTCTCTGCTCTCTCTCCTTTCTGTCTCCACCTCTGCTACTCTAGCATCTCATACATGGATTAGATCACATATCTCATATATAGACTTCTCTGCTATGACACCACCTTCCTTCTTGGTCTTCTCACTTCCATTTCTGACCTTCTTCAGTGAATTCTTCTTGCTACCACCAGAGCCATCTTCCCTCAACGAAGATCTGCCATCTAAAACCTTCACCGTGTCCTCTCCTTGATAAGACCCAGGAGAGTGAGGGTTAGGGGAGAAGGTCAAGGTTAGCATTTAGTGCTGGGATTTCCTACCTCTCTAGATGACCTCATACCACTTGCTTTCAGCATTTCAGCTGCAGTGGTAATTGAACCCCTTCCACATTCCTTCTCCCCAAGGGGTCTTTGTTTAGACTCTTCCTTCTGACTCCTCTGCTTTCTTCCCCTGCAGCCCCACCTGCACCTCCTTCTTCACCTGATTAACTCATGCTCTTTCTAGATCTTAGTCCTGCTGCTCACTTCCTTGAAACAAGTTTCCATGGCTTTCCTAGACAAAGGCATATTCCTCCAACATAGCCTTTTATATCATCTTTCACTTCTCCCTTTTGGTACATATTATTTGCAAATTTTGCTTTTCTCTTGTCATTCATGTCATTACTGCCAGTCTTCCTGTCCATATGGTGAGCATCGCAAAGGGGTTTTATTTGTTGTTGTTTCTATCATCTTACCTTGTTATGGACCAAAAGTTTACATCCCCCTCAAATGCATATGCTGAAGCCTTAACCCCCAATGTGACTGTGACTTAGTCTTCTAGACCCACCCTAGCAAAACACCATATACTGGGTGGCTTAAACAACAGACATTTACTTTCCCCAGTTCTGGAGGGCGTCAGCATGGTTGGGTTCTAGTGAAGGCTCTCTTTATGCCGTGTAAATGGCCACCTTCTCTTGGTGTCCTCATGGGAGATGGGGGAAATCTTTCTGTTCTTCTAAGGCCACCGTGCTGTATGATTAGGGCCCCAATTTTATGATCTCATTAATCTTAATTACATTCTAAAGGTTCCACTTCCAAATGTAGTCTGCTATAGACTGAGTCATGTATTCCACAGTTCACATATTGAAGCCCTAACTCCCAGTGTGACTGTATTTGGAGACAAGGCTTTTGATAGGTAATTAAAATTAAGTGAGAACATAAGGTTGGGGTCCTAATGTAATAGGGTTTGTGTCCTCATAAGAAGAGGAAGATATCCATCTCCGTTTCTCCCTCCCTTTCTCCCCACTTCCCTCTCAGCATGGATACACTGAGAAAAGCCCACGTGGACAGACAGTCAGAAGGCAGCCGTCTTCAAACGAGAATCTGATCTGTTTGCATTGTCCAGTCTATCATTTTTGTTATGTGAGCCAAGCAGACCAAGACATATTTACAGAAAATACCGTAGGATGAATGAGTGAGTGTGGAGATGAATGAATCCATGGATCTTGACAGATGTGTATGGGTCCCTGCCCCACCAACCTTGGTGTTTTCCAGACTGTGACTTGCTCTGGACTTTGGACCACAGGATAGCCCAACTCTGACCATTTTGTGCAGATCACTCTCCTTTCCAGGTTTAAAGCATCAGGATTGGGCGTGACTATGCTTCTCAGAAGGGACTGTAGGCTTTTGCTGGAGGATTCTGTATCATAGGGTTGGCGTGTATGTAGATCTATGTTTGGGATTTTCTTCTTGGCTCACCTTTAAGTAGACTTAACTGAGATGCCTGGGGATGTGGGCATCAAGAGAGGCATATATGTACACTGTGCTACCACAGGGTCACTTGTATTGTCTGCTGTCTTTTCCTTAGCAAGCATAGATTCCCCTAGCAAGCATAGATTCCCCTCTAAAGATGAGGTCCCTAAAGATGAGGTTTCTCAGAGTCTGATACCCAAACCAGTCCTCTGGGTATGAGCTCCCCTGCAGACACATTTGTGTCTAAGCTGATAAAACTTCCTGAGAAAACATAATCTCCTTAAAATTGGTGTTGGGATGTTCAGAAGCCTTCTTTGTCCACTCTGGAAAAGGTCCATCAAAGAGACAGGAATCTTTGGCACATCCTGGTCCTTGTCATCAGACAGCAGGTGGCTTAAACTGAAGAACTTTCCTGGCCTCTGGAGACGTCAGTGGAGGGAGGGCTGAGACTGAAGATTTCAAAGTCGGGGCTGTCTTTGGGGATTTCTCAGAACAAAGGCACAGAGACCATTCAGCCAATCTCCTTTTCTTCTTTCTCATTTCCTCTCCTTTTCTTTTATGTGGGCTCTCTGCTTCCTTCTCAAGTTCTTCTGTTTTTTGTTTTTTTTTTTTTTTACTTTTATCTTTAACTTTTTTTTCTCTGCCCTTTTGACATCACTCTCTCCATTCTCTGTAACTTTCTACCAGACTCAATTTGGAAATTTCTGAAAATGTGGCTACCAGAAGCTCCTTGGAGGGTATTGAAACAAATGGACCGTTGGAGCAGGGTTTAGAAGGCTTGACTCTGCTGCTTGGTAGCTTAGAGCAAGTTGTCCGCCTTGTTTGGGGGGAACTGCAGTTTCCCTTAGTGAGATGGGGCTCCTGTACCACACAGTCTGTGTATCACGGCACCGTGGTGTGTGTTTGTGTGTGAAAGTCACTCAACTGTGTCTGACTCTTTGCGACCCCTTTGGAATTCTCCAGGCCAGAATACTGGAGTGGGTGGCCTTTCCCTTCTCCAGGGGATCTTCCCAACCCAGGGCTCGAAGCCAGGTCTCCCACGTTGCGGGCGGATTCTTTACCAGCTCAGCCACCAGTCTCCTGAAATTATGTTGGCCCCAGGGCTGCTGTCTGCCTTTCCTGCCACCATTCTGGTTCAGGCTTCCTTGTCTCTGGCTGACTCCTGCAAAAGCCTCTGGCTGGCCTTTCTCCTTGCCTCTGACTGTGTACTCCATACTCTGGTTAGCAATTGTTATCAGAGGGACTTAACTGGAACATACCAGGTGCCTCTTTAAAACATTTTGGCGATCACCTTTTGCCTTTGGGATAAAAGTCTTCACTCATCAGGGTGGCTTTCAAGATGACCTGGCCTCTGCTTCCTCATCTGCTGTGCCCAGGCTCCATAGCAGCCACACGGAACTTCTTTCATTTACTCAAGCTCTGCATTCTTTCTGGCTTCAGGTCTGTGCACGTGCTTCTCCTTCCACCCAGGGCACTCTCTTATCCCAAATCTTGTCAGCAGTTCTACCCTGATTCTATCTTATTCGCTAATTGTTAACCTTGTTTAAGGTCGCAGCAGAGGTATTGTCTCCTCCAAGAAGCCCACCTTGATTCCTAGGATGGGTGAGCTGACCTTCCTGGTGCTCCTGTTCTCCCATCACTCTGTATTCTCCTATCACAGGAGTATTGCACTGCGTTGGCAATGCCTGGATATGTGTCCTACCAAGCCGTGGATTCCTTGAATCACGGATGGTGTTCACCATCATATCTCAAGGGCATGGGGGCAGTCCTTGAAAACATAGTAGGCGTTGCATCAATAAATGTGTGGGATAGCATATTCATCTCTCCTGGTCTCCATGACTCCTGCATCATCACTGGGTCTGGGAGGGAGCTCCAGACACACAGGGGGTGGGGGGACCCAAGCCCAATTCTCCAGAGACTGAGGGTGGGCCAAGCCCTAACTTTAGCCCCATTGCCCACCCTGTAGCGGCGGCTGAGGCGGCACAGGAGCCAGTGGAGTCCCTGATGCAGAAGTTCAAGGAGAGCTTCCGCGCGAACACGCCCATCGAGATCGGTCAGCTGCAGTCAGCACCCCGCAGCATCTCAGCAGGGAGGCGGAAGAGGAGAAGCAGGCCCCGAGGTAGGTCCCCCGGGCACCTCTGGCCAGGACGGCCGCTGGCTCTGCCCAGGTTCTGAAGGTCCCAGGAAGAACGGTGCCCTCTTCCCCCAGCTTCACTCTGCCCACAGAACCCACACCACTGTCTCCACGAGAAGTCACCTCAGCTGAGGCCCTGCAGAGAGAGGACCTATGTCCCTGGGTGTAAAGATCCCTTCTCTGGGCCCCAGCCTCCTTCTCTGAGAACGGGAATGAATTACATCTCCTCGAGTGGTTGGGAAGATTCGCATCAATCTATGGAACGTGCCAAGCACAGCAGCAGAGCAGGGGGATACACTTTAAGTGTAGCTGGTGTCATTTTAGCGAGTATGAGATAGGATGTTCTCATGGGAGACATTCTCAGATTGGGGTCACAGAGTAGGGTTTGGACCCACTCTTTCATTGCCCAAAGAATCTAGTTGTCAAAGTAGGAGTGCGGTAAGTTAGACAGACTAGATTCAAATTTTCGTTCTGCCGTTACCTAACACTTTGGGGCAGTTTCTTTGCTTTTTCCAAGCCATTCCTCTCTGCCCAGCTTGCCATAACATCTCAGCGCGGTGCCCAGCCAGCATGCAATCAAAAGTAGACCTGTCCCTCTTCCTCCTCCCTTTCCTCCCCATCATTATCATCATCAGCATCATCGCCATCTCCTCCTTCCTCTGAGCTCCTGGGTGACTGTGTCTGGGACGACCGCCACCCCCATCATTGCCTAATTCACCTCCATCCTTCTGTCCACCCCGTGATCTCCAGCCAGTCATTCTTCCTCTTGACTCTTACTTCTCTAGTGCCTATAACTTGGTTCTGATTATGTCACTCTCCTCCTTCCATGAGTCATGGAAGATTGTCCAGTGTCTACAGAAGTGTTCCTCCTCATGAAAATGGTCTTTGAGGCCACCACAGAGTTCCAGTCTCTGTGCTGTTTTTCTAAATCCATGTGTTTCCACTTCCATGTTCTTTCCCATACCGTTTCCTCTCCATGAAAATTCCTGTCTAGCCCCGCTGCTGCTGCTGCTGCTAAGTCACTTCAGTCGTGTCCGACTCTGTGCGACCCCATAGACGGCAACCCACCAGGCTCCTCTGTCCCTGGGATTCTCCAGGCAAGAACACTGGAGTGGGCTGCCAGTTTCTTCTCCAATGCATGCATGCATGCTAAGTTGCTACAGTCGTGTCCGACTCTGTGTGACCCTATGGACGGCAGCCTACCAGGTTCCTCTGTCCATGGGATTCTCTAGGCAAGAATACTGGAGTGGGTTGCCATTTTCTTCTCCAAGCCCTGATGAATATTTATCAGCAATTATTGACACTTTCTTACTCCAGGCAGGAGGCTAAGTGCTATGCTTATCTTATCTCATCTGATGGTCAGTAACAGGTACTGTGATGATGCCCATTTTGTAGATGTGGTCACTAAGGCACAGAGAGCCACCCAGAGGGACACTCTAGTTAAAGTATCAGAGCCAGGTAGAACTAAACAGTCTGAGTATCAAACTTTATTTTTTCTTCCTGCTAAACCATCAGGTTCTATCCCAATGAAGTCCTACCTGTCTTTCCAAGCTTAATATGCATGGTGTATATTGGCAAAGAGATCACTGATAGTCACCATCACAGTTCACCCTGAATTCTCCCAAGTGTGAATTCTCTCACATCTTTACCCATGTGTTAAAGACTGACTTTGTTTTTGTGTAATGTCATTTGCTTATGTCTGGCTCCCTCCTTAGCTAGACAGAGAGTTCTTTGAAGGCAGGAAGTATCTCATTATTGGAATCATCTCTGTGTTTCTGAGTCTAAATCAGTGTCTGCACGCATAGTAGACATTTATTCTCTAGATCTTAATCCTGTGAATTCCTGTATCCAGTGAAAAACCAAGATCCACACATTTAGCTGAGGTCATAATTGAGACAGAGGTTGAGGATTGAGTTCCTTTTTGGAATTTATGTGGTAAGCCCCAGGTTGAACCATTGGGTAATGAAAAAGATTAGCTACTTTGAGGTCAGCAATGTCTGAGTGCTAACCCAGCCCCGTCGGTGTCAACTTGCGTAGCTTTGGAAGAGACATTGGATGTCTCTGAGCCTCCGGTTCCTCTTCTGTAGAATGGGGATGCTGACCCCTACATCAGAGGATTGTTGTAAACATCTGATGAAATGAAGAATGTAGACTACCTTGGAGCTCTTAGCTAATGTATATTAGGAACTGAATAAATGCTCTCTTGTATTTGTCATGACTTGAGCATTCGAGATCACTTGTAATTCCACTCGGCTTTAACTGTCCATCTTTATTGCTCCAGCATTCACCAAGAATCTCCTTCCCATATCCTCTCTACAAATACAGTCCCCATAAATACACTTGACGCCAAGTCCATAACTTCACTGCTCTCCACCATCAATCTGAAATCCTTTCCTTAGTGTCATGTCCTTAGCACTTTTTATGTCAATGCTTTCTCCCAAAAGCCATCTCTTTTATGCACCATAACTGTCTTAAGGAGGCCTCTTCTGTTAGGCATTTGTGCTGTGCTTAGTCGGTCTGTTGTGTCCAACTCTTTGCAACCCCCTGGACTGCAGCCCGCCAGGCTCCTCTGTCCATCGGATTCTCCAGGCAAGAATACTGTAGTGGACTGCCATGCCCTCCTCCAGGGGATCTTCCCAGCTCAGAGAGCAAACTCAGGTCTTCCACATTGCAGGTGGATTCTTTACCATCTGAGCCACCAGGGAAGCCCCTGTTAGGCATTTGGTTTGTTTCTAATTATTTCACGATTATAAGCAGTGCCATGTAGAACTTTTTTTTTCCCATAAAACTTGGCCTTCACATTGGATTCTGTTTTCCCTTCTTGAATTTCAGAATTAGATTGTTAGTGAAATCTGTTATTTGACTTAGACCATAAGTGAATATCAAATCATTGTGATTTATAAGTTAGATGGGGATGAGGAGAACTCATGCAGGTAGAAATTCATTTCTTTCCCTTAAACATATTTCAGATTTCTCCCAGATATATTAGTCACCATTGTCACTTCTTACCCCCTGCTTATGACTACACCCTCCGGAGGTTCTCCCCAAGGCAAGCTAGAGTAATCTTTTTAGAAATATAAATAAGGTCACTCTTCCACTTAAAATTATTCAGTGGTTTCCTGTTACATTTTTTCTTTAAGTTTTGTTAGTGTGTAGTTGATTTGCAATGTTGTGTTAGTTTATGCTATAGAGCAACGTGAATCAGCCTTATATACACATATCCCTTCTGTTTTGATGGCTTAGACGGTAAAGAATCTGCCTGCAGTGCAGGAGATCCTGGTTTGATCCTTTGGTTGGGAAGAGCTCCTAGAGACGGGAATGGCAGCCAATTCCCGTATCCTTGCCTGGAGAATTCCGTGGACAGAGGAGCCTGGCAGACCAGTCTGTGGGGATCCAGAGAGTCAGACAGGACAGAGGCACTAACACAGCACCATCTCTTGCCGTCTGTTGTTGTTGCTATTCGGTCACTAAGTCCTGTCTGCCTCTCTGTGACCCCGTGGACTGCAGCACACCAGGCTTCCCTGTCCTTCACTCTCTCCCTGAGTTTGCTCAAACTGATGTCCGTTGAGTTAGTGATGCCATCCAACCATCTGATCCTCTGTCACCCCCTTCTCCTCTTGCCCTCAATCTTTTCCCAAATCAGAGTCTTTCCCAAAGAACTGGCTCTTTGCATCAGGTAGCCAAAGGACTGGAGCCTCAACTTTAGCATCAGTCTTTCCAGTGAATATTCAGGGTTATTTCCTTTAGGATTGATTGGTTTGATCTCCTTACTGTCCAAGGGACTCTCAAGAGTCTTCTCCAGTAGCACAGTTCAAAAGCATCAAATCTTCTGCACTCAGCCCTGTTTATGGTCCAACTCTCCTATCCATACATGGCTATTGGAAAAATCTTAGCTTTGATTATACTGACCTTTGTCCATCAAAGTGATGTCTCCGTTTTTTGATACGCTGTCTAGGTTTGTCATAGGTGTTCTTCCAAGGAGTAAGCATCTTTTAATTTCATGGCTAGTCACCATTCACAGTGATTTTGGAGCCCAAGAAAATAAAATCTATCACTCTTTCCACTTTTCCCCCATCTATTTGCCATGAAGTGATGGGACTGGGTGTCATGAGCTTAGTTTTCTGAATGTTGAGTTTTAAGCCAGCTTTTTCATTCACCTCTTTCACCTTCATCAAGAGGCTCTTTAGTTCCTCTTCACTTTCTGCCATTAACGTGGTGTCATTTGCATATCTGAGATTGTTGATATTTCTTCTGGCAATCTTGATTTCCATCCAGGTCACCATAGAGAACTGAGTAGGTTTCCCTGTGCTATACAGTGGGTTCTCATTAGTTATATATTTTATGCAAAATAGTGTATATGCTGTTGGTGATGGTTTAGTCGCTCAGTTGCTTCTGAAACTTGCGACCGCAGGCCCCGCTGTTCATGGGATTTCCCAGGCCAGAATACTGGAGTGGGTTGCCATTTCCTTCTCTAAATCCCAATCTCCAATTAATGCCATCCACTTTTTCTGCCCTTCGTGGATGTACATATATATATATTTTTTTTCTATTTCTGTGTCTGTATTTCGCAAATAGGTTCTCCTGTACCACTTTTCTAGATCCCACATTTAGGCAATATTTGTTTTCCTGACTTAGTTCACTCTGCCTGCCAGTCTCCAAGTCCATCCACATGTCTGCAAGTGGCATGATTTTGTTCTTCTTTATGGCTGAGTAATGTTTTACATATATATGCCACATCTTCTTTATCCATTCCTCTTTTGATGGACATTTAGATTGTGTGCCTGTCCTGGCTATTGTAAATAGTGCTGCAATGAATACTGGGGTCCAAGAATCTTTTGGAATTATGGTTGTCTCTGGGTATATGCCCAAGAGTGGATTGCAAGGTCACATGGCACTTCTATTTTTCGTTTTTTAAGGAACCTCCACACTGTTCTCTCTAGTATCTGCATCCTGTTATCTTTAGAACACGATCCAGACTCCTTGCCTTGGCATGTAGGCCCTGTTCCATCTACATCTTCTTCTGCCCTCTTCACTCACTTGGCATTTCCCTGGGCTTCAGATGCAATGATTTTTGTCCCAAGAACACAACAGATGGGACCGCACTCTACAGTCTGAGAACTTGCTGTGCTTCTCCTCACTGTGTCTTCTTTTGTCCCCAGGTGCCATCCTGGGGCATCCCTTCTCACCTTTCAGGTCTTAACCCAAATGCCAGCTCCTCAGAATCGCTGTCCCTGACTGCCCAAACACAGGTACCCAGATTTTTACTCCTTTCCATCCCCAACCTGCTCCTATCTGTTACATAATTGTTTTTCACTCCTTCCCTGATATTACAGGCCTAAAATCACTTTTATTTGCTTGCTCATTTACTATTTTCCTCTCTAAAATAGAAGCTTCATATTCATAAACCTCATACATAGAAAGTGCTTAATAAATATTTGTTGAATAAATGAGTGCATTAACCTCAGGATCGTTGGAAAGTGGCTCAGTTTTATAACCTTCAGATTGATGGTAGAAGAGGGATCCAGGATAAAGTAAAACCTCCTGGTATGGGTCTCTGGGGAATCCTGTTTCCCCTGGAGGCAGACTCACTGATGGATAGCACATGAAGCGTGTTCGAGTGGATGCTGTTAAAGCGATTTTCAAAATGACTTAATAACATTGTGCTCATGGTTTTGCTGCCACTATTAGATAAGGGTTTTTTTTTTTTTTTTTTTCAAGAGGAAGGAGGGCTAGTATGTGCCAGCCCTGAACTTCCGAACTCACAGCCTTTCCACTGCAAGTCGTCCAGCTTTTCTTGAACAGAAGAAATCCACGGTCAGTAAAAGTTCTGGAAATTCTGCACACCCCCTCTTCCTCTTGTAAATTCCCAAACATGTTTTAGTCTTATGAAGGGCCCCAGGAAGTCCTGCCATGCAGAAAGCTGGGCAGATTTGTTTAGCTCATCGTCTGTAAAAACCATCTTGACCACAGACTATTTTCCCCCTCGGAACGTGTACGAACATCTTGCAGCACAGAAGCATCCACAGAATCACAATTCTGGAAGTGCTCCATTGGCTTCCACTGACCATCAACAATCCCAGATATGATGGTCAAAAGCCCCGGTCTGTCACTGCCTCTTCCCTCCGCCGCTCAAGTGGCCGTGGGCCTTCTGGCCCAGAGTGAGAGCACCTGGCCTGTCTCGACTTCGCTAGGCTCTGCGCCCAGCCCCTGGTGCTCAGCAGGTCCCAGCAGATGGAGCGGGCAGCCTGGAACCTCTGTCACGGAGTTGAACACACGGTTAAAAGCAGCTCCGGTGTGGTTTGGTCGTTAGGGCCTCCCCCTGAGAGACCTGGCAGATGCTGACTGCATCGTCCGCAGGCGGGGGAAGGCGGGGAGGTCCCAGTGCCATCCTCTCGTCTGCAGCAGGGTTTTATGCAGCAGCTGTTGGGTCGTCACTCCTAGGCATCCACATGCAATAAAATGGAGGTAGAAAAACAAAGTGAAACGTGTTAGTCACTTAGTCATCTCTGACTCTTTGCAACCCCATGGACTGTAACCCACTGGACTCCTCTGTCCATGGGATTCTCCAGGCAAGAATACTGAAGTGGGTTGCCATTCTCTTCTCCAGGGGAACTTCCCGACCCAGGGATCCAACCCAGGTCCCCTGCATTGCAGGCCCATTCTTTACCCTATGCGCCACCAGGGAAGCCTGAAAAGGAGTTAGGGATGTTCAAATAAAGCAGAGGGCAATTGTTATGGATGTGAGGAAGGACTTGCTGAGGTTCATGCAGTCTAGGTAGCGGTCTTTAAAAGTGGGATTTTGTGTTTGGAAATTTAATTTCACCACTGTCTAACTGAATGATCTTAATTAAGTAAATGAAGAAATGAGTTTTAGCCTCAGCTTTCTTATCTGTAAATTAGCGCTAATAATGCCTAAGTCACGTGTGGGTTGTTAAATAGCACCTGCAAAATGCTCAGCCCAGTGTCTGACTCACGGCTGACCCTCAGTCCAGTGTAGCTCGCTGTATCGTTGTCATCAGGGTCCTGCTCATTTGACCTCCAGGCTCACACATCTGTTTCCTTCTGCCTGGCCACTGCCTGTAACTCGGTTGAGGTTTTACCATCCCTTATCCTGATTGCTGTGACAGCCTCTTCGTCCACAAATCCATCTTCTGCCTGGCAGGTGAAGTGATCTTCTGAAAACATACTATGTCAGACCATGTCACTCTCTACCTGGCACATTTTCCTGATACTCTGTCACTTGTACCGGGTGGCTTCTGAAGCTTTTCCAGCAGAGCCTTTCTAGAGGTGGATGAGAGTCAACACACACCCCCAAAGGGGATGCAGCTGTGCTCACAAAGCTTCAACATAAGCCCCAAATTCCAGATTCCATCTAAAAGCATCCATGCCAGTCTGCTTTATAATGTGCAGATTTATTGTACTTTGTTGTTGTTATTTAGTTTTTAAGTCATATCCCACTCTTCGCAACCCCAGGGACTGTAGCCCAGCAGGCTCCTCTGTCCATGGGATTCTCCAGGCAAGAATACTGGAGTGGGTTGCCATTTCCTTCTCCAAGGGATCTTCCTGACCCAGGGATTGAATCTGCATCTCCGGCATTGACAGGCACATTCTTTACCACTGAGCCACTTTTATTTGTCAGTTAAATTGTTTAATATTTTCTCGAGTCCTTAGTCCCAGGAAGAAGAATCATACTTGTGCTGGTTATACTAGGATAGTAAGGTACCAACTGCAATGGGTTTCCATAGGATCCAGTGAAATAATGTCTGTAAAGCATTGAGCACGGAGGCAGGCAAATGTGCATATTGAACATATATATTCTACTATTTTATTATTTACTGCTTTCATCACTACTGCTTTATTTTAAACTTTTAATTTTATATTGGAGTATAGCCAGCTAGTTAACAATGTTCTCATAGTTTCAAGTGGATGACAAAGGGACTCAGCCACACACATACATGTGTTCATTCTCCCCGAGACACTCCTTCCATCCAGGCTGCCACATACCATTGAGCAGTGTTCCCTGTGCTGTATGGTAGGACCTTCTTGGTTATCCACTTTAAATATAGCAGTGTTGTCACTACTGTTTTATTATTACTTTTATATTTGTCAATGTCTTTATCAGGACAGTGATAATGCCAATACCATTGTATTTGTCAGTATCCCATTAGGGATACCTTCACCCAGTTTCAGAAGTAAGAGTCTGCAGATGAATGACACATGGTTTAATAGGATGAGAAGGTCACTGGGGCCTGCTGCCCAAGCCTCCATCCCAGCCTGCCCTCCAGCCTACCTCTGGCTCCGCCCAAGCCCCAGGCCACTGTGTCCTGCAGCCTCCAGCACACAGACCATCATTCCCTTTCACGGCATGCCTTGGATTCCAGCTCTGTGTAATGTTCATACTCTCCCTGAAAGTGCCTCCTGCCCCCCACCCTTCTCTGAGCAGCAAACTGGTACTTATGTATCAAATTCTGGTTTCAAAATCTTCTCGAGTAAGACCCCAGCTCCCGCCTGCCCTCGGCGCTCATCCAGGCTGCGGGAACTTCTCCTCTGTCTCATCACTTGTAGCCCCCATTCTACCTTCTTTCAGACCCCTCATTACAGGACACACCTGCTTCCCTCCTCAACTCTGACAGTCCCATGATGAGAAGGACAGTGATTTGTGTCTCTCTGCAGCCCAAATGCCTCACATAGAACTGGCATAGAATAGCAGCTGGCTGAATGGGAGAATATGTGAATAGGCGAATGGGTGCCTGGATGCATGGATGAATAGAGAGACAGTTGGGAGCCTCCCGGAATACAGAAGGTTAAGCAAATGTGGTACAACTAGCAGTTACTGTGCACTTAGTGTGTTCTGGTATTGTACTCATCATATATTATCTCATTTAAAAAACCCCCAAATCTCATAAAGTAAGGCCTATGATTAACTCCATTCTATAAGAATTGATACTTTTGAATTGTGGTGCTGGAGAAGACTCGGGAGTCCATTGCACAGCAAGGAGATCAAACCAGTCAGTCCCAAAGGAAATCAACCCTGAATATTTATTGGAAGGAGTGATGCTGAAGCTCCAAAACTTTGGCCACCTGATGCAAAGAGCTGACTCACTGGAAAAGACCCTGATGCTGGTAAAGATTGAGGGCAGGAGGAGAAGGGTTGGACAGCAGAGGGTGAGATGGTTAGATGGCATCACTGACTCAATGGACATGAATTTGAACAAACTCCGGGAGATAATGAAGGACAGGTAAGCCTGGCGTGCTGCAGTCCATGAGGTCACAAAGAGTCTAATACAAATTAGTGACTGAAGAACAACAACAAAATAAGAAATTTAAACCTAAGTAGTTTAAATGACTATCCCAAGTGTACCCAGCTAGTAGACTATGGAACTGTGAATCCAGAGCCCAGACAGAGTCCATGTTTCAGTCTCCAGATGACAGTAGTGTTGGTCTTAGCTAGTCTGGCTGAGATCTCTGAGCTGTGAAATCGTATCAGCCTAGTCTGGATACTGTAAGGAAGTGGTGTAGTTCCTTTCCATGGGTCGGGATTTCTGAATCATCAGTGCTGCTGTGAGGGTAATCAGGAACTACAAGCTTCTGGAAAGTGAGGCATTTCCCTCTTAGCTAACAAGGAGTCAAGACGGCCCCTTGCAAGTTCCTTCTTGCTCTGGGGAGCCAGTGCTATGACCTGAGGATCAGCAAACCCACTGGTTATGTCATTGTCCAGCATTCTGTGCATTTTCAAGGCTCATCCAGCTTTTTCTTTTTTTTTTGCTGTGTTATACAATTGTAGGATGTGCCACCCAGATCTCTGCCAACCAACACTTCATCATTTAGAGCATAAAACAAGGAATTAGACATCTGTGCCACAAGGAATACATAAGAGCATGGTGTGAACTGGCCTGGGGTGTTTATAAACCATGAGATAGTTATAGAAATAGAAAGAAGACTGAATAGACCCCAGCTACCTAGAGTCCAGCCCTGAATCTGTGATGAAATAACAGACTGTTCTTTCCAAACAAAACCTTAAAGCTGCTTTCTTCGTGAAATCTTTGCAAATTTTTCTCACTTGAAAGTCATGCATACTTCCTCCAAATTTTGGTTCAGTTCAGTTCAGTCACTCAGTCGTGTCCGACTCTTTGCAACCCCATGAACCACAGCACGCCAGCCCTCCCTGTCCATCACCAACTCCCGGAGTCCACTCAAATCCACGTCCATCGAGTCAGTGATGCCATCCAACCATCTCATCCTCTGTCTCCCCTTCTCCTCGTGCCCTCAGTCTTTCCCAGCATCAGGGTCTTTTCAGATGAGTCAGCACTTCGCATGAGGTGGACAAAGTATTGGAGTTTCACCTTCAACATCAGTCCTTCCAATGAACACCCAGGACTGATCTCCTTTAGGATGGACTGGTTGGATCTCCTTGCAGTCCAAGGGACTCTCAAGAGTCTTCTCCAACACCATAGTTCAAAAGCATCAATTCTTCGGCACTCAGCTTTCTTTATAGTCTAACTCTCATATCTGTACATGACCACTGGAAAAACTATAACCTTGACTAGATGGACCTTTGTTGGCAAAGTAATGTCTCTGCTTTCTAATATGCTGTCTAGGTTGGTCATAACTTTCCTTCCAAGGAGTAAGTGTCTTTTAATTTCATGGCTGCAATCACCATCTGCAGTGATTTTGGAGCCCAAAAGAATAAAGTCAGCCACTGTTTCCACTATTTCCCCATCTATTTCCCATGAAGTGATGGGAACAGATGCCGTGATCTTAGTTTTCTGAATGTTGAGCTTTAGGCCAACTTTTTCATTCTCCTCTTTCACTTTCATCAAGAGGTTCTTTAGTTCTTCTTCACTTTGGTAACCCCTTCTTTATCTTTCTTATGATATTTGTCATTTATCACCTATGATGAGAGTAATTTAAGGCCACTTCTCTTCTCCCTTAATTAATCTCCTGAAGCACAGTGACTATGTCCAGGTCATGCCTGTGCTTCTCGTGACTAAATGAGTCTTGACAAATAACAGATGCTCAATTAATGCTTGATGAATTAATAGGAAAGTAATCACATGGGCTGCATGATCTTGGACAAGACTTTGCACTCTCCAGGCACCAGTGTCCCCGTTATAAATCTGTGTGGAAGCAAGCTCAGGTCCTGCTGTCAGATCCATGTGGTTCCACACTGCGTTCTTCCTCTGGCTCCCTCAACTCTGAGAAGTTACTTATTGTGCAAAATCGTCACCACCTAATCTGCAAATCACACAGTTGGCCACCTCATAGGGAGGCTGTGAGGATTAGACTTAATGTATGTAAAAAGCTCAGCGGGCCACATTAAACCTAGTAAGCACCTAATAAATCTTTGTTGTTGCTAATTTGGAAGGCAGAGGTGATGGGCTAGATCATTTCTGCTCCATCTCAAATGGTCTTTGACCCATAAATCTGATTGTGAGCATTGTTGTCTAGTGAAAAGTTCAGTATTTGGAGTCCAGAAACCCAGGTTTGAACACCAGCTCTCAAGTACAGTGGGTCCTCAGAGAAACTGCGTCATCTTCTCAGGATTCCATTCACAGCACCTGGAGATGGGATAATACCTGCTATTCTTGTTCCTTGAGGCTGTTGTGAGAATACGCGAGAATGCTTACTAAAATGCTCTTACTTACTAAAATACTTCCTAAAACACTCTAGATTGGCAGCATCCTGAAGTCAGAGCCTTGGCATCTTCAAACACAGGGCATAAAATGCAGATTGGAACAGGAAGCCTTTCCCCTGGGGCTCTGGGTTTCCTTTTTCTGGACCACATGACCCTTCCAAGAGTTCTCCCGGAGCCAGCACCGCCCCAACTTGGTAACGCCCAGGTCGGGTTGGATGGAGGCCTGGGAGAGCTGATTTATAGTCAGAGCACACAGCTGCCTCCATAAATCTTCCCTGATGCATCTTTCAGAGAAGTTTGCATTCCTCAAAGTGTATGTCTCCTCCAGGCGGTTTTCCTTGGCTGTCTGAAATACGTGCAGGGCTCTCAGTCATTTATGTCTGGTCTGGCTGGGTAGGGAGGCGACTACAGGTAACCTGAAGAGAAGGCTCTGGACCGGGTCTTGGTGGGGCCTGGGGATATAACTCTAGGATATTTTTTTTTCATCAGTATATGGTACAGTACTGTGTCACTTAGAGTTATAGCAGAACATGTGTGTGTGTGTGTGTGTGTGTGTGTGTGTGTGTGTGTGTGTGTGTGTGTGTGTGTGTGTGTGTGTGTGTGTGTGTGTGTGTGTGTATGCGTGTGTGTGTTCAATAACTCAGTTGTATCCTACTCTTTGCAACCCAATGGACAGACCGTATCCTGCCAGGCTCCTCTATCCATGGGATTTTCCAGGCAAGAATACTGAAGTGGGGTGCCATTTCCTCCTCCAGGGAATCTTCCTGACCCAGGAATCAAACCCACATCTTTTGCATTGGCAGGCAGATTCTTCTCCACTGAGGCACCAGGAAAAGCCCTTATAGCATAATAAACACCCTGAAATTTTGTGGCTTAAAACAGAAACCACTTTTTTGGCTCTCAACTCAACTCAAGCATTTGGCCTGGGCTCAGCTGAGCGGTTCTGGTCTGGGCAGGGTGGGCTCAGCTGCCCTCAGTCACGTACCTACGGTCAGCCAGCTCTCCAAGGCTGGTTTACATGGGTTCCAAAAGCAGTAGGAACAAGAGCTTCAGGGCCTTTTGAGGCTTCAACTCAGAAGACACTTTGTCCTTTCTACTTCATTCATTTATTCAAAAGCAAGTTGTGAGGCCACCTTAGATACAAGGGGTAGAAATAGAGTACATCTCTTGAATAAGAGGCTAAATATTAGGATGACTTTTTTTTTTTCCCCAGAATGACTTTTGCAGTCTGCAAGTGCTGATATTTTATGAAGCCTCTGTTTTATATTAAAGCCTGGACTGATCCTTACAACCTCAGCATAATTATTTCTAATTTGCTGATGGAAAACTTGAGACATATAATATGAAGGAAACTTTATAATACAGCAGAGATGATCATGGGAGAACTGATTCCCCCTGATTCTAATCCTTTTAATAGCTCACCTAAAGACTGTACTTTTTTTAACCTCTGCTACTTTGTCCTTGTTTAACAGGGCTAAAGACTTTATGATACTAAACCACGGTTAGATACAGCCTGGTTTGTAATGTATGGAAGGGCAATACATTTGTATCTTGGTTCCATCCTTGCAAGGGCCTATGGTCTAATGCAAGATCAGTAGAATGATTCAGTAAAGGGCCAGGTGGAAAATATTTTAGGCCTTTCTGACCAAGAGGCAAGCTTCAAGACAGTGTGTAGATACCTATACAATGAGAAAATTTTGTCCACAAATTTTGATTGATGAAATTTAAAATATAACAATAAAGAACCACCTTTGGTAACAAAGTTGTGCTAATGAGAAGAATGGAATTTATTTGACACTGAAATGTGAATTTCAGTATCATCTTCACATCTTATTATATTCTTTTGATTTGCTTTTACCACTTAAAGATGTTAGAGCCGTTCTTAACTCCTGGACCATACAAAAACAGGTATTGGGCCAGATTTGGCCCACAATCCCTGGCATAAGGGAGCATCTCAGATTTGGACTCAGGGAATCCTTGATGCGGCAACCCCCATGAGGATCTAGTTGCTGTGTGATGTCAGGTGAATCCTGGATGTCCCAAAGCTATTGTTGCCCCAGGCACCCAGGCACACCATAGAGGAGAGACAATTTCTTATGTTCTCTTAGTCCACCAGAGAGGGAAGCAAATCTCAGGTTCATCTGATGCAGCTGGCTTGTAGATGTGGAAATGGTGGAGGGGGACGCCACTGTCTGCCATGGAGAGAAACTAGCAGACCGGGGGATGGAGTTCCACAAAACTGTCCTCATTTCATGCCATTTGAACATGTAGCAGCATGTAGACCATTTATATACATAAGGATTTACATTGGGGGATTTGGATAAAACATATGGGTAGGAACTGATAGCTTGTGCCCCTTTGTAATCCGACTGTTATCAAATGAGTCACGTATTTAGAAAATCACAAAGAGAAGGCTTTGGCCTTGAGTTTTCCCGTGTTTGAGAAAGACATGGTGAAACAGTGAGGTTCTGATGTAGAGTTCATAGCCACTAGCAGGAGTTTTTAAGCTGCGCTCCAAATAGACGTTCCAGGGATGAGTGGGCTTAGTGGGGCATCGCTGTGTAGGTAGGGGTCTTTCATCAGACTCCTATTCTAGATTTATGTATCGGGCTTCAATGTTTTTGGAGAAAAGTCTCAACTCTAGCACATATGCTTTTAAAAACAAAAACAACAAAAAAAAGTGTTTTTATGACAGAAGCTCTTGTTCACATGTGGAAAGGAAGCTGGCAAGGGCCTTCCTGTTCACACATACACACACACACACACACACTCAGGTGTTGGGTAAAATATAACATTTTTTAAAAAAACACACATTTATCTTAAAAATGAAGAAAGGCACCTCCTCCATTGTAAGGAATGAGGAGGAAATGCAAAAACCTAGGCTTAGATTTTAGAAGCTAATATCTTGGTGACTCCAGGTGGGCAATGGGATGGGATAAAAGTAAAAAGAAAAAGCAGATATGGATACTAAGTAGGAAGAGGGATGTGGGGTGTATGGGGAAGTTGGGGGTGATGTGTATACACTCTTGATACTATGTATAAAGTAGATAATTAATGAGAACCTACTGTGTAGCACAGGAAGCTCTGCTCAATGCTCCGTTGTGACCTAAACGAGAAGAGAATCCAGAAAAAGAGGAATATATATGTAGGTGGAGCTAATTCACTTTGCTACACAGCAGACACTAACACAATATTAAAAAGCTACTATACTTCAATAAAAGTCCATTTAAAAAAAGAAAAGAGAAAGCAGGAGCAAGGAAGAAATGAAAGATGACTTGGTAGGAAAAAAGCTCTGAAGCATCAGCAATCATGATACATGTAATTTGCGTATTTCAATTCAGAGCTTGATTATATTACACAAATCTACTTATGTGCTCTTTACCAAAGATCTTCTTGGAACATAAAGACACAGAAAGTGTGTGACAGTGAAGGAAAAGGCAAACACATACTAGGCAAATGCTAATCAAATGAAACCGTGGGGAGAAGTATAAATATACGGCAAAATAAACTTTACAACAATAGGAAGAAACAAAAAAATCCTTAGGAATAAAAAGTGCCATTCATTAATCATAAAAGGAATGGTTCACCAGGAGACAAATAAAATTTGTACTTACATGTGTGATGAACACCTAATCGAACTGGGAGTTTTTTTTTTTTAATAGAAATATTCTGATTAGATCAAGTAAGCAAAATGCTTCTAATAATATGAACCAATTGAACTGCACTCTTAAAAATACAATAAAATGGTCATCTATAAAATCCTGTCCCTAAGAATTTAGAGTTTAAAGATTTTTCTCAAGAAGTGAGAAATTCTCTTAGTGGTCTTGATATCTTATGACCTGAATGTTCTGGCTTTGGTCCAATTTCCTGAAATTTTGTTTTATATTCAGTGACTATAACTTTGCAACATTTATGACTAAATATGGGTTCATTTTTATGCCTCTGAAAGATTTCTTTCAATCAGAGGTGGGAGTAGGAAGTAGCAATCTATGTGTGCTGATTTTATTTTGGTTTTGCTTTTTTGGAGGAGAAGAGGGTATAAGGAAGTTGTGGTTGAAGGAGAACCCTTTCAGAAAAATGGTCACTGTCAAGACAAGCTAATAGTATTTTGTTTCAATTCATATTCCTCACATTTTTTCCTTCAGGCCAAAGACATAGTCCATTTTCTCAGAATAGGTTCTAGAAGCAGGCAGCCTTTCTCTAGATTCCCTGTGTATAGTCTAGTTGTGAAGGCATGCAGGGAATCCCTGTAGTTTCTGACCCCCTCCTGTATCTGTGAAAGTCTGCTCACCTCCAGAGGAGGTGCCTGAGAAAGGTCAGTGGGATCCCCTTCATATGATGATGTGACATTAACAGCAACCATCATAGATTCCCAAATGGGAAAAAGTCTTGAAGAAGCGATGTCACTCTTAGGCAGACCTGTAGGTCAGTAGCTCTGTAAGAACTTGAGAACTGGAGACTAGGCAATTATACTAATTACTGCTGCATGCTAGCATGGCTTTAGGATCTCTGGTAGGTTCTCTGCATTCTTTTTTTAATTATTTTTTTCCATTATTTGCTTTCTTTTTCAAATTCCTTTGTTTTAGTTGATATACAACATCACATGTGTTTCAGGTGTACAAATGATTGGTAATTTTAAAAGGTTTTTCTCCATTGATTCTTATTGTAAAACATGGTCTCTGTTACCCAGTGTTGTATAATATAGCTTTGTATCTTAGTTATTTTATCCATAGTGGTTTATATCTCTTGTCTGCTACCTCTCTGTTGCCCCTCCTTCCCTCCTTCTCCCCACTGGTGACTGCCGGTTTGTCCTCTGTGTCTGTTTCTTTTTCATCATAGTCTGTAGGTTGTTGTCTTTTTCAGGTTTCACATATAAGTGATACCATATAGCACTTGTCTTTATCTGTCTGACTTACCTCTGGCCCCATTCTGGCGAAGAGCATCTTCTTTGGTCCCCGCACAGCCTAGGGAGTCAGGTCATCGCCATGGCACCGCGATTCTTGCCAGAGGATGAGACGCTGCCTAACTGCTCTCTGAAGATGCTGCTGCTGATTCCCATTTCTTGGATTCCTGCCTGTCCAGCTATGGTCCTGCCCAGGGCCTCCAGCCTCACTGTCTTTCATTCTTTCAATGGACTGCCTACCAAGTACAGGGTACTATCCTAGGTCCTGAGACTGCGGTAGAAACCAGATAGACAAGGTCCCTACCCATGTAGGGCTCAAGATATGTAGGAGGGAATCAAGCAAGCAAGAAAACATTCAAGTACAATTACAAATTAAGTGTACTGGGGGAAATGACCTTGGTGTTGACCGTCATAGTTGTTCACCAAATCTAACGTGAAACCAGCCAGGCTGCTTCTTCATTGCTTTGGCTAGAAACCATCCCTACCCATGACTCCCTCAGCCAAGATGACAGTTCAAGAGAAAATATACTGAGGTTGTGGTTTGTCTTTATTCTGTTTCCTGCTTTGTGGCATATATCAGATAGGAAGCAACTGTGATACGTGGTCACGTGCTTTGGGTCAGTCACCATTCTAGGTACTTTCACATGTGTCCTTGTAACCATCTTTCTTTAACCCTTATTTTGTAAAAGGAATCGATGTTCAGAGACATAGAGTGTGTTGCCCAAGTTCACATGGTCATGTCAGTGATGGAGCCTGGGTGTCAACTTAATGGGTCTGCTTCCAACACTGATGTCCTTTTTCCCACATTGAAGCTGTCTCTCTTTTTTCAGTGCCTGCTTCCAAGACCTGATTTCCCATCACCTGCATGATCTCTGCACATAGATAGGCCTCAGAGGTTAGACTGAAATTTGGCAGAAAATAAAGTCAGCCATGGAAACAGGCCCTTTGGAATCCTCTAATCACCCTGGTGGGCTTCTCAGGTGGCTCAGTGATAAAAAGTCTGCCTGATCCCCTGGAGAAGGAAATGGCAACCCACTCCAGTATTCTTGCCTGGGAAATTTCATAAGACAGAGGAGCCTGGTGGGCGCTAGTCCATGGGATTGCAGAGAGTCGGACACAACTTACCATCTTAACAACTCAATCACCCTGATGGGGTTTGCATTCATTTTCTTGCCTGATTATTATTAAGAATATGCCATCTGTGTCAATTAGATATTGTGATTTTGTTGTAAACTTTGCCACAGTGTAACTTACAAAGATCTAGCCTTTAATCTCATTTCAGGATGGAAAATGTTGGTTGGATGTACAAGGTCTAATTGTCTTCACCACGTGTTAGAAATCCAAATGTAGCTAAACATTAAGGTTAAATGATGATATCACAACTTACTCGGTTTGCATTTTACATCCAATTGAAAACACAAACCACTCGCCTCATTAATCCTTTGCAATCCAATTTCTCCCCCCCTAAATGAAATGATCCTTTTGGGACACATTTATATCCTTTTAACAGCCGCCTGACAGTTCTGCTGGTGGAGTTCGTATCCAAGATTGTTACTGGGTAGTGACAACTTACCCTGATGGATATGTGTACATAATTATTCTCTCGCAGTTAGATTTAATTAATGCTTACCCTCATCATGATCTTGCAGCTAGCGAGCTCGCTCTGCAGGATCAGTTAATGGCAAAAGGATTTCCTTTTTAGCCAAGAGAGACTCCAAAGGCTTTGTAAAACTCTTCTACTTTTTTTAAGAGGAATAAAAAGGAAAAAAATTGCACCGAGCCTGTTTCATTTCTTCCCACCCCACATTAATGCCACGTGTGAATGGATATGAGGCAACGTTTGGGGATGAGTTGTGAAACCCAATTTTAGACTAAGTATCCCTAATATGAATAGGTCTGACAGACCTACAAAGAAGATGTATATTTTTTTATATCTTAGTTTAGAATTGAAATGCCCTGGCTTCATTGTGTTTATGTCTCTGTACAAAGTATGTATATGTGTATTTTTCCTAGCCATCTCCCCAACTGGGACCCAGAGTTCAGTAACAAATAGCTATGAAAGTAAAGAGACATTAAGAAGAAATTATGGAGAAACAAAGGGAGTTTGAAGATTTGGAAAGAGATTATTAGAAAGTCTGTAATGAGGAGAGGGTGTGTGTACTTATAAAACCCCATTAGATGGGAATACTTTACAAATAACTGGTCCCAGTCCATGCTTGTGAAATATTCATGTGCCATTTGCTTTTTATTACTATAATGGCAATGCCTTGTGTTTGCAGAGAGCTTAACAGTTTACAGCAAATTTTCACATCCATTATCTTTGATGATCATTGCAACAGCCATGTGATATGAGCCAGAGACACATTCCCAGCTGAGGGGACAGAGACCCAGAGAGGTTGAGTCACCGACCCAGGGTCACACACCTAGAAAGTCAAAAAACCTGACACTGAACGGCTTTTAAAGCCAGTTCCAGTGTGTCTTCCCTACCGTCTGTCACCTCCCTTAGGTGTGAAAATGCGTGCCAGGAAGCTTTAAGTGAGTAGCTCAAATAGCAATCCCACTTTGCCTTGCTAAAGCATCAGAAGACACTCAGCTAAAAGATAACATCTGAGTTGAGGGTAATATGATGCTACTTACTTTAATGATTACATGCAGTATTAATGATCATTATTACTGTGGCTTATTCTGAGAGATTTCATCCAGTAAGATCCAAGAGGCCTTCACTAAAATGTGCCACTTCAGGATAAAAGGAAACACACTATTTATCACTTCAAATACTCCTTAAAGGCCTTGACCTTGAACCCCAAAGAGACCTACAATAAAATATTCCAGAAGTTCAGGACTATGGAATGGGAGCTGGGCACTTATAAATCTTCCCATAGTACAGATGAGAAAACTGAGGGACAGGGAAGGGAAATGAATTCTCCTCCCTGAGTTAGTGGCAGATCTGAACCCCTAGTCCTGCTTTTCTGACATGCAGTTCCGATCTCTATTCATGACACTATAGCTATAATCTTAAGCTGGAAGAGACCTGGGAAGTCTCCTTTTTGACAAGTGAGAAACTGAGATTTGGGTGTTAGGAGAAGCTTACCCAAGGCCACAATGACCTGAAGACAGAACTGGATCCCAAATCCTGGCTCCTTAATTTACATAAATTTAATTTTAAAAAATATTGCTTGTGCGAGTGTTATATGCCAGGCATCGTGTTAACTGCTGTGTCCACATCAGCCTACAAAAGCACAGACAGGCCTGTGGACACAAGACTACGACCACTCACCCTCGTCTGGCACTGTGGGCAAGGAGAACAGGAGGACGATTCCCATGGAATCAGTTCAGTTCAGTTCAGTCTCTCAGTCATGTCCGACTCTTTGCAACTCCATGGAGTGCAGCATGCCAGGCCTCCCTGTCCCTCACCAACTCCTGGAGTTTACTCAAACTCATGTCCATTGAGTCGGTGATGCCCTCCAACCATCTCACCCTCTGTCATCCCCTTCTCCTCCTGCCCTCAATCTTTCCCAGCATCAGGGTCTTTTCAGATGAATCAGGTCTTTGCAGCAGGTGGCCAAAGTATTGGAGTTTCAGCTTTAGCATCAGTCCTTCCAATGAACACCAAAGACTGATCTCCTTTAGGATGGACTGGTTGGATCTCCTTGCAGTCCAAGGGACTCTCAAGAGTCTTCTCCAACACCACAGTTCAAAAGCATCAATTATTCTGTGCTCAGCTTTCTTTATAGTCCAACTCTCACATCCATGCATGACCAGTGGAAAAACCATAGCCTTGACTAGACAGACCTTTGTTGGCAAAGTGATGTCTCTGCTTTCTAATATACTGTCTAGGTTGGTCATAACTTTCCTTACAAGGAGTAAGCATCTTTTAATTTCATGGCCGCAGTCACCATCTGCAGTGATTTTGGAGCCCCCCAAAATACAGTCTGCCACTGTTTCGCCTGTTTCTCCATATATTTGCCATGAAGTGATGGGACCATGGGATGCCATGATCTTAGTTTTCTGAATGTTGAGCTTTAAACCAACTTTTTCAATCTCCTCTTTCACTTTCATCATGAGGCTCTTTAGTTCTTCTTCACTTTGTGCCATAAGGGTGTCATCTGCATATCTGAGGTTATTGATATTTCTCCTGGCAATCCTGATTCCAGATTGTGCTTCATCCAGCCCAGCATTTCTCATGATGTACTCTGCATATAAGTTAAATAAGCAGGGTGACAATATACAGCCTTGACGTACTCCTTTCCTGATTTGCAACCAGTCTGTTGTTCCATGTCCAGTTCTAACTGTTGCTTCCTGACCTGCATACAGGTTTCTCAAGGGGCAGGTCAGGTGGTCTGGTATTCAGTCTAAACTTTAACCTTGAACTTTACAGGTGTAAAGTTTTCATCAGGATATTTGAAAAAAATAGCCGTGGTGCATAGCATATTAGTAAGCTCTTGGTAAATGAGCACACAATGTCAGCAAGTGATGCTAGTGTTTTGTAAACTTTAAAAGGAATCAGTCTGAATTTAAACACCTGACCTTGGAGAACAGGCCTGAGGAGAGGTGGAATAGGGAGTTATTGACCCCATTACAAGGTATCTTTTCTTTGCTTTCCTCCTAATGTTGTTACCTCTCTTGAGTCCCAGAAAATGAAAATTTGAATGGAAGAATAAAGTCTAGATGTCAGTAGAAAGTAATCTCTTACATTTAGCCAGCATTTAACTGGTATACTCATTGACCAAGGGCTTACTATGTGCTAGGCACTGTGCCTATTTTGTTTTTCAAAATATACTAATGAAACCTTTGCAGTATCCTGTAAAGTTCAAGGTTGATATTATCATGGCCCCCATTTTACAGATGGGAAAATTGAGGTTCAAATGGTAAAATTCACTTGTCACAGCTCGCATAGCTGATCAGTGACAGAGTCTGGATTTGAACTGAGATCAGTTGAACTCCAAGGTCCAGGCTCTTAAGTACAACGCACATGGCCTCCATCACTGAAGCTGGCTGCTAGAGTAAGGGGTGATGGAGCTCACAAGGTTGGTCTCTTGAGTCCCCAGCAGTGACGGGTGATTTCTACTGGCAGCATCAGCAGCCCCTGACAATTTGACAGAGAAGCAAATTCTCAGACCCTGCGCCTCCACCACTCCAGGGTGGAGACCTGCAATCTGTGTTTAACGGCTTTCCCCCTGATTCTGATGCTTCAGTAACGAGAGAGCCTCTGTCCTAGTAAACTATTCCCATCCTTGGCTCCTTTGTCATGGCACCTGAGGGCCAGAGGGACCCTGCTGGTCCCCGATTCCAACCCCTTTGGAGCTCACTGTCACTCATCTGGTCTCTGTTTTTGGTGCTACTCTACTTTACACGAGGAGTCAAAATCAGGTTAAACGAGACTGGGGCTTGAAGGCTTTGCAGGCAGGCTCTGAGCAACTGGGCCCAGGGTAGTGTGGATTGCCGAGCTGTGGCATGTGTCTGTACCCCTGACAGTGGGGGGACACGTTCTGCAGTCTCCTAGGTTTTCCTTCTCTTCAGTAAACCCTCCACTCATTGATGACTCCAGGCAGGGATGCCTCACTGACTTCTCAAACGCTTTTGTTTGAGTTGCAGCCGAACAAGCGAGGCAAGGGGATCTTCCTGTCTTTCTCTGCCAAGGCCCCTGACAAGCCAATCAAGTCACCCATCCACTTGTATCTCACTTTGAACCTCACCTCTTTGCCCACAAAGTAGATGGTTAAGTGTACCCCTCAAAGTCTATCCTTTGTGTGCACATGGTCATCTTGGGGCTTCTCCTGTGGCCCAGATGCGAAAGAATCCGCCTGTAATGAGGGAAACCTGGGTTCGATCCTTGGGTTGGGAAGATCCCCTGGAGAAGGGAAAGGCTACCCACTCCAGCATTCTGGCCTGGAGAATTTCATGGGCTGTATAATCCACGGGATCGCAAAGAATCAGACACGACTGAGCAACTTGGTCTATTTCTGGTCTGTATCCATATATACAAAGCCAAGTATCTCTTTGTGAAATCAGCTTGGCCTTCCAGCCCCATACCTCTCCCAACCCCCACCACCTACATAAGTGTCAGGAAGGGTGCCAGCGGTAGAAGACATGAGATCAGGGCATCTGCTTCTGTAGTTTTATAGTAGGAAGGGGGCCCTTTCCAGGGCCTGAGAGTGGGCTCCTTTGTAACACTCAGAAATGAACTGTCCCAGGAGATACATGTGCTGACAAAGAAGAGGCTATTGGAAAAGGGACATTTGGGTGGAGAGCAGCAAGAGAAGGGGGCGCAGGAGAACCACTCTGCCACGTGGCCTGCAGTCTCAGGTTTTACGGTAATGGGATTAGTTTCCAGGTTGTCTCTGACCAGCCACCTTTCTTGGCCCATAGTCTGACTCAGGGTCCTTCCAGATGGCATGCACGTCTCTCAGCCAGGAAGGATTCTGACCAGAGGGACTCTGGAAGGTTGGTCATCTCCTCCCTCTTTTGGCTCCTGCTGAATTCCCCAGGCTAGCTTTTAGGAGCAGCACTATGTTCCTTATCGGGACCTTCTGTTGTGAGACAGGTCAGGTAAGTGGCCTGACTATGGCAGGTGGTTTTGGTCCTCAGTTTCCTGACAGTTTCCCTGTGCCCTCTGAACTTGCTTGGGCCTGATCCTCAATGTGCCGCTTTCATCTCATAGCATCTGTTCCACATGACTTGGTGGATCTGACAGAACCCAGCTCATGGTAGGCGACCCTGGCTTCCCTGGGCTCTTGATCTGTAGCATACCAGGAATTCACCCACTTTCCTGTCTCCCACAAATGCATAGCTCTGTGATACAGATGACTGGGCCTTACTCTAGAAGTTTGGCAGATGTCTACATTATGAGTCGCCTAATTGGCACCTGCCACAAACTCCAGAGTATTTATGACCACCAATGACTCTCCTATGATAGGGTCCACTGGATCACATAATACAAATGCCATGGTTGTTTGTAGCTCAGCCTGACCTGCTGCAGATCCTTTCTCTGCCCTGTGATCTACTCAGAGCTGGTGGCCTCCCATGCTACTGGGAAAATGGGCCAGGCTAATATCCCCAAGTATTCCATATGCTGCTTTCAGAACCCAAGGAGGCCTACTGAGCATTCTGCTTCTTCCCTAGGGTTGTGAAATGTAAGTTGCAGGAATCTCTTCTTTATTTTGGAACAGATATATGGCATACCACAGCCCACAGAAGCCTAAAGTCTTCACTGATGTGGCAAGTTCCCATTTCTTCATAGGATCCATCTCGTACTTTTTGTAGTACATACATCCTACCAAGCTCTTGAATGTGCTTTCCCTTTTTTGTTCTTCATATTCAATTAGCAGGATACATCAACATAGTGGGCTGATGTATTATTCTGCAAAAAGTCCAGGTGGTCCATGTCCCTTCAAACTGTTAGGACAGAGGGTTGGGTAGTTAATATAGTCCTGGGGTAAGATGGTAAATGTGCAGAGGTGCCCACCCCTTGTGAACTGAAAGTGCTTCTGATCCCTCTTTGAGAGGGATGGCAAAAAACTTATTTTCCAGACCAATGGCCGTAGACTACATGCCCAAGGCTGTGTTAATTGGCTGTAGCCTAGACATCACATCTGGCAGCTGCAATTAATCCTATAATTTGTTTGAGTGTGCGGTAGCTCACTTCCATTCAACTGGACCCATCTCGGTTTTTACAGGACAGAGTTGATGAATTACATGGAGTTATGATGGAGACCACTACCCCTGCATCCTTAAGGTCTTTAAGAGTATCACTTACCATATCAGTGATTCTCAGGACATGATGCTGGCCTTGCTTTCCTCTTTCTGCTGTAGATGGAGATGATTCCTCTTGCCTCTCCAACTGTGATAGTTTATCATAGAGACCAAGGAAACAATGGGAGGAGGATTCTGCCAACTACTACATATATCCATGTAAATTATCTACTTGGGGCCTGGGAAAATGATCATCTTACTGTGAAATAGATTTAAGTGAAGACGCCATTTATTAAGTGAAGACTCTGGTGGTCCATAAATGCCCCCACTGTAAGTATATCTTGAGTCCCTGTGTATCAGTGTCAACTTGTATTCAACTATTCTGCTTACCTACATGGTTGCCTAAATAAATGGTCATAAGTCCCCTGATAAAGGCCTGGAGGAACCAATACTATATACATTTGCTGTGCTGTCACAGCCTTCTTCATGGGTACCCAGGCACTTCTTTGGTCAGTGGGTTCTGGTCTGAGAACTGGTCTAGATCTACAAACAGGCATATAGTAGAGGCTTAACAAATACTTGCTGGCATAACATGATGACTCATTTTGCCGGAAGTGTTCAGAACGTGTGTGGGAATGTGGAGTCTTCAGTCATTCAAAAGAGAAATGATAAAATTTTCCTATGAGCCACCACCGTCTTCTATTTCAGGGTTTTTCTTCTCTCCTCCGTACCCAATAGAAGCCAAAATATTTTGTAATAGTAATTGTTCAGCATTTCACCATTACATAATCTTTGAATACAAATATTTCCTTTAATGTGAAGTAATAGCTGTGCTGTTAGGAAATTACCATTTCGTGTTACAGTGCTATTCACCTCTTCACCTCCGCCCAGCAATATCTACCCACAGAAAGGATTCAGGCTCCATCAGCTTCTGGGGAAATTCAGAGTTATAATGGGACTCCCTCATGTGTGTTAAAACTACCTTATCTCAGAGAAGAGCTAGTGAGGCCGGAGTCAGTGTGTCCCCCACCCTCACCTATTTTTTCATATTACACAAGGTTTTTAAAAATGTAGAGAAGAATCAAAGAGGTTAAATAACTTTCTCAAAAATCACACTGTGAAGAAGAGGCTGAACTCACATCACGTGTTCCTTCATCTCTTGGAAGGCTAGGCTTTGTTATTAACTGTGGAGTGGAAATTCTAGAAGCAGTGGGTGAGGGAGGTGTTGAGGGGGGTAGGGTAGGGACCCTGGAGGTCACTCCCCGCTTCTGCCCCTACTTTCCCTCTCCGGCCCCCAACACAAGCACACGGGGTCCTCCAGAGGGCCTTCCGGTCCTGGTTGCGCCTCACACGGGGTCCTCCAGAGGGCCTTCCGGTCCTGGCTGCGCTCATACGGAGTCCCCCAGAGGGCCTTCCGGTCATGGCTGCGCCTCACACGGGGTCCCACAGAGGGCCTTCCGGTCCTGGCTGCGCTCATACGGAGTCCCCCAGAGGGCCTTCCGGTCCTGGCTGCGCCTCACACGGGGCCCTCCAGGGGGCCTTCCGGTCCTGGCTGCGCCTCACACGGGGCCCTCCAGGGGGCCTTCCGGTCCTGGCTGCGCCTCACACGGGGCCCTCCAGGGGGCCTTCCGGTCCTGGCTGCGCCTCACACGGGGCCCTCCAGGGGGCCTTCCGGTCCTAGTTGCGCCTCACACGGGGTCCTCCAGAGGGCCTTCCGGTCCTGACTGCACCTCACCTTGGCACTACTCATCCCCTCAGCCTGAAGGCGTTTCCTGTGAAATCCGGAGCAAACTGGGAAATAACACCACGTGCCTAGCAAAATGAAAAGCATTTCTTCCTTTTCTTCCATTTCCCCAGATAGTTCCTTACAGAACCAAATAAGTGTGGTGTTCCTCACCGTATATATGTTGAAACATGTGTTTGCAAGAGATTTCCAAACCCTACACGTAAATCTTCTTTTCTTTGGAGTGGGCGGGCACAGCCATAATGTATAATTTTCCCTTCAGCTGTGCAGCTTTGAACTTTCCCACATGTTTTTTTGTGTGTGTATGTGTGCATTACCTATTCACTCATTCCACAAATATTTATCGAGTGCGTGCTCTATTTCAGTGCTGGACTAGGTACAGAATGTGGTGATGGGAGAACAGAGATCCTAATCTCCTGACAGTGCTATTTTGATACAAGAGGGAGGCAACAAAAAGACATGGCATCATTGCAGATATTAATAAATGTTATGGAGAAAAGTGAAGCAGGGTATAGAGCACGTGGGGGTAGAAGGAGAAGGGGATCTCAGGTGGGTAGGCAGGGAAGGTTTCCTGTGGACGTGACATTTGAGGAAAGGACTGTATGAACTACAGAAGGAAATTTCCAGATGAGCAAGGAGTAATGTCATGACCTTGGGGCAAGAACAAGGTTAATGTGTTGGATGAACAATGGCCAGGGTGGATAATTTCCTGTGAGTGAAAAGGAGGACAGAAAGAAATGAGGCTGGATTGGCTGCTCTCTAGGAGAGAAAGAACGAACCCAGGAATGGCTGCATGTTACGCCCCAAGTAAGTGCATGACTCAGTTCAGTTCAGTTCAGTTGCTCAGCCGTGTCCCTCTTTGCGACTCCATGAACCACAGCATGCCAGGCCTCCCTGTTCATCACCAACTCCCGGAGTCCACCCAAACCCATGTCCATCGAGTTGGTGATGCCATCCAACCATCTCATCCTCTGTCGTCCCCTTCTCCTGCCCTCAATCCTTCCCAGCATCAGGGTCTTTTTAGATGAGTCAGCTCTTCACATCAGGTGGCCAAAGTATTGGAGTTTCAGCTTCAACATCAGTCCTGCCAATGAACACCCAGGACTGATCTCCTTTAGGATGGACTGGTTGGATCTTCTTGCAGTCCACGGGACTCTCAAGAGTCTTCTCCAACACCACAGTTCAAAAGCATGACTAGAGATCTTTTTGTTGTTGTTATTCTGTTAAGATGAGGAGCCTGACAGAGTAGCAGGTTGGGGAAGACCAATCAAGAATTTTGACTTGGCTACGTGAGAGTTTCTCATCTGAATTGAGTAGTAGCTTTGTGGGGAAGTGTCCGTATATAAATAATATATATAAATAAATGTCCATGTATAAATCATTATTTAAGAAAGCAGGGAAGCTAAATGACTGACTTTAAGCCACATGGCAACTTTGATAGAACCAGGAATGAGAACCCGGGAATCCTGGGTCTTGGTTAATGAGTCTGTGTAACTTGCCAGTGGATCCCTTTTTGAATGATAATGAAATTCCCTGACCCCTGTGCCCTTGGAGGAGGTGGAGAGATGTTGCAAATAATGTGATTTGTTTTGTATAACAGTATTTTTACAATGGGATTTCACCTGCCTTCTTCCCAGTTGTCAAAGATGCAAGCAGCTTTGGATGGGATCTTACATTCAGAGGGATGCAGAGGTCACCCAGGATGGTCATGTCTGAAGAAAGGCACAGTGTGATGTCTGCCTTGAAAAGATGCTGTCTTCTACTGGGATGGGAAGTGGGAGGCCTGGGGTGGGCATGGTAGCAGAGGGAATGGACAGAGCAGGCTCCTAGGGTATGGTGGAGCATTTCTGAGATTAAAAGTCTGATATCTCAGTAAATAGGATTAAACTGAAGAACTGTCCCCTCAAAGCCTCTGCAGCATCATACCTTGGGGATGAGGGCAAGGACAGCTCCTCCAGGTTTATTCTTTCTGGCCAACCTTTGCTGGCTCCTTCTGTGTGCCTGGTTCCATACCAAGAACTAAGGGAGGGGAAAAGCCCCCACCTACATTTTGAGATGTTATGGGAGAATCTTCCTGCCCCCAAGAAAGCCCCCCACTCTTTCCTAAAACGACTGTCTTGGCACCACTCTGGGTATCACAGCTGCTTGGTTTTTCTTTTTCTTCCTCTTTTATTAACTTTACTTCCTGCCCCCCCCCCCCCCATCCATAAGCTGTCTTAAACTGCAAGCTTCTCCAAGAGAGAAAAGAAGGAGCGCAAATAGCAAATTGCATTGAGTCCATTTCACATGGATCTGAGTTCATTAAATTTGGCATTTGTCAGGAGCCCTTCTTGTCTCTGGCACTTCCCAAGTGGCACTAGTGGTAAAGAACTCGCCTGTGAATGCAAGAAATGTAAGAGACACGGGTTCAGTCCCTGGATCGGGAAGATCCCCTGGAGTAGGAAATGGCAACCCACTCCAGTATTCTTGACTGGAGAATCCCATGGACAGAGGAGCCTGGCAGGCTGCAGTTCATGGGGTTGTGAAGAGTTGGATATGGCTGAAGCAACTTAGTACGCTTCTTGTCTCTGCCATGGAGAGTAATAGACCTTTCCCAATGAAGGGGAAACAGAGGTTCCTTATTCCAAACAAGTCCCCTCCCCTCTCCTCTTTACTTGCCCTGAGGTTTTGATTGCTCTGGCACCTCACTGTCCTCACCCCCATCACCATTTGCAAAAGTTATCATACTGTCGACAGGTGGTTTAGGAGAAGAGCGCCAGGAATAGAGACGCAAGAGCTGATGGTGAATCAGTTATTTCACTCTCACCTCTGAGACACCTGATGTTAGACATTGATAACAAGCCTTTCTGCTTATTCTGTTGACTTTGGGGGTTGTTTAATGGGCCTACTTAAATGATGAATGGGAGGGTGACTTTTTTTTTATTTTTTGCTGATGCTTTGATTCTCCCCTCCCCCAGCCCCTCCACCCCTAAACTCTTTGTGAGTGTGATCATGGTCAGCTGAGGGTCAAGGAAGACCTACTGGCCCAAACCTTAGGTCTCGGGAGACAGGCCTATCCCTATCCCTGTGTGACTCTGACTGGGAAAGAGGGGCTTTGCAAAGACTTTGGAGCCAGGTTTCCACGGTTGCCTCCTAGTCTCACCATGCTCCATCCTTGTGTTGATCAGAATAAGTTTCTCATGAAATCTTGTATCCTTAGTCTTGTCTCCCGCTTACTTGTCCAAAGTGACGAAGGTTACTTAAGGGTAGTAATTATGTAGTCTATTGTTCTTGATTATTTGTTTCTCTAGTTATTGTGTGCCCAGACAGATGCATGGAAGGCAGATTTTACAGTGCCTCTATCATGCCACATTGTGAAATCTTTTTTTCACCAAGCTTTACATAGGTCACACAAAAAACAGAAAAAGCAAAAAACAAAAAACCTTCCTCTGTACAACATTCCACATTCCTTTTTGACTTGCAGCTCATTCACTACTGAGTAAGCTACTCTGCATCTCGTATGCAGCGTCTCTCCTCCTCTCTCATGCCTCCCCTGTCCCCACACATCTAATCCGAAGTCCTGACTGTTCTCTCTGCCTCCCCCAGGATCGCAGGAGCAAGCCCCTATACGATGTGTTCCCACAGTTCCCGCAGTGACCCCTAGTGTGGCCTTTCTACACTTCATTCCATCACCTGGTTTCTAGACTACTTCCTCTATCCAAATCTGAGTTATATGACTATGACTGTATCTTATTAATGGTTATACCCCTAGCCTACCACACGGACTTGACATATAATAGGTATTCAAGTAGTGTGTTGAGTAAACATATACAGAAGTGCATAAAATAAAATTACACATATTTGCTCAGAACTTCAAGGTTCACGTGATCCTTTTCAGCTACTGCAGCAACAGTACACGATATTCCATCAGAAATGTTAAGATGTAAGCGTTTAAAGACATCAAGTCCTTCACCCACAATCACTATTACAGGTATTGTTGTTCCATAAAAAGTTACCCCAACTATTGTGGCTAAAAGCAACCACCATTTTATTTTACCCATAGGTTGGTGGGTCAGGGTATTTGGGAAGGCCTTGGCTGGGGCAGCTCTTGCTTGGGGTCTTTCATGGGGCTACAGCCAAGCAGCAGATGGGACCGCAGTCATCGTAGAGTCAGCCAAAATGGCAGCCACAACGGGCCACTTGCGTGGCTGGCAGCTGATGCTGCTGATTGGCGGGGAGCTCAGCCGGGCTAGTGACTAGCACTTCTACAGGTGGTCTCTCCAGCATGGTACTCCCTGGGTGGGCAGATTTCTTGGGTGGTGGCTGACTTCTCTCAGGGCCACCCTCCCAAGAGAACCAGACAGAACTTCATGGCCTTTGATGACTGAGCCTTGGAAGTTGTAAGCCTGACCTCCACCATTCTGTTACAGAACAAGCCCACTCATTCAAAGGTAGGAGATCCTCCTTCTCAATGGGAGGTATGTTAAACCACCACAGTAAAACAGAGGTAGAAAACCAAGACTCAAACTCAGGTATCCTGTCTCCAAAGCCAATCTTTTTTGGCTCCTCAATGATGGATGCATAATGAATTTTGAATACACAAAACAATTCAGAACTAATGCAGCATATCAGTGAAGACCTCAGTTCTTCAGGTAGCTACAGGAAGTTGTATTCTACTGAAAACGCTGTTTATGATAAATTATTGAATTGTCTCTTCTCCGGTTTCATGCCTGAAATGTTGAGGAGAAAGAACACTAATCCTCTTGGATTACTTCTTTGCCCTTGATTCTGATCAACAAAAAGAGTATTGTTTAGAAACAATATGTTTTAAACAAAAATGTATATATTAGTTATACATTAAACCAGGAACAGGAGGCTGATTTTAATCTAATACATGTCATAAACTTGTTCATTTTTTAAAATTTAAAATGATTTGTGTTCATTAAAGCACATTTCTAAAATTCCTAAAAGTGCAACCAGGAAAACAAAAATTTTCTGTTATCCCATTATTCAAATATTGCCAACATTTAAATTTTGCTCTAGTTTATTTTCAAGCTTGATTTATATTTTTCTCTGTGCAATTTTAAAATCAACTAAATTAAGGTATATTTTATGTACAATAAAATGCATCCATTTAGAGTGCACAATTCATTGAGTTTTGCAGATGTATTGCATCGGCCAGGAAATTTGTTCAGGTTCTCCATAAGCTGTTGTGGAAAAACTCAAATGGGCATTTTGGCCAACCCAATATAAAGTAGTGAACACTTTCATCACCTCCAAAAGATTCCTTGCCACATTCTACAATGTATCCTTTCCCTCCACAATATCAGGCAGCCACAGATCCACTTTTTATCACTGTAGGCTGAATTTGCCTTTTCTAGAATTTCATGTAAATGCGATGTTGCAGTATGTATTCTTTCTATGTGATATCTTTCATTCTACTTAGTTACCTTGGAATTCATCTATTTTGCATAAATCATAAGTTCCTTTTTAAGATATTGGCTTTTATTCCATTATATGGATATGCATTATTTTATGTATTCATATGTTGATGGACATTGGTGTTGATTGCAGTTTTGTGCTACTGTGTATAAATTTGCTATGAATATTCATGCACAGTTCTTTGTGTGAACATATATTTTCCTTTCTCTGTAGTAAATAGGAATGGAATATCTGGGTCATATGGTTGTTGTGAATTTAACTTTTCAAGAAATACATATTTTTTCAAATTAAATGCTTGATGCGCATTCTCATCAGCATTGTTTGAGAGTTTCCTGTGCTTGAAAACTTTTGTCAAAACTGGTAAGGCTCATTAAATCACAATGAGATACCACTATGCAACCATTAGAATGGCTAGATTTTTTTTTTTTTAATAGCCATTCTAATGGTTGTGTAGTGGTATCTCATTGTAATTTAATAGCATTTTCCTGAGGAATAAAGAGTTTAAGAATCTTTTTATGTACTGGTTTCCATTCTGAGATTTGTTTCATTGAGGTATTTCTTTAAGTAACTTGCCAATTTTTTAACTGAGTTTTTTGTGTCTTTTTTATATAATTGTAAGGAGTCTTCGTATATTATGGATACAAGTCCTTTCTCAGATAGATGTATGACAGTTTCTCTCATTGTATGGCTTGTCTTGCCTTAGTGATATGTTCAGAAGATTTTTTTATTTGTACAAAGTCAAATTTGTATATCTTTTTATTTTACTGTTCATGCATTTAATTTCCTATCTAAGATCTTGGTCGACTCCCATGTCACAAAGACATATTTCCTGTTTTCTATTAGAAGGCTAACAGTTTTAGTATTTGCACTTAGTTCTGGGATCCGTTTTGAGTCAGTCTGTATGTCCAGCATGAACTGAGGGTCTGTGCTCCTCTCCTCTAGCATATGACTCTCCAGTTGTTCCAGCACCATTTGGAGAGAAGACTTTTCCTTTGGAAACATGATGAAAAATCCGTTGTATACATTTCTGAACTCTGTGCTGCTGCATTGATCTATAGACCTATCCTTTGGCCAGTAATGCACTGTCTTGGTTACTAGTTGTAAACCTTGAAAACAGGCAGCCTGTGACCTTCAATTCCATCCTACTTTAATATTGCTTGGCTATTTGATGTTATTCATGCTTCCATATAAATTTTAAAATCACCTTGTCAAATTCTACCAGAAAAAAAGCTTCTGGGATTGTAAGTAGTATTTCATTTAACCTATAGATAATCTGAGGGTATATGGCATCTTTACAATATTGATTCTTGCAGCCCACAAATGTGATATGTTTCTCCATTTATTAAGGTTTTCTTTAATTTCTTTTTGCAATTTTTATGTTGTTTTCATTGAAGAGATCTTTCATGTCTTTTTCTAAACTTATTATTAAGTAGTTTAGAGTTTCTTGTACTGTTGCATGGAAGTGTTTTTAAATTTTATTTTCCAATTGTTTGTTGCCTATATATGTAAATACAATTAACTTTCTTATGTTAAACTTTCATCATTCAAACCAAAGTCATTTATTCTAATAGTTGTTTTGGAATGTCTTATGATTCTTTTTCTAAACAGTCATGTCATCTGCAAAAAAAAATTGTGTCATTTTTTCCTTTATAATCTGTGTTTTTATTTCTTTTTCTTGCCATATTGAAATGGCTAGAACAAAGATGTGTCTGTATTTGATTTTTAGCTGTTTGACTTTAAGGATAGGCATTTTTCCCTCATATTTATTGTGTTCCTTCAACTTTATGGATTTGCTAGTTCATATCTTATACTAATTTGGTACATTTCAACCATTATTACTTTCATTTTCTAAAGTTATTATTATGTTCTCTCTCTGCTTTCTGTGATTCTATATTTAGAACTTTTGATATTGTGCCTTGGATCCCTTAAACACTTTTCCTTTTTTTTCAATTTTTCGTGTCTCTCTTCTTCAGTTAGAGAATTTCTATTAATCTGTTTTTAAGACCAATGATTCTTTCCTCTGTTATCTCCATTCTGTTTAGCCTATCCAATGATTTTTTTTTAATTGTACTTTTAATTTTTTGCTTTTCCAAACCTTCATTTGCCGTATGTATAATTTTCCTGCTCATAATGGTTATATTTTCTATTCACTATAAGTATCTTCTTTTTTATCCCATTGAGCACAATTATAGTAGTTATCTTAAGGTTCTTGTTCATCTGGATCACCTTAGGTTGGCCCTCACTGATTGTCTTTTCCCTTGGGATTGGATAAAATTTTCCTGGGTTACCAGATGTTAAATAATTTTGGATTGAATTCTAGAAGTTGTGAATTTATTGTATGAAAATTCTTGGATTCTGTTTCTCCAAAGAATTTGAATATTGTTTTGCAGGCAGTGAACTTGATCAGACTCCAACTGTTTTGCCCGTGGTGAGCAGCAGCTTAAATCTCAGTTATTATTATTCTTTCTTTCTCCAGCTGAGCTGATTGGAGTCTGCCTTATCCATACCATGGTTCAGCGGCAGCTGGGAATGTGGGCAGAGATCGCACACAGATTACGAGACCCTTCTCTAGGTCTCTTCCTTTTTTGGGGGTCCCGCTCGTACTCCTTGGTAGCACTGCCTGATTCTCTGAGTCCTCAGTCCAGAAAAACAGCAGTCTCTGCCCTGGTGTCTCTGTTGGCCTGAGCCATACTGAAACTGTGATCTGCACTCAGGGCCAAGTCTGAAACACAGAGAAGTTACCCAGTGCTGCCTCCTGTCTCTAAGCTTCAGCTCCTTCCTAAAGCATACCTGCTTTTATTTATTTTCCAGAACCCTCTGCTAGTGGTTTGGTTTGGTTTTGCTGGTTTTCTTTTTGTTTTTTGGTTTTTTTTTGGTCCAAAATATATTGTTGCTATCTGCAAGAGGGTTGGCCTGCTACTTAATATGCTATTTAATAATACCTTATTCTCTTATGCCATCAGGAGAATCTCTACTATATTCAATGATTATCATTTTATGATATAGAATTTATGTTTCTTTACCCCCCTTTCTCAAAATGAATATTGGACACAAATATCTTATACGACGTCTTATCATCATCAATACCTTTTTAATATGCCAGAATAATTAATTACGCCTCCTCAAACTGGACATGTAACAAAACTATTTTTCATTTTTCTGTATTTATAAATAGCATTTCAGTGAGCATAATGCTGTGTAAAGCCTTTCCTATATTTAGGGTGATTTCCTTAGGGTGAATTCCCAGAAGTGGGTCAAAAAGGTTGGACATTTTTTAAGGCTCTTTTTTATATTGCCAAATTGCTTCCCAAAAGAGTTGTACAAATTTGCACTGCTTGCAGCAATTTAGGAAAATGATCATTTCATAAAACCCTTGCCAGCACTGGATATTATTAAACCAAGAAATAACATTTCTATTTCAAGAGATGAAAAATTATAACCAAGAATTTATGAACACATATACATGTAATATTTTAATGTCAGAGGATAGATTTTTCTGGTTCTATGACAGAGACTCTAAAATAAAATAGATGTATTACAGAGAGGAAGACTCTGAAAAATGAAATTCTGAGCAAATAATCACAGAGAATTACAATGAGGAGTTTGGGAAGCATAGAGGAGGAAACGGTATGTGCAAGAAACTAACAGATGGAAAAAAGTTCAAGAATGTGTAACAGTTTAACCCAAACTTATAAAAATACTCCCAGAAAGGATGAGGCTTCAAATTTGTCAGTGCATGGTGGGCAAATTTGAAAGAAAACAAGCAGAAATAAAACAAGCTTTTAAAATTGCTTTTGGAACAATAAGGACAAGAAAATGATTGTCTCGTTGGATGAAACAACTGAAACCTTATTACCAGATGAAGGTGGAAAACTAAATTCATTCTGAATCTGTCAGACATGTCACTTATATTAAGAAAAAAAAATTTGAAAACTGTAAAGAGAGAATAAAGATATTTCAAAAGGAGTGAGGTTCTACCGCATGAGGAGGTACTAGGTATTTATCTTGGAGTACATTCCTCAAGTTCAGTCTCCAAATCCAAGGAAATTAGTTTTCCAGAGCTAAAATAATATGAAGATATATTTTCAGAATAACATTTACTTATTCTCTTCAAGGAATCAAGGTAGACAAAGAAACTTCCAGAATTCTGGAAGGACATATTCTGATTTCAGATAAGTGGCGAAGCATTTTTGGAACTTGACTTTGATTCGCAAGGGCAATAAGATCAGTTGGTCAGATTTATATAATGAGTTGTAGGGTCAGAAGTTGGGCACGCTAGGAGCCATCTTGGGTTCACTGAGAATAAATCATGCCAGGTGAATTGCAGTTCTACTTTGGATTGATTTGTTGCACAAACATATCAAGGAGATACCGTTACATAGATATCTAAATGTCAGCAAGGTATTTGACAAAGCTTCTCATAGGTGTATTACTTTTTACATGTTTACCAGGATATTCCATCTTAAGTGCAGGTTCTGTGATGACAGGGAATATTTTTGTTTCACCCCCTCTGCATGTCCACTTCCTGGTATATCATAAGCTCTCAATAGATATTTACTGAATGAGCAATATTTCCATGTTGGTTTGTAAAAGAGGAAATGGTAGAGTGTTCAATAGTATAGTCAGTTTACTCAATTATATGTTTACAAAAAGTTTTCTTTGAAGGATTAATGTCAATTTGTAGAGAGTTCTGTATCTAGTTCTCATTCACATTGATGTCCTTGCCTTAAATAAGCAGAAGCCTGGCTTGGAACCCAGGGAATAGCAAGGACCACTGTTAGACTTGCCAATCCATCCCTTGTCTGCATTGGCTGTATGGACTTGCCAAAGATGAATAATCAGGTTCCTAATATTTGAAATGAAGATATCAACATCAACTTCATTATATTCTTAAATGTACTTCACTTCAGTTTAGTCACTCAGTTATGTCTGATTCTTTGTGACCCCATGAACTGCAGCATGCCAGGCCTCCCTGTCCATCACCAACTCCCAGAGTCCACCCAAACCCATGTCCATTGAGTCAGTGATGCCATCCAACCATCTCATCCTCTGCCATCCCCTTCTCCTCCTGCCCTCCATCTTTCCCAGCATGAGGGTCTTTTCCAGTGAGTCAGCTCTTCGCATCAGGTGGCCACAGTATTGGAGTTTCAGCTTCAACATCAGTCCTACCAATGAATGATTTTAATTTACGTAAACGTCTAGTCTGTAACTTGATATGCTGTAGACACTCAGTAACTCTTCATTCCTTTTCTTACCTCCTGATCCTTTTCATAGTTATAGAGTAGTGAAAACATGAGATCACAGATTTAGGACCAAAAATATCCTGAGACACTAGGGAAAAAAATGGGCCAAAATATACAGATACAATTTGATAATATAGAATTTTCTTTACTTTGGTTTTAGAAAAATAAAATTTGCAAATACATGATGGGAAATACCAGATTTATTTACAGTACATGTGAACAAAGAAGCGAGGGCATGGTGAATACAAATCAGCTGCCAATAAAGTGGAAGCAGTTCTGGGCTGCATTATTATAAGTCTCCTGTTAAGAGAAAGGGAGGTAATAGTTCATTTCTGGTTGGTGTAGGTCAGAACACATCTAGATTATCATGCCTAGTTCTGGACACAGAAGCTCAAAAAGGAGTTGAGCAAACTGGACTATGTTGAAAAGAATCTGAAAAAATGAATTTGAAATTTAGGATGCACATCAAAATCAATAAAATGGGAAAACAGTGATGCAAGACTCAGTGTTATAGAAGGAGTGAAATAATTACTCCTATATACAGCTGATCAGGGTGAAATTGATATAACCTTTTTGGAGAACATCTTGACAATAAGGATCAAAAAACCTTTAGCTGAGTCGATGCCCTTTGACCCACCAATTCATCTCTTTAATCTCAAGAAAATTCTACACATGGTTGCTTTCAGATGTGTAGAAAGGTTTATCTTTAGGAGTGCATGATGCAATAGTATAGTGAAAAATTGGAAAGAGTATGAAATTTAAACAACAGAGAATTGATTAAAATATAATATATTGATAGAGTAGAATATATTTGAGGCATTAAATGATATTGGGGTCAATGTTTAATGACATGGGGTAATGTGATATATTTTACTTAGCTTTATTTTAATTCCACAAGCAATCTCAATTTATTACCCAAAAAAAGGTAAACAAGAAGAAAATCTCTGTATTCAGAGAAAATCACTATTAACACTTTGGTCATTATAGGTATCTATAGATGTATAGATGATTATATTGAATATATATAAACCTAGGTGTAGATATAGATAATGGGACTTCCGTGGTGGCTCAGTGGTAAAGAATCTGCCTGCAATTCAGGAGCCGCAGTAGACGCAGATTTGATCCCTGGGTCTGGAAGATTGCCTGAAGGCATAGCAACCCACTCCAGTATTCTTGCCTGGAAAATCCCACAAACAGAGGAGCCTGGCAGGCCACAGTCCATAGGGCTGGAATGAGTTGGACACAACTGGAGCAGCTGAGCGCACACACACAGATATAGATGTGTGCATATGGACACACATTTGATATATGTAATTTATGTAATAGCAAAAATACCAAGCATATAATTGGATCCCAATATATATTTCTGACGTCAGTGAATAAATCAATATATGCTTAGATATTTTTAACAAAACTCACAAGATGCATTCATGTAACAAGACAATAAAATCCAGTTGTAGAAACATACATATAAGAAAGGTAAAAAAAAAAAACTAGAAATAGGAAAGATCAATTGGTAGTGATAGTATTTGACTTGGTTATTATTTTCTTCTTTTTGCTTTCTCTGTTTTTCTAATTTTCTACAATAAGTCTGCTTTGAGTCTGTAATCTGAAAAGTAATGATTTTTGTAAAACGTATCATATAAAGAATGAAGGTATTAGTAGGAATATTTCGCTTGGATGGAAAGAGTATAAATGGGCACATGGGCAATCTCTCAGCAGCTGAAAAGTCATTGTATGGGGTCATGGAACAGCCTGAGCCTGTGATTCCAAAGCGCTAGACAGAATCTAGAGGGCAGATTATGGGGAGTTTCATTCTTGGCCAGCCTTGCAAACCCGAATCTGCTCTTTTATCCTATTGCACCTTTTGGGCCTGCCGCTGTATTTAGTCTTTGCAATTTATGACTTATTTGACCTTGAGAAAGTCATCTGTAGTGTCTTTCACTCCATCTCTTTACCTTTCAAATGGGGATAACAATACCTCATCCAGTTATTGTGAGAGTCAAATGAATTACTATCTTTGGGAAGAAAGTAAAGTATGTAGTATTTACTAGGTGGTAATGCTTTTTAAAAACCTTACAGTTTGTTAGTAACAGGACAGCGTTAGAACTTGGGTCTCTGGGACACCCAGTTCATCTTTCCATTGCCGTATGGGGACAGATTGAGAGAAGTGTAGGTATTTTTCTAGGACTAGACAAGGGGAGTGTTCTGGTTACCTACTGCTGCATAATATATCCAAACTGAGTTCCTTAAGGCAACAACAATCTTATTATGCTCATGGGTTCTAGAATCAGAAATCTGTAAATAAAGAAGAGAAGATAGTCTCAAGTTCACAATGGTCAAGCTGAAAATATTCAAACACCTGTGGGTGACTCAGATGGCTGGAGGCTAGAATCAACTAGAAGCCTCTCACATTTTTCACACTTGGACTAAGACACTTCAAGATGTCTCGAAAGCTGGACTCAGCTGTGACCATTGACTGAAGCACTTAATATTGGCCTCTCCTTGTGGCTAAGACTTATCACAATGCAGGGGCAGGTTTCCAAAGAGGGAGTAAGTATCTAGAGAATCAGTATATCAAGAGAGTCAGGCAGAAACTGTCTCGCCTTTTATTATCCAGCCCTAGAAGTTTTTGCAGAGTCAAATCTCTTTATTAAAAACACAGAACTAAGGCAGTCTGCACTCAAGGAGAGAGACATTAGCCTCCGCCTTTGATAGGGGAGAGGCAGAAGTCACATTTTCAAAGAGAATGTGGATGGAGAGATTTCGTTATGGATAACTTTGGAAGATCCAGCCCCTCCCTCTCCCTCATCCTCCCAGGAAACAATGGAATATTCCAGGCACAAAGCTATACTTTCAAGAGATAAGCTGAGTTAAGCTTAATTAGAGGCTTCTCCTCCAAAGTCAGTTCTTTAAGCCAAAATCTGGGGACAGATTGAGATTTAGCCTTTCTTGAATAGTGGAATAATCGCTAGATCTAGATGGTCATATAACACTAAAGGTCAAATGAGGGATAGCTTAAGCTGAAGCAATAGAGACAGTCTGTTTTCTAAAATAAACAGAACTTTTATTACATGTCTTTTTATTTTTTTACAATGACTAAGCATTAGATGTTCATTGGAGGGAAATTATAAAATGCAGATAAGCAATAATAAAAAAAATTTTTTTAATACTCCAAATTTTACTACCCAGGGAATAACCACTAGAGCACCTTAATATGTTTCTTTCAATATCTTTTTATGCATGTGTGTATATGTACATATATATGCATATATTGACATATTTTATGTGTATGTGTATTTTAAAACAGAATAGAATCGTTTTGCACTTAGAGTTTTGCCGTATGCTTTTTTAAACTTGGTTCATAACCCTAGATCATGAACGTCTTCTCAGAATAATTTTTACTTTCCTCTTCTTTATTTTTTAATTTAAAATCTATTTATTTTTTATTACACACACTCAGTGGATTCAGACTAAAAATCAGTAAGTGTGTATAAAAGTACACAAGTCAAGTTCCTCTTTGCATTGTCTGTTTGGTGGTTCAGACAGTAAAGAGCCTGCCTGCAGTGCAGGAAACCCAGGCTCCATCCCTGGGTCAGGAAGATCCCCTGGAGAAGGGAATGGCAACCCACTCCAATGTTCTTGCCAGGAGATTTACACGGACAGAGGGGCCTAGGGGCTGCAGTCCATGGGTCACAGAGATTTGGCATGACTAAGTGACTAACACTTAAACTTAAAAACCTGATTTAAGGGAGGTTCAGGATGGGGAACACATGTAAATCCATGGCTGATTCATGTCAATGTATGGCAAAAACCACTACAATATTGTAAAGTAATTAGCCTCCAACTAATAAAAATAAATGAAAAAAAAAAAAACCTGATTTATTGTCCATATACTTTTCCACCCAACAATATATCATGAGGAGGTTTGCATGTCAATAAATAGAGGTTTATGTCACTGTATTTAATGATCTCATGAAAGTCTGTGTTAGAAATATGCCACCATTTTTAAACGGTCCCCTGTAAATGGGCTTCTAAGTTACACACACACACACACACACACACACACACACATTTTTGTTGTTGTTTCTTTCCTGAGGGGCTTCCCTGGTAGTTCAGCTGGTTAAGAATTTGCCTGCAATGCAGGAGACCTGGGTTCAATCCCTGGGTTGGGAAGATCCCTTGGAGGAGGGCATGGCAGCCCACTCCAGCCTTCTTGCCTGGAGATTCCCCATGGACAGAGGAGCCTTGGGGGCTATAGTTCGTGGGTTTGCAAAGAGTCGGACACGACTGAGTGGCTTAGCACAGCAAGTGCATTTTTCTGAAATTATAAGTGATCGTGTTTAATTTTCCTTTACCATAAAGATATTTTTAGCCATAAATATCAATTTAAAAAAATTCAGCATGTGGGGCTTCCCTGGTGGCTCAGTGGTAAAGAATTCACCCGCCAGTGCAGGAGACATGGGTTCTATCCCTGGTCCGAGAAGATCCTACATGCCGTGATACAACTCAGCCCATGCACTACAGCTGCTGGGCCTGTGCTCCAGAGTCTGAGCTCTGCAACGAGAAGCCACGCAACAAGCCCACGCACTGCAAGTAGAGAGACGCCCTCACCAGCCTCAAGCAGAGGAAAAGCCTGCCCAGCGATGAAGACCCAGCACAGCCAATAAATAAAGTTTTCAAAAAGTTCAGCGTGAATCCCCATCATGCTACAGAATCTTCTCTGTGGGTCAGATAAACCTGGGTTCAAATTCAGGTCCTGCCACTTCCTGGATGTGTGATTACAGACAAGGAGTGCCATCTCTCCCAGACTCTGTTTTCATGTCAGAGGACTAGGAATGCGTGTAGTCACCTCTGAGTGAAGTGCCTGGCACTGTGCCTGGCCTTGAGTGGTACCTGATGACAGGTAGCAGTTGTGGTCAGAGCATCTCCATGAGCGTTTGTGGTTTAGCCCTAGAGTTCAGAGCAATTGTGAGCCGTGTGGTTTAGGGGGCGTGGGAGGTTTAGCTACTTTTGTCCTCTTCCCACGACTGGTGCCATTTGTATTCCTTGGACAGTTGGGGGTCAGATGGGTTTTGCATTTCCAAGCTACATATTTTTCTATCTAGCACAGTTCTGGGCAATCTAAAAATGCAATATCGCTGTCACCAGCTCGAGGAAGACACGGAGTCTGAATAATTTAACATGTCACCACCATCCATCATGATACCAAGAGCACGGGAGATAGAGTGTGGAGGGGTGGCCCTACCAGGGGCTGGCAGAGCAGGTTTGTGGACAGGGCAGGCCAGTGCGAGAAAGCCGATTTGCAGTGAGTTAATTCTCAGGCCTGGGAAAGACTGTTCATGCTAACAACTGCTCCAGCCTTTTCCATAATTTGGCGTTCAAGTTGTTCAGATGCCCTGGTTTGTTCCAGAGTAAACCTGGAGTCAGGTCTCTCTCTGCCACCAAATATCTATGTCATTTTAGAAAGAAGCCTCTAGAAACTTCTGAATGTCTCGTTTATTTGTCAGCAAATTTGAGGTAATTCCCATGCAGAGGGCTTAGCATCATGCTTGGAATATTTGAATTGCTTCCTTATCCAAAAGGAAATGTCAAGAAGTTGGGAAGTTTTGTCTGTTTTATTCATTGCTTTTCCTCTCCCAGTGCTCAGAACATTGTTTGCTACAGAGTGGGCACTTAATAATTGTTGAATGAGTGAATACACAAATGGGTGTCGTGATTATTTGAGGTGACCCCTGGGTTAAGGACAGACTGACGGGTCACACCCTGTAACCTCAAACTCTGCATCCCGGGCTCAGGATGCCTGAGCCTGGCTGTTTTATTGCGGCTCTGTGACGTCTCCAGGTGGCGCTAGTGGTCAAGGACCCACCTGCCAGTGCAGGAGACTGGGATTCGATCCCTGGGTAGGGAAGGTCCCCTGGAGGAGGGCGTGGCAGCCCACTCCTGTGTTCTTGCCTGGAGAATCCCATGGCCAGCGGAGCCTGGCGGGCTGCAGTCTATGGGTCACAAAGAGTCAAACACAACTGAAGCGACTTAGCACTAGCCTTGTGAGGTCTCCAGTCTGCTCTCACAATTTCCCGTCTTGTGGTTTTATCATGAGTCGTGTGATGTTACAGAGCAGAGGGCATGTCTCTCTCTCTTTCTCTCTTTTTTTTTTTTTTAACATTTTATTTATTGAGGTAAAATTCATGTAGCATAAAATTAACGATTAACTATTTAAAAGTGTGTAATTCATTGCCATTTAATACGTTCCCAGGGTCGTGCAGCTGTCCCCTCTATTTAGTTCTGAGACGTTTGCAATATGTCAAAAGGAAACCCCACACTCATTAGCAATACCTCCCCGTTCCTCTCTTCTCTCTGCTCGGCCCTGGCAGTCACTGTTTTCTGTCTCTATGTGCTTACTTATTTCAGATGTTTTTTCTAACTGGAATCATGTAGCATAAGACTTTTTATGTCTGGTTTCTTTCACTTGGCAAAAGGTTTCGCTAAGTTACAAAATGTTGTACGCAAGGTCCATCCACGTTGTATGCAGTGTCCCCCTGTGTTGTAACATGTCAACATTCCTTTGTGTGGCTCGATAATGTTCCATGGCCTGAATAGACTGTATTTTGCTCATCGGTCCATCAGCTGATGGGCCTTGGGTTGTTTCCACCATAGGCTGCAGTAAGTGGTGCTGCTGTGAACATGCATATGTACCAGTATCTATTTGAATGCCCTCTCCAGTTCTTTCAGATATGCCTAGGGGCAGAGTTCCTGGGTCTCGTGGTAGTTTTATGTTTAACGTCTTGAGGAGCTAGCGGATAAAGTGTTTCCCAGAGTTTTTGCACCATTGTGCATTCCCACCGGCAATGTGTAAGGGTTCCGATTTCCCGATATCCTTTTCCAGCCCGTTATTTTCTCACTGATCTGACTGTGGCCAGCTTAGTGCGTGTGACGTGGTATCTACCTCTCTCTGCCTTTGGCTTGCATTTCCCTGGTGACTAAGGGACTTTTTTATTTTCTTGGCTGTACTGGGTCTTGGTTGCTGTGCCAGGGCTTTCTCTAAGCGGAGAGTGGGTCTGCCCTCTCCGGGGGAGCTTCTCATTGTGGTGGCCTCTCTTATTGCGAGCATGGCTCTGGGGTGCTCGGGTTTACTAGCTGTGAGCTCTTGCTTAACTGCCTCGCGGCATGTAGAATCTTCTCGGACCAGAGATGGAACTCATGCCCCCTTCATTGGCAAGTGGATTCTCAACCACTGGACCACCAAAGAGGCTGAATCAGACAGAAGCCAGTTCAGAGCTTGTCATTTGCATGATCTTAGAAAAGCAGTGTTGAGGTTCTGAAGGTCGGTTCGTTAGTCGCTCAGTCGTGTCGGAATCTTTGAGACCCCACTGACTGTAGCCCACCAGGCTCCTCTGACCATGGGATTCTCCAGCAAGAATACTGGAGTGGCTTGCCATTTTCTTCTCCAGGGGATCTTCCCAACCCAGGGACTGAACCTGGGTATCCTGCCCCGCAGGCAGACTCTTTACCGTCTGAGTTTGTCCCTCGATAAAACTGATTCTTCCCTTTCAGACGCTGCGTGCAGTGTGGATGGGTTATTGTGCAGAAGGGGCCAGGGCAGTGCCTACCCCACTGTGGTGTGTGCCCTGACCGTCTGCTTCATGCTGCATCCCAGGCCATCGGGACCGGGAGGCCCAGGGGCCTGAGGGACAAGGGCAGAGGAACTGCTGTCTCCTCTCCTTGCCTCTTGCCAGCCTCTGACCGTTCTCACTCTTTCTCAGCCCCTAAATAGAGAGACTTGCACAGCCCTGTATAATTAATGGCTGCCTTTAGTTCACTGTATCACCGATTTCATATTAAAATGCTAGCAGAGGGGGCCCTTTTCCATTTGTCTGAATCATCTCCAAGTCAGTCTGTAATTGGCCCGTGGCCCCTTGCAGCGTCTATGGACACTCGGAGGCTATGTGCCCTGGGTGGCTGCCACCTTCTTACAATGTCACAGAAGGCAGGGAGTCAGCCCTCCCACCCAGGGGCATCTCCATTTCGTCTCCTAAGCTCAGGCGAGCATTGAATTAACGAGGAATGCCGCCCTTACTCGCGATTCTTTCGTCTCAGTGCTAACTGTTTACATACAGTGTATCATTTTCCTCAAAATGACCCTGGGAGCTGAGAGTTACTGTCCCATTTTTTTTTTAAAGAGGAATGCAGAGTGGTTGGGTGGCTTCCCCAAGCCTCCCCTCCCAGCTCATCACTGGGGTGTGGAGTTAGAACTCATATCTGACTCCAGTACGCTAATGTCTTTGTACAGACATGCGTTGCCGCTCATGACTCATAGATTAAACCAATCTAGAAACCTACTTGCCTTTCAGTGCCTGAGGGTAGAGACAATGACTGTTGTCTTTTAATGGGATCTGAGCCACACCATTTTTCATTCAAGTCTCATTAAAAAAAACAAAAAACAAAAATGCAGCACCTTAGTGGGGCCCGTGGCTTACTCATATCTCCAGATTTGGGCCCTTAATTATACTCTGGAATAAGTGTCATCTGAGTGCCCCCAGGATGTGCTCTCCGATATCATGGGCGCTTGAAATGTGGCTCGTCTGTGGTTGGGGTGTGCTGTGAGCATAAAATATACACTGGATTTTGAACACTTGTAAAAGTTACATAAAATATTTCAAGAATATCAAGAACATGGGAGTTGGCATCCATTCCCTTCCCCCAGGGGTCTTCCTGACCCAGAGATTGAACTCTGGTCTACCTGCATTGCAGGCAGATTCTTTCCCGTTTGAGCCATTAGGGAAGCCCAAAAGAAGTATGTGTGTGTGGCTCAGATGCTCAGTCGTGTCCACCTCTTTGCAACCCCATAGACGGTAGCCCGCCAGGCTCCTCTGTCCATAGGATTCTCCAGGCAAGGATATTGGAGTGGGTTGCCATTTCCTCCTCCAGGGGATCTTCCCCACCCAGAGATCAAACCTCTGTCTCTTATGTCTCCTGCATTGGCAGGTGGATTCCTTACCAGTAGCGCCACCTAGCAAGCCCCGTGATAATTTTATGGAATTAAGAAGTTAAGATGATATTTTGAATACATTGGTCAAATCAAATATATTCTGAAAATTAATTTTATCTGTTTATTTTTTTACTTTTTTCATGTGGCTAACAGAACATTTACAGTTGCGTGTGTGGCTCACGTTATATTTGGCAGGGGGCAGATTGATGGGGAGGCAGGCTCTCTCGGCATCAGTTCCTATTCTGAACACGGTACCTTGATACGTACAGGAGGAAGGTGAGGGTCAGGGCTGTGGAAACGGAGCGGGGTCCGGAGAAGCCGGGAGCGTGGTCTCAGAGTGTGTGGACACGTGGAATGGTGGAGATGTAGGATCTACATGAGCCTCATCAGAGTTCCTGCCGATAGTACAGATGCTAAGGTTCCACGGAGGAGCTGGGGAAAGTGTAAAATGTGCCCTGCTGCTGGGGTAATGACAGCCCCGCAGCTGTCACCCCAGAGGTCAGATCACCAAGTGTTGCTTCCTCTGCGCATACCACACACACACTCTCACACACACACGCACACCACACACACACACACATATGTGCACACACTCACACACATGCACACACCGCACACACTCACATGCACACAACACACATGCGCACACACATGCACACAACACACACGCACACAACACACGCACACCACACTTGTGCACACACACCCCACACACACGCACACACACACCACACATGCACACACTCACATGCACGCACACTCACACCACACACACACATGCACACACTCACATGCACACACATGCACACGCACACACACCATATACACTCACATGCACACACACATGCATGCACACACTCACACCACACACACACGCACACACTCACATACACTCACATGCACGCACATGCACGCACACACTCACACCACACACACACGCACACACTCACATGCACACCCCCCCACACACACACCCCACACACACGCACACACACTCACACACACTTCCCCACACTAGGTTAGCCATGAGGCAGGCTTTGCAGGCAGACCTCATTTCACTCCAGCTCCCTCACTCAGCACCTCTCATCACCTCTCTGAGGAATGGCTTATTCATCTGCAAAACAAGGTTCATAATGCCTTCCTTACAAGGATGGCTGTGGACATTAAATGAAGTCTTTATTCATATTTTATTGCACATCAGCCTAGGGACCCGGGGAAGAGACAGCAGCCACCAGCTGGATTTGAATTGTGGGTCTACAACTTCCCAGCCGTGTGACCCTGGGCAGATTACTAAATTTCCTCCTGCCTTCATCTCTTCATCCGTTAAAACGGGAAGGGAAGTATTCACCTTCTTCCTGGGGTTATTGCAAAGATTAAACAAGGCAATGCAAGCCAAGGGTTTAGAACTGTGCCTGGCAGAGAGCCAGCACTACAGAAGGGTTAGCTTTTCTTATGACAGTATCCTATTGCCTGATGGCTTTTCCAGCCTCCGCTTCCCACTGCCCCCATCACAGCTAGACTGTCCCAGTACGAAAGACTCCTGTCTGAAAACTGTCTGCCCCATTCACCATAACCTGCCATTTGTTTGGGAAAGGAGGGAAGGTGAGAAAGAGGAGGAGAGAGGAAGGGAGAGAAGGTTTAGCTGGGATGGTTAAAACTACTGCGGTGGCACTAAAGGGTACGGGGTAGACTCCTGACAGGCAAATCCCTCCCTTTTTCTCTGCTGCCCGAACACAGCGGGAAGTATGACAGATGTTTCCTGTACATAAGGCAGCTATTTCATCTCATGCCCTCATTTTCCCCTTGGCCAAACATTGTGTGTGGGTGAACCGAAGACCCCCCCTTTCTCCCTCCTTCCAGCTCTCTGCCTCCCTCCCTCCCTTCCGCCTTCCTTCCTTCTTCCCTTTTCTACAACAGTAAAATATTTTAATGGCAATTTTAAAAGCCCACTGGCCTCTGGGACCTCTGTTCTTCCACTGCTTCCAGAATCTCCGTGGGGCGTCTGCCAACTCCATTTCAAAACAGAGCCTTTACGTGGGGGAATTGCATCTGGTCGACTCTGGCGTCCCCTGCTGTCTTCAGGTCCAGCTCTTAGTTGCTGGGAATTGGGGGGATTTGCACTGAGGGGCAGGGGCAGCTCGTGGCTGAAGACGCACGTGGGGACAGTGATCAGATGATGTCCCTTTCCTTCCTCCATCCATTGCAACACACTACCTCCAGGAAGGAGGAGGACACAGATTCTCTTTTGTTCCCATTTTCCAGAGCCTCATACTGAGAGGCAGTGCGACAGTGGTTAAAACTTTGAGCTTGGCCATCAGTCACACCCACGCACCGAGTCTGACTTCACTCCCTGTTCGCAAATCACTTTCCTTTTCTGGACCTTGGTTCCTTCATCTGCAAAGTGGGCGTCATGATGCTTCCCTCCCAAGAGGGCTTTGAATCTGGGGTGAGATGCTGGCTGCAGAGCTCATCACACAGCGCTTGGCACCTCATGCTTAAAGGACGGTCTGCGTTCCCTCTTGAACCTTCCGTGACATCCCAAATTAAGCTCCAGGGTGCTCAGTGTGGCCCTCGGGGGCTTCTCCTGGGTGGCACCCGCAGATCCTGCCGGTCAGCACGCTGCTGCGGTGCCTCCTCCTCCCACCCACACTCCCCTCCCCCACCAGGGATGCTCTTACCTTCCCTCCCACATCCAGTTTCTGCTACTGAAGCCCATCCGTCCTTCCAGCCCTGCCCTAAATCTACCCCTCACCCGTAAAGCCTTCCCAGGTCCTCCGAGTTGGGATGGATTGCCCTGTCCCGTATTCCCAGCATCCCACTGTGCGGGAAACATGGCCATGAATTAGGTTAAAGGCTCCTTTGGATCCCATTTGTCCGCGTGACCAGCTTATGATCCCCTGGCTGGCAAGGACCGGGCGGCGTCTCTCTGTTTCCCCTGTGTCTGGCTCTGGGCCTGGCGTAGAGTAAGCACTGGACTGAAATGTGTGTGAAATTGAGTCACCTGGAATGCTTTTTTAGAGGCAGATCCATCATACAAAGCAACAGTGTACCTATCAATTACCTGGTACCCACCCAGGACCAGGTATTTTACATATCGTACCTCCTTTAATCTTCAAAGCAACCCCATAAGATGAATAGCTTTTCCCCTACTTCAGACAGAAAGGACCCAGGACTCAGAAAAGGGAGGCATCTCCTCAAGGTCACACAGCCCCAAGGCTGCCAAGCCGAGATGAGAACCCAGGTCCGCATCACTGCAGAGCCTGAACTCCTTCTATAAATCATGCCAACTCCCGGGTCACTTGGGGGTGGGGTTGCTGGTCTTTGGGATGGATGGGGGATTTAACAAGCTTCTGGAGGCCTGCAGTGACTGACGGATGGTGTTTCTTGTACAGGGGGCATCAGCTTTGGGAGAACCAAGGGGACGTCCGGGTCCGAGGCGGACGATGAAACGCAGCTGACATTCTACACAGAGCAGTACCGCAGCCGTCGCCGCAGCAAAGGTAACGGGATCCAGGAGAAGGTTCCCAAACCAGGGTTTGCAGGAGGAAGGTCTGGGAAGCAGCTTTTGTGCTTCATGACAGATTCTAAATCTTCTTCTGCAACCTGGTCCCGATCCAGTTAATGCTGAACCTGGCGTCCGATACCCTGTCTACTCATTCTCTATTTCTCTCTGTCTTGCCCCATTCCTCAGAGGATTTGGAGATGGTTTTGTAAGTTTGTGTGCTTTTTTAAAAAAAAATCCATCACAATAAAGAATCAAATTGAAAGGAAAATCAGAGTAAGGAAAATGATTCAGACTCCGCTTAGATATATGCACGGTAATCCGTGCCATGCTGTGTTCTGTATTCTAGGAAGGGGCTGACAGCTTAACTCGGAGATTCTTAGCAACCAAAGTGCAGAATGAAACATGCTCAGCAGTCAAATGCACAGTCTGTGGGGATAAAACCAGGGTTCGCCCAGGAGATCCTATTTACCTGATATAGAGACCAGACGGAGTTCTCCCGTTGGTCCCTGTAAACAGGACTTCCTGGGAACCTCTAGACAACGTTGTGTGTTTTCTGCAGAGAAAATCGGTACTGATGTTTGAATACATAATTTTTTTCTCATAATGACAGTGTAAGAAGACATGAAAGTGCTCAGGCAGGACCCCGTTACAGGCTTTAGACCGCGTGGCTGAGGTCCACGGTGCCTCTGGAAAAATGGGCTCTCACTGTATGTAAAATGTGCAGATTTCACTGTGGTAAAATGTGCTCTGAAGTAGAGCATATTTCAGGCCATCACCTGGGAATATAATTCCTCAATCCTGATGGCAAAGTAGCAAGTTCAAGATTGCAATCTTGGGAGAGAATTTAGGGTGCAAGCAGGTATTCCCAGCAAGGGATTAAGGGCATATTCATGAGCTTGGACCACGGCCTGGAGAGAATGGAGGTTCCCTCGTGAACATGACAACAGCTAATCCAGGTATGTGGCTATCTGTGCCCCCTAGTCCCCCAAACTGCATAAAAGGATTCTGCCCATGCATGATGGACAGTCACAGGACACAAATCATGTTGCTTCTCTGGGTGCCTTGAGCCGTCGGCAACTTATCTACCTATCGTATACCTTAGTTTTCTCTTCTGTGTAATGGGCCTTGGAACTGCCTCATAGATTTGGAGATGAATTTTGTTCTGTTGCATTAAAAAAGTATCATGGTGCCTGGTATATGCTAAGGGCAAATAATTCAGTTCAGTCGCTCAGTCGTGTCTGACTCTTTGTGACCCCAAGAACCGCAGCACACCAGGCCTCCCTGTCTATCACCAACTCCGGGAGTCTACCCAAACCCATATCCATTGAGTCGGTTATGCCATCCAACCATCTCATCCTCTGTCGTCCCCATCTCCTCCTGCCCTCAATCCCACCCAGCATCAGGGTCTTTTCCAATGAGTCAGTTCTTCGCATCAGGTGACCAAAGTATTGGAGTTTCAGCTTCAGCATCAGTCCTTCCAATGAACACCCAGGACTGATCTCCTTTAGGATGAACTGGTTGGATCTCCTTGCAGTCCAAGGGACTCTCAAGAGTCTTCTCCAACACCACAGTTCAAAAGCATCAATTATTCTGTGCTCAGCTTTCTTCACAGTCCAACTCTCACATCCATGCATGACCACTGGAAAAACCATAGCCTTGACTAGATGGACCTTTGTTGACAAAGTAATTTCTCTGCTTTTTAATATGCTGTCTAGGTTGGTCATAACTTTCCTTCCAAGGAGTAAGCGTCTTTTAATTTCATGGCTGCAATCACCATCTGCAGTGATTTTGGAGCCCAAAAAAATAAAATCAGCCACTGTTTCCCCATCTATTTGCCATGAAGTGATGGGATCGGATGCCATGATCTTAGTTTTCTGAATGTTGAGCTTTAAGCCAACTTTTTCAGTCTCCTCATTCACTTTCATCAAGAGGCTCTTTAGTTCTTCTTCACTTTCTGCCATAAGGGTGGTGTCATCTGCATATCTGAGGTTATTAATATTTCTTCCGGCAATCTTGATTCCAGCTTGTGCTTCTTCCAGCTCAGCGTTTCTCATGATGTACTTTGCATATAAGTTAAATAAGCAGGGTGACAATATACAGGCTTGACGTACTCCTTTTCCTATTTGCAACCAGTCTGTTGTTCCATGTCTAATTCTAACTGTTGCTTCCTGACCTGCATACAGGTTTCTCAAGGGGCAGGCCTGGTGGTCTGGTATTCCTGTCTCTTTCAGAATTTTCCTCAGTTTATTGTGATCCACACAGTCAAAGGCTTTGGCGTAGTCAATAAAGCAGAAATCGACGCTTTTCTGGAACTCTCTTGCTTTTTCGATGATCCATTGGATGTTAGCAATTTGATCTCTGGTTCCTCTGCCTTTTCTAAAACCAGCTTGAACATCTGGAAGTTCATGGTTCACGTGTTGCTGAAGCCTGGGTTGGAGAATTTTAAGCATTACTTTGCTAGCGTGTGAGATGAGTGCAATTGTGTGGTAGCTTGAGCATTCTTTGGCATTGCCTTTCTTTGGAATTGGAATGAAAACTGACCTTTTCCAGTCCTGTGGCCACTGCTGAGTTTTCCAAATTTGCTGGCATATTGAGTGCAGCACTTTCACAGCATCATCTTTCAGGATTTGAAATAGCTCAACAGGAATTCCATCACCTCCACCAGCTTTGTTCGTAGTGATGCTTTTTGAGCCCCACTTGACTTCACATTCCAGGATGTCTGGCTCTAGGTGAGTGACCACACCATTGTGATTATCTGGGTCATGAAGATCTTTTTTGTACAGTTCTGTGTATTCTTGCCACCTCTTCTTAATATCTTCTGCTTCTGTTAGGTTCATACCATTTCTATCCTTTATTGAGCCCGTCTTTGCATGAAATGTTCCTTTGGTATCTCTAATTTTCTTGAAGAGATCTCTAGTCTTTCCCATTCTATATTTTTCCTTTTCTCCTTTGCTTTTCACTTCTCTTCTTTTCCCAACTATTTGTAAGGCCTCCTCAGACAGCCATTTTGCTTAGGCATTATTTTTTGTTTTTTGTTTTAATTAATTCTTACCGGCATATAGTTGATTTACAATGTTGTATTAGTTTCAGGTATACAGCAGGATGAATTCTCTATATGTACAAATATCCTCTCTTTTTTCAGATGCTATTCCCGAGTAGGTCATTACAGAGAATTGAGTAGAATTCTCTGTGCTTTATAGTAGGCTCTTATTATTATTCTGTGTTGCATACAGTAGTGTGTATATGTCAACCCCCATCTCCGAATTTATCCCTCGTACTAAAAATAGGACTATCATATAATCCAGCCTGGAGAATCCCGTGGGCAGAGGCGCCTGTCAGGCTACCATCCATAGGATTGAAGAGTCATTCACGACTCAGGGCCTAGCAATTTATGATCCAGCCATCCCCCTCCCGGGCATGTATCTGGAGAAAACTATAATCTGAAAATATAAGTATACCCCAGTGTTCGTATCCGCACTATTTCCGATAGCCATGACATGGACGCAGCATAAATGCCCATCAACAGAGGAGTGGATAAAGAAGATGTGTTGTGTGTGTACGTATGAAAATACACACACAGATGCAGTGAAGTGTTTAGCCATGAAACGTAGGCGTTGTAATGCCAGTGCTGTTCTCATTGTTGTTTTCTGTATCTCCTTACCCCTGCTCTTGTCACTGAAACGGCCCCCTATGGGGGGTGCCTGCCTAGACCCAGCACCTGTGGAGGCATCTCGGACTCTGCAGACACTAGATACACTTCCCCTCACTCTTGCCCTGCCTCAGCCCTCTGGGATCTGCTGCAGTGAAGATTTAGCAGCTGGTGATGGGTGATTCTTGACCTGTCTTCTCCCTCCCCCAGTATGACAGCTAAAATTAGGGCTGGGGATGTCAATGAGTCTTCTCCAAAGAACTGGGCTATTTACAGCTAAGTGGGAAGACATCCTTGATTGAGTGTGTCCCTATCTGTAAATCGGAGTTCAAGAAGAAAATCAAAAGCAAGCCACAGGACTTGAGATAAAGAATATGGCCCCGGGGCTCCATACACTGCATACACTTCATACATCTGGGCTGTGTGTCCCAGATGGCGGGAACGCCAGGGCTGTGATGCACTGCCCGCCTCTCCCCCTCCCTGCCCCGAAACACACACACCTTCCTTCCGGGTCAGAGCCGACGCTGCACGGTCCCTCTCCTCCCTACTGTTGCTCATGGCCAGTCTTTCTCCTCCTCCTCCGCCTCGTCTGTGTTCTGGATCTGTTTGCCTCTTTGTTTCTTTTCATCTCTTTTTTTTTCCCCCTCTCCCCTTTCCTCTCTTCTCTCCTCCCTCATTTTTCACTGCATTCTTCTCATTCCTCCGTCGTTTTTTTTAAATTAATTTATTTATTTTAATTGGAGGCTAATTACTTTACAATATTGCAGTGGTTTTTGGCCACACATTGTCCATCTTGTTTTTTGTTCCCTTCTGCGTCTCCCGTGGTTTCCTTCTCTGTACTTATTGCCTCTTCTAGCCTCTCCCTTGCCCCAACTCTGCTTTTTCTGACATGTCCTAGCGAACCCTTTCTCCCTACTTTCTTCCCTCTTTCCCGCAATATCTCAACTCTTTGTCAAGCACCAACTATGTGTCTGGCCATGTCCTAGGCGATGGTGACAGAAACCAAACAATTTTTAAAAGCTCTGCCCTCACGCAGCTTGCATTATATCAAAATATAAACATGTTAGATGGTGGGATTTCCTGAATCAAGAGTCAGCAACCTTTGTCTGTAAATGGTGAAGCACTAAACATCTTCAGCTTTGCAGAATATACAGTCATTGTTGGAACTACTTAACGCTACCGCTGTACCTGGAAAGCTCCCACAGACAACACATAAAGGAGTGAACGTACATGTGTCCTAATCAAACTTTATTTCCAAAAATGGTTGCTGGTCCAGATTTCACCAGTGACCTTACAGTTTGCTGATCCCCTACCCTAAACATCCACATCACACAGGTAGCCCGTAGGACTGGTCCAGGAAGCGTGAATGCAGTCCCACGATGTTTTGTGAAATGAATCTGATCTCATGCCGTACATGCTCTTGCTGTCTAAGGGAGCCTCTTTGTCAGAGTTCTGTGTTGGGTCAAGTAAATAACTATTCAATCCATCACTTGTTTAGGTATTTGATAGCATTAACTAATGAGGTAGTTGGATGCGGTAGCTTCCCACTTGTCCGAATTTCACCTTTATTAAGGAGAGATGGCGCTAGCAGAGGACCCTGGACTCACAGTCAGGAGATGGGTAGTGAAGTCCGTAGCCCCGCCACTCACTCAGTCACTGACCCTTGGCCAGTAAGTGCTCTCCTGGGGCCTCAGTTTTCCTAAGTTTTGTGAAACAAGGATATGTATAACTCCTGTCATCGAGTCTGAAGTTCATTCTAGTCTAACCTACATTTAGGGACTGAACACCCTGACTCAGCATGCTTCTGGGCAGCGTAGGAAACAGGACCTGGGCTCCCAGCCCCACGGTGGTCGTAACCTCCTTGGAGGGGGAGGCAGCTGCCACAGAGGCGTGATGCTGATGAGGGTGAGCGCGTGTGTAACGAAGGTCCAGATGAGAAGCGCAGATGGCGCGTCCAGCCCCAGGCACAGTGCCGAGCAGGAGGCAGAGCGGTACAGCTGCCGCTGATTCCAGCAGCGCGAGCGCCCGGCGAGGACCTCCCAGCCCAGGTCTGCGCAGGTGCGATGGGGCCCTGGGCAAGCCTCTCTGGCTCTCTGGTTGCTCAGCCAGTTCTAGAAACCATGTTATCTCATTCCCAACTGCGTGCACTTTCCTCTAAGCTTCGGTGCTCAGTTCCCCAGGAAAGAGAACCAGGGTGCATGAATGCACCCTGGTTTTACTTATTTTTTCTTCTAGTTTCTTGGTTTAATCTGATGGTCCTTAAGCTAAGATTTTCTATTGTGATAAGAACACTTGAATTGTAAGCAAAGCTTTGTATGGATGTATGAGTTACTTTTCCTTTTTTTTTTTTTTTTGGCCGCATAGCCTGTGGGGTCTTTGTTCCCCAGCCAGGAATCAAACCTGCACCCCTTGCATTGGAAGCCCAGAGTCTTAACCACTGGACAGCCAAGAAAGTCTGATGTATGAACATTTTTCGTTTTGATTTTCCCCTGCCAACACACACACACATAAACAGTATACACACACACTCAGAGTTGAATCATGTTTTAGAGTAAGTGGACAGGTAAGGGAAAGTTCAAGCCATATCTACAGAAAAGGAGGCCTTTGGGGATTGAGGGAAGGCGACCGTTCTGAAATATAACCTGAGAATGTCCGGATAGAGCAGAGACTCCAGGAAATGGGAACGGAGCAGAGTGAAAGCTGAACATCAACAGAAGGGTTCCCACTGAGTGTGGAGCAGAGACGCACTTGGTGCCCTGGGGGTGGGGATGAGAGATGCCAGGAGCTGGGCAGAGTCAAGCTCTGGATCTGAGAATGATGGCTGCTGGGCTGCGGAAATAAGCAGGGGCCATGCCTTGGCCACTGGGGCACCCATCCCGTCCTTTACCCAGCATTTCTCACCACATCACGGGGTTTCAGAATCAGCACTCCGGGGTCCAGATCCTTGCTCTGCTGTTCCCTAGCTGTGTGGCTTGGGCTGAGTCACTTTCCTTCTCTGAGCCTCAGTTTCCCCTGGGTAAAGGAAGACCAGTCTGGGGTTAGCCCTTCTACTCTTCCTTAGGCTTTTTGCAGGGCTTAAAGGAAGGAAAGTGTGAAAAGACATGCTTAGCAGTGCATACCTACCACATGATCAGTGTTCACGAAACGGTAATCCGTTAAGCACAGCAAATGAGTGGCTTGAGCTAAAGCATAGCTCCATGGCCTTTTTCCAGTGTGTTGGTCTGCAAGTTGGTCTTGCTTCTGGTGGGGGGAGAAAACATTTTGGGTTAGAACATAGACTTGGTGGGTCTGGCCTCTGGGGATGCTGTGACATGATTTTCTTCCTTCCCATCCTTGTCCCTTGCTAAGGACAGCCTCTTGCTCTGCGACATCTGCGGGTGTCCTCTTCCAGCCTGCAGGTTGCGCCTCTAGGACCTGCTGCTCAGAAAAGAGTAAACACTAAAGACAGATCGATTGGTGTTTAATCATCCTGTAAGGCTCTGTAGCTAGAGTAACCTGGGAAGAGTGCTGCAAACCCAGGCTGTGGAGGGGACTTGGAACAGATGATCCTGGTATCTGGGGTGCGTGTGGGGGTGCCTCAGAGAGAGAAGCAAGTCTCCAGGGTCCTTATTTCTGTCAACCTCCTCTGTCCAACTGACCTACTCTCCCTTCCAACAGGGACCCCTACTAAGGACAGAATGACTGGAGCTTAAGACAAAGGATTAGATGGCAGCCCCAGAGAGGAAAGCGTCAGAGCTCTCGATGCGTTTGTCAGTCATCCTGGAGTGTGGAGCTGGGCAGAGGGAAATCGGGGCAGGCTAGGACAGGGTGGAGTGCCAGGGAGAGGTGGTGCCCGTGAGCTTGTGCGAAAAGGAGGGAGGCAGGAACAGAGGAGGAGGAGCCACACAAGAGAATGTAGTGACACTACCGGAGGGCTTAAACCTGGGCCTCTGATCCTGGGTGCACCCTTGTTTGACTCTGAGGACTGAGCGAGACTCCAGACCTCAATTTCCTATCTGTCAATCAATGAGGTAGAACTTGATGCCCTCTAAGTTTCCAGTAATACCAGTCATGATGGAAACTTAGGCACACGAAGGGAGAAAGAGGCGAAGCAAAGCAAAGCCATGCCTGGTTGATTGAATTCTCTCTGTCCGTGTCTGTGCTCTTTATACAAACCATCTTATAGAATTCCCAGTACTACCACAGGCAGGGATTGTGTCTGTATATTCGGCTTCGTCGGGTCCTCGCTGCACCAGGTCAGGTCTGCCCTTGTGGACACAGGCTCTCTAGTTGTGGGGGAAGGACTCTAGAGACCTGGAGCTCAGTAGTTTCTGCGAACGGGCTTGGTTGCTCTGGGGCATGTGGGATCTTAGTTCCTCGACCAGGGACCGAAACCATGTCCCCTGTGTTGCAAGGGGATAAGAGTTCTTATCTACTGGGCCACCAGGGGAGTCCCAAAGGACTTTTTTCTTCTTTTGGTGATACCAAACTCCCAGTGGGATCTCAGTTCCCCAAACAGGAATCAAACTCATGTCCCCTGTAATGGAAGTGCAGAGTCCTAACCATGGACCACCAGGGCAATTCCCGGGAAGGGACTGTTTTTTCCTCTGTTTTTTCCACTATGGAAACCGGGACTTAGAGAGGTTACTTACTTGAGATTACCACCAGGTAAGGGGAGCTGATATTTGGAATTAAGTTCTTTGATCTCAAAATCCGCTCATATCATTATATGATTGAGATGATGCCTGTGCAGTGCATACCACAGCAGTAGATACGTACTAAGGAGACGGGGCAGGTTCCCATGTCTGTGCTGGTCCTGAAAGTCTGACCAGACCCCTGGGAATATCCTGGTGTAAACTCTGTAACCCTCCAGAGAGCATCAGCCCGGGAGGAACTAGGACCAAAACTGGGGATGGTCAGAAGTATCTCGGACGCTGAGAAGTTACTGCAGTATCCGCTGGAGGGGCGGGGGGAGGGGCAGCCACCATAAGGACCACCCTCCCAGGGCCCCACCATCACTGGGGGTCCTGGTATTTGACCAGGGAGGAAAAAATATGTGACAAAGAGATCTTCCAGTGCTGTGCTGGTTCCAACCCATAGCAGTTGTGAGAGCCAGTATTACTCATCATTTCTAGCTCCGCTGTGGGTGATGTCACATTGGTAGCTTATAAGCAACTGTGGAAGAAGTATCTGTACCAGGGGCATATTACCAAGCAGTGCAATGCAAGCTTCCCTTTCCTCCTCAGAGCCCGTTGTTAAATAAGTAAGAAATAAGCTATTAATATTGCACAAGCCAGAGGGCACAAACTTTTCTTCTAGAAATAGTCTGGGCAATCCAGAATCTTTCCCAGAGGACGGAGCACTAGATCTGGAACAAAGCACATTTGGACTCAGAGCATCTCTCTGCAGAAACAGAAGACAAGGTCAGCTGGGGAGGCTGGATATTTAGGGCCTGCGTAGGAGGATGGAGACTCTGGTGTTACCCGCTTGAAGGATCGCTGAGTCCTAGGATCTGGGTCAGGTCAGAGCTGACAGTGGGTCAGGTGTCCTCAGCTGTGTGGTTCAGAAACGCTGTCAGAACAGGGTAGTTCTCTGACCTAATTAAACCTCAGAATCACTGGGAAAACTTAAAAATAATAATAATAGTTCTAAATACTTATCTCAGACACATTATATGGGAATATCTGGCCAAGGGATCTGGTATAAAATTCTCTTTCAATTGTAATTTTTGGCCAGATTTGAGAAAAAGCACTGTACAGTTCCCCTGACATATTATCTCATATTCCATGCCTGTTCTTATTCTGGCGTTACCTCCCGCTGGTTGTATCCCCCTTTTCCCATGTCAGGAACGTGACTTCCCATTCTAAGAGGAATGACAACTTAGAGTGACCATTTATTGTTGCTTTTGTGCCAGGTCTGTTGAATATTCACTAATGATTCTGTGTGATCTTTTACTGTCCTTGTCTCTCTATGCAGAAGAATGATAGTAAAACCTGGCAGAGGAATTTCTCCAAGGTCTTAGAGTCAGTGAATGACAGGATGGAGTCTTGAGCCTCACTCCACTTGCTCCCCAAGTCCGGTGTCACCATACCACTGTCTCAGACTCTAGGAGCATCTCACAGACTTTTAAACGCTTTCCCTCTTGTCATAACTCTTGCCCTGTGTGTGCATGCTCAGCCACTTCAGTCGTGTCTGACTCTTTGTGACCCCATGGACTGCAACCCGCCAGGCTCCTCTGTCCATGGGATTCTCCAGGCAAGAATACTGGAGTGGGTTGCCATGCCTTCCTGCAGGGGATCTTCCCAACCCAGGGATTGAACCTGCATCTCCTGTGGCTCCTGCATTGTCAGGCGAGTTCTTTACCTCTGAGCCACTGGGGAAGCCCCGTTCTTGCCCGGGTAGTTAGCTGTTTGTGATCTGTGATAGACAGATACCTTCCTCTGCAGGCTGTGCAGGCTTTCTAGAGATATTCTGGTTTCTCTCATGAAGAAACAAGATCGGAAGCTTGGATTTTTCGTACTGAAAGAACAGTAAAATGCAGAAATCTAGCTTTGATCTATGCCTGCATTTGGCCCTATTTGACAAGATGCGAGAGGAAAGTATGCATTCAGAAATTGTTATAGGCTCATAAACCCCCATCTAATGTCTCTCTTCTCTCCCTTCCCTCAAACCTCAGAGAAAACAGACATTGGTTTGTTGTTGCCATTGTTCCGCTCTTAAAGGTCCCTCCCAGACTAACTGTCCCCAAGCTGCAGACATCAAGCGGGCTTGGCAAACAAGGGTTCCTTGAATGCGTAGAGGAAGCCAGACAACTTCAAAAACTCCCTCCCCAAGCTCATGACGGTCCCTGAAATACTGCTTAAATTGTTCTTCTTTCTCCTCCTCCTTAGTGATGCCAGCCAGCTCAGCACCTGACCGCCTGGCGTCCACGGGAGGGAGGCGGCTGTCAGAAATCAAATGGGAGACCAAAGGCGATAAAGCAAACATGTCGTTTTAGTTGCTTACACTGGCGAGGAGGAATAATCAGTCTCCCTTGCTTTCTTGTTTTTCAACTAGACTCAGCAGGATTCCCCCCACCCCTTTTCCTTCCACTGAGGTATTGTGACTCCTTGCTTCCCTCCCAAGCATGAGCACTCTGTCATTCACTTTCCCTTGCAATCCTGTGGGCCGGCGAGGTTCTCCTCCCCTGCAAAACTCTTTCCCAAATTTAGAGCTGAAACTGCTAACTGTGTGCCCAGTGCATTATGAGATGCTTGTATGCACAACCTTATGTAGCCCTGGCTGTTAGTTTAGGTGACCTTGGACAAGTTAGTTGACTTTCCAGGTTTCAATTTCTTTTTCTAAACAATGAAGGTGAGGGGACTTCCCTCACAGTTCAGGGATTAAGACTCTGAACTTCCACTGCAAGGGACATGGGTTCAATCCCAGGTCAGGGGACTAAGATTCCACATGCCACATGGTGAGGCCAAAAAAAAAAAATTTCTTTTTTCATTTATTTTTATTAGTTGGAGGCTAATTACTTTACAATATTGTACTGGTTTTTGCCATACATTGACATGAATCAGCCATGGATTTGCATGTGTTCCCCATCCCGATCCCCCCTCCCACCTCCCCCCCCAATAAATAAAATGGAGGTGAGAATCCCACTCTGCAGGATTTGCGTGATAATCCGACAGGTCATATGTCACTAGTGAAAGTGTTCGTCGCTCAGTCGTGTCCAACTCTTTGTGGCCCCATGAACTGTAGCCCACTAGGCTCCTCTGTCCATGGGATTCTCCAAGCAGGAATACTGGAGTGGGTTGCCATTCTGTTCTCCAGGGGATCTTTCTGTCCCAGGGATTGAACCCATTTCTCTTGCATTGCAGGCAGATTCTTTACCATCTGAGCCACCAGGGAAGCCCTATGTCACTAGAGTACAAGGTATATGAATGAAGATAATTTGAACAAGGCTGGGAAGGGTGAATTGACTCAGATCAAGAGAGACTTTGTCAAGTTCATTTATCTCTGTGTTCATTGAATCAGCTAACGTTTACTAAGTGTCTAATGGTGTTGAGACTGTATGCTGAGGATAGGGTGTAGAGTGGCAAACAGACCAATCAGGGACTGCCCTCGTGAATCTTGCCAGAGAGAAATGCAGAGAGAAGGAGGACCTCCCAAATAAATACATGAAGGTATGTATCATGTCACACTGTCAGACGTGCCACCGAAGAAAATATAAGGGGGACATCCTATCGTGGGGAAAGTCATGAAAGGTATCTTTGAGGAACCCATAGTAATGCTGGACCCTAATGATAGCTGGCAGGTGGCCATGTGCTTAAGAAAACCCATCTCCAAGTGAGCAGGAGAGAGCCTGAACTTGAACCTACGTGAAATGGGGAGTGCCGGAAGGTTTTGGAAGAGAGTTGCATCATCCTGTGCCTGTTTTAAAAAAGATCACTCTCTCCACAGTGGAGGAAGAACTGAAGGGGGACAGACCAGTATAAAGCAGGCTGTTGAGGTAGTGGTGGGGGCCCTCTGGGGGAGCGTGTGTTGGAGTAGCTGCTGGGGATGTGTTAAAATACAGTTAGAGTCAGTGACCCATTGGCTATAAGGTGAGCCTGTGAGGACTGCCGGAGACAAGGGCTGGATTCTGGTGTGGGGGCTGGAGAGCATCACAGAACCAGGGAAGCTGGGAGCGGCAGGCTTTGGGGGCCGGGGGAAGGGATGAGCTCGCAGAGCTGCTGCCTTGGGGTGCACGCAGGACATCCAGATGCAGACACTGCCAACCAGCTCTGCGCCCGGGAGAGGTCTGATGGGGGAGAAGGAGTAGGAGTCAGCATTCCGTGGCTATGCATCACTTTCTGTTTCTGCTTAGCGAACGAACTTAGCAGCTCCAAACAACACATATTTATTATCCCGCAGTAGTTCTGCCGCTCAACAGTCCAGTTTATGTTACTTTCAGGCTCTTTACTCAGAGTCTCAAATCGAGGCGTCGGCTTAGAGCTTTGATCTCAGCTGAGGCTTACGGCCTTCTTCCAAGCCCAGGTAGTCATTGGCAGGATTTGTTTCCTGCGTGACTGACATGCCTGCTCTGTAGCTGCTGTGGGCAGGACCATTCCCAGTTCTTACAGGTCACGCCCATGGCTGTTCACAGCATGGCTTCCTCAAGGGCTGCTGGAGAGCATCTCTTTAGACTCATTTAATTTGGCCAGACCCACCCAGGGTAAACTCCTATATGATTAACTCAGTCAGCTGCTTCTGGACTTTAATTATATCTGAAAAGAATCCTTTCAGTTTTCTCAGATAGCATCATTTAATCACAGAGTGATATCCCATCATATTTACAGATCCAGCCAGGTTTAAGAAGAGGGGATGTGCAGAAAGTGTATAGGGCATGGGAGAATCTTGCAGGTCATTGAAGAATTCAGAGCTCCACTAGATGGTAAATGAAGATGCAAGAGGAATTGGCTGTGCTAGGAGGGGATGTAGGCTGGAAACAGAAGAGTTCCAGGGTGTTCTGCTCAGTCATGGATTCTAGGTTGAAAATGTCCTTCTCTCAGCATCTCAGGTACAATCAAACCACCTGGCGCTCTATGGGGAGGAAACAGATGCCCCAGCTCTGAGGCATTTGTCATGAGAGCAGCTTAGAGGCTGGGGAGCATACGGATTCAGGGGAGATCTGAAACTCACTCAGGTTCACCGAGTCAAACCCATTCTATGCTGGCCTGGAAAAGGACTTTTCCTTCATGGCTTCTGTTGAGCAAATTTGCTAACCATCTGTCTCTTCTAATTAGAGTAGATTCGGGGGAAAGTGTAGTCAAGTCTTGTTCTTGCCCTCGGATGCTGGAAAGTCTCTTTGGCTCTCCATTCATTCAGCTAGGGTGTAGTGTTTGAATAAATTATATCTGAGGCCTCCTCAAGCTCTGAAATGCTATGCTCTGATTCATTGAACACACATTATAGATTTCAGGAACAGCATGGCTCTCTTGGAAATCAGGGGTTAATAAGACATAAGACATGTTAATAAAACATGACTTCAGAGAATTCCCTGGTGGTCCAGTGACTAAGGGTCTATGCTTTGATTACAGAGGCTGTGGGTTCAATCCCTGGTCAGGGAACGAAGATACTGTATGCCATATGGCTTGGCCAATAAAAAAGAACATGGTTACAGCCTTTGAGATGCTCCTCCTCTGGCCGTTATCCATGGAAAGAGTCAGTACCACTGACTCCTAAGCTCATCTCTCCACTGTAAAAATGCTCAAGGAACTGAGATGCTTCAACAACTTTGGGAATGGTATGCTTATTGTTTTGTTTTGTTTTGTTTTAATCATTTTTCACCAGTGTAGAATCATGTAATAATACTAGTAGAGGAAAACAAAAACAAACAGGAACCTTCTAGACCAAAGAGCTTATTTCATTTTTCTCATCCTCATTTGAATATATTTTTCTCATCATTGCAACTGTAATCAACATACATATTTGCATTTGTTTTTTTTTTACTCAACATTGTATTATGACCATATTTTTTCCATGACACTACTCATTTTTCATGATGCTCTAAACCTGAAGATACTCATTGTAGCATAAACTGAAATATTGAAAAATTAGAATGAGCCTGAATGTCCAACAATAGGAAAATGGCTAAGTAAATTACAGTGCATCAACTTGATGGAATATTATGCAGCCAGATAATTGTTGAGAATGATTTTTTAAGAAGGGCAGAATTCATAAACCACAGTGATTACTTCTGAGGACAAACATAACAGTTCATTTAAAAAATATATGTGGGTGAATAATGTTTATCATTAATACTCTGCCTGTTCTCTAAAGGAATTTCAATTGAGTGTTTTTGCTAGAGGTAATTGTACCAGTGTGCAATGCTTAAGTTCTTTAGAAATAAACAGGTGGTTGTGAATGTTTGCAGAGTGATCTTGCGAAGATCAATTTAACCCACTGGCTTCTGTTTTCTTCAGCTCTGTAAAGTCATAATTGTAGTTCCTTCTTCTAAGAGTGGTTTTGAGATTGAAATGGAACAATGCAAGTAAAGCACTTAGCACAGTTCCGGGAAAATGCTAGGTGATGGATAAGCTTGCCTATTTCTTTATACACTAGGATAAAGTAACTAGGTCAGACCATCTCCAAAGTTCACTTGGAATCTTGGAAACTGTTGTCTATCCCTCTCCCCTTATTCATTCAAACCAATGTGTGTCTGGTCTTGGGATCCCTGGAGGCATGAATGCAATTCATCTTTATCTAATGGAGTAGAATAAAGAGGATAAAGAAGAATCAAAATTAAATATCCAGGTAGAACAGATCCTGGATCATGAGAATGATCTCTTTGTACTCTGTCCTTGGATGGTGTTTCGAGTAAAGTTACTTTCCTTTTTTAGCATGGTTCCCAACCCTATGTATGTAGGTAACATGTTTGGGTTTTTAAAACAGATACCTACCTTTGGGTTTCAACCCAGAGTTTCATTTAGTAGGTTTGAGGTGGAACCTGGGCATCTCTGAGTTTTGATCAAAGCTCTTCTGTTGGTGAGACTGGTGATCCATACACTCAAGGCATGTTCAGTCTGGCAGAGTGACCAAGATATAATGGAGAATACCAGATCCGCCAAATTCAGTGGCCTCTGTTTCTGCCTATAACCTTTCAATAATCACATAGATTGATTTATTTATTTTCAGCTGCGCTTGGTCCTCTTTGCTGCCTGTGGCCTGTCTTTGGTTGTGATGCAGGGGCTTCCCCCCGAGGCGGTTTCTGGGTTCCAGAGCACAGTCTCCGGAGTGCGCAGGCCCCACTAGCTGGGCATGTGGGCTCAGAAGTTGCAGCGGGCTTTTGAGCATGGACTCAGTAGCTGTGGTGGACGGGCTTGGCTGACACGTGGCTTATGGGATGTTCTTGGATCAGGGATCGAACCTGTGTCCCCTGCATTGGCAGGCAGATGCTTAACCAATGGGCCACTAAGGAAGCCCCAGTCAAACAGATTATCATTTTATGATGTCCTCTTGGCTCTACAATTCTGTGATTCTAATTGAAGAATACTTTCTGTTTTGTTTTTAGCAAATGTAAGGTAACATACTATTAGTTGTGTGCTAATAATGGCTGAGGAGGTTTAGAGTGAGATGTTGGATACATGGGGTCCAAAAATCAAAGCTGGCTGTACAGAAAATAACAATCTTGAAACAAATCTAAAGAAATAGATTTCTTTCTGATAGAGAAACTGGACACAAGGAAAAGAGAGACTCTGCCTGTCTCCAGAAAAATCTCTAGCACGTATTCCATCACTTAAATCCAAGGTGATTTCAGTTCACATGACTAATACTGGAAGCCTGCTCTGCGGGCCGTGGGGCTACAGAGGCAAGTGACACATGGTCTTTGCCCTGTGCGTCACACAGTCCAGTGGGGAAGGGATCAGATGGGCAATTACAGTAGAATGAAAAAGGCTATGATAAAGGCTGGTGATGAATCCCATGATGGCACAGAGAAAGAACACCTGACCAGCTTGGTGGGAACAGGGCAGAAATGCTGGCATGGGAAATATTTAGGCTGAGTTCTGAAAAACAGGATGGAATTGTTGAAGGGAAAAAGGTCAGAGAAGACTATTCATACGGAAGGGACGATGAATAGAGTGGGATCAAGCAAAATGCCTGGCATACTGTAGGACCTCAAAATAATTCCTGTTGAAAACAAGAAGAAGGAAGGATACATCTGCTTAGTTTCATTGAAATATAAACTCTCAGGAGCAGAGAGCTAGAGATGACACTGGCCGGGTGCTTTGGACTTCATCATGATGACAATGGGAAGTCATCAAAGGATTTCAGCAAAGAGGTGATGTTTTGATGTGTGGTAGAAAGGTCACTCTAGCTTTTGTAGAAGCTGGGAAAGAGGGGAACAGGGATGGGGTGAGAGGGAGCAGGTAGGAGACTATTGCAATAATTCAGGTGAGAAGTGACACTGTCTGGCTTAAGGCAGGGGCGGTGGGGATGGAGAGCATCTCCTTCATTACAGGATGTAGTCAGAGGCCACACCCACCTACCTGCCTCATGTGGTCCAGCCTGTCACCATGGCAACAGCCTCTTTAACATCTCTGGCCAGAGGGAGTGATAACAACTCTTACATCTGTTCCTGGAGGTCCTGCCTCTGTTTTTCTTTTTTTTTCTTCTTTTTTCCCCTTTGATTGTATCTGATCCAGCCTCACTGGGTAATTGAGTGTTTGAGAGTGAAAAATTATCTCAGCAGCTTGGCCCTTATCTTGACAGCGAAGCAGCACTTTTAATTTAATTTTGTTCGGAGACGCATGGGTAACAAATTTCACTAATCGCCCGGCTGTCGCCTTCCGCATGGTAACGAGCCGTTTGTTACCAGGCAGCCCAGCGTAAATACTTGTGGGGGAGCAGTTGGGGGACAGAGACAGGGGCTGGGGAGGAAGGAAGGGACAGCTGCAATCAATATTAGCTAGGCTGGGGCTGCCATCCATTGTGGAATCAGAGATGGGAACCCAACTGTGAAACAAAAAGAGAGAGGCTTGAGTCAGATTCACCAGAGCTCTTGGCCTTGCTCTGCCTCTTTCTGTGTGGGTGCAACCTTGAGCAAGCGACTTCACTCTCTGCATCTCGAGTGTCCTATCTGAAGGTGTGGGTGCTAATCTTCCCTACCCACTGGGTTGTGAGATTTAAATGATGAACAATACAATAAGTTTATATAACGCCAAGCATTATGCCATGATATTTTCAGTGCAGGTAAGGACTTAAAGGAAAAGTTCTAGTCCCTCCCCTACATCTGATGTTTAAATTTCTTTCAGATCATCAGCTCCAAACTGTTGGCCAACTTTTGCTTCTTCTCTCTGGATGCAGGGAGCTCACTCACTATGGAGGCAGCCAGTGGCTCTGACTCTCAGAACTGTCTTGCTTCACTGGCATGAAATATGCCTCACTCAAGATTTCTTCCTTACCGTAGCCCCAGTTCTGCCCCTGGACCCCTGCAAGGAGTAGATTTGCGACCTCCTTGCTAAATACGCTCCCTCCTGCCCAGATTTGGATTGTTTTTCTTGCATCCCAAGTGGCTCAGTGGTAGAGAATCCAGCTATCAATGCAGGAGATGCAGGTTCCATCCTTGGGTTGGGAAGATCCTCTGGAGGAGGAAATGGCAACCTGCTTCAGTATTCTTGCCTGGAAAATTCCAAGGACAGGGGAGCCTGGCGAGCTACAGTTCATAGGGTCACAGAGAGTCAGACACGACGGAACGACTAGGCACACACGCACATCCAGATAAGAATACCCAGAAGAAATCGGTGCTAGAAAAGCCCTTATAAGTCATGTGGCACAACTTTGCATTTTACATATGGGAAAACTAAGGCCAAGAGAGAAGAAAATGCATTTTAAAAGAGCTGTCATTTATTGAGCATCCATTAGGGGCCGAGCACTTTACCTGTGTTCTCATTTAGTCTTTGCAATGCAAGATCTTTTTCTGCCTTTGTAGGTGAGGAAATTGAAATACAGAGAGAAAAAAGCAGTTCGCTCAAGTCACAGTTTAAATAAGCATCACAGTGCAGAGATTTCAGCTCACATCTAACTCCAAAGCCTGCAAGCTTCTGTGTTGTAGTTTTGGTCTCAAACTGCACAGCAAGTGAGCAGTAGAGACGGAACCAGAAATGAGGGTCCCTGGTTTTTGGTCATACAGCCAGACTAGAAAAGGGTGCCTCCCCAGGGATTGCTGTGGAAAAGGCGGCACAGTTTCCCACCCTACCCTCTGCAGTGGGTGGGAACCAGAAAGCAAAGGAGACCCAGAAAGCAAAGGAGACCATGAAAAAGCTGAAAAGCTAGCCAGTCAGTCTGTTCCTTCCCCTCCTCCCTGCCCCCGCCAGACGCCAGCCGCTGGATCCTTGGATCTGGATTTATGAGCCGTCTTGGTGTCTCTCTTTCTCTCCATCCTAGAGGGCCTGACTCTTCCCTCTCTCAGCTAATTAAAAACCCCAGCCCCGGCTGCCAGCCTTGGATCACAGGCTGCTGGGCAGAGGCGTTGACGCTGCTCTGATAAATCACCCCCGGGGGCTGCGGGAGGCTGGAGCCTTTGTCAGAGGGATTGAGCTCTGGGCTCAATCCAGGGCTCCTCTGGGACACTTGGGGACTGCTACAAATGGACCATGTCCGCCCCTACTCACCCCAGAAGGGGCTTCATTAGAAAATAAGGAAGTAGGGATTGCCCAAAGCTGATGAGGTACGCGAAACACCAGTCATCCTTTGCAAGCATCTGTTGAATCATGTCATTCCCTCATATACCTGTGGCGGCGCCCTCTTGGCCTTCGTAATCACTTCTCCACTTCTTAGCCTGTTGTGGGGTGAGGTGTAGGAGGCATGGGAAGCCCTGACTTTGGAGATGGACAGACTGAATGTAGATCCTGGCTCTGCTGTTTCCTCACCCTAAATATGTTACTCAACCCCTCTGTGTTTCATGTTCTTCACTTATGAACTAGAAATTAAAAACTGCATATTCACAGATAGGTATACATGTGTGTGTATATACATATGCGGGACTCACTGAGACACTGTGTATGCAGCCCTTAGCGTCATCTCTGGCATTCTGCTTTATCATCCTGTCCCTGCAGTTGCAGCTATCCCCACCCACCCTTTTTCCTTTCTTCCTTTCCTGTTCTGATTGCCATTGAAAGTGTTAGTCGCTTGGTTGTGTTTGCAACTCTTTGAGACCCCATGAACTGTAACCTACCAGGCTCCTATGACCATGGAATCGTCCAGGCAACAATACTGGAGTGTGTAGCTGTTCCCATCTCCAGGGGATCTTCCTGACCCAGGGGTCGAACCCAGGTCTCCTGCATTGCAGACAGATTCTTTACTGTTTGAGCCGCCTGTTACCTGTTGTTAATTTTAGCCAGAGTGGCCTCTAGCCGAAGATTGCATTCTGTCTTCTGCCCAGCCACCCGCAAACACACCCTGCACATCTTCACCTGCTACTGTTTGCTGGTGCAGTTCGGTGAGCCTAGAGTGCCTTGTCAACCCCGCTCCATCTGATAAAGCCAGACTGTCCTGCTAGGTCTGACTGGAATAAATGTCATCAGCTTTTCAGTGCTCACACTGATCCCTCCAGACAGAGCATCCCCATGGCACATTACCTGTATCTCTCTTACCATCTGGTCCTTGTCGCTTCTTTAAAATCGTGGTCGGTCCTGTATGTCTCTGCTCCCCTCTTGTGTGGTGACCAGGTGCAGTGACTTGCTCACGCCTGTATTCCTGGTGTCTGAAATCATGTTTGATTTAGTAGGTGTGCAGTAAATGTTCCCAATTAGAATAAGAATCCCGGATAACCCCACTCCCTATATTGTTAAGGTTTTTCTCCCCCCCCCCCCCCCCGATAGATCAGAAGCTCTGTTACTCATTCTGTTTTTCCTGGTGTGGTGTGACCTCTTGCCCTTCAGTGATGAATAGTGCCCTAAGCCATAGAGCTCACCAGTTTCACGGACTCAAGTCCAATCCTTCAGACTTTCATTTTAGTCTTTAATCCACCAGGGCAGGCTCTGTTCCATTCGCAGCCTCACCTGGTGAAGTCTGGAGGGCTTCCTCCAGTTTCAGATTGCTCTTGCCTTTGTTTCTCAGAGGTGTTTGACGGAGAGAAATTTTATCTCCTCCCCCAGGGTCTTTAGCTGGAGTTACCCAAGTGCGCCTCCCAGTGGTTGTAGACTTTTTTTTTCCTCACTGGGAGCAGGAGCATTTTGTCCAAGCATGCATCCATTTCCTTCTCCAGGGGATCTTCCTGACCCAGGGATCGAACCCAGGTCTCCTGCATTGCAGGCAGACGCTTTAACCTCTGAGCCACCAGGGAAGCCCCATGCATTCATCAGTCACACACTTATGAGTCCTGCGCTGGGTATGCCAGGCATGCTTTGCCCTGTGGTAGGTGCTGGGGACAGAAGATGGATCCAACCTCGTTCCTGGCCCTGGGAAATTTAGTCTGCTGGGGGACGCAGGATACCATTAACACTGAGATATAAAGTCCATTGTGGTACATAGGATGATGGCGGTTCCTGGGGTGTTACAGGAACACAAGAGAGCCTTCCGACCGTGTCTGGAATGGAACGTGGATGATAGGAGGAGCAGAGAGGAGAGTTTTTAAAGGAGAGGAGAGCTTAGAAGATTAGGGGAGATGAACTTAGCGATATCCAGGAGTGGGGTGGAGAAAAGGGTCGGTCAAGGCCCACAGTGCTCCTGGAGGCAGAAAGCTGAGAGGGACACAGGAGTGGGTGGGGGAGATCAACCAAGTTCAATCGGAGAGGGCTGGGGGGCTGGGGGCCTGGGGAAGGAGCAGGATACGAGCATGAGAGCATGCTGAAGCGTCTTCATCGTCAGTGACGAACGTTATCTAACTCCAGTCTTTTATTTCTGCAATCGCCCCGTGTTTAAGCTTTTCCCGCACTGTACTGTCTTTGCCTTTTCTGTTTTCTCACACCTCTCCTGCCTCATCTTCATGTTCCTCCTCTCTTTTCTTCTCCCTCATAGATGTCTTGTTTTACTTCCATCTCTCTATTCCTTCCTCTCCTCTTTTTCCTTCTTTCACATCTTAAGGCTCTTTTGTCTTCCCTGCAAAATCCCCTTAGTGTGTACCTCCAATTAGCTTTTTTGTTTTTGGATACCTAACCCTCCGTCTACTACAGAACAACAGTCAGAAGTCAGGGATCCAGATTCTGCCTCTACCTTGCCAATTGGTTGGAGAAGCCACTTAACTTCTACCTTGATTTCATCCACGGTTTAAAAAAAAAAATGGGTTGTACTGTGTCTGTGCCACCATATTCCACAACTCCAGCGCCACCTTCCTGGGTGCCAGCCTGTAGACCCAGGGGCACTGGGTCCCTGAGATTGTGCTGCAAGGGCCTTGAACAAGATGAGCATCATCTGTTCAAATGGATGCTCCCACTGTCTTTCTCCCCCCACCCCCCGGTCTCAATGTCCTCCCATCTCTTTTTCTCCCCATATCCCTTCTCTCTATTCCTTCCCAGTTCTAACTAGACTGTGAGATGTCTGCATCCAAAGGGAAGCGCTTCCAAATGGGGAAAGTGATCTGTAATTGAAAGATGATGCTTTGGGTAGAAGGCATTTGTTTCCATATGCCCAACATCACGATTCACAGTGTCTCAAACCAGCTGAGACTCAGAAGACTGTATTAGATACGAATTTAGAGGCCTCCCAAGTAGCCGGAAGATGGAAGGAGATAAATTCAAGGATATTCGCTATTTGGGGGAACCTTCCTTCTGGAAAACAATAGGATAATTTTTGTCACTCAGCACATGGATTAGGGGCATCTTGTTGGGGTAGCAGAGAGCCTGGGATTCTGTGTGATATGCTGTTCAAGAGTGTGGACTTGTATGCTATTCTGAAGTTCAAGTCCTGAACGGCACTTGCTGACTGTGCTGCCCCCAACAATTCACTCCTCTTGGAGTCAAGGTCTTAATCTGTGAAACTAGGTGATGCTGTTTTGTCTGAAAGGTGTTACTATCCAGATTAACTGCATTAAGTCATTTAACCTCCTACATATGTTTCAAAGATGAGAGCTCTGAAGCCCAGAGTGATAGAAGTGGGGTGTACGCCAGGTTGACCCCAAAGCTGCCTCATACCTGGGTCTGAAATTCTCTAAGTTTATTTTTTAGTAGACTTCCAGTTAGGAGAGCAGGAAAGGTTAGTGGGGGAAACATGGAGATGGAATGGGGCTTCCCAGGTGGCTCAGTGGTAAAGAATCCCCCTGCCAGTGCAGGAGACGTGGGATTGATCCCTGGGTCGGGAAGATCCCCTGGGGGAGGAAATGGCAATTCACTTCAGTATTCTTGCCTGGAGAATTCCATGGACAGAGGAGCCTGGCAGTCCAAGGTCCATGGGGTCACAAATAGGCACGACTGAGCAGCTAAGCGTGCATGCACACACTCATGGAGATGCAGGAGGTGTTGTTGTTCAGTTGCCCAGTTGTGTCTGACTCTGCGACCCCATGAACTGCAGCATGCCAGGCCTCCTTGGCCCTCACCATATCCCAGAGTTTGCCCAAGTTCATGTTCATTGCATTGGTGATGCCCTCCAGTCATCTTCTCCTCTGCCACCCTCTTCTCCTTCTGCCCTTGATCTTTCCCAGCACCAGGGACTTTTCCAATGAATCATGTTTGTATCCGATGACCAAAATGCTGGAGCTTCAGCTTCAGCATCAATTCTTCCATTGAATATTCCGGTTTGATCTCCCTTAAGATTGACTGACTTGATCTCCTTGCTGTCCAAGGGACTTTCAGGAGTCTTCTCCATCACCACAGTTTGAAGGCATCAGTTCTTTGGCGCTCTGCCTTCTTCACAGTCCAGCTCTCAAAACCATACACGACCACTGGGAAGAGCATAGCCTTGACTATACGGACCTTTGTCAGCAGAGTAATGTCTCTGCTTTTCTACACACTGTCTAGGTTTGTCATCGCTTTCCTGCCAAGAAGCAACTGTCTTCTGATTTCATGGCTGCAGTCACTGTCCGTAGTGACTTTGGAGCCCAAGAAGAGGAAATCTGTCACTACTTCCACCTTTTCCCCTTCTATCTGCCATGCAGTAATGGGACCGGATGTCCTGACTATTTGTGACCCCATGGACTATAGCCCACCAGGCTCGTCTGTCCATGGAATTTTCCAAGCAAGAATACTGGAGTGCATTGCCATTTCTTCCTCTGGGGGATCTTCCTGACCTTGGGATTGAACCCTCGTCTCCTGCATTGCCAGGTGGATTCTTTACCACTGAGCCACCTGGGAAGCCCCGCTGCATCTCCTACCCCCTTACTAACCTTTCCTGCTCCCCTAACCTGAAGTCTATTAAAAAATACTCAGAGAATTTCAGGCTCAGGTATGAGACAGCTTTGGGGTCAGCCTGGTGTAAGCCCATGGTCTTAGATTTTTTTGATATTTAGTCTTAAGCTGGCTCTTTCACTCTCCTCCTTCACCCTTATCAAGAGGCTCTTTAGTTCTTTTTCGATTTCTGCCATTAGAGTGGTATTATCTGCATACCTGAGGTTGCCGTTGTTTCTCCCACCTATCTTGATTCCAGCTTGTGACTCATCCAGCCTGGCCTGTCTCATGATGTGCTCAGTGTGTAGATTAAACCAGCAGGGTGACAGCAGACAGCCCTGTCATACTCCTCTCCCGATCTTGAACCAATCAGTTGTCCCCTACAGGGTCCACACAGGGCCCGTACCATGCAATAGGTATAGGTTTCTACAATTGGAAAGGAAGGAAAAGAACATGGATGAAGTCATGCGTTTATACTCACCCTAACTCTATAGAAATTTCCTAAACACGTGTATGCATGTAGTTGAGTCTGGGGCCCACAGCTGAATCAGATGCAGTATCGTCTAGATGCCCTAGAATTTGCTAGGAGGGAAGGACAAGTAACACAAATAGCAAGCTCCAGACGCTGAGATGAGCTTGATGGCTATGTACACTTAGAACACTCGGGGAGTTGGGATCCATTCTAATCGGAGGTGCAGTCAGGAAGGCTCATCCACAGCCTGGTGGAGACATTAAAAGAGGACCTTAAAAGAGAAGTGAGTCCTCACTGCATGGAAGGGGTGAGGAGGGACATCTCAGGAGGAGGCCAGTGTCAGTTTCCTGTGGTTGCTGTAACAAGTTACCTCACACTGGGTGGCTTTAAACAGCAGAGACACACATTCTCTTACAGTGCTGGAGGCCAGAAGCCCAAGGTCAAGGAGTTGCCCGAGTGAACTTCTTCCGGAAGTTCAGAGGGAGCATCCAGTTCCACGCCTGTATCCTAGCTTCTACTGACTGATGACAGTCCTCGGCATTTCTTATCTTGTAGACACATCACTCCAGTCTCTGCCTCTGTCTTTACATGACCTTCTCCTCTGAAAGTCTCAAATTTCCATCTATATTTGTTTTTTAAGGACTCCAGCCGTTATCAGGATGTAGGACCTATCCTACATCAAGAATGATGTCATCTTGAGATCCTATGCTTAAGTGCATCTGCACATACTTGTTTTTCCAAATAAGATCACATTCTGAGATTCCAGAAGAACATATATATTGGTAGCTACTTTTGAGCTACTTTAAGTGGAAATCAGAGAAAAAGTTCCTAGGTGTTGGGAAGCAACCAGATGGGGTCCTCTGTCGACAACAAGGGGTTCTTGGGAACATCTCAATTAGCTTGGACTCTTGATTCTGGCTGAAACTGGCCACCCCTTCTCTCTAGACCTCAGTTTCCCCATTTTTAATAATAAGGCTCAGCCAAGATGATATTTAACATCTTTCCAGTGTTGATACTCTGGGACCTTGGGACTCAGGCAAAGACTGTTTTGCTGAGTAGAACCTAAAACAGCAATCTGGATGGGAGCTGGACCACAGCAGGTTGGAGAAAACCCTGGCCGTCCCAGCAGCTCTGGCTGGACCGCGATAACAGCTCTCTCACGCCGCTATTACTCTTTAATTGGTATTTGATTTGATTTAACATGATCTTCTGCTTGTAAAACACCTTGAGATGTTTCTGCGTTGTGAGCGCGTCCTGGAAACGCGGCTTTATTGTATTAACAAGTCTCAGCCTGAACATAAAGAGAGATAATTAGAAACAGCAAAGTCCCTTGGCACGCTCAGGGCAGCCAAAAAGCTCTTGGGAAAACAATCCTTTCAGCTGCTTTCATGTATCCGAAAGAGAAAGCTGTTGGAGCAGCCCCAGTGGATAGAAGAGCTTGTTAGGGTCACTTGGCACACTATTTATAGCTCTCAGCCTGCGTCGCCTTTATCCACCTCCTGTGGTCCTGGAGCTCATAGCCCCCTGGGGAAGTTTTTGCTGCAACCCCTAGGAGATCAAGGGAGCAGCCCAGTGGGTGGCCAGCAATTTGTTTGTGAGATCTTTTGGCATGCAGAGTGTGCTTCCTCAAACAAAACAAACACATAAACAGTGGCAAAGTTTCCAGGCCAGCCCACAAAAGTTGGCTTACCTCCTAGTGGATCAAAAAACATCTCAGTACTATAGAGGTGCTCGCCAGGACCCCAGATGAGCCCTAAATGGGTCTTTAGCCTGAAAAAAAAATGTACCTTAAGGGTGACAAGGTTATAAAGTGTGGTTATTTCTAAGAATAGCCCTAGCTGGCACTCTACTGTGCAATGTATTTGAATTAGAACTCTGCCGACATAGCAGGTATGTAGTAAAACCTGTGCAAACTAACATGGTCGGGTTCCAAGGCTATTCCATGAAAAGTATACTTATGCAGAATGCCCTTGAAGTAAGAGAATACAGCAGGGTTGTTTTGCTTCAAAGGCTGCACATAGCATTCTGTCTACCCTCTATCCTGGTGTGCCTGAGCTATGGCGCTGGGAAAAGTGGTGGTTTGTAGCCAAGGCCAGCCCCTCAAAAAGTTACATAGTCTTCCTGCAAACTGATAGGATTATGAATATGGATTCAGTTTCCAGTCTTGTCTCCAAACCTAATTAACCTGTTAGATATGAGAAATATGAACAGCATTACATTCACTACGCATAAATATCCTTTATGAAGCTAATTTTAAAGATATACGTCTTCTATGTTTCCGTACGGTGTGCTGAAAGTGCATGGGCAGGTATGCACGCACATGCACTCACACACACACACACACACACACACACACATTCACGCTCATACACACACCATCACCATTGCTCTGAAGGTGTCAGCATCCACAGACACCCAAGGACATGGCTTGGAGCTTGAGTATAGATTCCATTGACTGTATAGCTCATCTCTCTCTGTTTTTTATAAATACACATCATATTTTTTACTTGAAGTGCAGTTGATGTACAATATTACATAAATTACAGTTGTACAGTGTAATAATTCATGATTTTAAAGGTTATACTCCAGTCATAGTTATTATAAAATATTGGCTAGGTTCCCTGTGTTGTACAATGTATCCTTATTTTATTTTTTAATTGGAGGATAATTGCTTTCCAATGTTGTTTTGGTTTCTGCTATACAACAACGCAGATCAGCCATGATTATATAGATACAGATATAGATACAGATATAGATATAGATCCCCTCTCTCTCGACCCTCCCTCCTCTCTCCCACCCTCCCCCACCCAGATGATCACAGAACACCAGGCTGCACTCCCTGTGTTATGTAGCAGCTTCCCACCAGCTCTCTATTTTACACATAATAGTGTGTCTATATCAATGTTACTCTTTCAATTCGTCCTACCCTCTTCCTCTGTTCTGCCCACAAGTCCATTCTCTACATCTGCATCTCCACTACTTCCTTGCAGATAGGTTCATCAGTACCGTTTTTGTAGATTCCATATATACACCTTAATATATGACATTTATTTTTCTCTCTCTGATTTACTTCACTCTCCATAACAGGTTCTAGGTTCGTCCACTTCACTGCAACTAACTCAAATTTGTTTTTTTTTTTTTATGGCTGAGTAACATTCCAGTTATATATAAGTACCACATCTTTATTCTATATAGTTTTAAAACAACCTTTCTTTGATTTTCTGTCTGCAGGAACAATGGTAGACAATTCTGGGAGGGAAAGAAAACTTAACGGGTTTCTGGACCCTATCCCAGCGAATCTTATTCAGTAGTTTTTTTATGGTGGAACCAGAGACCCATGTTTAGAACAAGCCCTGCAGGGCATGCTGAGCCAGGGAGCAAGCAAAGCTGGATCAGCTCAATAAGGTGAGGATGTGATGGAAAGAGAGCTGCTTTCCAGGAGCTGGGTGTTGCTGAGAGGTTTAAGAGTGACTGAAAGTAGTGATGGTGCTGTGTCTGTGCATGGGGAGAAGATGCTCTGATGGTGTCTGGATCAGCCAGGGAGGCAGGGGTGGCTGACACCTTGAAAAGCCCGTGAGCATCGTGCTGGGGGCAGGCTGGGTCACTCAGCACCCTCCCTGTAGAGCCAGTCCTGATGGCCTTGGCCCCTAACAGAGCCCTGCTCCTGCTGGGCAGAGATCAACATGCTGGACAAGGAAGGACTCATCCTTTAACAGCCTATGTAAAGTCCCACCTCCAAGGCTTGGGGCAAATAACACAGCTTCCCTGATCTGCAGAAGCACTGACAGCATCCGAATGAAGTTGAAACATAATAATGTGGGTAGCGAAGCTATTAGACTAGGTGGCTCCAAATGTTTCCTTCCCTCCTCTCTCCTTTCCCAGAGGGTAAGAAAGTCTTTTGAGGACTGATTTGAAGGCCTTCTCTCCCTCTTCATCCTCCCACTGAAAGTTCAAGGATGATAGTATTTATTTCTTTGTTCAGAGAATGTAAGCCAAAGTCCAGACTGGCATCAATAATTTTATCAACAAGTCACATAATGTGAATTTGTGGTACACAGTTTATAGCCTCCCACTAACATCAAAATTTACCCACTTGACTCCCTCCCTTGTGCTGAGGGCTCAAGATAGACATTTAAGCTAGGTTTAAATCATCTCTATGTAAAAACATCACTTAGAAAGAGACAGTACACCTCTCTCCAATGAGCCCATGTAAATGTTAGAAATAATAAAACTGAACTTCAGATCAGCAAAGCAGAATTTGCTGGGGGTGCTGAGGGTGGACTGGTGGGTGTGCTATCCTTCCTTAAAGAAGAAAAATGGAATTGGAATTGTGTCGGTACAGGGCACTGTGCAAAGCCCTTCTAAAGCCTGTATCTATAGTGTGTGTGAGAAATGAGTGTTAGTCGCTCAGTCATATCTGACTCTTTGCGACCCCATGGGCTCCTCTGTCCATGGGATTTCCCAGGCAAGAGTACTAGAGTGGGCAGCCATTCCCTTCTCCAGGGGATCTTTCCAACCCAGGGATCAAACTCCGGTCTCCTGCATTGTAGGCAGATTCTTTACCGCCTGAGCCACCGAATTGTCTCCAATTTAAAGTCAGGTCACGATGGCAGAGCAGACTGCCTGATCCTGAACTCCAGTGAGTGTTCACAGCAGGATACAAGGTGTCAATTCCAGCATCTGTGGTCTGGCCTGCAAATACTTAGAGTTCACTGTACTCTGTAACTGTGACCTAGACTTCTGCACATACTTCTGACTTCTCTGAACTTGGAGGAAGAACCTTCAAGACTGTCAGCCCCATTGAGGCAACCTGCTGTAACCCACTGGTATGCTGGCAAGCTGGCTTTCCAAAGAAGAAAAAAAAATCTAAATAGCTTCATTTATAGCATTTGCCTATATCTGTTTAAGCTATTTATATATATAATTATATATATATATTATATGTGCTATGTTTATAGCATTTGCAACTGTTAGAGCTAGACATGGAACAACATACTGGTTCCAAATCGGGAAAGGAGTATGTCAAGGCTATATATTGTCACCCTGCTTATTTAACTTATATGCAGAGTACCTCATTCGAAATGCCGGGTTGGGTGAAACACAAGCTGGAATCAAGATTGCTGGGAGAAATATCAATAACCTTAGATATGCAGATGATACCACCCTTATAGCCGAAAGCAAAGAACAACTAAAGAGCCTCTTGATGAAAGTGAAAGAAGAGAGTGAAAAAGTTGGTTTGAGACTCAACATTCAGAAAACTAAGATCATGGCATCCAGTCCCATCACTTCATGGCAAATAGATGAGGAAATAATGGAAAGAGTGACAGATTTCATTTTTTATGGGCTCCAAAAGCACTGCACATGGTGACTGCAGCCATGAAATTAAAAGACACTTGCTCCTTGGAAGAAAAGCTAAGACCAACCTAGACAGCATATTCAAAAACAGAGACATTACTGACAAAGGTTCATCTTCTAGTCAAGGTTATGGTTTTTCCAGTAGTCATGTATGGATGTGAGAGTTGGCCTATAAAGAAAGCTGAGTGCCAAAGAACTGATGCTTTTGAACTGTGGTGTTGGAGAAGACTCCTGAGAGTCCCTTGGACTGCAAGGAGATCCAACCAGTCCATCCTAAAGGAGATCAGTCCTGAATGTTCATTGGAAGGACTGATGCTGAAGCTGAAACTCCAATACTTTGGCCACCTGATGTGAAGAACCAACTCATTGGAAAAGACGCTGATGCTGGGAAAGACTGAAGGCGGGAGGAGAAGGGGATGAGAAAGGATGAGATGGTTGGATGGCATCACCAACACGGTGGACATGAGTTTGAGTAGGCTCCGAGAGTCAGTGATGGACATCCTGTCCATCAGCCTGGCGTGCTGCAGTCCATGGGGTCGCAAAGAGTCAGACACGACTGAGCAACTGAACTGAACTGAATACCTATAGTGTACATTGGGCTTCCCTTGTGGCTCTGCTGGTAAAGAATTTGTCTGCAATGTGGGAGACTTGGGTTCGATCCCTGGGTTGGGAAGATCCCCTGGAGAAGGGAAAGGCTACCCACTCCAGTATTTTGGCTTAGAGAATTCTGTGGATGTCCATGGGGTCTCAAAGTGTGGGACACGACTGAGTGACTTTCACTGCAGTAGACATTCTCCTACCATGTCCAGTTTCAAGTCATAGATTTGGCAACTGCCAAGCTGCATCCCTGAATATTTATCAGTTAGCTCTCTTGATTCAGCTGGAGCCAGTTCCAGTTGGCACTCCTCCAATCCCGTGACCAGCCGAGATGTACCTCCAGCGTCTCTGCATGTGTGCATGCTCAGTCGCTCAGTCGTGTCCGACTCTTTGCGACCCGGTGGACGCAACCCCGCCAGGCTCCTCTATCCATGGAATTTTCCTGGCAGGAATACTGGAGTAGGTTTCTATTTCCTCCTCCAGGGGATTGTCTTGACCCACAGATGGAACCCACTTCTCCTGCATCTACTGCATTGCAGGCAGATTTTTTACTGCAGATACACTAGGTAAGCCCTGATACACCTCCTAGGGATTGCTATCTCATTTTTTCTCTGTATCTCACAGTTTGACCCATATAGAAAATATAGAAACTAGGTACATATGTGTTGCTTAAAGAATGAACACACAGTTGAATGATACAGGAATAGTCAAAACTGGACAGGAGGGGAGGAAATACTGCCTTTGGCCCTGAATCAAGGAGGACACAGCACCCTCTTACTAGGAAGTTCTGTGTGTTGTACAGAATATCTGTACTTCTCTGTGGCAATGAAATGACCTGTTGAAGAAATTCTTCCTGGAAGTAGAGTTTGGGTATAGTCGTCAAAACCCTGTTCATCCCTTCCCCTTTCTGATCCATCACAGACCAGGGGCTCTGACTTCAGATGTGCTTTGCGTTTGATGACTTTTCTTCAGCCCCAGTGTCGTCCCCACAATCAAGTCACTTACAACCTCTTACTCCTCACCCCCGTCTGGTCCCACGCCTCTGTCCCCTAGCAGCCAGACTGAGCAGCGTAGCCCGTAACTTCATCGCATCCTTCCCTTCTCAGCACCTGTTGGTGGTTCTCCTGCTCCTTCTGGTTAAGAGCAGACTCCTTAACTTGGCCTTCAGAGCCTTACATGTCCCTGCCCACCTGTCCATCCTCATCCCATGTCCTCATCACTATTTCCACTGCATTCCACCCTGGAACCTCCATTGTGCTGCTCAGAACATCCTTCCTCTCTACCCTCATCAGGACCGGACTTAACTGCCCCTTTCTCAAAGAGATTCCTCATCCCACTCTGTTCCTCTCCACTCTAGCGTGAATCGGCGTGCGCATGATATGTCTGCATCTATGAGTACCCACCCTCAGCAGACTGAGAAATTCACGGGAGCGGAGCCCACGTCTGCTTGTGTTGGCTCCCTCTGTCCCATAGGGCTGGAGAGGCTGCTATGTCGACATGGGAGGTCTCCTCTCATGAGTGAGAAGGCCGCCACCTGGGAGGCAGTGTGACAGAGTTTTGAGGGCTTCACTTTGGGATCAGCCATCATCAGTTTAAGTTTTATTAGCTCTTTGATCTTAGGAAGGCAGTTGCATTCATAGGGATTCAGGTTTTTTCCTCTGTGAGATGGTATAGAAATAGTAACTCCATCACAGAATGTTAGAAGGATTAAATGAGATAACTCCATGTAAACCCCTTAGTCTAGGACTGTGCCTAACCACGGCAGCTGTTATTATTTTACTAGAAGACAGAGTGATAAGCTGAAGCTCATGGTCACCTTCTTCTCTTCACCAAGGAGATAATGCTTAGATTTTGTTTTCCCTACTTGGAAAGTTGCCACGAAAGCGGCTCCTTCTCTCCAAGTCATTGGTTAGAAACTCTTCCATTCACTCATTTATTCATTTGTTCATTAACCACATATTATTTTAGCAACTACTCAGTACCAAGTCCAGTGGTGGAGAGTATAAGACAATGTCCATGTCTGTTAAGAAGGTGGAATTTCATGGGAGGAGATGGCAGGTTTGCACTCATCTCTCCTAGTTATAGGATTTTCCTAGAAAACCGTGCAAATAGCCAATTGGAGGATTAGTCTGTAAAAACAATGGACTTTGGATATATCCTGTCTTTTGTAGTTGGAAATATCCAGGAAGGGAGAGAAGGAAAGAAGGGGGGGAAAGTCTATCCCCCACATTAGCATTGAAGTAGGACCAACCAAGACATTATTATGCCCCTGTTATCATTTGAGGAAACGGATAGTACAAAGACAGAAGTGAGCATCCCAAAGTCATGTAGCCAGAAACTGGCAGATCTGGGAATGCGACCTCCGCTGACTCGTGCGGTGGTATTCTCCATTCTTGGAGCTGCTAACTGCTGGAAAACCAGGAAGAAAGCAGCATCGCTAATGCTGGCCCTGGCTGACGATTGAAGTGGAAGCAGAAATTCATAGTTATGATTCCCAGGGCTGCTGTTACTTCTGCTCTAAGCATACCTACCTCCTAATCTCGATTCTGATACACTTACACATATATTCACATCCTTGCCTATATACATAGGTTTCTATGAAATTGAGTAGGGCTTCTATTTTAGCTCTTTAGGATACTCAGATATGGACATTTTATAAATAAATATGTGCTAATGTTGTTACCATTATTGCGGTCCCATAAATTCAGTGGCACGTGCCGGACGTTGCAGGTGTGTGTTTCACCTGAATTACAGTTACTTAGGGAACCACTGCTGCTGTGTCCCTGCCATCTCTACAGGAGTGATGCCTCTGCACAGCTCCTGCTGCAGAAATAACCTGTGTTCTTCCACTCCAGCCCAAGGAACTAAGTGCCCCTGGGGTAGGATAGGGAACTTTTTTATAAATACACAAGGATGTGTGACTTGAATGCATCATTGCTGGTCAGCCCTTAGTCTAGGAGGAACCATGACAAATTGTTGAGTCTGTGGACTCTGCTGATAATAGGGCAAGCAGCTAAGAACACTCAGTGTATGCCAAACAAGGTGTTTACTTACTTACATGCATAAAGAGCCATAAAGAAATTAAGTAACTTTCTCGGAGTTACTGGCTAACAATTATCAAGGCTTTCTGATTATCAGTCACTGGGCTGAAACTTTGCTTTTGCTCAAGTAACGTGTGAAGTAGGCGTTTTATTCCTATTTTATAAACTGGGACAATGAAGACCATATTGAACCAGCAGCTTCAACTAATGGGCAGTGCTGGTTGATCCCAGCTCTGTGGGATGTTAAGGGCTATGGATCTAATCTTTTTTTTTTTTTTCTTTTTCTTTTATTTACTGCACCTTGCAGCATGCAGGATCTTAGTTTCCTGACCACAGATCAAACCTGCGCCCCCTGAAGTGGGAGTCCAGAGTCTTAACCGCTGAACCACCAGGGAAGTTTCAGGGCTACGATCCTAAACTCCTCTTTTTCCCCTCCATTGATTTCCCAAGTTTGCCGTGTTGAGAAATTATTGAGTTCGGTTTCAAGCTTAATATGTCTGATTATCAAGCTCTCAGATCTTCCATGTCACCAACTTCACTTCTGGGAACATTGTGTGAACACAGGATCTTATGGAGAGAGAGAGATGTGAGAGGGGTGTGGGGAGGGGTGAGAAGGAGAGAGAGAGGCTGGGGTAGAGATAAAAAAGGAGGTCCTCCCCGGTGAAGCTGCCCTGATTTTGTCCAGCACACTTCAGCAGCTGCTTCCTCTCAGCTCTCCCCAGGTTGTGAGAAGTTCAGACAGTCACCCAGGCACGGTGCAATCAATCTTCTCCCCACCTTCCCACCTTCCTGACTGTCCCTGCAGGCTGGGGCTGTGCCGCCTGCTTGGTGAGAGCCCCGCGACCTGCTGGCGGCTGAGTGCTCACCGAATGCTCAGGGAATCTTTTTGCAGTGAGTGGAGGTCTCTTCTCAATCTCAGGGACTCCAGGTTTCCTGCTACCCATGAAGACTTTTCAGCCTCTGTCGGTCATCCATTCAAGTTAGCCCAGGATCAGGTGTTTGTTGCTGTGTAACAAATTATCGCAACATTAGCAGGTTAAAGCAGCCAACGGATATCCGCTCACTTACTATCTCAACCAACATTTATTCTCTGGGCCAGGGATCCGGGCACCATGTGACTGGTCCTCCAGCTCAGGGTTTCTCATGAGATTGCAGTGAAGTCATCAAAAACCAGGGCTCTGTTCTCCTCTCCAGGCTCCGCTGGGGAAGGCCTTGCTTCCTGACTTCTTGTAAGCTGGTAGCAGGGGCCACCCTCCTTTCCCTGTCGCGTGGGCCTCTCTATGGGGCAGCTCACAACAAAGCATATGGTTTCACCGGAGCAAGAAAGTGAGAAGAGCCAGAGAGCGTAAGAAAAAAGAAAGTCACAATCATCGGTACCTACCCTACTCTTGGTTCCACAATTTTGCTACAGTCCATTTGATGAATGTGAGGCTGTAAGGGGAGGGGACTTCTCCTGGGTTCGAATACCAAGAGGCAGAGACCATTGGGAGCTCTTTTAGAAGCTGCCTACCTTGGTCCCCTTGCCCTCTTTGTGAGTGAAGTGAAAGTCGCTCAGTCGTGTCTGACTCCTTGAGACTCCATGAACTATATAATACAGTCAATGGAATTCTCCAGGCCAGAATAATGGAGTGAGGACCCTCCTCCAGGGAATCTTCCCAATGCAGAGATCAAACCCAGGTCTCCCGCATTGCAGGCAGATTCTTTACCATCTGAGCCACAAGGGAAGCCCTCTTCTCCTGCCCTCTTTCAGTTTAGTTCAGTCGCTCAGTCATGCCCGACTCTTTGCAACCCCATGGACTGCAGCACACCAGGCCTCCCTGTCTATCACCAACTCCTAGAGCTTACTCAAACTCAGGCCCATTGAGTTGGTGATGCCATCCAACCATCTCATCCTCTGTCGTCCCCTTCTCCTCCTGCCTTCAATCTTTCTCAGCATCAGGGTCTTTTCAAATGAGTCAGCTCTTTGCATCAGTGGCCAAAGTATTGGAGTTTCAGCTTTAGCATCAGTCCTTCCAGTGAACACCCAGGACTGATCTCCTTTAGGATGGACTGGTTGGATCTTCTTGCAGTCCAAGGGACTCTCAAGAGTCTTCTCCAATGCCACAGTTCAAAAGCATCAATTCTTTGGCAGTCAGCTTTCTTTATAGTCCAGCTCTCACATCCATACATGACTACTGCTTTTCTCCAAAGTCAGATCCTTCTTTCATTTCAGGCAGCTCTAGACTTCAAGAATGATTTATCACCAAGCTTCAGGTTCTCAAATTCTATCCAGGATGCTCCTCAGCCTCCTCTTTGGTAAACATCCTCTGGTGTGTTACAGAGTCTTTGCAGAATAAGGTTTGTGCCTTTAACCCAGGGCCATTCCGTGTCCTCCGCTCCAGAGGGACAGTTGCAAATCTCATCCTTTGTCACAATGTCTTTGGACTCCACCCCTTGAGATTATGAAGTCACTGGAGATTATGCAGCACCCCCAGCACAATATCTGGCACTTAGCAGGTACCTGGCCCATCTTTGTGGATGAAGTGAATGAGTGAGGAGGTGGTTCAGGTTTGCACAGGGCCAGAGGGGCTGGCCTGGAAGGACTGGCAACATTATCTTGGATAAAGCTCACTGTCCGAGGCCATGAACCATAACTTCCTAGGTAGGAGCCTCCCTGCCTGTCTGGCTTCTTCTGCCTGCAGTTTACACGTACCTGTAGCTCCTGCTACTCCAGTTTATGTACCTTGCCCTGTTCACCCTTGCTGTTCCCATTCTCCTGGCCCACATGCCCTATTTTTCTACTTGGCTGACTTCCATGTTGCAAGCCTCAACTCTCAGGAACGGTTCTCCAAACCTGCACTGACCTCCACCACCATGGTGATCCTCTTGCATTAGTTTCTCTGTTCAGGGGCCTGCTGGCCCAGTGGGTACTGAGACCCCTAATGATGCTGAGCTCTGATCCCCTGCTCACAGAGCTCAGTGGAGAGTGGACTCTCAATAAATACCCCTTGAATGAGTGGATATCTGCTGTTATAGGCAGGGAGACAGAGTCCAGAGAAGGGAGAGGTTTTCTGAAGGTGGCTCAGTGAAAGGTGGAAGAGCTGTATTCCGCTTTGTCCCTAGTCTCCTAGAACAGAGCTCTCTGCATGCCCGTCCTTGTCCCTAAAGACAAGGTCCAGCCTGGTCCCTGGGCTGAGACCTCTTTGGTTCTGTTGGAGGTGGCGTATTTCACCCAGCAGGTTTGAAAGGTTTGGGTCCAGGACGTCAGCCTAAAATACTTTGAGGCCTCTGTATGGAAATGTTTCTGGGCAGAAACGCTTCACAGGAACATTTTTTCCCCTCCCTCCTTTTTTCTTCTTTTATCCTCTTTTATATTGTCTCCTCAAAGGTCTTAAGGCAAAGCTGTTTATCTCCAGATGGCTGCTTAAACACAGTGCAACGTGCTTTTGCTGAAATGTTAGTGGTCTAAAGAGGAGGCGATGGGTTGGAAAACCAAGGAGGAAAATGCCCCTCTATGTAAAGAGTTGCAGGCAAGTGTGTTTATTCCAGTCAAGTTCCCAAGTGCCTAGCAGCCCAACTCCTCCATCCAGGAAAGGGCAGGATCCTCTGTCCCTCATGGAACCCCAGTTCCTTCCTCTATAAGACTGAGGTCTGGGGTGGGGAGCAAGACCCTTATTTTGAGAATCTGCTGCTTCAGGCCAAAGTTTCTTCTAGTTTCTTAGATTTGTAGAAGAGCCTATGGCAAACAAGTCCTGGTATAAAGAATAGTGATGCTTCTGGGGTCAAGTAGACCTTGGTTGAGTCCCAGCTCTACCTCTGAGTGTTTCTGCAGCTTTGGCAGCTCTGATCCCTTTGAGCATCATTTTCCTCATTTATAAGGTGGAGATCATGGTGCTTAATTTAGAGGGTTGTTTTTAGGACTCAGCAAGACAGTGCAAGTCAAGTACTGAGCCTTGTTTCACGGTGGCTGCTCATGCGGAATATCTCTTTCCTTTCCCTTTTCTTACATTTGTGTGCCTTCCATGATATCCTCACCAAGAGGCTCCTCTGCCTGAGTTTTCCCTGCTTTAAGGCTAAATATCTCAGCTCTTTCACCTGCTGTCCTCTCCTGACCTAATCTCCAGTCCAGCACTGGTCACTCTCGTCAGACCACGGGCCACCTGTCTGTGCTGTGCTCAGAGCATCCCAGAGGCCTGAGTGATGTTACCAGCTCAGCAGCTTCATAGGCCTGTGACCTTGAGCAAACCTTTTCTGCTCCCCAGGCTCCACTTCCCAGCTTCGTAAAGTAGGGATTCAAGGGTTGCTGTAAAGCTGACTAACGGATGCAGAGAGCACAGCAGAGGCTTAGCGCATAGTAGGTGTTACGCCTCTGTGTGTGTGTGAGCCTTCCTCTCGAGGAAAGTCATTAGTCTTCCGGCCACATGATCTTTCTCCCACTTGTGACCCATCCTGAATCTACACAGTTATCTGGGTTCAAAGGTCCGTTTCTGTATTTGTTGGTCTTACGTGTAATGATGATGATGGTGATGATGATGAAAATCACTACTGTGCACTGAGCATCTACTGTGAAATGTGTATTTTCCTATTTCATCTTTTACTGACCCTGTGGAGTAGATGTCATTCATATTTTACGAATTAGGACAATGAGACTTCCTGAAGGTCAACAAGAAAAAAATGAAAGCAAGGTTCTCCACCTCCAAAGTCCCCACTCTTTAATCTACTGTACTTTACACTTTGCACCTGTTTGTTGAGGTTGTTTTGTGGGAATATTTGGATGTGGTTCATGTTGACTGTGTGTTGACATTGACCAGCTTACCTTAGTTGAACCCACCTAACATACAGTCGTGTGAGCAGGTCTGACCAGTGCCACAGGAGCAGAATCCTGTAAGATGTATCATCTTTACTACAGGGACAAAGCACCAGCGTCTGAAATATGGGTTAAGGTAGGAAAAGTCAGCCACTGTCCCAAGCGGTGAACTGAGGAACATCGTCATGGGCGCTGGCACAGGTGGGATCTCGGTGGGCAATGTGACCTTGGGCAAGGCTGTTGTCTTCCTAGTAACCTTTAGCATGCTGGATTAGACGGACGCATCTGAAGCTGTTCCTCAGCCCTGCTTCTTGGCTCCATGATTATCTTCTACATGTGAAAGTCAATGACAGAAGATGTGTTTGGATCAAAAGGATGGGGAACCTATTTTCCAACTTCAGAACCAAAGGGTTGCCTTGGAGAGGAGAGGTGGAGACTGATTTGTGGAACTGGCGAGGAAAGGGACGGCTTCAGCTGGTTATCACTCTAGGAGTAGATTTTTAAAATTTGTTTTGTTGAAGTATAGTTGATTGTGGGCTTCTCAGGCAGTGCTAGTGGTAAAGAACATGCCTGCGAGGGATCAGTGTTCGATCCCTGGGTCGAGAAGATCCCCTGGAGGAGGGCATACAACCCACTCCAGTATTCCTGCCTGGAGAATCCCATGGACAGAGGAGCCTGGCGGGCTATAGTGCATAGGGTCACAGAGAGTCTGACATGGCTGAAGTGATTGAGCATGCACGCACACATAGTGGATTTTCAAAGTTGTGTTGGTTTCTGGTGTACAACAAGGTGATACAGCTTATATATGTGTGTGTGTGTGTGTGTGTGTGTGTGTGTATGTACATGTTGTTTTTCATATTCTTTTGCATTATGGCTTATCACAGGGTATTGAATATACTCCCCTCTGCTAAACAGTAGGGCCTTGTTGTTTATTCATTCTCTCTATGATAGTTTTCATCTGTTAACCCCAAACTCCCAGACCATTCCTCTACCACCTCCCTCCCACTTGGAAACCACGAGTCTCTTCTCTATGTCTTTGAGTCCGTTTTTGTTTTGTGAATAAGTTCATTTGTGCCGTGTTTTAGATTCTCCATATAAGTGATATCATCTGGTATTTGTCTTTCTCTGCCTGACTTGCTTTACCCCCTTCACTTCTCCAGACCCATCCATGTTGCTACCTTATTTCATTCTTTTATGGCTCATATTCCATTGTGTATATATATACCACATCTCCTCTATCTTTTCATCTGTTTAGGTTGTTTCCGTGTCTTGGATAATGTAAATAGTACTTCTGTGAACATAGGGATGCATGCGTCTTTGCAAATTATAGTTTTCTATGAGTAGATTTTCATTTTGCTGTGACATGGCCCTTACTCTGAAGGTTAACAGTAAGGGAAGGCTGCATGGTGCACTATTAAGAGCTTCAGGATCTAGAACCAGATTTGGATTCTGGATTTGGGGCTCAGTGGCTTTCTAGCCTTGGGCTAAACACATTTCCCTTGTTTTTAAAATGAAGAGCTAACAAAACTTTATGACTGATTGAATCAAGTAATACCTCAAATACTTTCACAACATATTATAACATAGGGAGTGCTTCAAAAGATTATCATCAGTAGCAGCAATTAAGTAGGTTTTCTTTTGAGTTAACGAGCTTCCAGGTGATGTTCAAACTCAAGGTGGATGGCTACAACGAGAACCATTGTAGGAAACTGCCTGTCGATGTTACTCACACTGTGTTATATGTTAGGGTCAAAGCCATTTGAGTTCCCTGTGATCCTGAGCTTCTGTGAGTCAAATCTAGAACAGATAATGCATATGATTTAAGAATTAAGAGGAGTTTGGGTTTCCTGTGAGTTGCAGTGGTTAGGGCAGACTTCCAGGAGATGGGAGTTCTCTGGTCTTGAGAAGTTGATCTCCCTTTGACGTGTTAAGAAAAGTAGGCAGGACAACAGATCGTCGTGGGCAATGCATGCAGCCCGAGTCGAGGGAAGGGACAGGCAAATATACCTGTGGCAGAAAGTGTATAGAAAATCAGGCTGAGCCTTATTCTCCACTATTTCTCAGGTACAATCTGAGAATCAGGAGAAAGAGGTGAGGAGGGAGACACCTCCCTCCTCCCTCCAGAGATTTGAGAAGGTTCTCTTCCTTTAGAAGAAATGTGGCACAGTGGAGGAGATATTGAGTTTGGAGGTCAATAGGTCTTGGTTCCTATTCCATCCCTGCCCCCTTGCAAGTTCTGAGCCTTTTGGCAAATCGATTAAACTCTCTGAGTTTCCATTTCCTCCAGTGTCAAATAACATCCTCATTGCCTGGAGATGACAGCAGACATGTGAAATAAAATAATTTCTGGTGGTACAACCACGAGAGCAGACCTAGTAAATATAAAATGCATAAAAAAGAGCATTTATCTCCTCCTGCTTCCACAAACCTTCAACCAAAGTCCAGTGGTGTCTTCTAAGAGAATGGAAGAGTGACTTTTTTGGCAAGCTCCAAGGAAAAGCTGCAAGAAATGTGTCTTTTATGAAAAAGGGAGATGGTTGGCCCTGGTGTTCCTTGGTAGCCATGGAAACGTGTGGCTGCTTTTTGCTCTGTCCCTTTGCACCCACCGCATGGTCTCCGTTGTTCTTGCCGTTCCCCTTTGCATGGGTGGTATGCGCTGAGGGCGGAGATGCAGCTAAACAGCCTACAGTCTAAGAGGGTGACCTCCGGGATCAAGCACCAGTATCTGAATATTTTTTCTCTTTTGTAAGTCAGTACCCGCTGATGATCACCTGTGAATCCAAGACTCAAATGTGACCTTTTCTCCCTCCTTCTTTCCCATTTATTTCTGAGTGTTTCTAGGACTTTAGTTCTTTTGAATCATCGTCACGATTTCTCATTCACACAGTGCAATTTCACCTACGGAGTACAGCATCTTTTTCCTTTCCCTAATGCATTCCATCAGCCTGTAAAATTCCAGATGAATAGTATTTAACCTTCTACAATGGCCTCTTGTACCTGCCTCTTTTCCTTCCTTGAATGTATTTTCTTGTGACTCTTGAAGTCCATTTTCCTTAAAAAACATTTTTCTGGCTTTATTGACATATAATTGGTGTACATCACAGTGTAAATTTAAAGTGTGCAGCAAAATGGTTTGACTTTACATATTTTGCAAAATGACTAATAAGTTTACTTAGCATCCATCATCTCAAATAGATAAAATAAGAAGAAAAAACAAAAGATAAGGAAAACAGGTGTTTTCCTTGTGACAAGCACTTTTAGGATTTATCCTCTTCATACGTTTCTCGATACTATACATTAGGGTTAACTGCATGTCCTCATGTTGTACAAACATCCCTAGTACTTCTTTACCTCACAACCGGAAGTTTGTATCTTTTGTTCCCCAGCCTTCCAATTCCCCCTCTTTCCACCCACTATTCATGGTAACCAAAAATCTGATCTCTTTTTCCGTGGTGTCTTTTTTTTCCCCCTAGATACCGTAGATAAATGAGATCATATGGTATTTAGTTTTCTCCATCTGACTTATTTCACTTAGCATTATGTCCTCAGAGACCCTCCATGTTGTCAAATGACAGGATTTCCTTGTTTTTTTAAGGCTAAATAAAATTCTTCTCTGTGTGTGTGTGTCTTGCAACTTCTTTATCTGTGGCTGAACAATTAGGTAGTTTTCATGTCTCCTTTGTAAATAATGCTGCTGTGAGCATGGGGGTACAAGTATGTTTTCATGTTAGTATAAAACTACATTTTCTGCTGACACTTGGGAGCCAGAAGACTATGAGATCTTGTAGTCAGATGAGACTGACTGTGAAACTTCCTCCATCATTTCCCAGTGGTTAAGTCTTATCTTTTCCTTTTTCAGATAGAGATAGTAATTTCTGCTTTGCAAGCCTGTTGAAAAGTTTAAGCAGGCAAATGTAAGTAAGAATTTTAACCCAGTGCCAAGCAAAAAATGCTTAAACTAGCACACAATTGCACTCATCTCACACACTAGTAAAGTAATGCTCAAAATTCTCCAAGACAGGCTTCTACAGTATGTGAACCGTGAACTTCCAGATGTTCAAGCTGGATTAGAAAAGGCAGAGGAACCAGAGACCAAATTGCCAACATCCGCTAGATCATCGAAAAAGCAAGAGTGTTCCAGGAAAACATCTATTTCTGCTTTATTGACTATGCCAAAGCCTTTGACTATGTGGATCACAATAAACTGTGGAAAATTCTGAAAGAAATGGGAATACCAGACCACCTGACCTACCTCTTGAGAAACCTGTATGCAGGTCAGAAAGCAACAGTTAGAACTGGACATGGAACAACAGACTGGTTCCAAATAGGAAAAGGAGTACGTCAAGGCTATATACTGTCACCCTGCTTATTTAACTTATATGCAGAGTACATCATGAGAAACGCTGGGCTGGAAGAAGCACAGGCTGGAATCAAGATTTCCTGGAGAAATATCAATAACCTCAGATATGCAGATGACACCACCTTTATGGCAGAAAGTGAAGAGGAACTAAAAAATCTCTTGATGAAAGTGGAAGAGGAGAGTGAAAAAGTTGCTTAACGCTCAACATTCAGAAAATTAAGATCATGGCTTCTGGTCCCATCACTTCATGGCAAATAGATGGGGAAACAGTGGCTGATTTTATTTTTTGGGGCCCCCAAATCACTGCAGATGGTAATTGCAGCCATGAAATTAAAAGACACTTACTCCTTGGAAGGAAACTTATGACCAACCTAGATAGCATATTAAAAAGCAGAGACATTACTTTGCCAACAAAGGTCCATCTAGTCAAGGCTATGGTTTTTCCAATAGTCATGTATGGATGTGAGAGTTGATCTATAAAGAAAGCTGAGCACCAAAGAATTGATGCTTTTGAATTGTGGTGTTGGAGAAGACTCTTGAGAGTCCCCTGGACTGCAAGGAGATTCAACCAGTCCATCCTAAAGGAGATCAGTCCTGGGTGTTCATTGGAAGGACTGATGCTGAAGCTGAAACTCCAATACTTTGGCCACCTGATGGAAAGAGTTGACTCATTTGAAAAGACCCTGATGCTGGGTGGGACTGAGGGCAGGAGGAGAAGGGGACGACAGAGGATGAGATGGTTGGATGGCATTACCGACTAAATGGACATGAGTTTGGGTAAACTCCGGGAGTTGGTGATGGACAAGGAGGCCTGGCGTGCTGCGGTTCATGGGGTCACAAAAAGTCAGACATGACTGAGTGACTGAACTGAACTAACAGGCATAGGAGAAACAGTTAATTATTGGGAACTGCTGATACTCCTAACAGTGACCTTTGTATTAGCTATTAAACTAGCTCATTAGTTTCCCTACTTTGTTCCACGCAACATTGATTCTGCTGTATACCAACACTTTGGGGAAACATTGGGTTAAATTCTTCTAAAGAGAATTTAATGTAGACCTTTTTAAACATTTTAGTGCCAGATATATATACCCTAGCACTTTAAGAGGTGACTGTAGAATGTAGCATGTCCCAGAATTTTTTGAAAATCAATTTTTTTTTTTCAAGATACATTTTGTTTTGTGGGCAATATTGCACCGACTCTGTGGGGCATTTAGATACACTGTGTGATCAGTGGTTCCGGATGTTCTAATCCGACCTTCCCATCTCATCAGTGAGACCTGGGTCAGTAGTTATGAAAGAGCGCTAGACTCTGGGTCAGATTATTCCCCTGGAATACATGAGTTCACCGTTGGAATACAGGAGTTCACCTGGAATACATGAGTTCACCGTTGAGTCTCTGCTTCCTCATTTGTATTCTCAAGATAATAGCAACACCCACGGCATTGCATTTTTGTAAGACGTGAAGGGAATGTTTGTGGGTAACTTGTAAACCAGCAAGAATTAAAAGGAATATGGTGCTGGCGGCGCTGTCTTCATCACCTGCACCGCTGTCACCACTCCCCTGTCATCGCCTTGAAGTTGTCTTCGTGGTTTCTGGAACGGGTGTCTGCAGCTGTCGTAGTGAAACCCAAGGAGCCCGCTGGAGCCCCATTCCATGTCTGCTGTCAGCGCCTTTCTCACCAACGGGGTGATCCAGGCCTGCACCATAGACCCATTCCTCATCGTCAGGGCTCAGCCAGCCCAAAGGGCTCACCAGGGACCTTGTGGATAATGGTCAGCTCACGTAGCTCAACTGAACTATTTTCTCAGGCTCAGAGAGGAAGAGAAACAGCCATCTAGCTTGCCCCTCCCACCACCTGCCCTTCTGATAAGCTTCCCTCTGCTGATGCCAAGGTTCCCCTGGAAGACCCATGGTCCATATCAGGTGTGACAACGAAGCCACTAAGAGTCGCCCCGTAGTCCCCACAGGTTCACAGGGCAAGCTGAGGTCTGTCAGGGAACTAACAGGGTTGATTCGTCTCTGCTCACATCACATCTGCCATGCTGTTGAGAAGTCGTGGAAGGTAATGGTTGAGAACTTGGGCTCTCAAGTTAGGTTTTTAAAAATTTCAGCGCTACTACCTTTGAGCTGCGTGGCCTTTAGCAAGTGGTGGCATCAGTTTTCCCATTTGTAAAGTGGGGAAGAGGGAATAGTAGACTTCTCATGAGGTTTCTATGAATGTGAGATGTTAGGTGAAAATGGCTAATTATATTGTCTAGCACAAAGCTGATTTTTTTTCTGAATGTTGGTTAATGAGGATGATGACATTCGTTGCTAGTAAAGCCATTGTAGAAAAAGCAAATCTATGTGAAGTGTCATAAAGAGACTCAAAGTGTGACTTTAGAGAAATAAAGTAGGGCTAGCAACATCTGGTGTGGCAGAGGAAGACTCGGGGCAACCGCGTTGTGACCTTTAACTACATAGCACCTGCAGGAGGGAATCTTAGGTGCGTCCTCTGGCTTGGACGGCAGAAGTGGGCCCGCAGAGTGAGGTTCTAGGATTGTTTAGAAGAAGTATCTGAATACAGAATTGCTGCCTCCTAGGGGGTGAGTTTGCTGTCTCTGGAAGTATGCAAAGGCTGGATGAACCCTTGCACAGATCTTCTGAAGGAAAATCCTAGGGAAGATAGGAGACTGGGGAAACTACAAACGGATGTACTTTGGATTTGAGAGCACCGGGTTCAGAGAGCCAGAGAACGCAAGAAACTAGTTCACGGCAGAAATAGAAAGGGGGCAGGGTGAGGAGAGACTTGGGCCCTGGTGGGCAAGGCAGGGGAAAGGCGGCCCCATGCTGACAAGCCACACTAGCATTGTGTGCAGAATCCAGACACGAGGCAGGCCAAGGAAAGAAGGCCGCCTTCCCGGGGTTCTCAGAAAGCCCCAGGCTCAGGTATTCTTTCCTCCTGCCTCCAGTGTGACACTTGCGCTTGTCAGGCGTGTCCCCATTTTCGTTTCCAGAAATACACAGGGAAGCATAGTGGCCCAGGAGCTCAGGTGTGCCAGGAAGACCGTGAGTTTGTCAGTGAGGTTACTGGGGCGCCCTGTCAGTCTGCGGGGGGCACCCCGATATGCAGGAGGCTTGGCAGCTTCTCACGGGCTTTTTTGTATGATTTCTGGCTGGACAGGGACCGATCTTTGCCTGAGAAAGTAAATGAATACATTTGACTAGAAAAGCACCAATAGCAATATTCTAATGCTGATACCTCTTGGTAGAAGGAGGAGCAACATTTAAGCATTCATTCACTCGCTCATTTATTCAGTAGATCCTTACTGAGCACCTAATATATCCAGATGTGCTTATAGACACTGGAATCATAGAAGAGAATAGCAAGTGATGTCTGACACATGTATGTGTGTGACCAGTTGCTCAGTCATGTCCGACTTTTTGTGGCCACGTGGACTGTAGCCTGCCAGGCTCCTCTGCCCGTGGAATTTTCCAAGAATACTGGAGTGGGTTGCCGAGCCCTCCGCCAAGGGATCTTCGCAACCTCAGGGTTAGAACCCGTGACTCTTGCATCTCCTGCATTGGCAGGCAGATAGTAGATGCACATTAAATAACTTCTTATTGAATGAATCAATTCCCAGATAAGGACATTGAGGCTTAGAGAAGTAAGGTGACTTGCCTGTGGGGACCAGCAGGTAGATGTAAAATCCAGAATTCCAGCTTGAGCTGGAGCATCACACGACCTCTTGATATCCATGTAGATGCTGAGTGTTGGGCGGTGGGGTTTTAAGGAATTGAGATGAATGGAATGACACGGAGAGTGTATATAGATCCCTAAGTATGTGTGTTCAGTGTTATAATCACAATCTCTCATTTAACCCACACAACTTGTCTACCAGTTGGGGATTATCATTGCCATTTTATAGATTAGAGGACCAAAGTTCTGACCGTGTTGGTCACCAGCCAAAAGTTAGAAGCTACTAAAAGGGAAGAGGTTGGATTTAAATCTCTATATCCAGAATCTTAAACCAAACCTCTTTTTTTTGTTCTAAGTGGCATTTCTACTTTTGGGGCTTCTTCACCCTAATGTCTGGATTCCTAGAATCCCTGTCCCTCACTACAGTTCCATGTGCCACTTAAAGAAAGAAATGGCTTCTCGGCTTTGGGTCCAGCCTCTCGTTCCCCTGGGATACAGGTGGAAGGAATCAGTGGTAGTATAGCAGCCTTAGGTTTTCCACACACAGTGGCCTGATGGGGTTAGATATATTTTCTTCATTGTAAAATGTGATTGATTCAATTCCAAGTTTAACGTAAATTTGATTTTCCTCTCTCAACCTGGCATTTCCAAAGTGAGAATCAATCAAACCCCAAATTATAGGCAGCATGTGGATCAACAATGCGGAGTTATTTCCGGTTGAATTTCTCAAGCAATGCATTTTATGCCCTTCTCTGCTGTCATGAGAGGAGCTGAGGGGTAAGAGGAAGGGAGAATGAAAGGGAAATTCGATTATTAACTTTCTCCATTCTCAATACACCCTGGGGAAATTCTATTCCCATAGCACAGTTCTCTTTCTGGCAAGTGGTGAGGAGAGAACTACAAACTGGGATGTAAGCAGGGGTGACTGTGACCGTCGCCTTCCAAGGATGCTCACGTTCTGATCTGGAGCTCTCATTTCTTGAGGGTTTTTTTTTTTTTAGCCATTTACAAGCATCATCTTATTTTGTCTTCACATCAGTTCTGAAAGAGGATCATTGTTCTCTCTTTTTCTTTTTTTTTTTATTCAGATGGAGACCTTGTGTCTTCTTAGGGTTAAGAGAAAGGGGAAATGACACAGTGAGGTTTTTGTGGTTAAGCCAGGGTAGGCATGTCTGGCTCTTCAGACCATGCTCTTTCCACAACAGCGTGATGCTGCCTGGGGGTCCTGATTCTGCGGTGAAGTGGGAGGTTGCGGGGTATGGAGGGGAGGGTGGACAGGACTGGGTCTAGCAGCAACATGGGTACAACTAGAGATAACCATGCTGAGAGAAGTCGGCCAGAGGGAGATGGATACCGTACAGTACCGCTTATATGTGCAGTCTAAAATGCGGCACAAATGCCCCATCTAAAAAACGGAGACAGACTCATGGACACACAGGACAGACTTGCGGTTGCCAAGCTGGGGCTGGGGGCGTGGGGCGGGAGAGGGTTTGACTGGAAGGTCAGTGTCGGTTGACGCAAACTATTGCATTTTGAGTGGATAGACAACACGGCGCTCCTGTGTAGCACAGGGAACTATATTCAATACTCTGTGATAAACTATAATGGAAATGAATATAAAAATAATGTATATGTATGTATAACGGAGTGACTTTGCTGTACAGAGATTGGCACAATACTGTGAATCAATCAACTATACATCAATTAAAAAAAGAAAAAGTACTCTGTAATGACCTATATAGGGAAAGAACCTCAAGAAGAGTGGATGTATGTAATGTGTAATTGATTCACTTTACTATGCAGCGGAAACGAACACAACATTGTCAATCAGCTATACTCGATAAAATTAATTTTAAAACATAAATGGAAAGAAAAAGAACCAGTTCTAATCCTGACTCTGCCGCATGCAGTTGGCATGAGCTTTGACCTTTACCACTCTGCCCCCCTCTTCCTGTGCAAAGCGGAGATGGCAGTCACAATTTGCGCTAAGGACTGAACGCGATAATTCTCCTCTAAAATGGTAGCCTCAAGGACATTGGCTGTTTCCTTTACTGTTTCTCCCCTTCGACTAGAACAGTGTGAGGGAAGAGTTGGTATTCAGTAAAAACTTGTTGGAAAGATGGATGGGTGGATGGGTGGATGTAAGTGTTGGGCATAGCTCCTGGACGACAGAAAGCAGCTAACAAGCGGAGGTTCTCTCCTCTCCAGGCCTTTGCCTCCAGCACTGGGTGAGGAGGGGTGTATTATGGGAGAGTGAGTTTCTACCTTGCCGCTGTCTACAGTCCCGACTCAGGGCCAAGTGCTGGTGGCCAGTTCCCTAGGCCAAGAACTCCTAAAAAGTCACCTCTGTCTGAGTCCCACTGTGCAGTTTCTGCCAGGGCCAGTTGCCATGGAAACCCCTCCAGCCCTGGTGGCTGCTCGGGTGTCTGGCCCAAGTGCAGACTTGACATGCATGCTTTCTTCTTCCTGGACTTCAGAGACAACTGTGGTGTTTCAGGCTTTCTCTGAGTAAATGGCTACCCCAGGGTGCTGTTCGTTTGCATTCTCTCTTCCACCCCTTGTGCTTCTTAAAACTCGCCCTGCGTGTTCCACTCTGCATGGCTTCAGTTTCCGTAAAGAATCATTCAGTTCCTAGTATGTTCTGATAATGGGTTGGACAAAGAGATAAATAAGCCCTGGTTTCTGCTATCAGTTATGAGAGAAATACCAATGTCTGGCTTGGAAATGACAATTTTATCAAGGGTCTATCTTATGCCAGAAACTGTGCTGGTCATCTGACATTTGCTGTCTCATGTCTTACAACACTCTTGAAGGAGAGGTCATTTTATTCCTTTTCTCCAGATGAGAAAACTAACGACCAACAAGCTAATAATATGACTTTACTGCTACTCCTCACCCCTTGACTCTTTAAAAAAAAAAACAACTTATTTTTGGTTTTGGCTGTGCTGGGTCCTCACTGCTGTGCATGGGGTCTCTCTAGTTGCAGCGAGCAGGAGCTTCTCATTGCAGCGGCCTCTGCGCAGAGAGTGGGCCCTGGGCACACACGCTCAGCTGTCGCTGCACGCAGGCCCCAGAGCGCCGCCTCAGTCATTGTAGTACATGGGCTCGGTTGCCCCTCGGCATGTGGAATCTTCCCAGGCCAGGGGTTGAACCCGTGTCCCCTGCATTGGCAGTCAGATTCCTAACCCCCGGACCACCAGGGAAGTCCCCCATTGACTCTTAAAGACCCTGGATTACTCTGAAGATTTAAATGCAGGGCCCAGCTTGGACCCAGGGAGCTAGTGCAAGCAATTCCTCTCCTGCTCCTCAACTCTCTTCCCCCAACCAGAAATCAGCCCCTTGGAGCCTGGGTGGTATATCCATAACTGGCTAATTAGTGAACAGAATGTCGTGATTACATCCATTCCTATTGCTGCAACAACCAGTCAGAGAGATGCCATCTGGAACACCCACAGGGCACTGTTTTCCTTCCAGGGTGACCTCCCCAGTGCCAAGTGCCTCTAGGCACGTTTTATAGCTCATGCTCTGGACCTGGTTCATCTCCCCAAGAGTTTATTCATGTCGGCCTCATCTTCACATGTTCTTTCTCTCAGAACAGCCTCTATGGAGCCTGGAGTGGAAGCCCAGTGCTGCTCCTAACTCATATCTGGGTGCAGGATGGGGAGAGGGTTGTTAACTGTCCAGGCTAGTTGTAATATGTTGACTTTTTAAGAAAAACACCTACACAAGGCACCAAGCCCGAGTTCATACCCTTTCTGGTAGAAAACATTGATGTTAACTTGATTCTTCTGTCTAGTTATGAAGCAGTTGATCACATCAGAGTTTGAAACAGCTTCTTGTGTCTCCCAGATGAGAGAGGAAAAAAAAAATGTGTTTTTTAATGTGGTCCTTTTTTAAGTTTAGGTATTTTCCATCTCCTGAAACCAGAACCATCTTTTATCTTAACCACTCTTCTGTTTAACTAGTATTCACCAGCTGTAGCAGCCACAGATAAATGGACTGTCCCTGCCACAGGCTATGCCTTGTTCTGTGGGCTGTGCTTAGTCACCCAGCTGTGCCTGACTCTTTATGACCCCGTGGACTGCAGCCCGCCAGACTCCTCTGTCCGCGGGGATTCTCCAGGCAAGAATACTGGAGTGGGTTGCCATGCCCTCCTCCAGGGGATCTTCCCAACCCATGGATCGAACCCAGGTCTCCTGCACTGCAGGTGGATTCTTTACCATCTGAGCCACAAGGAAAGCCCAAGAATACTAGAGTGGGTACCCTATCCCTTCTCTAGGGGATCTTCCAGAGCCAGGAATTGAATCAGAGTCTCCTGCATTGCAGGCAGATTCTTTACCAGCTGATCTACCAGGGAAGCCCCATGCCTTATTCTAAGACTGGCAATAAAGTCAAAGCCCTTGTTTTAAATGGAGTAATTTCTAGGTTCTAGGCAGTGAACTTGGCAGGAGAGACATAAAGATGATGAAGCTGGGGTCCCTTCCCTCAGGGAGCTCACTGATTATTAAGAAAAACAGATATTCGTACAGGAATCCCAAAGTGGGCTGTCCAGGATATATCCATTAGGTCCATCCGTCTGGCAGTGTTGATTGTATGTGGTTGCTGTGCTTTTGATAGGTCACTGCCAGGGCCTGGTTGCTAATATTGTTATCATCACTTCTGGAATTTGTGGTGCATTTACTGAGATGCTGCCATATGAGCTGGTGGCTCATACAGAGCCACTCTTGGATAAGAGTCTGCCTGTGATGCAGGAGACCCGGGTTCAATCGCTGGGCAGGGAAGATCCCCTGGAGAAGGAAATTCTGACAACCCACTCCAGTATCCTTGCCTTGGAGAACCCCATGGGCAGAGGAGCCTGGCAGGCTACAGTCCGTGGGGGTCACAAGAGTCGGACACGACTGAGTGACTAAACCTGTTTTTAATCTATTTACCATATTCCAGACATTGCACTCAGAATCAGGGCACAGTGATGAGCAGAAGACAGTGCCTGCCCTCAAGGAGTTTACCATCAAGTTATTAGATTCTAGTGTTTGAATAAGATCTTTTAAGAAACCCAGCAAATGTAGACAAATCTGTCTCTCTAGAGGGAAAGGAATTCACATTTATAGTTAATCTCAGTGAGGGATGGGAGACAAGGAAACAAGTGGGCTTAACTTCTAGAAATAACTCCTGTGCTAATAGTAACGTGATGAAGAGTGCTCACTGTGGCATCACTGCAGTGATTCAGCCCTGCCAGCACCTGGGCTAGCTGGTAGGAGAGAGTAACAGAAGGCATGAGTGGAGGCTAGTCAGCATGGACCACATCCTACGGCCAGATGCTATATAACAGGGCAAGGGTTTCCACCAGGGAGTGGGGAGCGAAAATGTGCCCACACCTCCCTCATCTCACAAGCAAACAAACAATAGAAGAGATGCGGAATAAAGGGGTGAAAATGCTAAGAGCATGGAATACCTAGGACTGCATGCTCTTTAAATGCTGTGAAGGAGGAAGACGGAAGACTCAAAGATGACATCTGGGTTTCTGGCCAGCTTAAGTGATGGTGCTTTCAATACTTTGGGGAGACCAGGAAAAGAAGGGGGCTTTTAGGAGGAGGTAATGTGTCCAATCTTGAACATGTCGTTTTGTCATACTTGTGGGATATTCGGAGAGAGATGTCTGGGAAGTTTGGGCATAAAGGTTTGCTCCAGATAAGACCTCTACAGAGGATAATAGAAATTTGGGAAACATTGCTTTAGAAATGGTAATCAAATCCTTGAAATTAAATGTGAATAGTAGAGCCTAAATAATGAGATCCAGTGTGGGCTCAGGACATAGTCCACAGAATTTGTTTGCTGGCCCTCCTTGCCATGCAGATCCAGTCTATCTACTCATTCTACTGCATCCATGAAATTGTCTTTAGTTTTCTCAAGCAACTTCCCACCACTGCCCCATCGCTATCCTATGTCCTCTCTAATAGCGCTTAGCTAGTAGCCTTAGATTCTAATTAGCTGTGGATAAGCTTGCCTTTGGGCTTCCCAGGTAGTGTTAGTAGTAAAGAACCCACCCGCCAATGCAGGAGACATAAGAGATGCAGGTTCAGTCCCTGTGTTGGGAAGATTCCCTCCTTTCTATGGCTACAGTCCATAGGGTCACAGAGTCAGACATGACAGAAGTGACTTAGCACGCATGTACAAGCCTGCCTTTGCAGCCTGTAAACTCTTGAAGAACAAGAGCTATTCTTACGCTGCTCTGTGTGTGTCTCACATAGTAGGTCATCAGTAAACGCTTGGGAAATTAATTTGAACTGATCCGCCTCAAACAGCATGTAAAACCCTTCTAGATGACAGATGTTGTATATACAGCATGCCACGTGATCATCACAACCGCTTGTGAACTTTTATTATTATCCTCATCATTCACACAAGAAAGCCGAGGTTTAAAAATGAAACCCCAGCCAGTGAGGACTGAAGCCCAGGTTTGAACTCATAATGGTCAAACTCCAAAGTCCATGCTCCTTTCTGTTGGCCCTGTGATCAACAACACAGCATCTTCTCAATTGCTTCTAAAGAGAGTAAAAAATTTAATATCCTCTAAATATTTGCGACCCCATGGACTGTAGCCTACCAGGCTCCTCCATCTATGGGATTTTCCAGGCAAGAATACTGGAATGGGTTGTCATTTCCTTCTCCAGGAGATCTTCCCAACCCAGCGATTGAACCCGGGTCTCCCGCATTGTAGGCAGATGCTTTACTGTCTGTGCCACCAGGGAAGTCCCATATATTAAGAATGACCAGTCTAATTGAGAGGGGAGGCGTGAGAATTGCCACAATTTTGAGGAAATTTGTTTCTTTTCATTTATACCAAAAGGGATAATAAGCCTGTTTTGCAATGGGTTAAAGAACCCAAAATGGGGGTTTCGCTGGCGGTACAGTGGTTAATATTTTGCCTTCCCATGCAGGGGGTACAGGTTCAATCCCTTGTCAGGGAGCTAAGATCTCACATGCCTCGTGGCCAAAAGAATAGAACATAAAAAAGAAAAAAAAAGAAGTATTGTAAAAAATTCAATTAAAAAATATGTACAATTGAAAGAAAAAAAAAAAAAAAAAGACTCAGGAAGGGACCATGAGATGTCATTGCAAGCACAGAGACTGGGAAATGTGGTTTCTTTTTCCCGCTTCCCGTTTGGAAAACAGCAGGATTCCCAAGCCCCGGGCTCCTCCTGTTCCCTCACCTTGTGCACTTACGTATCCTTGTGTCTTCGTGTTGCTAGGTTTGCTGAAAAGCCCCGTGAACAAGACGGCCCTGACGCTGATTGCCGTGAGCTCCTGCGTCCTGGCCATGGTGTGCGGCAGTCAGATGTCCTGCCCACTCACGGTGAAGGTGACTCTGCACGTGCCCGAGCACTTCATTGCAGACGGTAAGAGCCGAGCGCTGGAGATGCCCCTCTCCTACTGGGCACCTGGCACTCCTGTCTGGTCGAACATTTCCCATGAACATTCCCCCCTAGAACATGCCCAACCTCAGAATCATGTTGCCAAAACTGGAGAGAGCATCCAAAGACCTTAGAAGAGGTCTTCGTCATTTAGAATCCTGGGTTATTTAATACAGCTAAAGACTGCTTTTATTCCATGGGCAAGGATGAGCTTTGTTAATGAAGAATTCAGACGTGAGTCTGCAGAATGATCGAGCACTTCAGAGAACCTACTGCTTCTCATCAAGCTTGTGCTTCCCGTTGTTATTGTTCAGTCAGTCAGCCGCGTCCGACTCTTTCCAGCCCTGTGGGCCGCAGCGTGCCAGGCTTCCCTGTCCTACACTATCTCCAGAGTTTGCAATTCCTAAGTAAAAATACCACCCCCCCCAAAAAAATAGTCTTTGCTAATTAAAAAATATGACAAAGACGACCATATGAGCTTTGTGGAAACTTCCTTGAGTATCCTGGGTTATACTCATATCTCATTCCCTGTAAATGTACTTTATAAGCATATTATATCCTACCATTTACTCTTCACCCAATTAATTTGAATTAATGAGACACAGTAGTTGCTGTAGTCATTTGAAAAAGCATGGTCCAAGAAACTGATTAAGGTGCTTGATATCTATTGCTAAAGTGCCCTCCAGAAAACTGTTCCAGTTTCCATACATTCAGCAGGGTGTGATGTGTTTCCCCAAACACTTGGTGTTATTATTATTATCATTATTTTTTTTTTTTTTTTTTTACAATTTACAACACATATATTATAACTTTTCCTTTTTATACATTACAGAAGAATTCCTTTTCTTGTACTCTTCCATTTGGGAGAAGAGATTTTTTTTTAATGAAGTACAGTTGATTTACAATGTTGTGTTAAATTTTGCTATACAGCAAAGACATATATATACATGTGCATATACATACATATATATATATATATATATATATATATATATATATATATATAATCATGTATACACACGTGCACACACACATTTTATGGGGCTTCCCAGGTGGCGCTAGTGGGAAAGAATCTGCCTGTCAATGCAGGAGAGGTAAGAGACCTCTAGGGTGGTAAGATCCCCCGGAGGAGATCATGGCAACCCACTCCAGTATTCCTGCCTGGAGAATCCTCATGGACAGAGGAACCTGGCAAGCTATAGTCCACAGGGTCACAAAGAGTCACACATGACTGAAGCAACTTAGAATACATATGCATGTACATTTTTTATACTCTTTTCCATTATGGCTTATCTCAGGGCATTTTATATAGTCTTCTGTGCTATACAGTAGGACCTTGCTGTTTGTCCATTCTACATATAACAGTTTGCATCTGCTAACCCCACCTCCCAGCTCCTTGCTTCCCCTCCCCCACCCCTCTGCTGGCAACCACAATCTGTTCTCTGTATCCATGAGTCTGTTTGTGTTTTATAGACAAGTTCACTCGTGTTGTAGTTTAGATTTCATGTGTAGGTGATATCAAACGATATTTGTCTTTCTGACTTAATTCTCGTAGGATGAGTATTTCTGGTTGCATTCGTTTTGATACAAATGGCCTTATTTCCTTCTTTTGTTATGACTGAGTATTATCCCATTGTGTGCATGCACCACATCTTTTTTATTATTGCTCTTTATTGGAGTATAGTTGATTTACAATGTGTGTTAGCTTCAAGTATACAGCAGACTGGATTATACACACTCACACCATTCTTTTTCAGATTCTTTTCCCATGTAGGTTATTACAGACTTGAGTGAAGTTCCCTGTGTTACGCAGTAGGTCCTTATTAGTATTAGCATTATTTTTAAATGTATTAAAAGTTATCATAAATATAATAAAGAAGACATATTAAGTATGCAGCTTAATAAATTTTTACATGAATTCACCCAGACCAAACATAAAACATTACTAGAACCATCAGCTTCCTTACACCCCTCCCAGTGAGTCCCCCCCTTGAATAACCACCCTTCTGACTTAAGCACCATATGATTACCATTATTTTTTTTAATCTTTTTCTGATTGGATATGTATTAGATGTTTTTGAGAGCCTTACTGTATATTTGTCACCCTTATTCCATTGCGACTCAGTTTTATCTATAACTTTTAGGTTACAGTGTTTACAGCGTAGCACCAGTTTGTTCAGTATGTTCTCTCCAAAGAGCAGCTTCCACCTCCTTTCCCTGAAGCACCTTGACTTCTACTAAAGCATGCTGTGATTGCTCCTAATTCACCATCGTGAACTAGCCCCTACTTTAAATTTTTTTAATTATTTTTATTGATGTATAGTTGATGTGCGATATTGTAAAAGATTCAGGTATACGACATAGTGATTAACAATTTTTAAAGACAACATTCCATTGACAGTTACTGTAAAATATTGGCTATATTCCCTATGTCATACTGTATATCCTTATGGCTTATTTATTTTGTATGTAGTGCTTCATACTTCTTAACGCCCTCCCATTATCTTGCCCCTTCCCCTTTTCTTTTTCCCTCTGGTAACCACTGTTGTTTGTTTTTTTTCTCTCTGTATCTGTGAGTCTGTTTCTTTCTTGTCATTGTCACTCATTTGTTGTCTCTTTTAGATTTCACATTAAAGTGCTATCATACAGTATCTGCCCTTCTCTGTCTGACTTATCTCTGACCCCATTCTGATATCACACTAGTTTTGCCGTTTTCTTGGGTAATCCTTTGATTTTGCTATTTCCCAACTACATGCTTTCTAAAAAAATCTGCTTTCCATGAGGGTGGGACATGATCTAACAAAGAACAGAAAAAGACGTATGTATTGAAGTTGGTAGGGTTTCTAACTCTGATTTCTGGAAACACGATATGAGGATGTTATGCAGAGAGGCAGGAAAAGTGGTACCTGTTTCCTTGAGCCCTTACTGTCACTTGGCATTAATATCTGTAAATGCAGTCAGATATCGCATACATAAAGGATGCAGATTGCATGTATATAAATCAGTGGTTTTTTAAAACATATTTATACAGCCGAATAGAAGCATAGGCCCCCATCCGAGGCCACTGGCTGAGTTATAAACAGCAACACTGTCATAATGAGGCCTATCATGGTGGGAGCAACCCCCGTCAAATGGGAGAGAATCCATCAAGACAAGGCCACCCAAGGACCATGGCCAAGGCCGCTCCCACCGTTCGTACCTTTCCCAGTGATGCTTAAGCTGCCAAGCTGCCGCCAACCCTTAGAGTGCTCAATCCACCATGTGCCTTTGGGCTGTCCATGGTGCTGAAGTGTTGGCAGTGGCTGAGTAATGGGTTTGGTGTTCAGGAGGGAAAATGGATTCTGTATTTGTGTTACAACATAGTTGTACTTGATACTTTCTGCCCATTACACAAAAAGGTCAGCATGATATAGTACTTGTCCAGAGCCCAGCTGGCAAGAGCAATAAATACTAACAGAGTCCCCATCCAAGCCCTTGGCAAATATCACTCCTTTCTTTGTCTGGGCCTTCTCAAGGCCACTGGTGGCTTTTTGCTCTGGTAAGCACCTAGTGAAGAGATGGGCTAGGTTTGTGTCCAAATTGACCAGATTTGACATTAATTTTTCAACTGTGGCCTGTTAGTGATCTTCATTTAGGTTATCTGGGCTCATGATCCTCAGAACTAGTGAACCATATTATCTGTGAGTAGATCCCAAGTATTAATGGTCTTAACAAGAACTCGAGGTGATCCCTTACCAGAAATTTGAAAGCTGCATCAATATTTCTGTGAGTGTTACTTTCCTTTCATCTAACAGGGTAATAACTCCTTGACACCTCTTGCAGCCCTCACAAGGGGCTTTGTTTTCTTCCATCTTTGACTTGATCAATGCTAATTTATGGAGCTGCCTCATAGTGCAATTCCAGTGATTGCCAATAACACTGAATATCATGTGAGTGGTCCCCATGCCTCATAACAAAGCAGCTCTTATCACATGGATTTGGGCTTCATCTAAATTTCCCTACAGGTAGCATTATTGATAAATAGATATTGATTAATATTAAAAGCTCATATAAATTGAGATGTTAGTTTCTTCAACCCTTGGGGCTTCCAATGTATGTTAGGATATATTCACCCAATATCCTGGCTGTATAATGATCCAGTAGAGGACACAACTTTTAAAGGAATAAGTTGTCTAAATTAAACGGGTGAGTATGGTTTCACTCTAGTGTAGATAGATACCACTATGCCTAGAGTTTTCTGTTGTTTTATTCTGGCAATTGTACTTTAAGAAGGTCAATGATATATTGGAAGACATCCAAGATAAAGGAATTGCAGCCAAGAGATTGGAAAAACATTGTCAATATGTAATTACTTCTTAGGGAAACAATGGAAGAAAATCATTCTGTAAGAAGTGTTTAAGGAACTGAGACAAAAGTGAACTTGGAATTATTGAGCATATCTGTTATGAATATGCAGTGTTCAAAACACCTTACATAAAGTTACTAATTTAATTCTCAAAGCAGAACTGTGAGGCAGGATTTAGCATCCTCTTTTTGCATACATGGAAGGTAGGCTTTAGAGATGTTAAGAGATTTAGCCAGATTAACACACAGAAGTTAAGCAAGCCGTGAAAGCCCAAGCCTACCTAAACCACTTATCCATGCTTTTTCCATGTGCCATGCCTTCACAAAAATGACCATGACAATCCAAAAGTCTACAAGCAATAAATGCTGGAGAGGGTGTGGAGAAAAGGGAACCCTCTTGCACTGTTGGTGGGAATGCAAACTAGTACAGCCACTATGGAAAACAGTGTGGAGATTTCTTAAAAAACTGGAAATAGAACTGCCATATGACCCAGCAATACCACTTCTAGGCATACACACTGAGGAATCCAGATCTGAAAGAGACACGTGCACCCCAATGTTCATTGCAGCACTGTTTACAATAGCCAGGACGTGGAAGCAACCCAGATGCCCATCAGCAGATGAATGGATAAGGAAGCTGTGGTACATATACACCATGGAATATTACTCAGCCGTTAAAAAGAATTCATTTGAATCAGTTCTAATGAGATGGATGAAACTGGAGCCCATTATACAGAGTGAAGTAAGCCAGAAAGATAAAGATCATTACAGTATACTAACACATATATACGGAATTTAGATAGATGGTGGCGATAACCCTATATGCAAAACAGAAAAAGAGACACAGAAGTACAGAACAGACTTTTGAACTCTGGGGGAGATCGTGAGGGTGGGAGGTTTTGAAAGAACAGCATGTATATTATCTATGGTGAAACGGACCACCAGCCCAGGTGGGATACATGAGTCAGGTGCTCGGGCCTGGTGCACTGGGAGGACCCTGAGGAGTCGGGTGGGGAGGGAGGTGGGAGGGGGGATCGGGATGGGGAATACGTGTAACTATATGGCTGATTCATGTCAATGTATGACAAAACCCACTGAAATGTTGTAAAGTGATTGGCCTCCAACTAATAAAATAATATTTAAAAAAAAAAAAAAAAAAAATGACCATGACAGTTCTTATTTGTCTTGAAAAGGGAGCAGACTTGTTCTGAAAGTCCCCAGGAAGCAAAATTAGAGCTATATGGGTTATGAGGGTGGTCAGAGATGGGAGAAAATTGAGTCTTAGTCTGAAAATATCTCCACTTTCTACACTTTAGTCTCATCTATAAAGGAGGGGATAATAGTAGTGCTTATCTCATAGAATTATTGTGAAGAATAAATGAAATAATGCTCATAAGACTTTTCGCTCAGTACCTGAGACTAGTAATTGCTCAATAAATTGTATAAATGTTAGTAGATGTGATAATGCTTTTTTAATATCAGAATGGAGTCATTGCAAGGTACTGAGTTCCCCATCATAGGGGGTTTCCTGAAAATAGATGACCACGTTTCTATGAAGCCACACAAGAAAAGTGAAGGAATATGTTTGCCTATGGTACCAAATAGTTTAAATTGGAGCCATTTTACCAGAATATAAATTTTTAAAACATCAAAAGTCTCAGGACCTTTAGAATATGTTTGTTTATTCTTTACTGCTTCATCCCTGAGTATTACTCATTCTTTGACTAGGCTCAGAAATGGAGTGAGACTCAGGAATGGGTTATGGCCAGTGATGTCTCTTAACTAAATATACCCCCTACTGAACACAGGCTTTGTTCTTTCATGTTGATATGCTCATTGGTGAGCATATCAGGGAAGCCCCCATGCTCTCCTGGTGGCTTAGATGGTAAAGAATCTGCCTGCAATGTGGGAGGCCTGGGTTCCATCCCTGGGTCAGGCAGATCCCCTGGAGAAGGGAATGGCTACTCACTCCATTTTTCTTGCCTGGAAAATCCCATGGTCAGAGGAGCCTGGTGGGCTATAATCCATGGGGTTGCAAAGAGTCAGGCATAGCTGAGTGACTTAACACTTTCATTTTAACCTAAACACAAACGGTATTCTTTTATGTTGATATGCTCATTTGGCATAAATATCCCTGCCAAAATATATATTTGTTAAGGTCAAGTTAATGTCTTAGCATTAACTTTTGGGCTGGACTGAGGTAATATTCATGTCTTCTCTGTTCCCTGTAATTGAGAAATTAGGGATTATGGGTTCCTTACCAGCTTATGAAATCATCAAGTGGAAACATTCATCATTAGGATGCCCTGGTTCATTAATATGCCCCACATGTAGCTGCTTTTGAACACAAAATTATATACAACGAATCTTGCTCTACATTTATTTGCTTGCACCCCTACTTTATGCCTTTCCACCCAAGGGAGTGAGCTAATGTGTGGTCATGCCGTTAATGAGGAATGAGATTCATAATTGACTTCAGAGCAAGTGTGCAGTGATTTGAATGCATGGGAGAAGTTGTTTCAATTCTTGGAAGTGGAAATCACACCACACTGAAGGTGATTGCTTGTCACAAACCACCAAGCGACTTGTCTACAAAGAGTAGGTCCTTGGTCATCTTGCTCTCTGGGCTCATCTGGAGCTTTGCTTTGTAATTTTCAGTTTTTATTTCACACCTTTGAGTACGATGGAGCATGCTCATGTGTAAAGGCGCTCTTCAAGATGCCCTCTGCCTTCTCCTTTGCACACACTTCATGCTCTTTAGACAGACAGGCTGCTTTCCCTTGTGGGGCCTCATTTCCCTGCAGTGCAACCTTCCTCATGTCTGATTTTCTCCTTTCTCCAGATAAAATGCTACAACTAAACCCCCAAAGCTTCTTCAAAGATAACACCCATCAGAAATAATCGCCCCTTCCTGGAAAATTGCAAAGAAATGTATTTGTGCCTTTTTGATAACCCCGTGGTCTAATTTCCATCACTGTTATTGTTATGTATGTGTCATTGTTACAACTGCCGTGATCCTAAGAACTGGCCTCCTGTATTAAATCAAGCACCTCTCCAGTCTTTTCACAACATTGAAAACAGAGCTATCTTTTAAAATGGAAAATCTCAACGTGTTGCATCCTCCCATAAAACTGTTGAAGTACTTCTTATTGTACTTGTACTTGTTATAAAGACTGGACTCTTCAACATGGCCTTTAAGTTCCAGCAAAATCAGGCCCCACCTGCCTCTCTAGCCTCACCTTTTCCAGTCTCTCTCCAGTTGTTTCCTTGAATATTTTTGGTTATCTCCTGCCTCAAGGCCTTTGCACATGTTGTTCTCATTTTCAGAAAATTGCTCTCACCTCCTCAGTTTCCTTGAGACAAATTTCATTTACTCAACAGTGATTGACCTCCTTTTTTCATATCATAGCCTCTGTTGGGCCCATAACTATTCATTCTCCTTGAGCCCTGCTCTGTTCTTTGATCACATGCTTTTCTATTTGTAATCATGTTCTTACCTAGTTAATATTGGACTCACCCCTTAAGTTGTGAGCTCCTTAAGGATTGACACCCCATTTGTTCTGCACATTACATTCAGCACCTAGGACAGCACCCAAAACAGAGGGTCCCCCAAAGCTTTGGTAGAATGAAAATAAATAAATAAATGAAGTGATTGTAATAGCCAGACTGAAATTTCCTTCAGGGCAAAGCCACCATTTATTCGTGTCCTAAACTATTGTGAAGCCTAACGGAGATTCTGACTCCATAGGTAAACAGTACTACAGTGATGGCAGGGAAATGAATGAAGGGAGAAGGGGCAGGCAGGTGGATGCAGAGACCCTGAGAAGCTACGTTCTGACGCATGACAGTGCATGAAATCTGAGGCTGCCTCCTCTTCTTGTAATTGACTTCACTCCCCAAGATTTTTGTTCCCATCCCCAAAGATAAGAAGCTCCAATCAAACTCACATCATGCCCCCTGCCCCCCAACCCCAAAATGAAACAGGCTTTATCCCAGAAGCCAGGAAGAAGGGAAACTATAAATTGAGCTGAGATTCAGAACACCCAGGGGGGGAGGTGGCAATGAAATACCAATAAACCATATTAATATGCTGAAATCAGGAAGAATAGGTTGAACTCCAACCCAGATTTAATAACTATACGTGAGAGAGTGCAGGAGAAGGCGAGGCGAGGTTTCAGTCGGAATTAAAATGAGATCTGTAATGAAACTGGTAATATAATTATAAACTGTGAAAACTTTTTCCTTTTTCCCTCTTCTTGTACTTAATGGACAGCTTGCTTAGCAATGGCCTGGAGCTGGTGCTGGGAGCTGTGGAGACCCCCTAGAGTGGAATCCTTTTTTTTTTCCTTTCATCAACTCTCTTCATTAGAAAAGTCTAAATCCACAAAACCATGGAAAGAAAAAATGTGTCAAAGCCATTTCTTCCTTAAATAGTAACTGATCCCCAGGTTGAAGATGACAGGGGCCTTGAAAGAGAACAAAGCCCATGACCATAGAGCCATTCTAAGCAGCTGAACATGCTCAAGCTTTTAAAGAAATCACAACAGACAGTTGGTTTGGGATTTTTAATGACGCATTGTGCTACGATATTACCTTGGCTTCCGACCAGGATGAATTGTTACTAATTTCCCTTCTTAACAGAAGGGATAACTGAGTTTGACATCCAAAATTGGATACTAATTTATGTGTTTTGATAGCAGATCGAGTCCAAAAATACATTAGTAGAAACTGGGGGCAGAGCGTGGTGGCAAGGGGTAGGGCATTTTAATTTATTTGCATTAATAATTCTATTCTGCTGTTGTGAGCAGAAGGCCACTTTGACTTTTTGACTAGGAGGAGAGAAAGGCAGGTGGGAGCTTTGATGGGATGGAGCTCAAGGATATAGAGTTAGATGTTCTATAATTCTTGGCTTGGTGTTTGCAAAGTGGTATAGGGTTGAGGCAAGGGTGCAGTGTTAGGATAGAGAAGGGCATGTGGTACAGAGGTTAGGTGCATTGACCTGTGGTCCAAGGGGCGTGAGTTCTATTGCCAGTTCTTCTGATTTCTCCTTTGTGACCTTGGACATATTAATTCACCTGCCCTGATTCTTGTTTTTCTCATCTAAAAGCGATGCTAATGCTCCTTGCCTGAAATCATTGTCAGTGAGGTTGATGAGTGTGGAAGTACTTGGCCAGCTGTGAGACTAGATCTGATGATGAGAACGTTGTGCTTTTCCTTTCTCTTGGCTCGGTGTTTTCTTATTGATGAAGGTGATAACAAAGTTGGGAAGAGGTCTTCATGGGTATGGCCAGGTAAGTAGAAGGTACAGTTTTAGAGATGCTTAATTTGGCCCCAAGGAAGAAATTAAATAGATGAAAACTCAGTAATAGCAACACCTCTTCCTGATTCATATATAGTGCCTGCTTTCTTCCTTCCTCCCTCCTTCCTGTGGTCAACAAATATAGTTCATCAACCTCCGCAGCCTGCTCAGATTCTGGGGTTGCAGAAATGGATAAAACACCATCTCTGGCCTCCCCCAACTTGGTGGGAGTGAGAGGCTACCAAGACGATGAAGTAGGAGAGCAGTGTGGCAGACATCTGAAGGGGGTATGCACCGGGTTCTCTGGAAACAGAGGAGGGGCAGCCGAGTACCCCAAGCTGGAGATGGGGGTGCCAAGGAGAGGGTGTCTTGAGGAGGCAGGAAGCGCTGCCTGAGTTCGGTCTTGAGCCACTGATGTCCCCTGGAGGTGGGTGATGTGTGACACAGGCTTCCCGGGGAGTCATGGACACTTGTCGCTACATCCATGGAGACCCTGTTGTTTAAGCCTTCCAGCAGTTGATTGTGATTGTGATAGTAGCAGCGCAGTGAATTGGTAACATTTACAGAAGACTCCTAAGTGCTAGGCCTCAAGCTGAGTGCTTTGCAAAGCATCGCCTCATTTCATTCTGTTACCACATGTCATGTGCTAGTTGCTCAGCCGTGTCCGACTCTTTGCGACCCCACGGTCTGTAGCCCGCCAGGCTCCTCTGTCCATGGAGTTCTCTAGGCAAGAATACTGAAGTGGGTTGCCATTTCCTTCTCCAGGGGATCCTCCTGACCCAGGTGTCGAACCCGAGTCTCTTGCATTGCAGGCAGATTCTTTACCATCTGAGCCACCAGAGGAATTCCAACGTGGAATCTACCACATGTAGTAGATCCAGGCATTTTCCCCTTTGTAAATTTAAGGGAAGCTAAAGCTGAGGGAGTTTATGTGACCACTTCAGCCTCACACAGGCAGTAAGGGGATGGGCAGAATTGTTACAAGTTAACGACCATGAGATGTGGTAGATGGAGAATTATTCGATGACAAGATCGGGTTCTAGCTTGTCCACAAATTCAGCTGGACTTTGGGCAACACTCTATTTCTCTAGACTTTTTCTAGGTTTTGACATTGTAAAATGGGAGAAATGGAAAAAGGCGGAACTTAAAATTCCTCCCTGGTCTCATATTCTAACAGTAGAATGAAAATACTGGGGTTCAAAGTCCCCCTTTACTCATCCCACTGGGTCTGTGGCCTCCGGAGTCTTTATGAAACAATCCCCTTAGCATCCTCAGTCCTCTGTTTTCCTACTCTTTTTTGGGGCAGTCTGTAGCCAGGCAGCCTCCTGAGCAGGGATCTTGGGAGCAGAAGCAGCTGAGCAAACCTTTCACAGCCCACAAGTTGCCATTTGAAGAGAGCTTAGGAGGATCCCGGCCAAGCCTGTGCAGGGACCACGGGCTCCCCAGGATGCTAGTGTGAAGCAGAAAGCAGTGGGTATCTGGGCCGTGGTGGGAAAGATGCCTCTCGGTCCCTAACTCCCAGCTTCAGCTGCCGAGGGGCCTCGAGCATCTCAGATGCCAGTGAGAGTGTGAGGGGGGAGGATGCATCATGTTCAGAAGGAAATGAGAGATGGAGGAATAATTAAAACCTGTGCATCCCCTCTGCTTCTCTGCCTCCCCCTGCTCGCTCCTCACCGCCCCCACCCTACCCACCCCGTCTCTGGTGCCCAGCAGAGCCTTGCTGTTTGGCTTTCCTCCCTAGCCACCCCTCTAGATTATCTAAGCCAAATATATCTGCAGCTGCACTGCCTTGGTTTGGTTTTCTTTTCATTTATTATTATTATTTTTTTTTTTTTGGAGGGAGGGGAGTTGTTGGCAACTTCCTGAAGCTCTGCTAAAGTCCCTGGGCATCTCACCCTTAGCTGGAACCATCCCCAGAGCCTGGACCACTCCTGAGCTTTCCCTGGCTTCCCTCCCCTGATCTCACCCTGATTCTCATTTGGACTTTACTGGTGAATCCGCTGAGCAGGACTGCCATCTGACACTGCTGTCTGCTCAGTGCCAGGACCCATATTCTGGAACTCACTCAGATGTTATCAGTACTGAAGGAGGCTGATGTAAGGGAAAGGATGCAAGATGTAGAAGCAGAAAGCGTTAGTGTTAGTTGCTCAGTCATGTCCGATTCTTTGCGACCCCATGACCTGTAGCCGGTCAGGCTCCTCTGCCCATGGAATTCTCCAGGCAAGAATACTGGAGTGGGTTGCCATTTCCTTCTCCAGGGTTAGCAGAAAACCTCCAGTACAAATCTGCACTCCTCCACTAACTATGGATCTTGGACAAGTCACCTCACATCTCGGAACTATCAGCTTCATCATCTGTAAAAGTACAGCTTTTCGCCTCTATTGCACAGGGCGTTGATGAGGATGAAATAGAAAGCAGTATGAAAATAGCCTTGAATAGGTGCTCTGTAAATGCTAAGCTTGCCCCCAAAGGGATTATACTTGCTATTTAAAGTGACAGAATATCTATAAAGTCAAAGACAGTGATAGAAGGCATATCATAATCTGGACCAGAAGGGACATACAGGTGAGAGTCAGCCAGGTTGCCAGGGAAGCCTGGTGTTTTCCCCTGGTCAGATCTGGGTAAATATCCAGGGAGCCAGAGGATTTGTTTTGCCTCGGATTTGTCCCATCGGAGGAAGCTGGGTGGACAGGGATTGAAGTGAGACTCTGTGCTCTCTTGGAGATGGAGAGAGAGAGTGAGGACAAGAAGGATGACCTTCCAGGTAGAGGCAACAGTAGGAGCAGAGTTGTGGCAGGAGCAGAGACAAGCCGGAGCGTCTGGGGATCCCTGAGGCTTGCCCAAGTCTAAAAGAAGGAGCAGGTGAGAAAAGCAGGGGTTTCTGTGTCAGGCTTTCCCCCGGAAGTGCTTGAGGGTCATGAAGCTGCTAAAGAGCTTTAAGCAAGGACGTGTGAATAGCTTAAAGTAAACTTTTGTGTTACTTAAAAGGCAATGCAGTATGTTAATGCAGAGCTCAGGCTATAGAGTCAGATATATCTGGGCTGAACTGCTGGTTCAGTTATTTGATGTTGCAAATGTTACTTAAACCTCTGGTGTATTTCTTAATCTGTAGAGTGGGTATAATATTAATAACTCCCGCTTAGGAAATTTAAATGAGATAATATCTCACTGGTATTTAGTAGAATGTTTGGGAGGTAGGAAACACTGGGTAATACTAGTTTTTATTGACATCATCATCTTCATCAGTCTCTCCTGTTGTAAGTTAGGTCTCCCTATGAAATGATCCTGAACTTCGTTTTCTGCACTTAATACATTCACCATTGCTTATTTGATGTCTAATTTGGTTAAGAGTCTGGGCTGTAGATTCACACACTCTGAGTTCAATACCTGTCTCCAATATTCCCTAGCTATGTAGCCTGGAATTAATTAGTTAATTTCTAAACCTTTTGTTGGCTCATCTTTGACATGGGGATGATAACAGTAAATCACCTCCAAGTGCAATAGAATGATTATACATGAAGCACTGGACAAGCTCTTGGCACACAGGTGAGACCTGGAAAACAACAGCCGATGATAATTCTACTTTAAACCCCTAAGAGCAAGGGTTCTAGGTGTCTTGTTCTTGTGGAATATCCGGTACACACTCAGGATTCAATGCAGTCCTGTGGATGGACTGACCACAGTGCAGAAGCTGAGTCTGAGGGGCCAAGAAGGCAAGCAACTTATTAGGGGGTTGTTACATTTAGTCTATCTCCTCATGTCTGAACCAGAAGTGAGAGTGAAGGACTTCCCAGTGGTCTATGGTTAAAAATCTGCCTTCCAACACAGGAGACATGGGTTCAATCCCTGGCTGGGGAACTAATATCCCACATATGTGTGTCTGTGTACATGTGTGCTCAGCCTAGACTGTAGCTCACCAGGCTCTTCTGTCCATGGAATTTTCCAGGTAAGAGTACTGGAGCAGGTTGCAATTTCCTCCTCCAGGGGATCTTCCAGACCCAGGAATCAAACCCACATCTCTTGCATCTCCTGCACTGGCAGGTAGATTCTTGACCACTGCATCTCGCAGGAAGTCCAATATCCCACGTACACATGGCAACTAAACTCATGTGCTGCAACTGAGCCCACATCCTCTGGAGCCCATGCATCACTGCCAGGAAACCTGGGTGCTTCAACAAAGACCCAGCGCAGCCAATAATTTGGAAAAAAAAAAGAGGTGGTGAGAGTGAAGATAAGGGAGTCCTATACAAGATAAGGGAGCACGGAAGCTTAGCAGCTCATTGTAAGGAGAAGTCAAGGAAGGGAAGGAGTCAAAGGCTACTTGGCACCACTTCCTGGGATCCCTTAGAGGTTGGTGACCCCAAACATCAAAGTAAGAGCACTTTTGCCAAGCTGTGGGTGGCGTGAACATTAACAGCAGAGTGCACGGGTCCAGTTCTCACTTCACCTTTCCTGTGATGCTACTTCATCTTCTGAAAAACAAGGATGCTAATGCATTGGGAATCAGACTGGAATCATGAGAATTAAGTGCTTGTTAAATGCAAGAGCCTGGCCATGGTAAATACACCCAAAAGCTACTTATTATTACTATTCTGCTCATGCACCAGCTTTCCTACGTGAGATCAAGAATCGGATGCCTGCCTCTTGATTATGTTTGTAGGGGGAAAAAAAAAGGAAAGAAAAATGCAAGCAACTTTGAAGAACACATGGTCTCAGGACCTTTACAAATCCTACATGGATGGAAATTACTTGCAAGAGATGTCACTGTGGTCTGTGAGCACAATTAATTTGCCAGCTCTCTGAAGGCTGAGCTTCTAAAGGTTTGAATCATTTGAGTAATATTTCAGGTGAAGTCTCACCGCGGCCTTTGGGTCAGGATAGACAGAGTGATCAATCTCGGCCCCTACACAGGTGCTGACGAGACCGGTGAGTGGGAAGGCTCTGGGGTAGCCATTTCCTGCAGAAATTTCAATGCAGCATTAATGTGCGGGGCACGGGGCCTGCCGTGGAAGCAGAGGCCTGAAGGGAGGCCCAGGGGCCCAGCGACCAGAACTGGTGTCACACTTGAAATATGGAATCAATTAACAATGGCAGCTTCTGCTTCCTTGAGAGAGAACGTAAGGGTGAGGCCACACCGTGGCCATGTGGCAAAGCAGCCAGCTTGACAATTTTCTGAATTGTAGAATGTGAGCGTGGAAAATATGTTCAGGCTTATCTTTGCTTATTTCCCATTTCTTTAGCACTGCAGCCAAATGAGATGACTGTTTCCTGCAGGCCCAGGTTCTTTTATTTTTCCTTGATGACCACTCCTTTCATTTTACCTAAACCCTCTTTTCCCTCCACGCCACCTAGCTGCTGCCGCCTTCTGAGCTTTAACATTCAGCTCAGATGAGGCCGCCTTGACTTTGCAGGGGAGACAGGGCCCCAGCTCTATGTCTCTCTGTTGCATCTCCATCACAACCTTGATGATGGGCTGTGGAAAACTGTCCAGTTATCCCCCAACTGAACCATATACTACTTTCAAGTGAGACTTCTTTCCTCCACCTTAATAGCCTCCAAATTTTGTCACAGGTTCCATCACAGAGTGGGAACTCTGTATATGTAGATCTGTAACCCATTCAAGACATCGAAACAAACAAAAATAAAAACAACAGCAAATCTCAAAAAAGTCAGTTTGAGACATTTACTGTGTTATTTGGTGATGATCCCTATTGTGATTTTCTTTTGAAATCCAGAATTAGATCTCATGATCTAACAGTGGGATGACCTCTTTAACACCAGTCTTGAGCCCCAGAAACATTAGCTGCATGGTTTCCAAACCTACAGCAGAAACAGAACAGAGGATGGAAGAGGGAATTTTTACTGCAATAAATCTCAAAGAATTCTTGGAGAAGGGAGAGGTTGAGTTGATCATTAAGGGTAGGTTGGGCTTGGATGGATTCATCAGCCGCCTCAAAGAATTTGTTTGAGGGTGGAGCGAGACTAGTTTGTGCAAAAGGAAATTGATCTCAGCTTTTCCCCTTTCCCTTATCAATCTGCTGAGTCAACCCTCAGCCACATCCAGTGTCACACTCTTCCCATCCTCACTTTCCAAATAAGATCCGTCTATACAACAAGCACACGCTTACGGAGTCTCAGGGATTCCAAACACACTGGGAGACAGCAAATTGGAATTTGGAGCCCTTCCAGACACTTTTCAAGTCTCCCTCCTTCTCCCTTCCAGGATCAAGCACACGGTCAGAATCCAGATCAATGTAATATTGGGTTAATTATAAAAATAATCAACTAAAAGTCATCATGTGCGACTAATGTGGCAGTGCAGTGTACTAGACGTATTACCTACAATGTCTTAATCTTTCTAGAACATACTCACTTGTGGAACAGATATTTATTTCATGATCCTTATGTGGCCTGGAGCAGTAGAAATGCTATCTTGCAAAAAGAAAAAACATTACAAAGGCCCCTGCCTTCATAATGCTTTCATTCTCAGTGGGAGACAGACACCGAAGCAAATTAGCAAAATAATAGAATATGTCCAGGCAATGAAATAAATGAGAGCTGCTGTGAAAATAATTAAAACGGTATAAAATAATTAAAACAAAGAGGAGAATTGGAATGTTATCTCAGATAGGGTGGTCAAAGAAGGCCTCTCTGAGGAGAAGGCTTTTAAGCTGAGATGTGAAGGGAACAAGCGGGGTGGGGGTGGCTGGAGGTGTTTCAGGCAGAGGGAGCAGCAAATCCAAAGCGGCTTGAGCGGCAGAAGCTGGGCAGCGTCAGCACGGGTGGGTGGGCAGGACAGAGGTGAGGCTGTACAGGTGGGCAGGAACCAGGACTTTCGTGGCGTAGGCATTCTTTTGCCTTTCCATCTGATGCTCAGCAGAGTAGGGCTCTCCTGAGCATTCCTTTGTTCAGAGGCATTTCCTGTCCACCCTCACTGGGTTTAAATTAAGCGGGATCACCCCATTTCTGGCTGGCTACTGTTCATGACAACTTTCAGCATCGATGCTCGGGTCCCTTTCTCCCTGGCATCTCCCTCCTCCCCTCATTTACTGCCCTCAGCTCAATTCCTCTATCTCCATGGCTCCTCCCATGGCTTCCTTTCCTCTGCCTTTCTCCACGCTGCCCTAGGAACCAGGGACAGATTGATCTCTCCGGGACATGCCTCCCAAGTCCATCTCAGACACAGCTGCACTGCCCACTTTTATTCCATCCACAGTGGCACCCCAGAAACCAGCTCATGAAACCACCCTGGCCCTCTGTTCCCAACTACCCTTATCAGCTCATTGTTTGAGATCCATAATTTGAGAAGAATGAGAATTTTACTAAGCAAGCTGAGTATTTGAAATTTCAAAGGATAAATGGATTGGTAAGGTGGAATTTCAGGCAGTGAATGACAATGATTTTTTTTTTTTAAAGAATTTCCCCCACCCGCAGCTCTCTGCCTCCCACTCATTTAAGTCTGCTTTTTAAAATCAATGTCCCTCTCCGTTACCATAGAAGATGCTACTTGGGGAAATCTCAGGGCACTTTCCCATAATGGAAATAAGAAAGTCACAAAGAAACATACCAGCAAATAATGTTCCTTTTTGCCCTGGGATACTGTTCATGATTATTTCTCAGAAGTGATCTTTAATTGTTTCATCTAAAGAGTATGTATCTTCTCTCCTCCGACTCTCTTCATGGAGGTTTGTGAATTGGATCCAGCTATTAGTAGCACTTACTAATTTCCTCTGAGTGTTCTGGCTGAAGCACCGGGCTTGGAACAACTTTTAATTTTGTTTTTAATTAAATTTCAGTTGTTTCAAATCACTCACTTTTAATGTCCTTTCTTTGCAGCCCTCGGAAGCAACAGGAGCTGTGTGATATGCAGCTTGTTGATACACACACACAGTCTGATGTGCATGTATCCATGGCCCGGCTAAAGACTGACTCCTGACTGAGGTCCAGAGAACAGGCAATTCAGAAAATAGAAATGAGTCACAGAACCAGCTTTTGTTTGCACTTATATTCAAAGTTTCAGCAGGAGTTCCTATTATTATGTTTGTTTTTGCGAAACTGTTTTTGAACAAGGCAACATTCCCTTGTACTCCACAACAGGGTGATCAAATATATGTAAGTAGAAATTGTATAAGAATAGTTAACACTAATTAAGCATTTATTATGTGCCAGGTACTGTTTTAAGGACTTTACAAAGATGACCTCATTTACATTAAAAGTGAGTAATTTGAAACAACGGAAATTTAATTTGCATACATTACCGCCCACATTCCTATGAGATTATTATACACAGTTTTATAGCTGAGGAACCAAGGCCCATTTAACTGGATTGTTATCACTGGGTTAGTCTGTGGCCCAGCTGGAACATGAAAACTGGCCGCCTGACTCTGTGGCCCGGCTCTCAAACACCGCACTGAATTCTCCATCTATAAAAAGACAGAAGGGTATCATCGTCTAAATGATTTTAACAACAAAAAAGGAGAGAGAAAATTGACTCGTTCTTTGCAAAAGTGAAATTATGTTTAGTCTGCGTTTGGTCTGTTATGTGGCCTTTGGTAAAACCTGATCCTGTTGTGTAAACTGTCAGCTGCGCTGTGGGGTTGGGTTCAGACACAGACACCTAGTTTGGGTGTTTAACTGTGCTCTTTCAGATACTTAGCAGACAATTAAGTTTGAAAGCAAAAGCAAAAATACATGCCAAATCTTAACATATCACCTAGTTTACATCATTTGCTATACTGCTTGTTCAATCAAAAATAGAACCAAACACTTTTCTGCCTTAGAACTTCGCATTATTATTATTATTATTTGCAAGAAACTTTATTTCCGTTTCCCTTCTCCTCCTACCCCCTGCCCCCAGCACACGGAGCCCGCTGGGTCTTCACAGCGGTTCGTTTGTTTCTTTCTCTGCAGCATTCCTTCTCATTTGTAGTCATGTGCGTGTTGGCGCATTTGCTTGTTTAATGTTCGTCTCCTTGTACATCCTCTGTAGCCACGTGCTGTAGCGCTGTGTCTTTTATGTCCCCTGCTGAATGCCCAGTTCTTACAACCAGGCCTGGCATAGGTATGGTGCTAAATAAACATTTGCCAAGCATGTGAATAAGGGAGTTCAGGCTTAAACTCCATCAACTGCTGAGAAGCAAAGTGCCAGTTTTAGATGAAGCACAATACCTAGAGTCTGGGTATCTGGATTAAATGCCAGGTTTCTAATTAAATAAGTATGTGGACTTGGGCAATAAACGTTTTTTTCTGCTTTCAATATCTTCATATATGACATGGGAAGGATAATAACTTTGTGGAACAAACATGCATGTAGATAGAGTATAAACGAATACCAACTACTCTCATTTTTTTTTTCATTCCTTAAGTTTCTTCTTCCTGACAGTAACCCTAGAGGTAGTTACTGTTATTATTTTAATTCTATTCAAATGGGGAAACAGAGTCCCAAAGCTGGTTGTAAGTTTGCCCACACTCACAGCTGCTGTGCAGATCCGTCTGACTCCAGAACCCCCAGGCCCTCTTACTGGGAGGACCAAGTAAGATGTGGGGTGCAAAGGCTTTACGGGGTGTCTTAAATGCTAAGCAAACATTGCCCGTACTAAGACTCGCTAGCCAGGCTCAGGTGGAGTTGAAGCACCGTCCGAAAGCATCGGGGGAAAGCTGTGTGGTCTCGTTCGGTCACCACGTCTTGGCGACCCCACGGACTTCAGCACACCAAGCTTCCTTGTCCTTCACCATCTCCCAGAGTTTGCTCCAATTCATGTCCATTGAGTCTATGATGCCATCCAACCATCTCATCCTCTGCTGCTGCCTTCTCCTTTTGCCTCCCATCTTTCTCAGCATCAGGGTCTTTTTCCAGTGAGTCAGCTCTGTGCATCAGGTGGTCAATGTATTGCATCTTCAGCTTCAGCATCAGTCCTTCCAATGAATATTCAGGGTGGATTTCCTTTAGGATTGACTCGTTTGATCTCCTTCTTTTGTTCTCAGGTAACATCTGAGGCAGTGTTCTTCAAAGAGCTTAAAGCGCCATTTGTCACTTCATCCGTCTGTCCTTCCATCCATTCATCCAAAATGTTTACTGGTTACCTGCTAAGTGTCAAACACACCGTGCTAAGGAGCCATGGTTTGAAGATGAGTTAAACATGGGTGGTCCCTTGGCTAGTTCAGTATCTTCAAAGACATCAGCCTGCCCAAACCTTGTCACATGAGGAATACTCAGTAAGGGTGTGCTGAATTCAAATCCATTACTTGTGAGAAGCATCTAAGTAGAGAGCTGCATCTGCCAGGCCACTGGGGCAGATGGACAGGCCAGTTCCAGGTGAGAGAACCTGGAAGGATGGACCGATGTGGCTGGGTCTGGGAGGACAGGTAGGGAGAGCAGGATGCTCCAGGATACAGGAACAACCTAAGCACAGGCAAAGGGGCCATGCGTGGAAGCAGCAGCAGAACCCGTCAGTTGCTGCCTTTCTTTACTCAGCGCCTCTCCTAGTTCAAGGGAAGGAGAACATACTCCTTAGTTGTCAAGGACAACAAGGAAATAGGAAGCACATTTCAGCCACCTACTATGTGTCTGAGTCAATATTATTAATATATGCATTTTGTTGTTGTTCACTTGTGTCCAACTCTCTGTGACCCCATGAACTGCAGCACGCCAGGCTTTCCTGTCCTTCACCGCCTCCCGGAGTTTGCTCAAACACATGTTCATTGAGCCCGTGACGCCCTCCAAGCATCTCATCCTCTGTCGTCCCTTCTCCTCCAGCCTGCAGTCTTTTCCAGTGAGTCAGCCCTTCACATCAGGTGGCCAAAGTATTGGTGCTTCAGTTTCAGCATCAGCCCTGCCAGTGAATATTCAGGGTTGATTTCCTTTAGGACTGACTGTATTACTTTTATTCTTCTCTAAGTCTTCTGAAGGTGTAGGTTTACTACTATTAGCAACCGTAATTGTAGCAGCAGCAGCAGTGCTCTTAGTATGAAAAGTAATACAAGAGTGAATGACGTAAGTGTTAAATATGCCTTTATTCATATTCCTGGTCTTGGTCTGTTTGGTTGATAACTCTTTCAATGTAGACCTTTCCAGAATTTTTGCTATTCCTATACTGACAAAGATTCATACATACACTATGCGTGCACACACACACACACACAGAATTGCTGCTTGTTTATTTCAAACTTGACAGCAGATTCCATATATTCTTCAGCAGCTTGCTTTCCGCATTGACTGTGACATCTCAATATGATGTATGGAGGATGTGGTAGTTGTAGTTGTCCGCATTTGTTAGAAGAGGAGCCCCAGGCTCACAAAGTTAGGAAATTGGCATAAGTCCATCAGCTGGCAGGGCTGGGGCCCCAACTAGTCCTGTCTGACTCCAGAACCCGGCTCCCTCAAGCTGCATCCCAACCACCTCCTTCTGGGAACAGAGTGAAAGGACTCATACTTCACATGACATGTACCAGAAAAGTCAATCTCAGTCATCCTTTATCTTGTTTGAACCTCAGAACCTTCATTTGGTCCTCAAATACAAATCTTATCCTTTCTCTCCTTATCTTGCCCAGAATTCATAGTAGGCTTGACTAGCGTGGAACTAAGCCGAGCCACCCTTGTAATGTTGCTCCAGGTACCAGTATTCTATATTTAGGCAGCTGTTCTCATCTGTGCCAGACGGTGAAATCTGTTCCATCAACATGACTGTTGAAACCTCTGATTTTTGGAAGGCTTGCCCCATGTAGTGCTTTGTAGCATCATAAAACAATTAGATTTAGGCTTAGCATTAATTTGAATTATTGTCCAGTTTCCAGAAAATATATTCTGGAAATATCAAGAGGATGTATTACATGTCTTTGGAGATATTAAGTATTGAATTACAATATTATGTCACCTTCCCGCTGCCGTTTCTCTCTCGCTAGCACATACACACTCTCAGCATGGTCTGATTTATGTTTCAACAACTACCAAGAGAAGCTCTGTACTTAGAGAAATAGTCAGAGATGGATATTGACAGAAGCCGAAATCTCACTCACACACATGCGCACCCACACACACACACTCTCATACACACACACTCACACACTCTCACACACACAGGCACACACACACAGTCTGCGTCTTAGTAGTGTGGATTGGTTTTCTCTGAAGTGAGGGGAATAGAAGACAACCTGGGGTTACAGCCAGAGCTCTAGACCCAGGAACAGATGGGATGAGTTCTGATTTGGAATCGAATCCGTCAGCTTCCTAGCTGCGCAATTTAAAGCATGTACCTTTGACACCCTTCAGTTCCAATTTCCTTGTCTATAAAATGGGGCTAAAAGTAACATTTACCCTCCAGAGTTATTTCTAGGATCAATTAGATTAATAGCAGCGGCAGTGATAAAAAAAAAAATGTCCATTTGAAAAGGTACACACGGTCACATGTGATATTCCTGCAAATGCTACAAGGTAAATATTACTCATCTTCTTTTAGATGAGGAAGCTGAGAAACGGAATATTAATCCGATCCCAAGGTTATTCAAGGGCTTCCCTGGTGGTTCAGATGGTTAAAAAATCTGCCTGCAATGCAGGAGACTCAGATTCCATCCCTGGGTTGGGATGATCCCCTGGAAAAGGTAGTGACAACCCACTCCAGTATTCTTACCTGGAGAATTCCATGGACAGAGGAGCCTGGCAGGCACAGTCCGAGGGGTCGCAAAGAGTCAGACACGGCTGAGCAACTAACACACACGGTTATCCAAAGAACAAGTGGGAAGGGCACTTTTTGAATTCAGGGTTGCCAGTTCCAAGGTCTGTGGCTTTCCCACTGGATTCAGAGGAGACGGTAGGGTAAGCGATCTGGAGAGAAAGGAAGACACACACACGTGCCTGTGTGCACGCGTGCAGGCACCGACAGGGAGAGACACAAAGGCAGGCAGGTGTCTGGACCTAATTTGGTCGATTGGCCCCGAACCCACAGCGTAGTATTGAAGCAGATCTGGGAGGAATTGCTAATATGGTTATTCTTCGTGCTCACAGTTGTGAGTCCTCTTTGCCAAACAGCCCTTGACATTCATGCAGATTCCTTAGGAAAGGCAGAGAGAAGCATGTTTCACAGAAAAGGGTGGACTAGAAGAAGGGGGAAATGGGTCATGGAACATCGTTAAACTGCTGGATCTGGAAAATCACATGGGGGTTTATGCATTTGTTAATTCAGCCAGTCAGTCATGTCTTCGCCACACGTTTTGTATTTTCATTACAAATGTATTGAACCTAATAGGTGCCAGGCATTTTCTCTAGGGCTTCTACATTGTTACCTCACTCCTGAAGCACATCTTTTATTTGAACAGTTTTTTGTTGGAGTATAGTTAATTTCCGATCCGTGGGTCGGGAAGATTCCCCGGGGGAGGGCATGGCAGTCCATTCCAGTGTTCTTGCCTGGAGAATCCCATGGACAGAGGAGCTTGGCAGGCTATAGTCCATAGAGTCACAAAGAGTTTGACACAACTGAAGTGACAGCACACACATAGTTGATTTACAATGTTGTGTTAGTTTCTGCTATACAACAAAGCGAACCAGTTATACATATACATATGCCCACTCTTTTTAAAAAATATTGTTTCCCATATAGGTCAGATTATTGAGTAGAGTTCCTGCAACTTATCTTAAAGTAGTAGCCCTTGTTCCTGCCCTACCCAATTTGCCCCAGGAAATTGAGAAAATCAGAGGAGGTATTATTGAGATAAACCATGAATCCACACAGAGGAAATGAGCATTCTTGGGCAGATAGAAGAAAGTTTTTCTTTTTTTACATAAAGCTATTGTCTGACTGTTTCCCAGGCAAGATGACCATGTTGCACCACTCCGGGAGTAACATCTACATAGGATACAATTTTTCACAGAATTATTTGTGTTCATGTGTATATAAACATATGCAAGCATATATACATAGACACACTTATTATACAGTAGTATATATGAAATACACAAAAATATATGTGGATAGACAAGGGCTTCCCAGGTGGTGCTAGTGGAAAAGAATCCACCTGTCAGTGCAAGAGATGCGAGAGACATGGGTTTGATCCCTGAATCAGGAAGGTCCCCTGGAGTAGGAAATGGCAGCCCACTACAGGATTCTCCAGTTCAGTTCAGTCGCTCAGTCATATCTGGCTCTTTGCGACCCCGTGGACTGCAGCACGCCACACTTCCCTGTCCATCACCAACTCTCAGAGCTTGCTCAAACTCATGTCCATCAAGTTGGTGATGCCATCCAACTGTCTCATCCTCTTTTGTCCCCTTCTCCTCCTGCCTTCAGTCTTTCCCAGCCTCAGGTTCTTTTCTAAGGAGTCAGTTCTTTGCATCAGCCCCCAAAGACATAGAAAGCTACAGATGAGAACTAAAAATACCCTGAAAGGAGGTGTCACCAGACAGAACTGCCTGGGGAGCCGATTCAGTTCAGTCACTCAGTCGTGTCCGACTCTTTGCAATCCCATGAACCACAGCATGCCAGGCCCCCCTGTCCATCACCAACTCCCAGAGTCCACTCAACCCATGTCCATCGAGTCGGTGATGCCATCCAACCATCTCATCCTCTGTCGTCCCCTTCTCCTCCTGCCTTCAGTCTTTCCCAGCATCAGGGTCTTTTCAAATAAGTCAGTTCTTCGCATTAGGTGACCAAAGTATTGGAGTTTCAGCTTCAGCATCAGTCCTTCCAATGAATATTCAGGACAGGATTCCTACCTGGATAAATTCTATGGACATAGGAGTCTGGCAGACTCCAGTTCATGGGGGTGCAGAGTCAGACACAACTGAACGACTGAGCACAAGGATAGACGTATTAATATAATTATGCACAGAATGAATTTTTGCCATGTCAGTTTTATTCCCTGGAATAGTGCATTGCAGAAGCCTTAGCCAGGCACAGTCCTGTCCTTAGGCAATTCAAATATATTTTATTTAATAGTCAATAGTTATTTAATATATTCAAATATATTTTTATTTAATAGACGCTCCATGAAATAACTATTCCTGTTGTATAGATATGGAAATTGAGGAGTCCTGCCAAGATTAAGTGATTTGTTCCAAGGTCACACAGTTATTGAGGGCCTGGGCTAGGATTTAATCCATGCTTGTTTGACTCCAAAATCCAGACCTTTGCCTTCCACCCAAGTTCATGTCTTATGTGAGCAACTGACAGAGAAGAAAGTTTTTCAATATTAGCAAAGTTGAGCTAAAGGATCTTTGAGTTTTGTGAGCAACTGTCTATCAGGTTCATTCAAGAAGCACTGATCTTAGATCAAAAAGAAATCTGATACCAAGATTGGGTTTGATTCATGAATTCCCAATGAATTAATGAAGACATTTTTTTAAAAAAGAAAGGGAGGCAAAATAACTGAATTATTAAAAGTAAATAGCTGCTTTTAATCTCCACAATTATTCTTTAAAATTTTAAGTTACTTAAAGAAAAACGAGAAGCATTTTATGACTGTTCTTTTCCCCTGCTGCCTAGCTTGATACCAAATTGTTATATCCCTGGGGAGAGAAATAATTTTTTGAGATTTCAACACTTCAAACATCTTTTGTTCAGACTCAGACACCCCTAACTCAACTTTGAAGCAAGAGCAGGGATATGTAAAAACCTGTGGAATTTTTTTGGCAATCTGTTTTACCCAGACTTTGATCACAATTTGAGGTGGGGAAGACAAAGTGGTAGAAACACAACAATTGCCTGGAGCAAACACGGGTCTGGCACTTCAGACTTCTATTTGGGGAGAGGGAGCAGCTCTTTGAAACAACTTTATTTGGAAGTATGTCTTTTTCTAACATAGAATACCATGGGCTGTCTGTATCTGTGCTTCCTTTTCTGGGACATCTAGTGATGGATTCTTCAGTGTCTCTTACATGACATGGGCCTCACAAGTATATTAACATTTCATCTTCCCATTGAAGGATCTCTAGCTTATGACAGCTTACTTCCATGGAACCTACTCTTTTATTCTTTTTAAATTTAATTTTTATTGAAGTCTCGTTAATTTGCAATGTTGTGTTAATTCAAGTGTATGGCAAGCTGAACAGTTAGTATTATTTTTCAGATTCTTTTCCGTTATAGGTTATTGCAAGATATTGGGGCTTCCCAGGTGGTACTGTGCAGTGTTTTACTTAGTCACTCAGTCGTGTCTGACTCTTTGTGACCCCATGGACTGTAGCCCTCCAGGCTCCTCTGTCCTTGGGAATTTTCCAGGCAAGAATACTGGACTGGGTTACCATGCCCTCCTCCAGGGAATCTTTCCAACCCATGGACTGAACCTAGGTCTCCCGCATTGCAGGCAGATTCTTTACTGTCTGAGCCACCGGGGAAGCCATCCCAGGTGGTGCTAGTGGTAAAGAACCTGCCTGCCAATGTGGGAGACATAACAGATCCCTGGACCAGGAAGATCCCCTACAGGAGGGCATGACAACCCACTCCAGTATTCTTACCTGGAGAATCCCATGAACACAGGAGCCTGGAGGGCTATAGTCTGTAGGGTCGCAAAGAGTCAGACACAGTGGAAGCGACTTAGCACACACACATGCAAAAGATATTGAGTATAGTTCCCTGCTATATCAGTTCAGTTCAGTCACTCAGTTGTGTCTGACTCTTTGCGACCCCATGAACTGCAGCACGCCAGGCCTCCCTGTCCATCACCAACTCCCGGAGTCCATCCAAACCCATGTCCATCGAGTCGGTGATGCCATCCAACCATCTCATCCTCTGCCAGCCCCTTCTCCTCCTCCCCTCAATATTCCCCAGCATCAGGGTCTTTTCAAATGGGTCAGCTCTTTGCATCAGGTGGCCAAAGTACTGGAGTTTCAGCTTCAACATCAGTCCTTCCAATGAACACCCAGGACTGATCTCCTTTAGGATGGACTGGTTGGATCTCCTTGCAGTCCAAGGGACTCTCAAGAGTCTTCTCCAATACCACAGTTCAAAAGCACCAATTCTTCAGCGCTCAGCTTTCTTTATAGTCCAACTCTCACATCCATACATGACCACTGGAAAAACCATAGCCTTGACTAGACGGACCTTTGTTGGCAAAGTAATGTCTCTGCTTTTTAACATGCTGTCTAGGTTGGTCATAACTTTCCTTCCAAGGAGTAAGTGTCTTTTAATTTCATGGCTGCAATCCCCATCTGCAGTGATTTTGGAGCCCAGAAAAATAAAGTCTGATACTGTTTCCACTGTTTCCCCATATATTTGCCATGAAGTGATGAATGTTGACCTTTAAGCCAACTTTTTCACTCTCCTCTTTCACTTTCATCAAGAGGTTCTTTAGTTCTTCTTCACTTTCTGCCATAAGGGTGGTGTCATCTGCATATCTGAGGTTATTGATATTTCTCCCGGCAATCGTGATTCCATCTTATGCTTCCTCCAGCTCAGCATTTCTCATGATATACTCTGCATATAAGTTAAATAAGCAGGGTGACAGTATACAGCCTTGATGTACTCCTTTTCCTATTTGCAACCAATCTGTTGTTCCATGTCCAGTTCTAACTGTTGCTTCCTGACCTACATACAGGTTTCTTAAGGGGCAGGTCAGGTGGTCTGGTATTCCCATCTCTTGAAGAATTTTCCACAGTTTATTGTGATACACACAGTCAAAGGCTTTGTCATAGTCAATAAAGCAGAAATAGATGTTTTCCTGGAACTCTCTTGCTTTTTCAATGATCCAATGGATGTTGGCAATTTGATCTCTGGTTCCTCTGCCTTTTCTAATCCAGCTTGAACATCTGGAAGTTCACGGTTCACGTATTGCTGAAGCCTGGCTTGGAGAATTTTGAGCATTACTTTACTAGCGTGTGAGATGAGTGCAATTGTGTGGTAGCTTGAGCATTCTTTGGCATTGCCTTTCTTTGAGATTGGTCACTATTGTTTACCGATTTTACATATAGTGGGCTTCCCTTGTGGCTCAGCTGGTAAAGAATCCACTGCAATGCAGGAAACATGGGTTCGATCCCTGGGTTGGGAAGATCCCCTGGAGAAGGGAAAGGCTACCCACTCCAGTATTCTGGCCTGAAGAATTCTATACGTGGACTATACAGTCCATGGGGTCGCAAAGGGTCGGTTATGACTGAGTGACTTTCACTTTCACTTTTCACTTTCACAACCAAGCTGCTCTTCCCTCTCCCATCCAGTGGTGTTGGGAGTGCCAGGAGCCAGGTCAGGCCGTGGACTGGGCACCTGTAGAATGAATGAAAACAGCTCCGCTCAAGTGAGGGTTTGTATCCTGGACTCCAGGAACCCCCACGGGGTCCACGGGTAGAGCTGTGTTTCAGCTGTCGGTTTAGTGTGTAATACTGCGCATTATGTTTTGTACATTTGAAAATTTCATTCTGAGAAATGATCCATAGGGACCCATGACACAAAATACAAAGTTAATAAATCGAGCAAATGCCAGGCTTAAGAGATAAGTGGCTGTCAAAAAGGAGGTAATACATCACTTTGCTCAGGCAGGTGATGTGGCTGAAACAACAGACATTTATTTCCTCACGGTTCTGGAGGCCGAACTCCCGAGATGCAGGTGTTATCAGGGTCAGTTTCTTTTGAGGCCCTCTCTGCGGGGCCTGGCGCTGGCTGTCTGACGGCTGTCCTCTCCCTCGTCTTCGCATGGCCTGCCTCCTGTGGGTGTCTGGGCCCTAATCGCTTTTTCTTGGAAGGACGTCTGCAGTATCAATACAATGTGGGCTCACCCTCATGACTTGGTTTAACCATCATTACCTCTTTAAAGATCCTGTCATTACAATAGACATGAGGTACAGACAAATACTATTTGATTCCACCTGTATGAGGCACCTTGACTTCCCTGGTGGATGGGTGGTAAAGAATGTGCCTGCCGATGCCGGAGACTCGGGGTTGACCCCTGGGTCAGGAAGATCCCCTGGAGAAGGAAATGGCAACTCACTCCAGTCTTCTTGCCTGGGAAACCCCATGGCCAGAGGAGCCTGGTGGGCTATAGTCCATGGGGTCGCGAAAGAGTCGGACACGACTTAGCAACTAAACTACAACAATATGAGGTACCTAGAATAGTCAGATTCATAGTCTGAAAGTACATGGATAGATGTTAGGGACAGGGGTGGAGTGGGGAGGGGAGATGCGGAATTAAGTGTTTAATGCGGACACTAGCTAAACGGGGGAGTTTAGGAAGGTGAAAAATTCGGGAGATGGATGATGATGAGAGATGCATGATACTGTGAATAGTTAGTGCCCCTGAACTGATCAGTAAGCTATGGTTAAAATAGTATGTTTTATACTATGTGACTTTTTCCACAATAATAATAGTAATAAACTTAAAAAAAAAAAAAAAAAAAGTCATGTCATCAAGTACAGTCACATTCTAAGGCACTAGGCATTAGAACTTCAACTAAGGAGTTTCAGGGTGGACTCAAGTCAGCCCGTGACAGGGAGAGACAGTCTAGAGAAACAGGTTGGAATTGATCTAAAGAAGAGAGAACAAAATGACAGAAAGAAAAAGAGCTGCCGGGAGAAGTTCAGGTTAGGCATTGGGGTCTGTGGCAGGTTCCCTTTTCAGAGATGATTGTATGAGAACCACCCCCCGCCCCCACCCTCCTGCCCCACGACCCTAGAGGAGCTGATGCTGTCTCCCCAAGGCTGAGTACCGCCAGCTACATGCTGTCTCTGCTCACTCTCACAAACCCTCAAGCTGTTGTTTTTAACCTCACGTTTACAGAGTTTGATCATCCCTTAAGTAGTGTTCAGTCGTAGGCTGGTGGTAGAATGCATTCAGGCCTGGCTTGGGGCTCTGTGGATGGGGGGGTCAGGGGTGAGGCAGGACTGAGTGCATTTTTCAGGGATCTTGTGGGGATGAAGGTGAGATGGGCTGCTCATTTCTGCTCGCTCATAGTTTATCTTCTCTCCTATGTCTGGAAAGACAGTCCGCCCAGGTCCAAGTCAGATGGGGTCATCATGGAGTTACATGATGTAACACAGAGAAGGGAACCTGTGATTGTATGGCACCCAAAGAAAGAAGGGACAGAAGGGAGAGCTGAATCCTTCGGGCTAAAACTGCTCCCTGAGCTTCGTTCGTTAAGACCATCTTTCAGACCATCTTTCAGACCGTGAACTGAAGACCATCTTTCAGTTCCCTCTTTGGCTTCCCATTCTCCATCATGACCAGAGCCTTCTTTTCAAGTCTTCTCTCCATGGTTTTCAGAGGTCTGTGTCATGATGGGAGGTGTAATGAAAGGGATTTGCACTGCTGTCTGAGCACTGAAGAATTGTTGCTTTTGAACGGTGGTCTTCGAGAAGGCTCTTGAGAGTCCCTTGGACTGCAAGGAGATCCAACCAGTCCATCCTAAAGATCAGGCCTGGGTGTTCATTGGAAGGACTGATGTTGAAGCTGAAACTCCAATACTTTGGCCACCTGATGCGAAGAGCTGTCTCATTGGAAAAGACCCTGATGCTGGGGAATATCGAGGGCAGGAGGAGAAGGGGACAACAGAGGATGAGATGGTTGGATGGCATCACTGACCCAATGGGCATGGGTATGGGTGGACTCTGGGAGTTGGTGATGGACAGGGAGACCTGGCATGCTGTGGTTCATGGGGTCGCAAAGAGTCAGACATGACTGAGCAACTGAACTGAATTGGCTCCCCAGGCAGTTCTGTCTGGTGACACCTCCTTTCAGGGTATTTTTAGTTCTCATCTGTAGCTTTCTATGTCTTTGGGGGCTGATGTGCCTCTGTCTTTCCCAATTCTGTCACGGAGTGTCCCATGCTCCCAGGCTCACCCCTGATCTATGCTGCGCAATTACGGAGCAGGCTTATAATCAATGTAATTGAAGATCAGAGTTAATGAGGACCTCCGTGCCCGTGCGGTCCCCTGAGCAATGCTGAGCTTCAGATGCGAGATAAGGAAACGATTGGGCTGCACTGAAAATCCATTTGGCTAATTAGATGATGTATATTCCTACAGCCAGGGGGAGAAAAATATGTATATATTTAAAAATAAGGAAACATGACATTTTGAAGTTGAGATTTTGGAAGAGATTCATTTCAGAGTCATTGCTCTCTGAGGAAATTGATGTGAGCACAAAGAAGAATCTCAGAGCATCCAAACGGATATTTTTGATGCTAAGTCAAGAAACTAAAGTAGGGGTCCATTGGAAAGCTAAAGGTGTATGAAACACCTGGAGAAGGTGTTTTTATTCCTTTCCTATGAATTTATTCTCGAAGTACTGTTAGAATTTACCCAGGGAGAATTGCTTGCTACTCTCTTACAACTCTTTCTCTCTCTCCCTTCCCCCACCCTCATTCTACACATACACACCCCAACACCAACACACACACACCTTCAGAACTTCCACTACCCTGTAAGCACTCTGCTGACTATAGTTATATAAGGCATGGTCTTCAAGAAATTAACACTCTAGATGGGAAGGTAAGAAAAGGAGAACTGAAAAATATAGTTTGTCGTAAGATTTGCCCCCTTGAACTTCCTCCCTTCCTTCCTGGACGATAAGTTGTCATGGGCAGACACCATATTTTGCTCATCCAGAGCATAAGGATAGGAAATAACACATAGTAGGTGCTTTATTTGTTAAATGGACAAATGTGTGAGTGAGTGAACCTTTGACAGGGCATATACAGTCATTAGTTGAGTCAGCTACTTTGTAATTATTAAAGAGATTAAGAGGCATGGAGCCAGGTCTGAACACAAGGCTTCAGCGCAAATTCCACCTCAACTTTTGTCTAGTTTGTTGATCTTTATTGCATTCTTCAAAGTGTAGCTTAAAGACGACTCTTTAATGATTCCCCTCCAATTCCCCTTTTACCTTTCCCTTATATGTACTTAATGCTCATCACTTTCAGGCAGTTCTTACAGCACTCTTTTGGTGGTTAGTCACTAAATCATGTCTCATTCTTTGTAACCCCATGGACTACAGCACGCCAGGCTTTCCTGTCCTTCACTATCTTCCAGAGTTTGCTTCAAATCATGTCCATTAAGTCAGTGATGCCATCCAACCATCTTGTCCTCTGTTGCCCCCTTCTCCTCTTACCCTCAATCTGTCCCAGCATCAGGGTCCTTTCCAATGGATCAGCTCTTTGCATCAGGTGGCCAAAGTATTAGAGATTCAGCTTCAGCACCAGTTCTTCCAATGAATATTCAGGATTGATTTCCTTCAGAGTTGACTGGTTAGATCGCCTTCCAGTCCAAGAGACTCTCAAGAGTCTTATCCAGCACCACAGTTCAAAAGCATCAGTTCTTCATCACTCAGCCTTCTTTATGTTCCACTTCTCACATCTATACACGACTACTGAAAAAAAACATAGTTTTGACTAGATGGAACTTTGTCAGCAAAGTGATGTCTCTGCTTTTTAATACACTGTCTAGGTTTGTCACAGCTTTGCTTCCAAGGAGTAGGCGTATTTTAATTTCAGTCACCATCCGCGGTGATTTTGGAGCCTGAGAAAATAAAATCTACCTCTGTTTCCATTGTTTCCCCATCTACTTGCCATGAAGTGATAGGACCAGATCCTATGATGTTAATTTTTTGAATGCTGAATTTTAAGCCAACTTTTTCACTCTCCTGTTTCACCTTCATCAACAGGCTCTTTAGTTCCTCTTCACTTTCTGCCATAAGGCTGGTATCATCTGCATATCTGAAGTTGTTGATATTTCTCTTGGCAACCTTGATTCTAGTTTATGATTCATCCAGCCTGACATTTCTCATGATGTACTCTGCATATAAGTTAAATAAGCAGGGTGACAATATACAGCCTTGATGTACTCCTTTTCCAACTGTGAACCAGGCCATTGTTCCATGTCCAGTTTTAACCATTGCTTCTTGACCTGCATAGAGATTTTTCAGAAGGCAGGTCACGTGGTCTGTTATTCTCGTCTCTTAAAGAATTTTCCAGTTTGTTGTGATTCACACAGTCAAAGGCTTTAGTGTAGAAGATGAAACAGATATAGATGTTTTTGTGGAAAATGAAAGTAAAAGTCACTCAGTCATGTCCGACTCTTTGCAACCCCATGGACTATACAGTCCTTGGAATTATCCAGGCCAGAAAACTGGAGTGGGTAGCCTTTCCCTTCTCCAACGGGCCTTTCTGACCCAGCAGTCAAACTGGGGTCTCGTTGTGGAGAATGTGTTATATCTACCCGTGCATACATTGGGCTTCCCTGGTGGCTCAGATGGTAAACAATCCACCTGCAATGAAGGAGACCCGGATTTAACCCCTGGTTTGGGAAGATCCCCTGGAGAAAGGAATGGCTACCCACTCCAGTATTCTTGCTTGGAGAATCCCATGGATAGCAGAGCCTGCCGGGCTACAGTCCATGCGGTCACAAAGAGTCAGACACGGCTGAGCCACTGAGCCCCCACTGCATACGTTTGACCTCCCTTGTTATTCCACAGTTTTCTTGCTGGAGTCAGCCTGTCTTTGAATCCTTATTTCTGTTTCTTACGCGGAGCAGTTTAATGAATGTTGGGTGAAAGAACATGGTTTAAGCCTTGACTAGACTTCTCCGTCACTTTCTTTCACTCTCTGTTGTGGCAGCTCTCTGGTGCATATCCTTGCCCTTTGGTACTGAGTCCCTCTAGACTCTCTACTTTCATATCCACATCGCAAGTTCAGTTCTCTGGGTGAACAAGAGCTCAGAAGCCACGATGGCAGGTTTCAAGTTTTGGTTTGGAATGAGGTAGACTCTGAAGGGCTAGTCTTGTATTCTTACCCCTGTGTGTGCGTGTACACATGCATGCTGATTCGCTTCATTCGAGTCCAACTCTGTGACCCCATGGTCTGTAGCCCACCAGGCTCCTCTGTCCATGGGATTCTCCAGGCAAGAATACTGGGGTGGGTTGCTATATCCTCCTCCAGGGGATCTTCCCAACCCGGGGATCGAACCTGAGTCTCTTATGTCTCCTGTATCAGAAGGTGGGTTCTTTACCACTAGGGCCATCTGAGAAGTCCCACAGGATGAAAAGAAATAAAAGTTAAGTTTTGGGATCAAGGTAGAAGCATATCTGCTTCCTAATTTCATCATAAAGTGAGCCAGACTTTCCTCTACTCAAGGATGGGACTTTAATTTCATTATTTCATTTAACAGATACTCACCAAACTTCTAGTATGTGCCATATCTTTTACTGAGGGCTGGATTGATAAGGACTAATGAATGAATCATGATTTCTTTCCTGCAGGAAATCACAGTGTATCAGAGAAAGCAGAAGCCCTTCAACACTATAGGGACACATTGAAGGGGGATGCAGACTACCCAAAGAGGAGTAGAAGGACCAAGGAAGGCAACTCTGCCTGATACCCAACCACAGCCTCGATTCTCAAGATAATCTGGAGTAATGGGCATGTCCTAGCTTTGGATCCTGAAAAGCTTGGGTTAAGTTCCTACTTTGGCCACTTACTAGTTGTGAAAATTTGACTAAATCTATCTCTCTCTGAACCTGATGTTGTCTGTCTGTAAAAGGGGGCCATCCCCATCCTCCCAGGCTCTAGTAAGGATTAAGTGAATGCTCATCCCAGGATCTGGACCCAATAGTATGTTCAAAGGAGAGTAACTCCCTTCTATCATTAAAACCAACATATTATCTTTTTTAAAGACATTGAGGACAACTTGCTTTTGGGTGAGTCACTTCCGAAGAGAATCATGTTTCTCATATTTGAAAAGATCTGTTAATCAGTATTGCCTTCAGAGCTTCCAAGATCAGAAGAAATTTAAATAGTAGTCAAAATAGCTCCGACAAGTTGAGATTTCACCATGTGCCAGGGACTTCACATACTGTAGTGGATGTTGTGACACTGCTTCCAAATCTCTTATTAGAACACGGGCACTCATTCCTCCAGCTGCCTGGAATGCTGACGGTTGAACACTCTTGAGTCTTTCTTGGAGAAATGCCCTCCATTGAAAAGGACTACTTCACCAGAACTTTGATCCCTTCCCCAGAGATGCCTCTCCCCCTATGATGGTTAGTGTTGGAGATCCAAAGACCGAACACCTTTGTCTTGATTTGGATTACAAGTCTAAAGGACCATCTCAGCTCCAGTGCTCCCCATGGGATCAGCTATAACTGCATGCAGTCCACCTTCTCCCTCTGCCCCATCCCACTTCGCTCGTGTCCCTACAAGAGATCATCCCCCAAAACCTCCGGCATCGCAGTGTCTGACTTTGAGTCTGATTGCTGGTGAACCTGACCCAAGACAAATGCGTTGTCTCGTTTAATCTTTATGGTTTTTTTTTTTGTAACCCTGTGAAAGGGAGATCAGTATCTACCTCTTTCTTAGGCTTTGACTGAGAACATGTCTTCTTGTCCAGGCTTACTGAACCAGTAGGTAGCAGACTGGAGATCTCAATGCCTGTCTTGCCCGCTCTTTTCTCTTCATCTTTGTGCTGTGTTACATCCCTAAAGTAGTGGGATTAGCCAAACTCAGCCCTGGGACATAATTCAATATCCATCCCTCAGTCTTTAGTGAGAATAAATACAAGAATTATCCATTTAAACAGCATGACTGTGCTTTTCAAAAGAAAAATCTGTAGTTGATACTGACGTTCGGTGCCTTGCACATGGACCCATGTGACATGTTTCTGCTCGGGCTTAGTTCCAGAGGGGAAAATATGGCTTTGTAGATAGATTTGCATATCATCCCTTGCCAGAAAATTTGAAATATGGAATCCAACAGACTACTTCTTCTTCTTCTTCTTCTTTTTTTTTTTTCTTTAGCTGCCAAGGATTTGAAGGCTAACTTCAAATGTGGTCATTCCCTTATCTCTGGGCCTGATGCTATCTAATCCTTATGCTTTTCACAAAGAGTCCTCTTTCATCCTCACCAAAACCATATTGTCCACTGTGCTTTTATTTAGAAACTCATTCTATATGATGATATAAATCATACTGTGTGTGAATTAGAGAGCATAACATTGCCTGCCATGCTTATATCCTTTCCAGAGAATCTTAGCTCCTCAGGGCAGCCAGGTAGTATCTGAAGTGGTCCTTCCTCTCTGCTCACTTCCCATTGGCCCACAGCTGGGTACCAGAGCCAAAATGAACCTGACCATTGGTTAGCTGGCAGGGTCTGATGTGACCTGACAGATTGCTGCCAAACCTGCAGGATGTCTATTAACTGAGTCCTTCTTTGGAAAATTTAAATTGCATTCATGAAAGATTTTTTTTTTTCCACTCGACAGTGATGTAGAGAGAAGGCAATGCAGGGAGAGAAGCTGAGTCATGCTAATTTTGAAACAATTTAAAATCTCCTCCTGCTGAGGTCTCTAGATCTGCCATAAATCTAGAACCACTCTCCAAGTCCAGCTTTGTGAAGCCTGGTCCTATTTGAACTATTTTTATCCCTCTTTCCCCCTGTGAAATTCCACTTTCGCTGTATCGCTGCATATATGCTCTCACTATTTATGACTAATGTGCCATCGTCTTCAATGGGCTTCTGTTACGTGACCCCAAAGAAAATATGTTTGTCGTTCATGTGTGTGGGGGGCTTCCCAGGAAGTGCTCGTGATGAGGAGCCTGCCTGCCAGTGCAGATGGAAGAGACTTGCCTTCAGTCCCTGAGTCTGTAAGATCCCCTAGAGAGGGAAACGGCAACCCACTCCAGAGTTCTTGTCTGGAGAATCCCACGGACAGAGGAGCCTGGAGGGCTACAGTCCATAGGGTTCCAAAGAGTGTAACACGACTGGGTGACTTAGCATGCCCACATCCATACGCGTGTGTGTATATGTGTGCTAATCCACATATGGCTGTATGTGTATATGTGTCTGTGTGTTTGCATGTTGAAGAGGAGCAATTTTGGAGCCTAGATTGCCAAGTTAGAGTCTTTTGTTTGGCCTGCATAAGCTTTAAAGAACAAACTTCAGCCATCATTTTCAAACTGGGTGATCACAGCAAAAGTCTACATTTTCTGCCTCTTCTGATGAAAACCTCCACCACTTACCTTTAGATCCGTCTGACCCAAGCTGGCTGGTCTGTCTGACCTGAGCTGGCGGGAGCTGAGCTGCAGCTGCTCCGTGTGAATAGAGCCCCCAGCACCCAGCTCACCCCAAGCTCCATCTTTCCTTATTGTTTCCCAACATTGAGGCATTTTCCATTGCATGGGTGCTTATTTTTATTTTGGAGGTGCTACAGATCTTTTGAATCCATCCCTCTCTCTCTCACCCTCTTTTTCTATCCCTCATACAATAAAATAAAACAACCTAAGCCATGGGGCCACAATGCCATTTCCCTTACACTCAGCCAGTATTTTCCATGGATGTCATCTGCCTCTCCCCTGTGGGCTATTAGTGACCCCTGTTTCAAGGGGGATGCATGGGTGACAGAAACAAAAACTTCTTGCATTTTAAATTTTAATACAATAAGTCCTCTGTATACAAATCTTCAAGTTGCAAACTTTCAAAGATGCGAACCTGCATTCGCTTGTCCAGTCATATGAGTTGGTTCACGTGAATGTCATCATCTGTTGAAGATGGGTACCTAGGCTACCTCTGTTGGACTTATGAACAAACTGGACTTAGGAACGTGGTCTGGAAACAGAACTTGTTTGTATGCAGGGAACTCAATGCCCTTAATCCTTCTTTCCTAGGACCAATCAGGCACCGGCTAAGCACTCTATCCACATTAATTTATTTCATTTTCACAACACCGGGGTGGGTTCTATTAGTATTCCCATTTACAGACGATGTGGCCAAGACCCAGAGGGACTTCCCCAAAGTCCAGGGCTGGTAACGGTGGATCCGGGCTTTGAACTCAGGTCTGTCTCAGCCTTGAGGGCCTGACTCTCAAGCACTTGGCAGAACTGTCTCTTATGTTTGACTTGTCTGTCTCCTTCGGTTGCTCACACCATAACTTGCACGCTGTAAATGCTCCGTGAAGGTGTGTAGATCAGTGACAACGGAGGACCTGCCGTGAGGGGAGTGGCCTGTATGCACCTGTCTCCATTCCTGCCCTGCACATCGGCAGCAAGACACCTGTGTCCGAAAATCACGCAGAAAGTAGCTGTCTTTCTCTCTGTCCCCCCACAGGAAGCAGCTTCGTGGTGAGTGAAGGGAGCTACCTGGACATCTCCGACTGGTTAAACCCGGCCAAGCTGTCCCTGTATTACCAGATCAATGCCACCTCCCCGTGGGTGAGGGACCTGTGCGGGCAGAGGACCACAGACGCCTGCGAGCAGCTCTGCGACCCAGAAACTGGTGAGCCGCGGGCAGGGCTGGGAGGGGACGGCGCGGGCTGCAGAGGGCCTGCACTCCTTCCGTCCCAAGAATCACGGCTTCTGAGTGATTGACCAGGGGCTTTATATAAAGTGTCCATCAATCCCATTGGTGGTTAAACTACGTGCCGTCATTGGCTGATGGGGAAGCAAATTCTTGTAAAACCACAGCATCTCAGAAAGGACCACAGAAAATGTCTAGTCCAATTTCAGCAAAGCAAAGAGTCTGAATGTCACCAGACAGCCCTGAGCTCAGATCCTATCTACCTCTTCCTCGCTGGGTGTTCTTTATCATTTTTTCATCTTTATTGAAATATAATTGGCACATAAAGTTGTATAAATTTTAGGTGTAAAATGTGATGATTTAATCCATATATATAGGGCAAAATGATTACCGTCATAAGGTTCCTTAACACCTCTATCACCTCACATTCTTACCTTCTTTGTGTGTATATGGTGATAATATTTAAGGTCTACTCACTTAGGAGTTTTCAAGATACAACAGTATTGTTCACTATTCTGTATACTAGATCCCCAGAACTTTTTTTTACCTTAAAAAGGGAAATGTTGGCTATCGAGTCCAGGCTAACTGTGCGTTCTTTAGCAAGACACTTCCTCTCTCTGAATACTAGAGCGTGAAAATAGTATCTAACCCACAAGTCTGTTGTTAAGATTAAATGAGATAATGTATGGAGAGCTTCTAGTAGATTCCTTTATTCATTCTTTTGACTGACATATATCGAGTAGTTGGACAGTTTTCTAGGCACTGGGGACATAGCAGTGAACAAAATAGGCAAAATCTCTGTCCTAATTACACTTATATTCTGCAGAAAGATTAAATCTGCATTGCCTGAGAAGGTAGCCACTAGCCACATGTGGCTATTTACATATAGGTTCACTAAAATTAACCATCATATTAGCTGTGTCTCATGTGCTCCACGGCTAATGTGACAGGTGGCTACCCTTGGAGAACGCGGAACAGTAACATCATTGCAGAACGTTCAGTTGGACTGGGCTGCAGGGGAAATGTGGATGCTGTCAGAGGATGAGAAATACTGGGGGAGAGCACAGAGCCTGGGGGTGCTCACCTGGGAGTAGGTGTGGAGCTGTTACGACAGACACGGTGGCCAGGGAAGGCTTCTCCAAGGTGGTAACCTTTGCCTGAAGAACAGGCACTTTAAGGCACCTTAAGATGGTGATGAGAAAAGCCATTGCTCCCATCTGGGGAAAGCATTCTAGGCTGAGGGGATAGCACGGGCAGCCCCTCTGCAGCAGCAGCTCAGGAACATGCCCTGGGTTCAGCACTCACGGAAGGACCAGTAGAGGTTGGCGGGCAGAGGGGAGAGGAGTTCGGAGGCAAACCCAAAAAGCAGAAGGCTTGTGGCGGGGAGAGGGGGGATGGTGAGAGGAGGTTGCAGGGCCTTGTGTAGGAGGATAAGGACTTCGGATGTTACTCTGAGTGAGATGAAATCCACTGAGGATTCTGAGCAAAGAAGCAGCTTGATCTCAACTGTAACAGGACCGCTCTGGTTGCTGTGTGGCAAATCAGCTTAGAGGGTATTCAGGGGTGCTGTCATTCTTTTTTTTTTTTTTTCATTGTACTTAAAAAAAAATTATTTGTTTGTTTATTTGGCTGCACCGGATCTTAGTTGCAGCACTTGGGATATCCAGTCTTCTCTCATCCCCATCTGTCAGGTGGTACCACATCTCTGTAGTACAGATAGATTTTGTGATCACAGTCTACGTTCTTTCCTCGGACTTCCTACACTTCTAAACTGTGTATATAAAACATATATGTATATTATGTATATATATACACACATATATAATGTTTTATTTGGGGACATTAATGTTCAGTTTTTGTGTTGTAAGGTTTTATGAGTTTTGACAAACCCTCCTTTTATAGCTATTTGTCATTTATTTATTTGGCCACATAAGATCTTAGTTGCAGCATGTGAGATCTAGTTCTCTGACCAGGAATCGAACCTGGGCTCCCTGTGTTGGGAGTGCGGAGTCCTAGCCACTGGACCACCAGGAAATTCCCAAGGCTACAGGTTATTGATGTCAGAAAAACAGAACACCTGGATTCAAACCCTGTTTTTATCACTTACCACATATCTTGGCAAATCATTTCAACCTCTATAAATTTAGTGTCCTCATCTGTAATATGGGGGTGATGATGCAGTACCTGCCTTGTGGGGCTATGATTGAGCTAATTTGTATAAAACAGCATCTCAAGTCAACTTTCACTCCTCCTCCCACCTTCCAAATGCAGATGGTGTAAAGTGATGTGCAAAGAGTTTCACCAGCACTTTTCACTGAGGATGGACCATTAATAGTGGAGGGAGGCAGCAGTGTAAAACCCCAACATGTAGAAATAAGGTGACCCTGTGAAGAGTATGGTGAAAAATCCACGTCTAAACCTCATGTTGGCATGTTGTACTCGTCAAAAGCTTTTTCCCCAAGGAGAAGGCTGGTCATAACCACAGGTACTCCTTGGCCTTCTAGCATATCTAAGGCTCCTGCAGACATGTGAAGATATTAGCCCAGATGTTCCTCTTGTGACAGTGGCCTTGATGTGTCTGCAGGGAGGATGCTTCCCAGGTAAAACATGAAAAAATAAGCATTGGGATCCAAAAGTCTTATTCAAAGAAAAGGTTCCTAGCTAGAGGTAGAAATTTGTGAGTCCACAGCATACAGATAGTATTAACTTGGAATATACTGCATTATTTACAGTCAGTGCTTAGTAAGTGGACATCTTATTCATAATTGCTGCCCAATAATAGTAATTTAATGTCCACAAACAGGGAAATAGGAGTTAGAGAGGAGATTTGCCAGATCACAGAGCAAGTTAGCAATGAAGCTTGTTCTCCTTCTTCCCAGTCCTGTGGCTCTTCCCTACAACTCATACTGGCATTTTTCTCTGCAGTTTCACTCCTCTCTCCCTTAACAAGATACTGACTATCTTGCCTGGAAATCTCACTGCACTGATGCTGCAGAGTGAGGGGTCTCAGTGGCCCAGGTCAGGAGTGCGCTTTCTCAACCCAAATTCTCAAGCACTTCTCCATGGGGCAGCAGTTTAGGAGTAAGGAAACGGATTCTCCAGGCTAGCCCCTTCATCTCTGCAGAGTAAGGCAAGGATTTGGCCATCTAGCCATCATTCCATCCTTATCTTTTAGTTGGGAGCCTGTTCAGATGTATTTTTGCAGCCTTTACATAGACCTACTGGGGAAGCTATTTAGAAAATGAAATGTACCTCTAGCGTACCATTGGATCAGACAGCTAGATCTTCTTTATTTTAATTAAAACATTTATACTTTAAGGCGTTGTCACCCTAAGCAGTCTCCCTGTACCCACAGCACACACGCGTACACACACACACGTACACACACACACTCACACATACTTGATTATCCTCATGCAACAACCAGGAAAACCCTATGGAATTATGTGCTTCTGGAGCTGGTAATGTAGATTCTGCCTCTTTCTTTTCTCTTTCCTTAAAAAGTAGACAAGATAGGACGTAGGAGGGAACAGAAAGGACCCACCTCTTTTCTTCTTCTCTGAAGTCTCAACTAGACAGAGTGGTGAGTGCCTGACGGTCTGACCTTCTGATCTTCTAGTTGATCTGCCTTCAGGTACAAGCCCATGATTTCTGAGGATCTTTTTCACTAGCTACAGGCTTAAAGACGTAATTCCAAAGAGTGGATCATTCAGGGAGCAAGTGTGTGTTAGTCAGTTTGAAAACAATCAGCTTTCCCACCAGTATTCCCAAGAATAATACCCCCACACACACTTTCACCCCTTAGAGCTGAGACTGTCACAGGAATCCCCTGGGTTGACCTTAACTTTATCACTGATGATACTGCTGCCCAGAGAAGAAGGCAAGAAAGGACCAAAGTCACGCAGCCAGAGGAGGCAGAGCCAGGATTCAAGCTCAGGACCCTGAGTTCCTACCCAATGCTGCTCCAGCCCGCAGCAGGTCTAGAGGAAATCTCACATTCTACATCTCTCAAAGGCTGCCAGCTCCTGCTCATGCTTCTGATCCAAGGACTACCCTAGCTACAGCAAAACTCTAAACACTCTTCCTCCCAAATGGTCCTCTTGGGTTCTAGACAAACACTGCGAGGCCAGGGCAGACATATTTGTTAATTCATTATTCTTGCCCAAACCACCCTCACATTTCTTTCTTCCTTTATTTCATTAAGACTGGAAGTTGGAAACAAGAAGAGAAGATATGCCCAGGATAGTAACTAGTGTACAGAAAGATAACCACAGCTCTAGAAAGAATTAGCTTCAACTCCGATGTCTCTGTTCTGGCCTGTAGTGACAGTCACAGGCTCACTGTCATCACTTCATCTCTGCTGCTATTTGTCACCTAGCACAGGCTCTAGGTACATTGATACCCATAGTTCCTCGAAGGCATCATGCCTTCGCGTGCCTGCATCCCCTTCAAAGGCTGTTTCCTCCCCCTTTAAATGTGTTTCTCCTCCTTTTACTGGAGACCAGGGATCCTTTTCACTTCCATTTCATGCAGCCCAAACACCCTTCCTCCCAGAGGCATTCATGAGTCAAGGGGTGGTACCCCTTGCAGTGACCACACTGAGGGTCCTCTTCTCTGCTCTCCTAGCCTCCGTAGTCCCTGTCATAGTCCTTGTCCCTGGGCAGAATCATTGTTCTTTCCTTATCTGATCTGTCACCAGAACTGTAAGCTTTTTTAGGGGCTGGGTAGGGGGATTCAAGGCCTTCCCTGGTAGCTCAGCTGGTAAAGAATCGCCCTGCAATGCTGGAGACCCCGGTTCGATTCCTGGGTCAGGCAGGTCCCCTGGAGAAGGGGTAGGCTACCCACTCCAGTATTCTTGGGCTTCCCTGCTGGCTCAGACAGTAAAGAATCTGCCTACAATGCAGGAGACCTGGGTTTGATCCCTGGGTTGGGAAGATCCCCTGGAGGAGGGCATGGCAACCCACTCCAGTATTATTGCCTGGAGAATCCCCATGGGCAGAGGAGCCTGGCGGGCTACAGTCCATGGGGTTGTAAAGTGACTAAGCATAGCACAGTACAGTGAATTCAAAGCATGCGTCTTGTTCTTCTGTGTATCTTTAAAACTCAGCATTATGCTGACAGATAATTTGTTCACAAAAAATAAAGAAAGGGGGAAGCAGGGGAGGAAGAGAGGGAGGAAGAAAATTTCTGACCCCATGCTCCTTCAAAAATTTTTATTCACCAATTTTCAGCTTCTTCCTCCATATCCACTTACATATAAACTCAAATTAAATATTTTACAGCACTAGAGAAACTGGGTCTCCGGGAACTGTCCAGTAGCCAGACCAGCTGCAGCGGTCCCCAACCTTTTTGGCACCAGGGACTGATTTCCTGGAAGACAATTTTCCATGGACTAGGAGAGGGATGGTTTGGGGATGACTCAAGCACATTACATTTATTATGTGCTTTATTTCAGTTATTATTAAATCAGCTCCGTCTGAGATCATCAGGTGTTAGATCTGCAGGTTGGAGACTCCTGAAGAGGATCTCACCCTCCCATTCAGTCATAGGCATCCCCAAGAACATTGCCTCTTTGCATTGTCCTCTCTGCTCATACTCATAATAGCCCCACCCCAATACCCCATGCAAAGTTTTACCTTCGGACTGAAGTTCCGAAGATTCCTTTCTCCACCTGAAAATTTCTTTTTGTCCTTTAATTATGTACTTTTCAAAATTCTATTTACTTAATTACCTCTGATTTTCTTTCAATAGAATGGATGACTTCTGCAGTATCACTGAAGTTCTCTTTTGGCCATTGAAAAAGGAAACCTTGTCCTGTACCTAAAATCTTGATTAAAACATGAGTTATTATTTGACATTTCTCTAGGATGTTAAAACCTAAACTTCTTAAAGCTTATTACTGTATCATTTATGCCCGAATTCTTCCCAACTTACTGTCCAGCAGAGCACCTTGCTCTCACAAATCACTCCAGATGTAAACGGATGGGACTGTCTACAGGTAAGGAGTGGAAATAGGAGTGTAAGTCCCCTGAATATATTTTCATGGGGCTTGACTCAAACCCACTATGTAAAAATTATTTCAATTTTTTAAATTCATTCAAGCAAGATTTTCTTAATTCCACAACTCATAAGTCTTGAGTGTCAAGGGCCATGGGAAATTATGGACAAATTGGACAATGTTCCTGCCTTCATGAATTTCACATTTTCACAGGGATAAAAATAATAGGCTCCTCTACAGCTATTATAAAAGACACAATGTAGAATAAATCAAGAACAACCATTTATAGAGTATCTCATGCCTGGGATAACTGGAGAAATGTATTCTAGATGGGGATTTCAGGAGATCCATCATGGAGAAGATGACCTTTTAGCTGAGCCTTGTAGAGTCGATAGGAAGTATGAGTTAAAGGTGCTTTGGCAGAGGAATCTTGATGATGGAGAGAAACGAGAAGTGAGTCTAGAATAATTCCCTAAAGCAGAGAGCAGCATAGTTACTGGCATCTGTAGAATGTGCTGTACGTGAGGTGGAAGAAGAAAACTAGGGGAGGTGGAGGAGATGAGGTCCGAAAGATGGGGTGGAGCGAACTCACGGAAGGTGGAGGATCCGAAGATTCTGAGAGCCACCGGGAAGTCTAGGAAGACTACATTGGCCACTGAAAAAGGGAACCTTGCCCTCGACCTATCCAGTTGCTTTGTGGAACATCTAATTGTTCAAGGGAACAGCTGGGTGCTCTCTTCTTCGGCTTCCACCAAGATCGAGAATGTGGGAGAAGTCATGGAAAAACAAAACCCCCAAGTGCTGTGCCTGTTCAGAGCTCAGATCTGTCAAAAGTGGCTTAGCTTCCCTTCAGTGAACTCCTCCTTCTGTGTGTGGGTGCTAAGGGCTGAACCAAGTCATGGAATCCAAGTACTGATCATCATGCATTAGTGCGTTAATGAATGTGTCAGTAAGAAGAATCCTTCCTCCCAAATGACCAGGAAGGAGGAGGGAAGCGGGGAGACAGCACTGGTGAAGAGCGTGTACCGGCCGTGAGGCATGGATGAGCCTGGTTGTTTTCCTGGCCCTGTGCCAGAGCCCAGCTCAGCAAAGCTTGATTTTTTTGACTTTTTTTCCAGAAATTTCAACAATTTAATACAGCCTGCAGGGCTGATTCTGGAGCTAGATCTAACATGTGCTGGAGCTGGCTTGTATGGAGTTAATCTGAGTTTATATGTGAGTGGATATGGAGGAAGAAACTGAAAATTGGTGAATACAATTTTTTAAAGGCATATAGGGAGAGAAATCTCCTCTGTTTCTGTCTCCCTACTGCCCTTCCTTTCATTATTTTCTATGAACTCATGAGAGTTGAACGTTGGCATCTCACCCTCACTCTTTTGTCCAATTCTGTCAGGCAAGTAGCTTGGAAATTGGCTATGATAAGGGTATTTATACCAAAAAAATTGGTAAATGTTAACAAATCATGGCTTATTCTCTTTGGAAAACCAATCATTAAACATTGACCATCCTAAGAGTGGATGGGATGAGAATAAACCGATCATGGACCAGGGCAAAGAGGGGGTCTCAGGGATGGCTCAGAGATGGCTTGAGAATGTTTCCAGAGGGTGGTAGGAGTCTCCCTTCCAGAATAATCTACCAATACTATTCAGTCTGAAGACAGAAAATTAATATTCAAGGACTGTGTGCTATAGTCATATCAAACGTGGCGCCGTACAGTTCAAACAATCAGGCTTTGACCTTAAGAATGGGGAGGGTGACATGGGTGAAGGGGATCAACTATACAGGGAGAGAGAAACAAGTTCGGTGGTGAGCACGCCGCAGTGTGTGTAGGAGCAGACATACCGCATTGTTCACATGAAAAAACGTGACCTTACCAACCAGTGCGGTGGCGGTGGCTCAGTCGCTCAGCCATGTCCGGCTCTCTGTGGACCCACGGACTGCAGCAAGCCGGCTTCCCTGTCCTCTGCTATCTCCCAGGGTTTGCGCGCGCTCATGTCCATTGAGCCGGTGATGCCATCAAACCATCTCATCCACTGTCGTCCCCCTCTCCTTCTGCCCTCAGTCTTTCCCAGCCTCAGGGTCTTTTCCGATGAGCTGGCTCCCCTTATCAGGCGGCCAAGCTAGTGAAGCTGCAGCGTCAGTGCTCACAGTGGGTATGGATAGCGCCAAGTTGTGTCCGACTCTTGCGATCCCATGAACTGTAGCCCACCAGGCTCCTCTATCCATGGGATTCTCCAGGCAGAAATACTGGAGTGGCTTGCCATTTCCTTCTCCAGGGGAACTTCCTGACCCAGAAATTGAACCCAGGTCTCCTACATTGCAGGCAGATGCTTTACCGACTGAGCAACACTGGAAACCCTTACAATGAATAGTCAGGGTTGATTTCCTTTAGAATTGACTGATTTGGTCTCCTTGCTGTCCAAAGGATTTTCAATCCAATGTTCAGTTCAGTTCAGTTCAGTCCAGTCCCTCAGTCGTGTCCGACTCTTTGCGACCCTATGAATTGCAGCACGCCAGGCCTCCCTGTCTATCACCAACATCCAGAGTTTACTCAAACTCATGCCCATCAAGTCGGTGATGCCATCCACCCATCTCATCCTCTGTCATCCCCTTCTCCTCCTGCCCCCAATCCCTCCCAGCATCAAGGTCTTTTCCAATGAGTCAACTCTTCGCATGAGGTGGCCAAAGTATTGGAGTTTCAGCTTCAGAATCAGTCCATCCAATGAACATCCAGGACTGATCTCCTTTAGGATGGACTGGTTGAATCTCCTTGCAGTCCAAGGGACTCTCAAGAGTCTTCTCCAACACCACAGTTCAAGCATCAATTTTTCAGTGCTCAGCTTTCTTCACAGTCCAACTCTCACATCCATACATGACCACTGGAAAAACCATAGCCTTGACCAGACGGACCTTTGTTGGCAAAGTAATGTCTCTGCTTTTTAATGTGCTATCTAGGTTGGTCATAACTTTCCTTCCAAGGAATAAGCATCTTTTAATTTCATGGCTGCAGTCACCATCTGCAGTGATTTTTGGAGCCCCAAAAAATAATCCAATGTTACCCCAATAAAAATAATTTAAGAAAAAGAATCTGCATCTGATGTCATATGCATACACGAACAAAGCTAGTGGAGGTGATGGAATTCCAGTTGATGTGTTTCAAATCCCAAAAGATGATGCTGTGAAAGTGCTACACTCAATATGCCGGCACATTTGGAAAACTCAGCAGTGGCCACAGGACTGGAAAAGGTCAGTTTTCATTCCAGTCCCAAAGAAAGGCAATGCCAAAAAAAGTTCAGACTACCGTATAATTGCACTCATTTCACACCCTAGTAAAGTAATGCTCAAAATTCTCCAAGCCAGGCTTCAACAGTACATGAACTGTGAACTTCCAGATGTTCAAGTTGGTTTTAGAAAAGGCAGAGGAACCAGAGATCAAATTGCCAACATCTGCTGGATCATCAAAAAAGCAAGAGAGTTTCAGAAAAACATCTGCTTTATTGATTATGCTAAAGCTTTTGACTGTGTGGACCACAGCAAACTCTGGAAAATTCCTCAAGAGATGGGAATACCAGACCACCTGACCTGCCTCTTGAGAAACCTGTATGCAGGTCAGGAAGCAACAATTAGAATTGAACATGGAACAACAGACAGTTTGCAAATAGGGAGAGGAGTACATCAAGGCTGTGTATTGTCAACCTGCTTATTTAACTTATATGCAGAGTACATCATGAGAAACGCTGGGCTGGATGAAGCACAAGCTGGAATCAAGATTGCCTTGAGAAATATCAGTAACCTCAGATATGCAGATGACACCACCCTTATGGCAGAAAGTGAAGAAGAACTAAAGAGCCTCTTGATGAAAGTAAAAGAGGAGAGTGAAAAAGTTGCCTTAAAACTCAACATTCAGAAAACTAAGATCATGGCATCTGATCCCATCACTTTATGGCAAATAGGTGGGGAAATAGTGGCAGACTTTATTTTTCTGGGCTCCAAAATCACTGCAGATGGTGACTCAAGCCATGAAATTAAAAGATGCTTACTCCTTGGAAGGAAAGTTATGACCAACCTAGACAGCATATTAAAAAGCAGAGACATTACTTGGTCAACAAAAGTCTGTCTAGTCAAAGCTATGGTTTTTCCAGTGGTCATGTATGGATGTGAGAGTTGGACTATAAAGAAAGCTGAGCGTCGAAGATTTGATGCTTTTGAACTGTGGTGTTGGAGAAGACTCTTGAGAGTCCCTTGGACTGCATGGAGATCCAGTCAGTCCTTTCTAAAGGAGATCATTCCGGGGTGTTCATTGGAAGGACTGATGTTGAAGCTGAAATTCCAGTAATTTTGGCCATCTGATACAAAGAACTAACTCATTTGAAAAGACCCTGATGCTGGAAAAGATTGAGGGCAGGAGGAGAAGGGGACGACATAGGATGAGATGGTTGGATGGTATCACCGACTCAATGGACATGAGTTTCAGTAAACTACGGGAGTTGGTGATGGACAGGATGGCCTGGCGTGCTGCAGTCCATGTGGTTGCGGAAAGTCGGACAGGACTGAGCGACTGAACTGAACTGAACTGATGTCATATGCAGTTTATTCAGCTGGGGCTTACTAGGTGGTGCTAGTGGTAAAGAATCTGCCTGCCAATGCAGGAGACACAAGAGATGGGACCTTCTAGTCCCTGGGCTAGAAAAAATCCCCTGAAGTAGGAAGTGGCAACCCATTGCAGTATTCTTGCCTGGAAAATTCCATGGACAGAGGAGCCCGGCAGGCTCCAGCTGCAAGGAGTCAGCCAGGACTGAAGACCGAGCACAAGAAAAAGAATATCATCATGGGTGAATCGTACTATGAAACAGTTTTATTAAATTTTTGCCCATGGGGGGGTGTGTGTGTGTGTGTGTGTGTGTGTGTGTGTGTGTGTGTGTGTGTGTGTGTGTGTGAGTCACTCAGTCGTGTCCAACTCTTTGCGATCCCATGGTGTCTAGCCTGCCAGGGTGTGTGTGTGTGTGTGTGTGTGTGTGTGTGTGAGTCACTCAGTCGTGTCCAACTCTTTGCGATCCCATGGTGTCTAGCCTGCCAGGGTGTGTGTGTGTGTGTGTGTGTGTGTGTGTGTGTGTGTGTGTGTGTGAGAGTCACTCAGTCGTGTCCAACTCTTTGCGATCCCATGGTGTCTAGCCTGCCAGGCTTGTCCATCCATGGGATTTTCCAGGCAAGAATACTGGAGTAGATTGCCATTTCCTTCCCCAGGGGATCTTCCCGACCCAGGGATTGAACCGGTTCTTCACTGTCAGAGCCACCAGGGGAACACATGGGTGGTATCATGCTGAATTCTGTATACAGGATCTTCAACACTACGGCCCCAAACCACATGAGGCAGGCAACTACAAAACCCTAACTCATTTAGTCACTAATTCATTCATCTATTCATTTATTCATGCAAGCATTTACTGAACCAAAGTAGAACTGGAATATCCTTTGGGGTCTGACTGAACTAGGTTCAAAGCCTTGCTTCTCCATTTACTGACTTTGGCAGGTCATTTAACATCTCTGAACCTCATTTTTACATATATAAAAAGTGAAGCAAATAATTCCTATTTTGCATAGCTGTTGTGAGAATAAGATGAAAAATCACATTTAAAATGCATTTGGCATGGTACCTAATTTATGGCAGACACAACACAGTGTCTGCTGCTATTTTTATAATCAGCTTTTCAGCCTATAGTGTCTTCATTTCATTAACTTAATAAATATTTCAGTTAATTTAATAACTGTTTTCTAAAACATCTTTTGTTCAGCAATGTACAATTGTGCTAGATTATGTGAAAAGAAAATAAGATATAGTCCCTGGCCTCTGGGATCTGACCACCTAATAGAGAAACTTAAAAAATCTTAACATTCCATCTATTGGCTTTTCATTTAGTCCTTGTGTGACTTTTAAATGTGTGCAATGAAAAAATCATAGATTCTCAATTCTAGTGGCAGCTTTGCCACAGATTTGTCATTTAACCTTGGGTATGTCACATACTGTGAATTTCATTTTCTTTCTTTTCAAAAAAAGAGATTAGTGGAAACATAATCTGAATGCAGGAAAGGTCCCTAGCGATCATCTAGTCTGATCTATTGAGGGTCATGAAGGCTAAGCAAGTTGCCTGGTGTCACTGAGTAAATTAGTGGCAAGATATGAATTATAGCCCTGAATGATTCCTAAGATACTTTCCAACTCAAAATTCATGTTTCTATGACCTTTCAAGTACTAATAACTTAGAACATAAGTATGATTGAAACAATTTGTAAATGGCATTTAAAGCAGATTGAATTTTCTTTTCAAATTGATGCAGATGTCAGTCATGTTCGCTGTCATATACCGTTTATGCCTTCAGCATCCACTTTTCACTTGCAATTGGATTTAAAATGAAAATGTATGTACTCATGTCCTATGCATATCTTAGTGTACTAAATGCTTACAGTGTTTATAGATTGTTTCTGTTATTTGCTGGTCCCTGTATTATTAATGTTTAAAGGGACGTAAGGACTTTATGAAGTTGTCAAGACCAAGAATTCAAAGAGAAGAATATGCCTGCAACAGAGAGGATTATAACATGAGAGGTGTCTAGGTAATATAGTAGGTATGTAGGGTTTACATTGGATAGTGCTTAGTGAGATGTGCAGTTAAATAAGTTGAGATCTGTCCAAAGAGAGCCAACTCTGGCAGACCAGAGAGAAGAAAATTTATAAGAAAACATAAGTTTTATAAAGAACTGACCTTTTCTCTTCTTGTTTATTGCTGTGTATCAGGGACAGAAACAGTTCCTGCATCAATACATCTTTTTTTGAATGAGTGAATAAATGAATGAGAGGAACATTTCAGTTGCTAAAAGGTCAAGGCTTGGTCAGTGGGTTGAGGGTAGGGCTCTGGTGTCAAACCCATGAATAGCTCTAAGGGTGCTGACAATGGCATTTGGTTAAGTATGGTTTTGCTAGAAAATTTTTGATCTTGAACAATTCTCTACTGAAAGATACATTCTCCGTTGAGCTGGGTATCACTACCCTTTCCTGAACGCAGAATGAGCTCTGTCCTTTATCTGGTTAGAATCGGTCCATGTCCAACTATGCTGTTACAACCCAGTGGACCTCACCTGGTAAATCAGTCCTTCATAAAGTGAATCACTGACCCTCAGAAACCACAGTGCTCTTTACCTCACCATTCCTTGGTCCTGAACTTTACTAGAACCTGAGTTAAACAAAACTCATCTAAAATGAATGTAAATTGATGAACCCAGTGCCTTATTATTCAGACATACTAGATACTGAAATCAAACTTTCCTGCACCGTTTCCAACAAAAGACATTGGAACAACAAACCAAGCTTCTTCTGCTTAAATTCCATGACATGAATGTTAATCATAAAAGCCCATTTATCACACCAGATTGATCCATGTGATGCATTCACTGTCTGTCTATAGCAGATGAAGGTATTAGACAGTGACTCAGTATTGCCTACAGTTAAGAGAGGTATTGTGGAATTGAGGTGAGATATCACGAGGTCCAGGCTTCCCCGGTGGCTCAGTGGTAATTGCGGTGGAGGAGACGGGGGTTTGATTCCTAGGTCGGGAAGATCCCCTGGAGGAGAACATGGCTACCCACTCTAGTATTCTTGCCTGGAGAGTCTCGTGGACAGAGGAACCTGGCAGGCTATAGTCCATAGGGTTGCAAAAACTCGGACACAACTGAAATGACTCCCCAGGCAGGCAGGCATCAAGAGGTACTTGAAATCAAGAACAGCATCTACTATTTATTATGCACTTACTGTTTATCAGGTTTCAAGCTGAGACTGATTTAGTAACTCTCTTGGTCTTGATGACTAAACTTCTAGGTCGCTGTTACTGCTTCCATTTCTCATCCTAGAAGCTGTGTGTCATAGTAATTGATTGACATTCCCAGGGTCGTGTATTTACTAAGTATCTCGGCGGGGATTTGGACCCAGATTGAGTGAGGAGCTCCTGTACTGTGAGTATGTGAGAGAGTTTGCTTAGTCTTAAGTAGGGATAGACATTCTGGCATTCTGTCTCTTCTAGGTATTTGCAGAGGATTCTCAGAGGCAAGCATGAATCCTTTGGACAAAGAATTTACAGGATAAGTTAACTTGGAAAAAAGGACCAGCTTGGGTTGGGGATGGGGGAAACATACAGAATGGAGAAGTGAAACTGGGACAGTATTTCTGAGTTTCAGGGAAACCGTTTATATCTTTCTTTGGGAGTCTTGCTTTATTTGGTGTAAACGTATTATAAAATGTTATGATGTGGAAGAGGTTTGAGGTCCTTGGAAAAGGACAAAATGTGTCAAAAGATGAGTTCATAAAATTTCAGAGAACCCTCGACAGCAAACCACAGGATTGCCTGCTCCAGTACTGGGAAGGACAGAAAGGTTAGACTGGGCTGAAAAAGAAACTGGGAAAACTTTTTTCTCATCGGGACATGCTGGGCCCACTGAAAGTCCAAGGGAGCCTTTACTTCTGAACTTGGAGGAAGGCAGTCGTGAGAACCTCATATTATAAAACTGCTGTGCTTGGTCACACGGCCGTGTCTGACTCTGTGTGACCCCACGGACTGTAGCCTGCCAGGCTCCTCTGTCCGTGGGATTCTCCAGGCAAGTATACTAGAGTGGGTTGCCATGCCCTCCTCCAGAGGATCTTCCCAACTCAGGTTTCGAACCCAGGTCTCCCGCATTGCACGCAGGTTCTTGACTGTCTGACTCACCAGGGAAGCCCCGTAAAGTTGCATAGAGTAAGACGACCTGAGCTGTATCTCTGATCGTTATCTCCAGGAGGGTGGTACCAATGAGAGGAGGATGCTCAGCTTCTATAACTGGGCATATATAAATGATATAATGATAAAATCCAGGTGTGTTCACTCTGCAGGCAGCAGTCTGCCCTCCACCCACCTCCACGTCTCACAGTCCCCCTTCTTCACTTTCTTCTCTCTTCCTCGTCCTCATTTCAGTGCAAATGTCCCTCCCTCAAGGATGTTTCTGTTAACTTTCTAGACTCAGTTATCCCTCCATGTTTGAAGCTCCATTTGTACACTCTATTTTTTTTCTTTATAGTAAATACAATGGTAGTAATAATAATAATGCACATTAAATAGCACAAAGTATGTGTCAGCTCTCTTCTAAGCAGGTCATGTGGATTATCTCATTTAATCCTCTCAGTAACTCTATGGGATAGTCATATTTTAACTAAATCAAGGCACAGACAGATGTATGTACCAAGATTTTATGCACTGTTCAGGAAAAATACTGCCGCTAATAACCATAAATTTCTAATGATTACCACACAAGTCTTTATCTTCAGAAATATTAAAATGTGGAAAGTTGTATGTCTTAGAATGAGTGCAATGCTCTATGACTATCACCATTTTACACACGAGGAAGCTAAGTCATGTGTAAGTTAATGGATTTTCCCAAACTCACATGTCTAGGAAATGGTAGAGTTTAGACTGGGATTTCAGAAGTCTCGTTTCAGAGTTTACCCTCTTAACCACTAGCCTGTGCTACAATGCATACCCACTCTGTTTGTGTTCAGTTCCCAGTTATCTGAGTCTGTATGCTATAGAAAGTCAAGGGTTGTGCCTGTATTATTTCCTACTTTATCCCATTGTCTAGCGCACTGATGTTTAATAATGACTAATGGAATGAGTGAATGAAAGAAGAAACACTGGATGTGAGAATCCCATGGGCTTTTAGCTCTGCAACTTTTACTCGAGTTGTGATTTTTCTCATGCCATTTATTCTCTGGGCCTCAGTTTCTCTATTTAATAAAGGAGAAGCTTACATTAGGTTTTCTCTAAGTGATCTCCAGCTCTGAAATTCTGTGTACTGAAAATCTGCACTGAAAGTCAATGCTAAGTCCAACTCTGGCTCCAGAGGGTGTGGAAACAGGATCCCTCATGCTTCCTGATGTCTTGAAGGAATACACACATGAAAACAGACCATCACACTTTTCAGCTCACACATAAACAGCATGTGACGGTCACAAACTTGAGCTCTGGGTTTGGAAGGACTGGGGATTCAAATTCCAGCCCCTTCACTTTGAACCCACACAACTTTGGACATTTCCCTGACCCTTTCCTAACCTCTGTTTTTCTCAGTGGTAAATGGTGATAATAATATCAGCTTAGCAATCCTCAGAGGATGATTAGTGGACTGAATTAGATAAAGCATGTTAAGCACTTAGCGCGGTGTCTGGTACACAGCACTTAACAAATGCTAGCTATTGTTATAGCCGTGCTCAAAACATGAATTGAATAAAATGAGTATTGGAGGACAGTTTTTTAAAAAGGCAATTACTATGAGCCTGAGCAGTCAGGGGTGCCTTTTTGGAGGGGGAGAGACCAGATTTGGACCTGAAACTAAAGAATGACTGTGATAAACCTACACTGTCCAATATATATAGTAGCCAATAGCCATATGTGCCTAAAGTAAAATATGAATTAATCCACAGTTCCCACATTTCAGCTACCCAGTAGCCACGTGTGATTAGTGACTGTGCATCTAAGAGCATTTCTACTACTGTCACAAGTTCAGTTAGACAGCTGTGACAGAGAGTGAAGAGTAAAATTATGTTTCATATATATTTCATTTCACTTCACTTTAGGAGCGACAGTCCTGTGCTGAGGACAGTGCTATGAACTGAGATTTAACTGGGCAAAACCAGACATGTTGCCTGGCCCGATAGAGCTTGGTCTATCGGCGTGAAAGTGAAAGAAATGAAAGTGTTAGTCACTCAGTTGTGTCCAACTCTTTGCAACCCCATGGACTGTAGCCCACCAGGCTCCTCTGTCAGTGGATCTCTCCAGGCAGGAATACTGGAGTGGATAGCTGTTCACTTCTCCAGGGGATCTTCCAGACCCAGAAATCGAACCTGGACCTCCTGCATTGCAGGTGGATTCTTTGTTGTCTGAACACCAGGGAAGCTGCTGGTCTAATGTGGGGTCAGCAAACTACAGCTCACCAGCCAACTGCTCTTTTTCATAAAGTTTTATTGAAACACATGCATGTTCACTCGTTGACGTATTGCCTATGACTCTTTACAGCTACAGTAGCAGAGTTCAGTAGTCATGACTCTGGGGCTTGCAAAACCTAACATATTTACCTTCTGACCCTTTAAAAAAGAGTCAACTCCTGGTCTAGTCAGCTGATTGAATGCTTTGGCATCAGAGTTACAGAATTTGGTTTGGTGTTTATGCCTTCCTTTTTGGATTTGTTCACTTAACATTCAACCAGTATTTATCAAGCACTTAATTTAAGCAGGATATCAGGCAGTGTCAGAATGAAAAGAATAGATAAAAATTGCTGCCATCGTGCAGTTCACATTCTGGTAGGGGCAGGGGACAGATGATTAGAATATAGGTAGTATTAAATAAGTAGCCTCCTATGTTAAAGTTGATGAATTACTGAAAAAGAAAGGCTACAGGAACCTAGACAATATATTAAAAAGCAGAGACATTACTTTGCCAACAAAGGGCCATATAGCCAAAGCTATGGTTTTTTCAGTGGTCATGTATGGATGTGAGAGTTGGACCATAAAGAAGAGTGAGTGCCAAAGAATTGATGCTTTTGAACTGTGGTGTTAGAGAAGACTCTTGAGAGTCCCTTGGACTGCAAGGAGATCAACCCAGTCAATTCTAAAGGAGATCAACCCTGAATATTCATTGGAAGGACTGATGCGGAAGCTGAAGCTCCAATACTTTGGCCACCTGATGCAAAGAGCCAACTCATTGGAAAAGACCCTGATGCTGGGAAAGATTGAGAGCAGGAGGAGAAGAGGACGACAGAGATGGCTTGATGGGATCACTGACTCAGTGGACATGGGTTTGAGGAAGCTCCAGGAGATAGGGAGGCCAGGGAAGCCTGTCATGCTGCAGTCCTTGGGGTGGCGAAGAGTTGGACACAACTCAGCGACTCAACAACAGGAACAGGAAGCAAGGCTGTGAATGCAGAAGAGAGGGGTGGGCGTTCATTCTAGCAGCCTGTTCAAGGCAGGCGTGGTCAGGGAGGTGAGGGAGAAGCACGCTTTGTGGGTAACTGGGGAGATCAGAGTCCAGGCGGAAAAGGCAGCTGGTTCAAAGGCCCTGGGGGTGGACTTTGCCTCACATACTTGAGGATGATGGTGGGGAGAATGTGTCAAGGCTTCCCTAGACACTAGGAGATGGGAACAGAGAGGGATCAGAGGGCCAAGACCTCTGTAGCACTTTTAAAAAGATGGCCTTTCAGCCTGAATGCAAGGGGAAGCCACAGAAGATTCTGAGTAGAGAACTGACATCACCTAGCTTATTTAAGAGGATTAATCTGGCCACTCTATTGAGGAAATTCTATGGGGCCAGAGACAAGAGTGGTAGCAGGGAAGCCAACAGGAAAAATGATAAGATGATCTAGGTCAGAGATGCTGGTGGCTGGGTCAGGGTGATAGCCGTGGAGGTGGAGAAAAGTGGTCAACATCTAGATATTGCATTTCACTCATTACAGTTATCATTTAATATATAATCATTATTATATATGATTATTAAATATATATCATAATATTTAGCACCAATTACATGCCAGGCATCGTGCCCAGGACTGGCGATAGTGAGCAAAGGAAGCCGCCATCCACTCTCCCTTGGGGTTTTCTGTCTAATGAGTTGGCTTCAAGCTTTGACATCAGAGATGAAGAGTCAGATCGTTAGGTCCCTCGCATGTGCATGAGCTCCAGGAACAGTTTTCACACTGCCTCTAAAGTAGAAGAGACCTAGGAGAGGATGACTCTGTCTTAGTCTGCTGTCTTGGGCCGTCACGACAAAACATCACAGACTGCGTGGCTTGAACAGTAGAAATGTATTTTTCACGGTTCTGGAGGCTGGGAGGCCCGACATCGGCTGCCCTGAACTGGATTTGCAGACGACCGATGTCTTGACTGGTCACCGTGTCCTCACCTGGCCTTGCCTCTGTGTGTGCACGCAGAGGGAGAGTAAGATCTCCCTGTGCTTCTTATGAGACCTCTGAGCCCATCACAGGGGCCCCGCTCTCATGAACTCATCTACCCTAACTGTCTCCTAAAGCCCCATCTCCAAGCATCACCCCACATTAGGGCTTTGACACGGGAATCTGGGGAGACACAAACCTTCATTCTATCACAGACACCCATGCCCCAGGATGAGAGCGGAAGGAAAGAGTGAAACAAATATGACACGCAAGTGAAGGGGAGGCTGGCCAGAGCTCTCCTGGCCACTCTGCCACCCAGGGCTGGAAGAAGAGCCAGCCGAGTAAGGAGCCACTGCACGGAATCTCAGATGTCACTCTCAAGGGACACCTGTGAACTTGCACAAACCCGGGTGTCCCTTTAAACTCGGGGAGGGTAAGGATTGTCATGACAGTGGCCTCTCCAGTCCCTCTGAGAAGACTCGTCTGCCCGGCAAGTGGGGGGTGGGGGAGGGAGTCAAGAACAAAGAGGGGCAGAGCTGGGAGGAACTGTGCTAAACACCTAGTCCATCCACTCCTTCTACAGCCGATGAGGGCGGGTCATCACCCTGGACCTTGGGTCAGCATCTTGCCCGAGTCGGCTTAGTGGCCGAGCAGAGGTCTCCCGCTCACCCTGCTGATGCTTGAATTCCTCAACTCTTGAGAATATTTTAAACCATCAAAATATTTCATCCTTGGGAAATAGGCCCCCGGCTGCAATTTGACCGAGCGCCTCCAAGAGTCTTTTATGATGTGTGCAGACCATGTCGGCTCTTGGCATTTCTTCCCAGGCTCGTCTTGCAAGCTCATGATAGATCCATCCATTCATTCAAGGAAGGGCTTCAATGCTGGGCAGCTGGAGCCTGGCGAGCTCTCCATAACCTCCTTTCATGTCTTTCTTCTGCAAACATCGACTGAGCCCCAAAACTGAGTCAGTCCGCAGGGATGGAGGTGAGCCAGACACTGCCACCACCGTCTCTTGCTGGTAATCAAGCTGCGCTCCGAGTGGGCTCAGTTTTGTGTTTAGAGAGGCAGTCAGAACAAAACTGAGAGAGTGAAGGCTTTGAAATCAGGCAGATCTGGGTTAACATCTTGACTTTGCCTCTAAAGAAAGAACTGGTACAGTTTTAAGCAAATTGCTTAATTTTCCCCAAGCCTCAATTTCCGGCTCTTTTTCATCAGACAAAAAGATATTCACCTTTGCTACATTATTGTGACAATTATAATCAGTAGAAAGTACCTGTTCCATTATATGGCAAATATACATGTTCAATAAATGGGAATTATTGAATCAAGGGCAAAAAGAACCCTCAGTGTTGGCACTGCTTAACCCACAAAAGACTTAATCATGATGGAACGGAAGGCATGATGACAGAGTAGAAAGGGTCTCCATGAAACCATTTAAAACACTGCATTTAGCAGTAGCAATGGTCTTTTCTGGTTATTCGATGCCACCTATAGGGAGTCAGCCCACTGCACCACACTGTCTTTCTCCTCTTTCTTGACTGAAGGCAGCCTTCATTTCAATGTAGGTGGTTAAAGGTCTCTGAATAGGAGGGTGTGTGTGTGTGTGTGTGTGTGTGTGTGTGTGTGTGTGTGTGTGTGTGTGTGTGTGGAGTGGAGCAGGCCACTTGGACTCACATTGCTTCATTTTAGTGACTCATCATGAGTCTCCCTTGATACCAGTCAATGTGGCATAAACATGTTTTGCAGAAGGATGTGCATCTTAGGAGTGGGAAGGATGCTCTCCTGCACCTAAGCTGTTGCTAGAAAGTGAGGGCTGCCTGGGGCGGGGGTGGGGAGGGGAAGGAGTGGATTGTGGGCTCATGTGCTGGCGAGGGAGGCGGGCAGAGGGAGTGGGATGGATGGGAAAGGAAAGAAGGGAACAGGAGGATGAGAGAAATCAAGGGAAAGAGGCAGAAAAGGAGGGGATCTGGAACAAGCAGGATATGAATGTCTTCCTTATTTCAGGCAGCTTTACACGCCGTGTCTTATGTCATCTTCATCTTCGCATTAACCTTTGAAGCAGGCAGATCATCCTTTTTATCTCTTATTATGAAGAAAGGGAGATGAAGGTGGGTCTGGGGATTTCACTTGGCCTCTGACTCAAATTCAGTTCTTTTCAGTGCAGAGTGATATAGAAGATAAGAGGCAGACAGACAAACAGTGGATGGATATGCAACAGAGAGAGGGGCCAGGACAGAGAAGCAGAAACCAAAGGGGACACAGAGGCAGCAGCAAAGGCACTCAGGATGGGAACCGGAGACAGAGATGGATGGAAAGAGCAAATCACAGAACAGGAGAGAGACAGGGAGAGGCAGAGGCGAGAGCAAACGTGCGCGTGAATTTTGTCAGGAGTGAGGGAAGCAGAGCGAATGTGAGTTGGGTCCTTCCTGCTGATTGTACGCATGATATAAAATGGTACGGTATTCCAGAGGGAAGGGGCTGGAGAGGACAGTCTTCCAATGTCCCAGGAAGCTTACTCTGCTCACCTGCCTGGAGCTGAGGCTAGGTTTGAGGAAGGGACTCCTCTGAAGCAGAGGACAGATGTCATACGCCCTGCCCTGGTTCTCTCCGTCTCCCCCAGTTTCTGGTTAGGAGAAGGCCAAAGTCAGTGCTTATAAGTGTCTGGACAGCCTTGCAGTCTGGCAAGGATGGTGCAGGCAGAGGGCACGATGCATGCGTGTGGCCCACTGTACCCTGTGCATGCCTGAAAACTCATTACTCTTTTTGTTTTAATTCTATAAATGAAATTTGACTTTAAACTCACAAAGATAGCTGATGCTTGGGAGAAAACATCAATGCATCTTTTTTTGTGTGAAGTGAAGAACTCTTTTGCAAAATGAGTAATTACCCTCTGCTTAATTTATTTTGTATATTTCATTTTGCTGTTTCAGGTTCTGTGCAGGCGGGGGGACGGCTGCATTATTAATCACCGTGTGTTCTGAATGGGATGAGTCTATATTTTATCTTCACAGCATCCTTGTGAATGGGAGAGGACGGGGCATATGTTCCTCCTCTTCTGGGAGACAGGATGAGGCTCAGAGGGATGAAGGGGCCTGCGCAAGGCCACTTGTTAACCAGTGGCAAAACTACCCCCTGAGCCTTCTGTTCTCCCTGCACCTGTAAGCCCCAGCACGGCGTGGTGGGTGTCCAGGGAGAGCCACCAAGGCGGGTTGTTTTGAGTGAGATAGAGGGTCATGTTGAACTTCTCCATCTTACCTGGCATGGTGGCGGGGAGCCCTGACTCCAGAGTCACACAGAAATGGGTTCGGATCCAGACCCCGTTGTGTTCCTGCTGTGTCATCTGGAAGCCACTCATGTAACCTCTGAGACTTTCGGTTTCCTCTGTGAAATCAGGACATCAGCACCCGATTCCCAGGCGCTGTGAATGATTGGATTAACGCATGCTTGTTGAGAGCCCTATGGGCCTCCCGGCGGCTCAGGGTAAAGAATCCACCTGCAGTGCAAGAGATACAAGAGACGTGGGTTCGATCCCTGGGTTGGAAAGATCCCTGGAGTAGGAAAAGGCAACCCACTCCAGTATCCTTGCCTGGGAACTCCCTAGGACAGAGGAGCCTGGCGGGCTACAGTCCGTGGGGTCGCACAGAATTGGACACAGTTGAAGCCAATGAGTCACATGCACTTGTTTTAGCCTCGTCCTTTCCCCAGATTGTAAGCCAGGGACCCAGGAGAAGCGCTACGGTCCGGGGAGGACATTCAAACAGCCAGTGTCCTAACAGTAGTCATGACAGTAGCAGGTTATGATTCTGGAGCCCACACCGGGAAAAGCATTCTTGGGTTGTTCAGTGCAAAGAGAAGGCCTGATTAGTGTCACTATTGTGATGGACAGGAGGCCTGGCATGCTGCAATTCATGGGGTCGCAAAGAATCGGACACAACTGAGCAACTGAACTGAACTGAACTGAGGGCTGAGGAAACCAAGTCTTGGCCAGAGACCAGAAATTATACAAAGCCACAGAGCCGCTAGGGGATGAGTGCAGAGTCTGAAGCCTGTTCTGACTCCAGTTCTTGTCTTCTCTGCTTTAAACCGCCGCTCCCCACGCAGTACGCTTGGATTCATCACTGGGGAACGGCTGCTTATGAGAGAGGATGCCGAGGTGTCCAGGGGCTGTTTCCCCGCACCTATAGAACGAGGATGCGATTTCCCACTGCCTGATCCAGCCGATCCAGTGTCCCTGCTGGTCCAAAGAGACAAAAGGGCTGTGATGGCCTATTTACTCTCTGACCTGCCTCCACACCCATCCTTTCCTCTGTGTGGGAAACTCTTCCTTCCCTTTTAGAGAGAGGCAATGCAGCCCGGGGCAGCAGCAAAGTCTCTGGAACCAGGCCCCCTAGATTCCAATCCTCTTTGCCCTGTGACTCTAGGTAAGCAAGTTACTTATCCCCTCTGGGCCTCAATCTCCTCATCTGTAAGGTGGGTTTGAAAATAGAACCTACTTTATGGGCTTGTGAGGGTCACATGAGTGAATCTAAATAGAGAAATTCCAACACTACCTGGCAGTTATGAATCTCAGGGTTCCCTATTATTATCACCCTCCTCTTCCCTGGTGAGCCTCTGGCCTAGGGGCAGATTTGAAGCTCCTTCTTCTGGGTCCAGTAGCTCTTTGCACACACTCCCCTCTCCAGCCTGAAACACACCTCGTGGTAATATATTTTATTCTCAGTGTCCCCATTCAAGAGTCACTGTGTGGAGGCAGAGACTCAGATGGATTCCTCTCTGTGCACGATCCCACCTGTGCTAGGCACAGAGGGATTGTAGAGAGAAGGAAAGATGGTCTGAAGAAGTATAGTCTGTAACAGTGTTGAATGAAGACCACGCAGGAGGAGAAAGAGCGGATCAAGCCCAGCAGTAAGCCCAGGAGAAGAGTTGCAGCCTCGAGGTGCCAAGGGCACCAGGCCAGGGAGAGAACACAGCCTGGGGGAGTCCAGCCTGGACAGCAGCATCGGGGTGACGGCAGTGCTGGCAGGAATGGTCGTGATGCTGGTAACAACTTCACACGCTGAATGCTGCGGTCATGGCTGGTAGTGTGGTCCTTGTTTTTAATATGTTCCCTCCGACCCTTGTGACAATTTTTGAAGCTGGGTTTAAGACGTCCATTTTCTGATGAAGAAACAGAGGCACAGAGAAGTGTGCTGAAATATCCAGGGCACTCAATCCGTGAGCAGGAGACCGAAGGTTCAGCCGCAGGTTGCTTTGATTTCAGATTGCTGCTCTTTCCCTTCCTGGGGCGATGACCCTTGACCCTCCCCCCACTCCAACCCACTCCAGGCTGATCCGAGGAGCTTGGATGATGCAGGCTCTGGGGTGGAGGGTGAGGAGTGGTGGATGGCAGCCCCTCACCCAGCAGGCCTAGCCCTGTGCATGCCTGTTAGGAATCCCATGCTGCTTAATTAGAACCACATTCTTTCTGGTTATTGGAGATGTCTGTGTCTGTATCTGTTCCAGGCTTTTAGATTGTTTTCACCCTCCTCCATCAGCCATAATTTGAAGGGAGTCTCTTACTTACATGCTTCCCCCCAGACCCTTATTCGTAGATAATTGTGTGGGGGGTGGGGAGGCACTCAGGGATGGAGGAGGCTGGGAAGAGAGAGGATGGAGCCGGTGGAGAGGAGTCACCATGGCTAAGACCTTGCGGTGGAGGTGGGGGTGTCCTAGCATGGCCTGGCTGGTGGCCTTTCAGAGTTCCAGCCATCCCACGTGGGTCTGCCCACATGAGCTGAGTCAACAGCCAATTAGTCCCTGTGTAACCTTGATTAAGGACTGTGATCTCCATCAGCGCCGGTCACCAGCCTGGGTCACCACCACCTTTTGGCCTCTTTTTTTTTTTCCTTCTTGATCTCAAAGGCACAATTAGGAAAGGCAACAAGGCAGCTGAGACGCAGGCATCCACATTTGTCTCAAATGCTTTGGGAAGAACAAGGCCAGCATGTCTCACTCCAGCAGCTTAAAAGAAAACGGGGACATCAGAGATACCCACCCAAGGTTGCTTAGAATGTCATCAAGGCCGACCTCCTCACTGTACAGATAGAGAAACTGAGTCCCAGGGAGGAGGGAGACCTGCCCGAGGTCACGCAGCACATTTGGCGGAGTTAACTTCTAAAGCCCTCCTCACTTCATAAAGGTCTGAATTATGTCTTGTTATTTCACTCCAGCGGTGTTTCTCTGACTCCCAAGCCTCTATTCTGCAAACCCCTGAGCCTCCCATACACACCCTGCCTGCAGCTCCGACCCCTCCGGAAATGCTGACCTCAGGGCATCATACCAGAGCACATTAGCAATAGAATCAAGAACTGGAGTCTGAACAAGATTTGGAAGGCGATGTGGGGATCTCTGAGTGCCAGTTACTCATTTTACAGATGGGAAGGTCTGGAAAAGCAGAGTGATCTGCCCAAGTTTGCGCAGGGGTCAGCACTGTGAAATGCATTCCCTGATGATACCTACCACTTGTATTCAAAACTGCCCAAATGATCTCATTCCCTCCCTAGATAATTATTTTGCCACTTGGTTTTCCCTTCATCTCCTATTTCCTCTCAAGCCCCGGTGTCTCGTCTGTTGAGCACATTTCTCTCCCTTCTCTGGCTCTGCTTTTCTCAAGGAGGATCAGGGCAGACCCACTGCAAGGAGTAGGCCTGGTCTGCCAATGTGTCTCACACAGCCCTGTTCTTATCAGGAAGCCCAGGGACAGATAGAACAGGAAGGGGCAGGAAGGGAGAGTAATTGGTGAGGGGGAGGACTGGCTGGGCCAGGTATGAAGGACTTCGTAGTTTGCCAGGGCATCTGAACTCTATTGTGAAAGCACTTGGAAGCCCCTGGGGAGTTTCTGAGATGAGACCTGGGTGCAGGTGTCCTCTGAAATGGAACTGGCCACCACTCAGGTTGATGGGCGGACACTGAGAGTAGGTCTCCAGTGGTAAGGCTTCTTGAGTGTGCACGTGGGCAATGTTCAGGGCCGGCACCAGGGCAGGTGGGAAGGAGTGGGTTCAAGTGACAAAACAAGAGGTAGAACTAGTGGGATTCAGGTGCTGTTTGGATTCAGTTCAGTTACTCAATTGTGTCTGACTCTGCGACCCCTTGGACTGCAGCACGTCAGGCTTCCCAGTCTAGCACCAACTCCTAAAGCTTGCTCAAGCTCAAGTCCATCGAGTCGGTGATGCCATCCAACCGCCTCATCCTCTGTCATTCCCCTTCTCCTCCTGCCTTCAATCTTTCCCAGCATCAGGGTCTTTTCCAATGAGTCAGCTCTTCACATCAGGTGGCCAAAGTATTGGAGTTTGAGTTTCAGCTTCAGCATCAGGTCATCCAAGAATAGCCAGGACTGATTTCCTTTAGGGTTGCCTGGTTTGTTCTCCTTGCAGCCCAAGGAACTCTCAAGAGTCTTCTCCCATACCACAGCTCAAAAACATCCATTCTTCGGCGCTCAGCTTTCTTTATAGTCCAACTCTCACATCCATACATGACTACTGGAAAAACCATAGCTTTGACTAGGGGGACCTTTGTCAGCAAGGTAATGCCTGAGCCTCTTCTGTTCTGTGTGAGGTCCCGTGTTCATTCCCCCACATCTCCAAACAGCCAAGGGTTTATTATCGGTTATAGATGAATTTTATTGGTTTTTAAAATTGTTACTTTTTAGGTCTCTTAAGCCCCATTTACAGAGTTCTCATTTTATGCTACATGCATTCTCACTCCATCATCTCTTGGGTAAGGAAAAGCAGAACCCCTCAATTTTGAGCAATCTGAGTTTCTCTTGTGTGGGGCTCTCCTAATCCACTTCAAAGTTGACAGTGCCTTCATTATCATCATATGAAGCCAGGGGACTGGTGAAATGGTTTAGAGTGTGCACCCTGGAATCCTCTTGTTTTGTCCTGGATCTGCCACGTAGATGCATGAACTTCATCAAGTGGCTTCACTGCTGTGAGTTTGTGTCCTAATTGATAATGAGGCTGGTATCACCTTTCTGCTGGAAGATCAGTGATGCATTTGCAAAGTCCTTTGCGCAGTCTGTGGCGTATTTCTTCTGGCTGAAAATATCATTAGCTATGTTTTGTTTTGGTTTGGTCGATTTTTTTTCCCTGGACCTGTACATGAGTGCTGAGTTGCTTCAGTCATGCCTGACTCTGTGATTCTATGCTCTGTAGCTCACAAGGCTCCTCTCTCCACGGGGATTCTCCAGGCAAGAATACTGGAGTAGGTTGCCATCCCTCCTAGGGAATCGAACCCATGTCTCTTACATCTCCTGCATTGGCAGGCAGGTTCTTTACCAGTAGCACCACCTGGGAAGTCCATCCTATAGGTTTAGATATCCGTAAATAATGCATTCAAGGATAGTATTAGTAGCATTCATTTGTAGTGCCAAAAAGTTGAGGAGAAAAAAACAAAAACAAAAACACAGATGCCTATCAATAATGGCCCCTGCATTGCAGGCTGATTCTTTACAGATGCGCCACCAGGGAAGCCCCCTCTTTTCCTAGACAGGAGGGGCCAATTTAGTATCTTGTTTTAATGGAAAGAATAAGTGCTTTCTAGGTGAACGATGGTCTCAATTTCAAGGTGTGCCCTTTGCAAAGCCAAAGAAACCTCACTTTATTTTATCCGTGTGTTTGGGGCAGCTTGGATGAAATAATCTCCAAGCTGTTCCCCTTGTTCCCTGAAAAACACGTTGCCCTCGTCTATGGCGCCTTCTACTGCAGGACACAGGCACTGATGAGGGCATCAGTCAGAGGGTGCCACCTTCTCCAGACCCCACAGCTCAGAGGAGCTGCGTCTCCACCCGTGAGAGTGCCAGATGAATGTGAAACCTCCTTCCTAATCCCGCCCCGCTGGCTGGCTCCCTTCCTCCCACCCTATCATCCCCTTATGATTCCATTTTCACTTGCTTCCGACTCAGTCATCACTTATCATCACAGGCCAGGGACGCTGGCTGCTGTTCATTTTCCCATTCACCCTGCTTGTCACTGCAGCTTGAAAAGACGTTTCCCTGGGCCCTCGGAACAGGAGTGCAGGGCATCCTTTGCGGTTCTGACTCTGACTGGGCCACCTGGGGCGTCTGCCCTTCTGCGTCACCTGGCCAGGCACGTGGTGGGGGAGACAGGGGCTTAGCATAACACGACTGGGGCCTGCATTGTGCTAGCAGTGGTGAAGACGCTTGACATACGTCATTGCGTGTCATCTCGGGGACCACGCTCATGACTCGTACCAGGAGGAAGGCTCTCTGGCCTCACTGTGAAATCAAGAAACTGAAACTCAGACTCAACTGGTCACTTGCCCAAGGTCGTAGAGTCAGGTCTTCAAAGCTCCTGCTGTGAAGTTTCTAATCACAAACATCACAACAATAAACCTAACCACAGGGTCTAGAGCAAGGGGTACTGCCTTTAATTTGACGATTCTCATGAGTGAGAAAACACAGGTTAGGGAAGTGGAAGCACCTTCAAACTACCTGCACTGATGATTTCCAGAATCATCCGTGGCATCCTGATGATTTCCAAAATTCCAAGGAAACTAAAGGCTAAGAATTACTCTTCCAAATATCCCCTGTTCAAAAGTATATATAGTGATTGCATTGAATTATATTACCCATGTGATGAAGGGTTATTGGGTTGATTTCTAGGTAGTAGGGATAAGCTTCAGGGATGCATCAGACTCTCTGTTAATTGGGCATCTACTATGTACCAGTCTTAGGCAAGTATAGGGTTGGCCACAAAGTTCAGTCGGGTTTTTCTGTAGCATCTTACGACATCCATGACAACACTGGGAGGAAAATCCCATTTGACTCCTTTAAATGACATGAAGCTGAGGCTCGGAGAGGGTGACCAAGCTGGCCAAGCTTGTGAACAGAGAAGCAAACAGCCAAGGCTAGGATCTCTCTGACTCCTTCCCAAGTCATGTGATGGCTCTCTAAGAGGACATGGTTTAAGAGAGTGTGGAACAGGGCACAGACGTGGAAGATCAGGGGGTGCTGCAGGAGCATTTTTCCCATGGTAGACTGAATTATTGTCAAGTCCTCAGCTCTCTAGAGTACTATTATGCATTTATATCCTTGGCATGCTTGATAGTGAGAAAAAGTGAGACTTCTTCTCGACCCTGTCTTCAGGCTTGGCTCAAGAGTTTCTCTGGCCAGTGGGTTGGTAGCAGATATGATATGAAATGAAGTTTGAAATGATTTGAAATGAGATTGGAATGTGCTATGGCCGGCCTTGCTCTCTCACATCCCTGCCTTTTGCCATGGGAAAACCACATTCCACGTAGCGGGTGGTCCCCAGAGGATGAGGGTCAGATAGAGCAGAGTGGAAGCACCTGAACGTGGAGCCAAGTGCAGCTGAGTCCCGGCTGGATCGGTCCACCCAAAGGTGAGACAAAGCAGAAGCCTGCTTAGAGTTACTGACAGTACAATTCTGTGGGTTTCGTTACACAGCGGCCGTATAACAGAAGCTACCTGATGTACCTCAGACCTACATTTGTTTCTGTAAGTAATGACCTGGTTGGTTTTTTTTTTTTTTAACATTTATTACCAGAGATCAAATTGCCAACATCTGTTGGATCATAAGAAAAAGCTAGAGAGTTCCAGATAAGCATCTGCTTCTGCTTTATTTGACTATGCCAAAGTCTTTGTGTGGATCACAACCAACTATGGAAAATTCTTAAAGAGACGGGAATACGAGACCCAGAATAAAGAGTCCTAGTAACTACAGCACACAGTTGCTAGTTACTAGGTGGCTCAGAAACTGGTAAAAGAACCCACCTGCCGAGGCAGGAGATGCAGGAAACGCGGGTTCAATCCCTGGGTCAAAAAGATCACCTGAAGAAAGAAATGGCAACCTGCTCCAGTATTCTTACCTGGAAAATTCTACGGACAGAGAGCCGGTGGGTTACAGTCTGTGGGGTCACAAAGAGTTGAACACGACTGGGCACGTGTGCACTTGCGATACACACCCACACTAATGAGCGCTATGAAAATACACATAATCAAATTCCCTTATGGGAGCCACTTTAATGAAGAGATTAAACCTTTCTAAGGTCTGCATTATCAGTCACTTGTAAATGCATATTTTTAATGTGTTAAGGATACTTTAAATCATTACATTAAAAAAATATTTTCTTTTTAAAATGTAATACAGTCTCATTATGGGAAACTCAGAAATTTCAAAGGCATATAAAGGATAAAAAAATCAGGAGAATGTTACTGGATGTATTAAAGTATTGAGTGTACCAGTGTAGTGGAAAGGATGCTGGGGTAATAGCCAAGAGTCCTGGGTGCTAATCTTGCCTGGTTAAGAGGCTAGTCCACTTATTTGGCTAAATGTCTTCACACTCTGAACCACAGTTTCCCCGTCTGAAAGGGGAAACTGGGAAGATTTGAACTAGAGGAGCTGTATGAGCCTCTTCTGCTCTGATGTGAAACAGAAATTCTATTTTAGCCATTTCATCAACTTTCATGTTTACCGTTTCCATTTCCTGACAAATACCTGTCATGGATGTAAGAAAGTCTTCTAGTCTTCAGCAACATCATTATTCTAAAGGAATTCAGCCTGAATTCATGATAACTGCAGTATATTTATATATTCACTCATTCACCCAGTCATTCATTCATCCATTCAGCAAGTGAGTCTCCAACCCTTCATCAGACATGATATAACTACTAGGATATGGAGGTGATTAAGAAAACGTTTTTGCAATCAAGCGACTCCTAGGTTAGTGGGAGAAACGGGCAAAAAATGTCCCTATCCCTTTGACAGAGGCATTACTATTGTGAAGTATTTGTTGTTGTTTAGTCGCTAAGTTGCATCCTGCTCTTTGTGACCCCATGGGCTGTAGTCTGCCAGGCTCCCCTTTCCATGAGATTTCCCAGGCAGGAATGCTGGAGTGGGTTGCCATTTCCTTCTCCAGGGGGTCTTCCCAATCCAGGGATTGAACCCACGTCTCCTGCTTGGCAGGTGGACCCTTTACTACTGAGCCACCTGGGATCTCCATTGTGAAGTGCACCCTGGACTTGTTAATGTGCTGGGCAGGGCAGCAGGAGCTGGATGCAGTGGTGAGCAGGATGGCAGCCATCCCTTCTTCCAAGGAGCACCTGCGGTAGGGTCAGGAGTCAGGGAGCCCCGACACTCACAGTCAATACAGGAAAGGCAAGTCAGCGTGTGTCCCTGGAGAGCTGACTTTCAGCAGTCTGGCCACCCTGGATACAAAGGCAGGATTGAGGATGGGACTCACCCAGGGAAGGGGTTAACCCTCAAGTTGTGCTGTCAGAGACTTGCATCTGGCAAGAAGGTAATGCTTAGTTGTGAATAGTGGAGAGTTCGCTGAGCCAGCAAAATGGGAAGTGGGGGGGGAGGTCAATAAAGCCAATAGCCATGGCATTGAGGGCAGTCTTGCCAGAGACACACAGCCCAGCTGCTAAGAGTGATCAAAGTTAAGGTTAAAACAAGGAGTTTCCAGAAAGCTAGAGGTGAGCAATTTGGAAAGGCAGTATAAAATGACTGGTTCTCTCTGGTGCCCAGAAATGATGAACATCTATTCCAAGCTTCCATTTTGCAGACGAGGAAACAGTCCCAGCATGGAGGAGGGTACCTATCCAGTATCCCTACAGCTAATGTGCAAGCATCCATCAGAAGCTAGTTGCCCTCTGGGAAGGGAAAGAGGAGGGAATGAATTTATTGAGCATCTACTCACGTCTGCCTGAGCCATGAGTTGTACACGTCCCTCCTTCAGTTTCCACTTGCATCAGCTCTGAACGATCGGCTGAACTGGCATTCTCACTATGTCGTTGAGACAGCTGAGACCCAGATGGTGAAGCGACTGCTTCCCCAAGACCATACATCCGGGGAGAGAGAAAGTGAGGATTGGAACCCGAGCCTGTGTGTCTCCAGTACTCCTACTTTTCCCCCTCCCTCACTTCCTGTTCTCCAGGCAGCCTCCAGGGTGGATACTTCTCATTTGCAAAATACACATTTGTTGTGTAACGAGCGGCAGTAATTAATGACCCATTCCAAGGCAGGAGAAACTTGCCTAGTAAGCACACACGAGAGAAAGAGAAAAATATAGCAGTGCCCTTTTTTCTGTATAGATTTCTCATTCTCACTAATATTCCCAAAACGAGAGACGAGGAGGACAAATGACCTGCACCCTGCCCCGAATCACTGATAGGAGAGACAGGAACCTCAGTCCTTCCACGGAGAAGAGCCCCCTGCCCCACCAAGCTCCTGGCTCACCCCTGCCCAACTTCCCGTCCCCGTGCCAGAGGTAACCACTTTACCTCTCCTGTTATGAATCACAAAGCCTGTGGCTTGTGGCAGATCATAAATCAGGCCTGGGAGTCTCGAGGACAAATCCCGGGACTTTTAATCTTTAATATTAGACGTGCTTAAAGTGGTGAATATTTCATGAAGGGACTGTTGCATTTTAACACATCATTAGTGACTCCTACCCCGCCCCCTCGGGTCGATTATTCTGATCCAAATCTCAAGGATCTCTGCTCTTTCCCTCCATTTTCCTTACCTCTGGCAACAGTCAATCCATTAGGTTGCATGTATTTGCAGCGCTGGCATTCAGTGGGAGACCCTTGGGGATGTTATTGGAGGGGAGAATTACAGAGAGCTTCCCTGCCTGCAAGCAGCCCCCTCTTATTTACTAGGTATCCAGAGGAGACGAAAGGTACATCGATCTCTCTCTGTCTCCTCTCTCTCTTTCTGTTTCTCTTTCTCCCTTTGTATTTCAACAATCTTGTTCTGAACATTTTGAGTACTCCCTCTGACCTATTCTTTTCTCCACATTGAGTCTTACTACCCTTTTAGTTTAACCAACATTTATTAAGCCCTGGCTGTTTGCCAGGTACTTGCAGAGGCTGAGTATACAAAGACTAGCAGCATTGGAATATATAAAACAAATGAAAGTGGTAACACTCAGAATACTTTGTATAAGGTCAAATGCCTATCATTGATAATGAATCAGGGCAAACTATAAGGCTATTTGATGAATACAAACATTTTTTTAAAAGGAGTTAATGGGTGATAGTTTTAGAACCTGTGTTACCCTGGCATCGCATTCACTGCTGTGTTTTGTTTTGATGGCACAAGGCTGAGAAAACTGATTCATGAGACTCGAAGCTGTAAAAAGCATGAGCTTGTTAGCACCTCGTCTCTCAGTCCCAGGATCCTATTCAATGAAACAATGATGATAGGAGAATTTTTTTTAAATGAGGACTGCATAAAATCCATTTACCTGGCAACCAGACTTAATGCGACAGAGTTCTCCTGTGTCCTCAGTTCTAGCATGTAATATCTGAGTGTTTAGTCTTCATTTTTTTAATTATTAAGGAGATTTTAAAATAAAATGTCTTAAGGAACGTTAAACTCTAAAAGTTTCTAAATCTGAATCTCCTACATTAAGCTAGATCTTTCCATGAAACATGATTTGAAAATACTTGGGTCAAGCCAACCAGAATGACTGTAGAACTGAAGAACTGCAGTCATACTTGACTGGCTCTAAGGAAGGGTACAGTATTTCACAAGCTTTTTTTTAATAGAATCTATTTTTGGTAAAGCATCTGGGAACATTCTACAACTACGTCTTGGGAAAATCTAACAACTGATTGAATCAAAAATTTCCCCCCAACCTTAAGGCGTGAGCAGTGAAGCAAGACCGATAGTAGCAGGAAGGCAGGGCTCTTCCAGAAATGAACTCTGGAGATGCTTCAGGAAACAGGACATGTGCACCCAGAATGAACTTGGCCCATGAGAAACTACACTTAAGGCAGCCTCGGATGCTAGTGAGGATGTGTCCAATCACATGTAAGCCGTGGCCAGAAAATGAGAACACATGGATACATTGGATAGATGGATGGTTCGGTAGATGGAAGGGAAGGGGGCAAGAAGGAAAATGAGGGGAGGGGAAAGAGGCAAGTAAAACCAATAAGACCACCACCAACAAAACAAAATGAAGTCTGGAGATGGTAGATGGAAACAATTTTCCCACAAAAGGAAATCAGAGGTATTATATTTGGAAGAGGTGGCATTTGATTTGGGGCTTATAAATGAACGTGAATTGTTCATTCAGGCGGAGAGAATTCAGTTTTCTGATTACACTTTTAGCACAAGAGTACTTTATCATAATTTAAATATTTGAAAACAGGACGTCCGTGTGTAGCCACCAGCTCACTGTCTGTCTCATTAAGTCATGAGCTCCTTCAGCACCTGGGTTGCACCTTTGACCTCTGCATCCCCAGTGCTGAGCAGAGAGCTCGGCAGGGAGGGTGACCAGGGCTTGCTGAGTGAGTGAGTGAGTGCATGAACAATGAATGAACTCTGCTAACCGCAGGGACAGGTGGGCTAAGAACATTCTCATTCCATGGCCTTTGCTAAAATGAGGCAGCCCACTTTTTTCCAAGAAAACAAGGACGCCAGGAAGGAAGACTGTTTGGCGCAGGCAGTATTTCACAAGACCCTTTCCTTTTTGGCTTACAGGAGAGTGCAGCTGTCACGAAGGCTATGCCCCTGACCCGGTTCACAGACACCTGTGCGTGCGCAGTGACTGGGGGCAGAGTGAAGGGTGAGTAGCGAAGGACGTCAGGCAGGACAGGGACAGAGGGGGTCCCCGACTGCTCCCCATGGAGGACGCGTCCTTTGCAGTGGTTGTGTTCCTGGAAAGTGAATCCTATTTCCCACTGAATCCCATTTTAGTGTTAGAGGTACCTGACCGATGACGAATCTTCTAGAGAACAAATGCCAAGTGTAGCTCACCCTCCCAAACCATAAGTAATCAAAGAACACTCTCTTGAGTGGACTCATAGAAGAAGAATCACATGTTTTATGCAAAAACTCCAAAAGGGACAAAGAGGACTTTGAAATGCTGAGTCCTTCTGTGAAACGGAGACTGGCATAATGTAAATAGACTTACCCAGTGATTACCTCTGCAAAGTTCGATAATTTGTACCTGTTCTTCAGCAGTGTCCCCATATGAATCGCATCTGCTTCTAACTAATACCATCTCTTATATCTTTTTCTTTCCCTTTCTCAATTTTCTCCCACAGTCCCTGGCCATACACGACACTGGAGAGGGGCTACGATCTGGTGACAGGGGAGCAAGCCCCTGAAAAGATCCTCAGGTGAGTTGACAGTTCTGTTGGGGCATGATACTGGGGCTTGGAGAACCGTCTGATGGGGAGGTGTGGTTATACATCCTTAGTTAATTGAACCTGTGCATTTCTCAGATGCAATGGTCCAGGTTGCTATGGGAATCTGATTTCCATTCGTCTGGCATCTAGACTTAATAGATTCAGATACTTGAACTGGAGGAGACATTACTGATTATCTAGTCCAGTGGTTTAAAAATATTCTCTAGCCATAGAATCTCTTCCTGCTGCTACCATGAAATCTTGTGTGAAAACTTCAATACTTAAACTGATGAAGACATACAGCAAATTAAGTGGCAGAACTGGGAATCAAATTTTGGTTGAAATTGATTCAGAGTCCATACTCTTCACCTTTGTGCAGACTGCCCCTGCCAGCTTAGCAGTCGCTTTAGGTCCTTCTGCTGGCTATCAGGCCTGCTTGGGAAAACAGAGCTGAAATAGTCCCTATCTTCACAAAGCCCACTGCTAATTAGGAATCAGGGCCTAAACTCAGGAAAACATGACTAGCAATGTAGAGTAATGCATGAGCTAAATGATTAACGGAGAAAATGACCATCCATGTCTGGGTGAAGTTGGCCAACATCAAGCCTTGAAGCATGCAGGCGACTCCGTTGGGTGGGGAAGTTATAGAAGGTTCTAGAAGGAGTGGGAGGAGGGGCCCCCTTTTCCTGTTTTTTTCTCTGCTTCCCAGGGAGTCCCCCAATGGAAACTCTTACATTGCAGGTCTACTTTCAGCTTGGGCCAAGGACTCTGGCTTCCTGTCAGCAAGAGCTTCGTGGTCCCGCCTGTGGAGCTGTCCATCAACCCACTGGCCAGCTGCAAGACTGATGTGCTCGTCACAGAGGACCCCGCAGATGTCAGGTAGGGAGGTCATCGCCAGCGCCCGTACCCCGGGCTTCTTAGAGCCCTGGGAGGCCCTCGCTTTCAGGATCCCAGAACTTCTGTGGAGAAGTGCTCTTCGTGTCGTTAAAGCAGGCAGCTGCCCAGTTGGTATATAAGAAGCATATCCAGTATGCCATGCTCCGCTCTCCCGAAATTGACCTCCATGGTGGGCCTTGGTGCCTTTGTATTTCAACATCATTACTTTCCTTTGGGGCTTATATAAAACATGAAAGAGGTTAACACATTATCTAGCTCATTCTGGGATCTTTAATGGTCTTCTCTTATAAAAGACCATTACTTAATAGTATATTGAAAAGTCGTGAAGGTAAAATATTGGAAGATGAAGTGCTTTCTCTTTTGACTCTGATGCTAGAAACAGACCTTGGGCTAATCAATAGGATAGAAATGTCCAGGTCAGATGAATTTGCTCTTTACTCATATAACGATGGAGGCTACATCTTTCTTTCCACATTTTGTACCTTGTAGTTAATTTCATTATAGACTTACTCTACTGTGTTCTAATTAGTTGCTTACATAACATTCTGTGCTATTATGTAGTGAATCCCTCAAGGTCAAAGAAAATAACTTATTTAGCTTTTTCATTCCCAGTCCATATTAGACATCTACTAAATGTTTATTGATTTAATTATACATGTGATCTTAGATTTGAATCTAGCACTATTCTGGAGCTTTCTAGTGCAAGTTATTATCCCCCCCCCCCCCCAGACTCCTGATTCGATTAGTTGAAGAATTCTAGCATTTAAATGTTGCAAAAAATGGATTCTGACTTTGCTTTTGGAACTTGTTTGTACACAGTTTATGAGCTCCTGAACTGGAATGTGGAGGCATGGCCCCGTACTTCCAGTGGTTGTTATTCTACCACTGCACAGCTGTCTTTTCAGTTAAGATGCTATCGATGTCTACGGCATCTTGATATGGAGACTCACCTTCTCAGCCTTTCATGAAGGGATGGACACAACATCATTTTTTATTGGTGTTTCTCCAAAGAAGTAATTTTTAAAACATAGAAAATTAAAGGGATAACACTTAGAAAATGAAGTGATAATTACTAAAAACTAAGATGGTTTCATGTACATACAAATTGATTCATGGCAAATTATCATGGTTTCCATTTTTGTTAGAGTTGAGGTCAGGGTAACTTCAGTAAAGCATCAGTAAGTCTTCAGTAAACCTTCAGTGCTAAGGTTACTCAGTATTACATATTTTAAAAATGGAGAAAAGAGCATCTGGTTGAAAGATTCTTCTTGAAGAGGCCTTGTGACCTTGTCTCAAATCAACTGAAAGGTCTCTACCAGACTTCCTCAGAGTTCTGTACTGTTGACGTTGAATTTGTAGTTTCGCTGAAGCTATAGATGTCAGACTGGCTGATGGTTCAACACTCATTCTGGAGTTGACCAAGTCTGACTTGGAATCCCTTCTCTACCATGGATGAGCTATATGACCCTGATCAAATTCAACTTGCTAACTTTCCATCTCTTTGCAAAATGAGGATAGTAATAGTGCCTATCTCACAGTATATAGTTATAATAATAATGCATCTCCACTGATCATTCCTAAACCCTTTACTAGCATTATCTCATTATATTCCTACATCAGCCCCCAAAATGATGCTATATTATTTTTATTTTACAAATTTAAAGTCTGAGGTATATAGGTGATACCTTCCCTAGGAAGTGGTGAAGCCAAACTTCAGCCTACCATCTCTCCCCCTCCTGAACCCATATTCTTAACTCTTTCATTGAAACTGTTGTTCTTGTTCAATCATGTCCGACTCTATGAGCCAATGGATTGCAGCACGCCAGGCTTTCCTGTACTTCACTATCTCACCAAGTTTGCTCAGACTCATGTCCATTGAGTCCATGATGCCATCTAACCATCTTATCCTCTGTCGTCCCCTTCTTCTTCTATCCTCAGTCTTTCCCAGCATCACGGTCTTTTCCAGTGAGTCAGCTCTTCACATCAGGTGGCCAAAGTATTGGACCTTCAGCTTCAACATCAATCCTTCCAGTGAACACCCAAGACTGATCTCCTTTAGGATGGACTGGTTGGATCTCCTTGCAGTCCAAGGGACTCTCAAGAGTCTTCTCCAACACCATAATTCAAAAGCATCAATTTTTCGGCATTCAGCTTTCTTCACAGTCCAACTTTCACATCCATACATGACCACTGGAAAAACCATAGCCTTGACTAGATGGACCTTTGTTGGCAAAGTAATGTCTCTGCTTTTTAATATGCTATCTAGGTTGGTCATAACTTTCCTTCCAAGGAGTAAGCATCTTTTAATTTCATGGCTGCAATCACCATCTGCAGTGATTTTGGAGTCCCTCAAAATAAAGTCTGACACTGTTTCCCCATCTATTTCCCATGAGGTGATGGGACCAGATGCCACGATCTTAGTTTTCTGAATGTTGAGCTTTAAGCCAACTTTTTCACTCTCCTCTTTCACTTTCATCAAGAGGCTTTTTAGTTCCTCTTCACTTTCTGCCATGAGGGTGGTGTCATCTGCATATCTGAGGTTATTGATATTTCTCCTGGCAATCTTGATCCCAGCGTGTGCTTCTTCCAGCCCAGCATTTCTCATGATGTACTCTGCATATAAGTTAAATAAGCAGGGTGACAATATACAGCCTTGATGTACTCCTTTTCCTATTTGGAACCAGTCTGTTGTTCCATGTCCAGTTCTAACTGCTGCTTATCAATTTTAGATGCATTCAATTCTTCTGACAACAGAGTTCAAGTAGAAACTGGTCATGGTGGGGAAGGCAGAGTCAGGAAGTTTGCGTGTTGTGTCATACTGCTGAGAGTGACCATGGTCTGTAGGATAATTTAGTTGCCTTTTCTCCTTCAATTTGAATTATTACATTCAACAGCAAGCCAGACATGGAGAGGACCAGAATATCAACTTCCAAGGACTTTAAAACCTCTTTGGAAATACTAAAACAAAATTGAGAGAAGTATAGACTCGAATTTATTTCAGGAAAAATTTTATATGTAATTGAAAGGAATAGTGTAGTAAGGTGCAGGGGGTGAAAGCTTTAAAGGGCATGAACCGATAGCAGTTAGGTGTTTCTGAACTGCTAAGAACACTGTGCCTGGTTACACGGAGGGTGTGCCTGCGTCAAGTTGGGACCAGATCAGAATTGTTCAGGATGGGAGAAAGGATGCTGTTTTGCAGTTTTGGGTCCTCCTTCTCAACCCTTTGAAGAATGTTCACAATATACTTCAAATATTCGAAGAATGTTGGTTTGATTAGGTCACTAAATTATTATCTTGTTTGGGGTGCCCACATGTCTTGTCTGGGTGGCTTGCAACTGCAGACAGCCTTTTAAGTCTTACCTTCATCTTTTTCTCATGTGCCATCAGTTTCATTGCAAGGGTGGATGAAAGATTGTAATCAGCACCACTTAAAAGAATCTGTGCTCTGTAGGTTGAGTTTTCCAAGCTTCACTAATAAACCTTGTTTGACACAACATTGCCCAAGCAAGCATATCATAGGCGTTTAAAGAATTAATAAGTTTCAGTCATATGCTATGTTAGAAATTAATAAATAATAGATCATAATTATAGATAGCCAATAATATGCCACAGAATCACAACTGTGAGATTAAAGGAAAAAAGCAGAGCAAGGAAGGACAAGATAAGCATTTGGATAGGATTGGGAGGGAAAATTTAAAGCTGCTTTCCTATTTGATTTTTGTTTTTGTTTTGGTTTTAAATCCATGACAGAGTTGAATTTATGTGAATTTATGGAATTTATGGACAGATATGAATTTATGGGCAGACATGAATTTATGGAATCTCACACTGGGAGAGACAGAGCAAGTTAGGCTCAAAAAGTAGAGGCTCAACTCATCTGGGTGTCTAAATGCAAAAAAAATTGATGATGACAAATGTTGGTAAGGATATAGAAAAACTGGAACTCCCATACTTTTATACTGGGGATGTAAGTTAGTGTGACCACCATGTAAATCTACAGGACTGTATCTATTAAAGCTGAGCATCTGCTTATCCTATAGATGTGTGTGTGTGTGTGTGTGTGTGTGTGTGTGTGTATGCACGTGCTATGGCGCTTCAGTTCTGTCTGGCTCTTTGCGATCCTGTGGACTGTAGCCCTCCAGGCTCCTCTGTCCATGGGATTCTCCAGACAAGAATACTGGAGTGGGTTGCCTTGCCCTCTTCCAGGGGATCTTCCCAACCCAGGGATTGAACCTGCGTCTCTTACATCTCCTGCATTGGCAGCCTGGTTCTTTACCACTAGAATCACCTGAGAAGACCACAAATAATACATTCAAGAATAGTAATAGTAGTATTCATTTGTACTGCTAAAAAAGCTAGGGGGAAAATGCAGATACCTGTCAATAGCAACAACAACAAAAATAGATAAAACAAACAATGCAATATTATTAATGCTGAATATTAAGGAATACAACCCTTACACACATAACCACTGATGAATTTCACAAATATAAGGCTGAATTACAGAAGCCAGACACAAATGAATATGTATGGTTAAATAAAGATCAAAAACAGTAAAGACTAAACTATGATATTAGAAATAAAATAGGGATTACCTTGGGGTGATGGAGGGCATAGTGATTTAAGGGAAGTATGCTGGTAATATTTGATCTCTTGATCTGGGTGGTGGTTATATGGGTGTTTTCATTCTGTAAAATTTCATCTATCTGTATAGATATAATTTGCACATTTTTCTCTATGTATGGCATATTTTGATTAAACATAAAGCCTGTTATGTAAGGTAGTTCATTCTTCAAAAAGCATAGGCTGTAGAGCCCAATTGAACTGCCTGAGTTCCAGTCCCAGGTCTACCACTTGCTTGCTGCAAGAGCTTATCTGAAGCTCTGGTGACCCTGTGGATAACACAGATAGAAGACGATCTGTGCTGGATAAGAGAGTGGTGAGAATTTAAAGGCATGTTGTTGTTCAGTTGCTCAGTTGTGTCTGACTCTTTGCGAACCCCATGGACAGCAGCATGCCAGGCTTCTCTGTCCTTCACCACCTCCCAGAGTTTGCTCAAACTCATGATCATTGAGTCAGTGATGCCATCCAACCATCTCATCCTCTGTCGTCCCCTTCTCCTCCTGCCCTCAATCTTTCCCAGCATCAGGGTCTTTTGCAGTGAGTCGGCTCTTTGCATCAGATGGCCAGAGTATTGGAGTCTCACCTTCAACATCAGTCCTTCCAAAGAACATTCAGGGTTATTTCTTTTAGGACTGGCTGCTTTGATCTACTTGCTGTCCAAGGGACTCTCAAGAGTCTGCTCCAACACCACAGGTCGAAAGCATCAATTCTTCGGCACTCAGCCTTCTTTATGGTCCAAGTCTCACATCTGTACATGACTTCTGGGAAAGCCATAGCTTTGATTATATGGACCTTTGTTGGCAAAGTGATGTCTCTGCTTTTTAATACACTGCCTAAGGTTGTCATAGCTTTCCTTCCAAGGAGCAAGAATCTTGCATTCACCATCCTTGTAAAGCACTGAGTTTGGCACATGGTGAACTCTCTAGAAGCATTAGGTCTTGTGTTTGTTGTTATTGTGGCATAGTATAGTGTATTCCTATTCTCTTTTTAATTCTTTCTCTTTTGTTGAAAGGCTTCATCTAATCTATGGTGCATCTTAAAATCAATAAGGTCTTGGTATTGAGAACTTGCATTAACCCCTTTGTCATGGGACTTGAGGAAGAGTTAAATGAATATCTAAATGAATATCTAAAATCTTGTTTAGTATGATAGGTCCCGTGGCTTTATGGATATGGGGTATTTGCAGAATAATTGAAGTTGTGTACACAGAGTGCCTTGGGATTGGAAATGAAGGAAAAATTCCTGACCAAAGGAATTAGAAAAGGATGTGCAGGAGAGAATCGTTGGCAGCTAACCTTGAATTGTGCACAGGATCCGGCTGTGTGGAATTTAAGGTGGGAGGGATGGCTTTCAAGTCTGAAGGGTTGAAGGGCCAAAGAAAAGATCTCTCTCCTGGACAGTGCCCATTCTCCGGCCTGTTCCAGCAGGAAGCTGCTGGGAATGAGAGTTTTAGCATTCGAGACACTAATGATGTCAGCTACAAAGGTGGAGAAGCGAACTCGACTTAACTTGCGTGCAGATTTCCTTTCAATTCTGAAAACCTTATCAGTGCCAGGCGCTGTGCCAGGCGCCATAGGAATACAGTGATGAATAAGGGCCACCTAGGCTTTCAGGGATTGCGTGGTGCAGTGGGGAGCGCTGAATAAGAAACTTGATTTGAGAGATGAAATAAAAGATACTCATGGCGAGAGAAGCATGACAAACAACACGTATTGCTACACAGTGGGCCTTCTTCATAGTTTCACCGAGAGCTGATTCTTCTTAGAAGAGAGACACAAGAGTTGCTATTATGGTTGGAATAATAATCATCCACAAAGGCCAGCTTTTGGAGCCCCTCAGTGATTTTTCTATGATCTCAAGTCAATGAAAATGAAATGGTGAAATACTGTTAATTCCCGTACAACACTGAAAGAATAATGGGACATTAGAATGCAAGCCAGCATCGCTCACTTGGTGACAATTTTCACATTGAATTGGTTCTCGATAGAATTTCGAAGAGATCCTTGTTCTTTTGACCTCTCAATTCCAAGCACTAAAAAAAAAAAATTTTTTTCAATCACTAAAAATTTATTTAACACCTACCTGTGCCACCTCATTAGTATAGTGGTGAGCATCCCCTTCTGTCGTGTGGGAGGCCAGGGTTTGATTCCCTGATGGGGAGACCTGCTAGATGTTTCTGGGCTTCCTAGGTGGCTCAGACAGTTAAGAATCCACCTGTAATGCCGGAGACCTGGGTTGGATCCCTGGATTGGGAAGATCCCCTGGAGAAGGGAATGGCTACCCACTCCAGTATTCTTGCCTGGAGAATCCTATGGACAGAGGATCCTGACAGTCTACAGTCCATGGAGTTATAAAGTCAGGCATGATTGAGTGACTAACACCTTCACTTTCACTCACCACGTGCCAGGCTAAGTATGGAAGATACAGAAATGTTAAGACAGAGATCTGGGTGCATTAAATGGGACAAAACTGCAAACAAGACATGTTCTACTTTGTGACTGTTGAAGAAGTTAGAGGAAAATTTCAGGGCATAGAAAGGACCCAAAGGAAAGAGGTGGTTTAGCTCACCGGGGAGTTAAAGGAAACACTTCATGGAGGAGAGGGCCTCTGAGTCAAACTACCAAGTCTTAGCAGGATGTCACTGGGCCACTGGTTCTCAGAGTGTGGTCCCTGGACCAGTATCCTCAGCATCACCTGCCAACTTGTTAGAAAGGCAGGTTCTCTGACTCCATCTGTGGCAGACTGGCAGTGACTCTCGACGGGATCAGTTTCTAATCCCTAGAACCTGTAAATGTTCCCTTATTTGGGAAAAAGAAATGGTCTTTGCAGATGGGATTTAGTTAAGAATCTTAAAGAAGGTTGATTATCCTGGATTATCTGGATGGGCCTCAAATACCATTACAAGTGCCCTTATAGGAGGGAAGTGGAAGGAAATGTAACTCATACAGAGGAGATGGCAACGTGAAGAGGGAGTCTGGGACTGGAATGACACGACCGCAGCAGGGAGTGCTGGGAGCCGCCAGGAGCTGGGAGAGGCCCAGGGCATCTTCTCCTCCAGGACCTCACGGGGGCCGGGGGCCGCCAGGAGCTGGGAGAGGCCCAGGGCATCTTCTCCAGGACCTCACGGGGGCCGGGGGCCGCCAGGAGCTGGGAGAGGCCCAGGGCATCTTCTCCGGGACCTCACGGGGGCCAGGGGCTGCCAGGAGCTGGGAGAGGCCCAGGGCATCTTCTCCTCCAGGACCTCACGGGGGCCGGGCGTGGGGGCGTGGTGCAGCCTTGCCAAGACCTTGGCTTTGGCCTAGTGATACTGATTTCAGAGTTCTGGTAGTTTTAAGCCATCCTGATTTGTGATGATTTGTTCCAGCAGCCATAGGAAATGCATACATCAATCAAGACCTGAATCAGATGTTTTGGAGGTGGGCCCTGTAATCTTGTTTAAGCAGTGATCTGGTTTAACTACTCCTCAGGTGGTTCTAGTGTCCGCTGACCTTTGCATCCTGGCAGCAAAGCAAGTTCAGGCTCATCTGGCTTCCATAAAAAACGAAGGATGGAAACACTTGAAAATTCCAGGGTGGCGACGGCTTTGAGTCCCGCAGGACTTATAGGCTGTATGATGTTGCTGGGACTCAGCGTTTCTGTCTCTCTCCGCCCCTCATCTCTGTCTTCCTCTGCACTAACACTGTTGCCAGGCGCACTCTCACCAACAACTCCAGGCTTACAGCCTCAGTCGGGCATTGACAGAGCGGAGAGATGCCCTGTCTCCCTGTGATTTAAGCGAAAGTCCCGGCGCTGAGTGGCAGTGCTGAGAGCTCCCTTTGTGTGGCACTAGACCAACTATTTGCTGGCATGAGCTCACTTCATCTTTACCCTCATTAACTAGATGAGGAAGCTGAGGCACAGAGAGGCTATGTAACTTGCCCGTAGTCACACAGCCAAGAAGTGGCAGAACCAGGATTTGAGTGCTGACGATCTGATTCATGACTCCATGCTCCTCGCCTCTAGGCTATGATGCTTCTGTTTGTTGCACTTAGCAACATTTAGGCTTCCCTGATGGCTTAGATGGTAAAGAATCTGGTTGCAATGCAGGAGACCCAGATTCAATCCCTGGGTTGGGAAGATCCCCTGGAGAAGGGAATGGCAACCCACTCCAGTATTCTTGCCTGGAGAATTCCATGGACAGAGGAGCCTGGCGGGTACAGTCCATGTAGTCACAAAGAGTCGGACATGACTAAGCAACTAACATCAACATTAATATTTCAAATAAATGACTAAAATTAGCCACACCCGGGTCACTGACCCACTCTCAAACCAGCAAGGATGGGGGACCCTTACCATGTGGATTGAGATTGCAGGTAGGATGAGGGGAGTCAGGACAGGCAGCAAATGGATGCTGAACAAAAACAATGAAAAAGGCAAAACCCACAGATCTGTAGACAGGAGATGGGGTCTTGCCTGATGTGGGAGCTTCCAGGCTCCAGGTCACTGTGTCTGGCAGGTAGTGCCAAGGGGCATGTGGCAGAGGATGCAGTGAGAAGAGAAGGCACAGAACCTCACTCTGCCTTCTCCCTCTCCTCCTCTTTCCTCAGCTCTGGGTGCCTGGCTCAGACAGCCGGCAGAGATTCTGGGGGCACTTGCTGTTGTTCAGTTGCTAAGTCGTGTCTGACTCTTTGTGACCCCATGAACTGCAGCACACCCGGCTCCCCTATCCTTCACTATCTCCTGGAGTTCACTCAAACTCATGTCCATTGAGTCGGTGATGCCACCCAACTATCTCATCCTCTGTAGCCCCCTTCTCCTCTTGTCCTCACTCTTTCCTAGCATCAGGTGGCCAAAGTATTGGCGCTTCGGCTTCAGCATCAGTCCTTCCAGTGAGTATTCAGAGTTGATTTCCTTTAGGATTGGCTGGTTCGATCTCCTTGCCATCCAAGGGACTCCCAAGAGTCTTCTCCAACGCCACAATTCGAAAGCATCAATGTTTCAGTGCTCAGCCTCCTTTATGGGAAAGGAGAGAGTATCTACCTCTCCAGGGCCCCAGCAGGTGCTCCTCTGGGGTTGGTATGGTACACCTGGTCAGGTACAGTGTGTTCTAGAAACATGGGACATCCATTCTAAGGTGAAATCCTCAGCAAAAGCAGTTTAGATTCTTCCCTGTGTGCTAGACACTGGGCTGGCTCTGGAAATGTAAAGACCAGAAAGAGAAGTGGGTGTGGGAAAGTGAGTGTTTCTCGGAATCCTGCAGATTTGGATATGAATCTTGACACCAGAATTGCTCCCTGAACTTCCTGGGTCAAGTCAGTTCACCTCTTCCAACTTCCATGTCTGAATCTAGAAGGTAGAGACTGTGCGTTTCCCTCAGAGGACTGTTGTTAGGCTCACGTAATGTGCATAGAGTAACTAGTACAACACCCTAATGTGTAACTGGTGTTCCATGGGCGGGAAGTTCTAGACAGCATTACAGTACACATAGGAAGTGATCATCTGACCCAGTTGGGTTAAGCTGATGAAAGATGTAGTTTGTGGCCTGAAAGCAGACGCAGAAGGGCCCCTGCTTTCCTCTTGGTCACCGAAGGCAGCAGAGGCGAGGGATCAGAGCGGCGGGGCAGCAGGGTGTGGGGGGTGGGCAGCGATGAGGCTCCCCCAGGGCTGGTGGTGTCTGGGGGACACCAGGATAGGAAGGCCCGGGGCAGCAGAGCCTCGGGTGAGCAGAGCCCTTGATGCAGGCCTTGTGTGGTCTGATACCCCAAGTGCCCTCTCCTCAGGTCCAGAGAGGAGGAGCATGGAGTCTTGACTCAGAGTCTTCAGACAGTCCTGGTTCTGCCACTTACTGGCTGTGTGACTGTGGACAAGTTGTATAACCTCTCTGTGCCTCAGTCTCCTCGTGTATGTACTATGGCCGATAATGGATAAAGATACTCAAGAAGCGGAATTCACATTTCCTGCCTTTACCTTCCTTACAACTTCAACAGATTTTGCAAATGATGTGTGTGTATATGTGTGTGTGTGTCTGCATGGTAGGCATCCAAGAACCATGCTTCCCTTCCCAGGGAGATGCTGAAACAGGGGTGGGCTTCTGCAGCCCTTGTTAGACAGTCTCAGCACCCAGGTGAGTGGGTGCTGAGACTTTTCCCTTCACACCAGTTACTCATGTAGACATTCTTTTCCCAAAGGGCACAAGAACTTGAATAGGTAGCTCACTTACCTGCTTGAAACACGGAAGAAGGGAGACTTGGGCAGAGGGAATAGTGAAGGCTCTGGAATCAAGCTCCCTGAGTTCTGATTCCATCTCCACCACTTAGCAGCTGACCTCGGGCAGTGTATTTATGCTTTGTGAGCCGCGGTTTCCTAACTGCAAATGGGAATGATAATTGCTATTGTGTCTTTGGGTGTTTTTGCCAATTGAATGAGATAACACACTTAAACTCTTAGCACCACAATCATAAATAATCATGGCTCACATGTGTTAAGCATTTATTTTGGATCAGGTCCTGTCTAAACTTTAGGTGCATTAGTTCTGATTTCGCCACAATGACTCAATGATGGAGTTACTACCATTTATAGAGGAGGAAACCGAGGCACAAGAAGTTTAAATCATTTACCCAACAGGTTACAGGCAGTGTGTGGCAGAATCAGAATTTGAACTCAAGTTGTAGGGTGAGTGCTCAGTAAATGTTGGCTAAGATCCCCTGGAGGAGGAAATAGCAGCCCACTCCAGTACTCTTGCCGGGGAAATCCCGTGGACAGAGGAGACATGAGTTGCAACGAGTTGGACACGACTGAGCACAGACACACTCAGAGCCACCGCCACAAGCGCGGATTTCTGGGTCCGCATCAGACTCGTGCACCGCCAGGCTGTTGATGCAGCGGGTTCCCTGTGAGACTGAGGGATCCATGCATTGGACCACCTGGCCTCATCTTTGTCCACCATTGAATCTGCTGAGTGCATGTGGAAGTCTGTTCCATTCAAGTGGAAAGTGAAATATTAAACGGGGTCAGTGGAGACTTTGGGGGCAATAGGGCATCTGTTTAGCACTCACAGATGGACTCATGGGATTTGGACGTTGGAATTTGCCCTGTACCACCTCCTACCTCCCATCTTTCGGAGTATGAAGCTCCTCTGAGAAGCATCAACATAAAGAGCTTCACACTCCACACCAAATGGATCTGCCCTCTACCCGCATCTCTTCCCAGCCTCGCTGGCTGTCACTCAGCCAGTGAGCCTAGAGTCATATATTTTCCCCCATTTTAGTTTAGTGATCATAATAAAAGTGAAGTCTATTAGGGTGTGTTTCTGCCCAGCCTCGGTAAATCTCCTCAAACACCATCGGGCCCCGGATTTCTGTTAGTCTTTGCCACTGGGGAGGATGGAGCAGACGTCGACTGTCAGCTGGGGTGGACGGCCCACGGCGCAGCCTCTGCTAAATGAAACTCAAATGGAGACTTTGGAATATAAATATTGAAGTGACCCAGGTTGGATAAAGGGGAACCAGTTAGCTAAGCTTCTCTCTTACATGCAGGAGATGCTAAATTATTAAAAGTTTAATAAATGTAATAATAAATATTTGATGTTGAATTATAGGAGGCTTTGCAGATACAGTGAAACTGAGAAACGACTTGTTATATCTGCATTAGAAGTTAAACACTTTTCAAATGGGACTTCTGATGTTAAAATGGGACCACAGATCTTTAGTGGAGAGAGAAAGAAGGGAAAAAGACACATAAAAGTATGATTTTTTTTTTTGGGGGGGGGAGGGCAAGCTGGCTGGGCTGAGAGTCAAGATGCCTGGGTTTCAGTCCTGATTCCACACTGAAGACATGCATAAGTAGCATTTTGGCCTCACTTGACTGGGCAGAGGCTTTCATATAGCATCTTATATGTGATCTTTGCAGTCATCTTCTAAAGTCAAGGCTATTTTTATTCCCCCCTTCCCCCACTTTGCAGATTAAGAAGCTGATGTTCTAAGATCTTAAGTAGAACCACTGGTAAGAGAGTGAGTTGGAGTTTGAACACAAAGCTTCTGATCCCTTGACTCGATCCAGCAGGCCACCATGTTGCCCCCCTTCCCCCATGCTGCATGGAAAGCCTTCCTGCTCTTTATTAGTCAGATGTTTTTGGCTCCCGGAGAAAGAAACCTAATTCAAATTAGCTTAATGGCAACTGTGTTGGAAGGCTGCCATGTGAAGGGTGAAAGATCAGCTTGGCCGGAGGGATGAGGGGAGTTGAGTGAATTACATGGAATCAAGATTCTGTCTTTCCTCTCTGCATCATTCCATGATGGCTTCGTTCCTCCCCACTCCCACTCCCATGATTGGGTTGTGATAACCGTGAGTTTCTAAGGCTCTCATGTTCTTACCACCAAAGAGTGAATGCTGCTCTTCCTTGAGCTGCAGTTTGAAGAATTCTAGAGAAGGTATCTTATTGGCCTGGCATGAGTTAGGAGCTGGCCTCTGGCTTAGTCATCTACGAGGAGGGAACAGAATCACAAAGCAGAGAGATGAGCATGGAGTGGGGTCGGGGACCATAAGCCAAACAGCAACTCCAATCCCTGTCTTCAAAATCCTCCCTGGGCTTCGGTGCATCCATCTGCCTGAGAGGTTGGACTACATTAGAGAAGACCTCTTAGGTGCCAACTCAGACCAATGGGCTGGGGCTGCCTCGGATGTTAGGCTTGGAAGATTTCTGATGCTACAGACTGACTCAGCTGGGGAGATTGTTAGGGTTGACTCATGAGGCCTGACTTCAGCAGATGGGAGTGGTGACAGACGGGTCAGCTATTAAGCGTCTCTGAACTTGATGGTATTTAGAGGGCCTTCTGCTTTTGTGTCTGACGACATGATGATTGTTTCTGCCTGTGAAATGAAGAGAGATTTTGCTGGTTGCCAAGATGCAGGAGAGAGACAGTCAAGTGGACAGAGCTATCGAAGATGAATTAGAAGCCGGGCCGTCTTACTCCATCTCTCTGTTTTTATCTGTCTATCTGTTATCTCAGGGGGTATATTTGGATACTCTCATCTTGGTGCCAGTAAGTTTCCTGAAATAGATTTCTCTGCTCGAGGCAGAGTTGAGGCTTCCGTGTAGGTACTTCCTAGATTCTGTCTGGCACTACCATTGTCACTTGTATTAAAAATGGAATGCTCTAATTTAAGCTGTAAATAAGCCACTCATATCACAGAAGCCTTGAACTGTTTCTTAGAGTTTCAAAGACAGGTTTAAACAATTATAAGCTCACAACTGGGTGTGACCTTCCGAGTGATTTTTCTCCCCACCCCCCCAGCCACCACGTGGATGGTTCTAAATTGCTACAGCACATCTCTCCCTGTAGGCATCTCTTGGTGTCCAGGTGTGTGGTCATCTTGTTCCCTTAGAAATCCCTGCTGTTGTCTCACCTAAGCAGTTCAGACTTTAGATTCTGCAGGCGGCAACTCCGGGTAGTCATCACCAAAATAAGCTAAGCTGAGCAAACGTTTTGCCTTCTAAGACCCACTTATCAGGGCTAGGTAGGACCACTTGCTTCCTGTTAGTGTATCTTACTCTGCCAGATAAATGCCAATCTGCCATGGTACACACCCGCCCCCCCCCCCCCCCCCCCCCACACACACACACCATGCAGGCTGATTAGAAGGATCATTGGATATCTCAGTGAGTCATGAATTGATCTGGATATGAGGGTTAATTCCTTTTTTTTCCCCTCACCAAGGAAACCAATATCAAGGGCCCCAGCAGGAAGCATCCAGTTTGCTCAAGTGTGAAAGCTTTCACACGGGGCTTTGCAGAAAGTTGGGGGAAGTTCTAGAAAGCGGATATTCAGTACCCTGTGGCTGGGGGTAGTGATCCTGGGTGAGGGGTAGGTGACCAGCTCATAGAGAGGGAATGCCCTAGAGAGCGCTGCCTAAGGGGAGCTGTGACCTGTAGTCAGGGACACAGACAGGAGAGAAGTCAGAGGGATGACTGTCCCAACCTCGCTCAGCCACCTCCAACCGCACCACAAAATGGGTGCCCCCATTTTGCTCTCTGCTGGTGTCTCTCACTTGCTGACCCAAGGGGAACCCATTCAAGGGAGCCCATTGAGGTGGTCCATCAAAGCCACCTCCTTGAGCCCCCAAGCTGGGTATGGGTGAGCCGAGGGGGCAGGGAGGGGAACAAATGAAAGCGATCCAGCATGAACTCTAGGCTCAGACTCTCCTAAAGAGATTCACTGCCTCCCTGCTGCATGCCGCTCTGTACACGCTCAATCCAACCCAAACACAGGTAAGGCCATGCCTCTCTTCTGCTGGAACCATTCAGAGCCACACCACCTGCCCACACAGCCTCAGGGTCAAAGTCCAAACCATTTCACCAGGTCCCCATCCCCTCCTGGCACCGATTCTGGCTGTCATGCCTTCCGGGATCTCACTTGCCACCATACTCCCATCTGCCACGTCTTCAAAATGCAAAACACGCTTTCGTATCTCCTAGCCTTTGCAAGTGTCATCCTTCTTCCTGAAATGTCCCCTGTGTGCCTAGCACACTACTTCTCACTCATCAGTGTCTTGCAGAAGGGTTACCTCCTCCGAGCAGCCTTTCTGGAACATTCTGTCCTTCCATCCGCCAGAATCATCACTCCCTCATTGCCGTGTCCATGCTGCTAGTGTTTCATCTTTAATTACAGGACAGTGCATTGCCCTCGTAGCTCAGTCAGTAAAGAATCTGCCTGCAGTGCAGGAGACCCGGGTTCAATTCCTGAGTTGGGAAGATCCCCTGGAGAAGGAAATGGCAACCCACTCAGGTATTCTTGCCTGGAGAATCCCATGGACAGAGGAGCCTGGAGGGCTATAGTCCATGCGGTCACAAGAGTCGGACACGACTTAGCGAGTAAACCACCACCACCACATTGCCCTCGCATGTGGTCAGTTGTAGAAGGGTGCCCCCATTTTGCTCTCTGCTGGTAATCTGTGTCTTCCTGGAGGTTAAGAATTTAATCTTAAGCATCTCTGTATTCCTACTTCTAGGCAAATAAATGGCTCAGAGGAAGGATATGGAACATTTTGATGCTCCAATCTGATGTGGTTATGTTGGCACAGTCACGAAGATATTATTGATTATTGTTTCTTAGTCACTAAGTCATGTCTGACTCTTTGAGACTGCATAGACTGCAGCCCACCAGGCTCCTCTGTCCATGGGACTCTCCAGGCAAGAATGCAGGAGTGGGTTGCCATTTACCAATAAATTGCCCAAAAAGAAAGAAATCCTTAGGCAGTCTTCAAGCATCACTCAATCCCCTTACATGGAAATATCCTTGGTACCAAACAACCTCATCAAAACTTCCTGCCTCACAGTATTCATTGTATCGTATTATAAAAATCCATATTGTCTCAGAGTGGTTCCAAATAACACCCATAGTTTAGAGTTACTAAATGTAACCATAAAAAAGAGGTTTCTCTAATTTGAAAGGTTTGAGAAATCCTATGATAAAGGAAGTTGCTGTATTGATTTCCTTGGTGGAAGCTTTTCCAAGGGATGTTAATATATTAATGAGCATCATGAATCTTTAGGAAGTGAAGCTTGCACACCACTCTCCCCAACACTGTGCAACTATTAATGATGCAGGCTCAGAACCAACATTCCTTGAGACCCCCTTCAGGTAACACCTTGTTAGCCCAGTGAGGCTCAGAGGCTGCCCGTGTTAACCCAGAGAGCAGAGAAGGAGGACCTGGGTTCCCGGGGCCTCATACAGGCCCTCTGGGATGAGGCGGGAAGTTGGCTACTATCCTGCTGGCTGATTCCTCAGTCCACCTGGCCACTGAGCTCTACCTTCTACCCCCCTGATGATGCAGAAAGCGCAGGGGTGCAGGGTTGGGATGGGATGGGCATGCTTGCATATTCCAGAGAGGGAACACATCCTGGATGAGTTGAGCTCTAGGATTGCTTGGAACTGGCAGAGGAGGAGACAAAGTAGCGAAGAGGAAAAGTGGTGAGAGAAAGGAGAACCCCTGTGGCCACTCAGCCCTTTGAAACTCTTCAACTCAGCCCAGCAGCTCAATCCTTAGAGCATTTGCTCTAGTGTTCAGATTCCATTTTAGCCACTGACCATCTGGGGAGGAAGCGGGGGCAAGTTATCAGGCCTCCTTCTGCCTCCATGCCCACCTTTGCAAAGTAGAGTGAACTGCACCTTCCCTGTAGGATTGCTGCTGAGAATCAGTGAGTTGATGCGTGCTGTGTTTGGAACCAAAATAGTGGCAATTATTGTCATTATAATATTACGTTTATAATTAAAATTAGCCCTGACTTAATCCACTGTAGGAATTTCTTATTAGGCTCTTTATAAACTCTTGCCCTTCAGAAGGGATGGTGATTCATGCCATTTGTAAATTCCGCTTTCCCTTCTTAATGCTTTGCATTCAGTAAGTACTCAGTAAGTGCATGAGGATGGTTGTTGCAGTGTGGCTCAAAATTACTTCAAAAAGGAATAAGAAGTGCATAGCAGTGTTATTCACAATAACTGTTAACAAAATGTAGAAGCAACCAAGTGTCTATTTTTAAAAATATGTATTTATTTATTTTGCCTATGCTGGGTCTAAATTGTTTCACACGGTCTTTAGTGGCGGCGAGTGGAGGCTTCTCTAGTTACAGTGCACAGGCTTCTCATTTCGCTGGCTCCTCTTGTTGTGGAGTGCAGACTCTCGGGTGTGTGGGCTTCAGTGGCTGTGCCCTGTGGCATGTAGGATCTTCCTGGGCCACGGATCCAACTGGTGTCCCTGCATCGCAAAGCAGATTATTAGCCACTGGACCTCCAGGGAAGTCCTGTTCATCATTCACAATAAGCAAAATGTGGTGTACACATTCAGTGTGATATTATTTGGCCTTAAACAGGACGTGGATTCTGACATGTGAGTGAAGCTCACATCCATCAATCCATCCATCCATTCATCCAATAGGGATGAACCTTGAGGACATTACACTAAGTAAAATAAGCCAGTCACAGAAAGACACATACTGTACAGTTCTACTTGTGTGAGGCACTTAGACTAGTCAAGAATCACAGAGACAGAAAGTAGAACGTCTGTGGCAGGGACGGGGAGGTGGGGCTGGGCTTTCCTGTCTATTGGGTGCAGAATTTCCGCTTTGCAGGATAAAACGTTCTGGAGATGGGGAGTGGTGATGGTTGTACAACCACATGACTGCTGCATGTCCCTGATCTATGTGCTTAAAAACGGAGAGTCAGTTTTATGCTATAGGCGGGTATGCGCAGGCTAAGTCACTTTAGTCGTATCCAACTCTTTGCGACCCTGTGGACTATAGCCTTCCAGGCTCCTCTGTCCATGGGATTTTCTAGGCAAGAATACTGGGGTGGGTTGCCATGCCCGCCTCCGGGAGATCTTCCTGACCCAGGGATCGAATATGTGTTTTCTGCGTCTCCTGCAGGCAGGTTCTTTTCCATTAGCACCGCCTGGGATGCCCTTTATGGTGTATATATTGTACCAAGAAAGTGGAAAGTAAAGTGAAAAAAAAAGGAATAAGAAATGGAAGAGTATGGTTTACAGGGAAGCACGAGTGGCCGGCCCAGCCAGTCTTGCAGGCCATGGGAGACCCCTCGGCACAGGGTTCCTCAAGCAGGGCTACGGCTCTGCCGTGTGTCCCTCCCTCCTCCTCCCTTCCAGGCGCCGTCCAGCCCTTCCACCGTCCTCTGTAAAACAAGAATGGCGTAAACACCCTGAAGTGGGAGGGCCTGGCAGGACGTGTGACGTGGATCTCCATTTGCGCATGGGCGCACAGGTGCTGGGGGGTGGATGAGGCATCTGTGAGCGGCCCAGTCCAGCAGGGTGAGCGCAGCCTCTGGAAGGCATGACAGGGAATCTGTGAGTCCACATGTCCCACGGGGCCCTGGTCTCTGGGGAGAGGTTGTGGCCGCCCAGGAAAACTGCGGTCCAAGGGGAAAGCCTCACTTTCCTCATCTGTAAAATGGGCCTTAAAGGGGGTGATCGTGTCCCCTCAGCAGGGGACTTTTGACAGTCTCTGTGCGAAGGTGTCTGATGGCCACAGCTGGGAAGGTGCTACAGACATCCAGTGGGTAGAGCCCCGGAAAGTTGATAAACGTCTTGTCATGCGCAGGACAGCCCCTCTAACAAAGGATTAGTTAGTTAGTTAGTTAGTTCAGTCACTCAGTCGTGTCCGACGCGTTGCGACCCCATGAATCGCAGCACGCCAGGCCTCCCTGTCCATCACAAACTGCCGGAGTCTACTCAAACTCATGCCCTTCGAGTCGGTGATGCCATCTAGCCATCTCATCCTCTGTCGTCCCCTTCTCCTCCTGCCCCCAATCCCTCCCAGCATCAGGGTCTTTTCCAATGAGTCAACTATCCAACCCCAAATTTCAGTAGTGCCAAAGTCGCCGACTCAATGGATATGAATGAGCAAACTCCGGGAGAGGGTGAAGGACAGGGGAGCCTGGCATCCTGCGGTCCGTGGGGTTGCAAAGAGTCGGATCCGACTTGATGACTGAGCAGCAACAAGCTTGAGCAACTCTCCTTTAGATGGTTATATTAGCCCCACTGAACAGATGAGAACATTGAGGCTGAGGAGGTATGATTTCAAATCCACATTCACTAATAACTTGCGTTCTACCCCAGCCTCTTCTAGAGACCCGGTTCTAAAGAGGCTGGGGTATAGTGCAAGTTATTAGACCAGAAGTTGAAGCATGCAGACAAAAGCAGGCCTGCATCGACTTAGGGGAGACAACAGGAAGATTTGGTCTCAGAAATGGGGCAGCCCCCTGGCCCCAGAGGAGAGCATCAGCCTCAGGCTTTTGGCACCCTCCTCAATAGCGTCCAGAGCTCTGCAGGGCCCTGCTGGGCTGTACAGGTCTGGTAGCTTGTCTCTGGGACCAGGAGAAGCGTCACAGGCGGGTCTGACAGCAGCCCGCACCTCCGGAGTGAGCCAGAGACACACCGCCCTCCCTTGCTGTGACGGATTTTGCACATAAAAAAAAAAAGTTTACAAGCCCAGCCAGGCAGGCATAAATCACAGCGCCTCCGTGCAGCAGCGACAGACATGACTTATGGCCCCATTGCCATGGCAACGGGAGCACAGCCAGCACAGGCACAAAGGCGCCGCTCCCGCCTGGCAGGCCTGCACGGGCCCTGATGGAGAGGCAAGTCTTCCAGAGAAGGGGTGTGTTCTCGGGAACCCACTGCCCATTTGTCTTCATTCTGGACCCGAACGAGTCCCGAGGTCTTTCTACCTCCCCATCCCCAGCCAACAGGTTGTTTTCTGCCCTCTCTTCTGCTTGGGAAGAGGTTTTCTGCTTTTAACCTGTCCTCCCAAAGGTTTCCAGGCAAGACCCCAGTTAGAGCTTTATGCAAAGACCTAGGTTGGTCTGCCTGATGGTCCTCCCTGAGTTAGGCTGAGAGCCTTCACGTGATGAGCAGGGCGTGTACCCACACCTTGCAGCTATGCCTCCACACTATTGGCCAACCAGCCTCTTAGACTTGCTTCCTGCCTCTCTAATCCCCTGCCCTCGGGGTCACCTTCTATGTGCAGCTGGAGCGGATGGATGCTTTGAGGTTACCAAATCTGATCTAGACCCCTCCATCGCTCCTCTTGCCTGTTGCCAAGAAGGTAAAGCCCGAATTTCTCATCAGGACACACCCTGGGTGATCTAGTCCTGCTTCTCTTTCACATCACATCCCCATGCTCCCCGCTAGAGGCTCCAACCTTCCTGAGTGCTGTTGAGTTCCCCATGCTGTCTCGTTCCTCATGACCCTTCACCCAGCTGCCTTCTCTCATCAACAGGGTTTAGCATACGCCACCTCCTCCAGGAAGCCTTCTTGGGTCCCACAAGCCCAGAGTAGCAACCCTTTTCTCCATGTGTGTCCACAGCATCTAACACTCGCCCTCGCATGGTGCTATGCCTCTGGTGATCCCCACTCCACTGGCCAGGTCACCACTTGCCCTCTCTAGACGCTGATATCGTCTCCTCGCTGCACCTCTGCCTTCACTCTGGACACCCTCAAATCAATACCCCACATGGTAGTCAAAGAGCATTTCTTTCCAAAACAAAAACCCAGGTATGTCGTTCTTCCGATTAAACCCATTGTATGGTCTCTCCTCACTCTTATAAGAAACGCAAGCTCCTTGTGTGCCCCCCGCCTGCACCTTCAGCCTTCTTCCTACCTTGCAGTCTGTGCCTGGCCATCTGGCCTTGTTCGTCTCTAGATATCCTCTAGGCTTGCTTGTCTCCTGGCTTATTTTGAACATAGAACATCTGCACCCCACCCCACCCCCCACTCACCAGTTTACAATGAGTAGGACTGTTCCTCCACATCTTTTAGGCCTCAGTGTAAAAACTCCTCCTCTTTCAGGGGGCCAAGTCTTACTTCCTTATATTGGGTTAGGTGAGTGGCTCTCACATCTGGCTCCATGCATCAAACCTGGTGAGCTTTTAGAAATCGTGGATAGAATTAGTGGGTTGGATGTTGAAGAAGGGTAGAATATTCACATCATTTCAGGGTAGCTCTCCCCAAGAACCTGCTGGTGTGATGCACTGAGACGGCCATGCCATCACTTCCATCACTTCTGCCAAAACCCCACTAGTTGTGTCTAACCATGAAGAAGCGTGAGACACACCCAGACTGAGGGGGCCGTTCTATCACATAGCTGATCTGTACCTTTAAGAGCATCAGGGTTACAACAAAGCCCAGTAAGGAACTTTCTAGGTTAAAGGAGTGCAAAGAGATTGTGGCTACAGACGCAGCACATACACTGATTTTTTTATTTTTTTAGATTTATTGAGGCATAACTGACAAATAAAATTTTAATATATTTAAAGTATTCAATGTGATGATTTGCTCTGCCTATGCATTGTGAGAAGATTCTCACCAAGCTGGGATATTCTTTTCGTATAAAGAACAGTCAACTCTAAGACAGTGGTGAAAGAAATCAATGACACAAACAGATGGAGAGATAAGCCATATTCTTAGGTTGGATGAATCAACTGTGAAATGATGATACTACCCGAAGTAATCTATAGATGCGATGCAACACGTGTCAAATTACCAATGGTATTTTTCACAGAATGAGAACAAAAATTTTCACAATTTGTGTAGAAACACAAAAGACCTCAAATAACAGTCTCAAAGCAGTCTTGAGAAAGAAGAATGGAGCTGGAGGGACCAACCTTCAGACTATACCACAAAGCTACAGTGTTAAGGCAGTATGGTGTTGGCAAAGAAAGCAGACTGTAGACCAATGGAACAAGATATAAAGCCCAGGGATACACCCATGCACCTATGGGCACCTTATTTTTTACAAAGGAGACAAGAATATACAATGGAGAAAAGGCTGCCTCTTCAAAAAGTGGTGCTAGGAAAACTGGACAGCTACATGTAAAAGAATGAAACTAGAACACTTTCTAACAGTATACACAAAAATAAATTCAAAATGGGTTAAAGCTTTAAATGTAAGACCAGAAACTATATAGCTCTTGAAGAAAAATATAGACAGTACACTCTTGACATCTGTCACAGCACGATCCTCTTTGACCCACCTTCTGAAGTAACAGGAATAAAAACAGAAGGAAACAAGTGGGACTTAATTAAACTTAAAAGCTTTTGCACAGCAAAGAAAACAATAAACAGATTAAAAGACAACCCTCAGAATGGGAGAAAATAATTGCAAATGAGACAACTGACAAAAGATTAATTGCCAAAATATTCAAGCAGCTCATGTAGCTCAATACCAGAAGAACAAACAACCCAATCAGAAAATGGGCAGAAGACCTGAACAGACATTTCTCCAAAGCAGACAGATGGCCAACAAACACATGAAAAGATGCTCAGCATCACTCATTATTCAAGAAATGCAAATCAAAACTACGATGTAGTATCACCTCACACCAGTCAGAATGGCCATCATTTGAATTTCTACAAACAATAAATGCTGGAGAGGGTGTGGAGAAAAGGGAACCCTCTTGCACTGTTGGTGGGAATGTAAAAATATCAATAGACATTATGGAGAACAGTATGGAGTTTCTTTAAAAAAAAAAAACTAGGAATAGAACTCCCATATGACCCAGAAATCCCACTACTGGACATATTCCCTGAGAAACCTGTGGTTGCAAGACACACGTGTACCCCAGTGTTTGTTGCAGCACTTTTTTTTAATGATACCTAGGGGGTGTAAGCAGCCTAGGTGTCCAGTGACAAATGAATGGATGCAGAAATCGTGGTACATGCATACAGTGGAATATTACTCAGCTATAAAAAAGAGTGCGTTTGAGTCAGTCCTAACGAGGTGGATGAACCTAGAGCCTATTGTACAGAATGCAGTAAGTCAGAAAGAGAAAGACAGAATTGTATGTTATACATGTGTGGGGAATCTAAAAGGATGCTCCTGATGAACCTGTATGCAGGGCAGCCGTGGAGACACACAGAACAGGCTTGTGGACGCCGTGTGGAAGGTGAGGGTGGGACAGATGAGAGAGCAGCTTGGGAACATGTATTAGCATGTGGACCGCAAGTTCCAGTGGGGATTTTCTGTGGGACACGGGGAGTTCAGCCCAGCGCTCTGTGACAGCCTGGGGGGGTGGGATGGGATGGGTCGGGGGCGGAGTTCAGGCACGAGGGGACATGTGTATACCTGTGGCTGGTTCGTGTTGATGTGTGGCAGAAACCAGTAAAGCAATCATCCTCCAATAAATTTAAAAAAAAAAAGTAAAAAGAATATTAATGAGTCACTCAGAAATATGTTAATTAGATAGCACTGTATCGATGATAATCTCCTGATGTTGGTAATTGTATTATTATTTATAAATAGCAATATCTCTCTATTTAGAAAGTGGTCATTGAAGTATTTGAGACATCACATCTTTAACTTATTTTCAAGCAGTCCAGAAAGAAGTATGTGTGTATGTATATACCATTCAAATATTGAGGACAGTTAGGACAATTGCGCAATGTGTGTGGATATGAGTGTGGTGTGTGTTTACAGAGAGGGAGGAAGGAAGAAACAGGAAAAAAAAAAACTTGGGGCATCTGAGTCCTCCAACTTTGTTCTTTTACAAGATTGTTTTGACTTTTCCAAGTTTTTTCTATTTCCATATGAATAGGAAGAGCTTATCAATCTCTGCCAAAAGTAATGCAACTGGGATTTTATAAAGACTGTATTGAGCCTCTAGATAAGTTTGGGGAGCATTTCCATTTTAACAGCATGAAATATTTTAATCCGAGAACTTAGAATGTTATTCCGTTTATTTAGATCTGCTTTGATTTCTTTTGCATTGTTTTAGTTTTCAGTGTGTGTGCAAGCCTTGCACTTCTTTTGTTGCATTTACTTTATTCTTTTTGATAATGTGGAAATTTGTCTTCATTTAATTTTCTTATTGTTTTTTAAATTAATTTTTATGGAGTACAGTTGTAATGTTGTGTTAGTTTCTACTGTATAGAGAAATGAATCAGTCATGAAAGTGAAAGTCACTCAGTCATGTCCGACTCTTTGCGACCCCATGGACTATACAGTCCTTGGAATTCTCCAGGCCAGAACACTGGAGTGGGTAGCCTTTCCCTTCTCCAGGGGATCTTCCCAACTCAGGGGTCGAGCCCAGGTCACCCGCATTGCAGGCGGATTCCTTACCAGATGAGCCACAAGGGAAGCCCATACGTGTAGGAATCAGCCATACATATACATATATCCTCTCCCTTTGGTCTTCCTTCCTATCCAGGTTATCACAATGCCTTAGAGTTCCCTGTGCTATATAGTATGTTCTCACTAGTTATCTATTTTATACATGTTATCAATAATATACCTGTGTCAATCCCAATCTTTCGGTTCCTCCCACCCACCCCTTTCCCACTTGGCATCCATATATTTGCTCTCTGTGTCTGTGTCTTTATTTCTGCTTTGCAAGCAGAATTCTCTGTACCAGTCTTCTAGATTCCACATATATGCATTAATTTGGGATGTTTGTTTTTCTCTTTCTGACTTGTTTCACTCTGTATGACACTCTGGGTCATCCACGTCTCTACAAATGAGCCAGTTCCATTTCTTCTTGTGGCTGAGTAATATTCCACTGTGTGTATGTACCACATCTTCTCTATCCATTCCTCAGTTTTCTCTGGGTATACGCCCAGGAGTGGGATGATCATTTTCAAATTGTTCATTGCTAGTCTGTAGAAATACAGTTGGTTTTTGGACTCTAACCTTGTATCCTGAAGTCTTGCTGAACTCATTTATGAGTCCTAAGTGTGTGTGTGTGTGTGTGTCTGTGTGTGTGTCTGTGTGCACATGCATGTATGTTCATTAGGATTTTCTATATGCAAAATCTTATTATTTGCAAATAGAGATACTTTTATTTGTTTTCTAATCTGGATGTCTTTTTTTTGTCTTGCCCTGCTTCTCTGACTAAAACCTCAGGTATAATATTAAACACAAGTGGCAAGAGTTTAGATTTCTTCTTATAACTGTTCTAAATGTCTAATATTATGTTAACATAAAAAGTAAAAAGTAATACTATAGGTCCTGCCTTCAGGAATTCTGGTGGGCTTGGTCTGAGGTGGCATTCAGGAGGCGGCATTGTTTAAAAGCTCCTAGTCGGCAGGAATGTGCAGCAAGGGTTGAAAAGTTCAGGACCAACATCTCTGGGAAGAAGCCTTTGTCCTTCTCCACCACAGCATACGTCACAGTTGACTGTGGTTTCTTATTAAGGTTCCCCATTAAACTGTGTCCTGTGTGAGCTGGGATTTTTTTTTTTTCTTGCTGACCATGATATCCATAGCAATAGTGCCTGATACAGAATAGACTGGAAAAATAAATAGATAGCTGTCAAAGTCTGTAACTCTCTCTAGTCCCATAGAGTATATAAAACTGGCCCATCTTACAGAAGGAAAACTGAGGCTGAGAAAGGGGAAGCAACTTGCCTAGGACCACGTCCGTTTCAGAGCAGAGGGAGTCCAGATCTGTGCTTATACTAATCCACCTCCGTCACAATCTCATCCACACATGCGGGAGGAAATGTGGCCCATCCAGACTCAGCTGGTGGGCAAAGTCAAGAGTATATTGGGGGCCACAGGGCCAGGAAGCTGGAATCTGGGCCCCCGAAGTAGAGTGGCCACCCTGGCCTGGTGCAAATCTTTGTGATGGGCATGCAGGGGGCGGGCAGGGCCTCAGCCCAGGCCCTTCAGCAGGAGTTTGCAGCCAGCCAGGCAGCAGCCGGCACCTGGGGACATGCCAGATACCAGTCTGCAGCTGCCTCCAGCCTCCCCAGCCTCAGCCTCCGGGAGGCACAGCAGATCCTCAGCATCTCCAAGCTGAGTCCCAAGGAGATCCAGAAGAGCTACGAACACCTATTCGAGGTGAACGGTAGATCTGTCGGTGGCTCCTTTTACCTGCAGTCAAAGGTGGTCTGAGCCAAGGAGCACCTTGAGGAGGAACTTAGAATTCAGGTCCCGGAAGACAGAGAGCAGCCACCCAAAAGATCACCACATGGCTCCGCCCATCCCTACCCGCCCATCTCTAATTTATAGCTTGGTAATAAATATCTTTACCGAAAGAAAAAAAAAATGTGGATTAGCACAAGAGTCCTGGCTCTGAGGCCATTTTATGACCCAGTACACCCTACCAGAATTGACAGAAGTACCTGCCAGGTAATTGATGGTTCCTTTGCCATGAATGAGCTAAATGAACGTAGGCAAGTATCTTGTCATCTCTGAGCTTCAGTTTCCCCATTCAGAACTGTGGACAGTTAGCCTCATCAGGTCATTATAAGGCCTACTTGGTGGAGGATCGACTACCCAGCGCTAAGAACTGGTATGGGGCCTGGTACTCAGCACAGGACACCAAACATGTTTGTTAAGGGGAAAAAAATAGCAATAATGTTATGACCAGCATTTATTCTGCATCTGTGAGTTCTGCCAACCACGGGTTCTGCCAGCAACAGATCAGAAAAGTTTGGGGAAAAAAAATTCCATAAAGTTTCCATAAACTTTCAGAAAGCGAACTTGAATTTGCTGCATGCAGCAACTATTTGCATAATATTTACATTGTGTTTACAACTGTTTACATAGCATTTACTTTATCCTGAGTATTATAATTAATCTAGAGATGATTTAAAATAGGTGGGAGGATGTACATAGGTTATAAGCAAATACTACGCCACTTTATATAAGGGACTTGAGCATCCTTGGATTTTGGTAGCCAAGGGAATCATGCAACCCCCACAGATATCCAGAGATGGCTGAATCCTAGAGGCAGCAGCTACCCCAGAGGCACTGAAAATCCTCTCATCATTCTTGCTGGCCGACCACCTGGACTCCATCACTTGGATCCTAACCAAGGGCTTGGAAATTCCAACTGGCAGTTGGAGTTGCAAAAATTAGCATCTCCTCCCAGGTTCCTCGGGGCCTCCCTTCCTTCCTCGAAGCAGACATTGGGCCCTAGAGCACCTGCTCCCTACAGTAGGATCGGGAAATCGGCTTGGTTCGAGTCTCTTAATGGCCTACGCTCAAGCCAAAACGATTCCTAGTAAAAAGGGCAAGGGTTTTGGAGTCAAACAGATTTGAATTCAATTCTGACTCTCACACATCCTGTTTTTTTGAGCACCTAACTTAACCTTGCTAGGCCTCAGTTTCCTCATCAATAGAATGTGGTGATTATACCCTTTTCAGCTGTGAAAAGTCAGTCAACCAATTCACCAACAGTTGGTGATTAATTTCCCAGGTGGCACTAATGGAAAAGAGCACTCCTGCCAATATACGAGACACTGGAGACGTGGGTTTGATCCCTGGGTCCCAGAGATCCCCTGAAGGAGGGCATGGCAACCCACTCCAGTATTCTTGCCTGGAGAATCCCATGGACAGAGGAGCCTGGTAGATTCCAGTCCATGTGGTTGCAGAGAGTCATACACGACTGAAGTGACTTAGCACACGCAATCAATGTTGTTATTTGCCTCCGTGAATGGGAAGAGTTAAAATCACAGGTGTCCTGCCAGTTGCAGATGTTTGTGGAGGACCTACTGGGCCGGAGATGGAGATCTGAGATGGGAACGGCTCATCCCATCCTTTTAAAATAGAGAAGCTGGGCCACAGAGATGTCATACAGCTGTTGAACCATCACATGCAGAGCAGCAGAGCAGACCATCTGGGTCCTATCAAGGTGCCCTCTGCATTTTGTTGAGCTGCATCTCCATGACCTAGGTCAGCACAGATGCCCTTTTCTCCACGGTCACCAGTGACTGGGCAGGAATCAGGCCCCTCACTGGAGGTTGTAATCAAAAGCAGCCTTGAGCCTTGGGGAGGTGGTTCGAAAGGCTCTTGCTTAGAGGGCTGAGGCAGAGGCTCGAGGCCAATATCAGCGGCCCTGGGCTCCTGACAGCAGGTGTGGATGATGAATGGGCAGCTTAACGCGATGGAGCAAATTGATCATTGCATCACCGACCACAACTTATTCATTTCTGCAAAGAGGGCAATTCATTACCCTGGATGTCACACTGCCCATGTCATCGCCAGGGATAAAAGCCTGAAGCCTCACAGCCCGGGCTTCTCATCACATCTCTCCTCTACTTAATGCGAGAACAAGGATGCTGCGATAGAGCACCAGATGCTCACGGGTGCTCCGGGGTCCTTCTCAGCCTGGCCACAACCTCGGAGCCATTTCTTCTTCACCAGGAATTGAACCGGAACAAACCTCAAGGACTTTTAACACACTCAACAGGAGCAAATAAGTTGCATCTTTCAGGCCTGTCTTATACTTTCTACCTTGTGATGTTGAGAAGGGTTCTGAGGCTGCATGGGAGCTCAGTAAGAATGAAACTCAGAATTAATTAGTGATAATTAGTAAGTAGTCAGATATACACCATCTATAATCCTCCATCCAGTGATGGTGATGATTAGGTTATTTCGTATGGCTCTCAAGTTCTGTTTGCAGAAGTGCAACAGTGTTAAGAATAAAGTGTAATTGATTTACAATGTTGTGTTAGTTACAGGTATACTCAGTTATACAAATGCGTATATCTAGGCTTTCCTAGTTAGAGGCTCAGACAGTAAAGAATCTGCCTGCAGTCCAAGAGGCTGGGGTTCCATTCCCAGGTTGGAAAGATCCCCTAGAGAAGGGATGTCTGCTCACTCCAGTATTCTTGCCTGGAGAATTCCATGGACAGAGGAGCCCGGTGGGCTATAATCCATGGGGTCACAGGGTCAGACACAACTGAGGGACTGTCACTTCCTGCATATATTTATTCCTTTTCAGATTCTTTTCCCATGTAGGTTATTACAGAGTATTGGATGGAGTTCCCTGTGCTATACAATAGGTTCTTACTGATTATCTATTTTATGTACGTTGTGCCACTGGTTTTTTTAAATCAAGAATACAGAGTTTTTGAAATGTTCAAATATTAAAGATGACTTTGAGCATTCAAAAAAAAAGAAAATGTAGTAAAAATAGAACAGGTCATTATAGACAATTAATGAAATGTTTGCATCTTATCATTATTTCTCAGTGCAGTAGCTCTCAATTATGGTAGCCCTGCCCAAAGTTTTGTCTAGATAAATCTGAGGATGAATTACAAGAAACATAACACTGAAGACAGACAAATTACTCATGTTACTCTTGTTTGTAATGTTTGAAAGTGCAGAGTCTCAACCCAGAGTTTAGGTACAATGCAAAATGATAATTAATAATAATAGTCAAATAACTTAAGTTTGAAAACCATTTATCTCTGGGAGGGATTTTTTTTTTAAATACAGTTGAGTTCAAAGTGATAAGCAAAATATTAGTCCTTGCTTGAGTTCTGTAACATTTTTCTTTGTGTAGAAGAGAGAAGAGTAAGATCGTATATAACTTGCGGGTGACAGCCTGCATGCTGACCAAATCTGTGGTACCTTCCTGAGCTTTCGCCATCAAATAGATCGCTGAGCCTCATCTGCAATTTCCCCTCCCCCACTGACCTCCAGGACATGATGGCCCTCTTCTGTGCAGGGCAAATTCTTCTGCCTGGTCTCTGGATCCCAAGCGCTCCAGTTTATTGGGGGACCTCATACTATTGATTATACCCTCTCCTATCTCTTTGCAGTAGAACCAGACTGTCTTCACAGTCAGTGACAAGAGCAACTTTAACTAGCTTCACTGTAGACGGGAACTCAGTGGTTCTCATGCTGGAGATGGGCTCACACGCGGAAGTACCTGGAGCAGCAGACCTCGGGTGCTCGCTCTCTGCCCCTTCGTTTCTTCTCTCACCTCCAGCCTCTGTGCTGACCACATTATGTCCATATCCTCCATAAAGTATTAAGGCGTGGGATGTAAACACCAGGAACCCTGCAGACGTATTTGTACATCTTGAGCATAAAACAAACATCTCTTCCTCCATGTGTTGTATAACATCCCAGACAGATGTGCGCGCCCTTCACCGGGTCAGTTGTTATTATTACTAATTGGTTGAGTCTGGCATATTCTGTGGCCTGAATGGCAGCGTGCTTATTTATGTATCTGTCTCTTTCCTCCACCTGCCCCCACTCCAGCCATATGAAGTCAGAAAGAGGTAATTCTGGAAATAAAGGAAAGAGAAGGAGAAAGAAAAATGGGTGATTTATCAGAATACAGAAGAAAGGATGCTCATCAAATGAAAACAGCGACTGCCATGACAATCTTCCCGTATCAGCCGTTTTTTACCCAGTATTTAAACATGTCCAATCACACCTTATTAAAAATAAATAATGATAATTTTAAAAAGTAAATATCATCCTTTCTTAATCATGTTCCTCCTACTCTCTATCCACTTATCTCTCTCCATCACTGAACAGCCACGTTTATTGAATGAGTTTTTTTTGGGGGGGGTGGTCATTTCCTAGCCACTCCTCAGCTCATTGGTAAATAGCTTCCTTTAGCCCAATAGTTCTTAACCAGGGACACTTTTGCCTCCTTCCCCATTGGAGAAAAACCCTGATGCTGGGGAAGACTGAGGGCAGGAGGAGAAGGGTTGACAGAGGATGAGATGATTGGATGGCATCACTGATTCAATGGACATGAGTTTGAGCGAACTCCAGAAGATGGTGAAGGACAGGGAAGCCTGGCATGCTGCAGTCCTTGGCGTCGCAAAGAGTGGAGCCTGACTTAGCACCTGAACAGCAAGCCACCCCAGGACAGTTGGCAGTGTCTGGGAGCAGTTTTAGTTACCACAAAGGGGAAGTGCAACTGGTACCTAGTGGGTACAGGTCGGGGACACGGCTGAACATCCTACAGTCCACAGCACAGCCCCTCGCAATGAAGACCTGAAAAGCCTGAAATGCCGTTAGTGCCGAGATTGGGAAACCTTGGCCCCTCCTCCTGGAGTTACCCCCTTCATTCCTGATTGCCTCACATTTTCTTTTATAGGCCTCCCTGGGAGACCATTCAAACTCCCAACCGATGCTGAAATAACAGCCACCACAAAACAGGGAAGAAAGAAAAAACAAAAATAAAGCTTGCCATTTATTGAGCGTTTCCCAGATGCTCAGCAGTGGACTGAGTTTTGTGTAGCTGCCATTTCTACTCCTCTCAAAGGCAGCGTGAGATAGGTACCAGTACTTTACCTAAACTCCCACATCCTTCTCAGAGGGAAATCCAAGATGCAAGCTCAAGCCCGTCTGATTTCAAAGTCTGTGACTTTAATGACTAAACAGTAAAAACCTCTGGAGCCCTCACTGTATCCTCCTGGAAGCTGTGAAGTTTGGCTTCGTCCTTCCTCCTCCTGGAGGTTTACACGTTGTGGACGTGGGCAGAGGGTGACCCTGCACCCCGCTTCTCCCAGGCACTGGAACCTGCCCTGCTTCCGGCGCAGTCTCAGCTCATCATCCTTTCTTCCTCCTCCAGAGGACAGCAAGATTCCAGTGTTCTACGGAGCAGGGGTGAGAGAGAAAATGAGAGAGAGAGGATTAATATATCTCTAGTATATTTTTAAACAGTGATGATAAGTGCATTGCAGAGAACTCTCAAAATTTTATTTTATATCTATATATATATATCCATATATATATATAGATATAAAATATCACCAAGAAGCAATAAAAGAGAATTCTAGACTGGGACTAACATATAAACAGATGTTATGTACTGTGTGCTCTTTTTGGATGGTCCCTAAGCACAGGATCATATTCAAACATCATGGAAGTCCAGTGTTGGCCAGATTCAATGGACCTTACATCATTTTTTTCACAGAGTATTTATTAATGGTTTACTGGATTGTGTTTTGAGACATGCTAATCAAATATGGTTGTTGTAGTACAAATAGAAGTCACCATACCTCTCTCTCTCTCTCTATGTCTCTTTTATACACACACACACACACACACACACACACACACACACACAGAAGCATAAGTTAAACTCTGTCTACTGAAGGTGAAGGGCCTGGGGACAAGTCTCCTGCCCCCTGCACACACTAGCAATGAGCATGCCTAATGTCAAGATCTTGGCTTCTATTTACCACTTCCACCAACAGGAATCCCAGCTCTTTGAAGAAATGGTTGTTTACAGGGCTAAGGCAAGGAAAATAAAACATCCTAAGTTAGAATGATGGAGACATCCTAAAGGACATAGGAGCCAGCTTGAAGAAGCTTCCACCGGCCAAATTTGGTACAATTTGAGCATCACAATAAATAGCTATAGTGACTATATTAACATATAACCTAGTTAATAACAGGAAACCACAAGTCAGTACTAATGTACATTAATAAATGAACATGTTGAGTGATATGGAAAAAGAAAACATTTTTACCTAGTTTCAAAGTACCTCTCCACAGAACACTTAGTAATTACTGAGGGGAAAGAGTTATTTTTACAGAAGACCGGCAGATGACAATTTAATTGAATGAATAAAATGAGGATCATCCTAAATGGGATAAACCAAAATCCTGTACCACTGATAGGATGCCCTTGAAGACACATGACTTCTGTGATGTTCTTTTCCAAAGATGCATTGTCTGAGTCTGATCATGAAGAAACAGACAAACCTAAACTGAAAGAGGATGGTATTCAAAGCTTCAAGGTTGTGCAAAGATAGGAAAAAAAAAATGAGGACACATCCTATATTGAAGATTTAAAGATAACAAAGAGAGGCAACCCATGGTTCTGACTTGGACTGTTTTATCTAAAGTCCATTTTGGGACATTTGGCAAGACTTGAATAGGACGTGAGGATTCTATGGTAGGAATGCATCAGTATTAATTTCCTGATTTTGATGATTATGTTGTTATGTGTGAGACTGTTTTTGTTTGTAGCGAATACCACTGCAGTGTTTAGAGTAATGGGCAATCTGGTCGTCGCCTTACTGTCCAATGTTTTATAGGAAAAGATTCTTTGGTCTGACCAGGAACATAAAACCCTGCCTACATCAAAACATTGTTCTTTGAAAATGTGTCTGTGTGTCTGATGGCTAAATTTTAACTAAAGAAATCTCTTTTTGTATATCTGCAGGAGTAACAAAAACATGCAGCCCCATCTCTTTAAGAAGAGAGCCTAGAGATCTGGGCTACACAGAGGCAGAGAGAGAGAAAGTGGTTGAGATGGAAAATCAAAGTTGTTTACACATTAATTACTCAGTGAGATCTGTTACTGGTCCCTTTGGGAACTGAGAAGTATCTTCCCAGAAGAAATACCAATCTCATCTTCTAATTCAGACGTCTCCATGAGATTTCCACATTCATTATCCCATTTGTTCCTCAAACAGCCCGTAGAGGCAGAACAAACACAGATCCATCCCATTTGATGCAATAAGAAACTACGTCCACCAGAAATTAAGGGACTTACCAGCAGCACACAGATGGCAGATGATGGTTCAGTGAGTCAAATCCAGAACTGTCTGATTCCACAGTCCCTTTAGGGTTTACCCACTGCCTTCCCAGGTCACGCTAGATAGTGTCTCTCTCAAAGAAATGGCAGCGGTTAACCCGTAATTACTAAAGTAGGATCATTCCTATTCAGTTCCCGTATTCTGCGTTGGCTTAATGCATGTTGGAGAACTTTGTCCTGAGTTTTCCCATCTTGAAATATAATGCAATCCTATTTCTGACAAAATGCATGCCTGTGGCCAGTCACTCAGGTGAATTGAAGCTGGGCTTCCCATTTCAAATATGGAGATGGGGGTGGGGTGGTGAAAAGCCTTTGCAGATAAAGATAATACATAAATCCTCTGGTCTGCAGGGGTCTTGGACCACTCAGTACTCTCACGTGCCCTCTTCCTGCCCCATTACCTTCCCACCTCAAACCTTGAGGTGAGATCCTTGTCCCTTTCTCGAAGGCTCAATTTCCTGACCATTCTCGAGTGGACAACTTTGATCCCCAGCCCCAACCCCACAGGTTGCCTTCTCCTCCTTCCCTGCTCCTGTTATTGTCTTCATCCTTCATCCCAGTGCTAACAAAGATCTTTATTAGATTTCAAGAAAATCGTGCAGCTGAGAAATTTATTAATTTTTCCCTCTGGCTACCAAAAAACCAATAATCGTTACCAGAGAATTTAAAAGAGAGTGAAAGTAGGAGAGAGGAGTTTAGGTTGGGGGTGAGGGAAGTAAGCAGACACTGTCTAGTTCTAAGATGCTTTTAATGTCCAGAATCTCCCACGAGACATCTTCGCATTTTCTCACACTAGGTTCTGCGTGAATTGGCAAGCAGCCTCGGGGATGGTAAAAACTCTGGATAGAAGAGAGTGATCACTGTGGGCTGAAGTGTTCATAAAAAGCTTCATACAGAAAGAGGGTACATGGGGATGAACTAAAGGGAGACAAAAACCTGCGGTTATAGAAAACGCAGACAGGAGCTGTGTGTGTCTGGTTCAGGACTGTGATCCCGGAACTAAGAATGATATTGAACGAACTATAAACATTAGCGGGTTTGTGTTCAATAGAAGAAAAGTGGAAAGAAGGAAGGAAGGAGGGTAGAGACAGGAGCAAACTAGGGAGGGGGAGGGGTAGCATAGGACATGAATGCAAGCTAGAGTGGGAGAAGGCAATGGACCTATGTGTGACAGGTTGCTTCTAACCATCAGTTTGGTTGTGTCTTTACTTGGAATGCCCTGCTCTTTCCCACTCCCCACCACCATCACCTTCAGGAAAAAGGCTGTTTTTCTCTTAGAAACACTGACTGTGTACTTGACATCCAGTCCTCCTTTCTTTGCTCATGAACTGGGATTTGATACAAATATCCACCCTGTGATTCGGGGAAATGTGAGCCCCATCCTGTCTGGGAGCTAACCGTGATTAGTCTAAGCCAATATGATGGATTCTCCTTGCCAGTCTGATCAAGGTTGGCATGTGAACCTCCTGGGCAGTGAGATATAGTGGGAATCAAGCAATGGCCTGGAAAAATGTGTCCCTGCTCCTGAAGGACACACCATAAATGATGGTTACTTTCTGATCTCAGACTTGGCCGTGTCTGACCAGGGAAGCCTGAGAATGTTCTGCCTACTTGAGGCCATGAAGCAAGTCTTCTTGAGAGATAAACCAGCACTGACTTTATCAGAGTGGAGAGATGGAAACCTGAGTCCTGATAACACATCGAGCTGCTGAATGGAACAACTCTGAAACTCTCCCTGTCTCTGACTCTGTGATACAGCAACACTTCGTGTCTTTATGGATTGAGCTGATTTCAGTCATATTTTTCTAGTTCTTGGGGACAGAGGCACGGAAACCTCTACAACACCTCCAACTGATGTGACCAAGTCCCTCACAGCATCTCAAGCCTCATCCCCAACCAGCGCTGCTGCTTTCTCTCTTTACGTCCCAGCCATATCAAGTTGTTGATGGTTCCCCAAACACATCCCTCTCTCCACATTTGCATCTTTGCACCTGTTTTTCATTTGATCTCCCCTTCCATGTTTTGTGCTCAGTCCTTCAGTCATGTCTGACTCTTTGTGGCCCTATGGGGCCTGCTAGGCTCCTCTGTCCATGGGATTTTCTAGGCAAAAATACTGGAATGGGTTGCCATTTCCTCCTCCAGGAAATCTCCCTAACACAGAGATCAAACCCACATCTCTTAAGTCTCCGGCACTGGCAGGTGGATTCTTTGCCTCTGGCACCACCTGGGAAGTCATAGGGCGGATTGTATTTGCTCTCCCAAAACTAACTGAGATGTCACCTCTTCTGATCTGTGAGCCTATGGCATGGAGGTCAGAAGCATGCACCCAAAAGTCTGGATGCTTCTGGGCTTTGAATTTCAGCTCTGCCAGCTACTACATTTGGTGCCACCACCTGTTACTTAAACAATTTGCCTAATCCCTTTTGCTTTAGTTCCTTCATCTCTTAAATGGAAATAACTATAGTGCCTTCCCTAATAGAGTACTTATAAAATATGAAATGAACTCATATATGTAATAGGATTGAGAACAGTGTCCAGCATATAGTAAGCACCACATAAATGCACTGTTTGGTTCTATTTGCCTGTCTTGTATCTGTCTTCACATTGCATAGGTGACTTGGTGAACTCTCTGAGGGCAGAAATTTGTTTTCTTTTATTCTTTATGCTCAACACCTGTCACAGAGCTGCACACTGCTAAAGAAAGTTCTATACATGAAACAGACAAACAAAATCTTGTGGAATGGGATGACATGGGAGGAATAGGGTGGAAAGGCATAGAGTGCCCTGGGTGAAGTGGAACACACACAGCCGTGTGCTAGACCAGAGCAGTTAAAGCAGAAGGCACCATACCCCATACCGCGCTCAGCCTGTCTGCTGCAGTGTTTGTGCATTGAGCATCAGGCCAGAAGTATGGATTTTTATCTTGAAGAGATTAGGAAAGCATTGATGATCTCGATCTGCAGAACTGCACAATCACAAGTGTATCCAGAAGATGAATTTGCCTCTTTAAAGAGCTTTCCTAAGATATCAATTACATACCATAATACTCACCCATTGTAAGTGTACATTTTAGCAACTTTTGGTGAATTTACAGAGTTGTAGAACCCTCGCCAAAATCCAATCTTAGAACATTTGAATCAGGCTTCTCTCGCAGTGTGGGTTAAACAGTAACCACTCTTATGTAACTAGACCACTTAGGGGTCCAGTCGTGTAGGTTTGGCCAGAAATGAAGGTGGAAGCAGCAAGAATGAGTGTCTGTCTTCTTTCTCTCCTCCAAGCATGGACTCTAACCCCTGCATTCCATGGAGTTTGGTCCTTTCAGTCTGTCCCCTTCCTCCTCAGACTGCACATATATATATACTTCGTTATGTGCTTTTTCTCCTTGCCCTGCCCTCCCACCTGTGAGCTCCTTCAGGTTTAGGATTATGCCTGTTTTATCTTTTTCTCCCCGGTTTGTACCCTGGCAGCAGGACCTGGCACATAGTAGGCAGAGATTTAAAGTGGCTAAGAAACTCAAGAACTTCATTCACTATATAGTTCTGACTTTCAACTCCCCTGTGGAAACGGGCTGACATTCCTGTAGTATGTAACCATCCACGCGAGGGTGCAGGGCAATGAAGAGGAAAGTTATGACGATAAAGACTTTGAGTTATCATTTCCTGTTGGCAACTACATCAGCCCCCTGGTCTTCTGCAGCTGTTGCCTCTGAGCAAGGCCACCTGACTCTTGCCTGAGTTCCTGTTGTATTAAGCTGAACTTGGCCTCTCATTGTTTTAATCTTCTTCTCTCTGCGGGGTGGTGGTTGTTGAGTCACTAAGTCATGTCTGATGCTTGCGACACCATGGACTATAGCCCGCCAGGCTCCTCTGTCCATGGGATTCTTCAGGCAAGAATACTAGAGTGGGTCGCCATTTCCTTCTCCAGGAGATCGTCCCGACCCAGGGATCGAACTCAGGACTCCTTCATTGCTGGCAGATTCTTTTCCCGACTGAGCCGTCTGCTCAGAACCTGGACGTGTTCTCTAAAGGCCACACCCGTGGTCTCTGTCCAGCTCCTTCAGTGCGGAAAGGAACCCTGCTCAGGAGGAGTCCTCACGAGTTCGCCCTGGTGGGTGGAGTGTGCACACGTGCTTCCGAGCAGTAAATCAGTGTCTCGGTTTGTGCAAGAAAGGCATTCACTGCAGGCACGCCTTCCTAAAATAAGCGGTGTGAGGCTGGAGGCAGGGTAGGGCCAGTATCCTAGACCCCGGGGGCTATCTGGGTCTAACATCCAAGGCGTCCAGGGCAAAGGATGTCATAAAAGCTGGAAGGAGGATGAGAAGCCATAGCCCCAAAGGGAGGTTAGAAGTCGAAACTCAGAGAAGAGGGGCTAGTTCTACAGAAGGCTCTGCTTTGGGAGCTTAGAGAGATGAGTTCAGATGGAGTTAAAGTTGAGCTGAGAGGATGGTTAGCTGTGGTCAACGATCAAGGGTCAAGGCTTCAACTGAACTTACCAGCCCCGAGGGCCTGAGTGTAGTTATCTTACTCCAAGTTGGCACACTCGACTGGCTGGCTCAGGAGCTGACCTCAGAGAAGCAGGACAGCATTGGTGTGTGTGTGTGTGTGTGTGTGTGTCTGCAGGTGGTGTAACCTAAGAGGAAGGGTCCCAATCGTGTGTGTGTGTGTGTGTGTGTGTGTGTGTCTGCAGGTGGTGTAACCTAAGAGGAAGGGTCCCAATCGTATTTATCTTTGTTCTAGACTTTTGGGTCTTTCAAGTCTTAACACCGCTGGGCACATAGCAGGAAAAAAAAAAAGTAAATGACAATTAAGGAAATGAAACTTTGAGAAATAACGAGGGGCAGAGAGAATCCTTTCCTGGGAATGTTCTTCTTTTTTTCTTTTATAATAGCAAGACATATGTAAGAGAGATGATCAATTCTTCTCTGGAATTATCCCCCTGTGTACTTAAAGTAATGAACTGCTATCCATCTGCAGAACAATCTCGTGGTAAAACATGGAGGCCCTCTTAATGTGCCGTGGTTTGCACCAATAGGCTGTCCTCAGATGGGGCCAAGAGCTGCCATGGTCTCCAGGGCCCTTCCAAACATCAGCAGGGAGGGGAACAGTGGAAAAGCTCCCGAAAGCAAAGCTCATGTAAGCGCTGCCTGGGGACCCCGGGGGTTGTTGGGGGCCCCAGGGGTTATAAAGCTGCCACCATCCAGCCCTAGGGCAGTGCCTTGGATCTGCCGTGAGAAAAAAAATGTCAGTGTTTCTTGTGGACACGTGGAGTCATGTGTTTGGAGTTGAAGGGGCATGATTTTGGAGGTTGTATTTGTCAAGTGACAAAGAACATGCTCTCCTCCCCCACCAACCAAGAAACCTGTTTTCTGTTCCCGTTTGCACTAATATGACTTGGGAGGTTGTCAACCAGCCTCTGAAGGGTCTCAGTTTTCCTATCTGTAAGTGGTATCCTTGTCTGCACAGGAAAGGATGCTCTGTGAGGCTGAAATGAGGTAATATGCATACAAGTGATGGCAAATGTACAAAGTGCTGTTCAAGTGCTTTACAGAACAGTGGAGTGTGAATTAAGGGGATATAGCAAGAACGCAGTGTTCAGGAGAACCAGTTCGTATTTCTGTCACTGCTTTGCCTGACTGAGCAGAGGAGAGTTACCTAGATTAAATAAACCAAGTTACACAAATCTCTATGCAAATCTCCTTGTGCTTCAGTTTCCTCACCTGTAAAAATGGGGTAAACGCTTGTCTTGTAGATTGCTAAGAAAATTAGAAATGATGTGTGCCAAGAAAATTGACCTGGTGTAGGCTCAAAAAATAAAAATATATTTTGTGAGCTTTGTTTTAGCGTATCTGCCTCCCCGATTAGACTGTGAGCTTTCTGAGGGCAGGGAAGGTGTGTTTCTCTTTGCAGCTGAGTTTATCATGCCACTTGACAGTTCAGTAAAAAATAACAAATCTTCATAAAACAAATGAAATATAGTACCAGGATCAACGAGGAGTCAGAGGACAGCAGCTATTATTCATTTATCTTTAAACTTCAGTTCCATTTGCACCTTTATCTTGTCCTAAATCTTAAATATGTTTCTTTCTACCCAGCCTCCAAAAGCAAAGGTATTTGTTAATCCTTGGAAATGCTTGTTTATATATTTATTCAACCAATAAATATTTATGGAGTGTTCACCCACTGGGTCACTGAGATACAGAGTGGAAAACTTCTAGTCCTTGGCCTTGTTGGAAGGATATTGGGTTGGCCAAAAAGTTTCTTTGGCTTTTTCCATAAGATGTTACAAAATACCCCAAATGAACTCTTTGGCCAACCCAGTAATAGATAGTCCTCATAAATGCAAGATTAGGGGACCAATTTGAATTATCCGGGTTGACTTCCAAGAGAACAGTGGGGCCTCCAGTGGACATAGGAAGGAAAAGTTGGGGACAAAAGAAAGCAAAGGAAACACATTACCTAGACGTTACAGGAAAGGCAAGGAGTTCTGGATACCTGTGAGGGTTGATGGTAGAGGGTGGGGGAGGATGGGGAAGAAGGAAGTGAGGAGAAAGTGGTTGTTCCAGGGACCAGCCGTGAAGATTATCTTCAGAGCTCCTGTTTTCTTTTGTTTTGTTTTTCCTGAGAGCACTTGGGAGCCATGGACGATTTTAAGGAAAAGAGAGAATGACTGGTTTCCATTCAGGAACCATTATTCTGGCTCAGTGTGCAGGATGGACAGAAACCAGGTCACTATCGTGGAATCAGTTGAGTCCAACATTCTTGCGTGAGATACCAGGCCCATGCTTATAAAATTAAAGCGGATTAGATGTCTGACACGCACTATCCCAACAGTGATGGACCGTTCACACCCTCTCTTATGTTCAGAGCGCCTGGAGTCGTAGACCTGTGTGCTCACATTCAATGCTTTTTCCAGCCCCTGAGGAGACAGGCAGGGCTCGATCACCCATCTTTGCTGATCACTCTTCCTTTCCAAAGACACAGGCAAGGTGCCAGGCCCTGGGCAGAGCTGTGCTAAATGAGAACAAGATGGAGACGCGTGTGGGTTCATTTGTTATCCGAGATTCACTCTTCAAATTAGACAGAGTGGGAAGATTGATACCAAAGGGCTTAAGGGCTATCAGAAAATCTAACGTTTACAGCTTGAAAATTCCTTAAAGAGAGAAAGGCTTTCTGGAGACGGTCAGATATGTGCCTGGTGATGTGCTAAATTTGTCCCCAGTTTCAACAATTTTCTAAAGTGCGTGAGAGGGTGGGCTTTGGGACCAGAAAGACTTGACTTCTTTGCCAGCACTGACACTCGCTAACTCAGCAACTTTGAGCAAGCCCCTTAACCCATCAGATAGGGTTATCATCAGAATAAAATGAGGTTGTGCAAGAACATGCTTGGTGTCTGATCTGCTCAGGATGAATCTTGTTGTGGTAATAATTGCTGATGCAGCGGTGGCGGCGGGAGTGATGGTGGTCCCACAGCTTGGCGATTTGGAGCAGCAGCCTACAGCCAGAGTAACCCCAGGTCTGCCATTCACTAAGATGTGGTCTTGGGCGAGTTACTCAATGTCTCCTTGGTTTTTCATCTGTAAAATGGGGATGATTATAGTATTTACCTCAAAGGATTGATATGAAAATTAAATTTAATGAGTCACAGTTGTTAAGTGTGAAGATAGTTCCTGGAACATGGTAAGGATGAATATGCATTGTATAAATATATAAGCTAATTAAAGCCTAAAACAATAATGTAGGATGTGTAGATCCCCAAATAGAGGAAGAATTGCTTCCCTTACCTTGCAGGTGATGACGCTGAAATAGACGAGTAATGTTACTGTGTGTGTCACCAACCAGTAAAGGGTGGGAGTGGAATTTGAATCTTGTTTTCCCCAAGGGCAAGACAGTGCTCTAGACTGTGGGAGGAGAAGCTTTATTCTTTTCCTGATTCATCCCAAAGTCTTGTGACCCAAGGAGGAATGTGCTTTGGGAGTAAAGGACATCTCTTAAAAGGACATTTATTACTTGGTGTCTTCTATTTGCTAGGCCCACACATTGTGTTATTTAATTCTTAAAACATTCCTATGTGTTTGGCAGTGTTACCTCTTAATTAAAGATGAAGACAGTGAGGCACAGAGAGGTTAAATTTCTTGCCCAGGATCACACAGCTATTGTAAAATAGCAGAAACGGGACTCAAGTTCAGGTATGCAAAACTCTGAAACCCATTCTCTTAAACCCTGGGATCTCTCAGTCTTAATTCCCATGCACAGGACACTGGGATACCCTTCTTGGTATTCAGTCCAGGATCTGTTTTATTTTTAAGTGTAATGGGGAAACAGTGGAAACAGTAGCTGACTGTATTTTTCTGGGCTCCAAAGTCACTGCAGATGGTGATTGCAGCCATGAAATTAAAAGATGCTTACACCTTGGAAGGAAAGTTATGACCAACCTAGACAGCAGAGACATCACTTTGTCAACAAAGGTCCGTCTAGTCAAGGCTGTGGTTTTTCCAGTGGTCATGTATGGATGTGAGAGTTGGACTATAAAGAAAGCTGAGCACCAAAGAATTGATGCTTTAGAACTGTGGTGTTGAAGAAGACTCTTGAGAGTCCCTTGAACTCCAAGGAGATCCAACCAATCCATCCTAAAGGAGATCGGTCCTGGGTGTTCATTGGAAGGACTGATGTTGAAGCTGAAACTCCAATCCTTTGGCCACCTGATGCAAAGAACTGACTCATTTGGAAAAACCCTGATGCTGGGAAAGATTGAGGGCAGGAGGAGAAGGGGACGACAGAGGACGAGATGGTTGGATGGTATCACCAATTCGATGGACATGGGTTTGGGTAAACTCTGGGAGTTGGTGATGGACAGGGAGGCCTGGCGTGCTGCGGTTCATGGGGTTGCAAAGAGTTGGACACGACTGAGTGACTGAACTGAACTGAACTGAATGTCTATCAGTGTGTGTTCGGCCAGCATTGGCATGAAAACTGCTAAGGGAAATGATACTTTTAGTAATAACTCTTAACAACAACCTAGTGGGGTGAGTATTATCCCCCAAACTTCTTTATAAATGAGAAAAAATGAAAGCTCAGAGAAGTTAAGTCATGTCCTCAAGTTTGCACAGCTAGGACAGGAAAAGAGCTGGACTGTGCATGCATAACAGCCTGACTCTAGGAAACCAAACCTATTTCCCCAACAGGCACCGTGTTCGAGGGTGCACATAAATGTCAACAGAGAATGATGGGCCAGCCATCATTTGCATCATGCCTCAGCCTGTGGAGCTAAATGAATTCAAAAGCCACACTTTATTTTTTTTACAAGGCCATCACTTAGGTGTTTAGCAGCCTGGCTAACTTCATCACGCTCCGAGGCTTACTTGGGGGTATTGCCTTCCCCATAAGGTTGTCTTAACGGCACACTCAGCTCCGTTAATTGCAAAGTGTTTTGTGTGTATTAGCTGCAGCTGGCACTGCTTTTGATGGGTACTCCAGGGCCTTTTATGGAGCTTGGAAGAAAACTTGCAGAACATTGGCACCTCTGTGGCTGTTGAGGAAAGATCGGGCTTCTTTGATCCAAGGCATCAAGGCATCTCTTTGGAGCAATAGTTTCTCATTTGTGGAAGCGGGGCTGATCTTCGGCAGGTAAGAAACAGTGGCAGTTGTAAAAATACTGAAGTGTGTTCAGACCAGTTCTTGAATATCTGCTTCCTGAGCCCCAGATGCCTCTGACAACCCCAGCCCCTCTGCAAGGACTCCCCAGATATCTCCTTGATCCAGAAAATAAAGGACTTGCACTCTCTTAGAGGAGGCTCTGGGACCCTGCCATGTTCAGATTGGTTGATTGGCAGTGTTTTCTATGTACCTTCTGTTCCATTCTTCGACTGTTACTTCTGCCTGCAGACATCATTTAACTAGAAGACAGGGCAGTCCAGAACAGTCAGACCATCTCAGCATCGTGTTTTGTCTTGTCTGACATCTTGCACAGATTCATGAGGATTCCAGTGTAATTGGTATGTTCCACCTGTGGCGTTTAAATGGTGATATTTTAGTCAATGGTGAATTTTCCTAGACTTTCTTTTTCTTAGTAAAATTCAGGAATGCTCTTTGCCAGTCAGTATCAGCTTCCAGAGGACTGCTGTCTCCTGTTAGCATTAGCAAGGTCCTGTTTTCATCTGGCTCTCTCCTCCCGCCTTGTAAAATGAATGCTCTGGTTTAATTGCTAAAGTGCTCTTGTTTGTCATCCAGACTTGTTTTGGCCTGCCTGTCTCACAAACAGGAGACAGAACCGCTGGCTTCTCTGTGGGGAGGGACTGCCTCGAGTCCACCTTCGCTCCGATTCCTCTCCTGTCTGTCTAAAGTGGGCCTGAGAGGAGGCAAGAAAGCACAATTAAGACCATCATGAAATCTCGGGAAACAGCTAGTCTTACCCATTCCGGCAGCAGTGAGCTGGAAGGAGTGGAGAGCAGGTAATAAGCAGCAGCCAGGAGGGAAGCTTGAGGTAAATGCAGGCATTTATTTTAAAGAGGCTGAAATTAGCTCCTGTCTCTCTGAATGCCCGTTAACGATCTCTGCCCGCCCCCCCCCCCCCATTAGCACAGGTAGTTCTGAGTCTGCAATAGCAGAGACCCAAAATAAAGCCTGCTTCTGCATGAGACAGAGGTGGGACTTCTCGGAAAGTTCAGAGGGAGGTAGGTTGCAGAGCGGAATGGTGAGCTCTGCGCTCCAGGGGTGCTGGTCGATTCAGACCCCCTCCAGGGGTGCTGGTCGATTCAGACCCCCGCCTGCTTTCTGCCCTCCATCCTGAGATCCAGCTCTCGTTGGAGCTCCAAGATGGCACTGCAGACACTGCATCCATGCCGTGAGCAGGAGGATGGGGGCGTGGGAAGAAAGCACAACGCAAAGCCAGTTGCTTCCCGGGGAGGAGCCGCAGTACACTTCCTCCACAGAAATCCCATTAGCCAAAAAAGACTGTAGTGGTCACACCCAGCTTCAAGGAAGGCTGGGGAATGTGATGTTTCTTCTGGGAAGCAAGAAATTGCGCTAAAATATCTATTGTGCGTGGGTGAGTGCTAAGTCGCTTCCATTGTGTCCGACTCTTTGTGACCCCGTGGACTGTAGCCTGCCAGGCTCCTCTGTCCATGGGATCCTCCAGGCAAGAATACTGGAGTGGGTTACCATGCCCTCCTCCAGGGGATCTTCCTGACCCAGGGATCAAACCTGAGACTCTCATGCCTCAGGCCCTGGCAGTTGGGGGTCTGTGCCACAAGCGCCTCCTGGGAACCACCCCCCACTCCAACAAATGTCTATTACTATAGGAGAAAGCAAGAGCAGCCATTGAGGCCCACCCCAGGTCTGTTTGTCCTTATGTTGTATCAGACACCTGGCCATGTGTCTGTCTTCCCCGTTGGAACTCGAAGAAGACGGTGGCTTATCTACTTCACTGTTGTACGTCACTGGCTCCAGATTTCATCTATAAAGTGCTCTACAGCAGATGTCCCCAGCCTCTGGGCCGTGGACCTGTACCTCCTATCAGATTATTAGATGAGAAATAAAGGGCACAATAAATGTAATGTGCTTGAATCATCTCAAAACCATCCCCCCCACCCCCGGAAAGTTCGTGGAAAAACTGTCTTCCGTGAGACTGGTCCCTGGTGCCAAAGAGGCTGGGAATGGCTGCCACGCAGGAATCTGTAAAAAGCACCTGCGTCCACTGGCATCATTTCCCCACTTAAATCCTGCAAAGGCTTCCCATTGACCTTGGCACCAAATCCAAGCTCATCATCATGGCCTCTTGGGTTCTACCTCTCTAAACTCAAATGCTCTATGCCCACCTCCCACCCCTCATTGTCGTGATTCAGCTAAACCAGCATTATTTCTATTCCTGCAACTTGGCTCTAAAGGCCGTTTGTACACGCCACCTCTGCCTGCCACGCTCTCCCTTGAGCAGTGTTCACTGAACTGGCTTCTCTTCACTGAGATCTTGACTTACATCTAACTTCTGATATTTCCCTAACATTGCCTAACCCTGCATATGCCTGCCCCACCATCACTCTCGTGGCATACGAGATATAGTCTTCATATCCCTTATCATAATCTGAAATTGTTGTAAATATATATGCATGTATTGATTTACTTATTGCTCACTGCCTCCCAAGTTAGCCTATAAGCTCCCAGTAGGAAGAGATCTCACCTGTTTCGTCATACATGGGATCCTAGACATCTAAAACGGCGTCTGGTACATGGCAAGCTGTCAGTAAGCATCTGTGGTCTCAGTTCTTCCGTTGGGTTTCCCTGATGGCTCAGACAATAAAGAATCCCCCTGCAATTCAGGAGACCCAGGTTTGATCCCTGGGTCAGGAAGATCCCTTAGAGAAGGAAATGGCAACCCACTCCAGTATTCTTGCCTGGAGAATCCCATGGATGGAGGAGCCCGGAGAACTACAGTCCATGGGGTCATAAGAAGTCAGACACAACTGAGTGACTAACACTTTCAGTTTATTCTATTAGCAAAGTGGTAAGAGTATATATTTAGAAGTTAAATTCCATTCTTTTCTTTTTGTGACTATTACGCCTACAATGTTGCAAAGTGAAATCTGAAAATCAGTCTATATGAATTCACAAACTGCTTGCCCACTGCACCTCCCAGGATAGGAATCCACTTTCGTGCCTTCTGTCATGTTATGGGAGGGGTGTCTCCATTTTAGGGATCAAGCCCCAGTCTGTTGCCAGGATGTTGTATCCTTGAGAGGCCAGTGTTTGCATCCTCATTCTCAACCCTTACCTACATCATCCTAAAATGAATAGAATCAAAAGCATAGGCAGTTAGACCGAAGAGTAAAGATTCAACATCAGCTGGAATGATGCAACTTAGAAAAGAGACTCAGAGATAGAAATTGACATGTGTTAACTAGATCCTTGCCAGATGCCACAGTAAGTGGATGCCTGATTCAAAGATGGTGAAACAAAAGCTCAAGGGGGAGGCAGGAAGCCGGACTGGAGTGTTTGAGGAACAGTGTCAGCTGGAGGAGGCACAGGAGAGGATGTCCAAGAGCTCTGAGCAGGAGAGGGTGAGAGAGTGAAGGGCCGGTAACAGTTAAATTGGGACAGCAGGTCAGCGAGCCATGGATGAGGGCAGGAGAAATGAGAATGGAGAAGGAAAATAATTCCTGAAGCATTAGTGAAGGCAAACCAGAGCCTTAGGAAGCATTCTAGTGGAGGGGAGGGGAGAGTGGACAGTTCCGAAGCAGAAGTAAAGGTCAGTGATGATTCCCCAAAAATGTCTGCCCTGGGAGTTTGCACAGGGAACCTAAGTTTTTATCGTGCATACAAAACACTCAGTAAATATTTGTTGAATCGAATCCAACTCTTCTCCCCTCTTTGCCCTTCTACTGAGCCTCTGCTTGGTGGCAGACTAAATATATGGTTCTGTGATGCCCAGTCTTGGATGGCATCCCCTCGTTGTCCCCCAGGTTTAGCTGAGTGAAACCTGGCCTTTCTCTCAGCCCACCGCATGGCCGGTGCTGAAGTCAGGACGAAATGCCGAGATGGCGGGCTTGCAGCCTGAGGCTAGGTCATCCTGAGCCCAGATCTGCAGTCTTGAGATGTGTACCTTCTCCTGACTGCTCAATAGTTACTTCTTCATGCCCAGCATCCCCCCCACCCCACACCCTCAAAAAAATCCAAACACACAGCCCAGCCCGGCCAGCAGTGATAAATGCTGAATACCAACCAAATGAGCCATCCCAGGGGCACCCACCTGGCACCATGGAGCCATTCTGGCCGACCTCCGCTCTGTATTACTGTCTATCCTTTTGTACACTCATCACATATTCCCATTAGCCCTAGCAACAGGGAGTCACCACCCTTTCATGTACGGGCCAATGAAGTGGACCCCCTGGCCCTCCGGCGAGCGTCTTTCCCAGTACGTCCCATTGGCCTCCATTAATATTCGGGGGCTGACAGCTGAGATTGACTGCCTCATTAGCAGGCATCGTGTGGAACTCTGACAATAATTAACAACTCAACAGTCTCATTTGCTGGCCTATCAGAGAAGTATTCAATCAAAAATGTAATTTGCCCGATGCCTCCATTTAGCATGGGAAGACTATCCCTTCAAAGTTTTAAATAGTCTAATTAAGAGGGAAGAAATAGAAGGGGAAAAATTATTAACAGTATAGGTTTAATGTGAAATTGCTGGAGCGAATTAATAATGCAATAACCATTTTTAGCAGCTGTCTATCAGTTTGCGGGCTAGAGTAATTCAATTAGTCAGCAAAGGACTGTTCAGATTAGACGGTGGGGAACAAGTGCCATTTTGTCTCCCAAAGGCGCTGTGGACTTTATTTCCCTGGGTTTGGAAGAGACTGCTACAAAACACTCCAGGACACTGCACGGAGCCAGTGTCTAGAGAGCGTTGAGCCTCACGGTTGCTGCAAGTGGGCTTGCTTTCTCATGGTCCCTTGAAAGTAGTACCAGTGCCTCTCCTCGGGGTTAAGTTCTTGCAGAGACAACTCCACAGTGTCAACGTCTTTCATTCAAAGCAAACCATCTGCCAAAGTCAAGAATTCTAGCTAGGCTCTGCAGGATTCTGGCTAAGTCCCCTTCCAGCAGCCTAATGCTGCAGCCACCCCAGCCAGTAGAATTTTCCTTTCTCCGTTGTATATTGCATTCTTACCTCTCCACACCTGGGAACATAAAGACCTTTCTCTTGATGCTGTCTTCCTAGTGTCTGTTCACCAAATCCTATCAGCCCTTTCAGGCCCAGCTCAGATTTCATCTCTGCAACAGCTTTCTTTCTCCTAACAAGACTTCTATTTCCAGGTCCTTTTCAACACTACGGTTCTGCCTCTTTCTTTTCACCTGTAAATGCAGGTAATAATCACAGCTCCAACTGGAAGGTGAAGAAGAGTAGGTGAGAAGTGTCAGAATTGCAGGCAGTGGGTCTAGCAGAAAGAATTCCGCCCCTGGACATACACAGACTTGAATTCTAATTTTGGTACTGCCACTTAATGGCTGTGTGTTCATAGATAATTTGTTTGAGCTCTCTGTGCCTTAATTTCCTCATTTATAAAATAGCACTAAGAATAGAGCTAAGATTTGCTGGTTTCTTGTAAGGATGATATAGAAGGTATGAGAAGTCCGTAGTAATGTGGTAGGTGCTTTAGAATGGCCACCGTTGTGTTTAATGCACTCACGACAACGCCATGCTCATACTAAGGATTCATTTTTTAAACCCTTCCTGACCCCTTCTCTTGCATCTCTCCTCTTTGTGTTTCTGAGAGTCAGCTCTTTTGATACCGTTTTTCTTTCTTTTTTCCTCATCTTCCTGTTCGTTTGTACAGTCACCAAGGGTGTGATTTATATCATGAACGGTTTGCACACCAAGCCCTGCTCAGCTCTCTGCCTTACAGGGTACCTGGGGTATCTTCTGTAGAGACTGAATGGATGTGTAAGGTTAGAAGAGGAAGAGCTATTGCCATGAAGCTTTGTGAGTATAACTGAGTTTGGGGGTATGTGACTGCCTGTGACTAGTCAAATCTATATGTGCAGTTTTCCTTGAATAGCTGAAAACACCCATCAGTGTTTCTACATGAAGACACTTAAACTGCTGGAGTTAGGTGTTACTTAGAGCTGAGTTTATATTCAGTTATTTCTGTTAGGCATGTAAAATCCCTTCTCTGAGCCTCAGTTTTCTCATCTGTAAAATAGGTGGTCAAACACACAGACCTACTTATTGTGCTGTTGTGAGGATTCAGCGAGGTTTTGGATGTAAAGCATCTGCCGCATATTAGGTACCCAGCAAATGCGAGCTGTTTTAGGATTATTTGGGAGACAGAGGCAGTTGGAAGACCTAGGAAAGTGATGGAGAGGGAAGCTCAGACTGTGGAATGTCATGGGAAGTGCCGAACTAGAGCCGGTCAGTTGAAAGCAAGGAGGAGATATACGGTGGTTTGTTGCACAAGCATGAATGGGAACATGGAGAGAACTGTGGCCACAGCTAAAGCGATGCGGTTTCCCAGGGCAGGGGAACACACAGCCCCGGGGGCTGTCAGCGCTGACCATCCATCACGTACAGTGATAGGAAAGTACAGTGGTGTTTTCAACCCCTCCCTCATTCTGCCCAAGAACACCCCCTGAGCATCTCCGCAGGCATGATCACGGAGTAGGGGCTAAAGATGCTTCAGAAAAGACCCCCACTCTGGGATACTTCTGTTCATAGAGGGAGATCGCACTTGGGCAAACAAGGGAGTTGAATCAGATGGAGCACAGACACCATTGGGGGCCCACAGGCATCAAAGGGAGGATGATCTGGAACAGATTTCTGTCGTAACTGTATATTCACCATGGCCAGGACAGTTGTAATAGATGGAGCCGATCAATCCAAAGCAGTGCACTCTATGAATACTCCTGAGTGTGCTGGTGGCAAGTGAGTTACTGAAGTTGGCCAAAGAAGGAATCTCAACATCAGTGAATCCTGGAAAACAGAGCCTGCCGGTTTCTTGTTGGTAATGATAAATGTAAAGGTAATAAGCAGCCCCGTGATTGTAAGGCTTAGCACAGCTCTACATCTATTGCTGTAGGACCGTGTGACAGCTTCTCGTGCTAAGGGCTCCACCTACATTTTGTCCTTTAACCCATAGAAATGGTCAGTCTCTGGGGAGATAAGGTGCAGTGTGCGCCTAAGGAGAAGCTCTGATGAAGGAAGCAAGGGAAACGTGGCCTGACAAAGGCAGAGGTGCTGACGGAGGGGGCAGAGATACCCTGCCACCCTTCCCAGCTAAATGCTCCAGGTTTTCTGAAGCTTCCACAAATAATAAAAATGAGTCCCTTTGATACCTGTATCCAGCCAGCTCAAGGACAGACTCTTCAGGTTGACCTCTTTGTGTAATATAACTAATTAGTTGACCCCAAACTTGTAAACCACAATTCGTCATTCTCACACTGCCTGCTCTGTTTCCTCTTTCCTTCCTGATCTCTTATAAATCCTGGCTTTGCTTTTATTTCTAAATAATGGCCTCACAGCTGTCTCCCTCCTTATATTAAACTGAATGTGACTAAATCAGTTCAGTCACTCAGTCGTGTCCGACTCTTTACGACCCCATGGACTGCAGCTCACCAGGCTTCCCTGTCCATCACCAACTCCCAGACCTTACTCAAACATGTCCATCGAGTTGGTGATGCCATCCAATCGTCTCATCTTCTGTCGTCCCCTTCTCCTCCTGCCTTCAATCTTTCCCAGCATCAGGGTTTTTTCCAATGAGTCAGTTCTTTGCATCAGGTGGTCAAAGTATTGGAGCTTCAGCATCAGTCCTTCTAATGAATATTCAGGACTGATTTCCTTTAGGATTGACTGGTTGAATCTCGTTGCAGTCCAAGGGACTTTCAAAAGTCTTCTTCAACATCACAGTTCAAAAGCATCGATTCTTCAGCACTCAACTTTCTTTATAGTCCAACTCTCACATCCATGTCTGACTACTGGAAAAACCATAGCTTTGACTAGACAGACCTTTGTTGGCAAACTGATGTCTCTGCTTTTGAATATACTGTCTAGGTTGGTCATAGCTTTTCTTCCAAGGAGCAAGAGTATTTTAATTTCATGGCTATAGTCACCATCTGCAATGATTTTGGAGCCCCCCAAGAATAAAGTTTCTCACTGTTTCCACTGTTACCCTATCTATTTGCCATGAAATGATGGGACCAGATGCTGTCATCTTAGTTTTCTGAATGTTGAGTTTTAAGCCAACTTTTTCACTCTCCTCTTTCACTTTCATCAAGAGGCTCTATAGTTCTTCTTCGATTTCTGCCATAAGGGTGGTGTCATCTGCATATCTGAGGTTATTGATATTTCTCCCAACAATCTTGATTCCAGCTTGTGCTTCATCCAGCCCTGCATTTTGCATGATGTACTCTGTGTATAAGCTAAATAAGCAGTGTGACAATATACAGCCTTGACTAACTCCTTTCCCTATTTGGAACCAGTCTGTTGTTCCATGTCCAGTTCTAACTGTTGCTTCTTGACCTGCATACAGATTTCTCAGGAGGCAGCTCAGGTGGTCTGGTATTCCCATCTCTTGAAGAATTTTCCACAGTTTATTGTGATCCACACAGTCAGAGTCTTTGGTGTAGTCAATAAAGCAGAAGTAGATGTTTTTCTGGAACTCTTTGCTTATTCGATGATCCAACATATGTTGGCAATTTGATCTCTGTGACTAAATAGCTCTGGGTTGTTCTGTGACTCAGAGTGTGGGCTTTGGAGTCAGCTATACCTGGGTTCAGGTCTCAGCTCTGTTACTCTGTGGGTGATTTAATTTGCATAAGTGACTTGACTTCTCCAAGTGTTGCTTTCCTCATCTATAAAATGGAAATTAAGAAAAACAAAAAAAGCATTCAGCTCATGCGTTATCTGAAAGATTTAAATAAAGCAATCAGTCATCAAATGCCTTATTTAACTTAACATTATCAACATGGCCAGGCATATTATTTTAAGAATTGGTCAAACATTTTTTGGAACACCAATAAAAAATAATGGCAATGCAAATTCACTACAACTGCTGTTGTGTTCTGTTTTTTTAATGGGACCTGATAACATGAAGGCAGGGAACAAAAAGATGGGCGTGGTGGTCCCTCTAAGAGCAGATGGAGCTGTCACGGCTGTGGGATGTACCAGAGGGAAACACGCGCTAAAATTAAGCCCCTGGGTTGCAGAGTGAAGGGTGGTTGTTAGCAGTTCAGGCACCTACATACATTGCTTGGATCAATAGTATTATTTTGAGGCTATTTGTGAAAATGGCCCTAAGAGCTCTGATGGGAGAGAGAGCCTTTGCAGCAGGAGTCCTAGCAGCATCATGGACTTTGTGGCCTTTGAACTAGACCTTGGCAACTGGATAAGAGATGGCATTTTCACCAGTGGTGCTGTCCCAGAAAGGCCCGGACGGGGTGCACAGGAGACCACTGCGGAGGGAGAATGACGGAGAATGGAGGAAATGAGGTTGGAAGGAAGTAGTGGGACTTAATCATAAGATATCTTATTGCTAGGCTAGGGTGTTTCAACTTTACAGGCCACGAAAGGACATTGGACATTTTTGAATAGGTATGTTCATGCCTGAGAATGTGTGTGTGAGAGAGAGAGAGAGTCCTTGTGTATGGAGGGAGAAAAGGGGTGGTGTAGGGTGGGAGAGATATTGCAATGCATAAGATCCAAGCTGGGCTTCAGAAAGCTTGGTCTCCCTAATCATTAATCATAAGTTATAAGATATACACACGAAAACAGGAGCAGCGGGACCAGATGCGGGTCTCTTTGAGAAGCTGAAAGAAGTGCTCAGAGACCGTAACTAAGTCCAGTTGAGACCTGGAGCCAACCCTGAGCTCCCTTTTAGTATCTATGTGCCAGGGACCTGTATAAGCGTGTGTCTGGGTGTGCACACAGACATATACGGATGTTTCCTTTTAGGCAGAGGAAGCTAGCCTGATTCTGACACTAGAAGCCCCAGAGGATGAGATGTGGCAGGAAAAAGCACATCTTTTCTTCCTTAAGAAGCTGCTTGAAAGACAACTGTCATGGTAGATCATTCCTTTTGTCACTGGGGTATTCCTTGCCCCTCTCCATGAGGTTCTTAAGGAGAAGCCGCTCGGTGTAAAACACTGGATGGAATGCCGAAGCATGCAGTGTGTGGTCACTGTTGCCATGACGGTGATGGCGGTGGTGATGGTGGTGATGATTAAATGGGGGCTGAAGTGCTGAGCAGAGCCCTTGAACAGACACGTCTGATATCTTGGTAACTGTGATTGAGGGAATGGCTTCTTATGTCTTTTTATATTGAAGAAGCAGATTAGGTTGTATCCTTCTAGCTTTTGAACAGAGAGTCAAGAGACTTAAAATTTAATAAAACATCCACTCTCTGGACTTCATTTTTTCCTGTCTGTGAAATGAGACACGAGATTCTAAGGATTCTCTCAGGTCTCCCAAGTGCTGTAGGGGCCTTATCTCGAGTCATACACTAGTTCAGGGTGAAGGTTTTGGTTCTTGCACCTCAGAGCCCTGTGGATGGGGGTGCAAGGGAAGCAGGTCTTGACACCACCAGCAAATGCATTCTCTGAGTGAGACCTGTGCAACAATGGAGCACGCTCCTCTGTGAGGTAGTGAGTTTCTCGTCACTGGAGCAGAGCCTGGTGGCCACTCGGCAGGGAAGATGCAGGGAGATCCCTCACACAGGTCAGAACTTGGACTGAATCACCTCTGCTAAGGTGATTCCTCCCAAGTCTGAGATCTAAGGAGTCTAATCTGAATTCTTATTTTACACCTTCTGGCTCCTTTTGAGCTGACCCATCCCCAGGGAAGACCAGCCAGGCATGGGAGACCCCAAAACTATCACTGCCCCTAGGAATGAACGCTGTGGATGTCTCTGCCTAACTGGTCGGTCAACGTTGAGTCTAATCACCGTACAGGAGCTGTTTTCTAACTCTCCTTCCTGCTCACGTGCCTCTTCTCAAAAAGTACAGGTGGAATGCTCTTCTCCGAGGAAGACTGATTAGCAAAGATAACTTCATCTCTAGACAGAAGAAGAAAAGAAGGCAAGTAAGTGCAGACTTGGGTCCTCAAGAAGTGACTGCCTCATTGAGAAAGTGTGATCAGCCCAGACCTGGAAGCAGAGAAACAAAATTGCAAAAGCCCTTGCTCTATAAAGAGCAGATTGGCTGGAGATGATGACCTCCAGATGTGAGAAGCCAGAAGAGGGAGACCCAGCACGGGAGGGGGCTTCCTGCCTGCGGACCATCAGCTGAGCGAGACTCAGAGAGCTCCATGTCTCCATCCGCAGAGCGGCCTTTGATTAGGAGCTTGGTGCTGTGCTGTTGATGAGGACGGGCTTGAGACCTAGGCTGTGTCTAAGGCCGAAACTGAATGTCCTCATCCACAAAGGAGCACTGCTGACCCTTCCCTCCAACGGCTTGCTACGAGGCATAAATGAGGAATACAGGTGAAGAGCCTAGCCCCATCTCTGGCAGACGATAAACATTCAGTGAGCATAAGTCCCTTCCTGCACTGCCTCTGCCAGCCTTCATGTCCTATGAGTTTACTGTTTTAGGTCAGAAAAGAAAAAAAAAAAAAAATTTAAAGAAGCATTTACAGACCAAAAAAAGCAAAAAGATCTTCAGTCATCAAACTTAAATCCCACCCCAAAAGTGCCCACTGCTTAGCAATTTGAAGTGCATATTCTAAAATGCTTGACATACATTTATATAGGGAAAATTTAACACCAATAGGATCACACTATTTATTTTTCCTGAAACTAGCTTTTTTTTTAACTTAGCACAATGTTGTTCTTAAATATTTCTTTGTGTTATTATGATAAGTGAATTATTAATCCAGCACAGAAAGAGCTAGATCTTTGTCATATAAAAATCATCAGTATCACAAGAGACGTTCACAAACCAGGGTATATTTGTATAATGCTTTACAATTTCCAAGGCCCTGCCATATACTCAGTGGATTTAGCTTATAGATATATATTTTTACAATGTTGTGCTAGTTTAATGTACAGCAGGGTGGATCAGTTATACATACACGTTTCCACTTTTTTTTAAGATTCTTTTCCTATGTAGGCCATCATGGAGTATTGAGTAGAGTTCCCTGTGCTATGTAGTCATCCTTATTATTTATCTATTTTATATAGAATAGTATTTATAAGTCAATCCCAATCTCCCAATTTATGGTCTTAATTGCCCCCTGATAACTATAAGTCTATTTTCTACATCTGTAACTCTGTTTCTGTTTTATAGATAAGTTCACTTGTAGCTTTCCCCAGATTCCACATGTACAGGGTCCAGGATGATATTTCTCTTCTCTGACTTACTTCACTCACTGTGACAATTTCTAGGCCCATCCATGTTGCTGCAAATGACATTATTTCATTTTTTATGGCTGGCTAATATTCCACTGGGCTTCCCTGACGACTCAGATGATAAAGAATCTGCCTGCAATGCTCGAGGCCTGGTTTCAGGCCCTCACTCAGCAAGATTCCACTGAGAAAGGAATGGCTACCCACTCCAGTATTCTTGCCTGGAGAATTCCATGGACAAAGGAGCTACCATCCATGGGATCACAAAGAGTTGGACACAGCTGAGGGACTAACACGTTCACTTTCAATATTCCATTCTTTGTGCGTATATGTGTATACGTACACACACATCTTCTTTATCCATTCATCTATTGATGGATATTTAGGTTGTCTCCATGTTTTGCCTATTGTGAATATTGCTGCTACGAACATAGGGGTTCATGTATCAAATTATAGCTTTGTCTAGATATCTGCCCAGGAGTAGAGGAGTAGGATTATCTTACTTGACAACTCTAGTTTTCTGAGGAACCTCCATACTGTTTTCAACAGCGGTTGCACCAATTTATATTCCCACCACAGTATAGGAGGGTTCCCTTTCCTCCACACCCCCTCCAGCATTTGTTATTTGTAGAGCTTTTAAAGATGGCCATTGTGACTGGTGTGGGGTGAGACCTCATTGTGGTTTTGATTTGCATTTCTGTAACAATTACCAATGTTGAGCATCTTTTCATGTACCTATATTTTCTTCTAGGAGTTTTTGGTATCACATCTTATATTTAAATCATTAAACTATTATGAAGGTTTTGTGTATGATACGAGGGTATGTTCTAATTGCATTGGTTTGCATGCAACTATGCAACACTCCCAAAAACACTTCCTGAAGAGACTTTTCCCCATTATATATTCTTGCCTTCTTCACTGGAGATTAATTGTTCTTAGATGTGTGGTTTTTTTCTGGTTTATTTCTATTCTGTTCCATTGATCCATATGTCTGTTTTTGTGTCAATATCATGCCACTTTGATTACTGTAGTTTTGAAATATTGTCTAAAATTTGGGATGATTATACCTCCTGCCTTGTCCTTTTTCCTCAGGATTGTTTGGGCAGTTCTGGGTCTTTTATAGTTCCATGTGCATTTTAGGATTATTTGTTCTAGTTCTGTGAAAAATGTCATGGGTAATTTGACAGGGATTGCATTAAATCTGTAGATTGCTTTGAGTAGTGTGGCCACTTTAACAATATCAAACTTTCCACTCCAAGAGCATGGGATATCTTTTTCATGTTTTTTTTTTCTCAATTTTATTGAAGTATAGTTGATTTACAGTGTTATGTTAATTTAACATGGCTTAAAAAATTGACACAATCTGAAAAACTCTAAGAACTGCTCTGTGGTCAGCAGAAGAGGAGGGACCTCGTAGCTCTTTGGAACTAAGTAGGAGTCTTCCCTGGCGGCTCAGACAGTAAAGAATCTGCCTGCGGTGCAGGAGACCCAGGTTCGATCCCTGGGTCAGGAAGATCCCCTGGAGGAGGGAATGGCAACCCACTCCAATATTCTTGCCTGGAGAATTCCATGGACAGAGGAGCCTGGCGGGCTGCAGTCCATAGGGTCTCAAAGAGTCGGACACGACTGGGTGATTAACACAGACGTGAGGCCTCCTGACCTTAAGAGAGATAGACCTTTATTCACAGGTTAGCATACTTCAGAGGCTAAGAGAGGTTTTAAAGAGCTCACAGTATCTGTCCAATAGAATTTTTAGTGCTGTTGAAGGGCACACAGTGTAAATTCCACGGGAGTTAAGATAGTATCTTTTAGACTTGTGGCAGGAAGTTCTGCTGATCATGGAGGCTGTGTTCCTCTTCAACATTTGGAAAAACAAAATCATAGAGATGGAACAGGACTTGCAAGGCCATACAGCCAGTTAACACGTTCAGAACTCCAAAACAGTGACCTCTTGTCTCCAACCTCTGTCCCTACCAGATCTAACTAGTCCTGTTCTTTGATCCCAACCTGCACTGAACCAGAAATTATGAGCAGATCATGATAATGTTACTGCTATGATTTTAGCCTTTTCTGGCCTTCTAGGCTCAATGAACACTATCTCAAAACACCCTAGGTAGAGAGCACAGTTCTTGTACCCATTTTAGAGATGAGAGAACTGAAGCTCAGGGAAATTAACTTATGCCCAAAGTGACATAATAAATGGAAGCAGTTTTTGATCTGTGGTATTTTTTTTTATTTATAAGAGGCATTCCCAGTCATAAAATGAAAAATAGAGAAATCTTAAATAAGTATTTCTAAGTCCCCATGGCAACGTGAATATTGGTTGATACTTCTTGAGTTTTGCCTTTAAAAATAATACATAGTGTTTTTGTTTTTATAAGACTTGTAATATGTCCATGCGACTTTTCACCCTGCTACCTTGGACTGCAAGGAGATCCAACCAGTCCATCCTAAAGGAGACTGGTCCTGAGTGTTCTTTGGAAGGACTGATGCTGAAGCTGAAACCCCAGTCCTTTGGCCACGTCATGCGAAGAGTTGACACACTGGAAAAGACCCTGATGCTGGGAGGGATTGCGGCAGGAGGAGAAGGGGACGGTAGAGGATGAGATGGCTGGATGGCATCACCGACTCGATGGGCATAAGTTTGAGTAAACTCCGGGAGTTGGTGATGGACAGGGAGGCCTGGCGTGCTGCGGTTCATGGGGTCGCAAAGAGTCGGACACAACTGAGCACCTGAACTGAACTGAGCCTGTTATAACCTAAGCGTGTGCTATGTTTTACACAGTCTTTGTAGGCATCAATTCTAATGACTGCATTATAGTCCATATAATGCTATATCAGAGGAATGCTAGGAAGGGAGTTGGTGGAAGGGGGAGGAAAACATAGAAGGTGGGAGATGGACATTGGGAGGCAGAATGTGAATCAGGAAAGAGCAAGGGAGGCTCTCCTGGGAGAGGGAAGCTGTGGGATTTGGGAAGCTGTGGGAGAGGGAAGCTGTGGAACTTGATTCACAGGTTTTGTAGAAGGGCTTGCAAGGGAGAGTGGAGGAATAAAGGGGCATAAAGGGGGAATAAAGACTCGACAGGGGAATAAAGACCAGCTTGCATTTCTAGGCTGGCTTATTGTAAGAACTTCCTGGCCCACCTGTCAGCCTCTAGCCTGGTGACATGTGACAAAGCTCTGTTGAGTACGAGGTTGCCTTCTCTGCCCACCACTCCCAGTCACCGCCTGCAGGAAGCCCTCCTTCCCCCGCTCCAGGCCAGTAAGCATCTCCTCCCTCTGCTCCGATGGCTCCGTATGCCCTGCCCATCCGGAGGCATGAGGTGTTCCGTAAAGGCAGGCATCACATCTCCTGTGTTCTTGCCAGAGTCACAGGGCCCAGTATAGTACTAGGCACATAGTTGGTGCTCAGAAAATTTTACTGAATTAATTGGTGAAATCAAGACTGATTTATTCCATTGGGCTCCCTCAGCCTGCCGATCTGTCTCTCTTTTTCCTTTGCAGTGCTGATCAGTCATTAATATGCACAGGAGTCATCTGGAGACCATGTTAAAATGCAGGTTCTGATTCAGAAAGGTTTGGGATGGAGCCTAAGATTCTGTAGTTCTAACCAGCTCCAAGCAGAAAGCTATGCCTCTTTAAAGCACAAGTTAGGAAATTCTGTTGAGCATCTATTTTCCAGGCCCTGTGCTAGGAATCCAGAATTCAGTCACGACCCAAGGAAATGTGATCTCTGCCCTCTCATAGAGATTATGGTCTAGTGAAACAGGCTGGTATTAACCCGATAACTCACTGATTAATCAATACTTGGGAACTGAGCCGTGTGCCACAGAGGAAAATGCAGTGCTATGAGATGTCATTGGTTTGGAAGGGAACTGACCTCAACATGGGATCAGGGCAGCTTGATGAGAAGGTCACCGTGGATCCGATATCTAAATGATGAGCAGGGTTAAAGGTTAAAGGGAGAAAATGGAGAGAATAAAAACATTTCAGACAGAGGGAACAGCATATGCCAAGATTCTCTGGGTGGCAAGAACATGGTCAATGTCACTGGGGTCCTAGAGTGAAATCCTTATCACTTAAGCAAAAAAAAAAAAAAAAAAAAAAGGCAAGGGAAGTATCTCCCTAGAGAAATTAGCACTTTTGTTGCCCAAATGACTAGAACAATGTCATTTTCCAAGGTAGTGAGAAATCCTGGATCAATGAGAAAAGTGAGAGTGGAAGATGGAGGAGGGCCAAATCTTCTTTTTCTTCACATCGGAGCTCATGTGGTCCAGCCAAAAAGGCTACAGGGTTTTTAACAGTAGGGAAAATCAAAAGACCTGGATGGATTCAAACTTTGTTCTACAACTTACCCCAAAGCTTGGACAAGTCATTTAAACATCTCTAAATTTAATATTCTCATCTGTAAAATGGAGATATTGATGCAGTACTTGCCTTTTGGGGCTACGATTGAGCTTATTTGTATAAAAGAGCTTCTCAGTCAGCTTCCCCTCCTCCTTCCCACCTTCCAGCCTCAGATGCTGTAAACTAATGTCCAAAGAGCTTCACCAGTACTTTTCACTAATGGTGGACCATCAGTAGTGGACGGAAGCAACAGTATGAAGCCCCAACCTATAGAAATAAGGTGGCCCTCTGAAGTGTATGGTGGAAAAGCCTCTTATAAAGTTCATATTGATGTGCTGGTCTACAGGTTAAAAGCCTTTTCCTCAAGGAGAAGGATGGTCTCAACCACGAATTACTCCCTAGCCTTCTAGCATGTCTAAGGCTGCTGCAGACATGTGAAAATATCAGCTCAGATGTTCTCCTTGTGACAGTGGCCTTGACTTTTCGCAAAGAGAATGCTTCTCGGGGAAGGAGAGGGCAGTCTAGAAGTTTGGCAGGAGGGACACTCTTTGAGAAAGAAAAAAAAATAATGTTTACAGAGAACATCCCAGGGTTTGAGGGAAGAGATTGTGGATCTGCCCCCTAACTCTGGACTCTGCCTGTGTGAATTTGAGCATAGAAACACCTAAGACAGAATCCAGAGCCTTGACACCAGGCGGATGTGAGGCTGTGTCATAGGCTGGCTTTATGACTTTGAACTAGTGATTCCTTTTCGCAGAACCTCCATGTACTCATCTGTAGAATATGGAAGGCAGATGAACAGATAATGAAAGTTGTGGTATGTATACACAATGGAATATTACTCTGCTATGAAAAGGAACACATTTGAGTCAGTTCTAATGAAGTGGATGAGCCTAGAGCCTCTTATACAGAGTGAAGTAAGAAAAAGACAAATATCATGTATTAACATGTATATAGGGAATCTGGAAAGATGGTACGAATGATGGTACTGATGACAGTACTAGAAAGATAGTACTTGGAGGGCAGCAAAGGAGACACAGACGTTTTGGACACAATTCCAGAAGGACAGGGTGGGTTTACGAGAATAGCATTGAAACAGATACATTATCATATGTCAGATAGACAGCCAGTGGGAGTTCAATGTATGATGCAGGTAACCCAAAGTCAGTGCTCTGTGACAACCCAGAGTGGTGGGATGGGGAGGGAGGCTCAAGAGGTATACCTTGAGCTATACCTATGTATACTGTGGGAATACCTAATGTATACATGTAAACTATGTCTACGTAATGCTGATTCATGTCGATGTATGGCAAAAACCGTCAGAGCATTGTAAAGTAATTATCCTCTATTTTAAAAGAAAAGAAAAAAAAAAAAAAGAATAAGAATCCCAGGATCTACCTTAAAGGGCAGGGGAAAGGATTAAATTAAGGACATAAAGTACATAAATTAATGTACTTTAACGGTTTCCACAGTGTTCTTTGCCTTAGGAGGTACCATTATTACCATAGCAACGGGACTGGAGTGAAGAGGGCAGCTAGTGAAGGCAGGCGTGACTCTGGGCTCTGCTACACGGCACTGGTGACACAGGTGTGTCCTCTTACCTCTGAGCCCCAGATGTGAAGGGGCGACAATCTCTGCGTGATGGGCTTCTGACAGTGGTGATCGAGATTGAGACAGGTCAGTAAAGCAAGCTCTGAGTTAGTTGCTCAGTCCTGTCCGATGCTTTGCGACGGCATGAACTGTAGCCCTCCAGGATCCTCTGTCCGTGGAATCCTCCAGTCAAGAATACTGGAGTGGGTTGCCCTTCCCTTCTCCAGGGGGTCTTCCCGACCCAGGGATAGAACCGGGGTCTCCTGCATTGCAGACAGATTCTTTACCACCTGAGCCAGAAAGGGAGTTATATTATTTTACTATTACTAGCATTGTTGTTGTTGTTGTTAATCAGACAACAGGGGCTGGGAGAACCTTAGCTTAAACTTGACTTTATGGCCAGAAGAGAATAAAGACTCGGGAATTAGACGTGTTCTGCTAAAGTGCTGAGCTATTGTCCTTCGAGCCACTGAAGACTTAGGACTTGGGTCATCTATTTTATTCCCACTTGACAGATGAAGAACTCAGGCCCAGGAGAGATGTGTATTTGCCACAGCTAGTTAGTCACAGCCTGCACGGAGCCTGACTCCCAGTCCAGGCCTCTATCTACCAACCCTGGGGACTCTCATTCAACATTTGCTCATCACCATGGCCCGTATGCTTCTTCCAGCCATATTTCCCGCTCCTTCCCTAACACCATCCCTGTCCCACCTGGGTTGCTCTGTCTTCTATTAACTGAAAACACCCCCTATTTTCCAGACTCTGCACACTTAAAAAAAAAAATTATTTACTTATTTATGGCTGTGCTGGCTTCATTCCTGCACGCAGGTTTTCTCCCGTTGTGCTGAGCAGGGGCTCCTCTCCAGCTTTAGTGCACAGGCTTCTCATTGCAGTGACTTCTCTTGATGCAGAGAACAGGTTCTAGGCATGCGGGCTTCAGTAGGTGTGGCATATGGGCTTATTTGTCCCCAGGGCATGCGGGATCTTCCCAGACCAGGGATCAAATCAGTGTCCCCTGCATTGGCAGGCGGGTTCTTAACCTCTGGACCACCAGGGAGGTCTGAGACACCCCAGTGGTGTTTTTACCAGTGTTATTTTCTCCAAAAAGCCCGCCCCACCCTTAAGAAAACATTTCCACCAAGCTGCTCCTTTTCTTGTCTTCCGGGGCCCCAGCACTGGAGGTGCATCCACAGAGGCGTATCATGAGGGAATGTGGATGTTCAGATGTTACCGTGTGGGTTTTCAGATGTCACCAAGGCGCAAGCCCCCTATAATTTCCACGAGGAAAGGCTGTGAAGACACTCGGTCCACACGGCTCCGCTCACCTTCTCGCACACACCCGAGAATTACGAGCAGTATAGATTATTTTAATGACAGTATTACTTCCAACTGCGTCTCTCCCATCTGTTCTTCCCCAATTACGGATGCAGAAACCCAGCATGTGTCTCCATTCTGGCAGTAGAGAATGAAATATAAGTGCTATAAAAGGGAGTATATTCTTTGAACAATACAATTGGCACCTGTGAAGCTTGCCTTGTGTTTCAGACTCTCCTGCGTCTTCGAGGGGGAGCCAGAGCGTCCTTAAGAAAATGCCACGGCATGCTCGAATCATCTGTCCCTTCCCCCAAATTTGGGGCAACTGAGAAATACAAAGCTAGCAGGGTTTTGGCCAAAGAAAGACCCTGGGGTTCTTGTGGAAATGACCCTAACCGAAGTCAGAAGAAAACAGAATAAATGAGGGATTGATTTGTCAGATCAAATGTGCAAGCTAGGGGTTGAGGCTGGGAAAGATCAAGGTAAAGCAGGTTCTGTGGATACCGGCAGAATCTGAAGATCCAAAAGCATGCCAGGCCGAGTAACTGAGAGTGTTGTCTTGCCCGTTTTTGTATCCCAGAAAGCAAAGGCTCAGAAAGGTCAGGTTGCCTGTCTGAGCTCACAAAGCAAGGACACGGCAGATCTGAGTTCACACCCAGCTCTAATAAAAAGTCTGTTCCTAGCCAGCTGTGACACGCCTGATGCTCAGTCGTGTCCGATTCTTTGAGACCCCATGGACTGTAGCTCACCAGGCTCCTCTGTCCATGGAATTTTCCAGGCAACAATACTGGAGTGGGTTGCCATTTCTAACTCCAAGGGATCTCCCCGACTCAGGGATCGAACCCATGTCTCTCGAGTCTCCTGCATCGGCAGGCAGATTCTTTACCACTCGCTCTACCTGGGAAGGGCATAGCCAGCACACAGGTCCTGATAAATGATCCCTAGTTGCAGCCACGCATGAATCGATTCCTCTGAATTTTGCACACCCATAGCCACTGGACAAAACCCGAGCTGGCATCTCTCAGCCCCACCGTAGCAATAGAGAGGATTAACTGCAGAAAGGGAAATAAAGAGAGGGCGGCCAAGTCCTAGATTTCAGAAAACGTCTCATTCTCCGGGCGAAATACACTTCAGTGGGGAAGAAATCCCTAAATGTTTTATTAGAGAAATTCAACAACTACAAATATTAACAGCAAGACTATGAATTATTTAAAACTCAACTACCTAAACCAGCCTATAAATCAAACAAGAAAGGTTCTTGTCAGAAAGAAAGAAGCCGGTTAGCTCTTGGTTTTGAGATCTCGAGAAAGAAGCATGTCTTCGTGTGTATTGAGCACCTACTGTGTGCCAAGTGCTGGGCTTTTCTCAACTTCCATATGAGTCTCACATGAAGCTGGGGGCAGGGGAAGATTATCAGCTGCAGTTTATAGATCCAGGAGACCAAAGGTTTGAGCCAGAACATGCTTTCTCTACAGACACATGGGGTCAGTTACTAGGGGAGCTGAGTCTGAAGCAGTGTTTGCCTGGATTCAAAACCATCCCTTTACGCTGGACCAGGCTGCCTCTCGGCTAGAGGATGCATGTAGATGTAAAAGCAGAAAACGGGGACCTTAGACACATCATGTTGAATACAGAATGATGACCTTCAGCTTCCCGTGCCTGGGACATCGCTGACGAGCAGAGCTCCTGGAATCAGAATGCCAGGGGATTAGTCACGGTTTTGTTTTCCTTGTTGCTGCTGCTACTTCTGTTATTGTTGTTTCTAGGAAAGTTTTTATTTTGAACTAATTTTAGGATTACAGACAAATCACAAAGAGAATACAGAGTGTTCATGGGCACCTCCACTCTTTCCCTCTCATGTTCACGTCTTCCCATCCTAGGCATCAGAACTAAGAAACCAACACTGGTACCATTGCTATTACCGAAGCCCCAAACCCCATTTGAATTTCACCCCTTTTCCCCAGTAATACCATCTTTCTGTCCCAGAATCCGGTCCGAGATGAAACATGGCATTGAGTTATCTTGTCTCCTCGGTCTCCTCTGGTCTGAGATGGGTTCTCAGTCTTTATTTTTTGTTTTGTTTTGTTTGTTTGATTGTTTTTTTTTTTTTTTTTTTTTTTTTAATGACCTTAACAATCACGAGGAATCAGGTGTTTTGCAGAATGTTCCTCAGTTTGGGTCATACCCTTTCTATCAGCTGTGAGACAACATACATGACTTGCGCTTTCTTGAATTTTCTTATCCAGCTGAAGGTAGTGAACAAGATGAAACTGGTAAAAATAGGTGGAAAAAAAAAAAGATGAAACTGGGAAAGCCCCAACTCGGGGCCAGTGCGCTCAGCCACTGTGACCATTATTTCTGGGACTGATCTTACTCTTCCGAGTGAAGGGGCTGCAGAGTCCTTCTCCATGGCATACTCTAGTGCATCGGGTTGCTTTGCTCTGAAATCACAGAATCTCAGAACTGGAAGGAATAGTAGGAGCATGTGGTTTGACCTGCCGTTGCTGCCTGAAGGCTTGTTACAGGGCAGGTTGCTCTGGTGATGAAATGTGCACTAATCTACAAGGCGCCCATCCCATCCTGCAATCCTGGGACTGGTCTTCTTCCTCTATGTCACTTCCAACCCATCGCAAGGCTTATTGGTAGCCTAGTCCACTCACTCTCTTACTCTGCAGAATGACTATTTGATTCCTTCCCTTCCTGCAAAGCTCTAACAGCCTCCTGTTATCACCTTCTCAATGGAGGCCCTTGCTTTTTATTGCATTGAGAAGGCATGAGAAAATTCAAGTCTCTTAGTTTACTGGTATGTATAACCTAGGGCTTCCCCTGTGGCTCAGCAGTCAAGAATCTGTCTGCACTGAAGGGGAGGCGGCAGACAAACCCCTGGATTAGGAAGATCTCCTGGAGGAGGACATGGCGACTCACTCCAGTATTCTTGTCTGGACAATCCCATGGACAGAGGAGGCTGGGGGCTAAAGTTGGTGGGGTTGCAAAGCCAGACACGACTGAAGCAGCAGAGCAGAAGCACATCTGTAGCCTATAATCTGCCTTACCTTCTTCTATTTTATCCATTTATTATTATTTTTTGCAAATTCAAAATACCTTATTATTAAAATATAAATATAAACAAATTAGAAAATGCAAAGTATTTTATTACTGAAAATTGAAAGGAAGAGACCTTTTTCAAGAGTGCCACTGACATGAAAGAGAAACACAAATTGAAATTCCGGTTGAACGGAGACTAAAGAAGAGTGAGGACTAAATGTAATATATGGTCCTGGAACAGATCCTGTGCTGGATGGAAAATACAATTACAGAGGACATAATTGGGTCAATTGAAAAAATCAGGGTATGGAAGTTGGATTTGATAAAAAGTATTGTATCAGCGTGCAGTTTCCTGAGGTTGACAGTTACACTGAGGATATTCTTGTTTTTAGGAAATACACAGTGAAACATCAAGGGGTAAAGAGGCATGCTGTCTGAAAACTATTATAGTGGCTCAGAAAAATAGATAAGGATGTGTGTGTTGGGGGAGAGAGAGAAAGGAGGAAAACGAATGTGTCAAAATGTTGCGAGTTGGTGAATCTGGATAAAGGAGGTAACGTCCTTCTTTTCTTTTTTAAAAAGATGTATCTATTTTATTTTTTGGCTGTGGAGGGTCTTTGTTGCCCCGTGCAGGCTTTCTCTAGTTGCGGCCAGAGGGGCTGCTCTTTGCTGCCGCACTTGGAGATCTGATCGCTGTTCTCACGGCTTCTTGTTGCAGAGCACAGACTCTAGGCACGGCGGCTTCAGAAGTCGCCACTCGTGGGCTGTCGTGGTTCATAGACTGAGTGGCTCCATGGCGTGTGGGGTCTTCCCGGGCCAGGAGTCGAACTGGGGTCTCTGGCATTGCAAGGCGTGTTCTTATCCACTGGACCGCCAGGGAAGCCCCTGCCTTCTTTTATAATGGCTGCTCTCCCCACTCCAGCCTAAGTGCCAGCCTTCGATTAGGGCAGAGGTGGGTTTATCGGAAGCCAAGGAAGCCTGAGCCTCAGAGACCTTTACTTGCCTGGCCCCTGTCAGTGCTGGAAGCGGGGTGGGGGGAGGGCTTCCAGGGATTGTCGATGTTTGAGGTGAAGATTGTGACCATATATACATATATTTGCATGTGAGCATTGCAAGTGAATTACCTAAAGCGCATGATTCTCAAGGTGGTGGTAGACTCAGTCTCAGACACCTTGAGTCCTCAGAATTGAATGTTGTCAAAATAGAATGTCCCTGACTTCTAGCTGGTGGACTCCAGAGATTCAGCTAAACTCTCTACGATGCACAGGATCCCCACTACAACAACAGATCATCTGCCCCAAGATGTCAATCTTGAATAGACTGAGAACTCCTGACCTAGAGAAATCTCAGAAGAAAGATTCATGCGCCTTTAAGGTGCTGCTGATTCGCCACGATGTCGCGTCCCACACTAAGTATTCATTTCCATGCCTAACTTGGAATTCTTTTTCCCAGAAGAAGGCTCTCGAGATTCCATGAGCCCAGGCCCCCGCAGAATCTGAACTGGCCCTGCACTCGGACACTAAGCTCCTTCTTCCCTCCTGTAGGCTTTGCTTTTATAGTTTCTCTTCTCTCCTGGGTCAAACCCATCAATACAAACATCTCTCACTTTACAAAACAAAACAAAACTCTTTCCTTGACCCCATAGGAGTCAGCCTCCACCCTAATTCTCTGCTCTTTTTTTATAGCACAGTCCCTCTGAGGAGTTACCTGTGTTCACCACCCCCAGTCCCTCACCTTCCTTCTCTCTGGAATCCCCTGCTACCAAACTCTCAAGCACCCACTCCCCAACCTCCCAGCAGCGCACTAAAATCTCATTGTCAGTGTTCCCGTTGACCTCCAGCTTGCCAAATTTCAATGACCAATTCTCCACCTTTACTTCCTGGACCCTTGTATTTTATGTAACGTAGCTAGTCACTCCTTCCTGCTGGGAACGTCTTTATGCTAAGACAACACTCTGTCCTGATTCTCATCAGCAGCTCTTATTCACTGGCCTCTCCTGCGTCCCCCCTGCTTCCTGACCTCTAAATATTAGTGGGCACTCCAGCACACCCCTCAGCTTCTCACTCCTGCAGTGATTTCACCCAGCACCCTGGTTTTAAATGTCAGCCCCAACCTCATAAATGCCTCCACTTGAATGGCTAATGGGCATCTCAGTGTTGCATCTGGAACAGAACTCATTATGCCCTCCTCCTGCTCCTCCCACAGCCCGCCCTGTCCTGGGAAAGGCACCGACGCCCACGTGTGCCCTGTCACTCAGGTCCAAACCTTTGGAGTTATCATTGACTAATTCTGTCTCTCATATCCACGTCCAAATGGTCAGCAGATCCTGAACTGGTATGTTTTGGGAATATACCTTGAAAATATATACATACCTTGAAATATGTCCACTTTGAAAATATATCTATAATTCAAAAATGTTTCAACACCCTCAGTTGACCTCCAAGTTCAAGCTAGCATCATCCTTTACCTGGAAGATGTCATTGCCCCAAGACTGGTCTCTGCTTCTCCTCTTCTTCATCCCAACCAAGTCCGTTCTCCATGTACCAGCTGAAATCATCATTTAAAATAACAATCAGATCCTTCCACCCCCAGTGACGTTTCCAGGGCACTAAGAATGCATCCAACATCCTCTCCATTTCCTATCACCCCCTCAGTCATTCCCTCCGTCCCCCCTCCTGATCTCCTTCAGGCTCCCCAAGCTTCCCTGCTCCCCACTCTCTTCTCTATGTAGGGCTCCCCTTGTGGCTCAGCTGGTAAAGAATCCACCTGCAATGCAGGAGACCTGGGTTTAATCCCTGGGTTGGGAAGATCCCCTGAAGAAGGGAAAGGCTACCCACTCCAGTGTTCTGGCCTGGAGATTTCCATGAACTGTATACAGTCCGTAGGGTGGCAAAGAGTCGGACACGACTGAGCAACTTTCACTTTCTTCTCTATGTGGGGAGTACACGTCTCCCAGATGTTATGTGTCCGGTTCCATGTCTTCACCCAGGTCTCTCGAATCCACTTTATTCATGCATGTGTTATCAAGGTATATAATGCATGTATAATATTACACATGGAATGCTTATGTTATTTTCAATTCTATATCCCCAGCCCCTAGAACAAGAAACAGTGGCTCCTTTGAACATTGTGCCAAGTGCATGCTAGTTATCATCCTGCCTTTTCCCCACCTCCTGTTGATTCTACCTTCACGCTGGGCTCACACAGCATTGGGCTCTTCTTCTATTCTGTGAGAGCCTTTAGAGAAGGAAACCACCAGAATAAAAAGAGAAAACTCTTTTATCCAGAGCGAAGATGGCGCTGGTGAGGGTGAGGATGGCATTTGTCATGGGGAAGAGGAGTGTGTAGGTGATAGCCTCTATTTATGGAGTCATTTGTTTATATGTCACACTCTTTGCTAAGAATTTGCAAACCATTATTCCATTTATTGTTTATAGTAGCTCTGTGAGCTCTTTATACCCATTTTTCAGATAAAGAAAAGGACTGACTTGGAGAATTGCAGGTTGCCTGAGTTTACGCAGCAAACAAGCATCAAGGTGACTTGATTAGTAAGTTTTTGTTGTTGTTTAGTCACTAGGTTGCGTCTGACTCTTTGTGAGCCCATGGGCTGCAGCACGCCAGGCTTCCCTGTCCTTCACCATCTCCAGGACTTTCCTCAAACTCAGGTCCACTGAGTTGGTAATGCCATCTCACCATCTCATCCTCTGCCATCCCCTTCTCCTCCTGCCTTCAATCTTTTCCCAGCATCAGGGTCTTTTCCTGATGCTGGGAAAGTCACCTCTTTGTATTAGGACCTCAAGTATTGGATCTTCAGCTTCAACATCTATTAGATTACCCCCACCCTAATCTACTTAACTCTGAAGTTTGTTTTTTGGTTTTGTCCTAGATCCTTTCATCTCTCTTTCCTGTTTTCAAAGTGTTGACTTTAACTTTATTAACCTAAAGACTTTCCTGGTGGCCCAAGGGTTGGGACTCCTTGCTTCCACTACAGGGGGCATGGATTCGATCCCCGTGGTCAGGGAACTAATATCCTGCATGCTGCACGGCATGGCCAAAAAAAAGTGGGGGGGCAAATTTATTAACTGACAGGGTCTGCAGAAGCATTGGGATGAAGGTCCATTCAGCCCCATCGCCTGTGTCCTTGCCCTCAACCTGCACGCCTCAGCCTCCATGCCTACTGCTGTGGTTTTGAGGTTCCACAGACAGTGGTCCCTGCCTCTCACAAGGGGGAGGGTGGGGCTGACGCCATCGGCACTTGGCTGAGTCCTCAGGTCTGAGCATCCTTGGAGGCTGATCTAGTCTACTGCTGGGTGTGGTTGTCCCCAAACAGTGCCTCCCACCGCCATGTGGGTATCTGAGCAAGACAAGACCTCAGAGGCGCTGATGGGGGAGACGGAGGCCAGGGAGGGGGAGGCTTGCCCCCGCCTGCTCAGTCAGCTCCTGGCAGAGCTCGGCCTCAGCTCCAGGGACCACCTCCTCCGCAGCCCGGCATTTTTCTGTAGCGCCTGCCTCTGCACCTCTGTGTCACCTCCTTCCCCCCGCCCCTCCCATTCCCCACCACCTCCACCACGTTTTGTTTTCTAGTTCAAACGGTAATGATCTTGCTCTTACATTGCTCCTTTCTGCCAAATAGATCCCCGCGCACGGTACAGGTGTCGGTGAAGGATATTACCTGCCATCCGTCTTTCTTAATCACACTCCGCTCCTGAAACGCAGCCACTTCCAGGGTGAAATATGGCCCTGATTTAGCCGCGTGTAACACCAGTGGGAAAGCCCATGAAGGCAGGCCTGCTTTTCCTGTTGAAGCATACTCCAAAAGAGAGGTTGGAATATTTTCTGGGGTCTGGGCGTCGGCGAGCTGTCACTGAGTGGAGACTGCCCAAAGACCTTTCTCTGGGGCTGCAGCTTGCTCTCTGGTGCAGGACCCAAACTAAAGGCTGAGGTGTCTTCTTGGCCCCAAAGAAAGCCCAGAACACAGGTATCCCCAACCTCCAGGCTGTAAGCTATAGCGAGAACAATGTGTTCATTACCCAGCTCTGTGACCACAGGCCAAAGGAAAAAGCAAGTGGTCCTCCAAATTACTGAATTCATCACCTACTCTTGTTAAGCAGTCAATAAATGCATACCCTGAATTCCAGTGCACATTTCTCCACTTCAGGGCTGAGTGATCTTGGACAAGTCTCTTAACCTCTCTGAGTTTGCAACTTTCTCATTTATGGAAAGAGGATCATAGTCCAGCTTAAAGGGTTATTCTCAGTGTTAGATGAGAAACTGCAAGCAATGCTCTTGGTAAAGAATACAGAGAAGTTGTTCAGTAATTGTTAGCAGTTGTTAATATGTGCATGCTCAGTTGCTAAGTTGCGTCTGACTCTTTGTGGCCCCATGGACTGTAGTCAGCTAAGCTCCTCTCTCCATGGAATTTTCCAGGCAAGAATATTGCAGTGATTTGCCATGTCCTACTCCAGGGGATCTTCCCAACCCAGGGATCAAATTTGCATCTCCTGTGTCTCCTGCATTGCAGGCAGTGTCTCTGCCTCTGCGCCACCTGGGAAACCCACTTATTACTATAAGTCAGTAAGATTAAAGAAGAAATGCTGATAGAGAAATAAAATAGAAAAATACCAAGCAGAGACATTTTTAAGTTTATAGATGGTTTACACTTATTGATGTAGTAATAATATAAGACTCCCACTTCAAGGTGTTTTTAATCTTACGGATCCTTTTTTTGCTCCAGTTTCTGTCTTTCCAAGGCTTCTCAGCCCCATTTTTCCTTGCTTTTCTAAAAAGGATGTCAAGCTCCCCACTAACTGAATGATCTCATGTAGGACCCTGTCCACTCTGATTCTGGGCTGGCACCTCTCCGTTGATCCATCCCAACCATGCTCCCTGAGCAACCACTGTCTGCTGGACTCTGGGGTGTAAAAACGAACAGGGTGCAAGCTGCATCTTCTAGAAGCTGATCGTCTAGGTTGGGGGAATGGGCAGATAAGTAGATCATCATTTATGAAGACGCTGGACTAGAGCAACAAGAGTACGAAGGATGGGGCTGCCCAGACACTGTGAGGAGGGGCACGGGGGTCCTCTGTTCACCAGAGGGAGACGAGAGTGAAGAGTCTGGTGGCCCCCAAGCCCCACCTGCTTCAAATCAAGAGAGCAGGCCTGTTTTCTTCAGTTTTCTGTGCCCAGATCCCAGAGAAAGTGTAATTTGAGTAGAAGGTTTTGCTGCTATTTTTGTAAAACACTGAACAAAAATGTTCCTCTAGTCCCTTTCTGGGCTGACAGGCTAGGATTCACTCCCAGATGTGTCTGCATCATGCATCATCCACTTTGATCCTTATCACGTGTTATTGAGTTTGCTCCTGGGGGCCTGGCTGGCTGTCTCCTGAGGGGTAGCCTTGAGCACCGTGGGGGCAGGGTCCCGGCCACTTCCCCTGGTTATCTCCAGCCTTCAGAGCACAGCCAGCCACACAGGGGTCTCTCCTTTATGTTGGCAGAAAGCTGAGGCTGAGCTGGGCATTGGAGAACAGAGATCTGCTTTTTTCTGTGTGCCTGTGATGGGCAGGGATTAAAAAGCTGAAACAGATGAAAGAACATTCTAGAGACACAAATTTAGGTTCAAGGGTGGATAGTGTTTCCTGCCTGCCGCCTCTGGAAGACATGTGATTCCTAGACCTTTAAAGCTAAAAATCCTGGGGGCTCACTGGGTCCTATGTTCCTATGCCCACGCCTCTGGGTGCTCTGGGCCTGTGAATGACTCTTCTTCCAGGAAAGCTGAATTTCACCTTCCAGGTTGTTATGAAGGCACAGGTCTCCCAGGCTGCCCCATGAAACCTTTCATAAGCCACAGTGGTGTAAAGTGAAGACGCAGTCACCTTAGGACACATCCTGACAATTACCTGAGTGGGAGCACAGATGCTCAGGGATGCAGTTCAGGGCGCGGGCGTCTCGATGCTGAGATGCTGCGTGCAGTGCCGGGGACGGAGCTCAGCCGTGCCTGTCTTCTGCTCATGGCTTCAGCTGCCTCTGGAAGGCTCCCTGCAAAACAAACACCAGACGCTAACTTTGCTCTTTGCCTTTTGCGAAAGTGAAAATCTTCTGTGAATTTCTTACAGCTACTGAAAACAGGGACGAATGTGGGTCTTTCGTAAAAACGAAGTGGCGTAAAGTGAACTTTGGAAAAGAGGGCGACACCTGTATACCTGTCAATTGAATAGGATAAAGCACACTTTAAACAATGTATTTACTTATTTATTTTTGGCTGCCCCGGGTCTTCACCGCTGTGCACAGACGTTCTCTAGTTGCAGCCAGCGGGGGCTACTCTCACTGCAGTGCACCAGCTTCTCACTGCAGCGGTTTCTCTGGGTGCAGACCACGGGCTCTAGGCACATGGGCTTCAGTAGCTGCAGCACCGGGGCTCAGTTTAGTTGGCGTCAGGCTATGTGAGATCTTCCCAGACCAGGGACTGGACCCATATCCTGTGCGCTGGTAGGTGGATTCTTAACCCCTGGACCACCAGGAAAGTCCTAAAGCACGTGTATATTGAGTGTCTTACTTTACGGTATAGCTTTCTGAGGCTCGGTCTCATCATCCATCTGCGGGTTTCTAGCTGTCCTCCTGAATGTAAGGGCAGGCAGGTCTGCTTGGGAAGACAAGGCCAGCCCCTGAGTGGGGGCGGGGGGGGGGGGGCCTGGCCTTGCACACCTGAGCTCACGCAGGGCTCCCTTCTACACCAGAGGAGGTGGTAGCATCCATGTGTAGGAGAGGAGAAAGACTGCGTGTTGGGGGGCGTGGCGGGCCAGCCTGCATTCACCACACGTCGCCTGCCAGGTGAATTCACGGAGCACTCCGTCTCCTTTTTATATCCTGTGCGTGTCTGGGTAAAGTGCGGAGTGTTTCATGCCACCACCAATGCCCCTTCTGTATCACACCGGCTCCTGGTGGTGGCTCCTCGCAGCCCACAGTGGGTTGGACATTTATTTCCACTAGGACTTTTCAAAAAGAACACGTGCTCTGCTCTACAGGAACAATCTGCCTCTCCCACCTACCCACACCCCCTCCCCCAGAAGTGAAGCCCAAAGATTAGCTCCCTGGGTGTTCTTTTCAGTCTCCTGAAATAGCATGGGCTCCAGGGAAGGAAGCAGTGTTAGCAGGTTTCTTAGATGGGGAGGGTTTCAGAAGGCTGGGGGCCTGCTCCCCATTCTTTGCAAAAAGAAGGCATACCGGGGCCTTTAGAGGGCTCAGAGGAGAGTTATTCTGGACACTGGTGCTGGAAGCATTTGGCTGGAGCCTCGAAAACTTGCTGCAAACACAGCTCTGACTTTACCGCCAAATGGAGTTCTGGAGCACGTTGTCTCAGAAAGGGACCGGAGGACTGAAAGATGCTTGTCACACGCCTGGATCCAGACTTTATTTTTGTAATCCTGTTTGTTATGTGAATTTTTGAAGAGATGGAAGAGGTCCAGGCCTTTCTGCTATAGAGAACAGATATAGATCCTACCCAACAGGCAAATTGATAACAGACAGCCCTTAGCACTTCAGCTGTGCCAGACACTGTTCTGAGTGCCCTACGCATATCAATTGATGTCATCTCTGCAATTCCAATCCACCGGGGATAGGTAGTGCCATTATTCCCATTTTACAGATGAGGAAACTGAGGCCCAGGCCTCAGTAAGTTGTTGGAGGTCCTGCAGCTGGTAAGTCACATAGCCAAGATTGGGGAGCAGGCAGTCTGGCCCTAGGACAAGGTCTTACCCACAAGATGGCCTGGACTCTTGGAAATGAGCAACTTCAGTCCCATCTGTCACCTCTTGGCTATACTCCAAACTCTCAGGGTCCTGAGAAGAAATCCTCACATGGCCGTATAAGAGTATCTGCCCCTACAACACAGGAACCTCATGCAGCCTTAACCCCCTTTTTAAAATTTAATTGATTAATTAATTAATTTAGCTGTGCCAGGTCTGTACCAGCTGTGGTACGTGAGATCTTCCATCTTCATTGCAGCATGCAGGATCTTTAGTTGCGGCATGTGAGATCTAGTTCCCTGATGGGCTTGAACCCAGGTCCCCTGCATTGGGAGAGGGGAGTCTTAGTCCCTGGGCCACCAGAGAAGTTCTCAGCCTTAATCCTCTATGTTAAGGATCCTGGAAAGACACCTTTCCCCCTGTTATGCACATGAGTGTTATGCCAGGTCCTGTGGCAGACATGCTGCAGCAAACACAGGAGAATCCCTGCTCCTGTCCTCCCCACGTGCGAGAGAAGGAGAGGGATGGACAGCACTCACCTTCTGGTGTGATGCTGGCCGGGACAGTGCCTCGGGACATGCAGCAGAAAACCCACCCATGAGATGCTGAAGGGGGCTTCTACATGCAAGTAATACCTAATTACTGAGACTCAAACAATTAGCATTGGTGAAGCCAAAAGCAGAGGGTGGGGTGGTAGTGAGCAGTGGTCAGAGACCTGGAGGCAAGTGAGAGCCTGTCCTTTCTGGACCACCAGCTGGGCCAGTCCCCTGTGAGCACGTGCAGAGATGCCTGCCGAGTCAAAACAGAGACACTTGCCAGACTTACTTCCTTTGAGCTCCAGACCTCTGCATGGAAGGAAAAGATCAAACTAGACTTGTGACTGTCACATACCACAGCCCGGTCTGAGCTTTTTAACTATGTCATTGCATTTAATCCTTCTCACAAGGAACCTGAGGCCCAGGGAGGGAATTTATCCCCTGACCGGAAAGAGGAGGAGAGGGGCTCAGCATGGAGGTCGGACTGTTTCCAACCCTGGATCTGTCACACCAGTGTCCTGACATCAGACCTGCCTGCAAGGAGGGATTCACATGCCACCAGGCATGCCCTGGCTGTCGAGTTCCACTTTAGTCCTGGTGGTCTGGCCGGGGCAGCACCGTTCTGACCACTTATTTTGTTGATTAATCTATAATTGGGCAAGGTTCAACAGGAACGATTGAGCAGTTCCGCGCACATCAGCTAGAGTGGCTCGTCTGGAGCTAGAGAGGGTCCACTTTCAAGATGGCACTCAAGTGGGTACCAGTGGCCAGCTGGCAGCTCAGATGGGGCTGCAGGTGGGGAGCCCCAGGAACCTTTCAGCCGGGCCTCTCCACAGACTGACTGTGCTCCCACACAGTGTGGCGGTCCAGTTCCAAGAAAGGTACTCAGGATGGCATTTTATGACCTAGCCCTGGAAGTCACAGAGCGTCACTTGCAGTGTTATCTACTGGCTGGAGGAGTCATACACATCCAACCATTCTCAAGGAAAAGAGACCCTAGCACTTAATGACAGGGGTGCCAAGGTCACCTGTGAGAAGTCCGTGTGGGATGGGAGATACAGCTGTGGCTATCTTTAGAAAATATATTCTATCACAAATATTTACTATTTACTAGGCACCTCTTTCTCTTGAGAGTCCCTTGGACTGCCAGGAGACCAAATCAGTCAATACTAAAGAAAATCAGTCCTGAATATTCATTGGAAGGACTGATGCTGAAGGTGAAGCTCTAATACTTGGGCCACCTGTTATAAAGAACTGACTCATTGGAAAAGACCCTGCTGGTGGGAAAGACTGAAGGCAGGAGGAGAAGGGGATGACAGAGGATGAGATGGTTGGATGGCATCACTGACTCAATGGACATGAGTTTGAGTAAACTCCGGGAGTTGGTGATGGACAGGGAAGCCTGGCGTGCTGCAGTCCATGGGGTCACAAAGAGTCGGACATGACTGAGCGACTGAACTGACTGACTGAGGGAACTCTTGATCACTTGATGGGAGGAGCCAACCCACTGGAAAAGACCCTTATGCTGGGAAGGATTGAGGGCAGGAGGATAAGGGGGAAACAGAGGATGAGATGTTTGAATAGTATCACCAACTCAATGGACATGAGTTTAAGCAAACTCTGGGAGATATGAAGGACAGAGAAGCCTGGTGTGCTGCAGTTCATGGGGGTCACAAAAGGTCGGACATAACTTAGCGACTGAACAATGACAACAAAGGCAAACTCTAGATGCCAAGTATACTTCAGCAAATAAAACAAAGATCCCTGACACCATGGACCTTCTATTCTAGCAGAGAGTGGTGGGGGGGGGGGGGGGGGAGGCAGAAAGTAACATGATTAATACATTAAGTAATAAGTTCTATTAAACAAAGAGCAGAAGAAGGGGATCTGGAGTGTAGGGTGAGAGGTGCAATTTTATTTTATTTTTTAATTTAATTGTATTTTATTTTTGGCTGCATCATGCAGCTTGTGGGGCCAGGGATTGAATCTGGGCCCTTGGCAATGAAAGTCCAGAGTCCTAAATACTGGACTGGCAGAGAATTCCTTTCCCTAGCTGTTTTTTTTTTTGTTTGTTTGTTTGTTTGTTTTTTGCTGGCATGTGGAATCTTAGTAAGAGGAACAGTTTTAAATGAGATAATCAGGGAAGTTTCCCCAAGAATATGTCATTTGAACCAAAAAAATAAAAAGAGAGAACAAGCATGCGTATATCTGGGGAAAGCATTCCAAGAAGGAACCTCCAGTGCAAGGGTCCTGCGGCACAGAGTGTCTGGGTTTTGGAAGCGTGGGGTCAGTTTTCCTGAGCGGGGAAGTGGGGTGGGTAGTAAGCGTTGAGGTCAAAGGAGCAGTAAGTGGCCAGGTCATGGGACGACTTTGGCTTTTACTCGGAAAGAAATGGGAAGCTACTGGAGGGCCAAGAAGTAAAGAGAAACATGATCCAACCTGAGTTTCAGAAGGAACATTCTGACCGCTTTGTTGAGAACACGCTCAGGGAGGGAGGATGGAGGTGAGGAGGGCAGGCAGGATGCTGCAGTAATCCAGGTGAGAGGTGATGGTGGCCTGGATTGGGGTGGTGGCGGTGGAGGTGGGGCCATATGGTGTCGATTCAGGAAGCATCTTGAAGTTCAGATATCCTTGGAGTTTAGAGATCAGTGTCAAGAGTGCTTCCAGAACACCTCCTGTCCTGCGACATTGGCTAGTCTTTGCAAGGAAAGGAGGTGGGTTTCTTGTCTTGGCTCACCCTGGGCCCGCATCCTTGAGATGTGATTCTCACTAATTCTTTCAGACAATTTCACTAGTCTCTTTTTTTTTCCCCCTCTGACATCCAGGTGGGGTGTCCTACCCACTTCCTGTGGGATGGTAGCCCTCCCTATGCAGTGCTCTGGGACTGTGGTCTCTATGGTTCCATCAACAGGGAGAGCCCTGCCTTCATTTTCCCCCGTTTGGATATTTACAATGCACTTCCTGTGAGAAGTCCCAAAGTAAAAGACCTTGTTTAACTTAGTTCACTTAGGCCCCAGGACTGGAAAAGGTCAGTATTCACTCCAATCCCAAAGAAAGGCAATGCCAAAGAATGCTCAAACTACTGCACAATTGCACTCATCTCACACGCTAGCAAAGTAATGCTCAAAATTCTCCAAGCCAGGCTTCAACAGTATGTGAACCGTGAACTTCCAGATGTTCAAGCTGGGTTTAGAAAGGGCAGAGGAACCAGAGATCAAATTACCAACATCCCCTGGATCATCGAAAAAGCAAGAGAGTTCCAGAAAAATGTTTATTTCTGCCTTATTGACTATGCCAAAGCCTTTGACTGTCTGGATCACAACAAACTATGGAAAATTCTTAAAGAGACGGAAGTACCAGACCACCTTACATGCCTCGTGAGGAATCTGTATGCAGGTCAGGAAGCAACAGTTAGAACTGGACATGGAACAACAGACTGGTTCCAAATCGGAAAAGGAGTACATCATTGCTGTATATTGTCACCCTGCTTATTTAACTTATATGCAGAGTACATCATGAGAAACGCTGGGCTGGAAGGAGCACAAGCTGGAATCAAGATTGCTGGGAGAAATATCAATAACCTCAGATATGCATATGATACCGCCCTTATGGCAGCAAGTGAAGAAGAACTAAAGAGCCTCTTGATGAAAGTGAAAGAAGAGAGTGAAAAAGTTGGCTTAAAACTCAACATTTGGAAAAGTAAGATCATGGCATCTGGTCCCATCACTTCATGGCAAAACGATGGGGAAACATTGGAAACAGTGGAAACAGTGGCTGACTTTACTTTTCTGGGTTCCAAAATCACTGCAGGTAGTGATTGCCGCCATGAAGTTAAAAGACGCTTGCTCCTTGGAAGAAAAGCTATGACCTACCTGTCTAGACGGCATATTAAAAAGCAGAGACATTACTTTGCCAACAAAGGTCCATCTAGTCAAAGCTATAGTTTTTCCAGTAGTCATGTATGGATGTGAAAGTTGGACTATAAAGAAAGCTTTATAAAGAGCACTGAAGAATTGATACTTTTGAACTGTGCTGTTGAAGAGGACTCTTGAGAGTCCCTTGGACTGCAAGGAGATCAAACCAGTCAATCCCAAAGAAATCAGTCCTGAGTATTCATTGGAAGGACTGATGCTGAAGCTGAAACTCTAATACTTTGGCCACCTGATGCAAAGAACTGATTCATTGGAAAAGACTCTGATGCTGGGAAAGATTGAAGGCAGGCAGAGAAGGGGAAAACAGAGGATGAGGTGATTGGATAGCATCACTGACTCAATGGACTTGAGTTTGAGAAATGTCCGGGAGTTGGTTATGGACAGGGAGGCCTGGCGTGCTGCAATCCATGGAGTCACAAAGAGTCAGACATGACTGAGTGACTGAACGGAACTTAACTTATTTCAGTGCATCGTCTCTCCAATATATTTGACTACAGGAACTTTTTCCATTAACGTACTTCCTTAGAACAATCGGGCTGCACTTATTTCAATGACCTTCTGAGGAGATCATCAAAGCAGTCAGGTCCCAGTTATCCTCGCAGTTATCCTGCCCCGACTGGTTTGGGAGGCTGCTCTGGCGTCTCTGGCCTCCTGGCTTCAGTCTCCTCACCGTTGAGGTCTGGTGGATACTGCCCTGTGCTGGGACGGTGTGCCCCATCACATCGATGTCTGCACTGAGATGCCATGTGCAGGAGAGCTTAGCTAGGGACCAGCACACCGAGCTTGTCCATGCATGGCTCTCCCATCTGTTCCACAATCATTTTGGGGCACTTATTCTATGCCTGGCATGATGCTGAGCTACTGGAAGATGCAGTGATGAGTCCAAGCTGGGTCCTGCTCTCAAGGTGATTTGGGTTCATGAATGATGGTCATGTAAGGGGAGCTAAAGTGAGAATTCCTATAGGAATAATGCAGCTTTCAACACTGCACACTAAAGAATCTGCCTGCCAACACAGGAGACACAGGAGACGAGGGTTTGATCCCTGGGTTGAGAAGATCCTCTGGCAAGGAAATGGCAGCCCACTCCAATATTCTTGCCAGGATAATCCCATGGACAGAGAAGCCTGGTGGACTCTACAGAGGTCACAAAGAATTGGACATGACTGAGCACGCATGCATGCCCGCACGTACACACACACACACACACACACACACACACGAAGCCAGAGAGGGTTTGCATTTCAGAACTTGCTTCAAATTATAGCCACAGCCACTGTGCTTGACCTTGGACACAATTTTTCACACTTCTCTCATGGTTTCCAAGAAATCCAGAAAGAAAAAAAAAATTTTTTTGTTGTTTGATAAGTAGTTATACTGCCTGGCAAGCCGGGAGCTAACCTAAGGTAAAGAAACCCTAAAGAATGGAATAGAATCAGGCTCCTGGTCCCCTCACCCTGTAAATATTTCTCCCCTCCCATTTGCTTCCTGTGGAACCTCAGGACTTACTGGGCCTGTGGGGGAGGGGAGAGAGGGAAGGAGAGATGGGGAGAGGGGGCAGGTGAGGACCACTCAGGCTGGTGGTGACAGACCTTTCCTACTGGAGAGCTCACCCTTGGGACTATGTGGTGGAAACTGTTCTGGAAACTTCTGGAGGCTCCTACTCCTCCCTAGATAGGGGTAGCCTTGAGGAGTTGCTCTGCTGGCCAGATGTCCCTCTTCCTTATCCACCTTCTTGTAGAATCAGCCAGTGTGAATGGTGAGTGTCCGTCCTGCCTTGCCTATATGCTAGGTCTCCTGCCTTAGAGCATGGATCATTTTGCAGGACTCTTTTATTTTTTTTCCCTGATGTGTGTTTTAACTCTCAATCTTCTGTTTCTTGAGGATTAAACCCAAGGAGTACAGCCCAGGAAAATCTCTGAAAAAGATTTCTCTCTATATAAATCATATAATATCGGAACCATAGATCCTACGAAGCCAGGAATATGATAAGAGAGAGTTGTGTCAAAAAGCAGAGCCCCTGGAAAATGGTGACCACCCCCCCCCCAACCACCGCTCACATTCTTCCACACTCATTGAGCCTCAGTTTCTTCATCCATGAAGTGGAAATATGGGTACTGAGTTCTCAGAGTTTCCATGAGGATTAGTTGAAGACCCACATGGTCCCTGGTAATTAATGTTGCTCCCTAAGTGGTGGCGGTCGTCAGCATCATGGTCATTGTTATGAAGGGAGGAGGTATCCATAAAGACTGCATGCAGAAAATGACATCAAGAAAAACAGGATGCAGACATGTGAACATTTTGAGAGAAGATGGAATTCGAGGTGGAGGACTAGCCTGGTGGAAACACGAAGTCCCGAAAGCTCAAACCAAGCCCTCTTACAGAAGATGCCTTCCTGCCCAGACAGCTTCACCTGTTTGGACTTAACCCCAGCAGTTCAAGTCAAGGTCATCGAGTGACCCTCTGACTTGCATCCCGCCCACTGAGGTGGTTCTTGCGGGGCAGCCCCTCCTTAACACCCATTGATGCCCAGGAAGCAAGGCAAAGGGCATGTCTCAGTTCAGCTTAAACCTTGCTCAGCTCAAGCCCTGACTGGCTCGGTGACAATTAGAAAAACTTTAAAAACCTCATTAATTCTGAATCCATTAAATCAAATTCCTGACTCCATGGAGACTAGGCAGGAACTTCACCTTTTTACTCATTAAAGGATTGATTTTTTTTAAGTGTAAGAAATATAGCCAGAAAAGGCATGTCCTGTTTTCCAGAGCATGTGAATGCAAATGATGCCCGAGACGGGAAACACTTCAGGCTCCGGGGCTGGTCTAAGTTTTGTCAAGTCCATGTCGTGTGTCCGTTTTGCAACTGGGAGTCAGAGATTCTTAGCTGAGAAGTTATCTGCTAGAATTACTAGGTCTGTTCCATTTTCCATATTCTTTCCCCATTTATCGTGTCGTCTTCTGTGATAACAAGGCTGTGTACTAGATAGACATTTCTCGTTTAAAAATGCATGATTTGATTCTGCTTTTATAAACTGGAACAATGTCACTAAAGCTAAAACCGCCCTGACTGTCCCACCCACATTCGCCATTGCTAGCCCCAGCCTTTCTTTTATTTCTGATTTGCTCTCCTCAAAATTAGCCACTCTTGTAAATGTGGTTTTAATCTTTCCAGGTCTTTCCAACATAACTTTAAATGAGTTTGTTGTCACTTTTCAGTCCTTTAAAAATACTTTTTCCATATATGTCATCTACCCAAAGGAAAGCTGTGATGTGTGCTTGCTTGCTTAAATGGTGTCATACTATATTTAACATTCTGCATCTTGCTTTTTCCCTCAGAAATAGTTTTTGAGCTCTACCCATGTGGACACATATAGATTCAGTCTATTCCTTTTAACTGTAGGAGAACTTTCCAGCATATGGATATACCCTTTTTATTCTGAGACACCCTGATTGAAGGCTATTTAGGTTGTTTCCAATGCTTTGGTATTACAAACAGTGCCTCGGTGATCACCCTGTGCACACGCATCTGTGTGTGTGTGTTTGCACACCCAGAAAGCTCACATTTAAAGGCTAGCAAGTGGAATGCTCACTAGGGATTATTTTTATCGGTTTGAGAAGCGGTTTCATGAGGGGCCTTTGATCCTGGGTTCTGGGTTGGACCATCTGGTTTACAGAATTACTCATATTCAACCTTGGAGGGAATGTGAAGTGCCAAACCTTATCCTTAAAAGTTAAAATTTTGGGACTTCCCTGGTAATCCAATGGCTAAGAGTCTGTGCTCCCAATCCAGGGGGTCTGGGTTAGATCCCTGGTCAGGGACCTAGGTCCCACATCCTGCAAGACGAGTTTGCATGCTGCAACTGAAGATTCCACAGGCCTCAACTAAGACCCTGTGCAGCCAAGAGGAGAAGCTTGGATTCTGATGCCCGGAGAGGCAGAGGGACTCGATCGTGGTCAAGATACCCAGACCTCCTCCTTGCAGACCCTCAGTGAGCTTCCCTGCTTCCTGCATCCTTCCCATCTCCACTTGCTCTTGGCAACTTCAGGTGCGCCCTACACCTGACTCTGCCTTCAGGCTTTACAAAAAATATGAGAAGGAGGCAGTGATAGGAATTATGCTCAGTTAGGCTCCTGCTCAGTCCTGTCCAACTTTTTACGTCCCCATGGACTGTAGCCCACCAGGCTCCTCTGTCCATGGGATTATCCCAGGCAAGAGTACTGGAGTGGGTTGCCATGCCCTCCTCCAGGGGATCTTCCCGACCCAGGGATTGAACCCGTGTCTCCTGCGTCCCCTAAATTGCAGGCAGATTCTTTACCACTGAGCCACCGGGGAAGCCTGGTAGGAGTAGTACCCTCAAACACTTGCACAGCCTTCAGCAAATGGCAGGAAGTTGGTGGGAAAATACCGCATGTTGCCTGCCCCTCAGTGGGGAGATTCTGGGTGCATACTACCCGGTCTCTGAGAGACTCCAGCAAGACGGCGCTCCTGTTTTCCACTCGGTGACCCACTTATCATCACATCCTTGTTGGCCTTCCTCCCTCCCTCGTGTCATTTCTCAGCCCCTCACCTGCTTCTGAGATCACCTCCCAAATCAACTACCTGGTTGACTTAACCCACATCCTGGTCTCAAGGTTGTTCTTCAGGGAACTCAATTAAGGGCTCCATCTGTACGCCACCAGCGATGAATAATATATGCTTTGCTGCTCTTCAGTCACAGGCCAGTGACCCAGGTCTTCTGACTCTCAATGCAGTGCTCTTTCTGCCACATCATCTCTGTGCATTTTAATTCAATGACATTCTTTAAAAAAAAAAAAAAAAGCAATCAGTCTTCCCAGCAATCAGTGGAACTAAATGAAGTTTTATTGTAATAAGTTAATTCCATTGCTTTTTTTATAGTACAGACCTGACTGAAATATTAATCTTAACTGGATGCCAAGCAGCTGGCTCAGTGTGCTATTGGCATCTCCATTTTTCTGATATATATGTTTTTCCTCCCTCTGCTCTTAGTAAATGTTGATGTTCGGTTCACCCTGATCAGTATTTAGCTCTTCTGGTCAATTTTTCTTATTTATTGACCTGAGCAGAAAATCCATATAGTCTTCATTTGCCATCCCGTTTAATTCAGGAGAATTGGATTCTGCAGACACTTGCGCCCTAATTACTAGGGCCTTGATAGGGTACCACCTACTCTAGAGAGCCTTTCAGGGTCCAGCCTTAATTGACCTCCTCTCCTACCCCTTTGCCTCCCCGCTTCCACTCATAGTCCTTTAAAAATAGAGACAGTCAAGACTCTCAGACATAGAAAACGAACTTACAGATACCAGGAAGAAAGGATGCAGGGGAAGGATAATAAGGGAGTTTGGGATTGACATGTACACACTGCAATATTTAAAGTGAATAACCAATAAGGTCTTACTGTATAGAACAGGGAACTCTGCTCAATGTTATATGGCAGCCTGGATGGGAGGGGAATCTGGGGGAGAATGGATACCAATATGTGTATGGCTGAGTCTCTTTGCGGTCCACCTGTAAAGTATCACATTGTTAATTGTCTGTGGATGGATGCACGGCATGCATGCTCAGTCATGTCTGACTCTTCAGGGCCGCATGGATGGTACCCACCAGGCTCCCCTGTCTATCGAATTTTCCAGACAAGAATACTGGAGTGGGTTGCCATTTCCTACCCCAGGGGATCTTTTCCAACCAGGGATCGAACCTGTGTCTCATGCATCTCCTGCATTGGCAGGCAGATTTCTTTTCTTTTCTTTTTTTTTTTTACCACTGGTGCCACCTGGGAAGCTCTTCAATATAAAATAAAACATTTTAAAAAAAGAGAGAGATGATCAAGAGTGGATTTGCATGCTTACTAAGTACAAATGGACATGTTAAGTTTGCTTTCAAAATGGGCTGGATCTCCGAGATCTCTGTTCAGATAGCCCCTCTAGAAAGTCTGCTTTCCTAAATGCGCAGGGAGGCAAAATGCCTTTGCCATAAATAAATAACATGAGCAAGAACACTTCTGAAAAGCCAGTTGCTTTCACATTCTAGCAACTGCTGTGGAGCCTCGGGTCCAAAATTGCTGGAGGAGCTTTCCTTTCAAAGAGACTTTGATTCTAATCCCAGGTCCTCCCTGAGTAACTGAAACTTTGGGCAAATTACCTGCCCTCTGGGAACTTCGCTTTGCTCACCTTTAAACAGAATACCCAGAATTGTTGTCAGAAAATTGTTACAGAAATTACCTCTGACACTCACAGCAGGGTACTGAGCTCCTACTGTTATGTAATTGCTTTTAATTGAAATGGAGTCATTGTATTTTTAACAAGAACTTAGTATTTTGGAGGGTGTCACCTTCATATATCAGTGATCATTCACCACATGTTCCTACTTAACCATTTCCTTCTAAAAACCAAGAGGAAAACCCGGGTTAACCCCAGGTCTCGAACAGAAAGAAAACCCACTGATTACTCCCTGAAACTGGCAGGTAGATGTCTGTCTTGGCATTGGATCCCCTTTAGCCTGTGTCTTTGTGGATCTGCATGGAAGAGGCTCTAAGTTAGAATCTGATTGAAGTAAGAAAGTAGGGGTGGATGGTTGTTGCTGCCCTGGAGTGAAGAATGTGAATTTCTAGAAAACAGTGAGTGATTGCAATATTGCAACATTTATACTGGGGGAAAAAAAAAGTGGCTGTTTATCTGAAATTCAAATGCAGCTGATGTCCTGAATTGTCGTTTGCTAAATCTGGCACCCCCAATATTAGGTGGTCATCCAGCGACATTGAACTGGTGACATTTGAGCCAAGAGGCTGCCTAGGGAAAGCGCATTTGTGCTTGGGTCAGATTGCACAATAGCAATCGTAGCGCTCTCTAGGCAGCAGGATGAATAGGTTTGTTTTCCTTTTTACTTTCCAGTGTTGTCTAAACACCTCATAACAACAATGTATGACTTTTCTAATTAAAAAAAAAAAAAAAAGATTTGATGAAGAGGCAGCGAACTAGATAGGATGTAGCCTGTTCTGACCAGGATTGACTTTTACCTTCATCTGTCTTCTTTCCTTTGCCTCTTGCAAACCAGGCTCCCAACCACCCTACCCAGTTTAACCAGTTCTCTCCCCTTTGCCAACCCTCTGACCACAAGTGTATGTCTGCTCATTTTGTGTCCAACTCTTTGTGACCCCATGGACTGGAGCCCGCCAGGCTCCTCTGTCCATGAAATTCTCTAGGCAAGAATACTAGAGTGGGTTGCCATTTTCCGCTCCAGGGGATCTTCCCAACCCAGGGATCTAACCTGCGTCTCTTGCGCCTCCAGCATTGGCAGGAGTTGATAACTCAGCCGGTAAAGAATCCACCTGCAATGTGGGAGACCCCGGTTCGATCCCTGGGTTGGGAAGATCCCCTGGAGAAGGGCATGGCAACCCACTCCAGTATTCTTGCCTGGAGAGTCCCCATGGACAGAGGAGCCTGGTGGGCTACAGTCCACGGGGTCGCAGAGTAGGACAGGACTGAGCAACTAAACACACACACCCCACCACCTGGGAAGCCCATAAATGCTTCTAAGAGCAGTACTTACTCCACAAATCTGCCCACAGAGGAGGGTGTCACGTGGGTATGACTTTCTCGCACATGAAGCGGATTTTCTCAACTACTTTATTTTAAACAACAGCTGCTTGGGGGAAGATCCATTAGACCAGATCAGAAATTACAGGTGAAGAGTTGGAATAAAGTAGCTTTATTCAAAAAGAATCTGTGGGAAAAGGCGAGGGCGGGATGATTTGAGAGAATAGCATTGAAACATGTATGTTACCATATGTGAAACAGATCACCAGTCCAGGTTCGATGCATGAGACAGGGCGCTCGGGGCTAGTGCCCTGGGACGATCCTGAGGGATGGGATGGGGAGGGAGGTGGGAGGCGGGTTCAGGATGGGGACATGTGTACACCCATGGCTGACTCATGTCAATGTATGGCAAAAACCACTAGAGTATTGTAAAGTATTAGCCTGTAATTAAAATAAATATATTAATTTTTAAAAATTAATGATATAACTCATCCCCACATACTAGGATTGAATGCTTTCATTTTAAAATAAAAAAAAAATTAAAAAGAATGGGAAAGAACAGTAATTCTAAGTGTGTTTGTCATAATGGGTAATCTGAGAATTTAAACAGGTATGGGTACTGCTAAAGTAATACATGAAATACTATAAGTAGATATATGACTGGTTCATCTCTGAGCAAAGTTTATATATTCAGGCAGATCAAATTAAATTAAATTAAAATCTTCTCAGGAAGGTGGGGGCGATTTTTCCTATATTCAGGAATGTAAGTGGGGTGGGGGGTGGAGGCTTGCTAGATGCTGAACACACAGACTTTTTCATCTTAGCTGTTACAGTAAATAACAGCTAAGGGGCCTCCCTGGTGATCCAGTGGTTAAGACTCGGTGCTTCTATTGCAAGGGCATGGGTTCGATCCCTGGCCAGGGAATGACGATCCCACAGGTCACGCGTTGAAATAAATAATAAATAAATAAATAGCAGCTAACATGTATTGAATACTTAGTGTGGCCAGTTCTAAATGCTTTGTCTGTGTTGATGTGTTTTAGGCTCAGAGCAACCCTATAATCAGGGTGGTATTATTTCCTGTGTTTCACAGTTAAGGTCTTAGGAAGTCTGGCCCCAGAGCCTTTATGTGAGAGAGAAAAAGAAAGAAAGGAAGAAAAAGAGAAAGAGAAAGTGAGAAAGATAACTATGGGAAATATCAAGCATGTAGGGAAGTAGAAATACTGGTGTGATGGATCCCCATATGTCCACCCCTCAGCTGGAATAACCTCACCTCACAGCTCAGGGCCCAGCCGTCAATCACGTGGCATCACCTGGCTCATCTCAACCTGCATTCAGGTTCTAGATCCTCCGCTTTCTTGCCCTGGGGCAGTGTGCCTGTCCCCAGGCTTCACTGTGCCTCGGTTTCCTCATCTGTAAAATGGGCATAAGGAACACAGTGGCGGCCTCAAGGGATTTAGAATAAGATAGCCCATGTTTAGTGCCCTGCTCCCTGTTTGACACGTGGGAGACAGAGCATTATGGGATCAACGTTCATCTTCTTGACTGTCGGAAGCTGCCCAGGGACCATGGCGACTGAATACCACTGGCCACTGACAGTAGGTATTCAGTGAATGTCTGTGAGTAAGTGAAAGCGAACCGTCTTTTGTCTCAGCCCGAAAGCTCCAGGGGCTCAGCAGAGAAATTTCCCTGCCGGAGTTAATAGTTAAAACTACTCAAAACCTTTTCAAAACATAAACCGTCTTTAAAGAGAAATTAGATGCTAATGCAAATGTCAAGGTACCTCCTGGCTCCTGGTAACAAAACAAACTGAACAGTGAACACATAAGATGCCTCAGCACCAGGCCTTTGGATTCTCAGGACTTTGCTTTGATGGGCTGCAGCCTGCGGAATTGTTTCTAGAGAGACCGGGTTGCTTTGTGAATGTGAAGGCTGGCAGACAGCAGAGTTCTTCCTAGGCTAACCTCGAGGCTGCTGGCACCAAATGGAATTTTCGACCATGCACAGGAGGCAAATCACTAGCAAGATGAATGAAAAATGGTCTTTCTGGGAGCAGCTGCCTCCGGCAGAACTGGGCTCATTTCATACTTCTGCCATCTACCAGCCTGGAAAAGGCCACTTCCTTTCCAGGAGACACAGTCTACTTGTCTGTAAAATAGAGATAGCGATCCTGGGACTCCTTATGAGACTTAAGGAGGTAAGATTACAAGTTTGTTTCTCTTCCGAGCATTCAACACGCTCACTCCTGTTAACTCTTGTCTTCTTTAGTGGCAGGATCATTCACAACACGTCACATGTTTCAGGCAAGAAAACAAGCTCAGAGAGGTTAAGTGCCCTCCTCAGGGTCACGCAGCTTTTCCAGGGGACTTAATTTCAAGGTCTGCATGCCAACAAACCATTGTATAACTAAATGCTTGGGTATCATTTATTTAAAGGTGTGGGGTGGGCAGGAAAGCGTTGAATGAAATCTTCTTCAGTCCTGTGTATGGAATAGAGGTGCCTAAGCCAGGAGAATTGAGCTCTCTTGATTATATAATACAGAAACGGAAAGATTTCCTTTAACTACCATGTTGAGCTATTGCTAGCAATTTGAAATGTTTATGTGAGTCGCAGGCAGCCAATCATCTGGGTGGCAGGTGCAGTTAGAAACATGGAATAAGAAGGGAGTTTATTTATAAAGGGCCTGATGAATCCCTAAAATGAACTTGTCAGTCAGCCCAAGAAATGTAACTGTGAAGGAACAGGAAATTAATGATCATCCCCCTCGGCACAGACAGGCTCTCTGATACCAGGGCTATGATTTGCTGGCTGTCAGCAATTTCTCTCTCTCTCTAGCCTGGTTGGTAGTTATTTCTGTCAATAGAAACTCAGTTCAATACCTCAGAAATGTTGATCAATAAGCTCAGCACTCGCTGGTTGCAGTGAGATTTAGCATTGCCTGGAACAGAGGGAATGACTTGGATTCCTTTCTCTTTCTCCCACTTCCTTCTTCTCTCGCTCCTTCCCTGCCTCCCTCCCTCTCTTCCTTTCTCTCTTCTGCAAATGTCTATTACACCAGGCACATCAGGCCCCACGTTCGTCTCTGAGCCCATACAAGTAAATGAGAAGAATGAGTGTCATGACCAGACCTCCTATTTTTGTGCCTTGGGAGAGGTGGATCTGCGACCCAGGAGGGTGGACAGCAATTCAGCCCAAGTGGCACAGCCGGGGGGAGAGCTTCTGGGCTCGGGAAGGTGAAGAGTGAGCTGCGCCCTGGGGTGGGAGCAGGGGAGCCCGCCCATCCAATGAGAGGAGGGTTATAGGCACACACACAGAGCTACAGTGGTGGGATGAGGCACACCCCGGCTCCCTCTTGTTTATTGCTGCCTTCTCGTTTTTTCTTTATTTTTCCTTTTGCTGCTCCCTTCTGAAGACTCTGCAACTGGTGAATTTTAACACTGTCACTCTGGGGGCAAGAAAGATGACAATATGAATGCTGTGTTATCCATATACCATACTATGGTGTAATGTATTATATATTAGTTCATATCAGGTGATAATTTATTAAATATCTACACTGTGCCAGTGAAATCATCAGAAGGTCCCTGAGGACAAGGAATGGTGGCTGTCTCTACCTATGCTGTTATATCTAGCAGCCTACACATAATAGGAGTGTAATGAATATGTTGATTTTTGAATGTGTCGCATCCTTTGCAGATGCCACAGCACAGTCAAAAAATTAATAAATTAAAAGAAGAAAATACATAACTCTGACCACTCTATGTAGTTATGGTTGGTTTTTTCTTCTTCTTTTAATTAGTTTATTTATTTGTGACTATGCTGCGTGTCCTGTGGGCTCTTAGTTGCCTGACCTGGGATCGAACCCACACCCCTGCATTAGAAACAGGGAGTCTTTACCAATGGACCACCAAGGAAATCCCCCCTCTATTTATTTATTTATTTAAAAAAGTTTTTTTGGCCACACCATATGGCAGCTTTTAAGTTGTAAATCTGATCACGTGCTCCTCTTTAAAACCCTGCAGCACCTTTGCTGCATGTCCATAATTCAACCCCAAACCCTTGTCACCTCCACCACCCACTGGCCCTGCTGCTGCTTTTTTTTTTCTAATTTATTTTTTAATTGGAGGAAAATTGCTTTACACTGTTGTGTTGGTTTCTGCTGCATAGCGGCTGGAATCAGCCATGGTTGTACATGTATCTCCTCCCTCTTCAGCCTCCCTCCTCACCCCATCCCACTCCCCCAGGTCATCACAGACTATGAGGCTGGACTTCTGTGTTATATATTAATAGCAGCTTCCCACCGGCTGTCTATTTTACAGAAGATAATGTATAAATGGCAGAGCTACTTTCTCCATCCATCCCACCCTCCCCTTACCCCGTCTGTGTCCACCAGTCCATTCTCTACATCTGTGTCTCTGTTCTTTCCCTGAAAATAGGTTCATGAGCACCATTTTTCTAGGTTCATATATATATGAGTTAATATACAGTCTTTTTCTTCCTCTTCTGACTTACTTCACTTGGTATAACGGGCTCTAGGTTCATCTGCTTCACGACCACTGACTCAGACAGGTTCTTTTATGGCTGAATAATGTTCCATTGCCTATATGCACCACATTTTCTTTATCCATTCATCTACTGATGGACATCTAGGTTGCTTCTACATCTTGGCTATCTTGCAGGGCCAGCTCCATGGCTGCCTCTGTACCTTTGTTCCTGCTGTTTCCTCCCCTTGTGACTTGCTTTCCCCAAACCTGCTCTCTCCAGCACTTTTTATTTCTACTTCTGTTCAAAGGTCATCTCCTCAAGCCTTAGAGGTCCTTTCTCTCCCCCTAGGAATCTTTATCTCAGCCCCTGCCTTCTTTTCCTTCCTTCGCTTACCACTCTGACTTTATCCTGTGCATTTATGTTTATGCCAGTCTCGCCTGAAACATGGCTGGCTCCCGATAATCCTCTGTTGAATTCATCATGTAAATTTATTTTTATGTGTTTCCAAATTTAATTTTTTCAGCAATCTTATGAAATAGGCATCACTGTCCCCACAGTCAGAGAAAGAATTTAGAATGTAATTGGCAATAACACCAACAGCAGTAGTTTCTTGAGAACTTGCTCTAACCCACATGCTCTACATCACTCTGCATTCGTTACTCCATTGATTATCTCCATGACTCCACAAGCCTTTTCTAGCATCTTAGTAAACCATCACACCCCAACACTCCTTAGCCCCTTCTGTTACAGTAACTGTCTAACACTTCAGCCATTTAACTCTTTAATCCTTTTTTAATTGTTTGCAGTTTTCTCCCTAGTAGAATATAAATACCATGAGAGAAGGATCTCTTTTTTGTATACACCACAGCCTTTGCTACACGTAGACCAATGCCAATATAATAGATCCTCACTATATATTTTTTCATATTTCTAAAAGAGCAAAGTCTTCCCTCTCCCAAAAACAAAAACACAGTTTGCAGAAGTCAGTTCCTCCACCTGTCTGTACACTGTCTGCACTTGATTGCTTCACGGTCCATGGGACTCGCGGGTAAGCACGGTCTCCACCTGCTTCCTCCCCCACACTTTCTTTCTTTTTCTCCGCTCAGCCCAGCAGGCCAAATAGTGGCCCTGTCTAGAATAAAACAGGCAGTGGAGGCCCGTGGGCGGTAATTGCATCTTCCCCTGTGCTGTACATCTCTCTGACAGCACGTCTGTGGTTCCTTGCTGCCTGCGGTTGTATGTCCACCCAGATCCTGAAGAAGCAGAGACAAGAGGAAAAACCCAGGAAGGAGACGCCCACAGCTCCCCCATTATCCCTGGAGTACCACCCAGAGCCTTCCCATTCTTTGGACAGAAAGAACCCATTTTCCTGTGTATGTCTAAACTGCCAGTACATGATAGTTAGTAGACATTCAACAGATATTTGCTTATATTTGTTTATATGTGATGTTTTCTTGATTTGGGGGAAACTAATGTTATAAAGCTTTCCCATACACTAACTGTAAACTAGAAATTATAGTTTTACATTTTCCCCTTTTATCTTATTGAACGAGTGGATCATACTGTCACTGTTGGCTATTTTGATCATTCTCACTTTTCACCCCATTATTGATGATACTATGATGAACACTTCTGAACATCTTCCTTTACCTGGTGGTTCTCTTTTCTTTACAATGTGCTACCATAATCGCCAGGTCAAACTGTATGAACACCTCAGAAGTTTTCATAGATTTTGCCAAATTGCACGCCATAGGTGTTGGCGATTTATACCAACACAAGTAGAGTAGGGAGAGAATCATTTCACTTTGCCCTTCCAGCACCGAGAATTATCATTTGACAGAATTATCTGCCAGTTTGACTGGTGGGAACCACTGCCTTCTTGTTGGGCAAATGTAAGTTAAGACGCAGGTGAGCTTCAGGAGAGTTGTTGCTCTTCAATCTCTAAGGCGTATCGACTCTTTGTGACCCCATGGGCTGTAGCACGCCGGGCTCCTCTGCCCTGCACTAACTCCTGGAGTTTGCTCAAGCTCATGTCCATGTCAGATTCATTCGGGAGATTAGTTGGCATTTAAAGTTTTCATTTCTTCAACTCCATTTTCTTTGAAACCAATTGCATTTTTTTCTTGTGACTCATGGTGCAGGTTCAATTGTAATGACTTATTTTCAGGCCATAGTTTTCTCTTCCTCTTCTTTTCTCCGCCTCTTCCTTTCTCCAGTTCTCACTTATCTATTTTTTTAAATAAAATATCTATTTATTTTTTGAAAAAGTATATACATGGACACAATTCAAAAATTCCAAAGATTCAAAAAGGTGTATCTCTTCATCTACACACACTCCTCTCATCCCAAACTGACTTCCCCTTCTGGCTTCTCCTCCCCTTCCGACTTCCCATAGACCTTTTTGCCCTGTCTTCTCGGTTCTTCAAGATTGCTGTGTTTTTGGAGGGCAGCAGAATATGACTTAGGGGCTTCCCAGGTGGCTCAGTGGTAAACAATCCACCTCCCAATGCAGGAGACACAGATTCAACCCCTGGATTGAGATGATCCCCTGGAGAAGGAAATGGCAGCCCACTCTAGTGTTCTTGCCTGGAAAATCCCATGGACAGAAGAGTCTGGCGGGCTACAGTTCATGGGTCGCAGAAGAGTTGGACACGACTTAGCAACTAACAATAATGACAAACCGTGACTGAGTCTTATCAGTATTTCTGACTCTTCACATCACAGGAGAGGGTGTAGCTGGTGCTCAGCAAGTATCTTTGTAACGGATGGGTAGATGAAATGATGGATGTATGGATGGGTGGATGGATGGATGGGTGGGTGGATGAACAGATAGATGGATGCTTATTTTGTTGATCCTAAAGAAATTAGAAATCGTTGTTTCGGGCTTTGCATAGCTAACAGTCTTGTAATTATGGATGATCAGCAGGCAATTACCTAGTGATTTCCACCACATAAAAACCCCATTCATTACACTGTGCCACAGATAACCTTGATCCTTCAAAGTGGCAATAGTTCTTTTCAGTAACTGAATTAACTAGTGTTTAATTACCATAACTCACTATCCACTACTATATTTTTTGATAAGTAGCTGATAGACTGGACACAGGCTTTTCTTGCCTGGAATTTACATTTTATAAAGTCATTGTTTGTAGGCTGGTGGAAGTGCTTTGCGTTCTGCAGAAGCTGAAGTCTCTTGAAAAATGGGATTTTCTTCTAACCTTCTAACCAGCATGCCAGGGACAGCAGGCCCCCTGGTGCTAAGAAAGATGGTAAGAGGGACTTCACAACAGCTGGACTCACGTTGGTGCTGGGAAGCATGCGGTGCTATAGGTGATTTATCTCATTTCGTTTTCATCTCTGTCCTGAGAGGGAGGTGCTATCATCTCCATCTGATCAATAAGGAAGCCAAGCTCAGGGCGACCAATTGATTCTCCTGAGGTCACACAGCAAAGCTTCCAGCCAGAGCTGGGGCTCCAGCTTACAGTTCTCTCACTGGCATCGGGAATTCTTTCTGATGACTCAAATTGTTCTCTTTTCACATTTCTTTTGTTCCTTTGTTCTAACAATGCTCAGAATGTTATCTCCTCCCAGCAGCTATGTTATAGGATAGATTTTCCCTACATTACAGGATAGAATTGCATTCTCCAGGCTTCCTTTCCCTTCATGGGCATATCGTCTCCTCCCCTGCCCGCACACGTTACCCTGGATACAAACTCTTCCTCCTCCAGCCACACTCAGGGCTCAGCTCAAAACCTCTCTCCTCCAGGAAGCCCTCCCTGAACACTGCAAGCCATGGATACTGCCCAGAAATTGAGGGATCTGATTTTAAGCAGGGCATTCTGTCTCACAGGGGCTGAGTTCATCTGTTAAATGAAAACCGCAAAGCGAGGACCACTGTGATGGTCCAGCAAGATGATGTGTGACACATCACTGTGAATGATACAGCGCTGCCTGCAGGCAAGGAACCGTTAGAACAATGAACCCTGTGCTCGCTGATGCTAGCTTGGCAGTTCTGCCATCAGTTCCTCTCCCGGTGTGTTGGTAGGGCCTCTCCACAGAAATGAGAGGTCTTTGAAGACGAGGGCCGTCTCTCCCAGCTCCACCAGCCAGGTGGTCCACAGTGGGGCTCAGCCGTGTGGCCTGGCTGAGGGCTGAGGGCAGGGCAGGGGCGGGCCTGCCGAGCTGTGGGCGGGAGACCTGTGCCTCCTGGACATCTCCTGGGAAACCTCCCCGCCCTGGTTCTTAGGTGGCAGGAGCCCCTCCGCCAGCCTAGAGAATCGGGAGACATCCCCCCTGCTCTGCTGCAACACAGGGCACCTGGGTGTCTCCAGCCCTCTTCCTCAGGGGCCTCGAGTGACTTCTGAAGGAGCATTAAGTCCAGCCCTCTCTTCACAGATGGGGAAACTGAGGCCCAAAGAGTGGAAGGAGCTTTCCCATAATCAGAGTCAGGAAGCAACAGAACCAACTGGGAATCTAAGTCTCCAAATTCTTAGTGTATGTGTATGTGTGTGTGTGTGTTTTATTACTATTATTTTTGCTTTTTTTTATAATTTGGAAATATTATTTTTATGCAATTTTGAAGGGTTACTTTCCATTTACCGTTATTACAAAATGTTGGCTATATTCCCCATGTTGTATAGCACACCCTTGGGCCCATCTGACCACCAGTTATCTATACCCCCACTCCCCCACGCCTGTATTACCTCCACTGCTGCTAGTAACCACTGTTTGTTCTCTGTATCTGAGGGTTTGTCTGCTGCATGATTGCCACTTATAATATGTGGATTCTAAAAGGCACAGGGAGCTGCTGGTGCTGCTAAGTCACATCAGTCGTGTCCGACTCTGTGTGACCCCATAGATGGCAGCCCACCAGGCTCCCCCGTCCCTGGGATGCTCCAGGCAAGAACACTGGAGGGTTGCCATTTCCTCCTCCAGTGCGTGAAAGTGAAAAGTGACAGTGAAGTTCAGTGCTTTTCCACCTCTTGGCCATTGTAGTCAGGAAGGTGTAAGGGACTTGCTACGATCGTCTAGTTCTCAGGGTGCCCCTGTGATCTCATCTTTCCCAAAGGACTGAGCCCACTCGCTTACTGGGACTTTAATGAGTTCCTCACTGTCATCGTGCCTGCCACATGGAACCAGCAGATCCAGAGGCCCAGAGGGCACAGAGCTGTGACCATCTATGGTCAGGAGGTGATCGAGGCATGAGGGCTCTTCCTGGAAACCACCCAAGAGGACAGCTGTGCCGAGGAATGTAAGGGCTGGAGGCTGCTCTCGCGAATGTGAGGTCTGGGGACACCATGACCTTTTCAGTGGCTCGGGATTACAAGGAATCTTTCTGTTTTAGTGATTAACACCTGTATCGAGGTATGATTGACGTGCAAAAAAAACAAACAAACAAACACAAACAAAAACACTTCTTTAATGTATACAATTTGATGAGTTTGCACATATGTATATACTCAAGAAACCATCACTCCGTTAAAGATAACAAATATATCTATCACTTCCAAAAATTTCCTCCTGACCCTTTAGTTGGTTTGTTGGTTGACCAGTTTGTGGTAAGCATACTTTAACCAGAGGTCTGCCATCTTTTTTAAAATGTTTATTTACTTGGCTGCACTGGGTCTTCGTTGTGGCAGGATCTTTAATCTTCGTTGCAGTTTGTGGGATCTAGTTCCCTGACCAGGGATTAAACCCGGGTCCCCTGCATTGGAAGTACAGAACCTTAGCCACTGGACCACCAGGGAAGTCCCAGAGATCTGCCTCATTAAGAAAGGCTTTAATTGCACGGTTACTTCTTGTTAATGACAGGTACTGTGTAGTGCAGTGGATCTCTAGAACTTAGTCATGTGGCATAACTGAAAATTTATACCCATGGAACAACAGTACGTGCCGTGGGGTCTTAGTGGGCAGAGGGTTTCACACTGGTCTTCATTTCTGTGTTCTCATTTCCTCCCCAAACTGTGTTACTTTAATCCCACAAGAGGAGCCATCAAGAAGATGGGGCCTTCAGCTCTCTTGAAAGCTCAGATTCATTTAAGGACCAGTTTACCAGGAAATTGGCTCAGTGACATTCATTCTCTCATTAATTCCTCAGTGAGTTTGCTCATGTTTGTTTATACATCTGTCCATTTATTTAAATATTCAGTAGGGATGTGTCAGTTCAGTTCAGTCGCTCAGTCATGTCTGACTCTTTGCAACCCCATGGACTGCAGCACGCCAGGCTTCCCTGTCCATCACCCACTCCCTGAGCTTACTCAAACTCATGTCTGTCGAGTCGGTGATGTCATCCCACCATCTCATCCTCTGTCATCCCCCTCTCCTCCTGCCTTCAATCTTTCCCAGCATCAGGGTCTTTTCAAATGAGTCAGTTCTTCACATCAGGTGGCCAAATTACTGGAGTTTCAGCTTCACCATCAGTCCTTCCAATGAATATTCAGGACTGATTCAGTATGTGTCACATTCTATTAAATGTCATTGTATTAGGAATGGAGCTACAGAGATCTCTGCCTTTAGAAACTCACAGTCTAGTGGGAAAAATAAAACTTGGCTCTTCTCCTCCCTTCCCCTCTCTCCTCAAGCTCTCCTTTCCTTCCTCCTTCCTTTTCTGCTCAAACATCCACCATATCCTTCTCAAAGCAAGTCCTGGGCTTTCCACTGTGTCTCTCTCAGAGAAGATGGGCCATAGACACTTAGCTCATAGAATGAGTTGAAGTTGAATCTCTGTATCCCTGTTAGCCTCAGTTTCTTAAAACTCTGTACAATGGATTTGCACAGCCTTCTCTTGCAGAGTTGCTATGAATACTTCGTGAGATAGGCTCCCCTGGTAAAGAATCTACCTGCAATGCAGGAGACCCAGGTTTGATCTCTGGGTTAGGAAGATTCCCTGGAGAAGGGCATGGCAACCCATTCCAGTATTCTTGCCTGGAGGAGTCCATGGACAGAGGAACCTGGTAGGTTACAGACTGTGGAATCACAAAGAGTTAGACATGACTGAGCAATTAACACATACGTGCCTGAGATAATGCGGGTAGAGGATTCACTGTTTTGGTTATTACTCTATGATTAGTGAAAATGACACATACTCAGTATTTAAGGAGGCCATGGAGAAGAATGTGCTTAATTTGGCTTGAGAGAACGAATCTTCAAAGACAATTGTCCGCAGAGTGTCTAACCTGCCCTGGATAAGGAGAAGCTCTTGAGGTTGGGAAAGAAAGTTGCTGCCTGCCACTATTCCTCCAAACACTTTCCAGAAGCTTCTTCCCATATCAAAGCAATAATTGGTGAGTCTTCGTCTCTAAGACCCACCACAGGCCTTGGCTGGGTCCTTGGAAGCGAGGCAGGGGCTCCTTCACTCCCACCCCTGAGCTGAGGCTCGGCCAGCAGCCGGAAGCAGAGGCCCCAGCATGGTGGGCATGGGGCAGGCAGGAGAGAAGCGCCCAGGGCCCAGCTCAGCCCGGCTGCTTGTTGGCAGCTGTCTGCAGAGCCGGCCAGAGTCACTGTTGTCGCCCCGTGCTCCCTCTGTTCAGCATCACCCAGGGAGCCCTGCAGACTGGTGGCTGAACTGCCAGGATCAGAGGAGGAGGAGACGGAATGTACAAGGCAAGGAAAAGGGGTGAGGATTGGGGAAACAACACCCCCAATCGCCAAAGTCCTGTTCCTGACGCATTTTGTTCCCTGATTCTGACTTGGGTGGAGTTTCAGGGAGCACGGTGTTCAACGCGTGGCGTTGGTGCCACACGGGGGGGAGAATATGGACTTTGGTGCACAGTTGGATTCCTAGTTGTCTCATCTTTCGAATGGGCTAGTAAGACCTGCCTTATGGGATTAAATCTGAGATGGTCTATAATATACACATGGGCTTCCCTGGAGGCTCAGTAGAAAAGAATCTGCCTGCAATGCAGGAGATCCAAGTTCCATCCCTGGGTGGGGAAGCTACCTTGGAGAAGGAAATAGCAACCCACTCCAGTATTCTTGCCTGGGAAATCCCATGGACAGAGGAGCCTGGCAGGGTCTAGTCCAGTTCAGTTCAGTCGCTCAATCGTGTCCAACTCTTTGCATTAGGGTCTTTTCAAATGAGTCAGTTCTTTTTTTTTTTCCCCCAAGCATCAAGTGTTTATTTTGTGATTCAAGTTCTTCGTTTTGTTTTCCAATGTGACACCCAATTATCTGCATGTATCATGTTTCACCTAAACATACATCTTCTTCAGGTGAACTTGAACCTGTATAAGCTTCCCATTCTGAAACTCATGATAATGGCATCCTTGCTCTGCACCCCGATTTTGGTATTTTCCACATCACCAACACAAACTAGAATGTCAGTTCTTCACTTCAGGTGCCCAAAGTATTGGCGTTTCAGCTTCAACATCAGTCCTTCCAGTGAACACCCAGGAGTGATCTCCTCCAGGATGGACTGGTTGGATCTCCTTGCAGTCCAAGGGACTGTCAAGAGTCTTCTCCAACACCACAGTTCAAAAGCATCAATTCTTTGGTGCTCAGCTTTCGTTATAGTCCAGCTCTCACATCCATACATGACTACTGGAAAAAACCATAGCCTTGTCTAGATGGACCTTTTTTTGGCAAAGTAATAGCTATAGTCCATGGGGTCACAAAAGCATCAGACATGAATTAGCGACTAAAGAACAACATGACATACACACAGCACAGCCTGCTGAGCGCTGACTTCCTCTCGTCCTACCCACCCCTCACCTTTACCAATGGGCTTGCTGCCTATTTCCCCAACGCTTCTCTCTTCCATATTTTAGCTACTTTGATTGTTCTGTCCTCTGACACCTGTCTGCCTTCTCATTTCTTCTGCCCTTCCTCCCCACCCCCCCCACCCCGCCTCATCCTTGTCCCCCTCTTCCTTCAAGAGTCAACATATTGCTACCTCCTCCAAGAATCCTTCCCCAACCAGCCCAGGAAGAATTCATTGCATACTCTTGGGGATCTCTTGTATTTTTATGCATCTATGTCATAGGCCCTTGGACTGCAGGAGATCCAGCCAGTCCATCCTAAAGGAGATAAGTCCTGGGTGTTCATTGGAAGGACTGATGTTGAAGCTGAAACTCCAATACTTTGGCCACCTGATGTGAAGAGCTGACTCATTGGAAAAGACCCTGATGCTGGGATAGATTGAGGGCAGGAGGAGAAGGGGATGACAGAGGATGGGATGGTTGGATGGCATCACTGACTCAATGGACATGGGTTTGGGTGAACTCCAGGAGTTGGTGATGAACAGGGAGGCCTGGCGTGCTGTGGTTCATGGTGTTGCAAGGAGTCGAACACGACTGAGTGACTGAACTCTACTGAACTGAACTGATGTTGTAGGCATTCACTCAGCTTTATAAATCTTGTTGCCTCTGGCCGCAGCTATGAACTTCTTGAGGGCGGGGCTTTATCTGGGCACCTCTGAGTGCTGAATATCTAGCAGATGGCCTGGTACATAGTAGGTGCTCGGGGCCGGGGCCGTGCACCCTGCTATGGACGTCAGCAGCTCTAAGTGTGAGTGCCTGCAAAAGTCGTGTCTCACCCGGGGAGGCATAGGAGGGGGGCGTTGAGGGGTCGCGCTTGCATCTCTGCGCGAAGTGTATTGCCTCGTTCATTTCACCCAGTCTCCCAGGCACTGAGGGAACTGTTGTCGTTGTTCAGTTGCAAGGTCATATCCAACTCTTGGCGATCCCATGGACAGCATCACGCCAGGCTTCTTTGTCTTTCACCATCTCCCAGAGTTTGCTCAAACTCACGTCCATTGAGTCGATGATGCCATCCAGCCATCTCGTCCTCTGTCACCCAACATCACGATGATGCATTTACGGAGAAGAAAACTGAAGTTCACAGAGGGAGGTTGGTGGGGGGTGGTGAGCACATACCCTTATGAGTTTAAAATTTTCTTTTTCTAAAACCGGCGTCTGTCCGCCTCTCCCCACACCACATATGCCCTTCCAGGAAGGGATGATTTGGGTGTGATCATAGCTGGATTTTAATTTCCTGTCTCTTCTTATCTGCACCCAAGCTTCTGGTTATATTCACAGACGGACAGATATTCAGAGAAGCTTTCTCTCTCAAAGTCCAGACTGAGGCTCCCATCCCGGAGTCTTTGCTGGTTTGAAATTCCCTAATAATGCATTTTCACTCTCACCAACTTCTTACTGAAATTTGGCGTTTCCTTCTATTGCAGACATGGGTGTGTTAATAGAACCTGTGGCTTTTTTGCCAATAGAAATCACGTAGTTTTATATCATCCTTCATTTGTTGTTCCATTTGTTGCAAATGTCTTAAAAGATAGTTATTCTCTTCACTGCTTCCCATTTACAGTTGTTATTACGTCTTTTACTAGATCTTTTTATTTAATGTGTCAATAAAGAAGCATATATATTATTATATGCCTGTTAGCTTTTTTAAAAAGTGTTATGATAAATGGTTTCTTATGTTATGCTTTTTGCATTTGATCTTATGCGTTTAAAAACATGATTCAAAGATGGCCCATGTGCTTCTCTAGACTGACAGAAGAGTTACAGGTTGGGTTAAGAATGCTTGTTTTCCCAGCTTGAGTAACTTTCAGGGTTTCAGCCTGAAAAACAGGCTTTTGTTAGTGAGAATCGCAAAAATAAAGTGAGTGTGTCCGTGAAATGGTTTACCTACGTTTATATCCATTCATTCACTCATTCATTCATCTTGTCCAGTAAAAATCTGGGTGGTACCTGTACCACGTTCCAGTCACGGGACTGCAGGGAGCGTGACAGCCCCTCCCCTCCTGGCGCTTCTGTCCCCTCCTGCCATCCTCATGTAGCCTGAGAGTTAGGGGTTGTTATCCGTGATCTGTTCATGGGGAAACTGAGGCTCGGAGAGGAGGAGTGCGCTGTTTCTCAGCTGATAAGTGGCAGAGTCTGGGTGTCAGCCCAGGGCTTCTTCCCGGTAGCACAGTTACAATTATTTCTAATTTCCAGGCTGGCTGCATAAGTCCCTTGATTTCCTTCGATACTAAACAAGGGAGACACTGGCTACATCCATACAATGGAAACCATAGTCATTTTCTCACCTCCCTCCCGTATCCTTACATTTCTACCCCCTCCTACTTGGAAGGTCACAGAAGGTTACCAGCAATCTGAGCTGGAGTGACCCTTAGCGCTCATCCTACCATTGTATAAATGCAAAACAGAGACCCAGAGAGGGCAAGGGGCCACGTGGGGACACACAGCAACACAAGGCTGAGCTAGACCCACACCCCATTTACTCTCTAATGGGAGGCTCTCCCTGACCCCTCTCAGGCAAGCCCCTCTGCCTTCTCTGGTCACTGAAGTCTCCCCCCATCGCCAAGCAACGGGAGAACACAGCCCCCGCCTCCTCTGGAGCCCACCTCGGCGAGCTTCCCTCTGAGATCAAGCCTCAGCATCCTCACTGAACCTTTTTGGTTTTTTTTGACTATGATGGCGGTGTTTGCAAGGAGTGGGAGAAAGGGAGTGAAGCTGAGTGAGGAGGAGGCTTGCTAAGACTGAGCCGGTCAGCTCAAGTACAGGGCAGAGGTGCTGGCTTTTTGTCAAAGAAGGATCGCCTCAGAGATCAGATGGACTCTGAAGTCAGTGTGTGTGTTGGAGGGGGGTGGGCAGGGGGAATCACATATTATCCTGGATCCCTGGGGGAAAGCCCAGGGATGACAGAACTTCTCCAGGCTGCTGGCTGCTGTCACTCCAGGAGCAGACACTCTCCGGGGACATCTGCTTCCCCAGACACCCAAGTCCCACCCCCAACTCCCTGGGTTAAATGGACCCATCTGCCATATGCTCTCATAGTATCCTGTATTTTTTGTTGCTCCTATCATAATTTTTAATCATGATATTGACACAGATATGAATGTAGTTATAGATATAGCTGGGTCTCCCTGGTGGCTGAGACAGCAAAGAATCTGCCTGCAGTGTAGGAGACCCGGGTTTGATCCCTGGATTGGGAAGGTCCCCTGGAGAAAAGAATGGCTAACCACTCCGGTATTCTTTCCTGGAGAATTCTTCCCTGGAGAATTCCATGGACAGAGGAGCCTGGTGGGCTACAGTCCATGGAGCCGCTACTTCTGCTTCATTGACTACATGAAAGCCTTTGACTCTGTGAATCATAATAAACTGTGGAAAATTCTGAAAGAGTTGCAGATACCAGACTACCTTACCTGCCTCCTGAGAAACCTGTCTGAGGGTCAAGAAGCAACAGTTAGAACTGGACATGGAACAACAGACTGTCTGAAAATTGGGAAAAGAGTATGACAAGGCTGTGGGCTTCTTTGGTGGCTCAGATGGTAAAGAAACTGCCTGTGATGCGGGAGACCTGGGTTCGATCCCTGGGTTGGGAAGATCCCCTGGAGGAGGGCATGTCAACCCACTCCAGTATTCTTGCCTGGAGAATCCCCATGGACAGAGGAGCCTGGTGGGCTACAGTCCATGGGGTCACAAAGAGTCAGACACGACTAAGTGATTAAACGCTCACATGACAAGGCTGTATATTGCCACCTTGTTTATTTAACTTATATGCAGAGTACATCATGTGAAATGCTAGGCTGGATGAATCATTAAGTTGGAATCAAGATTGTTGGGAGAAATATCAACAACCTCAGGTATGCAGATGATACCACTCTAATGGCAGAAAGTGAGGAGAGCATCTTGATGAAGGTGAAACAGGAGAGTGAAAAAGCTGGCTTAAAACTCAGCATTCAGAAACTAAGATCATGGAATCCAGTCCCATCACTTCATGGCAAATAGATGGGGAAACATTGGAAACAGTGACAGACTTTATTTTCTTGGGCTCCAAAATCACTGAGGACAGTGACTGCAGCCATAAAATTTAAAGACCCTTGCTCCTTGAGGGAAAAGCTATGACAAACCTAGACAGCATATTAAAAAGCAAAGACATCACTTTGCTGGCAAAGGTCTGTATAGTCAAGCTATGGTTTTTCCAGCAGTCACGTATGGATGTGAGAGTTGGACCGTATAGAAAGCTGAGCACTAAAGAATTGACACTTTTGAATCATGGTGCTGGAGAAGACTCTTGATAGTCCCTTGGACTGCAAGGAAATTAAACCAGTGAATCCCAAAGGAAACCAACCCTGAATATTCATTGGAAAGACTGATGCTGAAGCTGAAGCTACAATACTTGGGTCCCCTGATGCAAAGAGCCAACTCATTGGAAAAGACCCTGATACTTTTCCTGATGGCAAAGATGGAAGGCAAAAGGAGAAGAGGGCGGCAGAGTATGAGATGTTTAGTTAGCATGACTGACTCAATGGACATGAATTTGAGCAAACTCCAGGAGGTAGTGAAGGACAGGGAGGCCTGGTGTGCTTCTGTGCATGGGGTCACAGAGTCGGACACGGTTTAGCAACTGAACAATGATATAGAGATATACAGCTACAGAGACAGGGACTTGCAGGGTGATTGTGTTCTATTAACTGAGCTGTAGGTTCTAGGAGAGCAAAGCCTGTCTGTTTTGCTCTTTTCTGAAGGCTTAACCTCCAACCCCTGTGGTGGTGAGTGCTGGGTAAATATCTTTGAAATGAACAAGTGCATTTCCAAAATACAGCAGCCCCTTATCAAGGCGTCTGTTTGAGCCTGACTATGGTGAGGGGCTTCTATATCTTCTATCTCATTAGTCCTGACTATGTCCCTGTAAGCTGAATTTCATTGTCCCCATTTCGCAGATGGGCAATGGATACTCACAATCATTTTCTCTTTGTCCGCCAAACCATACAGATGATGGGCAGCCTCATCCATCTCTCCTTCTCTTCCTCCTCCCCCTCACTTTTTTGATGAACAGCCGTTGTTGTGACTGTCACCATAGTATTGCACAGCCCTCCCCAGGAAGCCTGACTCCTCGCCCCCCAACCCCGAAAGTGGCCATCCCCCTCAGGTTGCGTTCCTGCCATGGCCAGCAGGAGCAGGCCTTCAATAGACAGCGTTCCCATTGCTCAAAGCCCAATTGCTCAAAAAGCCCAATCTGCTTCCCTGTACCAGCCCACCCCTGCCTAGAAGCCTGTACCACCTAACCTTCACAAGGCCATTGCCGTGTGCCAGCCACTGTCCTGATACTGTCCCTAACACGGTCTTCAGCCGGTCTCAAAACAGCCCTAATCCTCAAAACGGAAACTTGGTTCCTTCTTCTAGGAAACGAGGATGATCCTATCATTTACATCACTGTGTTTTCATGATGATGAAGAAGGCTGCCACATGTCCTGCTGGAAACATTTCCTGGCATGTTATGAGTGTTCAATAATCGTGAACTATTATTACTGTTGTTGTTGTTGCCATAATGATTTACCTAAAATCACAGTCTGTGATCAGTCTCAATAAAAGCAGGATCTGATTCTAGAGCCCTTTGGTGGATGCCTGTAGCTCCCAGGATGAAGTGCAGGATCAGCAAGGCCTGGCACGCAGACAGCCTTGTCTCCCAGCAGCCTCTGCTGTCCCATCCTTTGCTAGACCTCACCTCCTCCTCGGTACTCAGCTTCCCTACATCGTTTGCAGTTCCGCCAACCAGGGTATACCCTCTGCTACCTCTAGGCCTTCGCATATTCTGTTCCCTCTGCCCGGAACACCCTTATCTCATACCACCCTCCCTCATGTGGTTAGTTTCTGCTCAGCCTTTTTGTCTCAGCTTCAATATTACCTCCTCCTAAAAGCCTTGTCTGGCTGCTCACTACCAAGGTCTGGGTGGGTGGAATGACTTCTTTTATAGCCCTAAGGCCCCAGTTACGTTGCAAGGTTCACTTTTTTTGGTTGTTTTTCTCTCCCTCCCCCGCACATGCTATGTCATACCTATTCCTGTCTTTGCCCAGGAGGCAGCCCAGGGCCAAATTAAGCATCAGCAAACATATCTGAGTAAATCGACACTATGAGGCCCCAAGTCCTCCTTTTCCTGCACTGAGCTCCTCACATTCTCAAGTTACAGTCCTTGCAAGTTCGCAGGAAATCAGATGATGCTGATTTCTGCCGGCCTTTGGACCCCTTCTGTGTGTAAGACATTTTGCATATATCATCTACCTTATGTTCCGTGCTAGCTCTCTCGCCAGCCAGGTATGAGTATCTCCACTTTTCAGATAGGAAAATGGAGGCTCGGGGTTTACAGGACTCACCCAAGGTCCCATGGTGAATGAAGCTGGGAGACAAGCCTGCCTCGTGTCCCCTGCGCCCCACAGCCGCTCCTGACCCCCGCGAGGGCGCGCGAGGGGTGGGGAGGAGGGACCTCATTCCTGACAAGCCCTGTCCTCATCTCCTCGCTCTCTGGGAGCTCAGGAAACAGGCTGCCTGGTGTCATCAGAGAAGGATTAGTCTGCACCCGTGGGGGGCTTGTCACTGCCTGGGCCCCGAGTCCTCCATCCGCACCTCTCTGTGAGTGACACAGACCTTTCCTGGTGCTTAGTAACAGGGGGCCGCATCGGCACCTGTTCCCAACTGCCTGCCTCATGCTGTCCCCGCGCTGGGCTCAGCCGACTCGGGCAAACGGAATCCAAGTGCTGCTTCACACTCACGCAACCCGCTCGGGAGGGGATGGCAGCCTCACTCAGCCTGGCAGGGCTTGGGGGACTGTTTTGAAACCAGTATTATCAGGGAAAAAAAAAAGAAAAATTAGATTGTTAGAACTGGAGAGATGCTTCAAGACATCTTAGTGGCTGGAATTAATAGGTGACAAAAGAGAGGAAGAGTGATACCAAAGGAGAGGCATATTAATAGAGATCACAGAAGGTAAATTAATAGACTTGTAATTTCATAAACATAATATGCATTTGTCATATTGCTAACAACTGTTGAATCCAAAAAGTATGCGTGTTCATTATATTATTCTTTCATTAACGTTTAAGATTCATCTGATAAAATGCTGAAAAAATTAAAATTAAAGATAATGTAGGGAGTTGTAAAAGCATTTGTTGTTGTTTAGTCACTCAGTTGTGTCCAGTTCTTTGGGACCCCATGGACTGTAGCCTGCTATGCTCCTCTGTCCATGGAATTCTCCAGGTAAGAATACTGGACTGGGTTGCCATTTCTTCCCCGAGGGGATCTTCCCAACCCAGGGATCGAACCTGCATCTCTGCATCTCCTGCATGGCAGGAGAATTCTTTTACCGCTGAGCCACCAGTTGGAACAGCATTACATATAAATAAAGTATACAATTCAAAAAGTGATAATAGTAATCATCTCAGTACCAGGCATGCAGTAGGTGCTGAAGTATTTTTTGAATGAATGAACAGTAAATAGATTTACATTGGATTTTAGACTTTAGAAAACATGGCCCTATGCACCCTTTCATTGCATCATTCCCACAATAATCCTACATGGTTGGGAGCTAGAAAGATGCTGTTCCCATTTTACAGATGAGAAGAGTGAGGTTCCGAAGAAACTTCATAGAGGAGAAGGAATGTGGGTTATGGAGTTGGACATACCTTGGTTCAAAGCCTAACTCCAACACCGACCTGCAGGTTTTCCCATGTGAAACAGGAAATGGTTGTTCAGCCTACTGTGTCTTTTTGTAAATACAGTCTTACTGAAACATAGCCATGCTCATTCATTGCATTTTGCATATCATTGTTGCATATTTTCTGTGGCTGATTGTGCACTATAAAAGCAGAATTGAGTAGTTGGAACAGAGGCCATATGGCTTGTAAAGCCTAAGATGTTGACTGTGGATTTCTGTATGGAGAAGTTTGCCAACCTCTGTTCTGCCTGGGGTGTGTTAGGTACTTAATTATTGCTGATCTTTTCTCCCCTCAAATGAAGGAGAAATGGTTTCACCATGGTCCTTTCTCTACATTTTCACGGGCTTTGTAAATACCACAGTGTGACATGCAGAGCGTGGAGTCGGGAGGACTGGTATGGTGTCAGTAGCACTGGAATTAAGACCAAAGGCCAGGATTATAGTCTTGGCTCTGTCCTGCTGACCTACTCAGCTTGAGGACCTGTCTGTGAGCTGTGAGTTGTGGGTTGAGTAGTGTCCCCCAAAACTCTTGTCCACCCAGAACCTCAGAATGTGAACCTTTCTGGAGATAGAGTCTTTGCAGATTTAATTAAGATAAGGTCATAATAGATTAGTATGTGCCTGTACAGCATGCAGAGTCACTTTAATCACAGACAGCTCTTTGCAACCCTACGAACTATAGCCCATCAGGCTCCTCTGTCCATGGGATTCTCCAGGCCAGAATACTGGAGTGGTTTGCCATGCCCTCCTCCGGGGGATCTTCCCAACCCAGGGATCGAACATGCATCTTTTGTGTCTCCTGCATTAGCAGGCGGTTTCTTTACCACTAGCACCACCTGAGTGGACACTAAATTCAGTGGATGGTGTCATTGTGAGGAGAGGAAGACGCAGACATGAGGAAGAGGCCATGTGACAATGAAGGCAGAGATTAGAGTGATGCAGGTACAAACCAAGGAATGCCGAGGGTTGCCAGGAGCTGTGAAGGAAGCTGTGAAGGGCAAGAAGGGGTCTGCCTAGAGTCTGGAAAGGAAGTGTGCCCCGCTGACACCTTCATTATGGACACCCAATCTCCCGAACTGTGACAGCACACGTTTCTGTTGTTTTAAGTCACCTGTTTTGTAGTCCTTGCTACGGCTGCTCTAGAAAAACACCACACTGGTGTTTTCCCTTTTATTCCAGTATGAATTGAGGCTACTGTGACAGGTACACAGGTCAGCCGGCAGCGCTGGGAGGTGTGCAAGGGTGGCCCAGCCTCTGCCCTTCCAGTTCTTCCTCCTGTGAGACCCAGAGGGGTGGGCACAGATTTCTGTCAGCTTTACTGTTAGGAGAGCTCTGACTTGCCCGAGGGCACAGAGCAAGTTGGACAAGCTGAGCCGTGGCCTGGAGAAAGCTCGGGACCTGACGTCAGGCAGACGTGCACGCAGACCCTGTCCTCACTGCTTCACCCCCATGTGACCCGGGACAAGTTCCTTCTCTCCCCAGTAGCTGGTTTCTCGGGCTGCAGAGGCAGAGTAAAATGTATACCTCGGGGTTATGGAGTCAGTGCCAGAAAGAATCTAGATCGGTGCTCAGGAGCTGATGGCGGGGGGAGATGATGTGGGTGATGCTGGCAGTTTCTGGCAAAGCTGGGACTCCCCCCGGTTGCCCCTGTCGCCCCAGTCCACCTCCACCTCCAGGGCTAAACCCTCCATCCCTCTATGCCCCCCTAGTGGGGCAGCTCTGAGCTCCCACAGACCCCAGATCCTGCACTCAGCATCTGGGATGAGGAGTTGGGTCCTGACTTAGGAAAATGCCAGCGTCTGCCCCTGCTCCGATACTTCATTTTCCCAGCCTGGCAAGATTACTGTTCTCAACTCAGTAACAGCCCCTGGGTCAGGGCTTTGTGTTTTAAACAATGTTCCCCGGGTGTAACTGATGTTTATGCAGAATCAATCCTTTCAAAAGCTAACAGCCTCCTTATTTGTGTAGCCTGAGCTGTCGCCAGTTTCCCCTGGAAGGTGACAATTTTCGCTGGCTTTTCTCGTCTCTTCCTTTGTTTCTCTCAGTCGTTCTGTCTCTGCTGTCCTTCTATCTGTGTGTGGTCTTTCCACTCAGGCAGTGTCTTTTTCTTCCTGTTCATTCTCTGTCTTCCTGAGTCTGTCCCCTTCCCCCTCTGCCCATCGTTCCCTCTTCTCTCCTCGCCTCCTCCTCTCCATCTCAGCACACGTACACATTTATTCTGCTTGCCTTGATGTTTTCTCTTTTTTGAATCTGTTTCCTACTCCTCTTTCTCACTCCTTTCTTTCTTCTGCTCTAGCCCTGCGTTTTGTCTTTTCTTTACTCACCCCCCCTGCCTCCAACTTCCTCTCTTAAGCTCTGTCTCCATGACAGTCCTCTGGGTGTGTTGTTTTCTCTCTGTCTCTCTGTTTACCTATCCATTTGTCAGTTCCTCCATCCATCCAGGCACCCATCCATCTCTGGATGGCTGTATTTCTGCCTCTTAGCCTCTCTCCTTTCTTTCTAGCAGATTCTCTGCATGCTAGTCTCTTTTTTTGCTCTCACACTTTCTCTAATTCTCTCTGTCTTTATCTCCTCCCCTCACGTATCATCCTTCTTCCCCCTCTAAGGATATTAATATTTTAATACCCTTAATGTCTTTCTGGGATTCCCAACTCTATGATTCAGAAGTGGGACGCTCCCAAGAGCATGAGATCAGGGACTGTTAATTCCCTCCCTCCGTCCACCTGCCACCCTGACCTCACTCTGTACAAAGTTAGGGAGTGATGGATAAGCTGGCGGCTCTCCTCCTTGCTTATTCTTCTTTGTCCTCCTACAGCCCTGAGCATGAGGGACTTAGGGTGGGAACCCAGAGTTGGGCTAGGCAGGGGAGTGTCCTCTTTGGACATAATCTTGATAAAACCACTGATTGGCGGTGGTCGCGTCCTTGCCTTCTGGTAGCTGCTTTGTTTCACTTGCCAAACATCTACTTAGCACAAGTGCCTACCAGGCTGCGTGCTGGGGGCTGAAGAGGAGTGATTCCGTACCCTCGAGCAGAGTTAGTCGTGCTTTTGTGCTCTACAGTAGGTCCTTGTCGGTTATCCGTTTTAAATATAGCAGTGTGCGGCCTGGACTGGGGAGTGGTTTGCGGAGAGAATGAATAATGCGTGTGTGTGGCTGAGTCCCTTTGCTGTCCATATGAAGCTGTCACAGCATATTGCTGATCAGCTGTGAGTGAGTGCCTGTCGCTCAGCTGTGTTGGACTCTTTGCGACCCCATGGACTGCAGTCCATGGAATTCTCCAGGCCAGAATACTGGGGTGGGTAGCCTTTCCCTTCTCCAGGGGATTTTCGCAACCGAGAGATCAAACCCAGGTCTCGTGCATTGCAGGCGGATTCTTTACCAGCTGAGCCACAAGGGAAGTCCAGCTGTACTCCAATATAAAATAAAACATTAAATAAATAAATAAATAAAGGGGATGACTAAGCCTTGGGCCTTTCACTCAAGAAGCTTACAGTCTCTTTGGGAAACTATGGAGTTGGTGATGAAGATCAATAAGATAAATAGATTTAAACAATGGACTCAAAACGAAAAGGAATTGATTCTGTTTGGGGGATGTAGAGAAGGTCTCACAAAGGAGGTCACAGTGAGCTCATCGGACGGGAGGACTTTGTCCAGTGTCGCTGCCGTATTCCTAGTACCTGGAATGGCCCCCGGTACATAGTCAGCACTCAGAAAACATGTGTAATATAAGGGTGAATGAATGGACGAATGGATTCAAATGGTTTTAAGGATCCTTAGGATTCTGTGGGGGAGAGAAGTTGGAGCTGAGCATCCCAGGCAGAAGAGTGTGGTCGAGGATTCAGGGAGGTAAAGGTACACCCTGCACTCAGAGCCGCTCTGCAGGGCTGACCCGCCCATCCTCTGGGATGTGGCTGCGGCTCACAGCTCTGTCCCTCACTGGGCGTTACCTCGGCCACAAGGAACTACCGCTCCCAAGGACACCCCTTCCACGTGGCAGCCGGTGATGGGGTGACCCAGAGGTGATGCAGGAGGCAGGGTCCCTTGCCTCCATTCAGGATGTCTTTAAAGGGCCACTCCAGCTTCAGAACTCCGCTCAGGACCACCGAGGCTGCAGATCTACGTGGCATCAACCACATGGCGGGACCGCCTCCTGCTGCCCAGTCATGCCCTGCTGGCTTCCTGTGTCCCCGGAGGGCACCTCGATAAACTTCCTGTAAGCAGCGTTCTGTCTCAGGATGTGTTCGCAGGGAACCTGACCTCAGATTGTGTGTTTAGGGAATGAGAAGAAAGCTACGGCTATGGAATGGGGCCTATGAGGACAAAGTAAAATGTAGCCAGACAGGTAGGCGGGAACCTGATTATGCAGGACCTTGAATGCCAGTGAAACTAATTTAGATTTTCTTCTAGAAATAATGGAAACCTATTGCCCCGTGGGGTATCTAGGTAGAGCTAGAATTTACCAGGTTCACTGGCAGTCAGGATGAAAAATGGAACAGAATGGGGTAAGATTGGAGTCAGGGAAGAAGCTAGGAGACTGAAGCCTGGAGCTCCAAGCCTGGGGAGCGGAAGGTTGGGAGAAAGGCTGAAGGGTGTGGTCCAGAGACATCACTAGGGGTGCTCTCCGGCCCCCTCGTACAACACATGCGTTCCCTGGCACCTCCCCTCTTTCTTACTTCTGGATTCCATGATTTATACATGATGGAAGAATATGCCTCTTTTTACTGCCTCTGGTGACCCTTTAATAAAGTCTCCTGCAAGTAATGAACACACCATAGATCAGCCAGGGCTACGGTAGTCCTTGTTTGGGGGCCCTTTTCCCAGAAAGCAGCATCCAGAAACTTCCATTTTTTATCTCTCCTCACATAGAATTTTGGCAGATTCATGGATTATGGTATCTAGTCCTATTCTATTGTGAACTGCATTTGGGAGGTTCACGCATGCATTTGCCTAGAGTCTTATCATCTTTACAACAGCTGATGCTACTGGTGTTGATGGTGTGATTTGTACGCAAGAGTCTGAAAAATACGGTACTAGGGTCAGAGAGTGCCGTATTTGTGTCTTGGCTCTGCTGTTTATAGGCTGTGTGATTTGGGGTGAGTGCCACCCCTCCCATAGTTTCAGTTTATCTCTGCAAAGTTGAAACACTAGGAATGTGCCCATTTTACAGAGTTGCTGTGGGGATGTCTGGAACCTGTAGAAACATGTATAATGCAAGATAAGAGCTGTGTCGTGGGAGGAACTTCCTCTTTGGACTCAGACGGAGCTGGGCACAGACTTTAACTCTGCCACGTTACAGGCTGGTGGCCTTCAGCAGACCGATTCACCTTTCTTTTTCTTTTTTCAATTGAATTGTAATTGATTTACAATATTATGTTAGTTTCAGGAGTACCACAAAATGATTCAGTTATATATGTGTATTTTCAGATTATTTTCCATTATAGATTAATACATGATAATGAATATAGCCCCCTACACACTGTAGTAAATCCTCGCCATTTATTTTATATGTCGTGGTGTGTATCTGTTAATCTCATACTCCTGTTTCCCTACCCCCGCTTTCCCCTTTGGTAACCAGGGGAAACCAGATTTTCCACATCTGTGAGTTTGTTTCTGTTTTGTGAATAAGTTCATTTTTATTTATTTATTTTTTTGATTTCACAAGTGATACCATACGATATTTGTCTTTCTCTGCTTGACTTACTTCACTAGGTATGACAATCTCTAGGCCCATCCATGTTACTATAAATGGCATTATTTCATTCTTTTTAGGACTGAGTGGTATTCCATCATGTATATATACTGCAACTACTTTAGTCGTTCATCTGCTGATGGACACTTAGGTTGCTTCCATGTCTTGGCTGTTGTAAATAATACTTGTCCTTTTTCAGTCACAGTTCACTTATTGGTAAAATGGAAATCGTATGTCTACTTTCAAAAATTATGAGGGTTATTGAAATAAAGGGTGCAAAGTTCCAAAATGTACCTCTATCAAAACTAAACAACCATCACATCATATGACAGTATAACCACTGAATTTACTTCTTTTTGGTTTTCTTTGCTTCTTATTTTCTTTTTAAATAAGCATTTGTATCATTCTCTCGATTACACACATGATGAATAATGATCTCAGAAGTAATGCACATTAAACTTAGTTTTAGCCCAGTGATACCGATGTCTCTGGGGTTTAACTGTCCCCTTTCTCTCCAAGGGAGGACGCGATGCTGTCCACGTACTTTGAAACCATCAACGACCTGCTGTCCTCCTTCGGGCCCGTCCGTGACTGCTCTCGGAACAACGGGGGCTGCACGCGCAACTTCAAGTGCGTGGCTGACCGTCAGGTGGACTCCTCGGGGTGTGTGGTAAGTACCCTTGCCCGTGAACGTGGTGCTGGCCCCAGTACCAAGGCTGCCAGCCAGAGGCCCTTCTGTGAGGGGGCAGCGGGTCAAGGTCGTAGCTCCTACCTCCGTGGCCTTCAGTACATCAGGCCTCCCTCCTTGATTTCCTCATCTCGACAGTGGGATCCCGATCACATGTGCCTCCTGTAAGTGTCGGAAGAGTGAAATGAGCTATCACAGCTTCAGAGCCCACTATTCAGTAGGTCCTTGAGAGTTCCTGGCGTCTGACTCACCAACACCCCAGCTCTGCCCCGCCCCACCCCACAGGTACAAAATCCGCTAAACCACTGCAAGTTCTCATTTGGATTAAGAGTCTGAGGGCATAGTCAGTGAACAGTGAGCATCTCTCAAGGAGTTCTGTTTATAAAACTTGGGAGAACGCCTCTGGATAGGATCACGTGTAAAGGCGCTCAGAATGGAAATGAGTTGGCACCTTTGCCCTCCGCAATATAACGACACGGGGATTTAACCTTCGGAAGTTTACAGTCCGTTTGGGAGTGAGCTCGGGCCTGTCTTGTCTCTGGACAGTCAGTGGGGAACATGTCATCTGTTCAGAAGAGAAGTAGCAGGTGAGATCTAAAGGGTGAGGCAAGCTTGCTGGAGATGGTGGTGCTGTAATGGGCTTCATAAGATGAGTCAGTGTACATTGGGAAGAGAGTGAGGCTGGGGGAGGCAAAGCCACGGAGGGGATAGTGTCCTTGTTTGCCCGGAGCTTTGGAGTCAAATGTGCAGTAAGAACACGGAAGATACATGAGCGTCACGGTTGGTCCCAAACTGGAAAACGGTCCCAGACTGGATGATGCATCTTATAGGAATGATCAAGGGTGCTTGTTTAAAATGCACGTTCCAGGTAAAATGTCCACGAGAAGGTGAAATGTTACACTAGAAGCTTTGATTCTATAGTGGGGGTTCGGTCCCCAGAGCCTGAATTTGTAACACTGTTATGAGTGTGTATGTGTGTGAGAGGTGGGGGTGTCTTACAGGCTCACTTGGGAAACATTGTCCTACTTGCTAAATGCCTTGGCCCGGCCCCCCTCCAACCTCTCCATCACTTTACTTCCTTCTACACTAGAGCCTGTGGTGTTGGAGGAGACTCTTGAGAGTCCCTTGGACTGCAAGGAGATCCAACCAGTCCATCCTAAAGGAGATCAGTCCGGGGTGTTCATTGGAAGGACTGACGCTGAAGCTGAAACTCCAATACTTTGGCCACCTCATGTGAAGAGTTGACTCATTGTAAAAGACCCTGATGCTGGGAGTGATTGGGGGCAGGAGAAGAAGGGGACGACAGAATGAGATGGCTGGATGGCATCACCGACTCGATGGACATGAATTTGGGTGAACTCGGGGAGTTGGTGATGGACAGAGAGGCCTGGCGTGCTGCGATTCATGGGGTCACACAAAGAGTCAGACACAACTGAGTGACTGAACTGAACTGACACTAGAACCAAGTGGAGATAATCAGTTGTCCCTGAACACACTTACCTGTTTAATGTCTCAGAGACATTGCTCATGCCCTTCTTTCACCTTCAGTGGCTTGCTCCCCTAACAATGTAGCAAACAAGTGGACTTCCTTTGAGATCCATCTCCTTCAGGAAGCCTTTCCCCTCTCCCCAGTGGAGAAATAACCATGCTCTGGTGAGAACCATTACTGTTTTGTGTATGTTTATCTGTTATACCACCTGTGATAATCTATAGTCCAGACTGGCTTTTTTCACATGTGAAAGTGAAAGTTGCTCAGCCGTGTCTGACTCTTTGTGACCCCATGAACTATACAGTCCATGGAATTCTCCAGGCCAGAATACTGGAGTGGGTAGCCTTTCCCTTCTCCAGGGGATCTTCCCAACCTGGAATCCAACCCAGGTCTCCCGCATTGTAGGCAGATACTTTACCAACTGAGCCATCCCTATAAGCTGAGGGAGAACCCAGGGAATCTGTTGATTCATCTCAGCACCCCAATAGTACCCATCTCAGAAGATAAGAAGAAAGAAAGAGGGCGGGAAGGGAGGAATGAGTCCATGGATGAGAATGCCTGCTCTGGACTAGGTTCTTTGAAAGAGACCAAGGGAATACACAGTCGGTTCTTAAAGCACCTACATAGCCTCTAGGGAGATAGACGAGGGCCAGGAAACCAGTATAAAGAAGCTTCTAGAGGATGAGATAATGCAATAAAACTATTTCAGACTCAAAGATCAAGAGGTCTTCAGAAGCCAATGGGCAATGGAGATTTTATTGATGAGAATTTTTAGAATTCTAAGTGATAGAAACTCAATATAAACTGCTTTAGGCAAAAAGAGGCAACGTATTGACTGAAATGGAAGTCCACTCACTAGGACTGAGGGGCTCACACGGGTCGCTGGGATCCATCTCCGCTCAGCTCCGCTCTCAGGACCACGCCACACCTTCTCTGTACAGTGAGTCCTGCGGGACACCAGCGTCTCTTTCCTTTCGTTGTTGTTCAGTCACTGGGTCATGTCCAACTCTTGTGACCCCACGGACCACAGCGCGCCAGGCCTGCCTTGAGCAAACTTGAGAGTCTGGTCAAGTTCCTGTCCACTGAGTCGGTGATGCTGCCCAACCATCTCATCCGCTGCTCTGCTTTTCTCCTTTTGCCTTCAGCCTTTCCCGGCATCACAGCCTTTTCCAGTGAATTGGATCTTCACATCCGGTGGTCAAAGGACTGGAGCTCAGGTTCAGCATCAGTCCTTTCAATGAACATTCAGGGTTCATTTCCTTTAGGATTGACTGGTTTGATCTCCTTGCAGTTCAAGGGGCTGTCAAGAATCTTCTCCAGCACCACAATTCTCTTTCCTAGTCCCTCCAACTAAAGTCACAGAATTCCATCTGATTGGGTCAGCTTGTTTTTCATGCCCATCCCTGTACCAGTCACTGTGGTTGGAAGGACTAGATTCATCCCGGAACCTGGGATGTGCATCAGAGGCGGCTGCATCTAAACTCTGTGGTAGTGAGCTGGGGGAAGGCATAGGCTCTCAAGGAAAAGTAGGGAGCTAGCAACAGGAAGAGGGCTTGTAGAAGCTGGGTGGGTGTGCATAAGCGCTGTCCACATCAGAGTAGCCTGCCATGCTGCGTGTTGGGAGACTGAAGCCCCGAGAGAGAGAGGAGGGTTTGCCCAAGTCTTAGAGCTGGTCATGAGCTCCTTATTGAAGTCAGATCACGAACTCCTTATCCCCAAATTCAGACTTAAGTTGAAGAAAGTGGGGAAAACCACTAGACCATTCAGGTATGACCTAAATCAAATCCCTTACGATTATACAATGGAAGTCAGAAATAGATTTAAGGGACTAGATCTGATAGACAGAGTGCCTGATGAACTATGGATGGACGTTCGTGACACTGTACAGGAGACAGGGATCAAGGCTGTCCCCAAGAAAAAGAAATGCAAAAAAGCAAAATGTTTGTCTGAGGAAGTCTTACAAATAGATGTGAGAAGAAGAGAAGCGAAAAGCAAAGGAGGAAAGGAAAGATATTCCCGTTTGAATGCAGAGTTCCAAAGAATAGCAAGGAGAGATAAGAAAGCCTTCCTCTGTACATCTGTGTCTCTTTTTCTGTTTTGCATATAGGGTTATCATTACCATCTTTCTAAATTCCATATATATGTGTAAGTATGCTGTAATGTTCTTTATCTTTCTGGCTTTGGACTCTGTGGGAGAAGGCAAGGGTGGGATGTTTCAAGAGAACAGCATTGAAACATGTATATTATCTATGGTGAAACAGATCACCAGCCCAGGTTGGATGCATGAGACAAGTGCTCGGGCCTGGTGCACTGGGAGGACCCTGAGGGATCGGGTAGAGAGGGAGGTGGGAGGGGGGATCGGGATGGGGAATACATGTAACTCCATGGCTGATTCATGTCAATGTATGACAAAACCCACTACAATATTGTAAAGTAATTAGCCTCCAACTAATAAAAATAAATGAAAAAAAAAAAAAAGAAAGAAAGCCTTCCTCAGCATTCAATGCAAAGAAATAGAGGAAAACAATAGGATGGGAAAGACTAGAGATCTCTTCAAGAAAATTAGAGATACCAAGGGAACATTCTATGCAAAGATGGGCTCAATAAAGGAGAGAAATGGTATGGACCTAACAGAAGCAGAAGATATTAAGAAGAGGTGGCAAGAATACACAGAAGAACTGTACAGAAAAGATCTTCATGACCCAGATAACCATGATGCTGTGATCACTCACCTAGAGCCAGACATCCTGGAATGTGAAGTCAAGTGGGCCATCACTACGAACAAAGCTAGTGGAGGTGATGGAATTCAAGTTGAGCTATTTCAAATCTTGAAAGATGATGCTGTGAAAGTGCTACACTCAATATGCCAGCACATTTGGAAAACTCAGCAGTGGCCACAGGACTGGAAAAGGTCAGTTTTCATTCCAATCCCAAAGAAAGGCAATCCCAAATAATGCTCAGACTACCGTACAATTGCACTCATCTCTCACGCTAGTAAAGTCATGCTCAAAATTCTCCAAGCCAGGCTTCAGCAATATATGAACGGCGACCTTCCAGATATTCAACTGATTTTCGAAAAGGCAGAGGAACCAGAGATCAAATTGCCAACATCCACTGGATCATCAAAAAAGCAAGAGAGTTCCAGAAAAATATCTATTTCTGCTTTATTGACTATGCCAAAGCCTTTGGCTATGTGGATCACAGTAAACTGTGGAAAATTCTGAAAGAGATGGGAATATGAGACCACCTGACCTGCCTCTTGAGAAATCTGTATGCAGGTCAGGAAGCAACAGTTAGAACTGGACATGGAACAAATAGGACTGGTTCCAAATAGGAAAAGGAGTACGTCAAAGCTGTATATTGTCACCCTGCTTATTTAACTTACGTGCAGAGTACATCATGAGAAACACTGGGCTAGAGGAAGCACACGCTGTAATCAAGATTGCCAGGAGAAATATCAATAACCTTAGATATACAGATGACACCACCCTTATGGCAGAAAGTGAAGAACTAAAGAGCCTCTTGTTGAAAGTGAAAGAGGAGAGTGAAAAAGTTGGCTTAATGCTCAACATTCAGGAAACTAAGATCATGGCATCTGGTCCCATCACTTCATGGCAAATAAATGGGGAAACAGTGGAAACAGTGGCTGACTTTATTTTTCTGGGCTCCAAAATCACTGCAGATGGTGATTGCAGCCATGAAATTAAAAGACGCTTACTCCTTGGAAGGAAAGTTATGACCAACCTAGACAGCATATTAAAAAGCAGAGACATTACTTTGCCAACAATGGTCCATCTAATCAAAGCTATGGTTTTTCCAGTGGTCACGTATGGATGTGAGAGTTGGACCATAAAGAAAGCTAAGTGATGAAGAATTGGTGCTTTTGAACTGTGGTGTTGGAGAAGACTCTTGAGAGTCCCTTGGACTGCAAGGAGATCCAACCAGTCCATCCTAAAGGAGATCAGTCCTGGGTGTTCATTGGAAGGATTGATGCTGAAGCTGAAACTCCTATACTTTGGTCACCTGATGTGAAGAACTGACTCATTTGAAAAGACCCTGATGCTGGGGAAGATTGAGGGCAGGAGGAGAAGGGGACGACAGAGGATGAGATGGTTGATTGGCATCACCGACTCAATGGACATGAGCTTAGGTAAACTCCTAGAGTAGGTGATGGACAGGGAGGCATGGTGTGCTGCGGTCCATGGAGTTGCAAAGAGTCAGACACAACTGAGCAACTGAACTAGAGCTGGTCAGTGGATTAAAAAAAATTCAAAAACATGTTCTAAATGATCCATGTTGTCTCCAAAACGTGAGTCTGATCTTTCTGAAAGGATTAAGTTGTCTCTTTCTCCTTTTTTTCATCAGTTCTCTTTCCTTAAATAATTAAGCTCCTTCTTAAGGATAGACGTCACATCCCTAAAGAATGAAACCTCATAAATGCAGAGATGTGTGTGTGTGTGTGTGTGTGTGTGTGTGTATCTGCATGTGCAGGCAGGAATTATCTCTTTTCCCCTCTCATTAATGTAAACTGGAAAAATAAGAGGAGACTGAGAAAGTACGTCCATTCCTTGGAGCTTAAGAGAAAATTCAATAGTCTGATGAGGTTGTTAGTGACCTTCCTCTATAGATTAAGGATCTAATGTTAAAGCTGCAACTTCAGAGCTCGATGGATAGAAGGCACGCTCTTCTCTATGACTTCAGAACAGACAGGGAAATACCCACTTTTACACTGAAATTAAAAATCTCTCTTTTCTCTCTAGACTTTCCATAATGCTGGGAAAGGTAAATTTTTTTTTATTGTAGCCCATCTTCTAAGAAACTTATTCTGGCAAAAACGAATAATATCTTATATTTTTAGAACACTTTAGAGGTCTCAAGGCATGTCTACATCCGATGATTCATTCATCTTCACCGCAGACCTGGCGGGTAGGTTCGCTCACCTGTGTGGGAAGCAACGTGACTTTCCATGGTTTCACCGCAAGGTGGCAGGATAGAGGCCCAAGCCCTGGGCTGCTTCCCTGTGGCTGAGAGGAGATGGCAGCAAAGGACCTCGGAAAGGAGACTGATCTGGGTGAAGTGGGTTGAGCCCCTGACTTGGTCATTGTCAAGCTTTTGAATCTGTGTTGACCTGGTTAGCTTTCAGCTGTTAAGTTTTTCAAAGGGAACAATAGCTCTTGAACTCATCGGTTTTCTGAAAAATCAAAAAAATGTAACTGGACATGATCTGAGGTTTACAGAGTACCATTTCTGTGTGAGATGAGGAAGCCACCATTACCGATGTATTAAGTGTCTTCTCCAGTACCACGGTTCAAAAGCATCAATTCTTCGGCGCTCAGCCTTCTTTAGGGTCCAACTCTCACATCCGTACATGACTACTGGATAAACCATAGCTTTGACAATGCAGTCCACAGGAGCACGGTGTGTTTAATTTTCTATAATGTTTCTACGACTGGATTTTATTTATTTGCTGCTCCGTCCAATGGCAGTGGAAACTTGGTCAGTTTAGGTGTTCTGTGTCTCACCTCTTCTGAGCATCTCAGTTCAAGGAGGCTGATGCACTTCCAAGGCACGGGTGTGAAGGGATGCTTGATGCTGAACTAACTCCATTCTAGTGCCCACCATCCCGTCTGGCCCTTCATCACTCTTCTTCCTTTCTAACCTACAGCAGGACTTCCCTGTTCCACCCAGTTTACAGGTGTGTGGCCCATCCTGGTATCTGCTGCCATGCTCTGTTCATCTCCACCACTCGGCATTTGAGGCGAGGTGGTTCCAACCATCGGAGACATTCCACAGCCTACTGAGGGCGTGAGGAATGTCCAGTCGCTCTTCTACCCACCCCTGCAGACCTCAGAGTCTAAAGCTGGCTGAAGCTGTCTTGATCCAGACAGACCATGAAGGCCTTTGTAGATGGCAAATTTCATGCTAGGAAGAGCACGCAACCACATTTGTCATCCACCAGACACTGGCAAGTGAGACATGGACGTCTTTGCCTTGATATCTCTCAGGCCCACCTGATTTTCTACTGCCCACATCCTCTCCACCCACTCATGTCATCAGCCTGGCGGGAACAGAGCACGGGATCCCTTTGACAAGGTCATCTCGTTTAATACCCAACATTCCTCTTCTTGTTGTTGTTCAATTACTGAGTCACATCCTGTTCTTTGTGACCCCATGGATTGCTGCACGCCAGGCTTCCTTGTCCTTCCCTATCTTTCGAAGTTTGCTCAGACTCATGTCCACTGAGTTGATGATTCCATCCAACCACCTCATCCTCTTTTGTGCCTTTTTCCTCCTGCCCTCAGTCTGTCCCATGGGTCTTTTCCAATGAGTCGACTCTTTGCATCAGGTGACCAAAGTATTGGAGCTTCAGCTTCAGCATCAGTTCTTCCCATGAATAATCATGATTGATTTCCTTTAGGGTTGACTGGTTTGATCTCCTTGCAGTCCAAAGGACTCTCAAGAGTCTTCTCTAGCACCAAAAGCATCAGTTTTTTGGCAGTCAGTCTTCTTTATAGTTCAACTCTCACATCCATACATGACTACTGGAAAAATCATAGCTTTAACTATATGGACCTTTGTCAGCAAAGTGATGTCTTTACTTTTTTAATATGCTGTCTACATTCCTCTCTTCTCCCAGTTCAAATAGTCTTTATGGCTGGAAGGGAGGCCACTTCTATAACAGATTATAGGTTCTTCTGCTTATTATACATATAGATAGATATAAAATAAGCAGAAGAATTAGACCTCAATTTCTGAAGTACATATTAGAAAAAAAAAAATGCCTCCTCTTGCTTGGCATTCTGGTTCTGCCGTGCTCATCTTCTCCTGGGATAACGTAGTCCTTAGGTGTGCAACTGCCAAATTGGGGAGGGTCATAGAATGTTGGGGGGCTTCCCTTATAGCTCAGTAAGTAAAGAATCCACTGCAGTGCAGGAGACCCCGTTTCAATTCCTGGGTCAGAAAGATCTGCTAGAGAAGGGAAAGGCTACCCACTCCAGTATTCTGGCCTGGAGAATTCCATGGACTGTATAGTCCATGGGGTCACAAAGAATCGGACACGACTGAGCCGCTTTCACTTTCACCTTCACAGGATGTGTCCAAGGCAGAAGGATGCCGACTTTCTACTACCTAGGGCCTGTGAATATGTTATCTTATATGACATTGGAGAATTGCATTCACTTATGAGTTTAGTTGCTAATAAGCTGAATTTTGAAGAGAGGGACTAACTCTTTGGGGTTATCAGGATAAGCCCAATATAATCAATGCCCTTAAATGTGGAGGAAGAAGGCAGCAGAGAGATGCAGCGTGACTGGCTTTGAAGATACAGGAAGAGATTTGTTGTTATTCAGTCGCTCAGTCATGTCCGACTCTGGCCTCATGGACCGCAGCATGCCAGCGTCCCCTGCCCTTCACTGGCTCCCAGAGTTTGCTCAGATTCATGTCACTGAGTCAGAGGAAGGGGTTAGAAGTTAAAGAAAGTCTCTGGAAGTTGGATGAGGCAAGGAAATGGACTCCCTCTCGCCTGCCACATAATCTAGAAAAGGAATGTAGCCTTGTTGAGACCTTGAATTTAACCCAGTGAGACTTTCTGTACTTCTGGCCTATAGAACTGCAAGATAATAAATTGGTGTTTTATAAACTGCCAAGTCATGGTAATTTGTTATACCATCAGTAGAACACTAATGCAGGTGAATAATAATATGGGAAGGAAGGCTGATCCCACAGATGATATATTAAAAATTATCCTGTTATTTTGAGTTTCAATTATTTCCAGGGAGGCCCTCACCTCTTGACCAGGGATGGAGAAGGTAGCAATGACTGAAGCATCAAAAGAGGGAGGGAGAGAGTACTGTGTTCTTGAGTGTGCTAAAGAGTGCAAAAAAAAAAAAAAAAAAATGTTATCTATTAGAAGTCTAAATGTGGCAAACAGAATGATGTCAGCAAGACACAGTTTGAAAAGTAAGCTATGGTTCCATTTATTCCTGTGGCAGCATAAACGTTGCAAAATTTTAATCAAGATAGAGGGCAAAACCAGAGAAACTGTAAGCACTTAATCATGATATCCTGCAGAGGACGTGCCCACCATCTCTGAATAGCTGCTGCCCCCTGAAGCATTTCAGGCCTGCTGTTCCCTTGTATCATCCTGGTTTTCTCAGCTCCAGAGGGAACTTTTATTGGACTCAACCCTAGACAATCCAGTGATCAAAATGTATCCTCCTCAGCCCCTTTATAAATGTCAGTCTATAGCTCCTCTTCATTGTTACAATTTTCTGCTATTGTGTAACTATCTTAATGTGCAGCAATTTGGATGGAGCTAGAGTTTGTCATACTGATTGAAGTAGGTCAGACAAAGACAGACAAATATCATATGGTATCACTTATATATGGGATGTAAAAACATGATAATTGAACTTATTTATAAAACAGGAACAGACTCACAGACTTAGAAAACAAACTTTTGGTTATCAAAGGGAAAAAGTGTGGGGGGAAGGCTAAATTAGGAGTTTGGGCTTATTATATATACACCACTATATATAAAATAGATAACAAGGGCCTACTGTATAGCACAGAGATCTCTACTCTCTCTCTCTCTCTCTCTCTCTCTCTCTCTCTCTCTCTCTATATATATATATATATATATATATATATATATATATATATATATCCCAGATGGCATAGTAAAGCAAAGTTTATATATATATATATACACACACACATACGCTCTCTCTCTATATATACACTCACTTTGCTATACATATAACTTTGTTGTACACCTGAAAATAACACATTATAAGTCAACTATAATATAAAATAAAAAAAAGTTTTAAAAGAAAGTTCTATTGAATAATGGTTATTTAGAATATAGTCTATAGTTCATTTTTAATGTATGCCTTTATGAAGATCATATTTGATTGCTGGAGCATGTTAGCAATTTGAAACATTAGTTACAATAAAAAGAAAGAATGAGTTAAAAAACAACCACCACAACTCTGGCTTGAAATAACCAGTCTGTTTTGCTCCCAGTGTTGTGGGTCAGGAACGGGGAAGGACTTGGCTGAGTGATGTGTCTCTGACCTACAGCACGTGGCTGGGATGTGGGGCTGGAGAATGAGCGTCCCAGAGGTCCTCTGCACCTCTCCAGTGCTGGGGCTGGTTCATCCTGGTTCTGCTGGACCTCAGCTGGGTCTTTCTCCAGAGTGCTTACCCTATTGGTGTCTCTGTTTGGCTTGGACTTCTCATACCACGGAGGCTGGATTTGCAAAGTTTGTGGTTATTGTTGTTCAGTTGCTAAGTCATGTCTGACTCTTTGTAACCCAATAGACTGCAGCACACCAGGCATCTCTGTCCTTCACTTTCCCCCGGAAGTTGCTCAGACTCATGTTCATTGAGTCGGTGATGCTGTCTAACCATCTCATCCTCTGCCGCCTCCTTCTCCTTTTGCCTTCAATCTTGCCCAGCATCAGGATCTTTTCCAGTGAGTTGGCTCTTTGCATCAGGTGGCCCAAAGGTTGGAGCTCCAGCATCTGTCTTTCCAATGAATATTCAAGGTTGATTTTCTTTAGGATGGACCGGTTTGATCTCCTTGCAGTCCAAGGGACTCTCAAGAGTCTTCTCCAACACCACAGGTTGCAAAGGAAACACCTCAAGATAAGTGCCCTAAGAGCTTATGCAGAAGCTGTGGGTCTTCGTAACACCTAACGTTAGAAGTCCCAGAACATCTTTTCTACCACAATCTACTGGTCAAACAGGTTATTGATTTCAGCCCAGATTCGAGAGGCGGGAGCTAGACTGCACTTGTTCATGAGATGAGTCGCCAAGAATGTGTGGCCATCTTCAATCCACGCATGTTCCTGCAGCTTAGAGTCACAGACCAGGAAGGGTCACCCTGGAGATCTTGTGACCAAGCCAGAACCTCTCCCACCACACGGACAGAAAAACAAAGGTCTAGAAGGATGTAGGAATCGCTCAAGCTCATGTAGGGAAGCAGTGATAAGAATCAAGATTGGATCACAGACCCCTTCCATGTAATTGTAGGTTCCTACACTGGAAGTCTTTTAGCATCATCTTTGCCACAGTAGCAATCCAAATATTGACTTTAGCAACACTGTATCCAGTCCTGTGAATGTAACAGAGAATACAGGAAGAAGAGCCCCACCTTCTTTCCTCATCTGGTTCAGAAGACAAGATGGGTTTCAGCAGGGCTTGCAGAGTGACCTTCAACAGGTCATTTTGTATCTCTACACAAGAATATCCATGACAGGGGGTGGGCGGGCAAGCTGAAATGAGTCCCAGAGAGAAGGGAGGAGATGTGGGAGAGAACTCTCACTCACTGAGCACCTACTGTGTTCCATTTCACTTATGCTCATGGCAGTTAAATGCTTATAACCACCCCTAGATGGGTATGATTATATCCATTTTACAAACGAGAAAAGCTAGTGCATAAGAGCAGCCATCCTCACAGTGACTGTGTGCCAGACATGACTCTAAGTGCTTTGCTTATTTTAACCAATTTAATTCTCACAGTCATCCCATGAGCTAGGTTTTATGATTATCTCCACTTTACACATGAGAAAAGTGAAACTGTCTAGCAGGGAAGAGGAGTATATAGAAAAGCACAAAGGATAAGGGGGAAAAAGGCCATACTAGATGTTTTCACAGAAATTTAGGACTGAAAGAGGGGCAGGAGTCTGTATATTTGCCAGACCCTGTGGAGTGATGACATCTTTTTAGGAGGTGAATCTAATGTCAGGAACTGCCTCTGAATTCCAGACTGATCTCACTCTGCCACACCTCCCTACAAATCACAGGCCACATCCCCACCTCCTCTTCTCCTTTTTTTTTTTTTCTCCACTTTGACCTAAAAAGCCATCTGGCCTCCCAGATATTTGGAAGGACGAGAGGACCTCTGATTGTCCTGAGATGCTGAGAGGCAACAACACAACCAAAAAAGCTGCCTTTTAAAAAGCTGAGATGGATAGAGATACAGATTTTCATGTATTATCGGTCAGGCCCCTCTCTGGCACAACTCAGAGGGAGGTGGAAACTGGCGTCTGGTTCAGCTGGGGAGAGAGGCTGCTTATCTCCATTCTGGTGCCATCCTCTTCCAGCGACTCAGCTGGACTGTCATTTAAGGAACCAGAACTCAAGAAGAGCGAGGAGGACTCGTGAGGGGGATCGGAAGCGTGAGAGATCACTCGGAGCACAGCCCAGGCCCTGCTGACCGGGAGGCCAAGCCCTGAGTGCCTCCTGGCCGCCTGCCCTCCTGGACGGGTGGAGCAGGGCTGAGCCTCGGGGGGGTCTGGGGCCTGGGAACTGGGTCTTCACCCCCAGAAAGGGACTCTGCATCCCTACAGGTCAGCCACAGGGGGTGTGATGGATTCATGGTACCAACAGGATAGGTTTTTTCTTTTTTTTTTTTTTCATTTATTTATTTATTTTTTTTTTACTAAATCATAGTTGGTTTACAATGTTGTCTTAGTTGCAGGTATACAACATGATGATTCAGATATGCATATGTGTGTGTGTGTGTGTGTGTGTGTGTGTGTGTGTGTGTGTGTGTGGCAAAGAATGCGCCTCCAATGTGGGAGACCTGGATTCGATCCTTGGCTTGGGAAGATCTCCTGGAGAAGGGAAAGGCTACCCATTCCAGTATTCTGGCCTGGAGAATTCCATAGAGTGTATAGTTCATGGGATCACAAAGAGTCTGACACGACTGAGTGACTTTCACATCACTTCACTTCCTATGTGTATATAGACATCACAGAAGCCTATGTATTTACATACTTACATATTATATATTTATATGTGTGTGTGCTCAGTCCCTCAGGCATGTCTAACTCTTCTGCAACCCCATAAACTGTAACCCGCCAGGCTCCTCTGTCCATGGGATTTCCCAGGCAAGAACACTGGAGTGCTGCCATTTCCTTCTCCAGGGGATCTTCCCACCCTGAGGATGGAACCTGCGTCTCCTGCATCCCCTGTATTGACAGGCTGATTCTTTACCACTGCGCCAACTAGGAAGCCTATATTCAAATTATTTTCCGTTATAGATTATTATATGGTATTGAATACAGTTCCTTGCTACACGTATTATTTTAGTCAAAATTTCTTATGAAGCTGATTTGTCTGGTTGTTAACACTCAACATTTGCTCTGTGATATAGGGACAGTGATTCTTCCCACGACTTGGGGATGAAGAAGTTGTATCTCTTTCCAAGCAGGATCGTTTTGCCAGAATCCAAAATAGGAAAAATGATGCTTGTCACATTTTTCTTACTAAAAGTCTTCATAAACATGTAGTTAAGAGGCAAAGCATCTTTTTGGAGATTCTTTCAGAGATGCTTTGTCTGGGAAATAGGGTCTAAAGGGCAAAGCATCTCTTATATGATATCCTCATCAAAGCACTTTCAAACAGGTCCACAGGCAGGTTTTTCTACATGCACCACCATCAGTAATACTAGTACTTACAACATTGATAAAGAAACCAGTGCTGTCAATAACAGCATCCCTGATGGAGATGCATGCGGGGAATATGTGATGCGGATTATGGGCCAGGTCCTGGGATGAGTGATTAAGATGCGTCATCATGGTGAATCCTCCCCGCTGCCTGGTGTGGTGAGCACAGTTACTACACTCGTCTTATCTGGCGGTTGTATACGGATGTGAGAGGGCTGAGCGATGCGTTCGAGTTATGGTACTGAAGAAGACTCTTGAGAGTCCCTTTGACTGCAGGGAAATTGGGCTGATCAATCCTAAGGAAATCAACCCTGAATATTCATTGGAAGGACTAATAGTGAAGTTGAAGCTCCAATACTTGGGCCACCTGATGCCAAGAGCCCACTCATTGGAGGGGACTTTAATGCTGGGAGAGACTGAAAGCGAAAAAGGAGAAGGGGGGGACGGGATGAGATGGCTGGGTATCATCACCAACTCAATGGACATGCGTTTGAGTGGATTCCCGGGTGGTGGAGGACCAGGAGCCCGGCGTACTGGGGAGAGTCGGACACAATTTAGTGAAGGGATTTAGAAGGGATTTTAGAAGGGGTTCCGAAAGCAGGGGAAATGCGACCAAGTCCAACCGTCCGGGCGAGAGCAGAGCAGAAGCTCCGCCCAGGTCTATCTGAATCCAAAGCCACCTCTTAGGTCATCCGATGGCAGTTTCCGGAGGCTGAGGAGAGTTCCCCAGGGATCAAGCAAATGTCCCCATGTCAGGGAGCATACCAGGGCCCTTCCTTCTGCTCACCCTCCTCAAGTGTCCCAAATTCCCTTCCTCATCTGTATCTGGGAGGTCTGGAAGAAGAGAAAGGGAATGAGTATTGGAAGGCAGCGGGTGGGGGTCAGAGAAGGAGATTTCCAAAGAGGAAAATTGGAACTGTGCCTCTTGGCCCAGCGACTGCACACCAGGCTGAAACTTTGCCGGGGGCGGGGAGGTGGGGGGCGGTGAAGGGAGGGGCATCCTCTCTCAGCTGGGAGCTGTGCTTCTGCATCTTTCTTTTGTGAATTTCAAGTAAAGCTCCCCACCCCCATTCTATTAATAGGTATGGGGGTGAGCAGGATGCAGGATGGGGTTTTCAAGATTATAATGTGTGGCATTCTCATAAAGCCTGTACACCCTTTTATGACATTAAACATTTTATTTCTCCCATGGCATTTGAAGCCATCTCTATTTTTCCCCCTTATTTTATTTATTTGGGATCTAGATTTGCTAGGTCTGATGGTATTTCTGGTAAGCTGGTTTTATTGTATAGAAGTCATTATCTTTTAAAGTCAGGGGACAGCCCTCGCCCTTCCAAAGTGATGGGTTTTACCCTTTGATTTCCTGGAAGGATGGTGTTGGGGGAAAGGAGTGCTAAACTGGAGACAGGGAATAGAAGCTGAAATTCTGGTTCTGCCACCTGTGAAGTTCAAGTGTGGAATAAAACCTTTCAGGGCAGAGGCTGGTCATCTGTGTGGGCCTCATGCTGGAACCAGAGAGGGAGTTTGGGGCCAGCCTGGAGAGGGGTCAGAATTGCTAAAGGCCCTTTCCTTTCCTGAAATCTCATGATATACGTTCCCAGAGGGCAGTGATTCTACGGTCGGAAGGTTCCGAGGGCAGGAAAGGGCAGCGTGAGTGGAGGGCAGGGCTTAACTCATTGGCTGATGGGGAAGCAGATACACAGCGGAGGGGCTCTGCATCCTTTCTTCCCCTTTTGTGAGCGTCTGGACACACGGTTGGCATTTTAATTTCATGAACACACACACCTTTTCACCATAGGAAGAGACCACACGAGAGAATGCATTTATTTCCTCTTACAATCGCCTCTTCCTTCAGGAGGTCACAATTTCTGGCATCAGAAAAACCCAATATCATGCACTAGCCAGGTGACCTTGGGACGGATTACTTAAGGCCTCTGAGTCTTGGATTCCTGTTGAGTAAAATGGGGCTAATAATACCTGGCAAAGCTGATATCAGGACTGACTGAGATAATGCATACACAATGGGCTGGCTCCGGGCCCTATGCAGGCAGGAAGCATCGTTGCCATTATTATTATTATTATCTGATATTTCGTGAAGAGATGATGAGGATGGTGGTGGTGGTAGCGATGAGAGCTTCAGGTGCCGGAGTGTGCGCTGCATTCTGCAGCCTCTGACGTGATCTCCTTGTTGTTCGTTTTCATGTAGGTAGAAAAACTGAGGCAGGGAGAACTTAAATAATTCACTCATGTCCACAGAGCTCTGAGATTCTAGAACAGAGGATTTTAAACAAGCATCTCCCATCCAGAACCCTTATCCTTACCAGGGCAAATTCGTCATAAACATCATTTGTAGTGGTTGCCTGATTTCTATGAAAGGGAATATTGCATCCTATTTGTCTTATTGTTGGATATTTTGGGTGTTCCCCCCTTATTACAAGCAACATGCTCTGCACATCTTTGGATAGATGGCTCCTTCTGTGTTTCATTTCTTCAGAACACATTTCCCAAAGTCTGTAGTGAAGTGAAAGTCGCTCAGTCGTGTCCGACTCTTTACGACTCTGTGGGCTATACAGTCCGTGGAATTCTCCAGACCGGAATACCGGAGTGAGTAGCCTTTCCCTTCTCCAGGGGATCTTCCCAACCCAGGGATTGAACCCAGGTCTCCCAATTGCAGGTGGATCCTTTACCGGCTGAGCCACAAGGAAGCCTAAAGTCTATAAGGACAGTTTCAAATTGCATTCTTGCTCCGTGTGTGATTTGGGCGAAGGGGTGGGATGAATTAAAATGAAAAAGGGCAACTGTCTCTGGTTTGCTAAACCCTGACTGTTTTAGGGTGCTGGTTGTGGACCAGCTCAAGGGTGTTGGATCCAAAGTGTCCTTGAAGGAGGGGGTGATAGAATAAAAGTGATAGTTGAGGGCATAGAGCCGGTGCACAAGTACATGCAGAAGAGTCTCAAAGCAGAGGAACGGTGCAAAGATGGGTAGATAGGCGGGTCGCAGGGCTGCCGTCTCGTGGAGGACATGAGGGAGTCAGACACGGTGGCCGCAAACTTCAGTGGCCGTGCTGAGTACCTGTGAGGAAGGGATCCACAGCTGTGGGAATGCCGATAATCGGACAGTTTTTTCCTTAGCTCTAAAATGGAAACCTGGAATAATTGTGTTTGTCTTAATTATAGTAGTCAAATTCTTGCATTTAAAAGGTATTTTTCCCCATCCAGTCTTCAATTTTCTACTACTTTTTTCCCCAGTTTTCTTTTAAGTAACTCATGCTTATTATAAAATAAAATAAAACCAATTCAAACATTGCTGAAATGTACAAAGGAAAAAAAAAAAAAGGTCCTCTTTATCACTTACTTTAGAGATAATTGTGCCATACTTTGGGCTATATATATCTTCATATACATTTTCTCCCTCTGCATATGAAAATATAAATAAGAATTTATATATGCAAGTTTTAAATTGGAAGTGTAAAAAGGATACAATTGTGTCTTTGGGGGGTAACTTTATATGTCAGAGTTACATGTCTTTACATATGCTCTTCAAAGAGCATTTCTGTGTTTTCTTTTCCAGTTGGCTCCCTAACTTGATCTTAATCATATGTAAGCCCTTTCCCTTATGTCAAAAATTAAGATGAACAAATTGAGGCCAAAAAGTGGAAGAGCTATGCCTGGCTTGAACCCAGGTATCCTAAATTCTAGTCCAGGACTCTCTCTTCCACACATGTAGTACCCTTCTTTTATTTTCTTTCATCGTTCTTTAAAACTATTTCTTTATCTATTTGACTGTTCCAGGTGTTAGTTGCATCCAGCCTGTGGGCTGTTGGTTGTGGCATTTGGGATCTAGCTCCCTGACCAGGGATTAAACCCAGTTTTCTGACTAGGAATTGAACCGTTGGGAGTCTTAACCACTGAACCTCCAAGGAAGTCCCATTTTATCATCATTCTTTTATCTTTTTTCATGAATCTTGGGATAAGTATATGAGAAATGATATCATCATTATTATTGTTAATTTGGAAAGCTTTCTTTTTTTCTCACATTCTCCAGCTCCTTCCTGAATCCTGCCTAGGAAGTCTTCTGCCACCAGTCCAGATATTCTCAGAGACTGCAGACAGTGTCCAGGGATGGCAGACAGTTCAGAACACAGGAAAAAGGATACCAGGGTTCCTGCCACTGGTTACGAGCATGAGAAGTTCTAGCCTTGAGGCAGCCAATGAGAAAGGTTTCATAAAACCATATTTAGCCTTTCTCCTCGCTGAGAAAACAGCTCCTGGGTAGAGTTATATACGTTTCTTGGGAAGTGGGCTAGTTAATCAGAATTCCAGAGGAAATTCTGAATTCCAGAATTCAGAGGAAAGAGCAGACCTGGCCATGATCCTAACTTGGGTTCAAACCACATCCATTTCACTGGGAAGCTGGGCGACTTTGGGCAAACTGTCAAATGTGTCTGAGCTTTTGTTATCTTGTCTGTCCATAAGCTGGGAATGGTCTCTGTGCCTTACACTGTTTTAGGCTGAGCCCTGTGTAAATATCCAGGTACCAGCTGGATCCAGTTATGTAACCTCACTTCCCAGGGCCAGAACTACTTGGACAAAGAGAAGCCTGGTGAGCTAGGAAACCTGGAATCCTGGATTTCATTGAATCAAGATTTTTTTTTTTTTCCCCCTCCATCATTGCAAGGAAAGGTGATTTCAGTAGCCCACTGTCATGGGGATGTTATAGACCTAGGTAGTAACATAACCCTCTGTCTCAATATTTTTCTGCTTCTTGTGTGTTCTTAGCTAAACCCTTTATGCTTTCTTCAAACTCAGACTTGAACTTGATTCTCTCTGGTGCTCCTTCCTTCCCCTGTAAAGCTGAGCATGATCCCTCGAGGGAACATCCTGAAAGTCAGCCTACAACAACCATTGGGACTTATAGCCCTCCCCACCATCCCTTGAAGAGTTGTTCTTCGTGCACAGTAAATCTTAGAGAGTAGACAGGGTTCTCTCCATTTGGTGGGATTTCAAGCAGGAATATTGTAACCAACCTCTATGATATTGTTGCTGCCTCGTTTAAATAACAGGGCATCACTATTAAAAGCTTATTTGTTTCAATTATAAAATTACTATATGCACATATAAGAATGCTTAGAAAAAAAATGAATGCTTAGAATACAGAGGGAGGAAAGTGAAGAAAAATATCACCCACAGTTATGCCACGTTCAAAAATCACCATTAACATTTCAATAGTTCCTTTTAGTAGCTTTTCTACATGGTATATATTTAGCAACTTTATTGTGAAATAGACATATGGAAAAATGTGTAAAACATTATATCCAGTTTCATCAGTAGTTAAGCAATTCCCATCTACCCATCACCCAGGTCAAGGATTCGAATATTGCCTGCATTCCCCAAGCCCTGCCCTAACACGCTCACCATTTCTCCATTTGCCATCTTAGCCACCCTTCATTTCTAAAAGTAGCCATGACTCTGACCTTTATGCTAATCAAGCCCTTTATCTTTTTTCTTTTTTTAAACAGTTTTCATACCTTTGTAGACTTAACTGATTTATTTTTATTTTTTTGATTGGTGGTGATGGATTACCTAACATCCAACACATCTCATTAAGCTAGGTAAAACTGGTAATTCTTTGGTCAAGGGGAAAGTTGGTTATTTGCTGGTCCACAGTTTCATTCAAATTTTAGCTGCAATCACAGTGCAACCTCTAAGGACCTATGACAGGTCAGAGACTGTTAGGCTCCAGAGTTGCAGCAATGAAATATGTCCTGGCAGCCAAAAGCTCTTAATCTATTTACCTGGCCCCAAACTGAAGCTTCAGGCCTGCCATCGTGAATCACACATGGATGCTTCCTTACGGCACAAGCGCATGATATGGGGAGGGAGGCAGGAGGGGGGTTCAGGATGGAGAACACACATAAATCCATGGCTGATTCATGTCAATGTATGGCAAAAACCACTACAATATTGTAATTAGCCTCCAACTAATAAAAATAAATGGGAAAAAAAAAACAAGCGCATGATAAACACTCTCCTTTGCACATGTTTCCCTCTGGTGTAGACTCTGGCGTAGACTGCTGCTTCCTGTCCTTTGAATCTTTGGCGCTCGTGTGAGCATATTCTTTTATTTTTTTCCTAGTTGGTCCAAAACCTTGCAGGCTTTTCATAAGGTATCCTTGAAAATGTTACATGCTAAGTTCATCCTGGGTGAGAGGAAAACCTTTTAGGCAGGGGGTGCGGGAGAGAGGAAAAGAACAAATGTCTCTTAAGCTGCTTGTAAGTGTAACTTTGCATCTTGGCATCCTTGCAGCACCTCAGCCAAATGCTCGCACCGTCTCCATCCTGAGAGTGTGGAAGCCAGCTCAGGGAGGGATGTGGTGTGTCCAGGGTCCCTCCGATGGTGATGGGCAGCATCGGGATCAGAACCCGAATCTGAGAGGCTCTGGCAACCTTGATGGAGAAGTTGAGAGCACTGGTCGGCGGATGGGCTCCTGGAGTGCACATCTGTGTTGCCCTCCTGCAGCGGTCCATGACCTTTGTGGCACCATGGACCCGTTTTGTGGAAGACTGACACTTTTTCCGTGGACCGGGATGGAGGAGGGATGGTCTCAGGATGATTCGAGTGCATTACATTTATTGTGCACTTTATTTCTATTATTATTACATCAGCTCCCTCTCAGATCATCAAGCCTTAGATCCCGGAGATTGGGTACCCCTGCACCAGTGCACGGCATTGAGCAGCAGACGTCCGTGTTCTCATGTGCATGATGGTGTGCTTCAGCATGGGGTGAGGGAAGAGTTCAGTGGGATCCTGATGGTGTGTGCTTAGCCCAGGGCCTGGCTGGTACTTAGTACTCAATCAATAGTAACTAGAGGGCAGAGTCAGACAGACCCCTGGGGAGGCTGCGACAATGAAGAAGGATGCTACTGTGGGGCTGGATGGTTAGTGCTGAGGCTGCAAGGGATGTGAGAGCATCACCTCTGATGCTCGCCTCTTGTAAATTCCCATCCACCCACCTCCATGCCTGAAACGCTGGATTGGAGAACCTCAAGGTGCAACATAATGATATCGGTCTCCATTCTGGAGTGGACTTTTTTTTTTCCTCCTTTCTCTTAAATTGCTCTCTGAGACAAAAAAAAAAAAAAAAACAAGTAAAATATGCAAACTGCCCCAAATTGCACTCAACATACGCTGAATAAATATATACCCACAGAAGCATATGTTCAATGGCTGCTACTCCCTGCTTTTCAAAGCCAACTAGCTTATAAAATCATTCTTCACACAGAGTCCGGGTGATCAATGAGAAGGTGCAGCGTGAGGACGCAGCCTTAAGCTGCAAATTGAGTTTTTAGTTACAAAGGACAAGGAAGGAAAACCAGCCAGTGAAATCCAGCAGGCACTGGAGAGCCTGCATCCCCAGCCTATCCTATTGAGGACCTGTGGCCCCTTTATGTCTAGTTCTTGATGACTTCTGGAGTGGATATGAGGGGGTTCTTTGGAGTCAAGCTGGGTGGGTTTAAATCCTGACTCTGCCACTTCTGGTGTCATACTGGAACAAGTTGCCTTAAACTCTTTGTTCTAGTCTCTGAGTATCCAAAAAGATGTTATATAATAGTACCCACCGTTCATGGTCATTGTGTAAAATTTAGCCAGAGAGTTAAGGAAACAGATTCGGATGCTAGATTTTCTGTCTCTGTCATTTCCTTGCTACTGGCTGTGTGGTCTTGGGCGAATTAATGAACCTCTCTGTGCCTCAATTTCCCCATCTAAGTGTGCACCATAGTTTCTACTGCCGAGGGTTGCTGCGAGGAAGGGATGAGATAATGCATGTTCAATTCTTCAAATGGGACCTGGCTCCATAGTAAGTGCTCGGGTCATGCCCAAGACCATTTTCCCCACGTCCTCCCTTGCACACAGGTCTGTAGCAGGCAGACCTTCTCAAAATGCCCTTTGGCTCTGCGCCATTCACAGAGAAAGGAGAACAGGAGGCTTCTGAAAACTAAAAGGTATCTAAGCATCCATTGTGTGGACCTACAACAAGTCATCTCTTCTCACCGAACCTGCTGCCCATCAGTGAGTGGTGAAAATAATAGTGTTCAGTTGGCCATAAAGTTTGTTTGGGTTTTTTTTTCTCTGTAGAGTGGTATGGAACAAACTTTTTAGCCAACTCAATACATCCTTTTCTGAGTAGCTGGGGAGACTTGATAAGATAATACACCCTAGCAATGTGCCTAGCATGTGAGGAGAGCATCGTCAATGTCCACTTCCCTCCCGGTACCCTAAGAGCTTCCCTGGTGGCGCAGATGGTAAAGAATCTGCTTGCAATGCAGAGACCTGGGTTCGACTCCTCGGTGGGAAAGATCCCCTGGTGGGGGGAGTGGCAACCCACTCCAGTATTGTGGAGAGTTTCATGGACAGAGGAAGCCGGCAGACTGCAATCCGTGGGGTCGCAGAGAATCAGACGTGAGTAACTAACACACACGCCCTAAAGACACAAAGTGTCTAAGCCCAGGCGTGAGTGGTTAGCGTCCCAACCTTGACGAGAGGGCCTTCTTCACTGAGCGTCCCCATCAGCCCGGCAGGTGCAGACCTGAGCTCATCACCCACCCCACACCTGCTCACCGTGTGACTTCGCCAAGCCCTCAGGCACCTCACACCTCGGGTCCTCTTCTTCAAATGGAATCTGAGCCTCTATGCTGAGTCCCAAGACACTGGGACAGGATAACGAGCGGAAGAGCACTTTAGAGACCAAATCAGCTCTGCCACCGACTGGCCCAGTGGCCTTGGGAGAAGTGACGACAGCTGCCTGGGCCTCGGTTTCCTTCTCTGGAAGACGGGAGTGGTGGTACCCGCACCTCCAGGCCGGGGCCAGCAGTGTGAATGAATACTCATCACACATTGAGAACAGGGCCTGGCGCACCGTGAGCGCTATTAAGTGTTAGCTATTATTATTATTAACGAGCTATACGGAGGCTACTTATTATCATCACTAGACAGTTATTGAATAGACATTCATCAGGACCGCTGGCAGATTTTCTCGGGCAAGTGTTTCCTGGCGTCCCTTCTGTTAGCTTACACTGCTTCTCGGTACCATCCAGGAAGCCTCGAGGACTGTAAGGAGGTGTCCGCTGGGGCTTCCTGGGCAGCCCAGTGGTGAGGGCTCCACACTTCCACTGCAAGGGGCACCAGTTCGATCCCTGGTCAGGGAACTGAAGTCCAGCATGCTGCACGGCATGACCAAAAAAAAGAAAAAAAAATGCATGCATTTATTTTTTCTCTGCATGCCTCTCTCCACTTTGGAATAGATGCTCCTTGAGAGCTGGGGCTAAGGGTTTGTACACGTGATGGCCGGGAGGGCAGCTGGCTTTGAGTAAGGGTTTGCTGAACTGAACACCCAGCCCATGCAGGGCTCCAGAGAGTTGCAGAAGGTGTGACGACTCCCACCAGAAAGATGCCCAGGCTGTAGAGTGAGCCCGAGCAATGTTCTCAAGCCACTCCCTCTAGAACAGCCTTCTCCCTGGATCCCCAGCTCAGGGGCCCCTGACTCTCAGAACCTACCACCTGACCTCCCTGGGAATCCCCGTCAGCTGCTTGCAGAAAACCACAGGAGGTCCAAGCTGCAAGGGCCCCTGGAGACCAGCTGCCAGCTTTCTCACTGCACAGAGGGAAGACTGAGAGCCTGAGGAGGGAAGTGCTCAACGTAGGGATCGTAACCTGCCTCTCCTAACTCCGGGGCTCCTCTGATGGGAAAGGGAGGCGACCATAAATTGGCAGAGCCGGCCCCAAACAGCAGGTCGTAAGCAAGCGCAGCCATGCATTTTGCCACGACTAGAATGCCTTGTCTCATTGCACCTTGCTGTTGTGCTTCACTGATGTTGTGCTTTTTATGAACGGAAGGGTTTTTTTGTCTTTGTTTATATTTGGCTGCACGGGTCTCGGTTGGCCTATGCGGGGTCTTTTGTTGGGGCATGCCGGCTCTTAGTGGCAGCACACAGGATCTATTCTCTGACCATGGATCAAACCTCGGCTCCCTGTGTTAGGAGCATGGAGTCTTAAGCACTGGACCACCAGGGAAGGCCCTGAACTGAAATTTTTGCAGCCCCACTGCACTGTCAGATGATAGTTGGCATTTTTTAGCAAGAGAGTATTTTTTGGAAGGGGCCTTATCTGTTTGATCTTTCCCATCAGTGAGATGATTACTGTGTGCTCCGTCACCCAGTCATGACAGACTCTTTGATGACTCCGGAGACTGTATTCCACCAGGCTCCTCTGTCCATGGAATTTCCCAGGCAAGAATACGGGAGTGGGTTTTGCCATTTCCTCCTCCAAGGGATCTTCCCAACCAGGGATCAAGCCTGTCTCTTCCATCTACTGCATTGGCAGGCAGATTCTTTACCACTGAGCCACCTGAGAAGCCCTTAATAAAGTATTTTTAAATTAAGGTATGCACATTTTTTCTTTCTTTCTTTCTTTCTTTTTTTTTTTTTTTTTTTTACAAACAGTGCTATGGCACACATAATAGACTACAGTATATTGTGAATGTAACTTTGATATGTACTGAAATACCAAAAAACTTCATCTGGCTTGTGTTAGTGAGATATTCACTTTATTGCATTGTCCTGGAACAAAATCCTCAGCATCTCCAGGGTCTGCCTGCATTGGCATTTCAGCATTATTCTTGAGCATAAGCCTGTCAGGGTTTACCCACTTCCTCCAGTTGGTCTAAACTCTCCTGCAGGTCAGGGACCACTGCAGTCTATTTGTGTCTCCATACGATAAGAGTGATATGGTGAGTGGAAAGAGCATGGGCTTGGTGTCAGATACACCTGGTGGCTCAGTAAAGTATCCGCCTGCACTGCAAGAGACCCATGTTCTATCCCTGAGTCAGGTGGATCCCCCGGAGAAGGGAATGGCTACCCACTCCACAATCCTTGCCTAGAAAATTCCATGGACAGAGGAGCCTGGTGGGCTGCAGTCCACGGGGTCATAAAGGGTCGGCACGACTCAGCGACGAACACTTTCATTTGACACACCTGTGTTTGCACCCCGGCCCTGCTCTTGGAAAGCTGCATGATATGGGAAAAGCGTGTTCAGCCCCCAAACCAATCTTCTCTTCTGCAAAATTAGTCTAATGATAGCAGGCTCTTGGGTCGTGGACTTTAGCAGAGTAGACCAGGGAAAATACCTCGTGCTTGGCCTGCAGTAGGTGCTCAAAGCGTTTGAATTTCCTTTCTCGTGTCTTCAGTAAGAACGTGTTGAAACTGCACAGATGGCTGGCATGTGGAGGGAATGGCCTGTTGGTATTTCACTGGAACTCAAGCCAAGACGAAGCAACAGAACCAGACATTTTATTACATTCCAAAAATATTTACCAAGCATCGAATATTGAGTGATCATCATCATAATAACTAAACTTTTATAACAACTGACATTTTACCCTGTACCAGGCTCTATGTAAGGGACATTAAATGTCTAACTCCCCGCCCCCACCCCACCACCGCCCACACACACACACAGCAATTCTATCAGGTAGATAGGATTAGGCTCATTTTATACTGAGAAAATTGAGGCTCAAAATGTTAACGAAGTGACTGTTAATACATGGCTGGTTAAATGGCAGCACCAGGCGGGGTTCTGGCCTGACGCCCAAGTGGACGCGGCTCTGTGCTGGACCACGGGATGGTGCTGAGAAGCGGAAGCTGTGTGTGTTACACTCTGTCCTGAAATAGCCCGTGGGCTCAGAAGGAGACAGACTGTGAACCAGAAACCATCCGGCCTGGCAGAGCAAAGTTTGTGTAGAAGAATAATTGATGTGGCAGAAAAGGGAAAAAAATGATTCTTGCTCACTCCAGGCACCAAAAGGAAGTCAGGACTTCCACACGGTGATTTCTCATCTGTGGTGGTCCCCAGAGTTCCCAGAAACCTCAGGAGGCCGTGATTTATTACCACGTCCATTGTAAAATGGGGAAGCTGGCATCAGAAAGGTGTGACTTGCCCAAAGTCACACGGCTAGGAAGTAGCAGCATCCAGATTAGACTCTTTCTTTCTGTCTCTTCAACGTTCCTCTCCTTCTTGAGCTCAGGAAGCCATCTGCAAAGGGGTCCACTTATCCTGTAACTTAGAGGGTGCCTAGAATTCTTTAGGAAGAGGAGGGTGGCCGGGATGAGGGCAGGGCATGAACAGAGCGGCTGCGGTTGGACCCTGCCTAGAACGGGCACTGCTGGGCGGGGGCCCACGTGGTTTCTGGGTGCAGGTAGGACAGATGAGACCCGGTGGTGTTTGGGGCAGCATGCCTGAGAGCCCTCGAGGGCCTGAGGCGGGTGGGCTCTGCCTTTGTCGCTTGCAGGGAGGTCCGAGGCCCCCTGGTGGAGCTTACCGCACCCAGGACTATGGATCCCTGCAATTCTTTTCCGCGTGCCTGCCCCTCCTCCCGCCATGTCAGCATTGCAGCCCAGCGCAAATTCAGCGGCAGCTGAATTGACATGAGTTGATTAAAACTCCCAGTAATTATGGGCTCTCCACTGGCCCAGTTGTCCAAATCAATGTCGGTAGGAATAGATGGGCAGGCCGGCTCTGTTGACAGGCTGAGGCTGAGCGGGGAGGGACCGGGACACGGAGCTTCCCACCTCACTCCCCTTCTGGGCAGTTCTCCCAAGGCCTCCAGGGACAAGGAGCGTCAGGCCCGCTCAGTCTCTGACCTGAAGGCTGTGTCCATGCGTGCGCAGTCACTTCAGTCGTGTCCGACTCCTTGTGACTCAGAGTGGGCTGCCGTTCCCTTCTCCAGGGGATCTTCCCAGCCCAGGGATCAAACCTGAGCCTCCTGAAATGCAGGCAGACTCTACCGCTGAGCCACCGGGGAAGCCCCATCAAAAGGGTGGTTCTTACTAGGGGACTCAGCTCCTGTGATCCTCTGCAACCTCAATGGCAAAGCAGGTATATCTGAGAGGTGCCTCTGAGCTTTGTTGTGGGGATTTGAAGAAATGGCACATGGGAGATATGCAGCCTTCGAGGTGCTCCGTAAACACCCATTTCATTTCCTTCCTTGCTTCCTTCTCAGGATTCTGTATCTCATCTGTGTATTCGGGACTGTGCTGTGGCATCCCAAGTCATACCTCAGCATAGTGACCTTCCAGCAGGCTTCTCAGAATCCTTGTGCGGCCCCAGCCAGTGTGACCCACTGGCGACATCACAGGCCACCTCCCTGTGGGTCAGGGGATGGGAACGTGTGAGTCACTTCAGTCCACTCCCTGGACTGTAGCCTGCCAGGCTCCTCTGTCCATGGGATTCTCCAGGCAAGAACACTGCAGTGGGTTGCCATTCCTTTCTCCAGGGGATCTTCCCAACCCAGGGATCAAACTCGGGTTCCCCACACTACAGGCAGATTCTTTACCATCTGCAATGGTAAAGAACCCGCTTGCCAATGCAGGAGACATAAGAGCTGTGGGTTCGATCCCTGGGTCAGGAAGATCTTACGGAGGAGGGCATGGCAACCCACTCCAGTACTCTTGCCTGGAGAATCCCGTGGACAGAGGAATCGTTGGGCTACAGTCCATAGGGTAGCCAAGAGTCGGACGTGACTAAAATGACTTAGCACACGCACATGATGGGACCAGATGTAGGTCAGGGGAAAGAGCACCTCATTAAAATCAGGGAACCTTCAGCAGTGGGCCTCGCCTGACTCCCCCCTGCTGTGTGACCTTAGGCAAGTCACTTGGCCTCTCTGGGCTTTCGTTTCCTCCTCTGAGTGAACAGAATGATGCTGGTGGACCTACCTTAACAATGTTGGGAGAAGCAAAGCTTGCCTGTGGCAATATTCTGCCTACTCTCTGCATGCAACAGGTCCCCTTCCATTGTTTCTTGGATATGTTTCCTACTTGGGGTAAAGTAATAAGGTGTCTGCAATAGGAGTTACCAGTTTTTGAGCACCTGCCGTTGTGGCAGGTATGTGTCAGATACATGATCTGGTTTGGTTCTCTCACAAGCCCAGATAGGTAAGAGGGACACTCTTCAGTGGAGACCCAGGCTCGGGGAAGCCAGGGCACTTAGCAAGGCAGTGTTTGATCAACTTCACTCGAAGCTGTCATTGTCTCATTTAATCTTGACCATGATCCTATTGTGCAGCGCTACTGGTAGGAGGCAGCACTCTTCCCAGGAGGTAGTCCTCTCCTTCTGCTTGCACTTGGCAATGAGAGAGAAAGCAAATGCTAATAGAGCCCTTGGAGGAGGATGAAGCTTTGCCCATGATTAGGCAGGTTCAGAGGCATTCTTGTGATTTCTTAAAGCGTTGTTCTTGTTTAGGAACCAAGTCGTGTCTGACTCTTTGTGACCCCGTGGACTGTAGCCCGCCAGGCTTCTCTGTCCAAAGGATTTTCCAGGCAAGAATCCTGGAGTGGGCTGCTATTTCTTTCTCCAGGAGATCTTCCAGACCCAGGGATTGAACCTGTGTCTCCCACATTGGCAGGCAGATTCTTTATTGCTGAGCCACCAGGGAAGGCCTTCTTAAAACATGCTCCCTCAGTGTAAGGAAATTCTCCGTTTTCTTCTGAAATACTTTGGACCTAGTTCTCCCCTGTTCAAGATCTATAGTTGTTTTGATAAACACCAAGCAACTCAGAGCTAAAAGTCTTCTCCAACTTCCTATTGCCCAATTATTTCATTTTATAGCAGAGGAAACAGACTCAGAGGGTGGGATGTGCTTGCCTGAGACCATCCAGCAAGAGACCAAGGCGGGACAGAACTGAAATTCAGTGTTCTGGAGAACTGTTCCCCTGTATCTGTTGAGGGCTTTGCTAGGATCTGGCTTCTTATCTCCAACATCCCATCTGCCGCTTCCACTTTGAGGATGCTTTGCTCACTACCAGTTTTCCAAAGGAAGAAACTGAGGCTCAGAGAAGCCACGTGAAGAGTTCAAAATGACAGCCAGTAAGAGGCTGAGTCTAAGCTGGAGCTGCTTTCCTTACCCCTGCCTGCCTCTTGTGTCCTAGGTTGTAGAAAATAATGGAGGTACCGCACTTCTCTCTCCCAGGCTTGGAGGGAGGGGCAGGGTTTATCGTCCAGTACCACCAGACAATGCCCAGGCTTCTTCACTCTGAGAGTCAGTTGGGCCCCAGGAGGAGTTTTCCTGTTTTGTGAGCTGGTTGTTCCTTCAGCTTTAGAACAGCTGGTCCACCTCCTAGACCTGGGGGTGGGGTGGTGGAACAGCTCATTACAAATTCTGTGCTCGGAGCAATTTGCATTCCATAATTAATGAACATTAAAATGCATAATTACAAACAGAAGCAAATGGCTTGGTGCTGATGACAAGTCAGGCACAGGGGTTGGAGGACGAAGCTGGAGAGAGCAGGGCAGTGCCAGCCTGTGATGGAAACAGCTGGGAATCCCCCAGCCCTCCCCTCTCAGGTCCTCAAGGCTTTAAATCTCAGGGACCCAGACCCAGGGTCTTCCTGTGGTTTCTCTTCTGCGATGGGGCAGAATGGAGGCTGTGAAACTCTGGAGCTGGCTGGCCTAGGTTAGATCCCAAGCTCTGTCACCTGCCTACCATGGGACCTCAGGCAAAGAAGCAATACTGCACGAAATGGGGTCATTGTCAACTGGACCTGCCCACTCTCTCCTGCCTGCTTCTGGTCCCACAGAGCCTGCCTCCCAAGGCTGCTTCTGTGAGCCCCAAGGAAGTACTTAGAGATAATTGAATTCACTTACTTCAGTAATCTCTTCTAAGTAGCAAAGCAGATCACTCCACTCCTCTGCCAACAGACCTCTGGTGCCTTCCGGTTACACTTAGAATAAACTTGAGATGCCTTCTCATGACCAGAGTCCAGGGTTAGCAACTTTTTTGTATAAAAGGGCATGCGGTGAAATATTTTAGACTTTGCAAGTCATGTGTGGTCCTTTCATCATCATCTTCTTTAAAAACAAACAAACAAGCAAACACCTTTTAAAATGTAAGGAGACATTTTTAGCTCTAGAGCTGTGCAAAAATAGGCTGTGAAGGAGTGGATTTCTTTTCTCTATTCTTCCCATTAAAAACAACTAAAGCCTCCAGAGGTTATATATAAAACAAATTAAGACTGTGGGCTTCCCAGGTGGTGCTAATGGTCAAGAATCCTCCTGCTAGTGCATGAGACTCAAGGGATGTGGGTTCGATCCTTGGGCTGGGAAGATCCCCTAGAGTAGGAAATGGCCACCCACTTCAGCATTCTTGCCTGGAGAATTCCATAGACAGAGGAGTCTGGCGGGCTACAGTCCATGGGGTCGCAAAGAGTCAGGCCCGACTGGGTACACCCAAGACTGTGAAAGGTGGAGAGAAGGAGGCAGGTCAGGTAGGGGCTCTGAGACCAAGGGAGATGTGTTGGTCATTCCCTGCATTTTCTTTTTGCCTCGTGTCCCAAGCTTGGCGTTGAAGGAGCCAGCAACTAAGAAATAAATGCCTGTAGATAGACAAAAACAAGCAGAAAGGAGAAAACCTCCACAAAAAAATCAAATAAAACAAAAAACAATCAAAAGCCTGCTTCCTTCAGCCAAAGTATTAGGAAAAGGGAAGCCAACCAACCAAGATGGAAAATTTTAGACACTGACCATTCTATTCTAGCCAAACATCACAGAAAAAATCAGTAGATAGCAACAACATGCCTATTCCCCACCCCCCATGCTAATAAAGTCGGGAACTAGATTTCATCTTTAGCAGGCTGTACTGAGACAGTCTGCCAACCCAATCTTCCCTGCCAGCTAGAGGGGTGTCAGAGAAGGTCAGGTAAGGGGCCAGGACTTTAATCCCCACTGAGAAGTAGTGAGCAGCCCTCCTAACTCCATCCAGGGTCCATCCAGTGTCAGTGGAGACTAATGAAGAGCCTGGACATCACCCTCAGCCTTCAGTAATACGCTGCTCTCCCAAGTCTGCTGAGGTGTTGCCAGAGGATGCTAGTAGAAAGTCAGGGCCATTGACCTGGAGTGATGAAGTCACTCCTCCTCTCCAGCCACATGGCATCAGTGGGGAACAGTGACTCGGTGCACCTACTGTTCCCATCCAGGCGGGTATCAGCAGAGTCCTAATAGGGAGGCAGATTCCCACCATTCCCAAGCATAATGAGGACCCTTCCCTCTTGGGTATCCCTGGAGGCCAAGTGGGGAAACTGGAGTTCTGTCTCCTCGTGACAATAACCAGGTGTGTCTCTCCTTTCCCCTGCTGGAGCGGTGTCAGAAAAAGCCAGATTAAAAAAGATATCTTTAAGATTCAGAATTTTAAAAAATAATAATATAACATAATGCCGCAAAAGTCTAGGTCTCCATTGGGAATCACTTGTCATACTAAGAACCAGGGAGAACTCAAACAGAATGAAAAAAGACAGCTAGTAAATGCTGCTACCAAGATAACAGACATATGAAAATTATCTGATGAATATGCTGGGATAGCCCTAATAAAAATGCTTAAACAAGCAATTATAAGCACAGAGAGGCAAAAAGAAAAAAAAGAGAGAGAGGGAGAAAATCTCAACAAAGAACCAAAAAATATAAAGGAGAAGCAAATGGAAATTATGTAACTGAAAAACACAATAAATGATTTTTAAAAATAAAGCAGTAGATTGACTCACCAGCAGAATGGAGAGGACAAGGAAATAATCAGTGAACTGAAAGAACAATAGAAATTACCCTCTCTGAACATCAAGAGAAAATAGATTGAAAAAGAATGAGCATAGTCTCATGGGCCTATAGGACTGTGAAAAAAGATCTAACATTTGTGTCATTGGAGCCCCAGAATAAGAGAAGAAACAGCAGGACTGAAAAAGGACGCAAATGAACAATGGCTAAAAACTTCCCCGATTTAGCAAAATGAATCATTCTGCAGTTTCAAAAAGCTGAGAAAGCTCAAGGATAAACACAAGTCCACACCAGCACAGCATAGGCAAATTTCTGAAAAATGTCTTTAAAAAAAAATCTTGAAAACAAAGAGAGAGAAATGACATCTACAGGGGAAAAACCATTTTGAATGATGATGAATTCTCATAAGAAATCATGGAGGCCAGAAGGAAGTGGCATAACATTTTGCAAGTAATGAATAAAAAAATAGATCTGTCATCCCAGAAGCCTGTGTCCTATAAAATAATCCTTTAGGAATGAAGGAGAATGAAGATATCCTAGGATGCAGGAAGACTAAGAAAATTTGTCACCTGCAGACTTAGCTTAAATAAATGCTTAATGAAAGTTACCAAACATAAAAGCAATCATAAAAGAAAAAATCTTGGAACACTGGAAGGGGAGAACGAACACGGTTATCAACGATATAGGTAATTGCATTAGACCTTTTTTCTCCTCTTGAGTTATCTTCATTGTGTTTTTATGATTAAAGCCAAAATGATGGCAATATCTGATGTACTTCTAAATACGGTCCACCCAATATCCCCAGGTTTCACATCCACAGATTCAACAATCTCAGGTGTAAATTTCCCAGTTGGTTGGATTTGTGGACAGACAACCTGCAGATGTGGAGTATCTGTAACTGTGTTCACTGTACCAGGCCATATAAGGGACTTGAGCGTCAGTGGAGTGTGGTATCCATGAGGAGGGCTGGAACCAATCTGCTATGGATACTGAGAGACAACTGTGTATTTACAAGAATACTTAAGAAAATTACCACATCCTCTTGCACCCTTTATTTCCCTGGTGAAGTGAAAGTCAATGTCTGACTCCTTGCGACCCCATGAACTGTACAGTCCATGGAATTCTCCAGGCCAGAATACTGGAGTGGGTAGCCTTTCCCTTCTCCAGGGGATCTTCCAGTTCAATTCCTGGGTCAGGAAGATCTGCTGAAGAAGGGATAGGCTACCCACTCCAGTATTCTTGGGCTTCCCTTGTGGTTCAGCTGCTAAAGAATCCACCTGCAATGTGCAAGACCTGGGTTTGATCCCTGGGTTGGGAAGATCCCCTGGAGAAGGGAAAGGCTACCCATCCAGTATTCTGGTCTGGAAAATTCCATGGAGTGTATAGTTCATGGGGTTGCAAAGAGTCAGACATGACTGAGTGACTTTCACTTTCACTTTTAAGAAAATTATGTTATAAATGGGTGAGGATAAAAGGACATAAAGAGAAGTAAGTTTTCGATATATCAATTAAACTAGTGAATATTGTCACCAGTACACTAGAATGAGTTATGCATAATAGAACAACCACTAAAACTATACCAAGAGATGTGTCCCCAAATATTATAGATACATTAAAATGTAGTTCTAAAAAATGTTCAAGTAACCCACAGGAAGGTAAGACAAAGAAAGTAGAGAAATGAAAAGCAGAGATCAGTAAACAGAAAATAAGCCAGTAGACTTAAGTTCCAAGATACCGTGAATCACATTAAATGTAAGTGATCTTACTACACAAATTAAAAAACTGAAATTGGCAGAGTGGTTAAAAAATCATGACCCAATTATATGCTCTCTATGAGAAATTCACTTCACATATAATGATTTAGGTAGATTTGAGAGTAAACAGAAAAAGATATATGCATAGCAAACAAAAGCTGAAGTAGCTTTATTAATCCCATAAAGTAGGCCTTAGAGCAAAGAGAAGGACTCTGAATATAATAATGAAAGGGTTGTCCACCAGGAAGACATAGAGATCATAGATATTTATGCATTAAACAACAGAACTGCAAAATGTATGAAGCAAAAACTAATTGAACTGAAAGGAAAAATAGACTAATGCACAGTTATATCTGGATCCTTCCATAACTCCCCTCAACAACTGATAGAACAATTAGAAAGTGAACAGTGTTATAGATTAGCTTAGTAACACCTCCGACTGAAAGGATCTAGTTAACATTTATAGAACTCTCTGCTCAGCAACAACGGAGCACATTCTTTTTAAGTGCCTATGGGACATGTGTTGAGATAGACCGTATTCTGGGCCGTGGTAAAAGTCTCAACAAATGTAATGCATTTAAATCATACAGAATGTGGACTCCAGCCACCACAGAATCAAACTAGAAAGCAGTAATAGATAACACCTGGAACACCTAAACACCTAAATACCTGAAAACTACACACCATATTTCTAAATAATCTATGGGTCGAAGAGGAAGTCTCAAGGGAAATTAAAAATACATTGAACAGAATGAAATAAAAAGACAATATATCAAAATTTGTGGGACACAGCACAGTGATTCATCCTTTTCCTTAAAGTGAAAGTCTTTATATTTAATGAGGAGGAAATTTATAGCCATGAATGCATGTATTAGGGAAAAAAAAAATCTCAAATGAATAATCTAAGTTCCTATTTCAAGAATCTACTAAAAGGAGAATAATAAACCCAAATCAAACAGAAGAAATCAATACAATTGAAAACAGAAAAATAGATAAAAATCAATGAAACAACAAAAAAGGTTATTTGAAAATGTCAAGAAAGTTGAAAAAATGAATAAAATGACAAGGCTTTTAAAGACAAGAGCAGGGAAGACCCAAGTTACCGACATCAGGAATAAAGTGTTTGTCGCTCAGTCGTGTCTGACTCTTTGCAAACCACGGCCTGCAGCCCGCCAGGCTCCTCTGTCCATGGGATTCTCCAGGCAAGAATACTGGAGTGGGTGGCCATTCCCTTCTCCAGGGGGTCTTCCTGACTCAGGGATCAAGCCCAGGTCTCCTGCATCACAGGCAGATTCTTTACTGTCTGAATCACCAGGAAACTTGGAAAAAAAAAAAGAATAGCAAGACTTTTAAAGAAAAGGGAAGATACAAGTTACCAATGAACCACCAGAAAACTTGAAAAAATAAACAGAATGGCAAGACTTCTAAAGAAAAGGGAAGATACAAGTTACCAGTGTCAGGAATAAGACAGATGATATCACTATAGACCCTGCAAACATCAAAAAGGTTAATAAGGGACTGCTACAAATAGCTATACCCACATTTATTTGACAACCTAAATGAAATGGACTATTTCCTTGAAAAATGCAAAATATGACAATTCACCCAGTATGAAATAGATATTTGAATTGCCCTGTAACTTTCTTTTTTATTTTTGGCTGCACCGGTCTTCGTTGCAGCACACAGAATCTTTGATCTTCATTGTAGCTTGCTGAATCTTAGTTGCAGCATGTGGGATTGAACCCAGGTCCCCTGTATTGGAAGTGCAAAGTCTTAGCCATGGACCACCAGGGAAGTCCCCCTCTAACTTTTAAGAAAATTGGAAATGTAGCTTAAAAACTCCCCTCAAAGAAATCTGTAAGCTTGGATAATTTCACTGGAGATGTAGTACTCGGGGTACGTCTCACACCTTGTATAAAAATTAACTTGAAATGCATCATAGAATTAGAATTAACTGTAAAACATAAAGCTATAACACTTCCAGAACACACACATACACACGCACATGAGCAACTATTTGAAATTTGAGCTTGGCAAAGTGTTCTTAGATTCCAAGATATAGTTTTTATGATCCATAAAAGAGAAAATGATAACTTGGATTTCATCAAAATGGAAAACATTTGCTCTGTGAAAGCTCAGTGGAAGAAGATGAGAAGACAAGTTACAAAGTGGGAAAGAAAATATTTACAAACTGCATATCTGACAAAAGTCTAATGTCTGGAATATATAAAGAACTCTCAGACCTTATGGATGATAAACAATCCAATTAGAAAATGAGCAAAAAACTTTGAGAGACATCTCACTGAAAAGGATATAGAGATGGCAAATAAACAAAAGATGCTCAGCATCACTAAGTATTAGGAAAATGCAAACTGAAACCACAGTTCGGGTATGACTACACCCCTGCCAGGGTGGCTAAAATGAAAAATATTCACAACATCAGATGTTGACAAGGAGGTGGAGAAACTGGCCTGCTCGTATTTTGCTTGTGGGGATTTAAATTGGTACCACCACCTTGGAAAAGTTTGGCAGCTTCCTAAAAATATTAGACATGGAATTATCATACAACTGAGAAATTATACTCCTTGTCCTTTTTTCCCCCAGGGGAATGAAAACTAACATCCTCACAAAAAGTCCTGCACACCAGTGCAGTTTTAGGGCTTACGAGGTGGTGTGGCAGTAAATCATCTACTTGCCAGTGCAGGAGATGCCAGATACGCAGGTTCAATCCCTGGGTCAGGAAGATACCCGAGAGAAGGAAATGGCAACCCACTCCAAGTATTCTGCCCTGGGAAATTTCATGAACAGAGGAGCCTGGCAGGCAACAGTCCATGGAGATGCAAAGAGTCGGACAGGACTGAAGCAGCTAACACACACACACTTGCATAGTCCATCCATGCCATAGCATAATGCTCTTCATTTAAAAAGGAACTAAATACTGATACCTGAAACCACCGGGATGAATATAAGATATGCTAAATGAAAAAATTCAACTCCTAAAAAGTTCATTTTATTTATGATTTTATTTATGTGACAGTCTTGAAATGACAAACACTATAGGCATTGAGAACATACTGGTTGTTGCCAAGTACTCGGGGAGGGAGTCAGGGGAGCAGAGGGTATGGCTTTAAGAGGGCAAGAGGAGGGATGAACGCAGTGGTGGAAATGTTCTGTGTCTTGATTGTCTCTCTATATATCCTGGTTGTGATACGTTACTATAGTTTGGCGAGATTTTACCGTTGAGGGAAACTGGTAACTCATCGTATCTTTCTGTGTTGTGCTGTGTGTGGTTAGTCGCTCAGTCGTGTCTGTCTCTCTGCGACCCCAATTGACTGTAGCCCGCCAGGCTCCTCTGTCCATGGGGATTCTCCAGGCAAGAATACTGGAGTGGGTTGCCATGCCCTCCTCCAGGGGATCTTCCTGACCCAGGGATGGAACCCTGGTCTCCCACATTGCAGGCAGATTCTTTACCATTTGAGTGTTGTTTCTTAAAGCTTCATGTGAATCTCTAAGTATCTCAACATTTTTAAATGCATAATTAAAAAGAAAAAAGCACATTTCTCAGCCTACATTTGTCCTATAGACCACAGTTTGCCAACCCCTGGCTTAAGTGATCTGGTCCCTTCATACCTCTGCCCGCTTGCCTTATGCTAACCTTGTGTACTCCTGTCTCATGGAGCTTCAGCTGCATTGGTCTCCTCTGTTCCATGGATAGGACAACACTGTTCCTGCCTCAGGACTTTCATACTTGCTATTACTTCTTGGATAACTCTCTCCACTTATATTCTGCTGGGAGATTCCACTCACTGTTCAGGCTTCGCTCAAGTGCTCAGTTTATACACCTCTTTGACTCTATCCCCATTCACTTTTTATCATATTGTACTTTTGCTGTACTCATGTATGGATGTGAGAGTTGAGCTATAAACAAAGCTGAGCACTGAATAATTAATGCTTTTGAACTGTGGTGTTGGAGAAGACTCTTGAGAGTCCCTTGGACTGCAAGGAGATCCAACCAGTCCATCCTAAAGGAGATCAGTCCTGAGTGTTCATTGGAAGGACTGATGTTGAAGCTGAAACCCCAATACTTTGGCCACCTCATGCAAAGAGTTGACTCATTGGAAAAGACCCTGATGCTGGGAGGGACTGGGGCCAGGAGGAGAAGGGGACGACAGAGGATGAGATGGTTGGATGGCATCACTGACTCAGTGGACATGAGTTTGGGTAAACTCTGGGAGTTGGTGATGGACAGGGAGGCCTGGTGTGCTGTGACTCATGGGGTCGCCAAGAGTCGGACACGACTGAGCGACTGACCTGAACTGAACTTTTGTTGTATTTCTTTACACTATGAAATAATCATTTTACTTCCTGTTAATTATTTGTCGTCTCTCTAGAATTTATTCCCCAAGAACAAGGTCTTGCTTGTCTTCTTTACTGCTGCATGTCCAGTACCCAGCTTGTATGCTTAGCACTGAGTAGATGTTCAGTATACGTTTGTTAAATGATCCAGTGAAGGACTTAGATGGGTGAGAAAGAAAAGATGCACTGAGAGTCCCACTTAGGCTTTGTGGGGGGAATGGGTTCGTCCATTTATCGTTTGTTCCACTTACCTATTCATTTATCCTTCATTCACTGAATGCTTATGATGTGCTAGGTTCTGAGCCAGATATTCTAGGTTGTTTTCTCACAGGGTCTCCAGAAATACCTCCCAGAAAGGCATTCTTATTTCTGTCTTACAGATGAGGAACCTGAGACTGTTTCAGAGGGGCAGCACTTGCCTAGATGCTCAGTATCCAAGGCCTGTGTGCATTTCAAGACTGAAATCACCCTAATCTCCGGTCTCATCATGTCCCGTCTTCAAGCTATCCCCCCTATTTAAAGAAAGAAAGCTGAGGCCCAGCTCAGTACCAGGTCACCGGGCACATGCGTGGTATTCCTGGGAAGGGTTCTGTACTTCCTCTTCCTAGAAATCAGAATGTCCCCTTGGCTTCGGTGACGGCTGTCTCCTCCCTGTGAGAAGCCGTCTCTGACCCAGGCCCCCCTACTGTGACACCCCCCCCCCAGTCAGGCACATTCGCAGGGTTTCCATTCTCCCGTTCAGATATTACACCATGGTTCTTCACATTTCCTGTGTAACTAGTTCTCTGTCTAACAGAGAGGTGTATTTCTCATTTCTCAATCCGGATCCTAAGCTCCTTAATCATACCCAGAACGGCAGCTGGCAGCTAGCGTCTGCCGAACACCGTGCCAAGCGCTTGATGTATTTATCTCACTGTATTAGTTATCTATTGCTGTGTAACAAATTATCCCCAAATTGGGCAGCTTAAAACAAAAGGCATTTATTATCTCCCGCCAGTTTTGAAGATTAGAAATTTAAGAGCGGCCTAGCAAACGCGGTGGCATGAGAAAATAGACGTGTTCTCTCGAGGTTCCGAAGGCCAGACATGTGAGGTCGCGTGTCAGCAGGGTCCTGCCCGCTCCCAGGGCTCTAGGGGAGAATGTCCCGGCCTCTCCAGCATCGTGCCTGCAGTGTTGGGCGACTTGTGGCCACGTCACCCCCATCGCTGCCTCCCCCGCCATGACTCTCTCTGTGTGTAATCTCTCTGCTTCTCTTTTAAAAGGGCCTTTGTGACAGCACTTAGAGCTACCTGGATCACACCAGGGCAGTATCTTCATCTCAACAGTGTTGATTTAATTATATCTGTGAAAAGGCTTTTTCTGTAGAAGGCAACATTCCCAGGTTCCAAAGGTTAGGATGGGGATATATCTTTGGGGGGCTCCCCAGGTGGTGCTAGTGGTAAAGAACCCGCCTGCAATGCAAGAGGCATAAGAGACGCGGGTTCGATCCCTGGAGGGTTCGATCTCCTCTCTCCTGGAGGAGAGCATGGCGATCCACTCCATATTCTTGCCTGGAGAATCCCATGGACAGAGGAGCCTGGCGGGCTACAGTCTGTGGGTCGCAAAGAGTCAGATACGACTGAAGCAGTTTAGCACGCACATAACATGTGTGCATTAGCCTCTCATATGACCTCATAGGTTTGCCATAAAGGTTAACTGAATTAAATCAGATAAAGTGCTTAGATTATGCCCGGAGTATAGAATGTATTGTTTTAAAGAACAAGAGTGGTGGGGAATCAGTAGGGGTTGATGGAAAGAACTTTGAGTGACCTGATTGAGTAGTATCTTCTGTTACCTGCTGAGAAGGTCAGCCCTCCCTTCTAGCACTCACCCCGCATCTCTGCAGACAGACAGACCAGCCCCGGGTAGCAGCACATGCCGTCAAATGACCTCATGACCAAGAGCCTTTCTGGCTGACACTGAGTGTTCCGAGACAAGCAGGGGCCTCCTCTGAGCTTGTATTAATATGTACAGCACTTCACTCCCACGGAAAATTGATTTTTCTTTTTAAGCACAAAATGTAGCCAGTTTTATAACCTTTCTGCTGCTTGACAAAGGCCATTTATAACCAACTCTCTCTGTCACCCTTCCTGGCGCCAGTCTCAAGTGTCTCGAAGAACTCTCTGGTGCATTTGTAATTATGAATTCTTCTTAGGCAAAATTTAATTTCCAAGAGAGCTGACCTTTTTTTGTTACTGTGGGTTTTGTAAATTAACTTTGGGGTGTGTGTTTTGTTATTGATGTTGTTCAGGATGATGGCTTAGGGAGGAGGGAGGGGACAGGGGAGCTGGTTGGGAGGAGAGGAACGTGGGGAGGGCATTTTAATCAGCAACGTCCAGTGATGGATGAAGAGGGCTGGACTCTGAGTGTTAATCTTGGTGGACAGGAAATGCCAGCCGGACAACTGGAATTAAAACCTAGTACCTCATTTTCTCTCCCGAACGCAGGAGAGTTGGGACTGCGTTCTCCATCTGCTGGACTGGAGATGAGCTCAGCTTCATCAAATGATGGGAATCTAGATTAAATAAATAGGTGGTTTTCCCGAGGCTATAAGAGCTTCCATTCACAGAGCACTTAGCAGGTGCAGGCACGCCCTCAAAAAGAGCATTCGACTGAGGTTCTCAAGGTTGGAATTGGTGAGGTTTTCAAGGGACCAGAGGGCAGCCTGTTTGGTTACCTAGAGGAAGGTGCTTGTGGCTAGACAGAGACTTTGAAAGCATCTGTCCATGGGATCAGTAGCTGGACCTTGGCTGTCAGCTTTAGGAAGGTTCACTTTGCTGTTGTTGTTTAGAATGCATTTATTTATTTGCACTCGGGAGTGATGCTGTTTAGAAATATCACACTGGTGGCTACTAGGAGGATGATGGAGAAGAGGCCAGATTGGAGGTTAGCAGACTGTTTCGGAGACCTCTTGTGGGGATGTACGAGTCTCATTTAGGACTTCAGGCTTGAGGCTGGAGAATAGGTTACACATTCAAGACAGGAAGGAAGAGAAATTACATTTGATGAGTACCAAACTGCATGCCAAATTCCACAGTAAGTTCCGCAGCCCCTGCGATCCAACTTAAGCTTGACACCAAACCCACCAGAGCAGGTGCTGAGCCTGTAGGAAGCTGAAACTCAGAGAGGGTGAGTGACTTACCCCAGATCAGGCAGGAAGAAGGGGAAGATGTGGAATTTAAACTCACATTGGTAGAAGCTCTTAAAAATATATCGGGCTGCTTCCCCAAGTGACCCAGGGGGACAGTAATAATAAGCACAGTAGAGATGATGACCCCAGTAAGGGCAGTGTTCATAGCAGCTCACATCTGCTTGCGTGGTTGCCATATCAGTCACGGAGTTCTTAACACTCTGCACACACGACCTCCCTTCATTCTTACAACTTTACAAGACAGGTGTAGATAAAAGTTCCATTGTACAGGTGGGTGCACTGAGGTTCAGAGGGGTGAAGGAATTTGTCCACGGCCACACAGCTGTTATTTAATAGTTGGTCAGATAAGACTCTGTTGTTTTTTGTTTTAAAAGATTATTATTATTATTTTTTTTAGATGCAGACCATTTTTAAAATCTTTAGTGAATTTGTCACAAAATTGTCTCTGTTTCATGTTTTGGTGTTTGGGGCCACAAAGCCTGGGGGAATCCCAGTCCCCAACCAGGGATGGAGCCCGTACCCGCTACGTTCAAAGGCGAAGGCTTAACCACTGGACCGCCAGGGAAGTCCCACGGTCAGATAAGACCTTAAGCTGCTCTCTGCAGTCCTGACCCCTGCCCCTTTGCAGAAGGTGAGAGGAGAGGGCGTGACGAGACCACCGCCTCTTCAGCCGTAACCACCCCGCTCCTCTCTCTCCCTCTGAGCAGTGCCCCGAGGAGCTGAGGCCCATGAAGGATGGCTCGGGCTGCTACGACCACTCCAAAGGCATCGACTGCTCCGACGGCTTCAACGGCGGCTGCGAGCAGCTGTGTCTGCAGCAGACGGTGCCCTTACCCTATGACGCCGCCTCCAGCACCATCTTCATGTTCTGCGGGTGAGTCTGTGTCCCCGAGGCCTGACCACTCCATTCACAGCAGTGGGATGGATGCAGAGAAAAAAAAAGTCAGGAACCGCAGCCTGGGCCTGGCTGGCTCTGACCTTCACTGAAATGGCCTTTATGCCTCTGCTTTTTCAGCCCCAGAGGCAAAAGGCAACAGTCTAACCTTTGGGTTGGGGATTGAGAAGAAGAATGGAAGAAGAAAGGTAAATAATTGATTAGTGATTATAATAAATGGTACACACGTTCAGGCTGCACCCTAGTAGGATCGGGACTTCTTTTCTGTAAAAGTCTCCTGCCCTTTCTGCATCTACCCCGCAGCCGGGGTCAGTGTATTTTGGAGATGAAAGCAGGCATCTTGAAGGTGTCACTGAGAAAGCAGCAGGTGTGGTGCTTCTGAATGTGGGCTTAGCCCAGGCTTCCGACTCTATCTCTGCAGGGAGTAAGTAGCGCCAAGTTCAGAGGCTAGTCCATCTTTGGCCTCATGTCCCTATCGATAAGAATAGTTCCTTGGGAGAGGCGAGGTGGAGAGGAAACAATGCAGGCAAAGCTCGAAAAGTTCTCACTCTTGTTAAGAATTCATCTGAGTTTTAAGGTTAGTATGAGACGGAAGGAGGGGGTCACGTTAGGACCGACTTGTCCAGTGACCTGGGACAAGTCACTCCCTCTCTGGGCTGCCATTTGACCACCTGCGAAATGAGATCTTTGGGAAAATGATGCCTAATGGCTCTTCCAGTTTACCCTGTTTTCCATGTTGATAATGTCTGCAGCAGGACCTCTGCCATGGAGAGCTTCTAGGATCGCATTTGATCCTTAGCCATCACCCAAGAAAATGCCAGCCTTTTTCCTTCTCTTCATCCCCTTTCTGCTGATGTCTTCATGGTAGACAGCTTGTTCTCCTTTTGACGTTCTGTGACTCAGAAAAATGATCTTTTGTGTTGCAAGATGGTTAGTCATTGAAGTGCGCCTAGTGCAGTACTGGGCTGCCCAGGTGGCACAGAGGTAGAGAATCTGCCTGCCAATGCAGGAGATGCAAGAGACACAGGCTCCATCCCTGGGCTGGGAAGATCCCCTGCAGGAGGAAACGGCAAGCCACTCCTGTGTTCTCGCCTGGAGAATTCCAGGGACAGAGAAGCCTGGCGGGCTGCTGTCCCAGGGCTGCAAAGAGGCGGACACACCTGAGCAACTGAACCCACACAGTGCTTTACTGAGATAGAGAAGGAGAAGAGAGCATCTAACAACCTTTTCAGCCCCGAGAACTATGAAAGAGGAGGTGGAGGAACGCGTAAGTGTTTAATTTCAGTTTAACAGGAAATTAATTTTACCCGCATGGTTCCAGTCTGTGGGATCTGGTCTTCCTTCTGGGGCTCATTTCAGGGGCTCCCCACCCCAACCCCAGTTGCGCTTGGTGCCAGAGGCACCTTTGAGCAGGTGTTAGAGCAGCTCGCTAGAGGCCCTAGATATGTATCAGTAAAATAAATAAGAAATAAATTAGTGTGTGCAGACCTGAATTTATGGGGTCTCTCCTCAGCTGAAGTGACTGCAGGGCAGTGCTGAGTAAATTATGCATGGGCTTAGATCTGAGGCCTGAATACCGAATCAGCTGTGTTCTTATCATTGTTATTGTACTTGGGGGGAGGGGTGTCCTTCTGTTGCAAATAACAATTTACAGCAGGGGACCACAGCAGTAATGGATTTTGACATCGAAACTGTCGGCCTCTTGCATCCATAGCACACTGCCAGGGTCAAGGGGAATCGGTACCTCTGGGTTCCAATCCTAACCACCTCTAACTTTCTCTTAGACATCAGGCCAGACTCTCAGGACCCTTGACCTTCAGTCTCTGGAATCTCTGAAATTTTAATAGTATCTGCCTTAATGGAAAAAGTGCAAAGTGCATTTGTTACTCCATTCAGGATAAGTAATGTGTCCAAGGTCACATGGCTAGTAATGTAACTTGCCGCTTCTCACTGTGTGACCTTAAGCAAGTTACTTAACATCGCTGTGCCTCAGTTTTCTCAGCTGTAGAAAAGGGATGATAATAGTGTCTCTCTATAGAGTTGCTATGAGGATTAAATACGTGACATTAACTGCATCACAATTTATTGTTGTTTAGTCACTAGGTCCTAGATCATTTTCTACTCTTTGCTACTCCATGGGCTGTAGCCCGCCAGGCTCCTCTGTCCGTGGGATTTCCCAGGCAAGAATACTGGAGTGGGTAGTCATTCCCTTCTCCAGGGAATCTTCTCCACCCAGGGATCAGACCTGGATCTCCTGAGTCTCCTCCATTGGCAGGTGGATTTTTTACTGCTGAGCCCACCAGGGAAGCCCCAGCATCACAATTTACATTAATATTTATAAAGTGCACAGATTTAGCTCTATAAGGTATTTGTTAAATAAAGTAACTAAAGTGAATGACAGTAACAACAACAGGCCTCCACTTGCTCAGTGACCTGAGGGGCTCAACCTCTTGTCTGTGAGACAAGGACAAAGTAACCAGCCCTGCCCAGAAAGGTCTCTGTAAGTTTTAAATGAGACTGAATTAAGAGAGTGCAAGTGTGCTGTGAGCTGTTGAGGCTCCTCCAAATGCTGACAAACAGGAGGAAAATGGGGATAAAATTCAGGTCTCCTAAAACCAACTGCAGTGTCAACAGTCTTTGAAAATTGTCTATTAAGGATGCAAATGAGAAGTTAGCCGCATTTGTTAGAAGCACTATAAACAAAACAATGAAAACCATTAGCAGGTACTTATGTGAAAGTTGGTGGAGAGAAGTGGCAGGCTATTGAATTAAGCAAGGAAAACAAACCCTCACTCAAGGGGACCTTGTTGACTTGTTTCAGAGCTCTGTGCCCTTCTGAGAGTTCCCTGGGTAGCACAAATTTCATAAAGCTTGTTGCAGGCAGGTTAACAATAGCAGCTAACCCTTACGAAGCACTTCCTATGTGCCATGATTGTGCTAAGTGCTTTGATTACATTCAGTTCAGTCGCTCAGTCGTGTCCACCTCTTTGTGACCCCATGAATTGCAGCACGCCAGGCCTCATTGTCCATCATCAACTCCCGGAGTTTACTCAAACTCGTGTCCATTGAGTCAGTGATGCCATCCAGCCATCTCAACCTCTGTCCTCCCCTTCTCCTCCTGCCCCCAATCCCTCCAAGCATTAGGGTCTTTTCCAATGAGTCAACTCTTTGCATGAGGTGACCAAAGTAATGGAGTTTCAGCTTCAACATCAGTCCTTCCAATGAACACCCAGGACTGATCTCCTTTAGGATGGACTGGTTGGATCTCCTTGCAGTCCAAGGGACTCTCAAGAGTCTTCTCCAACACCATAGTTCAAAAGCATCAATTTTTTGGCTCTCAGCTTTCTTCATTAGCGCGTTGAATTCTCATAACAGATCTATAAAGGAGGTACTGATCTCAGCAAGGCAGCAGGGAGAGGTGGCGTGAAGTCAGATCTTAATTCCCTGCCCAGGAATTGAACCTGGGTATCCTGCCCACAAAGGTCCGTCTAGTCAAAACTGTGGTTTTTCCTGTAGTCATATATGGATGTCCGAATTGAACTATAAAGAAAGCTGAATGCCGAAGAATTGGTTCTTTTGAACTGTGGTGTTGGAGAAGACTCTTGAGAGTCCCTGGGACTGCAAGGAGATTCAACCAGTCCATCCTAAAGGAGATCAGTCCTGGGTGTTCATTGAAAGGACTGATGCTGAAGCTGAAACTCCAATACTTCAGCCACCTGACGCGAAGAACTGACTCATTTGAAAAGACCCTGTTGCTGGGAAACATTGAAGGCAGGAGAAGGGGACGACAGAGGATGAGATGGTTGGGTGGCATCACCAACTCAATGGACGTGAGTTTGAGCAAGCTTCTGGAGTTGGTGATGGACAGGGAAACCTGGCGTGCTGCAGTCCATGGGGTCACAAAGAGTCAGACACGACTGAGCAACTGAACTGAACTAAACTGATCCTGGATGAGAACCAGGAATCCTGCGCAGAGCAGCAAGGACTAGAGGCTATAAGCTATTTTTCCCTGGATCTTTGCCCCCAGTGAAATATACATTTATCATGGAGGCAGAAACTGTAAATCCAGATACAAAGTTATTATTAGGGACACAGCACAACAAAAAGTGGGAGAAGACATAGAGAAGCTGTTTAGATGAGGTAGAAGCAAGGCAGAGATGCAAGCCTGGAGCCAGAGGGTGTGGGCCACCCCCCAGTGAGGAGAAGCACAGTAAAGAGGTGGTCATTTATACAGGGCAGTTCTTCTGGGTCTTTGTCTTCCTCCAGGCCAATTATCTGGTTTCTTTTTCCACACCTAACCTACCCAGGGACACTCATCCCCCTGTATATGCAAGCACCCCTCTGCCAAGATGGATCTCAAAATGAAAGCTTCTAGGAGAAGCAAGGCTCATTATGGCCTGGAATTATCCCCTGACTTTTGATCCACTTTCAGTGCACGTGTAGTGTCTCTTCCTTGATCCAAAAGAGGGAGAAGGGAGATCCCTTAATCGTTTACGTGGACAGGGTTTTGCCCCTGTTTGTTCTTGCCATGACTATTCCCTTAAGGTGTTGACAAGATTCAAACACTGGCTATTTACCCCGTTGTTACAACTTCCCTTTCAGAGGAGGGCAGACAGGAGGCCGCCTGTAAATGCCTCACCTGGAGCCCACCTATCTCTTGCCTCAGGAAGTGCAGTCAGGAGGCTGGCTGGCTGTAAATGTCTAACCTGGAGCCCGTCTGTCTCCTGCATCAGTACTAGCCTTACGGTTCTGATTTACTGTCAAGGCAGCCGGGCACAGAGCGGCTCAGTGACTGGCTTAAGGTCCCGCAGCCGGTAAGCGGAGGCCTCAGGATTTAAGCCCAGTCTGTGTGGCTCCTTTATCTGACATCGCTTCCGGCCTCTGGCTACTTCCAGCCACGTGGTTTTGAGCCAGTCACTGAAGATCTCTGAGTCTCTCGTTTGCGTAGAATCAGATGTGATTCCAGCAGCATCAGAAGGATTGAATGAAACTGTATGAACACCGAGGCCAGTGCACTTAGGCACTCAGTTAATGGTAGCTGTGCTGAGTCTAATAAAAAGACATATAGTCTAGTATAGTATAATCTAGTATAAAAACATCTCAGTTCATCTTCCAGTGGCTGAGTTGTATGTCCTGCCTACTGCTCTATCTCCAACACGTTAGAACAGTCCCTGACGCATGGTAGGTGCTCAGTTAATACTTGTTAGAGGAAGTTCCTCAATTGACATGCCTAAGGAAATTGTTCGCAGTCCAGCCTTTTCAGTTGAATTTCCAGCTGTGTCCCTATTCCTGAACTATGCGTCTCGGCTTCAGCTTCTGGAGTTTTCAACATTGCTCCCTCTGCCTCTCCTCCATCTCTCCTCCCTGCTGCCTCTCATTTCTCCCTGGCTTTAGTTGCACACTGTTTTATTTTCAGGTCTCGGTATAGATGTTATCTTCCTCAGCAAGTCTTCTCTGAGCCCCAAGAGAAGGGCAGGACAGAGATGTGCAGTTACCATGGAGCTGGGTATATAATGCCTTGTCCTTCTGAGTGGATAATATTGAAATACCACCTTAATGCTAACAGGGGCTTCCCAGGTGGTGCTAGTGGTAAAGAATCCACCTGCCAGGGCAGGAGATGTAAGAAACCGGGGTTTGATCCCTGGGTCGGGAAAATCCCCTGGAATAGGAAATGGCAACCCACGGCAGTATTCTTGCCTGGAAAATTCCACGGGAAGAGGAGCCTGGTGGGCTACACTCCATAGGGTTGCAAAGAGTCAGACACAACTGAGCAACTGAACACGCACGCACGGTGTTTATAAAACGAGGCTAGGGCGTGCACAGAAAGGAGTGTTTTTCTCGCCTTATTTATATATATTTATTTATTGGTTTATTTATGTTTTCTTCTCTTCCCATAGGGCCCTCTTACCAAGGAAGGGCCATTGACATTTTTCTCCAATTCTAATTTATCCCAGTGACACCTTGACACCTCTCACAGATTGCACCTCTGACTTTCTGTCCTGTCAGCCCCTGGTCAGGCCGAACTCCTCGAAAGTCAGTGAGATAGCCTTTCCCCGGGTCACGCAGCCTCCCACGCCCCTCCACGTTGCAAGCCCACTGCCCTGTTGACTTCCCTGCTTTTCAATCTGGTCCCTGTCACACTGTACATTCCTCACGAGCAGGGACAGAATCTTAGTCACCTGTGCGTCCTTACTGTCAGTCCACACTGCTTGCTCTAGGACTCATTCAAAACCATGATTGTTGAAGTAAAGAATTCCTCCACTAAGATTTGTTGCCCCGACTCTGTGCTTGGTGGTTGGGATGCCGAGAATGCAAAGAAGTCCTCGCCCACCAGGGGCAAGGTGGACTCTGGGGCCTGGTGTCTGAACCTCACTCGGCCCCGACTGATCGTGGCAGGCCACAGGTTCCAGCATGCTAAGAGAAGCCCGTGGGTTTGAGATGGTTGAGAAGGTCACTGGCTACTGAGATGAAGCATGTAGAATGAATCTTGTGGGTGAGGAAGCACTTCTCTCTAAAGACTTATTCAAGTTACCTAGCAACCAAGTTTGTTTCATTTATATGCATGTGTTTACCATGTATACCGTGCATTCTTCCAAGAGAATATAATATTATCCACATAAATCCAGCCTATAAAAAATGGATAAAGATAGGACAGATCAGAGCCGATTGTAAGGAGAGAAAGGAAAGGGAGAAAATGATGTCAGGAACCTGGAATGGGAAGGTTACTCAGCAGATCAGTTTAGTTGTGGTTTGTCCCGGTTACTAAAGTGAACAGGAGAAAACAAAACAAAACATGGTGGGCTATAGAATGTACTTGTTTGAGAACAGGAAGTTTGTAGTTTTTGTTTTGTTTTGTTTTGGGGGTGGGGTGGGGGGAGGTTATGGTTTGCTTTATGTCATTTTCCAGAGGATACACTCGTTTTCCTGACATAATTTGCAAAGAGAGATGTGTCCCATATATACCTGTATAAGAGGTGGTGAGCAATGCCATCGACATGTTTGAAGTTTCAGTGTTTCTTAGATCATTCATAGGAGAAACCTGAGGCCCGGAATGGCCTCACTGCCAGTGAGGAGGTGGCATTAGGATGGGAGATGTCCCCAGCTACTCTGCTCTGATCTGAATATATTAATTGTGTTTAAATATGATTTGAGCTTCCCGAGTGGCACTAGTGGTAAAGAATCTGCCTGCCAATGCAGGAGAGTCAGGAGGCAGGGGTTCGATCCCTGGGTTGGGAGGATCCCCTGGAGGGGAAATGAAGGCCATCGTCTTACTCTTAGTTGTATTCTTTACCGCCCCCCCCACCCCGGGATTTGTTTCCGTTCCCTATTAAAAAAGTTTCTAGTCTGTGGTTTCAATACGTAATTTTATTAATTCCATAAGCCATTAAGGAATGAATGAGTGAGCAGGTAAATACATGAATAAATAAGAGAATTTGTATGAATGCCATTTGCATGAATGCCTTAAGAATTTGTGTAAATGCCATTTCTTTTCAGCCCTAGTTTCCCCCTTTTTTTTTTTCTTTTTCAAAACAAGCAGTTTGGAAGCTGTCATTTGTGCTAAAGTGGAATAGCCTTAGACTTGAAGGAGGAAGATCCAAGTCCACATCCTGGCTTTGCCAAAGTGCTCGTGTGATCTTGGTCAAGGAATTTAAAATGCCAAGCCTCAGGGTCCTTAGCGGCAATGTTGGAATGAAAGTATCCATCTCGTGACATTGCTGGAAGGATTAAATAAAGCATGCTCTTGGCTAAACACATACCAGATTTCATGGTACAGTCTCTGAAGCCCCATCCAGTTCTAGTATTCTCTGTAATGTGATGGGTGTGTTCAGGGTAGCACGTTCATTGCCTTCAGCTAAAATGCCCAGTTTGTATCTTTGTACTTATTTTATGTCTTTCATTTTGGCATATGTATAAATATAGTTTCATGAGGATCTTGGCTGGTTTCCTGTGAGTCTACACTCTTTAGAATTTCTGTAAGAAAATCTCCCAGACGACAGAATGTTCTAAAGGAGCTGTATAATTATGTTGCATGCTACAAAAATAAGATTTAAAAAAAAAAAAAAAAAAACAGAAACCAACAACTAAATAGACCTTTGCATAAATCATCCTGTGCCCCGAGGTGGCTTGGGGGAGAGAGCTGCGGATGTTTCAAAACTCAAAGGATCATTCGCCTTGAGGAGTTCTGTTCTTATTCTCGCTCTCTCTCCCTCCATCTCTAAGGGTCTTACTGTTAATAAGTGAACCCTGGCCTTTTATCTTCCTTCCTTCCTCTCCTGCTATGCCAGTCTTTTCCTGGCCCCAGACAAAAGGAAAATACCATGCAGCTACAGTCGTAACATGGTTGAAGTGATACACACACACACACACTTACACACACGCACACTCGCTCACAAGCATATGCTCTCACACACACATTCATATACACACTTCCTGAAATGTGAACTCCAGGTTTGATTCCTAACACGACTATTGACAAGGTATATCTCCATGGGCATGTCACTTTAGTTTTCCAAACTTCAGTTCTCTCGTCTGAAAATGGGAGCACCACCACCCCTATGAGGCTTGTGTATTAGTTTCCTAGTGCTTCTGCAATTCATTACCACACACACACCTTCACACGATATCAGTTCAGTTCAGTCACTCAGTTGTGTCCAACTCAGCGACCCCATGAACTGCAGCACACCAGGCTTCCCTGTCCATCACCAACTCCAGGAGTTTACTCAAACTCATGTCCATCAAGTTGGTGATGCCATCCAACCATCTCATCCTCTGTCGTCCCCTTCTTCTCCTGCCCTCAATCTTTCCCAGTATCCGGGTCTTTTCAAATAAGTCAGCTCTTTGCATCAGGTGGCCAAAGTTATTGGAGCTTCAGCTTCAACATCAGTCCTTCCAATGAATATTCAGGACTGATTTTCTTTAGGATTGGCTGGTTTGACCTCCTTGCAGTCCAAGGGACTCTCAAGAGTCTTCTCCATCACCACAGTTCAAAAGCATCAGTTCTTTGGCGCTCAGCTTCCTTTATAGTCCAACTCTCACATCCATACATGACTACTGGAAAAACCATAGCTTTGACTAGACGGACCATTGTTGGCAAAGTAATGTCTCTGTTTTTTAATATGCTGTCTAGGTTGGTCATAACTTTCCTTCCAAGGAGCAAGTGTCTTTTAATTTCATAGCTACAGTCATCATCTGCAGTGATTTTGGAGCCTCAGAATAATAAAGTTGGTTACTGTTTCCATTGTTTCCCCATCTATTTGCCATCAAGTGATCGGACAAGATGCCATGATCTTAGTTTTCTGAATGTTGAGTTTTAAGTCTAACCTTTTCACTCTCCCCTTTCATTTTCATTAAGAGGCTTTTTAGTTCTTCTTTGCTTTCTGTCGTAAGAGTGGTGTCATCTGTGTATCAGAGGTTATTGATATTTCTCCCGGCAGTCTTAACAATATCAGTTTAATTAATCTAAGACAATATAGATTTATTATTTTACAGTTCTGGAAGGCAGGATTTCTGAAATCTAGACATCAACAGGACTTTGAAGCCAGAGACATAGTTTCTGTGCCTGTCTGTTTATCTCTCTCTTTCTTTTGCTATCAAGTTGTATCTCCTCCACCCCTGATGCTCTTCTCTACCTCATGTCCTCCTATAAGGACCCTTTTGATCGATGCCTCAGTGGTAAGGAATCTGCCTGCCAGTGCAGGAGACTCGGGTTTGATCCCTGAGTCAGGAAGGCCTCCTGGAGAAGGGAAATGGCAATCCAATTTGATGTTCTTGCCTGGTAAATCCCATGCACAGAGGAACCTGGCAGGCTTCAGTCCATGAAGTCACAAAGGATAGGACATGACTTCGTGACTTAATGATAATGATGATTACCTTGAGCCCACTCAGATAATCCAGAATAACCATCTCATATCAAAATTCTTAACCTAATCACATTTGCAAAATTCCTTTTACCATGTAAGGTAGCAATTCATGGATTCTGGGGATTAGGGGGTAGATATTTTGAAGGGACCATTTTTCCATCTACTATACTTTGCATTCAGGAGAAAATACAGTCATACACAGAAAAAATATTTCACTAGACTGTGTAATCATGAATGCAGGACTGAGCTTTGCATATGCATATATGTGCATGTTCATACATATACACATATATCTACATATACATGCATATATGACACATATATTTAGCTCATTATATGTAATACTTGTGCTTGGATAAATATATAAAGTTATATATTCAAAATATATGCATAATGCATGTTTATATGTATAAATCATTTCCAATGAATGGAACAAAGAATTTCCCAATTATGTAGTTTGCAGCAAAAAAAAAAAAAAAAAGTAAATCAAAGAAAGGCAATTCTGCTGGCTTTAGGAAATCTGAATTTAGAAGGAAGTCAGCATCTAAGACCTGAAAACCACAGGAAATAAATGTACATTGTCTTAGATGTCTAAATGGGCTGACAGATCAAGAAATAATCAGAGGTAATACTAGCATAATCTCAGTAACATTTATCATTAACATCACAGCAGCTGATACATTAATTAGGCACTATATCATGGATATTATTTTATCTTTTATGTACATTTTCTCTAATTCTCACATCAGCCCTATGATAAAGATCATTGTTATCCCCATTTAATAGATTATAGTACTGAGGTCTAGAGTAGTTAACAGACTTGATCAGGGTCATTCCGCTGGTAAGTGGTACAGCCTCTATTTGACCACAGCTTTAATTAGATCCAAAATCTGACCTTGACACCTTGGGTCTCCTTTAGGTAAGGGGACCTGGAGTTTCAATAAATTCACCAACATAGACATTATACAGGCTATATTCTCAGACTGAAAGTGAAAGTGTTAGTCACTCAGTCATGTCTGACTCTTTGTGACCCCATGGACTGTAGCCTGCCAGACTCCTCTGTCCATGGAATTCTCTAGGCAAGAACACTGGAGTGGGTAGCCATTTCCGTCTCCAGGGAATCTTCCCAACCCAGGGATCGGACCCAGGTCTCCTGCATTGCGGGCAGATTCCTTACCATCTGAGCCACCAGAGAAGCCATTCTCAGACTAGAATGAAATAATATTAGATACTAACTATAATCTACCTAGCATATAAATCTCTCTATATATATGGGAATTACAAAAAGCAGCCTTCTAAATTACACCTGGGTAAGGGAAAAACTCACACTCAAATGACCACCTCTTTAGAAAGAAGGAGGAGCTGGAAGGCTTCACATCAGACCCACGGAACAGAGGCAGGGCAGTAGCCAGAAGCTCCACAGTGTTCACTAAGAGGCAAGAAAGACTGAACATAAACAAATAAAGCGCTCAGCTCCAGAAGCCAGAAAAAGAATTATAAAACAGACTCAAAGAAAGCAGCAGGAAGGAATTAATACAAATAAAAGCTGAAATAAATAGAAAAAAAAAGAAAGGAGCCTTGCCCGTAAAAGGCAAAAGCTTGTTCAAAGGAGAGAACACAAATAAAGACGTTAGTAATGAGCGAGGGACATAGCCGTAGAAGCACAGAAGATGAAACAACTTTAATGAGAATACTGTGTGTAACTTTATGCCAATACATTTGAAAGTCTTGATGAAGTGCATTATTTCCTTAGGAAATATAAATTACCTAGTTTGAATCGTGATGCAGTAGAACATCTAAATAGCCAGATAACATAAAATAAAATGATAAGAGAACTAAATGTCTGCAATTGAGAAGAAAACATTGAGCCCAAGATACTTTAGAGGCAGGTCTTATCAAATCATCAAGGAATGGATAACCTCTATTTTATGTAAACCAATCCAGAGAAGGCAGATTAAAAAGAAGACAGTTTTCTAATTTATTCCATAATCCTAGCATAATCTGAATACCCAAACTAGGCAAATACATACTCATTCATCTAGAAAAATCTGGTTGATGTATTAGAACTGATGGGCTTCTTATGTGGTAGTATGAAAAATCAGCTTTCAAAAGTCAGTAATAACTTTGCTTGATATCAGCAATAACTAACTAGAAAATATAAGGGAAACAATACATGAAAAACCGATCCTATTCCTCAAGTGGAAAAGACTGTACTAACAGAAGCCATCACTCTCCTATATGCTTGGGCATACTGGATGTCAGACATAGCTCATTTAATCCTCATGGTACCTCTGTGCGGTGCGGACATCTTCATAGGTAAGCAAAGGAGGTACAGAGAAGTTAAGCTTTTTTTCCAAGGTCACACAGCTAGTAAATGGTGGAATCTGGATTCAGACTTTGGTGGTCTGGATCCAAAATACCTGCTTATAACTTCTCTACATTAAGGCATTGCATAAATACTCATGAATAAATCCTCACTTTGCTGACCAAAGACCATATAGGCAAAGCTATGATTTTTTCAGTAGTCATGTACAGATGTGAGAGTTGGACCATCAAGAAGGCTGAGCACTGAAGAACTGATGCTTTCAAACTATGGTGCTGGAGAAGACTCTTGAGAGTCCCTTGGACTGCAAGGAGATCAAACCAGTCAATCCTAAAGGAAATCAACCCTGAATATCCATTGTATGGACTAATGTTGAAGCTGAAGCTCCAATCCTTTGGCCACCTGATGTGAAAAGCTGACTTACTGGAAAAGATCCTGATGCTGGGAAAGATTGAAGGCAGGAGGAGAAGGGGATGACAGAGGATGAGATGGTTGGATGGCATCACCACCTCAATGGACGTGAGTTTGAGCAAACTCTGGGAGATGGTGAAGGACTGGGAAGCCTGGTGTGCTGTGGTCCACGGTGTCGCAAGAGTTGGACATAACTTGGCGACTGAACAACAGTTCTGTGCAAGATTTTTATGGGTAAAAGTCTAAAACTTCAGTGAAGATTTTAGAAGAACATTTGCCAAATGGAAACTCCAACTGTGTTTCTGAATTAGAAGACTCCCAACTGTAAAGCTGCTGCAACAGTCAGTAAGGATAAGATATGCTATGTTGCTGCAACAGATGAAGCCTCCCAAACCAGAAGACTGCACTCAAAAGTTGATTTCTGGTTGACACGAGGTCCACTGTAATTAGGACAGCCTTCTTCCATCTTGCAGTATGGATCTGGAACACATGTTCTCCAAGCTTTCCATAGCTAGCGAAGAGCGGGCTTGAGAATCACACAGGGTGTCTGTGAGGGAGGGGGCTGACAGAGACTTACATCACATCTATACAGACTCCATCTCTTGGAATCCCTGCACATGGTCCCTGAAACCCAGATGTGAGGGCAGCTTAGATGCATAGTCTACAGGGTTTCCACAAAGAGGATCCAGGGTGGTAAGCGTAAGACATCAACTCTCATGCTTGTTGACAGTGTCTAGTACAGAGGTGACTTTCAATGCATATATCTTAAAGGAAAAAAAAATCAACAACTTCCCCTCATTTAGTCTTTTCATACTGCTCATGGGATTCTCGTGGCAAGAAGACGGGGTGATTTGCCATTCCCTCGTAGCCGACCATGGCGTGGTAGCTCTGCATGGCATGGCTCACAGCTTCATTCAGTTGCATAAGCCCCTTCACCACAATGTTAAAAAACTAAGATCATGGCATCTGACTTCATCACTGCTTGGCAAATAGAAGAGGAAAAAGTGAAAACAGTGATAGATTTTATTTTCTTTGGCTCCAAAATCACTGTGGATGGTGACTGAAGCCATGAAATTAAAGGATCCTTGCTCCTTGGAAGGAAAGCTATGATAAACTTAGTGTATTAAAAAGTAAAAACGTCACTTTGCTGACAAACATCCATATAGTCAAGCTGTGGCAGTTGTCATGTATGGGTGTGAGAGCTGGACCATAAAGAAGAGTGCTGAAGAATTGATGCTTTTGAACTGTGGTGCTGAAGAAGACTCTTGAGAGTCCCTTGGACTGCAAGGAGATCAAGTCAGTCAATCTAAAGGAAGTCAACCCTGAATATTCATTGGAAGGACTGATGCTGAAGTTGAAGCTCCAATATTTTGGCCACTTGATGTGAAGAGCTGACTCATTGGAAAAGACCCTACCCTGATGCTGGGAAAGATTGAGGGCAGGAGGAGAAGGGGGCAACAGAGGACAAGATGGTTGAATAGCCTTACTGACTCAATGGACATGAGTTTGAGCAAACTCTGGGAAATAGTGAAGGATAGGGAAGCCTGGCAAGCTGCAGTTCATGGGGCTGCAAAGAGTTGGACAGGACTTAGTGACTGAATAACCTCATTTAGTTTACAAATTCAATTTGGAACCACACAAAATTCCAGTAAAGTTTTATGTAGGAATTTGACAAGCCAATTCTAAAATTTATCTGAAGGGAAAAGTGAGTAGGAACAGTGAGGAAATTTTGAAATAGAAAATTAGTGTTTATGAAGAGAAGACTTACTTTGCTACATTCAAAACATGCCATAAAGCTCTATTAATTAAAATAGTTCAGCATTATTATGAAAATATACAGATAATTAAATAAAATTTCCAACCATGTATACATGGTACACATAGGGATTTAGTACATGACAGAATGCCTTTTAAAACTACTTAGTGAAAGGATGGCTCCTTCAGATAGTCATCTACCCATTTAAAAAATAATTAAGTTAAACTAATCACTCCCACCATGCACAAAAATAAATTCCACACAGATTAAATAACCAAAGATGAAAAAACTGTATAAATACTGGAAGAATATAGAGGAGAATGTTTTTTTCATCTTTGTGGCTCCCTAAGCATCACACAAAATTCAAAAGCAATAAAAGACCAGGATAAAGAGGTTATAAGACATCAAAAGCAAGAGTAAAATACAAGTACAGACTGGAAGAAAATTTCAATATATTTTGAAGGTGAAAGGTAACTATTGAGAATATATGCCAAGCATGTATAAGCCAACAAGAAAAAAAGACGAGTATCACAGTAGAGAAATGGTCAAGGTGTATAGATAGTGTACAGAATGAAAAATGCAAGTAGCCATGACCTGAAAATATGGTGAGATCCACCAGTAATCAGGAAAATGCAAATCCACAAACAAAAATGATTTATCTTTAGTCATCCCAGATTGGTAGTAATGAATATGAAAGATATGGGAAAGTGGGTTCTCTCATTCATCAATGATAGGGTTGTAGGTCATGCCTCTCCAGATAGTCATTTAGTAGATCTATCAAAGTTTTAAAATTCATAAAACATTGACCCATCAATTACTCTTTTAAGAATCTGTTTTATAGAAACACAAAGGTGCATAGTGATATATGTATAAAATTCTTTATCATGACAGCATTAACAAACAAATATAAACAACCGAAATGTCTATCAATAAACATTAGGTAAAATCATTATGGTACATTTATACTGTGCAATGCCAAAGAGTTATTAAAAAGATAGATCTATACAGATACTGATTTGAAAAGATCTCTAAGAAATTATATTAGGTGCAAATGTGTATCTCACAACAACATATAGGGTAATTCTGTTTATGAGGTTATTATGAAAAAGTTATATATATAGCAAAATGTATGATAAAGGTATTTTTATTATAAAAATACAATATGTATTATGTGAATCTTTAAATACATTGAAAAAATCCCATGAGAATATATAATTATTAACAATGATGACCACTGGAACAGGAGGCAAGAATGTGTGTGGAGTGGGAAATTAAGAACTTCTATGTTTTACCTTATAAGCTTTGATAATATCTAATCTTTTACAACCATGTGTTTACTCATGGCTGCATGTGTGTATGGGTGTGTGTAAGAGAGAAAGAGGAGGGTGAGATCTATCGAGTACATCATTTCCCATATTTGCTAGGAACTTTTTGGAATAAATGTGTGGAACTACACTTTGTTGAGTCCTTACCATATATCTGCACATTTATATAACTCACTTTATCTGTGCTGCAACTTTATGAGGGGAGAGTTGCATATGTTAATAGATGCAAAATGAAGACAGGACAGACTTGAGCAAGGTACCAGAACAGGTCTCCTTTCAAGAACTTTCCACTGTACTTTGTGCAGGAGCGTGTAAACAGTGAAAAGACCCTCAACGTATCCATACAATACCAGGGGCTAGAGGAAAACAAGGACAGGGCGTCAGCTTGTGTCAAATACAAAATATTCCTGACTTTTCACATGGAGTGATCTTGGATTATGTTTTCAGCTCTGCCTGCATACTCCTGCCTTCAGCTGGGTTCTATGTCTCTAGCATCAGTCACTGGTTCCCGCATCCTGGCTATACTTCCTAGCATCAGTCACTGGTTCCCGCATCCTGGCTACACTTCCTAGCATCAGTCACTGGTTCCCGCATCCTGGCTACACTTCCTAGCATCAGTCACTGGTTCCCGCATCCTGGTTACACTTCCTAGCATCAGTCACTGGTTCCCGCATCCTGGCTACACTTCCTAGCATCAGTCACTGGTTCCCGCATCCTGGCTACACTTCCTAGCATCAGTCACTGGTTCCCGCATCCTGGCTACACTTCCTAGCATCAGTCACTGGTTCCCGCATCCTGGCTACACTTCCTAGCATCAGTCACTGGTTCCCGCATCCTGGCTACACTTCCTAGCATCAGTCACTGGTTCCTGCATCCTGGCTACACTTCCTTCTCAAACCAAGTCTCTCCCTTTTCCCACACGAGTCTTTTTGCAGTCAGATTCTACAGATCTTCACTCCCTTGGAAGAAAGGCAGATAAGAGACTGCCTGCTTCCTGCTGCCTCAAACCAGCAGAATCTAACCAGGGTCATGCCATGCAAATAGGAACAACTGGATTTGGAAAAGACAAGTGGAGAAAAAGATGACTTTGTTGCTGAACAGACCTGATTTTGAATGCCACCTTTGACACTTATGGTGTGGCTTGCTTGATTTTTTTGACTCCTCATTTTGCTCCTCTGTAAAGCAGGAATGATGATGCTACCTTTTACATGGTGATAAAAATAAACTTACAAAGTGCCTAGTTAATAGCATATGCTCAATAAGTAAATATCACCATCACCACCATTACAACCTCTCTGTAATTATTTTGTCAAGTATACTGAAGTTTCTGTTCATGCAGTCCGTGTCATGGACCATCCCAGCAGCCTAGTGAAGTAACGCAGGATAGCAGTGTCAACCCCCTTTTACAGATGAGGAAACTAGAAAGCAGAGAGGTAAAATGACTCGCCTGGCTTCACACACATCACACAGGACAAAGATGCCTATTTAATCTGCCTTCAGTCATGCGGCCTGTTTCCTTATGTGTCTTAGTATGTTCACCCTACGCACAGTGCCCAGAAAAGGACTGTGGGTAGGTAGATACTCAAAGAATTTCAGTTTCTCATTTGATTTTTCATAAGCTAGGGCCTCTGCTTTCTGTTTTCCCCTATCTCTCTAAAAGATTTATTTTCCACTCTATAAACACCTCGCATTGCAAATATTTTTCCACACCCTATTCAGATGCCCATTTGGGCCACCAAGGAGCCCATCCCCATTTCAAAGGCATGCCAGGGCCCGTCTGCTGTCAGGAGTAGGTAGTTAGAAGTCAGCAGAGGCTGCTAACTTTGCTAATTGAACAGAAGTTATGGCGGCTGCTCTGTGTGCTGTCCATGGTCCTGGAACTATCACCTTTGCTCAACAAGGGCAACGAAAACCTTGTTTTTGCTACAGTCTTCAACCTTGGCCGACAGATGCACTGGGAATAGATTCTGATTTGAGAAACTAGTTGATAATTCCCTGCAAATTGGTCTGTCATGCTTTTTAAGGTTTGTGTGTTCATGGAAAACAGTTTTTAAATTTGCTTTGTGCGTGGATGTGCTCTCTGGCGTCCCCCTCGACTCCTCCAAAGTGTCACAAATGACTTTCCTTGAATTTACCAATTTGCAGGATTAATGTGCTTCTCTCTAGACACCTGTGCCCTAGATAGATTCCAGCCAGCATAGCTGTTTCCATTCCTAAACTCTGACCCGTTTTGCAGGCAAAAGAGACCTGGGTTTTAGGTCACTCCCAATAGGGGCATCCAGCGTGCACGCTAACTCTCGGCCCTGTTTTATCACGCAGCTGTGTGGAGGAGTACAAGCTGGCTCCTGATGGAAAGTCCTGCCTTATGCTGTCAGATGTCTGCGAGGGCCCCAAGTGCCTCAAGCCTGACTCCAAGTTCAATGACACCCTCTTTGGAGAGATGCTACATGGTTACAACAACCGGACCCAGCATGTGAACCAAGGCCAAGTCTTCCAGATGACCTTTAGGTACGGGGCTGATGTCTGCACTTCACTGGTTGAGTTGCTGACCCAGAATCTGGGCAGGGGGAGGAAGCCATGGGTACCATGGGCTAGAGGTCTGGTATACTGGTCAGCATCTCCCTAGACTCACAAGCGCCAATGCACAAAGTGTCAGAAGTCAGCAAAGTCTATTCTCTGAAGTTCCTTTCCACTGACCGAGGCCTTTGTCTACCCCATCCTCCCATTTTCTAACTCTCCACATATTTTAATTTCAATCTTAAATCATCCTATAAGTATAGTTAATGGAATTTTTAATGTAATTAATCTTTCCATCTATTAAAAAGTAAGTATCTTATGTAGGCTATTCAGGCAGTTCAAAAATAAAGACATTTAATGAAGTAGAAAATAAAATTCCCATCACCCAGAAATAGCCAGAATTAATATTTTCTTGAACATTCTTAAAACACCCCTCTCTCTTTCTCTTATCTGTATGTCAGTGAGTAGACAAACATACCAATGTGCCAACTCTCAGTAAAGCTGTTTAGAAATTGCTATTTTTTTCTCACTGGTATGTCAAATACCTCTTTCCCTGTTAATAAATACAGACATACATGTGAAATTAAAAGATGAGTCTACTCTCATATGAGAATAAACAGGAGAGCAACTGGGTTGTCCAAATTATATGAAGATTAGACATGCAGTCTAATTGGGAAAGTCTTCCTGGGAGAGTTGAAGGAATTGGGGCTGTTCTGTCTGGAGATGAGAGGCCTTCAGTGGGATTTATTCGTGCCTCAGAATCTGAAAGCCATAAGATGATACCACGAGAAGAACTGAGAACTGTTCCATACATAAGAAATGTTTGTCTTTTTAAAAATATATATATGTACTTTTAGACAGTTTTGCATAAAAATGTAATAGGATATTATCACAAAGAAAGCTTCACCTATCATTTGCGGTCATGTCAACAGAAGTCAGAACTGGTAAGACACATCGCCATCAGAATCATCCTCATCCTGCCAAATAATTAATAATTGTTGATTGTAGTAGGAGTGGTAATACTAGCTACTATTTATTAAGAAATACTGTATGTCATGGAGTAGGAAATGGCAACCCACTCCAGTATTCCTGCCTGGAAAATCTTATGAACAGTGGAACCTGGTGGGCAACAGTCCATGGGGTCGCAAAGAGTTGGACATGAATGAACGACTAACACACACTGTGTGTCAAGCTCTTTACTAAGTATTTTAGTAATAATGATAGCCACAAACATTAATTTAGTATATGCTGTGGGCATTCTAAGCACTTTCCATCCACTGATGTATGCCATCCTCACAATGGCCCTGTGAAGTAGAGGCTGTTGTCATCCTCTTTATACAGATAAGAAGTGGCAGTGTTCAGTGACTTTCCCAAATCCCCTTTATGGGAAGTTAAAGAGCCAGGACAGTGCAATTACTGCTTCACAATTAAAACCCTTTGAGATACCATGGCCTCCATTTTACAGTTGAAAGTTTTCAATAACAGAGAGGTAAACTGACTTTTTCAGTCTAGTGAGAGGGAAAGTAAGGATTCAGATGTATGTCTGACTTCCCAGCCCTGGTCTTATCTTCTAATCCAACATATCACATCACTTCCCATTTTATAGAACTAGAATGAAAATGTGAACTCCTTAAACTATTCATCTATGTAGCTGTCACATGCTTTTGAGCATCTGCAGTATCCCACCTACCGTGTTGGTTACTTGGAATACAATGGGAAATGAGATAAAAATGGCTTTAGACCTTGCAGTGTTTAGATACAGTGTGTGTGTGTGTGTGTGTGTGTGTGTGTGGCATACAGCCTTAAGTACTTAGTTTGTGGCAGGTATTATGAAGTAAAGATACAGTGTTCCAGCAAATCAATTAACAGCGGGATCTAATTTAGTTGGAGAGAGTGAGGGGTGGGTGCATCTATTGGATTGGAAAGCAATAATAAGGCTCACTGTCTAGTTTCCAGGGGGAGTGTTATTTAACTAATACCTGGAAGATGAATGGGAGTTAGCACTGGAAAGTTTTCAAGCAGAGACAGATGTTCTAAGACGGAAAGGAACTTGACTGACTTCAGAAAATGAAGAATCTGGTGTGGTTGAAGCTGAGAAAGTAGGGGAGGAGTAGTGGGGGGTGAAGGCAGAGTGGTCAGCAATGGCAGATCATGGGGGTCTTGCAGGCCAAGGCTTCATTCTAACAGCAAAGAGGAAAACTCTTAAATGGATAAATAAGGAGCATATGTCATGATTGCGTTGCATTTTTTTCAACTTTATGGTAGCTGTGCGGGGAGTAGATTGCAATGAAAGTGGAAAGGGAGACAGTGGAATGGGGTGAACTAGGTGTCTAGAAGCCACATGAGAATGTTAGCAACTTCAAGCCAGGATGATGGAAACAAAATTGAGAGAGGAGATTTGGGGATATATTTGACAGGGATAATGGACAAGGGCCAGGGAGCAGTTGCAGGCAAAGGGTGAGGTTGAGGATGACAAAAGTGACTGGCAGTCTCACAACAATTTAATGGCGGGATTGAGTTCTCCCACTCCCAGTAGTGTTCTTTCTACCACCCAGATGCTCAAGCAGAGACGGATGGCACTCGATCAGAAAAACCCTGCGAGATATTTAAAGGCAATCTGGATGAGCTACTCAATTCTGAGATTCTAGAATCTGGATTTTCTATCGTTTTAATAGTAGACTATTAAACCTGTGTTAAGCATGATGATGGGTAGAATATTGCTGCCTGGAATCAAAAGGAAGAATTCAACTGCCCCTCACCTTCAAGAAAGGAATCTACAAATGTGCAAGAAGACACCCACACAATTAGAAAACAAACATGTGAAAATTGAATTTGCAAAGATATGTTCCAGGGAATGTCAGTGGTTTTCAGAGTTCCCATCTGAAGACTTTCAAAAGAATTTAGAAGGAATGATAAAAGGCTTCATTAAGAACAAAGCTTATGAACTGGAGTTTGCAGTGATGACAAAGCATAGTGCTTCCTGGGTGGGAGAAGAGCTATAGTCATTTTCATGTTCAGGAAGGAACATGCAGAAGCCTGGATATATTGATAAATGAGAGGGAGAGATAGGAAAGAAAATCTCCAGATTGACCCAGCTCCAAAATCCAGCCCTATTCATGGCCAGCAGAAGTCTTTCTGCCTCATCTTTTAACTGCGGTTTTTTGCCCTATCCCAGTCACTGTGATATGGGCACATTGCTTGTTTTATGTAGTTTGATTTCCCACAGCAACTATGAGAGTGACTGGCATGTGATAAATGATCAAATCCATGAGTTCCCACTCTCAAGGTTGAAGATTACCTTGGTCCAAATGAAGGACACAGCACAGATTGGGAAGTAAGGTATTGGATCCTGAGGGGGGGCATCATGGAATCTCGGGATCTCGTTTGCATGTGGGGAAGGGCCTTCGCTAAGGTCACAAGGCAAGTCATTTGAGAACTGGCCTGTGAACTCTGATCTCCTGATGATCTAGCAGGCTTGCCTTCCCCCTGTCAATAGATTGGTTGATAAGAGAGAGCTTGGCCCCTTGAAGGCTGATCTGGGAGTTTCCGGGCTCACACGGAATTTTAGCCCCATCAGGAGTCTTCCTTCTGCCTCAAACACTCTGTTTATTGCTCCTCGCCATTCAGTCTTAGGTTATCCCTGAATAGCTAGGGCCAGTCCACCCTGATTTGCTCGTGGAAGGGAGTATAATGAACAGATCACACTCTTCTCTTTTGACAACAGCCTCCAGATTCAGGGAACTCCCTAGACTCCCATTATATTAGAATAGCCCGTTTCACCAGCTCACTCATCCTTGGCTTCAGTTAAACTTTCTTTGCAATTATTTCTGTCCCCAGACCATGTCACCAGTTAGAGCCCCATGCTCAGGCGGTCGCCTTCCCTCTGTGGGAAGGTGAGTGGCTTCTAATGAGTCTAAATTTATCTCTTTCAAAAGTCTCCTTTCCTGAGCCCCAGATAAGGGGGTGCTGGGGCTCCTCTGTCCTTCAGGCTCCAGAAGACAGGCCTGCACGGTTCTTCAGCACCAAGGGCTGTTGTCATTTCCTTCCTGCCCCTCCTCCTCCCCCCCTCCCGGAATCTCCGGTCCAGCCCTCCAGAGTACCCAGTCATCTTCCCATATGTCCCATCTCCTGGCAACGGCCTGGCCTGGCCTGCGATTGCAAACCCTCTCCCAGTTACAGACTCTGCTCTGTGACAATCCCCATGCTGCTCTGTCAGCCCCACCCCGTGCCCCCACCTGGATGCCCACACCTGGTGACTGCCGACAGGAGACAGGTCTGCCGCTCATGCCCTCTCTTGAATCTCTGAAAGCACAGCCTGGATTTCTGCTTTACAGAAGTCCTGCATTTCAAGTTTCTGAACTGGGCAAGCTCTTAAAGATCAACAGATGCTCACCCCTTACCGTGTAGCTGGGGAAACTGAGGCCCGGGGATGGATATTATTTACCCAGTGCTTGTCATGATCTGGGGCCCTTCTGAGACTGAAAGTTTGAGTCTGTGAGTCCCAAACCACTGTTCTCCTGGCCTCTGGTTCTGTTACAGGTGACGTACGTCACCTCTCCACGTCCCCATCTTAGCACGTGGCCAGAAGGGCCACCTGCTTCACTCGGCTTCTAGTGAGAACGTGGATACCTTTGGGGGCTGCCAGACTCATAATGAGGGGGGATCTTAGGCAAACCCCACTTCCATAGATGTGACTCTGCAGAAACCTGACCCCCTTCCTAGCCACCTTGTAGGTTGTTGAATGTAGGATGCAGCTCGTCTCTGGGAGGGGAACATGGGGAGAGTTTAGGACCCTGACAAGTCCAGGAATCATCCACTGTGTGGGAGGATGAAGTACAGAGCACCTGGAAAGACGCACAGGGAAACACTGACAGCGTGAGAGCGATAAGGAGAAGCAGGCAGAGGGACAAGGCAGAGGCGTGCGAGACGAGGATGGAGGAGATGTGCAGTGGGGGTCAGAGGGACAGGAGGCGGGGCTGAGACACAGAAGGAGATACAGAGGACGACAAGGGCTGAAGAGATGAGAAGTTAAATGGTGAAAGGTGAGGGAGTCAGGGAGGCGTGAAGGGTGAAAGGCTTAAAGGAGAGACCCGAAATGACGGGAAAGAAGGACAGACTAAAGTCACAATAGCATTTACTCCCAGGAGGGAGTAGGTGTTGTTTTAAGAGTCTGGATGGTGTTGAGAGAGAGCTCTGGATTAGGAATCAGGTTCAGATGGATTATGAAAGCGCGTAAAAGCCTTTGGTAAAATGCCAAGTTCTGAGGAAATGTGGAAAGTCAAATATCTCACCTCTGAATTGCCCCCAAACTCAGTAAGTGATGCAAAGCATTGCTGTTTCTCATCCCTTCTGGTGAACTCTGCTGGTCTTAATGACCCATACAGGCTCACTGTCAGAATTCCCTTCCCTTAACTCTCGATGAGGGAGAGGCTGGCAGAGACTGTTGGAGCGAGATAAACTCACAGGAGGTTGGTGGTGTTTGTTGTTTAACTTGTTTGCTGGTTTGTATTCCACTTCCCCCTTCTTGCCCATCCTTATTCATTCTGCCTCATTTTTATTATAAAGAAAGGTCAACTTCGGTTACAGATGGCAGAAATTTAGATAAACATCAGTCAAGGACTATTATTGAGGCTGAAGTCTCAGAAGTTGCAGCAAGAAGACATTGCTTAAGCATGGGGGCTGAGCGAATACAATTGTACATTTTGCAGACGCCTCATCAAAAAGAAGATGGTTCTGCCAGCTGCAGACACCGGCTCATAGGCCTTCCCAGATGACCTCCAAAGAGTGTAAGGAGGTCACGAAAGATTTACTAGAAAGGCTATTTCCAGTCTGGGTTGCTTATCAGACATGCATGTTGTACACATGAATAAGATGACAATTTGGGTAAGATGTGGCATTCAGGATGAAGCACCACCAACCCACCTCTGATGAAGCAGAAAGATTCTCTTTAAAGATTTGAGGAAAGCTGGCTTTCACTTGTGGCACCCACTTATTCCCCCGCCGAAGGGCCTGAGTCACATCTTATTAAGTGGCTCCAAAGCTGTGGTTTCTCTGCTGCCTTCCTGGGACATGGTTAATTGTACACGCTGCTCCTGATCATTCCCTGTCTCCTACTCTTTAATCATGTGCATACTTTTTTATTTGCCAGGTCCTCTACTACATACTCTATGTTTTCTCACTTAAATCTTTCCAAGACCTATTGCAAAGTAGCCCTTGACAACTTGGTTTTACAAAAAAGAAAAAGAAATGAATATGCCGGTCAGACTGCATTTTACTGTGTCTTGGTGACACATGACTTCAAAACCTTAGAGGCATCTCGAAAAGTCTGTGTGTTGCTCATACCACACGCTCTGGAGAGAATCACAGTAGTTGTGCTCATTCTGGTGTTTGGGAATCTGGACTGAGGGGACATTCTCTTCCCGTGCTTCCATGAATGCTGTCATGGCAGGGAAGGAACTTGGCTTCCCCACTGCCTCCTAGAGGGCACATTCTGCTCACACTCCATTGGCCACATTAAGTCATGGTCATGGTGCCTCTCCAGGGGTTAAGCTGAGACATAAGATTCCATTATGTGCAGATAGGGCTTCCCTGGTGGCTCAGAAGATAAAGAATCCGCCTGCAATGTGAGACACCTGGGTTCGATCCCTGCGTTGAGAAGATCCCCTGGAGGAGGGCATGGCAACCCACTCCAGTATTCTTGCCTGGAGAATCCCATGGACAGAGGAGTCTGGCGGGCTACAGTCCACAGGGTCACAAAGGGTCGGACATGACGAAGCACAGCATGGCATGTGCAGAGAAGCAGAGACCCAGAAATATGGGGACATCAGTTCTGTCCACCACACTGAGGCTCAGAGATGTTTGGCTACCTAGCCTGATAGTCATACAGCCGAACTGATAGCACGCAGGTCTAACCACAAAGCCCCCTTAGCAGGACTGCCTCCAGACTCCCAGGATGCTCTGCTTCACATCAGCCCCTCTAAGAACTGTCATTAGACTTCTGTTCTCTTGTCAATTTTCTTCATTCAGTTCACAGAGAACCATAGGCTATAGATGGGAGAACTTTGGAGAACAGTTTGTATAAACCCCTTCATTTGCCTGAGGGAATTTATGTAAATTACCTAAAATCACATATAACTAGTGAATGAATAAGCCAGGCCTCCAACCCCCAGTCTCTTGGACTTCTCTATTCACTGGCAAGATTTAGGTATATAGCATCCACCTTCTCCACTGTATGGGTGGTAACATCAAGGCCAAGGTTCCATAAAGAATTAACAGCAGAGCCAGGCCTGGAAGCTGTTTTTCTGCACTCTTAGGCCTGGGTGTTTTGTAATATACCACAATCTTATTGTAAAAAGAAAAAAGAAAAAAAAGCAAAGGAGGCAAGTAGTGGAGAAATTATCAGTTGAAAGTAGCATAGCTTTTGGCTTTGAAGGACAGTCCCAAGCCTCTCTATTTAGTAACACTCTAGCTCTTGGTGAAATCTGCAAATGACCACCTGGAGACACATCTCTGTGCTGCCTTCTCTGGGGGGTTGATGGTGAGATCTTGGAAGTGGACTGAGGGACAGAACTTGGAGGCTGGATCACAAGAGTCCCAGGGACTGTTTTCCCTTGGGTCCTCACTCCTTGGCTAGCTGTGAAGAGTCACCTTTCTGTGTCCCCATTTTCCCAAAATTTACTAACATCACCTGCAGGGGTCAGGCCCCACATGGTGAGATCTTGGAAGTGGACTGAGGGACAGAACTTGGAGGCTGGATCACAAGAGTCCCAGGGACTGTTTTCCCTTGGGTCCTCACTCCTTGGCTAGCTGTGAAGAGCCTCCTTTCTGTGTCCCCATTTTTCCAAAATTTACTAACATCACCTGCAGGGGTCAGGTCCCATATGTCGGGTGTCCCTTAGGTCACAAAGTCTTCATTCCTGTTCTACCACTTCCTGGTGATCACTCTTGGCCACTCTCTCCTTCTGATTCCTGTTGTCCCTTCTGTATATTAAGGTGGGGGCAGAGCTCAGATGAAGACTGAGGGCTTCTGACCTAGAATATAGCACTTTTTTTTACTCAGCTTCATAGCTCGTCAAGTCTTTCCTACTCATCTGATGATAAGGAATCACCTTGCGCTGTTCCGAGACCCACCAATCATTTTTTGCCCCAGATAAGGGACCTGGGAAAGTGAATTTCCACTGTATCCCCAGGTTGTTCCCATGACCTACCAATCTGGGGTTGTTGTTATTTAGTTGCTAAGCTGTGTCCAACTCTGTGACCTCATTGATTGCAGCACGCCAGGCTTCCCTGTCCTTCACTATCTCTCAGAGTTTGCTCAAATTCATATCCATTGAGTCGTGATGCCATCTAACCATCTCATCCTCTGCCACCTCCTTTTCCTCCTGCCCTCAACCTTTCCCAGCATCAGGGTCTTTTCCAACGAATTGGCTCTTTGCATCAGGTGGCCCAAGTATTGGAGCTTCAGCTTCAGCATCAGTCCTTCCAGTGAATATTCAGGGTTGATTTCCTTTAGGACTGATTGGTTTGATCTCCTTGCAGTTCAAAGGACTCTCAAGAGTCTTCTCCAGCACCACAATTCAAAAGCATCAGTTCTTCATTGCAGAGTCTTCTTGAGGGTCCAACTCCCACATCTGTACATGGCTACTGGAAAACCCACAGCTTTGACTATGTGGACCTTTGTCAGCAAAGTGATGTCTTTGCGTTTTAATATGCCGTCTAGTTTTGTCATAGCTTTCCTTTCAAGGAAGAAGCATCTTAATTTCATGGCTGCATATCTAAGATGCCAAGTTCTAGAGTCTGAGTCCTACCTTGCCGCTTGTCCATGGCCTGACCTGGGGTGCATTAGTTCATTAAGCTCACCTTTCTCATCTCTGTGTCAGGAATAAGAACAAGACCCACTTCCTGGTGATACTGTGATGATTAGATGAGATTGATGAGACCCCTGTTTTGTTCCTATTCTCAGCAGATGGGGAGGACCATGGTGCCACAGCAAGTGGCCAAGTCAGTAACTAAAGAGGAGTCTTAGGCAGAGGCCATCCTTATGTGCCCAGTTCTGCAGGCACTTGATCCCATTCTTGGCTGTGATCCAACACAAAGTGTCAGCGTGCCACCACGAGAAGGAACAGGATCCGAATCCCACACCTGCCATTTCCTGGCTGTGTGATTTTGGACTTCTCTCTTAATCTCTCTGAACTGTAAGATCTTTAACAGTGAAAGTGGATTTTTACCCCCAAAGTATCCTCAAATAGCTATTTATTGTTCAGTCGCTAAGCCAGCTTTTTCACTCTTCTCTTTCACTTTCATCAAGAGGCTCTTTAGTTCCTCTTCACTTTCTGCCTTTAATGTGGTATCATCTGCATATCTGAAGTTGTTGATATTTTTCCCAGCAATATTGATTCCAGTTTGTGCTTCATCCAGTCTGGCATTTCGCGTGATGTTCTCTGCATATAAGTTAAATAAGCAGGGTGACAATATACAGCCTTGACGTACTCCTTTCCCAATTCTAAACTAGTTTGTTGTTCCGTGTCCGGTTCTAACTGTTGCTTCTTGACCTGCATACAGGTTTCTCAGGAGACAGGAAAGGTGGTCTGGTATTCCAATCTCTCTAAGAATTTTCCACAGTTTGTTGTGATCCACACAGTCAAAGGTTTTAGCGTAGTCAGTGAAGCAGAAGTAGATTTTTTTTTCTGGAATTCTCTTGTTTTTTCTATGATCCAGCATCTGTTGGCAATTTGATCTCTGCTTCCTCTGCCTTTTCTAAATTCAGCTTGAACATCTGGAAGTTCTCAGTTCACGTACTGCTGAAGCCTAGCTTGAAGGATTTTTGAGCATAATCTTACTAGTATCATGTGAAAAGAGCTATAGTAGGGATTCAAAAAGCTAATAAGCAAGGTCCTAGATGCGGTAGGCTTTCAGTAAATGTGGTTTTCTCTTCTTTCAGTTGCTTTCCTTTCCCCGCAATTCCAAAAGCCATGCTGTAGATGAAAATGTTTTCTGGTGCATTCCCTCAGATCTTATCTCTGGACTGGAGTCATGGTCATCCTCCCAACTTCTTACAACTAACCTCTCCAGGTGTTTTGGTGAATACATTGCTTTGGTGATATGCCCAGCACAGAGATAGAAATGTAGTCCTTCATGCTTGCTCCATGGGTCTCTTGGAGATAGACAGCTCAGCCAGCAGTGTGAGATGGGGAAGCAGCGAAGGTCACCTTCTTGTGGGGGTATTTATCCAGTCTTTGCAAAGATATAATCTCGCTGATGTGCTGTATCACCCGCATCCTCTAGGGTAGCCCCCTTTGTTTCTGTCTGAATGACCTACAGTGAAATAAACCTAAATAGAAATGTGAAATTGAGAGGCTCATGTGTGCCCCATGTGGAACTTGATAACCTGGGCCCAGATCCAAAGGTTCCAGAACTATGTTTATCTACCACCTCTGGAGTGATACTAAAAATATTTAATGAGTGGCATAGAATCGGCGTTGACCAATTGAAAAGGATGTCCGTCCCAGGAGAATGAAGGCTCAGCAGTAAGCCTTACTGGACCCTCTATTAGTCTTGATCACCTTCTAGCTTTTCTGATTTTCTCCCCCTCCTCTCAACTCATCACATGTTTTGGTATGTTTCTCGACACCTGTAAGCATGATTGATATTGTAAAGCTGTTTCTCCTTTTCCTTCTGAAGCTGGTTGCTGAGGGGCATAGGCAGATATTCCTCCTGTGGCACACGTGGGCAGAGCAGGTTGCCTGTTGTACTTTGCACATGAGAAAACGGAAGCTTAGAAAAGCGAGGTGTGGCTTCCGTGGTGCCACGCGTTGATGGTCTGAGACCATGTGATCGTCAAAGAATAGGAAAGCAAATAATAGCTCATCATCTTCATTTTACACAAAACCTCCATCTAAAGATAGGAATCTCCCATATGTCTGCTCAGAGCCAGGACTCAGTACACAAGAAATGTGCCAGGGCTTCTCAAACCCTTACGTGCTTCCAGATGCCAGGGGGGCCTGCTAAAACACAGGCTCTGGCTGGGTTGTGGGGAAGGCCTGAGACATTGCATTTCAAATGAACTCCTGGGTCCGAGGACCAGTTTGAATAGCAGAGTGGTAAGCTGGACTTTATGCTAAATGTGAGGCCAGGTTAGGCCTGAGGCTGGAGAAGGATGGCTGCCCCTCCATTTACCTGTTTGAAAGCAGCAACTGAGTCCCAAGACCAGCAGCGCTGGGACACCACGGAGTCCCGGAGGAGTCTCCCCCTAAGTGACCAAGGGCAGAGATGGTTTTGGACTTACAGCAGCCGGGGTGGACAGTGCCGTCCTGCAATTCAAGAGGCCCCTAGTGCATAATGCAGCGTAACTCATTCTCTGCATCCGCTTGTCGGCTCTGGTGACTGATGGGTACAGGGATGCAGAGCATCAGTACCAGTGGGGGAGGCACTTATCTTGACCCCAGGGTCCTGAAGCTGCAGCTGGGCGCCCAGATCTGAGCCCCCCCGCTCTGCCCGCTCCACAGCTCCAGCCATCATTGGATGCCGTGGAAAATACTTTCCAGTGGAGAGCTGAGCTGCAGTCTGCATTAGATCAAAGGTGGAAGGCAGACTCCTTGAAAATCCGTGAGAAATCCATTTGGGAAGGGACATTAGTCTGGGCGAAGCTTTATTATTCTTAAGTGCTGAGACCAAAATCTTATACCGTCAACACTCATTAGTTTAATTGGGGACAGAAAGAGAGTAGTAAAATTAAGACCAGTGGAAGATGCTTTTTATTTATTTATTTTTGTGGGGAGCTGGGAATTGCAATCCATTTTTAAACAAGGCCTCTCCCATCTCCCTCCCTAATTACAGACAGGGAAGAAAGAAGAATAACTGCTTTATTTTTAAAATCATTTTATTGTCAGTGTTCACATCTCTAAATATATTGCGTGTGGTCATTTTACGTGGAAAACAAATTATACACAGCTTATTTTGAATTCTCCAACTACCCTGAAGATACATCTCTTGTCTGCATAAGGTGCTAAACAGCCAGGTCCATTTCACTCCTCTTTCCAGTTTTCTACTCAACGTCCCCCTCCTTTTGGTTTTGTTTTTTAACTTTCAAAATCCCTGACTACATTCTTTTTTTCTTGGAGGGGGATGCTTATTGGAACCACTGAGGCATCTGAACCAGAGACAGTTTTTAAGGAACCAGTTTCATTACACTCAAAGGCAGGCAGTAACTCAGGCTGGTCTCAGCACTTGGAAGGAAAAGTTGGTAGGGAAGCTTTGGAGCAGATAAGGATAGATTGTAATTAGCACAGTAATTGTAATTAGCAGAGCAATTGTAATTAGCACAGTGATTGTTTGTTCATAATGGGTGCTTCCAAAGTGACTCCAGGCAGTTTGTTCTCTTAAGTATCTTCTGCCATTTCCCCCCGGTGATCTTGTTTACACTGCTAATACACAAACGTGCTTAGCAATCTCTTTTATAAATGAACACTCCAAAGGTACAAGCCAACCCAGCCCCTGGCCAAGCATTATACATCCTTAATTAATGGAGTCCCCAGCACTGAAAATTTACTATATTTGCACTATGCTAAGGCAATGCCTGTATATTACTCTCTGAAGAAATCACACTTCAGAAGTCATTTGTTATTGTTATTGTCATTCTGCTAATTACATGAGGGAATGGGGTGTTGCCACAGGACTGTACTTGAGGTCAGAGATTGCATTCCTGGCTTTACCACTTATTCTGATTTGTCATTTAATAAGTTTTCATTAAAGGACATCTCTGATGCGTTAGGCGTGGGGGATGAAAAGATAGAGGCAGGCAAGGTCCCTATTCTGATGTAAATGGACCGCTGGCCCAGCCTTGGTATCCTAGGCAGCAGGGAAGACTTCCTGACAGAGATGCTGGCTAAAACCTGGAGGATGTGATGAACAGTGAGCTATGTGGGAGAGTGCTCCAGACAAGTAAAAGCACAGAACATCAGCAGACATGAACGTCAAGGTGGATCATGAAGAGGGTGTGAGGATGGGATGGTAGATATAAACCATGATGAACAATGGACCTTCAATCAGAAAGGGCTATTTAAGCACCACAGGAATGGGACCATTACTGGCTGTAAGACTCTGCCTGGTCTTCTAACCTTTCTGAGCCCAGACTGCTCATCACTAAATCAGGGAACATAATAATACCAATCCCAGCGGAGAATTACGGTGGGGAGGGGGAGGTGATGAGAAAAGCCAGGTTAAAATGCTCTGCAAAGTGTAGAGATGTGTGCAAATGTTAGTGACATTTTCCTAACATGAATCTGAGCATCTGTGAGATACCACTTACTCCAAAATTATGTGCTGGAGTGTGCATCCTGGCACATTGGAGATCATGTGAGATGCAAATTCACCAGCAGTCCTTTCTTTGTATTCCTTCCAGAGAAATGCAAAAAGTAAGTCTATTCTAAGCTCACATTAATAAGCCTACGCATATGAATCAAGAAAATTAATTTTTAGGGAAATATTTCCATCTCAGGGAGATGCCCTGAATAGAAATGTATTTAGTAACAATTCAATGAAAGATATGATCACAGTTTATTAGATGTGAATTAATACAGAAAACTCCAAGGGCAGTGGCTGGGGTTTTATGTAACATCACCACTGAAAAATTACTATTAATGATAATGCAGCGAAACACCTCAAAGGTGGCTTTTAAGAGTCCAAAATGAGCATTTATTTTTATGTCTCATAAGATCCTCCGAGGAGCCCATTAAGTGGGCAGTTAATTAGCAGGCACACGCCAGGAGCTTATCGTGTAGGCATTTGGGTACCCCAGTACTGGTTAATTCAGTGTATCCCTAACCACTTTGAAAGAGCCTTAACTTCGAGTCAGCCAGCCACCTCTCCACCCGCCCACTGTGAATGTCCTCCTGCTTTGACCTTGAAGCTGTTTAGCTTGTTTTGGATGCTTTCCAGAACCAGAGGAAAGAAAAAGGACAGAGGGATTGGTCTCCCTTGCCATCTCATAGCTGAGAGAACTGAAGTTACACCAAGGGATAGTTTTCCAGTTTTCTGTTAATTAACAAACTACTTCTAAGGAGGTATTGAGGACCCAGTCACTGGAAAGATACAAGCCCAGAAGCCATACCAGCATCTTGCAGCTGTACTTGCAAAGAAGGTAGAAACTCAGCTTGAAATTAAACTAAACTGCAATTACATTCTCCTTCAGCCCTGTGGTTCAATCAATTAATATACATTGAGTACTTATTATGTGTTAAGTCCTGGAGATGCAAGCTGAGCGAGACTCACAGAGTTGAACATGAGTGTAAAGGGGAAAAGAATGTTCTTTTCCTTGGTATTATCTAAGTCTGTGCTTGTTCACTTTTTCCTTTCTCTAGGGGCTGGGATCCATCCCTGTGAGATATAATCATCAACGAAGAAAACAGAGACATACGTTGCAAATTCAGGAGTCACTGTACCGGGTGGGGCATATCCCATTTGTCCACCTCCCACTGAAGTCTCCCAGTACCTTTCTACTCACTCACCTCAGCCTTAAAAGGTTTCCTGCTCTTTGTCTCAATGAAATGGAGTTCAGACTCATCACCCCTATTGCAGTAACCTTGAATAAGATCAGGTTCAGATTGCTTTAGTTTTTCTTTTTCTTTTTTTCCTGATCCAGGATCTCATCTAGTGCTCCATCAGAGCAAACTTGTCCTGGACAATGTCCGTCGAGGAAGACTTTATCTGAGTCTGTTGCAGTCAAGGGAGGGAGGTCTGGACTCGGTTCCACAGGAGCAAAGCTGAGGCCATGGGAGTGGAAAAGCCCTGAAGGACTTCAGGGGCGGGGGACCAGGGGGCTCTGCCTCACACAGTGCAGTCGTTTCTGAATCTGCAACTCGTGTCTCTGCTTTTTTCATTGATGATTACACTCAAAGAGATGACTCCCAGATCCTTGAGAAAGACATTCTTGGGTTATAAAACTGGCAAGAGGCTTTTTAAAAGATTTACCTATCACAGGGCAGAGAAGGAATTTACAGTGATGAGTCGTCTGAAGGAAATGCTCTAAAAGAAGGAAAGTCAGGGACCCAGACCTGAAGAAGCAGCCCGCCTGAAGTGTGACCAAGCTGCGCAGACCTTAATCCAGCTTAGCCATCACCTTAGCTTTAGTTGCTTGTCTCCTTAGGCACCTCTTGGCTGGACAGTGGGCAGGCTCATTGTTTTAACTGATTTTTTTAATAGGCATTACATTTACAAAGTTCAAGAATAAAAACAATATAAAAGACATCCCAGGGAGTCCAGTCTAAGGCTCTGTGATGACCTAGAGGGGTGAGTTGGTGGGAAGGGAGGGAGGCTCAAAAGGGAGGTGCTATACCTATAATTATGACTGATTTACATTGCTGCATGACAGAAACCAACACAAAATGTAAAAATTTAAAAAAAAATCCAGTAAGGAATGGTATTCCTTTCTGTGTTTCTCTCTATTCATTTTCTCCTACCTGATCCTCACTATTATTAGTTTCTTGAGTATTTTTCCAGTGTTTCTTTATAAAAATTCAAGAAAATAAGTTTAAATAGCGTTCTCCCTTTTCTGTCACAAAAGATACATAAAATATATTGTTTTTTATGCATCCACCCAACTTAGTTATATTTCTTAAAGATCTCTCCACAGGAAAGACATTTTTCAGCCGTAACACAATGAACATTCTAATGTTGGGGTTTGGAATCCCACTGGTGAATACCACACCACTGTGGAAAAACTAGGACCCCAGGTAGATGGGGAAATCTGGGCTGTGAAGGTGAGTGATTCCACTTCTTGGACTGTTGGGCCTCACACAGGTGATGCAGATGATGTCCCCTTTCTTGGCCTGATCTCTTCATATGTGAAATAAGCATCCTTCCACCTCATTGTGTTGCTGTGAGAAAACTAAGATAAGAAAATTAAGGAACCTGATCCTTAAATAAAAGTAACTGTACTGGTACTAGTAACAGTAATAGCAAGAACTATTATTATTCATAGTAATAATAATATAGCATTTACCCCCCCACCAGGTACCACTGAATCTTCATTCCATCAAAAATATTACCTATTCATTCCATCAAAGATTAAATACCTGTTACATGCCACTCAGGTTCTAGGGAACCAGGACTCAACAGAACAAAATGCATAAAAACCCTGCCTTTGTGTCCACACACCACGTTTTCTTTATCCATTCTTCTGTGGATAGGGCTGCAGTGAACAGTGGGGCACATGTGTGTCTTTGAATTATGATTTTCTCAGGGTATGTGACAAGGAATGGGATTGTTGGGTCATCAGTTCAGCTCAGTTCAGTCGCTCAGTCGTGTCCACCTCTTTGTGACCCCATGAACTTCAGCACGCCAGGCCTCCCTGTCCATCACCAACTCCTGCAGTTTATCCAGACTCATGTCCATTGAGTCAGTGATGCCATCCAGCCATCTCATCCTCTGTCGTCCCCTCTCCTCCTGCCCCCAATCCCTCCCAGCATCAGGGTCTTTTCCAATAAGTAAACTCTTTGCATGAGGTGGCCAAAGTATTGGAGTTTCAGCTTCAACATCAGTCCTTCCAGTGAACACCCAGGACTGATCTCCTTTAGGATGAACTGGTTGAATCTCCTTGCAGTCCAAGGGACTCTCAAGAGTCTTCTCCAACACCACAGTTCAAAAGCTCAATTCTTCGGCGCTCAACTTTCTTTATAGTCCAACTCTCACATCCATACATGACCACTGGAAAAACCACAGCCTTGACTAGACAAACCTTTGTTGGCAAAGTAATATCTTTGTTTTTTAGTATGCTGTCTACGTTGGTCATAACTTTCCTTCCAAGGAGTAAGCATCTTTTAATTTCATGGCTGCAGTCACCATCTGCAGTGAGTTTGGAGCCCAAAAAAATAAAGTCTGACACTTTTTCCACTGTTTCCCCATCTATTTGCCATGAAGTGATGGGACCGGATGCCATGATCTTAGTTTTCTAAATGTTGAGCTTTAAGCCAGCTTTTTCACTCTCCTCCTTCACCTTCATCAAGAGGCTTTTTAGTTCCTCTTCACTGTCTGACATAAGGGTGGTGTCATCTGCATATCTGAGGTTATTGATATTTCTCCTGGCAATCTTGATTCCAGCTTGTGCTTCATCCAGCCCAGCATTTCTCATGCTGTACTCTGCATATAAGTTAAATAAGCAGGGTGATAATATACAGCCTTGACGTACTCCTTTTCTTATTTGGAACCAGTCTGTTGTTCCATGTCCAGTTCTAACTGTTGCTTCCTGACCTGCATACAGGTTTCTCAAGAGTCAGGTCAGGTGGTCTGGTATTCCCATCTCTTGAAGAATTTTCCACAGTTTGTGGTAATCCACACAGTCAAAGGCTTTGGCATAGTCAATAAAGCAGAAATAGATATTTTTCTGGAACTCTCTTGCTTTTTCAGTGGTCCAGCAGATGTTGGCAATTTGATCTCTGGTTCCTCTGCCTTTTCTAAAACCAGCTTGAACATCTGGAAGTTCACAGTTCATGTATTGCTGAAGCCTGGCTTGGAGAATTTTGAGCATTACTTTACTAGCGTGTGAGATGAGTGCAGTTGTGTGGTAGTTTGAACATTCTTTGGCATTGCCTTTCTTTGGGATTGGAATGAAAACTGACCTTTTCCAGTCCTGTGGTCACTGCTGAGTTTTCCAAATTTGCTGGCATATTGAGTGCAGCACTTTCACAGCATCATGTTTCAGGATTTGAAATAGCTCAACTGGAATTCCATCACCTCCACTAGCTTTGTTCTTAGTGATGCTTTCTAAGGCCACTTGACTTCACATTCCAGGATGTCTGGCTCTAGGTGAGTGATCGCACCATCATGATTATCTGGGTCATGAAGATCTTTTCTATACAGTTCTATGTATTCTTACCACCTCTTCTTAATATCTTCTGCTTCTGTTAGGTCCATACCATTTCTCTCCTTTATCGAGCCCATCTTTGCATGAAATATTCCTTTGGTATCTCTAATTTTCTTGAAGAAATATCTAGTCTTTCCCATTCTGTTGTTTTCCTCTATTTCTTTGCATTGATAGCTGAGGAAGGCTTTCTTATCTCTCATTGCTATTTTTGGAACTTTGCATTCGAATGGGAATATCTCTCCTTTTCTTCTTTGCTTTTTGCTTCTCTTCTTTTCACAGCTATTTGTAAGGCCTCCTCAGACAGCCATTTTGCTTTTTTGCATTTCTTTTCCATGGGGATGGTCTTGCTCCCTGTCTCCTTTACAATGTCACGAACCTCAGTCCATAGTTCATCAGGTGCTGTATCAGATCTAGTCCCTTAAATGTATTTCTCACTTCCACTGTATAATCATAAGGGGTTTGATTTAGGTCAGATGGTAGTTCCAGTTTTAGTTTTTTGAAGAATCTGCATACTGTTTTCCGCAGTGACTGTATCAGTTTGCATTCCCACCCACAGTGCAAGAAGGTCTCCTTTTCTCCATACCCTCTCCAGCATTTATTGTTTGTAGATTTTTTTGATGATGGCCATTCTGACTGGTGTGAGTGATACCTCATTGTCGTTTTAATCTGCATTTCTCTAATAATTAGCGATGTCGATCATCTTTTTATGTGACTCTTGGACATCTGTATGTCTTCTTTGGAGAAATGTCTATTTAGGGCTTCTGTACACTTTTTAATTGAGTTGTTTCTCGTTTTGATCTTGAGCTGCATGAGCTGATTGCGTGGCGTTTGATCCCTTACCAGTTGAGACTGACACATATTCACTACCCCGAGTGAAACAGCCAGCTAGTAGGGACTTGCCGTAGAGTGCAGAGCTCAGCCTGGTGCCCTGTGGTGATCTGGACGGGTGGGATGGTGGGTGGGGTGGGAGGGGGGTTCAGAGGGCGGATATACGTATTCATAGAGCTGGTTCACGATGTTGTAGAGCAGAAACCAACATAGCACTGTGAGCACTGAGAACAGATAAACAGAAGCCCTGACCTCATGAGTGGTCGTCTAGTGTGGGAGACAACCAACCAATGAATATATATTATGCGAAGTGTATACATTCTGGAGGAAGCAGGAGGAGGAGGCTGGGGTGTGCTAGACAGGGGATTCTACTTAATCCAGGCTGGACGGGGAAGTCCTCTTTAGGTAAGGTGACATTCATGCACAGATCTTTAACCAGGGATTCGGTCAGTCCTGCAGATAAATGGGGAGGCGCTTCCAGGCAGAGGGCACAGCCAGTTCACAGACCCTTCACACGTTCCATGAACAGAAAGGAGTCCAGAGGTGAATGGAAAGTCGGGAGAGAGCAGGCGCTTGGTCGGGGAAAGGGCTATAAATAAGGTAATGGGTGTCAAGAGGGTTAGTGTAGCGATTTGGACAGGGCCCTTTGAGCCACGTGGGTCCAGTACTGTGGATTTCACTCTGAGCGAGAAGAGAAGGAAGCCCACACGGTTTGAGCAGAAGTGGGCTATAATATCACTCACGGTTTTAAAGGCCCACTCCATCTGGGGTGTGAAGAAGCGACTGGCGGGCAGGGTGGGAGTGCAGAAAGCAGCGCCAGGGCTTTTGCAGTGGCCCAGGGAAAAGGCGGTGAGCCTGCTGGTGGGTGTCCACGTGGCGGGAGGTGGGAGATGCTGGGTGTCTGCTCAGGGTAGCCCCATCGGCGGTACTGATGAGGGAGGAAAGGAGGGGCGCAGGCTGGCTCCCCGCTTCTAGTTTGAGCGGCTGGAAGGAAGGAGGAGCCGTTGACGGCGACAGGACGGCAGGGGCAGGCTCAAGGGAGGGGAGTAGAAATAGAGATTTGTTAGTGAGCACGTTAAACAATGAGCCCGATGGTGGAAAATCCCAGACATTTATAACTGTAGACAGTAGTGTAATAAAACCCTAGGGACTCATCACCCTGGGGTTTCCCTGGTATCTCAGAAGGTAAAAAAAAATTGCCTGCGATGAGGGAGACCTGGGTTTGATCCCTGGGTCAGGAAGATCCCCAGGAAAAGGGAATGGCTACCCACGCTAACATTCTTGCCTGGAGAATTCCATGGACACAGGAGCCTGGCGGGTTACAGTCCATGGCGTCACAAAGAATCAGAGACTCAGCTGAGTGACTGATGCTTTCACTTTTCTCTCATCACCCTGCTTCAGTCATCTGGTTATGTCTAATATATATCCTCATTAAGATGTCAGGAAGCCAGTCCAGCAGAAGAGATCAGACTTGAAACACATGTTGTAGATTATTTAGCCTGTAGATGGCATGAAAGAAATGAGGGGAACAAATTCAGCAGGGAGGAGATAGACACGGGAAGGATGTGAGCCCCTCGCCCAGGGGTTCCCATATTGGGAGGTCAGAGGGTTAAAGAGCCTTCAGCGCAGGAGGCTGGGGAGGAGCCCCCAGTAATAGATGAGGAGCAGCCAGGATTAGCTCTGCCGGTTTAAACCCACTCACTTCTCACAGCACTGTGACTTAAAGACGTGACACTCGTTTTCTTAATGTCATCCAGCTTGCAAATGGTGGAGCCCGGATTGGGATGTAGGCAGTCTGGCTCTAAACCCAAACTCAAATATCCATATACCCCATCCCTTCCACCACAGAGCCACACACCCCACTGCCTCCGTAGCACTGTGCCAGGCTGAGGGACTCGGCGGGGGTGGCAGTCGGGGAGAGGGAGAATGTTATAAAAACAGCCACATTAAAAGATAACCGACAGTGCAGGACATTATGTGTGTGATCGACCATCAAATTATCTTAGTCAATAATTCAACGCTGCCTAATAATATTAATGATGATAATAATTGCTATTTACTGAGGGTGCATCTATGGGTCAGACACTCTGAAGTGCTTCAAATGTTGCATCTTCTTTCATCCTCACAAGTTTGTGGAGATGAACCAATGTTACATCCATTCTGCATATAAAGGCACTGAGGTAGCAGAGCTTAGAAAGTGGTGGTGATGAAGTTGCTCTGTCCCACGGATGGGTTTATGATTCATTATTCAGAAGGCAAGGGGGGGAAGGAAGGGGGGTGATATAAGCTTTGAGGTCAAGTAGAAGTGGATTCAAATCATAGCTCTCTGCAATGTGGTTTTGATTATTTAAACACTCATCTTGGTTTCCTTGTATGAGAAAATGCAATGAAAAAAAAATATCATATGTCTGGTCCTTGTACACTTTTTCCTCTGAAATACTTGTAGAAATCCAAATTAAATTCATATTTCTGTGATTTTTGAAGTGAAACCTAGAAATGAGACCTATTAAAAATGAGACCTAGAATCATTATTGAATGTTCATAGTAAGTCCCCGTGTGTGTGTGTGTGCTCAGCCATTTCTAACTCTTTGCGACCCTGTGGACTGTAGCCTGCCGGGTACCTCTGTCTATTGTGGGATTTTCCAGGCAATAATACTGGAGCAGGCTGCCGTTTCCTTCTCCAGGGGATCTTCCCGACCCAGGGATTGAACCCACATCTCTTGTGTCTCCTGCACTGGCAGGTGAGTTCTTTAACAGCTGAGCCAACAGGAAAGCCCTGGTAGGTCCCCAAGCCCTAGCAGAGCGCCTGCATGCCTACGGTCTCAGCAGGTGGTAGCTGTAACTTACAAGCTGATGTTGTCTGTGAATAAAGTATGTGAGACGTGTGGGTCAGAGTAGCTTTCGTGCCCACCCACGACTGGAAACTTCCCTCGGTCATGATGCGTTACACCCTGTGGTCCTTTATATTTCAGCTCCCTTTGGTGACGCTGAGGCTGACTGATGAGACTGGCTTTGGACTCAGACAGACCTGGAACTGAACTCAACCTCTGTTGCTATTAGCTACATCATGGGTCCTCAATCTCTGGGATCAAATGCCTGATAATCTGAGGTGGCGCTGATATAATAGAAATAAAGTGTTCAATAAATGTAATGCACTTGAATCACCCTAAAACCAACCCCCACCCCATTCCGTGGCAAAGCTGTCTTCCACGAAATCCTGGCACCAAGAAGGCTGGGGGCCGCTGAGCTGTGTGACCTTCGTCAGGCCGCCTGACCTCTCTGAACTTTATTATGCTTGCTTGTACAAAGTGGTCATATTAACTGCCTGACTGGTCGGGTGGTAAATAATACGTGGTCTTTAAATCAGCTGACCCATGGTAGATGCTCAGTACTGGCTACTTATTTTTCCTTCTCACCCTCAAGGCAGAAACTATGTTTATGTGTATGCCCAGTGATAACAAAAAACAGAGTTTAATGCATAGGAAGTAATTAATAAGTTGGAAGGCAGGAGTAAAGAAAAGAAAAAAAAAAGTGGGGAGAGAAGGAAGAAAGGAAAGGAAAGGAAGAGAGGAAGAAAGTAAGTCAGAAAGCTTCTGTCATTAGGATTCATTTTTTTTTCATTTATTTTTATTAGTTGGAGGCTAATTACTTTACATTATTGTAGTGGTTTTTGCCATACATTGACGTGAATCAGCCGTGGATTTACATGTATTCCCCATCCCGATCCCCCCTCCCACCTCCCTCTCCACCTGATCCCTCTGGGTCTTCCCAGTGCACCAGGCCCGAACACTTATCTCATGTATCCAACCTGGGCTGGCGATCTGTTTCATCCTAGATAATATACATGTTTCGATGCTGTTCTCTCAAAACATCCCACCCTCGCCTTCTCCCACAGAGTCCAAAAGTCTGTTCTGTACATCTGTGTCTCTTTTTCTGTTTTGCATCTAGGGTTATCGTTACCATCTTTCTAAATTCCATATATATATGCATTAGTATACTGTATCGGTCTTTGTCTTTCTGGCTTACTTCACTCTGTATAATGGGCTCCAGTTTCATCCATCTCATTAGAACTGATTCAAATGAATTCTTTTTTATGGCTGAGTAATATTCCATGGTGTATATGTACCATGGCTTCCTTATCCATTCGTCTGCTGATGGGCATCTAGGTTGCTTCCATGTCCTGGCTATTATAAACAGTGCTGCGATGAACATTGGGGTGCACGTGTCTCTTTCAGATCTGGTTTCCTCAGTGTGTATGCCCAGGAGTGGGATTGCTGGGTCATATGGCAGTTCTATTTCCAGTTTTTTAAGAAATCTCCACACTGTTTTCCATAGTGGCTGTACTAGTTTGCATTCCCACCAACAGTGTAAGAGGGTTCCCTTTTCTCCACACCCTCCCCAGCATTTATTGCTTGTAGACTTTTGGATAGCAGCCATCCTGACTGGCGTGTAATGGTACCTCAAAGGAAACCATAAGCAAGGTGAAAAGACAGCCCTCAGAATGGGAGAAAATAATAGCAAATGAAGCAACAGACAAATAATTAATCTCAAAAATATACAAGCAACTCCTGCAGCTCAATTCCAGAAAATTAAATGACCCAATCAAAAAATGGGCCAAAAAACTAAACATTTCTTAAACATTTAAACATTTCTCCAAAGAAGACATATAGATGGCTAACAAACACATGAAAAGATGCTCAACATCACTCATTATCAGAGAAATGCAAATCAAAACCACAATAGGATTCGTTTTAAAAAAAGAAGCCATTTGATTCATTCACTGAACAGATATCCTGCACTTAATGAATTTTCATCGCTGTCCTAAGTGATGGAGATACAGAGAAAGCCAGACAGGGGCAGTGTATGCCCATATTCGTAGGGTGACTGTACCTCCCAGTTTGATTAGGATGATTCTAGTTTATGCCTTTTGTCCCAGAGTCCTATCTTCTTTAGCATTTGTCCCTGGGCAAAAGTCACCTGGGTTATATGATAAACTATAGAGTCACTACCTACTGAGTTCATAGATAACAAAAGAAAGGTGCTTATTCAAGTGAAATTCAATCAAGTGAGTTGTGAAGTGTGATGTTTGGAAGTCAGGGTGTGCCTTGAGCAAACATCTGGAACCCACCCAGGGATGTTTGGAGTCCAGGTAGGTGTTCCTCAGGGAGTCATGTTTGAGATGAGATGCGAAGGGTGAGTAAGAGGTTATTAGGTGAAGGGAAAGAAGGGGACAGACTATGGTGCCCTGATGAGAGCTGGTATAGGCACCATGCTGCTCCAAATAGTCTAAAGGGAATTCAAGCTAGAGTTCGGAAAGTGGCAGGAATGTGAGGGTCTCTTTCATGGTCTGCATTCACTTAGAAGGCCCCTAAAGGTGGGAAGCACCTCTCTGCCGGTCTTTGCCATCATGCCGTGGGTGGCAGTCCCCAGAAAGAAGGAAGGAGAATGGAAGTTTATGGAATGTGCACTCCTGGCTTGGCCCAAAGGGACCTGTCACAGAGGTGCCAAAAAAAAAAAAGGCAAAGAATGCCTGTCTTCCCCAAATTACCTTTTCTTGAAAAGAGAGGGGAAGCTTTTGTTCCGACCAAGTTATGTTAATATTGTCAAGTTGGTACACAGGGTCGCTGAACTGGTACCTGGAGGCTGTCACAGTACTGATGGGGAGTTTGGCAAGTTAATTTTAAATCTGTCACCTGCTCTTCTGTGACTTCTGCTCCTTAATAAAGCTCCACAGTGATTGTGGGCTCCACTGACAGCTGGGGAGTGATCTGAGGCTGAAACTGACGTGAAATGATCCTTCTTCTCCACCCTCTCTCCTCCGGACCTCTCCTCTCCCTTCTGCACGCCCTAGGTTGCCAACCTGAAGTGAGAAATTCCTCCTCTTACAGAAGCTACCCCCACGGAAAAGGAAATGGCAACCCACCCCATTGTTCTTGCCTGGGACATCTCACGGACAAAGGAGCCTGGCTGGCTACAGTTCATGGGATAGCAAGGATTGGACATGACTTAGCAACTAAACCACCACCACCAGCATGTATTTAAAAAAAAGCCACCCCATTGCTGGGGGCATCATGAAGCCCCAGAGAGAGCAGAAGCTTTGCAGTTAGACCAGCTGGGGTTTGAATGCTGATTCTGCCACAGGGGAGCTGTGTGACCTTGTAAAAGCCTCCTGACACGTCTGATTCTCTGCTTCCTCTGGCCGCTGTAATATAAAATACTATATGTCAAAACACCTGCTGCAGTTTACCACCTACCAGGTCCGTTTCTTCCCGTCAACACCATGCGGGACACGAACTGCGGGTGTTTGGCCCTGGATTCCAGTGACAAGTGAGCCGGAAACTGTCCCTCTTTCCACACCTTTAACAGACCCAGTGTTCAGGTGGTGTCAGGAAACCCGTGGAGGAATCAAAAGGAAGGCAGTGATTAAAAACGGGCAGCACTTTGTGAGAGCCCCGATGAGTTTCTAATGAGCTTTTTGTACAACAGTCTAATAACAGTTCTAATAAAACCCACCCCACTGGAGCTAAAAACCTTCATTTTCTCCACACTCCTAAGACTATTTTCTCTGCTGGGGCTTCTGAACCGATGCAAATTGCCAGGAACTTGTGCGAGCGCCCAGATATTACAGGCAGGTGGCATTCGCTCCCTGGTTCTGATTTTCCATGGCCAGCATCCAGTCTGCTCTAAGACAGTCCTACACCCCTACTCAAGTCCCCAGCCTTGATCCTGCACCCTGCTTAGACTCGGATTCAATCGTCCCCTGTATGTGAATCTGTACTTTCCTTTTCAATGCTGACTACACTTATTTTTCTGGCTATGACAGTCCCCCTGCCATGTCACCGGCATTCCGGGACCCAATTGGTTAGGCTGACTGCTTGGTGGCAGTCCCGGCCAGCTGACCTGTCTTCTCTATAAAGTGCAGTTCTGGGCAGTGTGTGCTTGCATTATGGAGCACTTGCCGTTCATCCTATAGGTATTATTTAACAACTATATATTATGGTAAAGCTCTGCACAAAGTCCTAGTATTACATTTACAGAAGTAAATAACACAGCTCACTGTGGTGGTGAGGGCAACAGAAATGACCTAGTCTACTGGAAGACCATGGAAGAAAGCTGAAACGATAGTCGGGCTTGTCCTGATTCACGAGATGCTTCTGATGCTCTGCCTGGGACCCACTTCTAAGCCCCTCTTGAGTTACAATGTCTCTCGCCCCTCCTCTTGAAGGACAAGCTATCTTCAGTTTGATAGACACATAGAGCATATAGTCTCCACTACCTCCCTTTCCAGCTGCTTCTCACACTTTCCTAGTTTGATTTCTCCTGCACCACTTCGAAGAATTGCTAGTGTAAACTGAGGTCACAGATGATATTACTAGTGCATGTAGCAGAGTGGTGAAGAGCCTGGGGAGTGGAATGAAGATGCCTGGGCTCAGATCTTAAGCGAGTCTATGTACGAAGTACAATTGGCTTCATCACCTTTTAAAAGGAAGTGCGTGCATGCGTGCATCCTCAGTCGTGTCCGACTCTTTGCGACCCTATGTACTGTAACCCACCAGGGCCCACTGTCCATGGAATTTTCCAGGCAAGAATACTAGAATGGGTTGCCGTTTCCTACTCCAGGGATCTTCCCGAGCCAGGGATCGAACCTGCGTCTCTTACGAATGCTGCACTGACAGGCCGGTTCTTTACCACTGGGAAGAACCCACTTCACCACCTGGGAAGTGGTCTATGGTTCCTATATTATATGATTTATAAAGAGAGAAATCATTTTCAGAGATTTTCCTGGGTTGTACTCCTTGGGCTTAATCCTCAGAAACACAAAGTTGAAAATTAAAACGCAAGTCAGTCAGAGGCCGGCGGGGGTGAATAGAGCCCTGTGAAATGATCCATTATTTAAGGTGGGAGACCCAGCATTATAGACAAGACAGAAGGGAGGCTCACCGCTCATTCTAGCTAATCCTGCAAGATGGTTGAGAAGGAAGATGGGGTGTCTGGCCACCAGTGCAACCCCCAAGGGCTGGGGAGAGTAGGAGCCTCCAGCAGTTTCCAGAACAGTTTCCATCACAAAGTCCCAAGGGTGAGCTCTCCAGTAGGAAAGGTCACCATCATCAGCCTGGGTGGTCTGCACCTGCTCCCTCCTCCCTCTTCCCATCTCTCCTTCCTTCTTTCCCCTCCCCCACATGCCCTCTTTACCACTGAGCCACCTCGGAAGGAAGCCTCTATCCCATTATCAAAACCCAATTCACAGAAATAGAGCTGATTTAACAGTTAACTGGGCTGAATTAAGCACACTTGTTTGAATATATTGGGCTTCCCAGGTGCCACTAGTGGAAAAGAATCTGCCTGCCAGTGCAAGAGATGTAAGAGACCCAGGTTCAGTCCCTGGGTCAGGAAGATCCCCTGGAGGAGGAAGTGGCAACCCATTCCAGGATTCTTGCCTGGAGAATTCCACTTAAATCAGATAATGCAGGCAAACTACTAGGTACATGGTAGGCATGCAACTGTTACTACTTACTTTTCTTGTCAACTTTATGGCCTCCTTTGCCTCCCTTGCACAACCCTGATCACCCGACATTTGCAATGTTTGTTTCTTTGTCTTTTCTTTGTCTTCTTGACTGGCTTGTGAATTTCTCAAGAACAGAGGCCACATCTTCTATGAAACGGCTAAGGCAAATCCTGACCATGTGAGGACCCAGTGACTTTTGTGGATGATCAAGAGTGAATGAATGAGAGAATTGATGTGAGTGAAAAATGGAATGAATTACTCAGTGGGTGGATATATACATGAATATATATTAAAATATGATTAATACATAGATGAATGTATACGAGAATAAATGCATGAATGAAAGAACCCACGAATGAACTAGTGAAGTAATGAATGAAAATATGCCAGGATAGGTGAGAGAATGGCAGAAATGTTATTGAGAGAATGAAAAAAAAATGAATGAAAAGGTAAGCAAATGGCTAAATTAATCATTGGTCCAGAGTGGATAAGGGAGGAACCTGGATTTCATGTTAGTGGAGGAGAGCCGTAAAAGCACATGGCTTGGGGGAAAATTTGTGTCACTCTGGGAAAATGAAAAAAAAAAAAAGAGGCTGGGAGATGAACAAAACTAGTATCTTTTCTGGAATTTGAAAAGCATTAAAAAATAAATGAATATTTTAAACCTGATGCTGTCTGGACATTGTGGTCCAAGACTAGTAGGGAGAAGAGAAGCAGGTGGGGAAGGTACACAGAGGTTATGAGGACAATGTTAGGAACCAACTGAGGCTGGGAAATTTTGTGCGGTGGGGTTCTATTTGTCACAAGGCCCTTAAGTATCAAGTTTAAAGTATAAGTAATGTTTTCAGTTCAGTTCAGTCCTCAGTCGTGTCCAACTCTTTGCAACCCCATGGACTGCAGCATGCCAGGCATCCCTGTCCATCACCAACCTCCAGAGCTTGCTCAGACTCATGTCCATCGAGTTGGTGATGCCATCTAACGATCTCATCTTCGGTCATCGCCTTCTCATTCTCCTGCCTTCAATCTTTTCCAGCATCAGGGTCTTTTCTAAGGAGTCAGCTCTTCACATCAGGTGGCCAAAGTATTGAAGTTTCAGCTTCAGCATCAGTCCTTCCAATGAACACCCAGGACTGATCTCCTTTAGGATGGACTGGTTGGATCTCTTTGCAGTCCAAGGGACTCTCAAGAGTTTTCTCCAGCACCACAGTTCAAGAGCATTGATTCTTCGGTGCTCAGGTTTCTTTATAGTAACGTTCATATATAAGAACATATAGTAATGTTTCTATATAAGTAATGTTTTAGCGTGTAATAATAATCACAACGCTAATTAGCCATTTTGTTCCTACTGTACCTAACAGTCTACAACAGTCCCTCTTGGATTTCTCTTGTGTGAATTTTCCAAATGCTTCAACAGGAGGTTGGGGAAAAGCCTGCCCTCCCGCCATGTGAATTCACTTAGTCAAGAGTCTAGATTTAAGCCCTTTCTGCCCTCTTAAAAGACTTTAGACAAATAGAAATAAATTGTGCACCTACAGCAAGTTACTTAAAGCAGAGGGGATATATATGTTAATTTTGATAATGGAGTGACTCTAGAACACTGGTAACAGCGCTATGAATGAGTCCAGGGGAAATCCAACATTGAGGGGTAGCCGGGGTTCTACTTGCACATGGAAGGAGGGGCAGCCAGTCATGAGAGGAGAGAAAGAGAGCTGAGTTAGCACTGCATCCTGTTAGAACTGTTTTATCCACCACTTCCCACACAAAGATGCTGGGCAATACTATGGAGCACATCTTCTGCAACTGTGTTCAGATATCCCCAAATATTTTCTCTAGGAACATTTTTTTTAATTGACTGTCAGATTCAAGTCTTGCATTAAAGCATAATAAACATACTAAGAAGAAGGTCTTCCCTGGTGGCTCAGATGGTAATGGATCCACCCACAATGCGGGAGACCTGGGTTCGATCCATGGGTTGGAAAAATCCCCTGGAGAAGGGAGCGGCTACCCACTCTAGTATTCTGGCCTGGAGAAGTCCATGGACTGTATAGTCCATGGGGTCCCAAAGGGCTGGCCACAACTGAGTGACTTTCTCTTTTTCACGTCATAAGAAGAAGAATATTTGCTTTTAAAATAAGCAAGCTGATGCCTAAAACAGTTAAAGAAATCCCTGCAATCACAAAGTAAGTCAAAGGAAAGCAAAGACCACACTTTCATCTCAGATCTCCCAAGGCATGTCCTTTCCACAGCTCATTTCCCTCCTTGTTCTAAGATTTGTTGCCTCTGCTTTGGATTTCAGAGGAGATTATCCATTGTGGTACTGTCTCTGTAGATTTCTCCTTTCCCAGCATCATAGCACACCTGGTTATACCACTCAAGGTGTGGTTGCAAACTACCAACATGGACATCACTTGGGATCTTATTAGAAATGCAGGCTCTCCCATTCCCCAGAAGAGCCACTGAATCAGAGTCTGCATTTTCACCAGAGCTCCAGCTGAGTCATCTGCAGGTTAGTATCTGAGAAGTGGGAGAGAGCGGTGGTTCTCATACGCTGGCCCCTAGGCTGGTAACCTCAACTGCACCTGTGAGCGAGGTGGCAACGCAAACGCTCAGGGCCTCCTCCTGACCTACTGAATCAGGACGTCTGGGAGTAGAACCCGGCAGTCTGTGTCTCAACAGCCTTCCCCCAGCTCACCTTTCACCCCACCATCGTCCCTGCTGGTTCTGATGTAGGCAAAGTTGGAGAATGACTGCACATAGGGGAAAGTCTATTAGTTATGAGAATCGGGCCCACCTGGATTGAAACCTAGATATCTCCACTTCTTGTCTGTATGATCAGCCACTCGCCCCTCCGACCTTATAAGCCAAATGATTTTGATGATTGACGATGGTAGTGACATCTGCCCTGTAGGGAGATTGTTCTAATCAAACCATCTGTAAAATCCTTTTCTCCTGAAGCCTCAGAGTCTTCCGCTGTTTTAAAGATATCTGTATTTCTGCCTGGGGTCCCAGTGACTTTCCTGACGCTCCCTTTTGACCACACAGGGTGGCGAGAAGGTCCCTGGCCCTTGCCCATAGAGCAGCACCTTGTATTGGCACCTGATGGCTCTGTTCTTCAACTACATTCAATAATAGCTCTAATCTGCACAATGCAGCTTGAGTCAGTGGCAATTTGAATCAATTTGGCAAGTTGAACATCGCAGGTGACACTATTCAATATTTTGCTGGAGCTCAGATCCATAACCTTTACTCCATCCCTTCCATCCACTAATTTTGTAATTTTGTCAGGAAAAGCTATCAAGTTGTCTAGGATGATTTGTTCTGCATGAACCTCCGATGCTCCTTATTGCTCACTATTCCATTATCTCTTGAATGCTTACAGATTTTTTTCTGGGCACATTTGTCCAATTATTTTACTAAGTATTGACATCAGGCTTACTTGGCAGTGATTTTTAGGATTACCTCTCATTAACCTCCTTGGAAGACCAGTTCTGCATTTGGTCAGTTTCACTGCCACTGTTGTTCCCCAACTTCCTGCCTGCTTCTGCACAGACCCGCCACTCCTCCTGGGTGACATTCCCTGTTATGTGACTTGGATAGCAATAGTATTATTCCTTGATCTCCCACACCCTGATGCTCCAATAACCAAGGCCATTTTACATGGAATCACAGGAAGCTAGAGGTGAAAACAGCCTTAAAGAAGAACTGTTTTGTGGGGAAAGAGTCCAGCTGCACTTGGATTGCAAACTGGAGTCTCCATTCTTGGGTTTCACTTCCTGGAGCAGGTGCTGCCTCTCTCTGAGCCTCAACTCCCATCTCCATCTGTAAAACGGGACTAAATAGACCTCAGGGAGGATCGTTATTGTTTTCGTTCTTTAGTCGCTAAGTTGCATCTGACTCTGTGACCCCCATGGGCTGTAGCCTGCCAGGCTTCTCTGTCCATATGATTTCCTAGGCAAGAATACTGGAGTGGGTTGCCATTTCCTTCTCCAGGGGATCTTCCTGGCTCAAGGGTCGAACACATGACTTCTGCATTGGCAGGTGGGTTCTTTTACCACTGAGCCACCAGGGAAGCTCCAAGGGGGATTAATGAAAGGATTAACTAAGTCAGATGCTTCACACTGTCAGCACTAGCCTGCTGAGAAATCCATGCCTTGTCAATGGTAGTCCCCCTCACCTGTACCCTATCTAATGATCTCCCTTTGGAAAAGAAGGAAATCAATCTAGGAAAAAGATATGCAAAATATCACAGAGAACCCCACAGAAGACAGTCTCTGAGTCCCTGTTCAGTGTAAATCCATAGATTTACCTTCTGCTCCTCTCTGTTCATTATCTACATGTGGATGAAATCCCGCGCAAGGATCTAGTGGATCATGGGCTACATCTCAGCCCCCATTCAACCCTCAGTGGGGATCCTTGCACAGTCCACAACCTTCACGAGTGTGCATAGACACCCTCCATCTTCCCCTGTGCCACGAAAGATGAGTTTTTAAATCCTCTTCCAGCGCCAGGGTTCTCAGATCTGTCCCCCTTCTTTGAGATATCATAAATATGCCTGAAGCCTTGTTTTTTTTTTGTTTTGTTTATTTGTTTGCTGGAAAGGACAGGGGAGGAAAGATAAGCAGGTCTATAGAGGTATCTCGTACAATTGCTGTGACAAAGCAAACATAAAAAATGGGTCCACATTAAATTAATTTCATTGATTTTTTCCCCCCTTCCTCTCCTTTGAAATCTCAGTGTGTGGAGGTTATAATTGGGCAGTTTATTATCCGCTGCGGAGGGACTCAGTGGAACCAGCATCTTGAGGGGCCTGAGTTCCTTGTTTACATATCACCCTTCAGAACTGGATAACCGATAGGCCTCCTTCCCTGCCCAAGTCCCACTCCCTCCCCTTTCATTATGTGTCCCCACATTCTGTTACCTGCTCGCGATGTCAGTGACTCAGCCACAGTGGCTGCGGTAATGATGGCTTTCAGAGCCCAGCTAATGACGCAGGCACTGAGGTGTCTCCAGACCCAACAGCCGGCAGAATCTCAATTTAGCAGGATTTGAGACCACGGCGTCATGCATTATGCATGAGCACGCCCGGCGCCTGTGTCTACCAGCCTGAGAACTGTGTTGGAGGCAGAGTAGGGGATGTGCATTTATACCCAAGACCCTACATATTGGTGGTCACAGGGAGGAAAATGAGATGTCTGATCGTGCAGAGCGTTGGCTGGGAGATTGGCAGGAGGAGAGGGAAAGAGATATTGGCAAATATGACGGAGCCTAGCCTTCACTTGGAAAATGGTCCCGGAGACTGGTTACGGGGTGGTCTTTGGAGTAAGAAGTGTGTGTCTATGCACGCATGCATGCGCGTGCACGCTCAGTTGCTCAGTCGTATCTGACTGTGACTTTATGGACTACAGCCCACCAGGCTCCTCTGTCCAAGGAATTTTTCAGGCAAGAATACTGGAGTGGGTTGCCATTTCCTACGCCAGGGGATCTTCCTGACCCAGGGATGGAACCTTTGTCTCTTGCATCTCCTGTATTGGTGGGTGGGATTTTTTACCACTAACGTTGGGGATCAGATCCTACCACAGCAGTTTGCTGGCTGGGTCCATGCTGAAGAATAAAGACTCATCTTCCTCATTTCCGTAATGGAATCATAATCCATTGAAGGGATGAAATGGAATAACGCAAGCAAAACGCTTTGTCATGTGTCAGGCAACATAGAAGGTACTCAGTTAACAGGGGTCACTATTATTAACGGTTACCCCTACACACACCCCCTCATCTCCTGATCCCACTCTCAGGCAACCTGCCTGCATAAATACAGAATAGCTTTTCTTCTGCTGTGGTGGAGATGACTTGTCCCCTGAATAGAACAGAAAACTCTAGAAACAACAGATGTGACCTCTTGTCCCAGTTCTGCCTCAAGGTCATTGAGTAACCTTGGATGGGCTCCTTCCTGACCTTGGTCCCCAGCCTTGTCATCCATAAATGAGGGGTCAAAATAGATCAGACTGCATTTTCTTGGGGGTGGGCACACAGGGTCTTCAGAAGAGTTTCAGGAGTCCCTTCCAAAGGAGTACAGATTGGGGCTGGAGAGGACTCTACCTAATGTCTGTGCCATGTGTGGGAGCTCCAAACATATGCTGCAAAAATAAATAATTAAATAAAAGAAATCAGAGAAAGCTACTGATCTATCAATCACTAATGTTTTTGTAGTTTTGATGATCCATGATTCTGCAACTTCTTCATGGACGGAACCAGGCAAGCAGAGGGAACAGTGACCGTTCTCTTAAACTGTAAGGGTAGTTATCTTGGGGATGTTGAGCTGTTCTGGGGACAAGGCGTGTCCTAAAAATATGGAAGCATCCTGAGTCTGTTTATCTAGGTAGAGATCTGCTTCTATAGGAGTGGAAGTGACTTTATAGTTTGAGCTGATTCAATTCTGAGCTGTGTCCCTAACTTGCTTGGTGATATTCTTCACCTCTCTGAACCTGAGTTTTCTCATCTGCAAAATGGAGGCACGGGTAGGAGTGACGTCATGAGTGACATCATATGTGTAATTTCACAGCATTTGGTGGGTGATATGCACTCAGTACATGTCTTTCTTTTTCTTTTTCTCCTCCACCCCCCACTGAATTCTGAATTCTGTTTCACTCCTACACTTTGGGCTTGCTCTTAGATCAAGTACTCTCTTATGAAGAGGACGTGGTCCAAGCTACCTTTCCTGTCATTAGCTATGTTATCTATATCCCCCTCATGGCATATCCATTAGGCTACAGCATTTCCTCTATCAAATCCAGAGACCTCTAGGGCTGAGCCTTGGCAGAAGGAAAAAAAAAAAAATTACTGTAGCAGGTTGTAAAGTTTAGTATAGGCCCCCATGGACAGTGCAAGTATATGGTGGCTCAGATTTGGGGCCCAGAATTTTGCAATAGAAACTAGATATGTTCCAAAGACTAAAATTTTAGGTATAGAGGTCTGGTTCTTAGAGGGAAAGCATCAAGGATCTAAAGAACATGGCTTGCTGGATAGGCTATCAAGACAGTTACCTGTAAAATGGGATGGAGGCTCAGTGTCCAAAACTGCTTCCTAAAATGAGAGTAAAATCAGAAGCCAGCCTAATTTTTCCCCTTCCATTCTTTTCTTTATTTCTCCCACCCACTTGTTAAAGCAATCATGCTGCTACTAGGAAAGCCTCAGACTAGCAGAAAAAACACATCTGTAATGAAATAATGACTGTACCACTTGTTACATGCTTCAGTTCAGTCCAGTTCAGTTGCTCACTCATGTCTGCCTCTTTGTGACCCCATAGGCTGCAGCATGTCAGGCCTCTCTGTCCATCACTAACTCTCGGAATTTACTCAAACTCATATCCATTGAGTTGGTGATGCCATCCAACTATCTAATCCTCTGTCGTCCCCTTCTCCTCCCTCCTTCGATCTTTCCCAGCATTAGGGTCTTTTCCAAAGAGTCAGTTCTTCCCATCAGGTGAACAAAGAATTGTAGTTTCAGCTTCAACATCAGTGCTTCCAATGAATATTCAGGACTGATTTCCTTTAGGATGGACTGGTTGGATCTCTTTGCAGTCCAAGGGTCTCTCAAGAGTCTTCTCCAACACCACAGTTCAAAAGCTTCAATTCTTTAGTACTCAGCTTTCTTTATAGTCCAACTCTCACATGCATACATGACTATTGGAAAAAACATGGCCTTGACTAGATGGGCCTTTGCTGGCAAATTAATGTCTCTACTTTTTAATATGCCATCTAGGTTGGTCATAAATTTTCTTCCAAGGAGTAAACGTCTTTTAATTTCATGGCTGCTATCACCATCTGCAGTGATTTTGGAGCCCAGAAAAATAAAGTCAGCCACTATTTCCACTGTTTCCCCATCTATTTGTCATGAAGTGATGGGACCAGATGCCATGATCTTAGTTTTCTGAATGTTGAGTTTCAAGCCAACTTTTCACTCTCCTCTTTCATTTTCATCAAGAGGCTCTTTAATTCTTCTTCACTTTCTGCCATGAGGATGGTGTCATCTGCATATCTGAGGTTATTGATATTTCTCCTGGCAATCTTGATTCCAGCTTGTGCTTCATCCAGTCCAGCATTTCTCATGATGTACTGTGCATATAAGTTAAATAAGCAGGGTGACAATATACAGCCTTGATGTACTTCTTTTCCTATTTGGAACCAGTCTGTTGTCCCATGTCCAGTTCTAACTGTTGCTTCCTGACCTGCATACAGGTTTCTCAAGAGGCAGATCAGGTGGTCTGGTATTTCCATCTCTTGAAGAATTTTCCACACTTTGTTGTGATCCACACAGTCAAAGGCTTTGGCATAGTCAATAAAGCAGAAATAGATGTTTTTCTGGAACTCTCTTGCTTTTTCAGTGATCCAGCAGATGTTGGCAATTTGATCTCTGGTTCCTCTGCCTTTTCTAAAACCAGCTTGAACATCTGGAAGTTCACAGTTCATGTATTGCTGAAGCCTGGCTTGGAGAATTTTGAGCACTACTTTACTAGCGTGTGAGATGAGTGCAATTGTGCGGTAGTTTGAGCATTCTTTGGCATTGCCTTTCTTTGGGATTGGGATGAAAACAGAGCTTTTCCAGTCCTGTGGCCATTGCTGAGTTTTCCAAATTTGCTGGCATATTGAGTGCAGCACTTTCACAGCATCATGTTTCAGGGTTTGAAAGAGCTCAACTGGAATTCCATCACCTCCACTAGCTTTGATTGTAGTGATGCTTCCTAAGGCCCACTTGACTTCACATTTCAGGATGTCTGGCTGTGGGTGAGTGATCACACCATCATGATTATCTGGGTCATGAAGATCTTTTCTGTATAGTTCTTCTGTGTATTCTTGCCACCTCTTCTTAATATCTTCTGCTTCTGTTAGGTCCATACCATTTCTGTCCTTTATTGTGCCCATGTCTGCATGAAATGTCCCCTTGGTATTGCTAATTTTCTTGAAGAGATCTCTAGTCTTTCCCAGTCTATTGTTTTCCTCTATTTCTTTGCATTGATCTCTGAGGAAGCCTTTCTTACCGCTCCTTGCTATTCTTTGGAACTCTGCATTCAAATGGCTTTATCTTTCCTTTTCTCCTTTGCTTTTCACTTCTCTTCTTTTCACCGCTATTTGTAAGACCTCTTCAGACAACCATTTTGCTTTTTTGCATTTCTTTTTCTTGGGGATGGTCTTGCTCCCTGTCTCCTATACAATGTCATGAATCTCCATCCATAGTCCATCAGGCTCTCTGTCTATCAGATCTAGTCCCTTAAATCTATTTCTCACGTCCACTATATAATCATAAGGGATTTGATTTAGGTCATACCTGAATGGTCTAGCACTATATACTGTCCTTGTAATCACACCTGAAGTTACCTATTTCGTTTCCATATGTTGTGAGAGAAGCTGAGGGATAAGATATATCTTCATTTGAAGGGCAGGAGGCCTCCCTAAGAACTGCCTAGGTGATGGGAAGATTTGGGCAGTGAGTGCCAAGCTCTGTCCAGGACCATGGACAGCAGTGGCAGTCCTAGCCAAAGAGAACACAATCACGTCCACCTAGAAGTGGCAAAGACCAGAGGCCAGGCAGACAACAATGTAAGATGAGGGAAGATCAAAGTCACAGGGAGCAGTGGGGGCTCTGGATCAGGGTGAACATTCCACCAGCGCTCATGCATACAGCCGTCCTTGTTGTTTGTGGCTGACAATCTGAGCACCCCAGAGTCCATCCTGATTGTTTGGTATCCATACCATTACATTTTCAAAATGCATTAGACATTACTCTTTCTCTGAAACATTAGGCTCCTAGGTTCCCAGCAGGATTGAGAAAAGCAATGAAGAATCCAATTAGAGGATTGCAAAAACCAGACTAGATTCTTGGTGGCCACAAGCTCAGAGCAAAGAGGCAGAGTTCAGGCCAGGCGAAGGCCAGGCACTGGGTTGAGTCCATGAATTAGCAACCCGAGCCCTGCGATGTAAACTACCTCTTAGAAGACTCCCCCAACCAGACATTCACTCTGGGTTCAAATCATCAGCCCCATCCCCAGGACTGCCTTCCCCCTCAACCATCATTCCCAAGACTGCCTTCCCCCTCAATCTTTATTCCCAGAACTGCCTTCTTCTTCAGCCGTCATCCCTCTAGCTCTTTTCCTCCTATATCAGACCCTTGTGACTCCAGCCAGAAGCTTCATCTCGGCTGCAGTCACCAGGACCTGATTCAAGTCAAAGCTAATTTATGAACCTCAAGGTCAGGGCTCAGGGGGCTTAGCTTCACATTAGCACATAGTATTCGTGTCTGGTAAGCGTGTCACCCGAGTGGGGCTGATCATTTGAACCCAGAGTGAATGTCTGGTTGGGGGAGTCTTCTAAGAGGTAGTTTACATCGCAGGGCTCGGGTTGCTAATTCATGGACTCAACCCAGTGCCTGGCCTATTGCCTGGCCTGAACTCTGCCTCTTTGCTCTTAGCTTGTGGCCACCAAGAATCTAGTCTGGTTTTTGCAATCCTCTAATTGGATTCTTCATTGCTTTTCTCAATCCTGCTGGGAACCTAGGAGCCTAATGTCTCAGAGAAAGAGTAATGTCTAATGCACTTTGAAAATGTAATGGCATGGATACCAAACAATCAGGATGGGCTCTGGGGTGCTCAGATTGTCAGCCACAAACAACAAGGACGGCTGTATGCATGAGCGCTGGTGGAATGTTCACCCTGATGCAGAGCCCCCACTGCCCTGTGTGACTTTGATCTTCCCTCATCTTACATTGTTGTCTGCCTGGCCTCTGGCCTTTGCCACTTCTAGGTGGACGTGACTGTCTTCTATTTGGCTAGGACCACCACTGCTGTCCATGGTCCTGGACAGAGCTTGGCACTCACTGCCCAAATCTTCCCATCACCTAGGCAGTTCTTAGGGAGGCCTCCTGCCCTTCTAATGAAGATTTATCTTATCCCTCAGCTTCTCTCACAACATATGGAAATGAAATAGGTAACTTCATTGTGATTACAAGGGCAATATATAGTGCATGCTAAGTCACTTCAATTGTGTCTGACTCTTTGCGACCCTATGGACTGTAGCCCACCAGGCCCCTCTATCCATGAGATTCTCTAGGGAAGAATAATTGGAGTGGGTTGTCATGCCCTTCTCCGAGGGATCTTCTCGACCCAGGAATCAAACCTATGTCTCCTGTGTCTCCTGCATTGGCAGGTGGCTTCTTTACCACTAGCACCACCTGGAAGGCCCGCAATATATAGAGGTGACTTCGGTTCATCCATTCAGTTGTTCACGCTCTTGTGTGCTCAACTCTGAATGAGTTGCTAGAGATGGAAACATGAATCACATACCACCCCTGCCTTCTGGGTACTCATGGGCTGGTGGGGCAGGTGTAAGCATACACTAAATATAGTATGTTTGACGAGTGTTACTAGGTCAAGAGCTTTAGGGGGATTAGCTTATTTCTTCTCTACAACAACTCTGTGAGGTAGTGCAGAGTTACTACCTCTCAGAGTTTCCTCAGCTGTGGAATGGGTACACTACCCCTATTCTACAGCTGAGAACAAGGAGACGTTGAGAGGTTCAGTGGTACAAGTGGTAAGTAAGTGGCTACAGCTGTTGTCTTGTCCAGCAGATAAGCCCCTCCCTCTCTTGTTTAGTCACTGCCCCCTGCTTGTTCTGTGTGATGAGAGAAGAAGGGTGAGAACCAGGGGGCACCTGATGTAGCCAGGCCACCTGGGAAGGTTTCTAAAAGGTGATGCCTAAGTGGAATCTTAAAGAGTGAGTGGCTGTGATGAGAGGACAGAGGAAAGGGTATTTTAGGAGAGAGATCAGCAGGTAAAGAAGCACAAAACGTGAAAAGACGGCACATACGACCCCAAATGGTTTGGTCTCTGGGGGGCATGGGGGTCACTCTTTGGAGGGAGAGGTGATCAAGGTCATGGAACACTGGCCTTTATGTCCTTGGCTCTTTGAAGGGCATCCTCCCTGGCAAATTGGGTCAGGGAGGAAACTAGATTGAAGCATGTGGAAGTGTCCTTGGGGAAAGTCTTCCAGAGAGTCATTCTCAAGAACTTTTTACTAAGAAGTCTTGACTTGCCCATTGGGAACTCATTACCACCTGGAAAAAAGTGCATGGGAGAACACGTGTAATTGGAAACAGGAAGCTAACAAACTGGAAGGGGCTGATGGGAGACTAAAGGGAATGGAAATGAGGTCCCTTAAGGAAGTGTTCAAAGCCTGGAGTTGTTTATCCTTGAGAAACAAACACTCGGGGTGGGGGTGGAGGGCAGAAACAAGAGCTATAGTCAAATCTCAAAGGTGATGAAGGGATGGAGTGAGGAATAGAGTCTGGGCTCTGAAGCCAGATGGGCTTGTAAAACCTTAAGAAAATTGCATCACTTTTCTGGGAACTGAGTTCCTCTGACTTCCCTGGTGGCTCAGATGGTAAAGCATCTGCCTGCAATGTGGGAGACCTGGGTTCGATGCCTGGGTTGGGAAAATCCCCTAGAGGAGGGCATGGCAACCCACTCCAGTGTTCTTGCCTGGAGAATCCCCATGGACAGAGGAGCCTGGCGGGCTACAGTCCATGGAGCTGCAAAGACTAGGACAGGACCGAGCGACTAAGAACAGAACAGCAGAGTCCCTTAGGGCAAAATGGGGGAAACGTCGCGGTCTTACAGCCCCGTCCTGAGGATTAGAGATGCTGTAATGATACTGGACACAGGGCCAACACCCAACCACATGTGACTGTGGTTGCTGTCACTGTCGCCCTGTGGAAGAAGTGAGGGAAGGACTAGCCTTGCATAGATTCCCCAGCGCAGAATCAACCCCCTCAGTTATCTTCCTTCCAACCTGGGACAGCCACACGCAGTTTATTTTTTATTTTATTTTTTTAAATTTTGTTGCAGTATAGTTGATTTAGTCACATGTGTCTTGCACTGTTCACACCGCGGTGCAGATTGACAACACTACACGTCCATGGTCTCCAAGCATCACCTGTGTCTTCAGTACTTATAGACTGCTCTCCTCCTTTCTCCCCATCCCTGCTGTAGCTTTAAAAAATACCTTCAGAGCCTTTGTTTAAACCTCTGAAAAGGCCTCAGCCTTCTTCTCTCGCCTCCTGTTCTAACGAAAAAAGTGCAATACCATCAAACAAGAAAGGGCATAACTTCCAACCTTCCTTCACACATACCTACATGCATAGCCACTCCTGTCTTAGGAGACATATTTCTTCTCCTACCTAATACTTATCTCATCCCCTCCAGTCTTTTAAGAAACCTGATCTCATCAGTCACCACCCCCTTTCTTTCTTAAATGTCTCCTTCTCTCCCAGTCCTCTCCCCTTAGTCCATAAGTGTGTTCATTTCTCTCATCCCATCCCTTCCCCGTCAGCTACCACCATGTGGCTTCCATTCACAGCCAGCCTTCTAGAAAGAGAAGTCGTTGCAATTGGTCTGAGCTCGCTCACTTCCCACTTGCCCCCCCACCCAGCACATGGGCATCTGCACCTGTCACCCACAGAGACTGTGTCCCCCCGAAGGCCGCGGGGCACCTGCTTGTGGTCACATTCAATTCACATCTCACTTCCCCTCCCCGCTCCTCACACCAGCCCTTCTCTGGTCAGCCCCAGGGTTCACTCTCTCTTGAAAACGTCTCTGCTTGCTTTTGAGTACTGCACACTTCTGATTTCCTTCTCCCCTCCATGGACACTTCCCAGGCTTTGGGGGCTTGATCCTCAGTCCTTTTATCTTTTCTTCCTCCATGTGCTCTGTGTGTGCTCTCTCCTAAGCCTGCACACCAGCTGAGTCCTTCTTCAGGTATAAGTCAGGTATATCCAGCCACCCAAGTATAAGTACTTAATGAACAAATGCATGTCAATGTTGAGTTCTGAACTAACCCACTGGTAGTCACTAGCATGGAGATAATTATGTTTTTAAATTGTTTTAGATAAGATTGCCTGGGAAGAGTAAGGATAGTGAAAGAGACTGGATGTATGGGGGGTGGGGACAAGAGAAGGGGCCACCCAAGGAGATAAAGACGTGGCTGGGGAGGCAGAAAGGGGAAGCACCAGAGGGAGGGGAGACATGGGGCCTCCAGGACACGCTTCATGAAGGGAGTTTGGTCCTCCGTGTTACATGCTGCTCTGAGGTCACTGCAATGAAGGTGGAGACCAATAGGCTTGTCAAGTTGAAGGTCATGGGTAGCCCTGGTAGGGGTGAGGTATGTGAGATGCATGTGCCAGTCTAATGGGAGTGGGCTGAGTGAGAACAAGAGCTGAGGACTCAGAATCAGTGTGATAAGTCTTTCTCAAGGAGGAATAGCGCCAGAAAGAGGAGACAAAACCTTGGATTCAGGCAGTTTACAATATATTATCTTTTTTTTTTTTGGTCAAGCAGTGCAGCATGTGGGATCTTAGATCCCTGACCGGGGATTGAACCTGTGTTCCCTGATTGGAAGGCAGAGTCTTAACCACTGGACCACCAGAGAAGTCCCTATCATTATCTTTTTGATTTTCCCTATATGACTCCCATACTAGACCGCTAAGTACTTGAAAGCAGAGTCATTGTTTCTCTTTGCTTTGTTTTCATCTTAAATGCATGGTGTCTGACCCACAGTAGGTGTTTAGTAACTTTTTGTCTTGAAAAGAGAATTAGAACCATCAACATTGGCACAGGGTGTTTGTGGAGACAATGAGCTCTTTCCTGTAGATGTGCAATCAGGAGATGGGGCTTTTCTTCTCCCCCTCCCTCCCTCCTTTTTACTTCCTCTCTCCTCTTGTGCTCCTGTCCTTCCCTCCTTAGATATTTACTGCCTGACTGCTTCACGCTGTGTCTCCCACCACGTGAACTCCAGGGGGGCTCTCGAGGTCATGTCTGAGTGCTGGCTCAGGGACCCCTGCTTAAAGGCGGGGGCGGGGGGGCTCTGAGCACAATCCACCAGGAATTGTGTTGCCCTCCTGCAACGTGCAGGGGACATAGGACCCCAGAAGAGAAGCCCAGGCATTGCCAGCGTGCCTTTGAAGAAGCCTCGTCGTCTCTGTCTCCGGAGCTGCTCAGCCCACAGACACACTTCGTTATTATTAGTGTCTCCTTGTTATTGCGCTATTAAGAGCCGTCAGCTCCTTCATTCCTAATGTTCTCTTTCTCTTTGAAATGTTTTGTCAGGCCCGCATTCCCCTAGAGAACAGGGGTTCCGAGTTCAGCGGAATGCCTCTGACAGTGCATCTTCCAAGCCTGTCTCTGGGCATCATGCTTAATTAAACTCCAGCCATCACCCTCCTCTCTCCCAGCCACTCCGCCCACCGCTTTCAGGGAGCTGAGCCCTGGGAGCCAGCACGGAGCAGCGAGAGGCTGTGTAGCTCTGTCACTGCTCAGGCCCGGTCCTCTCCGAGGCCTGGCCATGCACGCTGCTGTGTGTGTGCCTACGTGTAGGTGTGTGTGTGTGAATGTACATGTATGTCTGCGTGTGCCTGTGTGTATATGTGCCTAAGTACATGTTTATGTCTACACGTGCCTAAGTATCTGTGGGTGTGAACGTGTGCTGGTTTGTGTATACACGTATATATGTATGTGAATGTGTCCATTTGTGTGTGTGTGAATGTGTGTGTGTGAATGTGGTGTTGGAGAAGACTCTTGAGAGTCCCTTGGACTGCCAGGAGATCCAACCAGTCCATCCTAAAGGAGATCAGTCCTGGGTGTTCATTGGAAAGACTGATGTTGAAGCTGAAACTCCAATACTTTGGCCATCTGATGTGAAGAGCTAACTCGTTTGAAAAGACCATGATACTGGGAAGGATTGAAGGCAGGAGGAGAAGGGGATGACGGAGGATGAGATAGTTGGATGGCATCACCGACTCAATGGACATGAGTTTGAGTAAACTCTGGGAGTTGGTGACGGACAGGGAGGCCTGGCGTGCTGCAGTTCATGGGGTCGCAAAGAGTCGCACACGACTGAGCGGCTGAACTGAACTGTGAATGTGCTTGTTGTGTGTGATTATGGGTAAGTGTGAATGTATTTATGTGTAATTATGTGTATGTTTATGGTCCAACTCTTTTCAGCCCCATAGACTATAGTTTGCCAGGCTCCTCTGTCTTTGGGATTCTCCAGGCAAGAATGCTGGTGTGGGTGGCCATTCCCTTCTCCAGGGGATCTTCCCGACCCACGGATCAAACCTGGGTGTCCTGTATTGCAGGCAGATTCTTTACCATCTGGAAGCTCGTTTATGGTATATAAGTGAGAATGTGTGTTGGTATGTATGTTTATGTGTATGTGAGTGTGTACCTGTGTGTTTGTATATGTGTGTGTACCTGTGAGTATTGGAGGGATGGCATTTAACCCAGATGTCAATCACGAATCTTTGTCCCAGGTCTAGGCCATTTGTGCACGATGTCTGCCCAATCCCCATTGTTCCTTACAGTAACTATTATCAGTAATCATCCAAGGTTTGTCTTAGGCTCTGCTTTAAGTGACTTAGATAAGTTTTAATTGAATATTTAATAGCCTTATTAGTAGGTAATATTAGTCCTTTTTTCAATAAGGAGTGAAAGGGAAAATTACTTGTCCAAGGCCACAGCCTTTATTCTCCACCCTCATAAAATTAATAGATATTTCTGTAGGAAATCCAAGCAATATATTTATAAAAAGAAGGTAAAGACCTCCTGAAGTCGTATCTGTCTTCACATTTGTGAACCTCCTTCCAAATGTCCCTGGTGCTCAGAATCATATTTTACATATAGAAGTGTCTATAACTAGGATGGCACAGTATATGCTTATTATCCTTTATTTTAAAATATCCCCTAGAGATTTTTCTCTAATTTACAAAGATCAGCTATACGTTTTTAATGCCTGCACAGATTCCATTACCCAGACTTATAATTCTTTTAATCAGTCCCCTATTGATAGACGTATAGATATTTTCCGGCTTTTCACCATCACAAACTATGTTGTGATAAGCATGTTTGTAAATACAGCTGTGAGCATTTGAGTGATTGTCTCTTAGGATACATCCTAGAAGCCAAACCTCTTGGGTGAGAGGCATACACATTGAGCTGTTGATTCCGGCGCCGCGTAGCCTCAGAAAAGGTTGAGCAGGTTTACACTTCACGTCCCAGATGCTGTGGCTTAGCCAGAGGGAAGCCAGCTGGTCCTGATTTCGCTCCACTGTTGTTGGGCGCAGGGCGGGGAAGGGGGTGGTTCGGGCAGCCTTGGAGCTTGGCTGGTCCAGGACTCGGGTTCTGCTGCAGGGGGTGCTGAAGACTGATGCGGGGAAGCAGCTCGGGACTTTCTCTGCAAGGCGAGCCTCATTAGGCTGCTCCACCACATCAGCCGGTGCTCTCAGGTAGAACGTGGCCTCTCAGAAGGAACACTCTTGGGCTGAATTACCCTAATTCGGCCCCATGCTGTCTTGGTGCTCAAATTCGTCATTAGCAAGCGTGCTGTAGAGGTATCTGCATTTCACGCAGCGTCTCTCAAAGATAAAGAGGGTTGCTGCAGAACTGTGATGGGGAAAGGCAGACAGAATTGAAGAGCTGGGGCTTGGGATGCGGAGGTACGCGGAGGACAGAGGGGCCTTTCAGAAGAATTGAGGGGCCAGTGGATGCCTGCATTAGCCCATTGTTAGCTTTACAATTTACTCTGCCATCAACTTCAAGCTAAAGTTAACAGGGGGTGGTTAAAATGCTCAGATGTCGAAATTCATGTGAAAAGAAATAATGATATCAGAAACAGTAAATGTAAGTTTGTTGTACTCTGAGCTTGTGAAACCTGGGCTGAAGAAGGGAGATCAGAAATTTTGTTTTAAACTTTTTATTTCGTATTGGATAGAGCTGACTCACAAACAACGCTGGGACAGGCGGACAGCAGAGGGACTCAGCTGTACGCGGACATGCATTCATTCCCCCCGAGGCTCAAAGGGGATCAGAATTCTTGAAAGATTCAGTGGAGAGCTTAAGAAATGAATGGATGAATGGCTTTAGTGGTGCAGTCATCCACTGAAAGAGGTTCTAATTGAGGACTGAATAGAAGTGGTTCAAATGATAGTGGCATCACTCACGAATTGTCTTTGCACGGTGGGTTTGCTGAGGATGCAGAACCTAAGTTCACCCAGCAAAATGTGGATTAGGGAGTGGGTTTGGAGTTAGCGTGTGTGGAGCAGGACTGGGAAGAAGTTGCCGTGCGCTGGAGGTTCACCCACAGCCTCAGCTGCCCCCATGGCGAGCTCTGGGCTGAAATGGCCCTTTAGCTTGGCCTGAATTATTCCCAGATGTCTAACCCTTTGTACGCTTGCGGTGAGCGGTCGGGGGTTCAGGGCACCCGGGTGGGGGCAGGATCTTGGGCAGGCTGGTTCTTTGGGGGCCAAAGCGGTCCCTGAAAGGGCTGCCAGCTGAAGGCCACAGGCTGATGGCATACCCAGCATCTGGTTCTAGCGTCTGGGGTGACAATGAGAGGGAACGTGGGAGGAGCATCACAGCACTGCCACACTCGCTGTATGACCTTAGACCCACCGTGTCATTTCTCTGATCAGCTTTCTTATCTGTGTAACACAGAGAACCCACGTTATATAATAGAGAGGCTGGGAAGATGAAGAGGGCCTGTGAGCAGGTTGTCCAGAACACTCTTCTGCCTCAAGGGATCCTTAGTAAGTTAGGTTCTCTCTTCCCTTTTCCTTCGGGCTCCCTCTGCAACACTCTCACCTTGCCTGCTGCCATAGTTATCTGAGCATTTCTCTCTATCACCCTCACCCCAGACGCCCACTCCCGAGGGCCTCATCCAGCGCTTTGAACATCTTAGAAAGGAAACTATGGCAGCGCGTACTGAAACCTTCTGTGAGCCTGGCTCTGCAAGGCACTTTCTGCATCTAGCAAATGCCATCCCATCCTCTCTATAACCCTGACAGCCGGCGTTAGCCACCCCACCCACTAGGAAGCCGAGACTCAGGAGGTGAAGCCTCTTGCCCTGGGCCAGTCATAGAGTCGGTCACTGCTCGAGTGGGGCTGAGATGAGAATCCAGGGCCACCTGCCTGGCTCCACATCCCCGAACAGACGCAGATGGTTTCCTCTCGGCGTTCCACCACTGGTGGTGGCACTCTTGCCTATTTTTAGTCTGAGTGATGAGGGTTGCCTAGACAAGTTGAAATTCCAGGTGTTTGAAGGTGGCCTTGAGGGGCTCCCCACCTCCATGCAGCTGGAGGAAAAGACGGGCTGGTACTGATCACAGGGGCTGCGTGCCATAAAGCGTGGCAGACACCGACTGCTGGGCCTCTGTTGAGAAGTTGTGAACGGAGGGTACGCGGACATCTGCAAATCGCTGCACTGGGGGGCAGGTTTATACTCTTTTCCAGAAAGGCAAAGGAGAAAAGGAGTCTGTCTTATAAATGTATGGCTAGTAACTGTGAATGCTAGTGGGGGGCGGGTGTTGGGGTGGAGACGGGCTGGTGGAACAGAATGGCTACCCCAGTCACGTGTCCGACGTGGCTACAGTTCTTTATCACGCACTGATTGTGCGGCAGACACCGTGGTAGGCTTGCAGAGACTGCGGAACAAGGCGGCCTGACTCTTCACCCTCACCTCGTTTGTAGTCTGGTGGAGAAGGCAGCTGCTGGATGTGTGATCAGTGGGTGTCTCCAGAGAAGCAGGAATTTAGCCCCTTCGGGAAGGATCAGGATGAGGTGAAAAGAGATTTAGCTTTTAAACAGAGTAGTCATGGAGTTGAGGCAGTTTTCATTCTGTATCTTTTTCGGTGAGTGATCCAGTTTCTCTGAGCCTCCATTTCCTCATCTGTGAATGGAGAGGGGAAAAAACAAAATCTGTACTTTATAGGATTGTAACAGTTAAATGTCAGTGTAGCTAAAGTGGAGACCAGCAAGTTTTCCTGGAAAGGGCTCGTATCTGAGGCCTTTATAGACGATGAGCTTGGGGAGTTCCCTGGCAGTCTAGTGCTTCAGACTCCTCGCTGTCACTGCTGAGGGCCTGGGTACAGTACCTGGTCAGAGAAGCAAAATCCAAACCCCAGAAGCTGACCAAGAAAGGAAAAAAAAGAAAAAATGAGTCTTGCAGCCATATGATTATTCTTTTTTTTTAACTGAGGTAACAGTGATTTATAACATTATGCAAGTTTTATGCATCCAATATTATATTTCTACTTCTGTGTACTGTACAGCACGCTCACCACCCAAAATTTAGTTTCCATCCATCACCATAGAGCTGGCCCCCTCCCCCACCTGCCCTGCGATGACGCCTGCTCAGTTGTCTGTATCCGTGTCTTTGCTTTTTGTTTCGTTTGTTCATTTATTTTGTTTTTGTTGTTGCTATTTATTACATTTTTTTTAATGTTCCACATACAAGTGAAATCATATGGCGTTTGTCTTCCTCTTCACTTAGCGTGAGCCCTCGAGGTCCATGTTGCTGCAAATGGCAAGGCTTCATCCTTTTTGTGGCTGAGTACTGTTCCACTGTGTGTGTATTTATGCACCACATCTTTATTCATCCGTGTGTTGATGGACACGGGTTGTTTCCATATCATGGTTATTATAAATAACCCTTCAGGGAACATAGGGGCCTGCATATCTTTACAAGTTCGTGGTGGTTTTTTGGATAAACATCCAGAAGTGGGATAGTGGATTCCTGTAAGAGTTCTGTTCTTTTTTGAGAAACTCCATTCTGTCTTCCGTGTCTGGGGTCAGCCATGTGGCTTTTGTTACAAGTAACCAATTCTGCTGCTGCAGAGAGAAAGCAGCTATAGACAATGCGTTAATGACTCCACCCTCCTGCTCATAACTTTAGTGTTCAGTTCAGTCCCTCAGTCGTGTCTGACTCTTTGTGACCCCATGGACTGCAGCACGCCAGACTTCCCTGTCCATCACCAACTCCTGGAGCTTGCTCAAACTCATGTCCATCAAGTCAGTGATGCCATCCAGCCATCTCATCCTCTGTCATCCCCAGTATGCTATGGGTTTATTCCAATAAAACTTTATTTATAATACTAAGTTTTTAATTTCTTATAATTTCTATATATCACACAAAATAGTATTCTTTTTTTTTTTTCCCTTGGCTATTTAAGCATGTAAAATTCTTAGCTTGTGGCTTGTACAACAAAACAAACAGGGGAATAGATATGGCCTTTGGGTGGTAGTTTGCCAACCTCTGGTCCAAAATATGGATCCCGTGGAGATGCTCAGTGGGTTGGAGCTCACACCCACTTTCCATTCAAGGTATAAAGATCCATGTCTTTTATAGCTCTTGAATGTCAGCCCTTCAGGTCAGTCCTCCTGGGAGCCCTGAAAAATAAGCAAAGAGAAGAATAGTATCCCCGTTTCAGAGATTCAGGGGACTTCCCAAGTTCACAGACAGTAACGGCACAAGTGAAGCCTTGAGACTGACTGTGTGCTATTTTCTGTCTCTGGTTATCAGGGATGGGGATGAAAGACAGCAGAGTGAAGTAATGATTAGATTTAATAATACTTCTGTAATTAAATAACTGATAACTAATATTTCTACAGTGCCTTTGACCTTGTAGGTCACTTGGACACACATTATCTCATTTGTTCTTTGCTGCAGCTATTATCAGTAGCTTTTTCATGCTCTGTAAAGTCATAGCGCTGGTGGAACAGCAAAGCCGTGTCTGTATCTGGGGGTATCTGTCAGGTCCCAGAGAATAGCCCCTCTGCCCTTCTCCATGCTGCCTCCAGCTGATGTTCTCAGCAGCCCCCTGACTCACCCCTGCCCCCCCACCTCCAGTCTTGCTGCTTGATCCATTCTCCATTCGGCAGCCAGAGTGGTGTTCCTGATCTGATCACGTCACTCCTCTGCTCAGAACTGGTCAGCCCTTCCCTGTTATGCCCAGGAGAAAGCCCAGCCTCCTTAGCTGGGTGCACAGGGCTCCGTGTGACCCGTTTCGAGCTCACCTCTCAAGCTTTGTGGCCATTGCTTTGCCTGGTCCCATCCATTTCTATTGAGTTCCTTGTGCTTCCCTGAATTCCCTGGGGGTCCTTTTGCCTCCCTGACTTCGCATATGCCATTCCCTGTATCTAAGATACTTCATGGCAAACAGATGTGAAAACAGTGGAAACAGCAGCTGACCTTATTTTTGGGGGGGATCCCCAAATCACTGCAGATGGTGACTGCAGCCATGAAATTAAATGACACTTACTCCTTGGAAGGAAAGTTATGACCAACCTAGACAGCATATTAAAAAGCAGAGACATTACTTTGTCAACAAAGGTCCGTCTAGTCAAGGCTATGGTTTTTCCAGTGGCCATGTATGGATGTGAGAATTGGACTATCAAGAAAGCTGAGCACTGAAGAATGGATGCTTTTGAACTGTGGTGTTGGAGAAGACTCTTGAGAGTCCCTTGGACTGCAAGGAAATCCAACCAGTCCATCCTAAAGGAAATCAATCCTGGGTGTTCATTGGTAGGACTGATGTTGAAGGTGAAACTCCAATACTTTGGCCACCTGATGTGAAGAGCTGAATCGTTTGAAAAGACCCTGATGCCAGGAAAGATTGAGGGCAGAAGGAGAAGGGGACAGCAAAGGATGAGATGGTTGGATGGCATCACCAACTCAATGGACATGAGTCTGGGTGAACTCTGGGAGTTGGTGATGGACAGGGAGGCCTGGTGTGCTGCGGTTCATGGGGTCGCAGAAAGTCAGACACGACTGAGCAACTGAACTGAGGATGCTATTCTGGTCTCTTTGCCTAAACTATTCATCCTTGATTTACATCCGGGGTCTGCCACCTCCTCCAGGAGTCTTCTTGGAACACTCCTCCTCCAGAAAAGTTAGATGGTCCTCTGCTCTCGTCTTTTGTCAGAGCCCTCCTCCAATCGGGGCCAGTTCACGTGTCTGTCTCTCCAGCTAGCATGTGAGTACCCAGCAGAGAGTTGGCACTTTAAGATTAGGCCTTTAATAGTTACATGAATGAATGAGCTTCTTGATGGGCAAGGGAGGTCTCATTTACCTATATGTCCCTGGAGCCTGGATTCATTCCTGGCCCACAGCAGTGAATGTTTGTGGAGTAGGTCAGTGGGGTGGAGGGGGAGATGGATGCCGCTGCAGATGGATGGATTGATGGGGGATGAGCAAAGTTCACCCAGGACCACACATCAACCCTGAATGAGCAGCGGCCGTAGGTTGCAGTGGATAGTTGGTTACCTGTTTCCCAGCGTGCCGGGAGGCACCAGTCAGAGCTCTGAGTTCCCAGCCACCCTTCCAGCATCTCAGCACATCTCTTCTTCCCTAAAACTGCTGCGAGGCTGCGTTTCCCCACCTCCGCATCCTCCCCTCCTCCCCCACCCCGAGAGTAGGTTTGGTGTTCCTACAGATGTTTGTATTCTCTGAGCTGATGAAAATATTCATTATCTTGTTAGCTGCGGCGGAGAAGGAAGTGCGGATCTGCATTTTCCCAGCTAATCAGGGTGGTACAAGCAGTGCCTGTCACCCAGGCCCGCTCCCCGCCAGCCCCACTCCCTTCTGATGCACAGAAGCGGGGTTCCCCGTCCGCCCTGCAGTCTCTACCTCCCGCCTCCCCGGACACAGGGCAGATGAGGAAAAGGAACCTTGGAGGCCCAGCCTGTCTGTGCACACTATCAGAGTCCCTTCCCAAAGACCACGTCTTAATGCATCTCTTTCCTGCTCCACATCCGACCATGCTCCCAATTCTCAACCAGGTCTGAACCGCCCAGCCTGGCTTTTCCCCTGTAGGTTAGGGCCTTCCATCTCTGTTAAGCTTTACACTTCACAAAGTACTTTCAAAACCATTAGCTTATTCCATCCCAGCAAGCGCCCTCTAAGACTAGTGTTACACTGACTTTGGTTTTGTGTTAAGAGGCAACCGAGACAAAATGACTTACCCAACATAATGTTGCCACTAAGTGATGCTGGCCAGAAAAGCTTCCCCCTGCTTCCCTGGCAAAGACAGTCTTACGTCACCCAGCACCAACTTTGTCTTGGCGGCGGCCCTTGTCCTGGGCACGGCAAAAGCTGGGACTTTGAGACTGGGTGTACGCCCCAGCCCTAACAGGCTGGGGAGCCTTTGGCAGTGACCTGGGCAGAAGATCCGTATCCACAAGATATATACGGGTGTTTAATGATGGTGATGATGATATTGTCTATTCTGGTGAGCTCCCACAGGCATCCTGATGTCCCTTCTTATACATTCAGGGAGGTGCCAGGTCTGATACCTGTGTCTTGTCTGACAGGTGAAGAAACCAGAGCCAGAGAATGAGAATTCAAAAGAGAATGTCAGACATTAAACAGACATTTAAATAAGGGGCCCAAGGTCATCCAGCCATCCTTCCAGTCATTTCATAAATACATGGCAGGCGCTTTTATGTGTCAGGTACCATTCTGGATGTTAGCAGCGTGGCAGTTAACAAGACAGATAAGGTCCTTGTCCTCGTTGAGCTAACCTTCTGGGAAGGGATGGGATGAGGAGGCAGCTGAGAGAAAGTCTGCACATATTTCTGGAGGTCGTGAGGGATATGAGGGAAAATAAAACAGGATAATGAATTGGAAAGTTTTCCTTCATAGGAGGTAGTCCTGGCAGGCTTCTCGGAGGAGGTGACAGTAAGAGAGAGGCCTGAATAAAGTCAGGGGAAATCGTGTAGCAGACAGAAGGAGCAGGAGGTCTCCTGATACCTCACAGGCCAGCTCGCAGGCTCGATGGAGAAGACCATGGTGGTTAAAAAGGGCACTGGAGGCAGCAGAACAGTGGTGCTAGCATCAGCCTTACGCCCCAAGAGCCATGTGGCCGCAGCAGACCCCTTAGCCTCCTTAAGCCTCTGGGCCCTGGTCTGTACATTGCACACAATCACAGTACCTTCTTCACGAGGCTGTTGCAAGATGTCAAGGGATGATACACACACAGCTCTTCATATTATGTCTGGATGATGTCAGTGCTCAATAAATCAGCTACTAGTACTGTGTCAGGCTCAGAGTCCAGGAAGTCATGTCTTTTCTCGCACATCCTTGCCCTCTCGCTACTTCAGGGACATGTTTATCCAGCGTTCACTGAGCCCACGCCCCAGAGCAGGGGCTATGGTAGGTATTAAGAATACGATAGCTCACTTATTCAACAAGCAGTTGCTTAAGTATCCACCAGTCCAGGTCCCACGCTAGGTACTAGGGGTCCGGAGGTGAGTAATACAGACACAGGTCCTGCTCTGTGAACATCCGCCTGTTTTCTGAGGCTTCAGGTTCTCCTATCTGCAAGCTGTCCTCTGACCCCAGAGCAAGCGCCAAGGCCACAGTCGCCAATAGGATTGCTGTTACTGTTTAGTCGCTAGGTCAGCTCTGACTCTGCGACCCCATGGACAGCCTGCCAGCCTCCTCTGTCCAGGGGATTCTCCAGGCAAGAATACTGGAGTGGGTTGCCATGCCCTCCTCCAGGGGATCTTCCCAACCCAGGGATCAAACCGGCATCTCCTGCATTGACGGTCAAATTCTTTACTGCTGAGCCAGCAGGGAAGCCCATCAATAAGGTACCTGTGTATGAATCAGTACCAGGACACTCCTCTGGGCATGGGCATTGAGCTTGGCTTACAGAGCAAGGCTGAATTTCACCTTCTATCCGCCTTCTCAGCAGTGATATGATGTGAGAGTCCTGGAGACATCCCCTCCTTCCACTCATGCTAACCCATAGTGGACAAGGTTCTTCTGATCCAGCAGCGGTCAGAGCATCCCTGGACCAGACCTGACCTCTTAGTGTAAGGGGTTCCCAAAGGGGGAGAATACTCAGTGTCCCGTATTACACCAGGGATCCCTGAAAGCTGGCACACGTCTGTCCCATAAGTGAGCCCTGGGACTCAGCATGATACCAGCACGCGCTGCTCAGTAGACAGCAATGTGGGCTGGGAGGAGGAGCCCTGGGTCACAGGTCCGGACATGCCACAAACTGCAGTTGTCTGGACAGAGCCCTTCCCCTCTGCCACAGCAGATTTTCCCCTTTGCATCATTATTCACAACAGCAGCACCGGTATTTACTAAACATTTACTAACTCCTCGTGTGGCTCAGATGGTAAAGAATCTGCCTGCAATTTAGGAGACCCACGTTTGATCCCCAGCTCGGGAAGATCCCCTGGAGAAGAGAATGACAACCCACTCCAGTATTTTTTGCCTGGAGAATTCCATGGACAAAGGAGCCTGGTGGGCTATGGTCCATGAGGCCACAAAATCAGACCCAACTGAGCCTTTTCATTTTTCACCTACTACCTTCTAGGAACTCTTCTCAAAGATCTACATGTGTTATTTCTTTCATCTTCCAGAACCCCAATAAGAGAGGTAGTTTTCTTGTCCCCACTTCACAGGTGAAGAAGCTGAGGCACAGTGCGAGGACTGGACTCAATTTTGAGGCTTCTTCCAGTCCTGACATTCACTAGCCTTTTCATCCTGCTATTCATCCATTCGTTCATTCAACAGATTATTACTAAGCACCTGTCCTTATGTCAGGGACTGCTGTAGGTGCTGTGTGTATTTATTTTTTTATTCATCTAATCCTAACAAAATGGTAGACTATAGCTTTTATGATTCATTCTACAAATGAGGAACCAAAGACCCCTTAGGCCCCTCAGCCTCCTTTATTGGACACCTCCTACATCGGGGACCTTGTCCTGTGTTCTGGGGAGACAGTGGTGTAAACTGGGGAGACAGATCTTCTGCAGTGACCGAGGGTGGAATTGAAGGACAGTGCTGACCAGAGGATGAACCCTACATCCTACCATGGGAAGATTGGCCTCTCTTTGAGGGGCTCTGCCAGCAAACACAGATGGGGGCCGGGTGACATTATGTCCCAGCTTCCATGTAACCACCGTAAAAACCCATCCTCAGCTGGTCAAACGGCCCTCTCCACCCTCCGTTTTTCAGACCCTCAGCCACCCACACATCCCACTCCCCGAGCCAGAGACACACCCTGCAGCCCCCATGAGCACCACACTCCCAGTGGGCCAGGAGCCTCCCGTGGCTTCCTAGCTGAGTTCACACATGCCAAAAGGAGAAACAGCATCGCAGATGCAGTCGCAAATTTCAGCTAATTAGCCATCTGGTCTGGATTGCTGACAGAGCAGGAAGGCACCCTGGGCAAGTGCCCGGTTGCCTGGTTTCCTGTGGAGGGGAGGACTCTTAGGTATGTCGCCACCTTCTCCCACGCAAGGACCCAGAAGCTCAGAGCTTCCCACCACCTGCCGGGAGCCCTCCCATCCGTGTCCTCACCAGGAGCTGCCTTGGGGAGGAAGTCCTCACAAGGTGGAAGCAGGGAGTCTGGTCTTATAGGTCCGGAAACACCTGGGCCAATTTAAGAAGTACTGTAGGTGGCAGCATGCCATCTCTGGGTGTAAGATGTGGAGAGCCAGGCTTAGCTGGTGTGACACAGCGTGATAGAGTGGACAGCACCTTGGAGACTTGGACCTGAATCCCAAAGTTGTTACTGATGAGCTATGCGACCTTGACCAAGTTGCTTAACCTTTCTGACTCTAAGCCACTTAAGACTTCCCTTAAGAGCCAAATGGCAGGATTTGATGTTAGTAATGGCCATGCTTTTTTTTTTTTTTTTATAATTCTAAGCATCTCGTAGTTACAGATACTAATGGATGAGAGAAGGAAGTCGTTGGTACAAATTAATTGGTGCCAGAGCTACACACCAGAGCATGGTCTGTGAAGTCCCTTTTTGGCTTTGAGAAAAGGAAATCAGGTACACTCAGAATTTCTGCAGAATCTAGCACAGTTAATAGCAATTATTACTATTATCTAGGCTTCTCAGGTGGCAATAATGGTAAAGAATCCACCTGCCAATGCAGAAGACTTAAGAGACGGGGGTTCAGTCCCTGGGTCGGGAAGATCCCCTGGAGGAGGACATGCCAACCCACTCCAGTATTCTTGCCTGGGAATCCCATGGACAGAGGAGCCTGGCAGGCTACGGTCCAGAGGGTCTCAAAAAGTCAGACATGACTGAAGCGACTTAGCATGCACTGTTACCTATTGGGATCATAAAAAACAACTTTATTCAAGCAAATGTGTCCTTCATTTTACCTATATCATTCAAAATCCTCAAAACAATCCTAGCAGACTCTCAGTTTGAGCCCCATACACTGATCGGGAAATTGAAGTTTAAATGGGTTGTATAGCATGCCAAAAATCATATAGATAAGTTGTTTTGGAATGGGAATTCAAACTTGGTTCTGGCTGACAGCAAAGCCTTGCCTCTCAGAGTATCTGCAAATGTAGTTACATGAACTCACTGCTCTTATTTGGGCAGAAAAGTGGTTAAGTGGCTGTCTGGCTCCTGCTTGAGAGCTGGATGGCTATTGGAGAAGCAGAGTGTGTGTACCAAACTAAGCCAAACATTGTATTTATCTGAGAAAGTGTGCATACTTATTTCATATGGCTGCCATAACAAATTACTGTTATATACTTAGTGGTCAAAACAACATACATTTATTCTCTCACTGTCTAGAGGCCAGAAAATCCAGACTGAGTCTTGTGAGGTTAAAACTGAAATGTTACGAGGAGTTCCTTCTAGAGGCTGCTGGGGGAATCCGCTGCTGTTTCTTCCAGCTGCTGGCATTCCTTGGCTTGTAGCCACATCACTCCAGTCTCCCTTTCCACCTCTATATCCTCTTCTGCCCCTTTTGTGGACATATCACTCTGCTTTCCTTTTATAGAGACATGTGTGTGATGGCACTTCGGGCACACCGGATGATCTAGGATAATCTCCCAATTTTAAGATCTTTAAAGTGGATGGAGAGATTGGATTAGGGGCCTCTTCCTCTCAAAAGTCTCTTTTGCTGTATAAGGTTAATTGCCATACAAACTGCCATACAAAAATAGCAGAGATGGGGTGGCTTAAACAACAGAATTTTGTTTTTTGTAGTTCTGGAGGCTAGAGTCCAAGGTCAAGGTGTCAGCTGGTTTAGTTTCCTCCGGGGCCTGTCTCTCTGGCTTTGGATGACCACCTTTGCCCTGGGTCCCCACAGGGTCTTCCTTATGCATCCGTAGTGTTCCCATGAGTCCAAGATTCCTCTTCTGATAGGACACCAATCATACCAGATTGAGCCTGCCCTAATGCCCCATTTTAACATAATTGCTTCTCTAGGAGTCCCATCTTCAAATATGGACATATCCTGAAATTCTGGGGGGTACTGTAAAAACTTCAATATGTAGAAGTCTATGTCTGTCCCAATCCTTTATGTATTGGAGTCACACTACTTTATATAAAACAGATAACTAACAAGGACGTACCAGGAACTCTCCTCAATACTCTGCATTCACCTGTGGGAGAAAGAATCTGAAAAAGAGTGGATGTATGTGGATGTATAATATAACTGATTCAGATTACCCTGGTGGCTCAGTGATAAGGAATTTGCCTGCCAATGCAGGAGACGTGGGTTTGATCCCTGGGTCAGGTAGATTCCCTGGAGAAGGAAATGGCAGCCCACTCCAGTATCCTTGCCTGGGAAATCCCATGGACAGAGGAGCCTGGTGGGCCACAATCCATGGGTTGCAAAAGAGTTGGATATGACTTAGCGACAAAACAACAACAATAACTGATTCACTTTGCTGAATGGCAGAAACCCAACACTGTAAATCAACTATACTCCAAAAACAATTAAAAAATATATATGTGTATATATGTGTGTGTGTGTGTGTGTATAAATATATGAATTACATATATATGTAGTTTATGAGGTTCTCACAGCAAGTAAACTGGGATGTTTGCCATTCCCTACCCCAGTGGATCACGTTTTGTCAGAACCTCTCCGCTATGACCCGTCTGCCTTGAGTGGCCCTGCACGGCATGACTCATAGATTCATTGAGTTACGCAAGCCCCTTCACCCCAAGGCAGTGACCCTTGAAGGGGATCAAGAGATCAACATGAGATGGCAGAATACACAGAAGAACTGTATAAAAAAGATCTTAATGAACCGGATTACTATGATGGCGTGGTTAGTTCCCCAGAGCCAAACATTCTGGAGTGGGAAGTCAAGCGGGGCTTAAGAAGCACTGCTGTTAATAAACCTAGTGGATGCGATGAAATTCCCGCAGAACTATTCACATCCCTAAAGGACGATGCCATCAAGGTTTTGCATTCCTTGTGTCAGCAAATCTGGAAGAAGACCCAGCAGTGGCCACAGAACTGGAAAATGTCAGTCCTCATCCCAATTCCCAAGAAAGGTAGTACCAAAAAATGTGCTAACCATTGGACAATCTCACTCATCTCCTATGTTAGTAAGGCCATGCTTAAAATCTTGCATGCTAGTCTTCAGCATTATGTGAACCAAGAACTTCCAGATGGCCAGGCTGGGTTTAGAAAAGAAAGAGGAATTAGAGATCAAATTGCCAATATTTGCTGGATTATAGAGAAAGCAAGGGAATTTCAGAGAAAACACCTATCTCTGTTTCATCGACTACACTAAAGCCTTTAACTGTGTGGATCATGACAAACTGTGGACGGCTCCTGGAGAGATGGGAATACCAGAACACCTAACCCGTCTCCTGAGAAACCTGGATGTGGGTCAAGAAGCAACAGTTACAATCCTGACTGGAACAACTGATTGGTTCAAAATTGAGAAAGGAATATGGCAGGGCTGTCTGCTGTCGCCCTCTTTGTTTAACCTATATGCTGAGACACATCATGAGAAATGCCAGACTGGATGAGTTCCAAGCTGAAATCAAGATAGGCGGGAGAAACATCAACAACCTCAGATATGCAGATACCACTCTAATGGTAGAAAGCGAAGAGGAACTAAAGAGCCTCTTGATGAGGGTGAAGGAGGAAAGTGAAAGATCCGGCTTAAATCTAAATATTTAAAAAGCGAAGATCAGGGCATCCAGCCCCATTACTGCATGGCAGATAGAAGGAGAAAAGGTGGTAGTAGTGACAGATTTCCTTTTCTTGGGCTCCAAAATCACTGTGGACAGTGACTGCAGCCGTGAAATCAGAAGACAGTTGCTTCTTGGCAGGAAGGCAATGGCAAACCTAGACAGTATATTGAAAAACAGGGATTTTACTCTGCCAACAAAGGTCTGTATAGTCAAGGCTGTGATCTTCTCAGTGGTCACATACAGTTGTGAGAGCTGGACCATAAAGAAGGCAGAACACTGGAGAATTGATGCCTTCCAACTGCGGTGCTGGAGAAGACTCCTGAAAGTCCCTTGGACTGCAAGAAGATCAAACCAGTCAGTCTTAAGGAAGATCAACCCTGAATATTCACTGGAAGGACTGATACTGAAGAAGAAGCTCCAGTATTTTGGTCATCTGATGCAAACAGATGACTCATTGGAAAGTCCCCGATGCTGAGAAAGATTGAGGGTAGAAGGGGAAGAGGGCATCAGAAGATGAGATGGCTGGACGACATCTCTGATGCAATGAACTTGTGCATACTCCAGGAGATAGTAAGGGATAGGGAGGCAGGGTGTGATGCAGTCCATGGGGTCTCAAAGAGTCGGACACGACTGAGTGACTAAACAACAAAAACAACATAGATATAGAATGTTGAGCGGAGACACAGCTCAGCCCATAATATAAGGTAACATTTACAGGTCCCAGAAATTAGAACCTGGCTATCTCTGGGGGCCATTATTTAGCCTAGTACTTTTTAATTAAATGGATCCAGAGGAGCCAGGGCCATAGCTGGGGCACCTGGGCTTGGCGTTGAAACTGGAAATCAGAAGCGGGGGGTTGGGGCACAGATATGAACAAACAGCTGATAACCAGGATGTTGCTGGAAGCAGAAGTGATTGAGTCGGGACTCACGGCTTAGAAGGAAGGCTCTGAGTGATGAGTTCATGCCCCAGTTCTGCTCTGCTGTGGTATTTTGGTGCTTCCAGCTGGCGCTGGTGGTAAAGAACCTGCCTGCTAATGCAGGAGACTTAGGAGACGGGTTCATTCCCTGGGTCGGGAAGATCCCCTGGAGTAGGGCCTGGCAGTTCACTCCAGTATTCTTGCCTCGAGAATCCCACGGACAGAGGAGCCTGGCGGGCTCTAATCCAGAGGGTCTCAAAGAGTCGGACTCAACTGAAGGGACTTCGCATACACGCATGTGGTATTTCTGGATGGGAAGGGTGGGCTTGGGGGGTTAAAGGAATAACAGGCGGAGGAAGCGAGGCTGATTTCTAATGTCAAGGTTAGCGTGCAGAATTTCACAGTCGCTGCAGAGGTTAGACTAGGGAACCACTTCTCCCAGGATGATAAAGTAGTACAGATTCCAGAATTTATTAGGTAATTGAACTGAACAACTTCTAAATGTACTTCCCAGACTAAAATCTCTTCTTTAAAACAGGAGTCAGCCAACTTTTTTTTTTTTTCTGGAAGGCCCAGGTAGCATATATTTTCAGCTTTGTGGGCCATACAGGTTCTAATGATAACTTCTAGACTCTGCCATTATAATGTGAAAGCAGCAACAGATAAAGTAAATAAATGGGGGAGGGGGTTCTGTGTTCTACCTAAATGTTACTTCTGAAAGTGGGAGGTAGGGGGCGGGACTGGATGAACTGGGAGATTAGGACTGACATAAATATATCACCAAGTGTAAACTAGATAGCTAGTGGGAGCTCAGCTCAGTGCTCTGTTTGGATCTAGAAGGATGGGATGAGGAGGGGTAGGGAGGGAGGTTCAAGAGAGTGAGGATTTATCTAGACATATCGCTGATTGACTTCATTGTACAGCAGAGACTAGTAAAGCGCTGTAAAGCAACCATACCCAAATTAAAAATAAGAAAGTAAGTGGGGGCAGGATAGACTAGAAGGCTGCAGTCTGTCAACCTCTGCTGCATAACAGTACAGTTTAATAAACTATCTGCCTATGCATATTTTATCATTATTTTAATTAATAATTATTTTAGAGCAGTTTTAGATTTATACAAAAATGAAGAAGGAATTACCTAGTACCTGTGACCCTCGATATCCCCTAACACATGGTTCCTCTTGTTATTAATATCTTACATTAAGGTGGTGTATATGTGACAACTGATGACCTGGTGTTGATGCAATGCTATTAACTACAGCCCATAGTTGATTTTGTGATGTACAGTTCTTGGGATTTTGACAAATGCATAATATCACGTGTCTACCATTATAGTGTGATACAGAATAGTTTCACCATTCTAAAAATCCCCCGGAACACCTATTCATCCCTCCATCTCTCTCCCTGAACTCCTGGCAACTACTGATCTTTTTAACTGTCTTCAAAGTTTTACCTTTCCAAAATGTCATCTTGTTGGAATCATGCAGCATATAGACTCTTCTGACTGGCTATTCTCAGGTAGCAATATGCCTTTAAAGTTTTTCCATGTCTTTCTGTGACTTGATGACTCGTTTATTTTTATCGCTGAGAGCAGCCCCATCATATGGATGCACCATGGTATTTTTAATCTAGTCATCTATTGGAGGATAACTCGGTTGCCTCCAAATTAATCAAGGATGAATAAGGTCACTGTCAGCACTCATGGGCAGTGTTTTGCTTAGACATAAGTTTTCCATTGATTTTAGTAAATATCAAGAAATACAACAGCTTCATCACAAACCGCCTAACTGCCTTTCAAAGTTGCTGTTCCATCGTCCACTCCCACCAGTAATGAACTCTCCCTGTTGCTCTGTCCACATCCTCACCAGCATTTGATGAAGTCAGTGTTTTCAATTTTAGCCATTTTAATAGTTATGTAACTTATTTTTATTCTCAATTCCAGAACGGCACGTGCTGTGCGTCTGTTCATATGCTTACTTGCTGTCTGTGTGTGTTCTTTGGTTAGACGCCTGTTCCGCTCTTTTGTCACTCGTTAAATCTGGTTGTTTGTTTTCTTATTGTGGAATTTTAAGTTTTCTCTGTGTAATTTGGACAGAATTCTTTTCTTTTTGAATACAAGTGTTTTATCAGATATGTATTTTACAGTTTTTTTCTCCCAGACCATAGATTATCTTTTCACTCTCTTTAACAGTGTCTTTCACAGAGCAGTTCTTAATTTTAATAAAGTCTGACTTATTTTTTTTTTCTCTAATGGGTCATGCTTTCTATGTTTTATCTAAAAACTCATCACCAAACCCAAGATCACCAGGATTTTTCTCCTGTGTTGTCTTCTTTTATAGTTTTGTGTTTTGAATTTCGGTCTATGATTAATTGGGGGTCAGTTTTTATAAAAAGTGTAAGGTCTGTGTCTAGGTTTTTTTTTGCATGTTTGTTCTAACTCCCTTTTTTGAAACACTGTCCTTTCTCTGTTGAATTGCTTTTGCTTCTTTATCAAATCTTAGTTGATAGATTTGTGTGGCTATATTTCTGTGTTCTCTGTTTTATTCCCTGATCTATGATTGGTCACCTATTCCACCAAAACAATATTGTCTCAATTAATGTAGATTTATAATAAGTCTTATAGTCGGATAGTATCAGTTCTCCGACTTTGTTTTTATATTGGCTGTTCTGGGGTTTTGACCTTTCCATATACGATTTAGAATGAGTTTGTCAGCCTCTACAAAATAACTTCTTGGGATTGCATTGAATCTATAGATCAATTTGGGAAAAACTGACATTTTGACAACACTGAACATGAACATAAATATCTTTCCATTTATTTAGATCTTTGATTTCTTTCATCACTGTTTTTATAGTTTCCTCATGTAGGTCTAACACATATTTTGTTAGATTTATACTTAAGCATTTCATTTTTTCATGCCGGTGTAAATGGTATTGTGTTTTTAATTTCAAATTCCAAATGTTCATTGCTGGCATATTGGAAATAATTACATTTTTGTAGATTAACTTTACATCCTATAACTCTGGCACAATTGTTCATTAGTTCTAGGAATTTTTTGTTGCTGCCTTTGATTCTTTTGGACTTTCTACTATATATTATTAAAAACAACAAATTACATTCCTAATAATAATAATAATAATAATAATGATAGTTAAGAGTGCATAGCATGAGGAACCATGTGCATCCCATGGTGCACCATCACCGTGCATTTAGTTCCACAACTTAGAATCATCAGTACTGTTACTTAGTCCCTCCTACAAATGTGGAGAGTGAAATTTAATAAAGCGTGGCAGTTTATTTACTGTTGTAAAAGATAGGGAAAACAAGACTTAAACTTGGTCCTTCTTACTGGGAAATAAATGATGATCATAGTAACAGTAACTGCCACTCAGTTAAACATATACTCAGCTGTTTATGCTCATTACGCCTTTGATCTTTGTAATTGAGTCTATCAAAACTGATATTATCGTGATCCGCATTTTACAAGCGAGGTAACTGAGGCTCCTGAAATGAAATAACTTTCCCAGGAGCACATACCTATTAAGAGATGGAGTTTAAGATTCATTCTCAATGCATGTAGGTACAGTTGTTGCAGGCAAACCTGACTTTCAGCATGACCATGTGATTGCATATGACAATGTGATCAGTAATTAACAAGGTTGAAAGGTAGATCCAGGGTCTTAGAAACTGAAATGAATTACATTTTGATGTCAGATTTTGAAAAGGCCAAAAAAGTGTGTTCATTAACTAGATTTTTGTTTTCCTAGGTCCCTTTAAAATTTTGACATCTGTTGATTTTTAAGGAGCACTTAAAAGCCATTTCCAACTGTCCTGTAGCGGTATGCATACTTTACCTTGGTTATCATGTAAACTAGCTAATGTCCACACTAGCTGGGTTGTGGACTTGGCTGCAACTGATGTCAGATGTGTTGGGAATTGGAAATGAAGGAATGTGAAAGATGGTTGGAGCTCCTCATTAGCTCAGTGTTGTAGGAAGTACGTGCACATGTTGCTGCCTCTCTATTGCCTTTGGGTGTTTTCTTCCTCCATTACTAATGACTAATAAAAAAGGGAATGAGAAAGAGGAGAGAGAGCGCGCAAACAAGAAAGCAATCGCTGTTAGGTTTTTCTTCCACAGCAGTAATTTTCTCATTTTGCAAAGCTCATTAGAGATGGCTATATGGGAAGACTTCCAAGATACCCTAGCGGGGAGGGGAAAGAAAGGGAAGTGGAAACTTTCAAAGATGTGACCCCAGCCACACATTCACACCAGAACCAGCTATTCGGAGGTCACATGTTCAGTTTCCAAAGGGTGCCTCATGGCTTGGATTAAATTAAAAAAAAAAAAGTTTTCCCTCTCTAACTACGACCAGAAATGATGTTATGATAAATGCATGAATGCTGTGTGGTCAGTTCAAATGTGCCTCTGAGTTTTTTTCCTATCTGTTGCTTTAAGTTAGAGTTTTAAACCATCTTCTTTTTTTTAATTTAAGTTTATGTTAGAGTATAGTTGATTTCCAAAGTTGTATTAGTTTTGGGTGTACAGCAAAGTGATTCAGTTATACACACACACACATATGTTTATTCTTTTCCAGATTATTTTACCATATAGGTTATCACAGAGTAATACTGAGAGGCGTATTCCTGAGTGGGGTCCCCTGTGATATAAAGTAGGTCCTTACTGATGATCAGGTTTACATACAGTAGTGTCTATATGTTAGCCCCAGCCTCCCAATTTATCCCTTTCCCACCTTTCCTCTTTGGTCACCCTAAGTTTATTTTCCATGTTTTGTAAGCAAGTCCATTTGTATCATTTTCTTAGATTCCATGTGTAACTGATGTCACATGCTGTTCCTCTTTTCTCTGACTTACTCCGCTTAGCACCACCGTCTCTGTGCTCTGCTTGGTCGCTCAGTGTGTCTGACTTAGCGACCCCGTGGACTGTAGCCCGCCAGGCTCCTATGTCCATGGGATTCTCCAGGCCCGACTACTGGAGTGGGTTGCCATGCCCTTCTCCAGGGGATCTTCCCAACCCAGGGATAGAACCTAGGTCTCCCACATTGCAGGCGGGTTCTTTACCATATAAGCCACCAGGGAAGTCCAAGAATATGGACTGGGTAGCCTATCCCTTCTCCAGGGGAACTTCCCAACCAGAAATTGAACCAGAGTCTCCTGCATTGCAGGTGAATTCTTTACCAGATGAGCTGCCACAGAAGATAATCTCTAGGTCTATTCATATGGCTCCAAAGGCATGATTTCATTCTTCTTATGGCTGAGTAATATTCCATTGTATATATGTATTACACCTTTTTTATCCATTCATTTTTAAATGGGCATTTAGATTGTTTTTGTGTCTTGGCTATTGTAAGCAGTGCTACAGTGAATATTGGGGTCCATGTATCTTTTCAAATTGTGGGTTTCTTCATATATACGCCCACGAGTGGGATTGCTAGATCATATCATAGCTCTATTTTTAGTTTTTTAAGGAACTTCCATACCATTCTCCATTGTGGCTCTACCAGCTTACGTTTCCACCAGCACTGTAGGAGGTTCCCTTTCCTCTCCTCTCTCTCTGACATTCATTGTCTGCAGACTTCTTGATGTTGGTCATTTTGACCAGTCAGAATGGCAACTGTATTGATGCCTTATGGTAACTTGATTTTCATTTCCCTAATAATTAGCATTGAAGCATCTTTTTATTCTTCTAATTTGGAGTCCAACCTACTGGAGGTCCAATTTCACAGTTTTTAAGATTCTTCTATATACCTAAAGCTTTGCTGGAAGCTGGAGAAGGAGAGAGAAGACATAGTCTCTGAATGTGGTAGAAATAAACACCCCACAACACTTTCAGTGTATGCTGAGGTAGGAAGAGAAGTATTCAACACATGGGGCTGGGGGCATTGCCCAGAGCATGAATAACTCTCCTAGAAGCCAGGAGTAGGGTATGTGGTTACAAAAGAATCAAACAACCAGGAAAAAAAAATTCCATGTATAAAGAGAAGACTCCCAAATTAGTGACCACCTGCCCTGCATTCTTATTATAGCTCTATCATGTGACTTGGACAAGCTGCGTATGCTGGGTGGAAAGGAGTAAAAGAGAAGAATTTGAGGTCTGTTTCAGCTCTGAAATCTGCATCTTTCTTATTCGTAATCAAGGCTTTTTAAGAATGCTAAATTAAACTGTGCTGGAGCAGTGCTTTCTCCGGCAGCAGTGACTACCATTTACTGAGAGCTTGCTAGTCTCTGGCCTTCTGCTGAGCTGTTCATACTATGGACTTTCTTAGTCTTTGCAGCAAGTATGTGAGGTAAAAGTGAAATGGAAGTGTTAGTCACTCAGTCGTGTCTGACTCTTTGTGACCCCATAGACTGCAGCCTGCCAGGCTCCTCTGTCCATGGAATTCTCCAGGCAAGAATGTTGGAGTGGGTAGCCATCTTCTCCCCCAGGGAATCTTCCAAACCCAGGAATTGAACCCAGGTGTCCTGCATCACAGGAAATCACAGGCAGATTCTTTACCATCTGAACCACATTATTCCCATTTTTTCCGATAAACCAACAGTTGTTGTTTTTCAGTCGCTGGGTCATGTCCGACTCTTTGTGACCCCATGCACTGCAGCACGCCAGGCTTCCCTGTCCTTCACCATCTCCCGGAGTTTGCCCACACTCATGTCTACTGAGTCGGTGATGCTGTCCAACCATCTCAAGCTCTGTTACCCCCCTTCTCCTCCTGCTCTCAATCTTGCCCATCATCAGGGTCTTTTCCAGTGAGCCTGCTCTTCACGCCAGGTGGCCGAAGTATTGGAGCTTCAATTTCAGCATCAGTGTTTCCAGTGAATATCCAGGATTGATTTCCTTTTTCTTATAAAAATGATATTCCTGGTTTTCTGATAAGCACACAGTGGCCTAGAAAAATTCAGCATTCTGTGCAACCAGAGCCACACAGGGGACTGGGGCTGGAACCCAGATACAAATTCAGGTGTGTCTGGTTGCAAAGACTGCTTCAGAAAAGGTAAGAAAGAAGACCGACAGTGTCCACAGGATCGGGGCTTCTCCTCTTGGGAACTTCCTCTTAACCCTTCATGCTGGAGCTGTTCAGACACATCTGTGTTAGTTGAGGAAGTGGCCTCAGGGCTGAGAAGGCCCTCAGAGATGGGAAGTGACTTGCCACACAGCATGTTAATGGTGCGGCTTAACAGAACTGGTCTCATCCAGGGCAGGAGTGAGCAGGCATGAGGAACAATTAAAACACACACTAGGATTTAGGGAGACTCAATTACCTCAGCCCTTGGAGTCATTTAGCAAGTGCTTTTGTATTTCTGTTCTGTGACTGCTATTCTGCTAGACCTTCGAGACAGATATGAATAAACACCAGAATATAAAGATCCTATTGGACTTGAAATACCTTTTTTTTTTAACTTATTCAACAATTTTATAAAAACTTCAAAACATCAACAGAGTTGAAAGTATTTTAAAACAAACGCTCATGTATATCTACCATTAAATGCAGTCATTAATATATATATATATGTAACTACATATTTATCCTTCTGTCTATCCATCTTATTTTTTTATGTAATTCAAAGTAAATTTCAGACATTAGCACGTTTCTCCCCAAATACTTCAGCATGCATGTATAACTAGAATTCAGTATTTTGCTCATAGAAATATTTATAAAGGTAGAGGGATATTGGCTTCTGACCTTGACTGTGATAAAATTAGCAGCTAGACCACCCCCTGGGAGAGAGGGAGGGTCACCAGTACCTGCAGCCCAGGGACTGGAGAGAGAGATCTAGGCTGAGTGGCACCCCTCCATCATCCGGGCAGCTGTTTGCTCGGGCCAGGGGATTCTGCACCCAGACCCTGTGTAAGGAGGCAGGGGTGGGCTTGGATCTCATTTGGCTGCACCCGCACATCTGTGTGATCTGGGGTAAGACTGATTTCCCTCTTCAGATCTCATTTGTAGCATCTGAAAAACAGAGATAATGGTAGATGCTTGGGAAAATGCAGAGGTTGGACGTAGTGATGGCGAACGTTCCCCACCCCTAGCTCTGAAATGTTATGCCCGGCTATCGGGACTTTGATTCCTGCTCTTGAGAACCGGAGGGACCATTCAGGAAGAAGCTGCAGAGTCCCCGATGACAGCAACTCGGCTTGTTCCCGTGTTGTGACAGGATGAGGAATCCCGGTGCTGACACACACAGGCGAGGAGATGGAGGGCGAAGTGGCTGAGGAGAAGATAATGTTTCTCTAGCCTGCAATTTCTTTCAATTTCAGGGATCGCAATTACTAGGGCAGGAGTTAGTAACATCCATGCCTGGAATGCTAAAGTGAGTTTGGTGCCACTGTCGGAAGCGGTTTGCATTTAAAGAGGGGAGACTTAGGCAGTGTGAGACCCAGGCTTCACATTCCGTGTGTGTGTGAGTGTGTGTACGTGCGTGTGAATTATCGTTGTTATTTAGTCGCTAAGTTGTGTCTGACTCTCTTGTGACCCTACGGGCTTGTAGCCTGCCAGCCTCCTCTGTCCGTGGGATTCCCCAGGCAGGAATACTGGAGTTCTCCATTTCCTTTAACAGGGGATTTTTTTCAACTCAGGGATCGAGCCCGCATCTTCTGCACGAGCAGTGGATTCTTTACCACTGAGCCTCCAGGGATGCCCGTGTGTGTGAACACACACCTGTATGTGACTGCGGGTGGAGCAGGAGTGAGAAAGACAGGTGTGAGCACGCTCAGAGAAGAGGGCGGTTGTGGGGAGGGGAGGTGACAGTCCTGATTTAATTTTATGCGACCCTAGGAAAATGACCTCGCTTCTCTGCACCCCAGTTTCCTCACTTTTATCATTGAGGTGATGATACTGAAGTTGCAAGGTTATTGAAGAGTGTTCTAGTTTGTTCAGGCTGGATAACAAAACACTGTAGGCTGGGTGGCCTAAAGAGCAGACATTTGTTTCTCACCATTCTGGAGGCTGGGGTGTCCAAGCTCGAGGCACTGACAGATTTGGTGCCTGGTGAAATCTCACCCTCTGGCTTACAGATGGCACTTTCTCCCCATGTCCTCACATGGCAGAAGGGACAAGTAGTTCTCTGAGGCCTCTTCTATAAGGACACACATTCTATTCATCATGGTTCCGCCTTCCCAGAGGCCCCACCTTCCCATACCATCACGCTGGGTTTAGGTTTCAGCATGTGAATTTGGAAGAGGTGGCCGAGGCGCTGATCCAGGCCTCATAGGAGGAGGATTGCAGTACCACAGCTGAATGCATCCCCCCCCCCACCCCGGTTCCCATTCCATTCAACTAGGAGGGGTACATTCGTTCACTGAATACGCACTTAGTAAGCCCCTAATTTGTGCTTCAGCCACTGTGTCAAGGCTGGATCCATAGAAATGAATAAAACAGGTGGGGTCCTGGTCCTGTCGTGTTCCTGGTCCAGTGAGAGAGACAGAAAGTGACCAGGACTGAAAGTCCAGTGTGAAAATGCTAGGATGGGGAAGAATGGGAGCTGTGGAAACTCAGGGAAGGGGCACTGATCCCCCAGATGAACAGAGAGACATCAGCAAAGTCCTTGATGGGGGCACAAAACTGGAGGGTGGTAGGCAGAAAAATGGCCCCAGGGATGTCCATGTTTTAATCCCTAAAATAAATTATTGTACATGGAACAGGGAGATTAAGGGTGCAAGTAGAAATAAGATGGCTAATAGTTGATCTTGAAATAAAGGGATTATCCCATATTATCTAGGCAGGCCCAATATAATCTCAAGGGCCTTTAAAGTGGAAGACAGAGGCCAGAGAGGAACTCAGAGCCTTGTGATGCCAGAAGGATTTGACTTGCCTTGACGAGCTTTGAAGATGGAGCCAAGGAATGGTGATGTTCTCAAAAAGCTGGAAAAGGCAAAGAGATGGATCCTCATCTAGAAGCTTCAGAAAGTGTGTGCAATTGACTGACACCTCGATTTTAGCCTGGAAACCCCTGTCAGGCAGCTGACTTACAGAAGCATAAGATGATACATTGATGTCATTTTAAGCCACGAGGGTTGCCGTGATTCGTCGTGACAGCAGCAGAACACGCGTACACGGAGCCAATGGTATCCTGGAGTTAGAACTGACCTTTGAGCTGGTCCTTCTGGCCACGGGATGGTAAACACATTGGAGGGGCAAGGCTGGATACTGAGAGCTCAGTTATCAGACTGCAGTGATAGGTCCTGGGAGAGCGGGTGATGGCCGAAACCAGAACAGACAGCTGGTGTATGCTGCATCTCCACCAGACTCCGGAATGAGAGGGGGATCTGCCAAATAGATCCTGAAGCCAAGACCTACCAGGCTTGGGATGGAGACAGGCGTGCAGGCCACGGCCATCCGTGGCCGCGCTGTCCAGCCTGTCCCGTTACTCTTCTTCCACCCCCACCACGGGCAGCGATGATGGCGACCAGCAGGTTCTACCTCCTGAGGCTCCCCCAGACCGGTACTCTTCCCTGTATTCTGCCATCCAACTCCTCCATCACGTCTTGGCTGGGTTGCTGCAAAATTCAAACTGGCTCTCCCCTGCCCCAGCCTTGCCCCTTTCCCAGCCCATCCTCCACCCTGCATCCGGGCAGTGATTCTAAATCTCCAACTGGATGGCGTCACTCTCTTGCTTCAAACCTATAATGGGTCTCCTTGCCCTCAGAATAACCACGTTCTTCAGCATCACATACTGCATGTGCACGCACGCGCCCACACACTTTTGGGCTTGACAGTGCTGTTACCTTTGCCTGGGCCCCACTACCACCTCCCTTCCTCACTCTCTTCCTGGATAACCCCTCCCTGGGTTTCTGAACCTCCTCTATGAATCTTAAACTATTACATTTTAACCCGTACCCATGTCTTTAATTAGTTAAGGGTTCAAACTTTTTTTTTTCACTGCAACTCAGTTATGCAGAACACTGTAGTCTTCTTCATTTTCTACAGTTGACCTAATCTTTCCCTCAAGTTTTGTTTCCACTGATAACAAAAAAAAAAAAAAAAAAAAAAGGAGTCAACTTGCCAATTAGGGATACAGAATGTGCTCTTTAAGATAACTGTCTGGTCTATTCAGAGTTGAACACCTCACCAGCCAGCCTTGTCTTTCCCTTGCCAGGCAGTCTCCCCAGCTTCCACTTGGCCTGAAGGTACAGACGGGGGCTGGTGGGAGCATGACATCAGTACAGATGTGGTCTGACCCTTGCTGGCATTTACCGAACGATGATTTCCTGTTTGAGCTTGGCTCTCAGCCCTTGCGCTGACATCCATGGTGATACATGGATGGTCTTAGGCGTTTCTTTTGAGAGGGGCTATGTGTTGGAATCCACTGCCAAGTCCAAAGTCATGAAGTCCCCACTCTCTATGGGACCCTTGTTCTAATCTCAGGTCTCCTTTCCCATCCTGCTTCCACGGGAGGAGGGGGGTTGTACCAGAAAGTCTTGTCTTATTCTCTCTGCCCTGTGGGTACAAGACTTTGGGGGTGGGGAGCTGACTTCTCCTGGTCTCTTGCCCACCTCCTGCTAGCCATGGGACCTCCTGTCGGCTTGTCAGATAAAGGGGCTCACAACACCCCCCCAAGACTATATTCAGATCTGGGGGTGCAAACCCTGTTGCTGCTGTTCACCCCCATCCCCGTGGATTTCCCCCAAACTCTTGTTGGTATTTAAACGTGTTGGAACCGCCCTCGAGGCTGCGGTGAGTGAGGAGGGGTGTGGACTCCCAAAAAGCCCTGAAGTAGGGTCAGTGACTCTCAGGCCTGAACTCTCGGCCTCTCGGCCTTGGTCTTCTGTCCTCCGCAATGCCTCCCCAGGCTAGAGGCAGAAAAAGGGGTTCACCTTCCTTTCTCTGTCCTCTGGGAACTCCACTGAGGTCATAGCCTGTACCAACTGCATGTTAAAATAAGATATTATATCTGGGTTGGCCAGGCCTGCCTTTGATAGAGAAGGGACCTTCACTCCCCGCACAGGCTGGCTTTCGAAACTGTTGTCTAGCTCAAGACAGTACAAAGTCAGCTTTGAGGTCTGACTCAAAACTGAGGGATGGCTCTCTTTCTTTTCTAGAAGGCATCCGCTCTTCTATCGAAGGAGCGGATGTCTTTGATTTAGCAGGTGGGCTGCCATAGACCAATATGGTTCATAGGGAATGAAAAGGTCTTCATTTTTAACATTTTCAATGCTATCATTCACCTTGCACACATATACACATGTATGTAGGAAGCGTTTGTACATGTGTCTCACACTAGACTGTGAACACCTTGAGGATGGAGAGTGTCTGTTTTTTCTTTGTTTTCCCAATGCCTGGCACATAATAGTGAACATGTGTTGAATAAATGAATGAAAAGTTGAACGAAAGAATGACTCGGTTTGGAACACTGGAACAGAACACTTGCCTGAAGACTCCTAATTAAGAAGCAAATCACATGAGAACAGTTTCTGTCTCCCAGGAGGGCAGAACTTGGGATGGGTGTGAACAAGTGTGAGCATCAGTTTAATCAACATGAGACCCTATGCTTCTGGCACCTACAGGATGGCTACAAGATGTGGTCCAATGCCTCTCAGTCTGAAGTTCAGAGAAACAAATATTAAGCACCAGCCGCCCACCCCTCCCGGTTCCAGAGGTAGAGAGGAGCTTTCCCCAACCACCCAGCCAGGAAGTGATCAAGCCACGAGGAGGACAGGCTCCCCAACTCCTTGATCCCAGAAGAAACCACATCTCAGCCAGTCATCTCACTTGGCCAAAAGACGCAGTTTAGCTGAAGATAAGTTACAGGTCCCGGTTTAAACCAGGGGAGATGCCCTCATGAGTATTGGGAGTTTGGGGGCATCCTTTTTGGGCGTGCTCTTGGGTGGGCAGCCTCAGAGTGCCAGGGAGTGTGGCCCCTCCCTGCGAACTCAGCAGCATGCAGGCCAAGATGCCTCGTCTTCTCTCCATAAGAAAAGGCTGCAGACAGTGCTGGCTGGCTCTGGGATGATTTACTTCCCTGAAATACCTCAATTTAAATGCTAATTTCCCCAGAACTGAGGGGTGATCGGCTCTTGCACGCTGGTCGCTGTGTATTAATGTATCCAAAATGCTTATACATATTCTTAGACGGGGACGGGCACGAAGGGAAAGCTCGGGAGGGGTGGGGAGGATGGCCAGGGAGCCCAGCTCCCCCTCGCTTGGCATTCGTCTCAGCGTGGAGCAAGGCTGGTGAGAGGAAAGCTGCAGGAGGCGCGTGCTCTGGGGGCATGCTGCCCAGGTTTGTGTGGCTCGGAGGTGGTGTGCCGGCGGCATGGGGACTGAAGAGGCTGCCTCCCCTCGGCACGCAGTTGAACAGATGCTTAGGGGGGAGCTTGGGCTGTGAGCAGGCACTGTGCTGGGCTCTCCGAGGCTCTCAGAGAAATCCAGAATCTGGTGTGGAATTCAGGAAAAGGGATTGGCATTAAAGATAACTCAGGGAGAACTCCCTGGCGGTCTAGTAGTCGGGATTCTGAGCTTTCACTGCCGAAGGCCCGGGTTCAATCCCTCGTTAGGGAATTAAGATCCAGCAAGCCAAGTGGAATGGCCAAAAACAATAACAACTCTATGTGAATCCTCCTCCTCACCCCTCGAAGTTGAACTCATCACTCCTGTTTTGCAGATGAAGTTACCAAAGCTCATCAAAGGAAAGTTCCTTCTTCAGGGGATCTTCTGGACCCAGGAATTGAGCCCGTGTCTTCTGCTTAGCAGGCAGATTCTTTACTACAGACTCTCTATGGAAGCCCCCGGCCCTGGAGAGGCAACAGTAGATGGGACGGCCCTCATGGAGCCCACCGTCTAGTGGGAAGAGTGGGTATCCAGCCAGGTCCCCATGCATATCTCTGGATTAGGAACCGTCAAACTCCTCATGGACGAAAAGAGCAAGATTCTTTTTTCTTTTTTTCCCCAGGCTTCATAATTAGCTTTATTTTTTTTTTTTTTTGTAGTCATCAGATTAATTTTTTTTAACACCGTAAACACTTTGTCTTGTATTAACAATGTTGTGATAGTTTCAGGTGGATAGCAAAGGGACTCAGTCATATATATATTCATATATATATACATATACATTCATATATATATACATATACATGTACATGTATGCATTCTCCCCCAAACCCCGCTCCCATCCAGACTGGCACATAACATTGAGCAGAATTCCGGGTGTTACACAGTAGTCTGTTGGTTATCCATTTTAAATATTACAGTGTTTACATGACCTTCCCAAAGTCCCCAACTATCCCTCCCCCCAGCAACCATAAGATCACTTTCTAAGTCTGTGAGTAAAGAGCAGGATTTTATAAGAGGGTGTAACAGGGGAAGTGACCCAGGGAAGGCCTCTCCAGGGCAGAGGATTAATGTGGGGTTGGAGTCGGCCTGGTTCAGGGGTGGGGGAGGGGCAAGAGCTTTCCAGGGAGAAGGCAAATCCCGAGTGGATCCTTTGCAGGAAGTGAGTATGCCCTGTAAGAGGAACATCAGGCCAGTGGTGCAGCCTGGCAGTGGGCAGACGGTAGTGCTTCATGAAACCAAGCGGAAGGAAGAGGCAGGGCCTGGATGGTGGAGGCCTTTTCACACAGTGCCTGCATTCTGCTGCAGGCACCTCTGCTGATTCCCCCTGCTGAACCCCTAGGGTTCTCCACAGTCTCTGGAACATGGGGGAACCCCAATACAAGTTTGTGGAATAAAAGAGACCTCCCGCTCCCAGAGTTCTCCTGAGACCCAGGGGCCCAGGATGTGCTGTTGTAAACATCTGATGAGTTGTTTCCATCTAGTATCGGTTGAGATGGAACTATTTTCATGGATATTTGGGGGGAGAGGTTTGTACAAAGAAGCAGTACCCCTGTTGCTATTTGAGACACACACACACACACACACACACACACACACACAGGCTCAGAAGCACAACCCTGCTCTCAGATTACTGGATCAGGAGCACGTGGTCAGGACTGATCCCTTGAATGTGTGCTTCCTGAGTAACAGATGCTAAGCTAGGAGCCCTCTTGCAGCTTCCTGATGGTGGACCTCAGGTGGACAAGTTCCCAAACCTCTCTGAGTATCCATCTCTTCATGTGCAAAATGGGAATAATAAGAGTAGTTATATGATGCACACATGGATCTTGGCACATTACCAAGCTCATCGCAGATGACCAAAAATAGGATCAATACACAAATAGTACTCTTCTTCCTATCTTCCTTTTATTAGGATTCGGTAGGTGCCTGATAGCTTTTACTACACACGCACCCACCCATACCCAAGCTCTGAGAATCTGGATTTGTTTTCGGGCCAACTGAGTTTAGGCGAGCACCCTGCTGTCCTCCCTTCCCCAGGCGGGTGGATTCTGAAGCTGCGCTCTGGGCTCTGTCTGAGGTTCCCAGCCCAGGGGAGCATCCCCAGCTCCACTCCTTGCGTGTCCCGTTTTGCCTCCCGGGAGAGCTGATGGATGCGAAGGCCCCGGGCGCCCTCTGCTGGCAGAGGCCATGCAGGACTTGTGGCCATCGCCCAGGCAGACGCCAAGGGGCGCAGCCCGGAGGGACCACCCAGGCCCTTGGTCTCGGCTGCTGCTACCTTTTCGCCCCCTGACCCGCCCCCACCCGCTTCTCCCCACTCTTTGCACTAGCTTGAGAACTCCCATCTTTCCATGGTCTCCCTCTTTCCCATGCTTCTCCTCGAGACCCTTCCTATGGCCTGGAAGCTCGGGGAGACAACTTCCCTCCAAGAAGAAGAAGAATATGAGCTGGCCCCCTGCCATCCCGAGGCCGGCACTGTGCTGCCACGCACTGAGGTCACATCTGCCCACAGAGTCAAGCCCGGCTTAAAGAGAAGGCGGAGGGTTAGAGGAGAGGACCGTGGCGCTGGCGAGGGGGTCACTGTCCTCCTCCTCTGCAATTAGAAAATCAGAGCCGGAGAAGCTGTGAGGTGGTGATGCTAGATGGTAAAGTGAAAAGTGATAAGCTTGCCTTCAGCTCCCGCTTTCCAAAGGTACTTGATGTGTCGGTCCAGGGAAGTCAGGTCACATCTCAGAGCCTGTGTGGGGCAGGGGCGGGGGGTGGGGGAGGTGTGATCATGCCCTCTCATGGTGTTGGATAAGGGTCCTGAGGTCACCTGCAGAGAGGAGCACTGGTGTGTAAGTCGCGATGAGTAACAGACCCCTTCTTTCGGCGTGAGCCTGTCTGGGCTCAGCACACCGCAGGGTGCTCCGGCCCTTCCAGCTTTGAGAGCCCGTGACGCTCCTGGACAGCATCTTCAGCGCCCCGCACCTGTACAGTGATGTGGGGTGTGGGTTCTGGGGTCGGACCACCTGAGATCTCCCTTCCCAGCTGTGGTTTTAAGCAGTTACATAACTGCTTTGAACTTCAGCTTGTCCACCTCTGAGCTGGGGTTGGGCAGTGGGCAGAGTCTTGATGGCACCTAATCAAGGTGGTTGGGTGAGAGCTCATGTAAAGTACATGGAACATTGCCTGGTGCCTAGGAGGTGCTCAGCCAACAGCTATGCCTTCATCCTTATTCCTGTGATTTCATTAAGGCAGGATGAAGTGCTCTCAGGGTCCCTAATTGACAGATGAGAAAACCGAGGTTAGAGGGCTCTGCTCCAGATTACCCCGAGAGGATGCAGTGTGGACACAGCAGCGTGCCAGTCTTCAGAGCTGTCTCCCTCGTGCCCTCGTGAAACAAGTGTTTGGGTCTCGTGGGGATGGAAGAGACCTCGGGTCTCATGTGCAGAAGCCTCCAGCCCTCCGGAATCCCCAGTAACCAATCTCACTGACTGTTCTGCGTGGCTGGTGTACTGTCTCCCCCACACGGCTGGGAAGATCTCAAGGGCCGGGGGAGAATCCAGTCTGTCTCTGGGCCCCTGAGTACTCGGCTCAGGGCTCCACTCAGCACGTGTTTGTTGAATGGCTAGGGCAGGGGGACACCCTCCACCTCATTATGTCTCTAAGGGAAGCTCCGTAAACCAGAGGCCACCCCATGAGGGGCACAGGAGGAAGCTTTGTTCCTTAGACCCTCGTGGGGGTTGCATGCTACTTGGGGGCACTTCTGTGGCCCCTGGCAGGCTCTCTTTTTATATTCACGGGGCTATTCCACATACCCAAGTATGCAGACAAATCAAAGGCCAGCCACCAACACCTGGGCAGAATCCATGATCACAGGCACACATGTAGACGAACAAGGGCACACACATGATGCCTAGAATAGCATGCTTACATGTACAAGTTTGGACCCAGAAACTCAGCATCACGCACACGCATGCCTGGTCAGCAGTCCCAGGCCCAGCCGCTTACCTCCCCCGGTGTGCGATCAGACAGACCTGGTTCCAACCCCAACCTGACTCCCTCTTAATGCTGAACCTCATTTTTTATGTGTGTAAAATGAAGATAATGATGACTGCCTTGTGGGTTGTTGCGAAGGTTAAATGATTAAATGGATGTGAAGTGCTTAACCAGGTCCTAGCCAAGTATAGAAGCTTAGTCACTAATTGTCAGAGATGATGATGACAAAGATGTTGGTGATGTTGAAGGTGGAGATAATGTGTCCACCCCTGAAGTCCAGCCTGCTCAGGGGTCAGACATGGAGAACGTGTTCTCTAAATGAATGAATAGGGGACACGTTTCACAGGTGCCTGGGGTGCAGTACCTGGGGACGTGGAACACAGATGGGAAGGTGACCCAAGCCACACAGCGCTTGCACATTTCCTTTTGAACTGCCCGAGATCCAGGCTTCAAAGGCATTGCTTTGGCCTCACGGATTTTTGCTTGCCTCTCTCTGGTTTTCATTTCAAGACTGTCCATTCCAGGTGGCAAAATGAAGCGATAAACATCACCTCCCTTTGTTCTTCGCCTTCCCCCCTCCTCTCCAGCTTGTGGTTAGTGTCTCTAATTCTGAGGATTTATGAATAAAAAGGGACCTCAGAAGTCAGGTTTGAACATGAAAATGCCCTGGATTCTGTCCATGACAAGTGTCTGTCAAGTTTCCCTTGCATGCCCCCAGGTATGGCAAGCTCACCACCTCTCAGTGACAGGCTGTTCCAACTTCAGGCACATCTATTGTTTGGAAGATTGACACATGTCTCCCTGCAATGCATAGTCACCCTGTTCCCCCACAGCTTAAGGCTACCTTTGTTCAGGGTTCAGTGGCCTGAGTTCACCCTGAGGTCTGTCTTCTGTTCGCTGGGGTGGTCTTGCAGGGAAGGGACAGAGGCACCCGGAGAAGTTGGGACAGAGAGACCACTGGCCTAGGAGTGGGGAGATCTGGTTTTGCGTCTGAGCCATGGGATCTCCGTGACAGTTTCACACCCCTTCTCCAGGTTTCAGTTTGCCCACCTCTGAGAGAAGTCCAATCTGAAAGATATCTTGGGATCCTTTCACTTGAGCGCGCAGACACCCCTTCTCTCCAGCTCAGCTCTCAGCTCTCACCCCCTCTTTCCCTCAAGCAATCCATGCTATCCCCAGTTCCCTCTTGTGCTGGCTCACCATCATCACTGCTTATATAAGGGGACGTTTCACAGCCAAATATACAGTTTATGGAACATCAGACTGCGTCCCGAGCAGCTGGCAGCTTTATCCCGTTGAATGTTTCAAACTACCCTGAGATCTCACTTTTATAGACAAGGAGACCGAGGTTCCGAGTGGACCAGCAGCTTGCTCTCAAGATTGTGCAGCCAGTGAGAGGTGGGCCGGGATTCAAGCCCCAGCCTGCTGGGTTCTGGAAGCTGTCCTCAGCACTCTGTTCTCGGGGCTGGGATTCAGGGAGCCAGAGGCCTCCCTCCCAGCAAGCCCGCCCACCCCCCCACTCAGCAGTCTCTCCTGTGACTTGGGGCTTCCTGCCCGCCTGCCCCACAGCTCCCGCCCCCTGCCCAACACACCCCCACCCCCCAAGGCCTCCAGCCTCTGCTTCCTCGACCTGGCAGTCTCTCTGCTCCTCTCCACAGGGAGAACAACTTCATCAAGGACTTCCCGCAGCTGGCTGACGGGCTGCTGGTGATCCCGCTGCCGGTGGAGGAGCAGTGTCGGGGGGTCCTGTCCGAGCCCCTCCCGGACCTGCAGCTGCTCACTGGTAAGACACGCAGATCCTGGGTTCCTGCCCTCCGCCTGACCCCGGCCTCCCCCTGACCACACCCTGGTCTGCAGGACCAGCCGCTCAGCACGTCCAGGATGGGCCCCGCCACGCCCCTGTGCTAGCGAGGGATGGGAGTGAAAGGGGCCCGCCGTTTCTCGGGCTCTTAGGGGCAGTAATGAACTGGGGGCTTCCCTGAGACTCCAGACTCTGAGCCAGGGCCGAATTTACCCTCTCGTCAAACTTCAGTAGGCAGCGTGGTGTTATTAACCACAGTCACCAGGCTGCACGCGGGATCAGCAAACACATCCATCCCCAGAACTGAACCTCTGGACCCTTCGGCCAGCATCTGCTCATCACCCCACCGCCCACCAACCATCCTATGCTCTGCTTTAATGAGTTCAAAGGTTTTAGATACCACACGGAAGTGAGATCATGCAGTGCATTTTTTAAAAAATCTATTTATTTTTAATGGAAAGATAATGCTTTACAATATTGCTTTGCTTTCTGCCACACGTCAGCATGAATAAGCCACAGGTATGCATATGTCCCCTCCCTCCTGAACCTCCCTCCTACCGCCCAGCCTTTCCCACCTCTCTTAGCCATACCATGGAGCACATTGGAGTCATGTCTAATGAGATGGATGAACCTAGAGCCTATGATACAGAGCGAAGTATGGGCAGAAAGAGAAAAACAAATCCTATGTGTTAACACATACGCATGGAACCTAGAAACATGCAGTTCATGTTTAAGTCATTCTAAAATAAAGTAAGTGGACCGTCCCCACCCCCACCCCAAGCAGGAGCCTCTTCACTTAAGCTGCATCAGTTATGCAGCTTGTTTTTGAACGTGGGCACTGAGCCGTGCGGTAGGGTGGTATTATTTTTCTCCTTTTGTAGATGAGGCGTCCAGGCTCAGACAGGTGAAGGGAGCAGCTGAAGGTCACAGAGCAGGTCTACCCGAACCGGGACCAAGTGCTGTGGCTCCAGCTCTTCTGCCCTTTTCACTCCCCTCTGCTGTTCCCTGCAGCCCCCGCCACCCACAACCTCTGTCTCTCCCCTCCGAGGAGGAAGCAGTCTTCGGCAGGCTCTCCTGAAGCTTGTATTTTTCCATCCCTCGGCAGGATGCCCTCTGCTCCTCCTCATCAGCCCTTTTATGGGGGACTTTTCCAAGCTGTAAGGGCCCTGACTCTGCCTCTGTGATGCAGAACGTTGTGGTTCTGCATTAGCGGTACAGACTCTTAGGGTTATTTGTTTTGATTTGGGGTTCCTTAATAAAGGGACCATTACATTTTAAGAGTTATTTGTTTTTGTTGTTCATCAGAAAAAAGCACCTCTCCCCATCCCAGGGCTTCATGTCACTCCTAATCCTTGGGTGGGAATCTAGGACAGGATCAGGTAAGATGGGGGTCAGGAGTTGAGTAGGACCAAGGATGGTTTGTGGTCAGGAAGGAGAGGCAAGAGAGTGAGTCAGTAAACAGGTATTTGTTGAGAGCCTGCTATACATCACGCTCTGATTTGGAGTACTGGAACCTCTGTACTCCAGGCTGCGGAGGAGTAGGAATAATGTAGACCATGGCCTTGACCTCAAGCAACTGACATTTCACTGAAAGAAAGAGCTTATATTCCAGGTGCAATCCAGTATGGACCAGGAATGGGGCAAGCATAGGATGGAATGATGATTACTTACAGGGGAGGGTTCGGGAGGGGATGAGGGGCAGACAAGCTGGTCTTGTAAATGTTTTGATGAGCAAAAGAGGCAGTAGGTTTGGGGACTTCTGTTTTTGTTTATTTGATGTTGTTGCTTTTGTGTTTCATTTCGTTTTTTTTCTTTTGGTGCTTAGTCGCTCAGTCGTGTCTGACTCTTTGCAACCCCATGGACTGTAGCCCACCAGGCTCCTCTGTCCATGGGGGATTGTCCAGGCAAGAATGCTAGATTGGGTTGCCATGCCCTCCTCCAGGGGACCTTCCCAACCCAGGGATCGAACCCAGGTCTCCCACACTGCAGGCAGATTCTTTACCGTCTAAGCCACCAGGGAAGCCCTTTGGACACTGTCAGTTCAGTTCAGCTCAGTTCAGTCGCTCAGTCATGTCCGCCTCTTTGCGACCCCATGAATTGCAGCACGCTAGGCCTCCCTGTCCATCACCAACTCCCGGAGTTTACTCAAACTCACTACCACCGAGTAAATGAGCTGCATCAACAACCTGCACTGAAATGTCTGCCTTGTTCTCTTGGGGAAGGCCCTGGTTGCCAATACCCCCTCCCAGTCTGCTCCGAATTAGGACGGGCAATCATAGATGGGGTAGGGACTTCCCTGATGGTCCAGCGGTTAGGACTCTGCGCTTCCACTGGGGGGGCAAGGGTGTAATCCCTGGTCGGGGAACTAAGATCCTGTATGCGGAGGCACGGCCAAAAAGGTAGTAATAATTAGATGAAACAAGATTAAACATTTAGAAAAAAGTAATAGTAGATGGGGCGGAGGCTGCCTGGGGCTGGCGTCCGGGCTTCCCGTGCAGACTGTTTCCTTCACCCTGACTCGACGCACGGCCCTGTCCTCCTCTCCCACCCTCTCTCCTCCTCTCCCCCGTGTCTGCTGAGGACGGGCAAGGCAGGCAGAGCAGATAAACAGAGAGGACGTATTTCTAACAAAACAACCTCGCTCCAGTGGACTTATCTTTGGGGATCATGAATATTTTACTTTAAAATGAAAGCCTCTAAAAAATTACATTATTTCTGAAAAGGCTAGGGAGGGAAAAAAAAGAAAAAAGAAGTTGACAGTAATGGACAACTTTAATACTTCAGTAATGTCCAGGAAGAAATCACTTGTTCCATGAGATTCTCATTTTAATCTTGGTATCAAATACCTCTTTAAGTGCCTCCGCACCAGGGGACAAGAGAAAAGGATAGAAAATGTGCCTGCCATTTGCCGAGGATACATAACAACAAAAATAATAACTGCTGATGTGACTAGCATTTCTTTTTCATGTCTTTTTTTTTTTTTTTTATCCTGATTACAAAAAAGGGAGTCTGCAGTGCTTAGAGTAGAAAATTTAGAAAATGGAGATGAATATAAATCAGAAAACAGGAATCTTTTACGCATCCACTTGCTAACCAAGTTAACCAGTTGTTAACATTTTGTTGTGTTTTTTTTTCTTTATTTATGTTTTGTCTATACTTGGGTTTCAAAAAACGTATTCTATGAAACTTGAGTGTCAGTGGGCCCTAGAAACGGGGCTCCTCGGCCAAAGACATTTGCAAAATGCTGCACGCAGTCTTCCTGTACTTTTAAAATGTATATTAATTTATTCAAACAGCTGAGAAATTATATACAGTCTGTTATTTTTAAATCTTGTTTAACTTTGTTTAGCCAGTGTTTCTCGATCTTGTTTAAAATGGGAAGCTTTTATGTGTGCACACAGGTATTTTATGAGACATCAAAGGACGTCTCATGTTTCCCTGTTAGGAGATAGTCTGTACAGGGTGGGCGGACATAAAAGGTCAGCTGGTGAATGTGCGGGGCTTTGCACGGGGTCTCTGTCACAACTGCTTAGCTGTGCTGTCTTTGCACAAAAGTAGCCTCAGGCCATAGGTGATGCATGGGCCCCCAGTCCACATGCCGGACATTTCGAGGTGATCAAAAGACTCCCACTGCTCTTAGTTTATTTGAGTCTCACAATACGCCTACGAAATAAGGTCAGCCTAGGTAGCCATGGGATCCGAAGGGGAAACTGAGGCACCGCAGCGTCTAGCGCTCCTTGGCAAATTGCCTCTGGGATTAAGTGGAACCAGAAACCCACTCTGGCTTGTAGGGTAAAGGGGTCATGTGAGCTCCAGAGCAGAGAGAAAAGGGCGGCTTGAGGCTGCGGTCAGAGGCCAGGAAGGAAGAGGCCTGGAGGCGGGGTACAGATCCCACCGTCGGCCCCGGAGCACCGAGCCTCTGTCCACTTAGAAGAGGGGGCTGTTGCCCAGGGCCCAAGGCTGCAGGGCGGGGTTGTGGGGTGAGGCCTGTGAACGCGGGGCTCACGTGTCCTTCCTCCTCCCTCCCCAGGAGACATCAGATACGACGAGGCCATGGGGTACCCGATGGTGCAGCAGTGGCGTGTCCGCAGCAACCTCTACCGAGTGAAGCTCAGCACCATCACCCTCTCGGCAGGTGAGCCCCGCCGTCCGCGGCCAGGGGACGTGGCGTGATGCAGCACAGCCCCGGGGCGGGCCAGGGCCCGTGCTGGCACTGGGGATGGCTGAGGGTTGAGGCCTCGCCCCCTGCCATCAAGGAGCTCATGGGGAGGGTGGATGGACAAGCAGACAGACGGTGACGGCCACACGTTACAGGAGGTCAGTGCAGCAACGGGACTGCCATCCGTTCTGGGAAGGCAGAGGGGCCCCTGCAGGAAGCGGGGGTCTGAGCAGGGGGTGACGATCTAGGTCACGCTTACGTGCTCGAGGTGTTTCAGGCGTGTGGATTCTTTCAGGCACTGATTCCTCTAGCCTCTTCTGATTTCCTTTCCTGCCCATCTCCTCCTCCTCAGCAGCAATGCATCCCTGCTCCCGCTCCCCTCACCAACACACACACGCACACACACACACTTTGCCCACATGGATCATTCTCCGTGATGCGGATGGCTTCTAATTCTCAAATGGGACACTTAGTTTGAGACTTACAATTCTCAAACGGGACTTAAGAGTTCTCAAAACGGGACATTTTCTCTCTCGGCTTTGTGAGTCCGCACATGCCGTTCCCTCTGCCTGGATCTCCTTGCGTATCCTGCGTTACTCGGAGACGCCGCCCCCGTTATCTGTTCCCTGGGAATAATGCAAGGCATTGCCTGCGCTCAACTGCTGATGTTAAAACACTACCAAGTGCCTGATTCGTGTCAGAATCCTGTCTGTCTCCTGCACCTCAACTCTGACCTGCGAACTGTGGGTCAGGCTTGGATCCTATTTATTCCTGTGCCTTATATTCATTTCGGTCCTCCTTTTTCATGAAGGAATAAAAATTAAACAAAACTGGAAAAGGAATGGGTAATGGACTCTGGAAAGATGAGGCCCAAACTTGGATTTTTCTGCCCTGACTCTTACTCATGACGATGCCACTGGGTTATTGTCTGAGTGTCTCCTGATTATCAGCCAGCTGCTTTCTTATCTTTTTTTTTTTTTTTCCAGTATCACTTTGTTCATGAGCACCATGGAACTCTTTAGCCTGGGTGTTGGAGAAGTGTAAATAGTATTTATGGCTGACATCAGCCAAGCACTTTATAATGTCTTGTATCTTGGGACTTACATCAGTCTCAAGAGGAAGGCATTCTTTATCCCTTTATTTTTCAGATAAGGAAATCAAGGGTCAGAGGTGTTAAGTTGCCCAAGGCCTCACAGCTAGTAGGTGGCAGGACAGGAGCAGGTCAAGGATGTGATGGCAGTGTTGTCTGCCTCAATAAAGAGCCACAGGGCCTCTCCTTGGTGTTATTTATTACTGAGCAGAAATCAGCTCGTTATTAACTCTGTTGTATTAATTACCCAGTTGCATGAGTTAACAGGTTGATGGGGAAGGGTTGTTCTAATCAAGCACCCATTCTTTGAGTCCTGTTTCTGTGTTCGCCACCACCTACACCTTTCCACCGCACTTGTGAATGACTGCCATGTTCCTGTTAGAACTACAAAGGTGTATCTGCTTTAATTAATCGATAATGACGCTCCCGAGAACCCCCTTGTAAATCAAATGTTTGCAAATTGGAGCTCATTTTCAATGTTGAAGAAGCGCTTGCTCTTTTACATTTTACTTTGATGTGGTGCAGAATCAGTTGTTCTTGTTCTCATAATGGAGTTGGTGCATCTGCCGTGTCTGGAAATTGTGTTGTGAACCTGGTTGGAGGGTGGGGGTGGGAAAAGACGCGTGTGCAGATTTAGAGACAAGTGGGACAGAGCTTCTGCTTTCAGGGTGGTGCCTGCTGAAGGTACAGGGAGGAGGTGCCCCGGGCCGGGATGGTGTGAAACGCTTCTTGGGGGAGGGATGACTTCCTGGGGTCTGGAAACATGGATGTGACTTAGAGAGAAAGTGGAAGACCATTCCAGGTAAATGGTGGTGTGTGTGTGTGTGTGTGTGTGTGTGTGTGTGTGTGTGTGTGTGTGTGTGTGTGTGTGTGTGTGTGTGTGTGTGTGTGTTCAGAGTAGTGGTGGGGGAGGTATAAATGAAGAAAGTGTGATGGAAATGCCAAATCACATTCAGGAGAAATAGGAAAACAGATTTGGCCAGAGGTAAAGCCAAATGTATGTGCTCATGGGAGATGAGCTTGGAGCCCTGGGATACCCCGGTAAGCTCAGTGGGCTTTATTCAGGGCACAAAAGAGCCCGAAAGGTCTTGAGGCTCCTGAAAGCATAGCTTGGTGACCTGCCTGCAGAAGGAAGAGGGCAGGGGATCAGTGGTCGCTGGGTGATGGCTCTGCAGGCCCTATGCCAGGCACTGAGGACTCAGGTCCCCTTGGCACGGGGCTAAGGACAATGGAGCAGCAAGGAGGCCCTTGTCGATGGCAGGAGAAAGAACACCGTTGATTTGGAGACAGAAAGGGAAGCGACGTTCTAGGAAGCTAAGCCAGGGGTTACATCTGAGGGCACAGAATGTCTGCTGAGCCAGGGCTAGCGCAGCCCCCTGGGCTCCAGCCGTGGACGGTTCAGGCCCAGGGTAATCGGGTATGTGAGCAGTGTGTGTACTTTGGGATGAACACAGAAGTAGTCGGTTGGAATCCTCGCTCCTCTGGCTGGGGGACCGAGGCAAATCACTTCCAGTTTCTGACGTTTGACTTGCTCATCTACTGGACGGGGCTTGTCATGGTTGGGACTGCAGTGCTGGACTGAGGTTAAACTAGACAAAGGGGCTGGAACACCTGGCAGCGTGCCCGCTACACGTTAGCTGCTCAGGAGACCTCAGCTTGGATCTTTCCTGGCTGTGACCTTTGGGTCGCCAGCTTCTGTCCCTCCTCTGCTGTTGACTCCTTCTTGGTGTTCCCTCTAGTGTCCACCAGAGAGAGCGGTCTTTGCAAAGTAAGGGAGGGTTACTGTGCACATGTGGCCGATGCTATGCTAAAGGACAAGGTACCAAATCCGGGCTTGCCATTTGCCGGGCGCCATCCTCCCCGCTCTGACCCCCTCCACCTGCTCCTCCTCTGTCCAGGCTTCACCAACGTCCTCAAGATCCTGACCAAGGAGAGCAGTCGGGAGGAGCTGCTGTCCTTCATCCAACACTATGGCTCACACTACATCGCAGAGGCCCTCTATGGCTCCGAGCTCACCTGCATCATTCACTTCCCCAGCAAGAAGGTCCAGCAGCAGCTGTGGCTCCAGTACCAGAAAGGTAAGCCTGGAGGACTTGCTGGAGGTGGCGGCCAGCTGAGCCGTGGAGGTCAGGCTGCCGGGGCTGGGGGGTAACTGAGCTCCTGGGAGCGAAATCCTGGCTCTGCCACGTAGAAACTGGGCAGCCGCAAGCAAGTCCCCGTGCCTCTCTGGGCTTCATGTTCACCGGGGATGGAATGAAGGGCCATGTGATGGTTCCTCAGGATTCTTTCAGTTCAGGCGTTTTCTGAGACCCCAGGGTGGACTCTGGAGCTCTGGCCTTCTACTGCGAGTTCCTCGTTTCCCACTTTGTCCTCTCAAATCAACTGCCAAGGTCAGGAGGCTGGGGAGACTGTAGGGGTGGGGAGTGCTGTCTCATGGACGCCTTCTCTCCAGGCTTCTTGGAAGAACCTCAGGGGAACGCCGGCTCCTTTGGGAGTGACCAACTCACATCTGAGGGGAGAGTTTCACGTCTCTGCCATGGAGATGCCTTTACCCTCAGGCAGGATCACCAGGCCTTATTTCCTTCCATTTCTCAGCTATTTATCAGAATTGGAATTTCCCTGAAGCAGGAGACCCGTCTCTGTCACTCCCCTTGGAAAATCTGTCCCCTTCTCACCTCAGTTTACCCTTCCTGTGAAATGGGTACTCTGGCTATTCCTGTCCACTTCCTACATTAAAGGGAAGTAGTTTATGTGATAACATTTTGAGAAAGATGGACATATGGCTGCATACATTATGTATTATAACAGTTACATGTAGTAACAGGCCCCTTTCACCAATGAAAAAATGAGTGTCAGATAGGCCAACAAGTCAAGTGCCCTGTAGACACATAGCTAATACGCAGCGGGGTGATCACTTCCTGTTATCATTGTTACTATTGTTATCAATTAATTTAAAAAGAGAGGCTGTCCATCGATGGGAAGGGTGAGGAGCGATGTTAGCAGCGGGCTTGTACCTTCTCCATGTGGCCCGGCCACGTGGCCTCCAAGAACCAAACCAAGCGTGACTCATCAAACCGCAGAATGCAGGCGCTGGAAGGGATCTGACAGTTCTCACTGGGCTCAGCGCTCTCGTTTTACGGCTGGGGAAACCAAGGCTGAAGGAAAGAAGACTCTGGCTCAGAGTCCCCCAGCTCCCCTGGGTCGGGCTGTCCATCCCCTGGATGGAGCTCCTGCCTTTGTCCTCTCCAGAACCCTCCCCTTGGCACCCTCCGCCCCGTCACGGTCTCAGCCCGCCTCCCCTCATGTGCAGCTGTGTGGGGCACGGGGTGGTTTATAGGCGCAGGGGAATAATTGAGTTGTCTGGGAATAGCTTCGTTTTATGGCTGTGACAATGACAGTCTTTAAGGAAGTGCATTAAATCAATAGAAGTCTCATCGTGCTACCCTATAAATAACGTGACACATCATTAAGCAGAGCAATAAGCTTCTGGACTTTGAAGTAATACAATTAGGTTATGTTTATAAAAACCTTCCTCACTGTGGCCACTGAACTAATTTGCCTCGTCCTGCGTTCGGGGCCTGGGACATGACTCTCGGGCCGCACCCCACCCATAGCCTTCCTCGGCTGCTTCGAGGACCTGGACTTCTTCATCCAGAGAATGCCATTCCTTGTCCAGTGGTTTATGGCAAGTAGGATGGGGAGGGGGCAGACAGAAGCTGACACGCAACCAGGGGTCCCATTCAAGACTCAAACAAGTTCCAAGTTTGTCATAAACTTGCTGGCCAGTAGCTACTGAACTTGACCCTGTAGCTTTGCCTTCTGGGCTTACAAGGCAAAGGTACTTTTCTCTGCTCTCTCTCCCATGTTGGCTCCCAGAACAGGATGATAGTGAAAAGTGAAAATGTTAGTCGCTCAGTCGTGCCCGACTCTTTGAGACCCGAGGGACTGTAACCCACCAGCCTCCTCTGTCCATGCAACTCTCCAGGCAAGAATGCTGGAGTGGATAACCATTCCGTTCTCCAGAGGATCTTCCCGGCCCGGGGACTGAACCCGTGTCTTCTGCCTTGCCGGCAGTTTCTTTACCGTCTGAGTCACCAGGGAAGCCCCAGAGTAGCGCAGTGATGCACTAACACGGCGTAAGTTTGTGAGTTTCTCCCTCTCTGTCTTTACCTGAGGTGACACCTGGGCGGTGCATCAAACACTGTAGTTTTACTTTTTAAACTTGGAAGTGATGCTGGGGAGGAAGTGGTAGAGAAGCGGGAAAATTTCCCCTGAACGATGGAAAAACTTCTCGACTGACAGATAGTTGAGGGCTGTCCCTCTCCCCAGCCACCTTTGTGTCATCAACAGCTGTGTGTCATTGACATCTGTGAAACCAGGGTTCGCTGGGGAGCAGGTCAGGATGAATCTGGGCTTGGAAACCGATCACTCTGGGTGCAGAGCTTGTAGGGAGAGGACAAATTGGAACAATGTCAAGTGCGACAGTTCTTGTTTAGGTGCTAAGTCGTGTCCAACTCTTTGCGACCCTATGGACTTAGGCATGCTAGGCTTCCCTGTCCTTCACCATCTCCTGGAGTTTGTTCAAACTCATGTCCATTGAGTCGGTGATGCCATCCAACCATCTCATCCTCTGTTGCCCCCTTCTCCTCCTGCCTTCAATCTCACCCACCATCAGGGTCTTTTCCAATGAGTCAACTCTGGAACTTCAATCCCATGGCCTCCAGAATGAAAACCACAATCCCAGAAAACTAACCAAACTGATCACATGGATCACAGCCTTGTCTAACTCACTGAAACTCTGAGCCATGCCAGGCAGGGCCCCCCAAGGCGGATGGGTCATGGTGGAGACGTCTGACAAAATGTGGCCTGTGGGAGAAGGGAATGGCAAACCACTTCAGAATTATTGCCTTGAGAACCCAATGAAGAGTGTGAAAGCCTTTTTCAGGTGGGAGAGAAAAGATTTCAAGTCCTGGTGCCTCTTCTTACATCCCTGTCAGGAAACCTCAGGTAAAGTGATTTCTAAGTTTCAGTCTCCTCCTCTGTTAAGTGAGGGACAGTAATTCCCTTGCATGCCTTTCGGGAGAATGAAATGAGCGCATCCCTACCTTGCTTATAGTAAGTACATAAAAAGCTGTAGTTTACCATGAAGTGAATGCTATGGCGTCCGCTGAGCATTGATCATCCACAGCTCTTGCTAGTGTGTGTTATTTCTCCCTGAGAAACACGTATGTCACGAGTCCCTGCAAATATCCTCACAGTAGAGGGTAGAGGGCTCCAGAATTCTTTGAACTCTATGTGGTTTATTCTTGGCAGGAAAGGCCAAGGCTGAAAAAGGAGGTCAGAGAGAAGAGACCAAATGGGGCATGTGTAACAACCACGGACATTGCACAGCCCTTCACAGTTCATAGGCCGGCCTTTGGTCTTCCCACCTACCCCTTGAGGCAGAAAAAAGGCAAGAGGACCCACCTCTCATCACTGAGAAAGGGAAATCTGAACTCAGAAGTGATCGGGGGCTTGCCTGGACTACACAATGTGTTACTGAATGAACTAGTGTTTAAATTCCAACCTGAGTCCAATGTCCCGGGCTTTCCAGGTTTCCTAATTAATGGTGGGGCTCTGGTCACTGTGGTGATCCAGCCACTAGAAATCATGGAAGGTCAAGGGGGTTGGGGTGAATGTGCCTGATTAAAGTATCTCCCATGAGAGTTTACTCTCATTCCCACAAGTGCTTCTAAGTGTGCATTCCACAGGATAAAGAAAGTCACGTTGATCATTCGTTACCCTCTGGTTCCCTGGTATTTCCCAAGTGCTTCTTCACTGCAGACCTCGTGTAATGCTGGGGCATTACAGTAGGCAAGACATGGGTGCTGTCCGCACGTGGGTTCAGCCTGTACTAGCCTTCCAATGCTCTGTCATTTCTGTGATAGACTTTCTTTTTTTAATCTACTGATAGGCAACTTGAGAAAGGCAGGTGGCTGGCGTGTGGTAGGGAACTCAGTCACTGTCACAGTGGCCCGTGAATTTTGTTTCATATGCCAGTTCTGATCAGTTGAGGAGTGGCTTGTCCAGACACTGTGTGGAGGTCACTGGGGTCATCAGAAAAGAATGCTGGTCAATTAGCTGGTCAGTTAGCTGGTCAACGTGGTCAATTAGCAGTATCTGCTCTAGATGCAGAAAGGGGAAGTGGTGGTCGACACTTATGTATTGCTTCCATGTAGTAGGGTGAAGTGAAAGCTAGAATGACAGACCCAGCTTCTGATGCAGATTCCAGAGAGACCTTGGGAATGCCTCAGAGAACGGGAAGGATCCAGGCAGGGAGGAGGGGTTTCCCGTCACTGAGTGGATATTCCGGGCACTCCACCAGTCTGAAGGGGACTGGAGCTCTGCACAGGTCAGCTGGGTGGTGCTGGCAGAAGCCAGGGACAGCTGGACCTCAGGAGGTAGCTGGAGTAGCTGAAGTCATCCCAGGAGACTCCCAGCCCAGGCACGATTCCCTCGGAAGCTCTTCAGTCTGCCAGTTTCTCTCGGCGATCACCTCTGCTCCCAGACCAGGCTCCAACTGCCTTGTGAAGTTTGCAGTTTCTTGTCCCAGCTTACTATTTTCACTCGATGCCACTGTGTTCCTGATACACCTGTATTTTGAGAAGCTACATTTCTCTCAATCAGGGCTTCATTTCCTTCTTTGACTTGACATGAGTCAAGTCATGACCTTGACACACACACGCGCATGTGCACATGCACACACACACACACACACACACCCCTGAGATCACTGTTACCGAGGGGATCCGGCAGCCACCGGTGGAGGGCGTGGACTGCATCAAGATAACAGTTAGGTGCCCAGCTCGTTGCTAGATGAGTCATCATTGATGGGTCTATGCTCTCGCTGGATCCCACGTCTTAAAAATGGAAAAAAATTGATCTTAGAGTGTGAATCAGTTTGCCCAAGATCACACAGCTTGTAAGAGGGAAACTGGGACTGACCTTGACACATGAGTCCGATGATGGGGATTCTATATAAAGTCATGCTTCTTCCATCTTGCGTAAAGACTGCCTCATTTGGAGGTAAAAGACAAGTTGCGGTCAGATGGACCTTGGTTGCAGTCCCAGTTTCCCTCTTAGAAGCTGTGTGATCTTGGGCAAATTGATTCACACTCTAAGATCAATTTTTCCATTTTTAAGATAAGAGATCCAGTGAGAGCACAGACCCACAATGATGACTCATCTAGCAAGGAGCTGGGCACCTGACTGTTATCTTGATGCAGTCCACGCCCTCCACCGGTGGCTGCCGAGTCCCCTCGGTATCAGTGATCTCAGGGGTGTGTGTGTGTGTGTGTGTAGTGCACATGTGTGTCTACGGGGGCAGGGGGAGATATGGCTAATTTAGGATCCAGGATAGGGGTAGATCGAGGGGGGCCCCCGGGGTCGAGCTGGTGAGGGAGGGAGCCTTGAAGGTCTACTCGGTAGACGTCAGAAGACTCCGTAACCCTGCCGTTTTGTTATGCCCTGTTATTCCGTATTCCGAAGGGATGGCGATGCATGCAGAAATAGCAAATCTGGTAGGTTTCCTGAATTTACTGTTGCTTCTTTCTCATGGAGAAAGTAACTATGGAAGATAAAGGGTGTATGCCTGTAAAGGAATTGTCCGTTCTGTGTGTGTGTTTGAGAGAGAGAGAGAAAGACTGACGGAGGGAGATAGGAGGGGACAGAGAAGCGCAGAGGGACAGACACGGGGAAACCAAAATGCACAGAGAGACGTGGCGGGACAAAGTGGAGAAGCGAAAGGGTGTGCAATTAACGTCTTTTCCAAGTTTAGAGACTCGGTGACCCCGCCGAAAGGACATTCTCCGTGTGAAGGTTGGACTGCTCTTGAGTCTGGACCAGGAGAGCCTATCACATAGAGATGTCCCCACAGATAAATGCCTGTCGCCACCTTTAAAAGATGTTTTATCTCTGTTATAATTTCCCAAGACTGTCCAAGGGAATGAATTTCTGCATTTCCATTTGAATTACAATGCACTTTTGAGTGTCAGCTGAAGCATACCTAGATTACTCTTTAAAGGAATTCTGGCTGTCTGAAAGGCAGCCTGAGGGGCTGGGGTGGGGGAGGAGAAGGGAAAGATGTGTCAGGTGTCACCTCCTTTTGTGAGGACGGGGTGGCCAAGGGGCTGACGGGAGCTGGAGAGCTCTCCCGGGCTTTCGGTTTCCTGCGGGAACTTGCTTCAGAGATGCTGACCAGACGTGCAAGGAGTCGATCTCAGAGCTGAGACCTGCCTGGGTACCGGTTCCACTTCCCTGGTGATTTCATCTTCAGGGCGGGTTTCAGCTCCCGTTTGCTTGCCCTTTCGTTAGCGTTTGATGGAGTTGGCCACTTCCTGCTTGAGGCACCGTCTAATGCATGCTTCCTTGGCATCAGGGGAATCTTCCTGGTGGTTGCCCACCTTCCTTCCGGCCTGTTCCTTCTCTGTCTTCTTCACAGGCTCATTCTTCTCTGCCAAACGGGTCACTCTGGTTTTGCAGGACCGCCACTGTCTCTGTGGGGACTTACAGCCATGCTGTCTGTTACCATCCCTACACGAATGACTCCCCCTTTGTGGTCTGCCTCCAAGCTTCGCTCTGATAATGCGCTCTCACGCTAGCTCCCTGCCTGCCCAGGCTCAGCCCCACACAGCCTGGAATGTTTCCAGTGTTCTCATGAAGAACACCTGTATCTGTTTAGAGGCAGAACCACAAACCTAGAAATCCTTCACAACATCTCCCTCTCCCTTCTCCCCCCCCCCCCCCCGCCATTTCAAAACCATAGCAAGTCTTATCAATTTCGATTTCCAAATAGCTTTTAGAATTGCCCGCTTCTCTCCACCTCACTGCTGCCACCATCATGGGTCGTCTGGACTCTAGCACCGGCTCCCTACCTGGCCTCCCTGCATCCACCTATCCCCCACCGGTCCGGCTGCACTGCCCTGAGGACATGGATCTGCCTGGTTCTCCAAAGAGACAGACCCATCAGGACTGATGCGTCGGTAGACAGATGGGTAGATAGATACAAGTATCTTTATTATATACAATATTCACATATACATGACATGTATTTATAATACATATAATACATATGAAAGCTATATACAATTGATTCTGTATCACTAGATATCTATACACGGGGCTTCCCCAGTGGCTCAGTGGTGAAGAACCTGCTTGCAGTACAGGAGACGCGGGTGCAATCTCTGGGTAGGGAAGATCCCCTGGAGAAGGAAGTGGCAAACGGCAGCAACAGTACACACACATATATATCTATACACATGTGTGTGTGTGTGTGTGTGTGTGTGTGTATTGCTTCCCAGGTGGTACTAGGGGTAAAGAATCCACCTGCCAATGCAGGAGAGGCAAGAGATGTGGGTTTGATTCATGGGTCGGGATGATCTCCTGGGGTAGGAAATGGCAGCCTGCTCCAGTATTCTTGCCTGGGAAATCCCGTGGACAGAAAAGCCTAGCAGTCTACAATCCATGGGGCTGCAAAGCGTTGGACACAACTGAAGCAACAGACTGCACGCACACGAACGCGCGCACACACACACACGCACACACACACGCACACACACACTGTTTATCACATAAGCCAATTTCTAACAACAAATCTCTTTCTATGTATATAATGTTTATATTTTATTATAATATAAATAAATATACAACTCTTAAGCAATGAGGGTTTTGATCCCTGTGTTGGGAAGATTCCCCTGGAGGAGGAACTGGCAACCCACTCCAGTATTTTTGCCTGGAAAATCCCAGTGGGAGAGGAGCCTGGTGGGCTGCAGGCCACAGGGTCAGAAAAGAATGGGATACAAATATCTCCACACCTCATGGCCCGGTCAAGTGCACATAATAAAATGAAGCATCATGGGATGTTTCTAAAGGGGAGATTCCCATCATGCCCTTCCTCGGATGCAGACTCCTAGGTGCTTTGTCACTGGCCTGAGTCTCATTGCCAAACTCCTCCCCGTGGCCTCGATACCTTCTCAGACCCACTGTGTCCCCATCAGCCTCCTCAGCCCCATCTGTCCCCACGCTCTGCCTTCGAGTCACACTGAGCCTGCTCCTCAACCATCACGTGGGTTGAAGTCTCGGCCTGGCCACGTTCACCGGTGCCAAGGTCCCCGTGCTGGGAGGAGGTAGCTGAGTGTCCCCGGCCCCTCCCCGGCCCCTCGGCCGGCGCAGCTGTGTGTGGGATGGCTCTAGCTCCGGGCTGGTGTTTTTCTTGGAGGTGATAGGAGGAGGTGCAATACGAGCTGGACACTCCGGGGCCTGCAGTATGCCAGAGGATACGGCCGACTTAGTCTCCTCAGAATCATGCAAAAAAGTGGTACAGGATGTGGTTCATTAAATACAAATAGGCCCAGGGGGCTGCCGTTTCCACCAGATGAAATTACCAAAAAACAGCGTTTGTACCCGGTTTAGATTGAGCCCATCTGGAATGGAGCAGCCTTGTCTCTTTTCCTGACGGCGTGTCCTCACACCCCTCTGCCTGTGCTCAGCGAGGTGCCTCTCACAAAGCGCTTCCACTACTTTATTACATCCAGTTTACAGCTCCCAGGCAGCCTGTGAGGTCAAGTCCTTATGTGCATTTCATGCTTGAGGAAACTCAGGCTCAGATGGGGAAGATGATTTGTGGATCTCACCCCAGGGGACTCAGCAGAGCGGGGATTTGAACCCAGGCTGCTTTCCGCACGTGAGTGATGAAACTTGCCCATCCAACTCTCCCAGAGCAGCCGCAGAGAGCTCTTTAGATGTCGGCATCAGACCCAGGGGGGCCTCTCCTGCTGCTTTCTGCCTCTCTCATCCACAGCTAAAAGAACTGGGGAGCGCTGAGACTGGGAGTTGAGTCCCTCAGCTCCGGCAGAGGTGGAGGTACTCTTCTTTATTCACCCCTTGCACAACTTGCTTCACTGTCTTAATTCAGGGGCAGTGCTATGAAGTCAAAATCCAAAAAAAAAAAAAAACCTCGGATACAAACTCCTAGGTGCCTTGTCATTGCCCTGAGGCTCATTTCCAAACTGTCAGGGCGGGGAGAGGCCTCAGGAAGAGTCTAACCAGACCTGAATTTCTCTTTATGTGTCAGTTATGATCAAACAGTAGTGAGTGTCATGCTGCATTGAACGAGATGTTCATCCGGACCAGGCTTGGTGGGAACGAATGCAGCGATCCCTTAGCAATGTCCAGTGTGCTTCTGAGAATGAGAAATGGTGACTCTTGTGTAAGGCATTTTCCACTCCCATCGAGGCTGGCCTTCCCCATTCTACAGATGGGAAAGTTGCAGTAGGTTTATGTAATCCATTAAAACCTGCAGTTGCAAAAGGGGAGGTGTAATGGCCATCTAGAGGCATTATTCTGCCTTTCTACACCTGAAAACCTACAGCAAATTCAAAGACTCCTGGTGGCCCAAGCCCCCGCACATGCTGTTAGGTCACAGAGCCATTCGCTTGGCAGCAGGCCCATTTTCCTATTCCTGAATGCATGCACACACACAAACGAGTGCACAAATGCATCACTTCCCGAAGCACTGGAGACCACCCCGCTTGTCCTTCTGGTTAGGCGATGCATTCAGAGATTGACACTCTTGTAAACCACCTACCTTGATTCTATTCAGCCTGGGGCCAGCCCACACTTGGCATCCTGTCTCAGTTCCAGCCCCAGGAAGGCCACGCAGGGACTCAGGGAGCTTGATTTTAGATGGGACCCTTCTCGTACATCAGCCTTGCCCTGAGAGTGTGGAGCTTCCCTAGAGATGAGTGTGGGGCTTTTGTTGTCTCTCTGCCTTCAGCCCCTTTATGAGAACAAAGGGGGCTCGAGGAAGCACAGATCCACAGATGGAAGTTTTTACTAGTAGGTCGAGCCTCCCACCCTGAGAGCAGCCTCACCCAGATTCACACCGTGGGGTGTTTTCTCTCCCTCATCTCGTGTGTTCCCTTCATCGCTTGTCACCACCCCTCAACTTGCCACAACAGTGCTCCGAGCTCCTAGAAGATGCCTGGTCCTGCATGAGGTGCTGAGGTGGCCAAGGTGAATGAGACATGCCCCCTGCTCTCAAGGAGCTCACGGTCAAAAGGGAAAGATTTTCAGTAGGTGAACTGATAATTACAGCCCTCTGGATAAATGCTTTGACAGGGAAGCCTCAGGCACGCATTGAGGTGTGCATTTGTGTGTGTGTGTGTGTGTGTGTGTGTGTGTGTGTGTGTGTGTGTGTGTGTGTTGGGGGTGGGGTGGGCAGGAGTGGAGGAGGCAAAGTAGCGAAATGGACCTCTAACCGCCTGGGATGGACTGGAAAGTTCCCCATGCTAAGCCCAGCCCTGGGGATGTGAGGGTATGTGCCGTCTAGGGAGGTGGAAAGATGTAGCATCTTCGGGCAAGATGCAAAGCGGGGTGTGTAGAGCAGCCTACCAGAGTCAGCCCAAAGCAGTTGGGAGCGACAGTCCCGAGTCAGCTCAGGTGCTCCTGACAGATGCCCTTGGCCTTTGCTAGAACTTTGAATGTCTTTGCACTTCTGTCTCCCGCGTACGTAGAGAAACTGCCACTGTGTCCACAGCAGAGAATTCTCACCAGTAGGAAAGGCTGAACTTCCTACTGCCTGAAAATAAGTGAAAATAAGGGGCCCATTTGGGAGGTACCAGGGGGATTGTTGGAAAAGCATCTGGACCTTTCAGGGCTGTTATGAAGATGATAAAAGATCATGTGGTTAACTGGTTCCATAGTAGGAAATCAACACGAAGTCAATCATTCTTGCCCCCTCCTTACCAGAGGTGTACCTTTCAGCAATAACAGCATACAAATCATGCGGTGTGTGAGTCATCTCTTGGGTTTGCAGATGTGACTTAGGGTTTCCTGAGCCTCGGTTCCTTTATCTTTGAAATGGGCCTAATCATGCTCACCTCACAGTACTGTTCTGAGAATTGTATGAATCAGAATTGAATGAATCAATGTTCAGAAAGTGACTATCTCTGCACTCCACATGTAAGAAATGCTCAGGAAATGCTTGCTAGGATTATTGCCGTTTGTTACCGTGAGACACAATCAAATTAGTGATGATGCTTATTACAATTAGTTTTCAAGAACAAAAAGCCTAATGATAGAGTCCTCTCCACTTCTGAGTCCAGCAGCCTAATATGTAAGCCTGCCGTACATTCTAAACCCGTGGCTGTCCTTCTCTGGTTGATTTGCCAGCTTGTGGATTTGAGTCCTGGCTGAATCTGGAGGTGGGAATAGAAGGCAGAGTCATCAGAAAGCTCAGCCTGGAGCCCAGAAGTGAAGCACAGTGTTAGCACCACCGAGCGCCAAGCTTATGGTTCTTAAGGATGTGTGGTTGTGTGTGTGTGTTGGGGGAGGGGTAACAGAGGAGTGGGCAGCAATGACTGCCTGATTTTCTGCTCCTACTGTGAACCATTTAATCATGTGATCTCACACCATCTTTGTAACATCCCTGTGTTAGTGGCTCAGTTGTGTCCGGTTCTTTGTGACCCTGTGGACTGTAGCCCGCCAGGCTCCTCTGTCCTTGGGACTCTCCAGGCAAGAATACTGGAGTGGGTAGCCATGCCCTCCTCCAGGAGATCTTCCTGACCCAGGGATCAAACCCAGGTCTCCTACATTGCAGGCAGATTCTTTACCATCTGAGCCACCAGGGAAGCCCAAAACACCCCTGTGAGGTCCAGATTGTTATCCCATCTTCTAAATGAGAAGATACATATGCGCAAGATCACATGACTTGGTCCTAGGCCATTTTCTATCCCAGGACTGTCTGACTCCAAAGTCCACATGTCCTTCTGCCCTGCTGTAACAACAGAATCCGTGTACTGAGAACCACGACGGGGCAGGGGATTCAGCGGCACTTCACATACACAGTCTCATTAATCCTCAAAACAGTCCTCTAAAGCTGGTATCTTTATGCCTGGGAAACTGAGACTCAGAGTGGGTAAGATATATAATCCAAAGGCACGTAGCTGGTCAAAGGTAGTCCTTGCCTTCTCTTCCTTCCATCTTCTCTTGCTCCAGTTCTCTCCCCATTTACTTTTTACTGTTATTTAACCACAGTGGGCGTTCCCACAGACTGTTCTCTCCGAGAGGCATTTCTCTTCCCACAAAGTAATTAGAAGTACTTGGTCAGGTGGAATGCGGAAAGAGACAGACAGACCAGCATGATTCCAGCCTGCATGATGTTGGCTCACAGGTCCCAGACCCTTGTTTCCTAGCAACACCTTGGCTCTGGATAAGGGTAAAGGCTTTGAGGCAGGCCTTAGAGATGGCTTGTACCTTTGATCCATTGAATCGGAGCTGGCCTTGGCTGTCTTCATCTGACACACCAGCTGTAGGTCCCAGGAGTGCCTCCTTAGGGTCCCTGGGATCTGCATTTCTTTCTCTTCCTATTCCACAGATGTCCAAGGAAATGGGAGACTCCTTTTGCAGCTCTTGGCTTAAGAAGTCCCTAAGGTTTGGGGTCACAGTACCATTGGCATTTGCAACTGGAAATATCCTTAATTTAATAACTCTATTATTGGTGAAATGGAGTCCCAGAGAGAGTGAGCAACTTGCTCAAAGAGAATTATACATTAGTGACAGAATTAGGACTTGAACTGGCTCCCTCTTCTCCCTTCCCCATCCAGGAAAGTGTTTTGAGGAGCAATTCAAGGGACCCTGTGTCCGAAGGCACATCCTTTTTTGTTTGTAACAGCTTTATTTATTTATTGAGATATCATTTACATAACCACACAATCAAAAGTGTCTCTTTGAGCCTTGATTTTGCATTAAGACAAAGTTTGGATTAAATTTCCAGATGGGAACACAGCTTTTAATGATTTTATAGTTGAGAAGATCCTCTATGGAAAATGACATCTCAGGGAACCACTCCACCCACCTTTCAACCACATCCCATTTTTCTGTTGCAATAGTCAGTGATTTAGGGAGGCAGCTGGTGGGAGGGGTAGGAGGTGGCATAACCAGCTGTGCTAAACGTGACCCAAAATGTTCATAGATCTCGACACATGAGCTAAGCTGACTCCCCGCCCCCCTGTCCCGGTTTTATCCAGCCACAATTTTAGTGCCTGCTTTGTTTGGGGAACTGCACGAGATGCTACAGATACAGTGGTAAATAAAAACTCACGCTGCCTTCACAGAGCTCAGTCTAGCCTTAGAGAGACATAGGTAACAGAGAAAGTATCATGCAATGCTGCAAGGCAGAGACACAAAAGGTGGTGTGGATACCTGACTCCAATGGAGCAGTGGATCAGGAAGGGCACCCGGAAGACCTGGAGGAGGTAAGATTTAAGAGCATGAGAGAGTAGGGAGAGAGGAAGTGTTTAAAAAGGCCTGGGGAGGGAGGGAAGCAGTGATGAGATAAACCTAGAAAGATAAACAGGTGGGAGCAAAATCCCACTGGATATACAGCTGTGTTAAGGATTTTTTTATTTTTCCTTTTACCAGGATCCCTTTAAAGCCATTTAAAGCTTTTATGTGTTATTATTAGCACCTACATTTTAAATTTGCCTCTGGCTGGTGTAGGATTGGGCTTGACCGGATAGGAGGAAGTGTAGTTAATGGGGTGCTAGATTAAAGAAGGCTTCCCAGGTGGCTTATTGGTAAAGGATCTGCCTGCCAATGCAGAAGATGTGGGTTCGATTCCTGGATCAGGAAGACCCCTTGAAAAAGGAAACAGTAACCTGCTGCAGTGTTCTTAGCTGGGAAATCCCGTGGACAAAGGAACCACAGGGTCAGAAGGAGTCGGACGTGACTGAACACGTGGGCATGCAGGCAGATCAGTCAGGAAGCTGTAATGGTGTCTCAGGAGGAAAAATAACAGGAGCTGAATATGTCTGTGGTCATGAGAAGGAAGGATAAAGGGATGTGAAAACTGTTAAGCTGCTCGGGTGATGAGAACATTGTGATTGAATAGTGGGAGGTAGGAGGTGAGAGGTGAGGGAGGTGATTAGAAACGGTGCCAGTTTCAGGCCTACGTGCTTTTGTCAATGCCTGTGTCCCTTACATGGGACAGAAGTGGAAGAGCAGGCACTGGAGAGCTGAGTTCAGGCTGAAGTATGCCGAGTATACGTTTTCTAAGGGATATCTTCCCCGAACACGCCAGCCTACAACTGGCATGCCAACTGGCCAGATAAAGTGAGCAACTGGGAATATGTATCAGTCTGGTGATCAAAAGGAAGGTAAGGTCTGAGAAATGCAGGTTTGAGATCCAGTTGCATAGACTGAAGTCACAGGGTAAAAAAGGAAAACAACAGTACCTCCCAGCATAAAAGCATTTCTTCCTTGGTGGCTCAGACGGTAAAGAGTCTGCCTGCAATGCAGGAGACTGGGTTCGATCCCTGGTTGGGAAGATCCCCTGGAGGAGGGCATGGCAGCCCACTCTAGTATCCTTGCCTGGAGAATCCCATGGACAGAGGAGCCTGGTGGGCTAGAGTCTGTGGGGTCACAAAGAGTCGGACACGACTAGGCAGTGAGCGCGGCATAAAAATAAGTTCCTCTTTTGTAGCTTGTTTCCTTAGGGAGCGCTTTTCCCCCTTCCACACCCTGTATTGTTTCTGAGGTTTTATTCAGAGAGGCTGTATCTCATTCAGAAAGGCTGTCCAGGCTGCCGACTATAGGGTAGCTTTTACTTGTGTAAAGGTACGGGACGTTAGGAATAGTCCTGGTATACACTATGTACCAGTGTGAATCGATATCCCCATTCCATTTAGGGAAAACAGCTATCTGTGGCAGTGGCCACTGGAACAGAAGAGAAGAATACATACTTTTGGTTTTTCATTTATCATTTGCATCTTTCATTTAGATAGTAGATGGTGAAGTCACTCAGTCGTGTCCGACTCTTTGTGACCCCATGGACTGGGGTCTACCAGGCCCCTCCATCCATGGGATTCTCCAGGCAAGAATACTGGAGTGGGTTGCCATTTCCTTCTCCAGGGGATCTTCCCGACCCAGGGATCAAACCCAGGTCTCCCGCATTGGAAGCAGAAGCTTTTAACCTCTGAGCCACCAGGGAAGTAGCCTTTATGGACGGTCCAGGGTATATGTACCATCTGTGTGTGCATCATACATTTCTTCCAAGGTGTCAATCAATACAACTTTTAATCTCCTAGATCCAGCCCCCAGAGTCACGGATCAGGTGAGGCAGTATGCATGCCCACTCCCTCTTCACTGTTTGAGTATAGTATTTTTATTTCTAACATTTTTACAGAATCACTATATTTGTCAAACAAGTTTCAGATCCTTGGGTCTGAGAGGTTTAGAGAGTCATTATTATTTTTAAGTGTAAATATTACCTGTCATTTCACAAAAGCACCTAGTCTTATTCATGTGGTTGCTCAGAAATTAAACTTATACAGTTTTTAAATTTATCATATTATGAAGTTGTTTTAACATTTAACTCTAAACATTTGTGGTCACTCAGAAGTAGGGGGATGGACTCCCAGTCAGTATTTGGTTCAGATGATGAAATGGATGGTGCTACACACACGTACCAAGAGGACTTTAAAAGGTTCGTCATTCATGTAATGGAGCTTTCTGGGGGAAAGTGGAGGAGGCAGCTCTGAAGCAAGGTACAAAAATGGCTTGAGAGAGCAAGTGAAAAAGACTGGCTTGACTTTTATATAACAGGAAGGGAGGTTGAGTGGGTTCCATGTGCTGGCTGATGCTTGCATGATTTCAACATCCCAAGGACTTCCAGGTTGTGCTAGTGGTAAAGAGCCTGCCTGCCAATGCAGGAGACATAAGAGATGTGGGTTCAGCCCCTGGGTTGGGAAGATCCCCTGGAGAACAGAATGGCAACCCACTCTAGGAGTCTTGCCTGGAGTATCCCATGGACAGAGGAGCCTGGAGGTCTACAGTCCTTAGGGCTGCAGAGTCGGACATGACTGAAAGCGACTGAGCACACAGCACTGGCAGCAAAGGTGGGAGCACTTAGGATTGATGAGAGGCTGATGGGGAGCAAAGAGTAACGGGGCTCTAAAGCTGCCAGAGATCAGGCATCACATACAGAGTCAGATTTTTTATTATACTTCACCATGGATGTCTGATAACTGAAATGGGCCATGTTTCATTTAATTGAACTTGAGTGTGTTAGGTTCTGTGTATTAAATCTAGTACTGTGGGCAAGAATCTCAGAAGAAATGGAGTAGCCCTCATAGTCAACAAAAGAGTCTGAAATGCAGTACTTGGATGCAGTCTCAAAAATGACAGAATGATCCCTGTTCATTTCCAAGGAAAACCATTCAATATCACAGTAATCCAAGTCTATGCCCCAGCCACTAATGCCAAAGAAGCTGAAGTTTAACTATTATATGAAGACCTACAAGACCTTCTAGAACTAACACCCAAAAAAGATATCCTTTTCATTATAGGGGACTGGAATGCAAAAGTAGGAAGTCAAGAAACACCTGGAGTAACAGGCAAATTTGGCTTTGGAGTAGAGAATGAAGCAGGGCAAAGGCTAAAAGAGTTTTGCCAATAGAACACACTGGTCATAGCAAACACCCTCTTCCAACAACACAAGAGAAGACTCTACACATGGACATCACCAGATGGTCAACACCAAAATCAGATTGATTATATTCTTCACAGCCAAAGATGGAGAAGCTCTATACAGTCAGCAAAAACAAGACCAGGAGCTGACTGTGGCTCAGGTCATGAACTCCTTATTGCCAAATTCAGACTTAAATTGAAGAAGGTGGGGAAAAGCACTAGACCATTCAGGTATGACCTAAATTGAATCCTTTATGATTATACAGTGGAAGTGACAAAACAGATTGAAGGGATTAGATCTGATAGAGTGCCTGAAGAACTATGGATTCAGGTTCATGATATTGTACAGGAGGCAGTGATCAAGACATTCCCCAAGAAAAAGAAATGCAAAAAAGGAAAATGGTTGTGTGAGGAGGCCTTACAAATAGCTGAGAAAAGAAAAGAAGGTAAAGGCAAAGGAGAAAAGATATACCCATTTGAATGCACAGTTCCAAAGAATAGCAAGGAGAGATAAGAAAGCCTTCCTCAGTGATCAATGCAAAGAAATAGAGGAAAAAAATAGAATGGGAAGGATTAGAGATCTCTTCAAGAAAATTAGAGATACCAAGGGAACATTTCATGTAAAGATGAGCACAATAAAGGACAGAAATGGTATGGACCTAATAGAAGGAGAAGATATTAAGAAGAGGTGACAAGAATACACAGAGGAACTATACAAAAAAGACCTTCAAGAACCAGATAACCATGATGGTGTGATCATTCACTCAGAGCCAGACATCCTGGAATGTGAAGTCAAGTGGGCCTTAGGAAACATCACTATGAACAAAGCTAGTGGAGGTGATGGAATTCCAGTTGAGCTATTTCAAATCCTAAAAGATGATGCTGTGAAAGTGCTGCACTCAATATGCCAGCAAATTTGGAGAACTCAGCAGTGGCCACAGGACTGGAAAAGGTCAGTTTTCATTCCAATCCCAAAGAAAGGCAATCCAAAGAATGCTCAAACTACCACACAATTGCACTCATCTCACACGCTCGCAAAGTAATGCTCAAAATTCTCCAAGCCAGGGTTCAACAGTATGTGAACTGTGAACTTCCAGATGTTTAAGCTGGATTTAGAAAAGGCAGAGGAACCAAGATCAAATTGTCAACATCCTCTGGATCATCAAAAAAGCGAAAGAGTCTCAGAAAAACATCTACTTTTGTTTTATTGACTACGCCAAAGCATTTGACTATGCAGGTTACAAAAAACTGTGGAAAATTCTTCAAGAGATGGGAACACCAGACCACCTTACCTGCCTCCTGAGAAATCTGTATTCAGGTCAAGAAGCAACAGTTAGAACTGGACATGGAACAATGGACTGGTTCCAAATCGGGAAAGGAGTACATCTAGGCTGTATATGTCACCCTGCTTATTTAACTTACATGCAGAATACATCATGTGAAGTGCCAGGTTGGATGAAGCACAAGCTGGAATCGAAATTTCTGGGAGAAATATCAATAACCTCAGATATGCAGATGACACCACCCTTATGGCAGAAAGTGAAGAAGAACAACAGAGCCTCTTGATGAAAATGAAAGAGGAGATTGAAAAAGTTGGCTTAAAACTCAACCTTCAGAAAACTAAGATCATGGCATCCAGTCCTATCACTTCATGGCAAATAGATAGGGAAACAATGGAAGCAGTGTCAGACTTTATTTTGGGGGGGCTCCAAAATCACTGCAGATGGTGACTGCAGTCATGAAATTAAAAGATGCTTGCTCCTTGGAAGAAAAGCTATGACCAACCTAGACAGAGACATTACTTTGCCAACAAAGGTCCGTCTAGTCAAAGCTTTGTTTTTTCCAGTAGTCATGTGTAGATTTGTGGGCTGGACCATAAAGAAAGCTGAGCACCAAAGAATTGATGCTTTTGAACTGTGGTGTTGAAGAAGACTCTTGAGATTCCCTTGGACAGCAAGGAGATCAAACCAGTCCATCCTAAAGGAAATCAATCCTGAATATTCATTGGAAGGACTGATGCTGAAGCTGAAGCTCCAATACTTTGGTCACCTAATGTGAAGAATGGACTGATTTGAAAAGAACCTGATGCTGGGAAAGACTGAAGGTGGGAGGAGAAGGGGACGACAAAGGATGAGATGGTTGGATGGCATCACTGACTCGATGGACATGAGTTTGTGTAAGCTCTGGCAGTTGGTGATGGATAGGGAAGCCTGGCATGGTGCAATCCATGGGGTCACAAAGAGTCGGACATGACTGAGTGACTGAACTGAACTGAACTGATGGAACTCTATGAGGCCTGCATTCTGAGAGTGGCAAGGGAAATGCAAGTTCCATTAAATGCCTTGTGCAAGAGCCTGACATGACATATTTTAAGAAATGAAATGAGCTCTTTGGTCAGTCTGAATAATGTCTGGAACTCTGAAGGGGAGAAAGTGTTTTAGTGAGGCCCCTTATTGTGGCTTTACTGTGTGTAGAGACATATGTGATCTTGATTTATATGTTGGGTATCTATGAGACAAGAGATTCTCAGCATTCTTTACCCCAAAGAGGCAATCTTGGATAGGTAATTGCTGCTGCCATTGGCTAGACCAGATGAGCAGATCACTGGCGATGGCCCAAGAGTTGTAGAAATGGCAGATGGGGCTGCCTGTTGACCTGGGCATCTGGTGCAACGGAGACTACATGGAGTTTAGTCAGTTGTACAGACTCTTGGGTTTGGTCTCATTATCAGGAACATCTCAGTGAAGAACTGAAAAGCAAAAACTCCATATTGTATGATGGTGGTGGTGCCAACTTGAAAGTATGTAAAGTCCCTTTGCTGGTCATTCAGTTGACCCTAGGGGACTCGCCAGATGACTTAGGTGTCTAGGAAAGGAGGGTTGCTGGTCTTCTCTGGCACCATGACGTCTGACAAAGGACTAAGGATGGAGGGCATCCCACCTGCAGATGTGATACACAGGAGGTTTGGCTCTACACTGAGCTTCTGGGGGGGTATGTCCATGATCTAAGGCAGTGGGAAGCTGGGTATAGACAGTCACACAGCCTCTGTGTCTAGGAGAGCCCAGTATGTCGCCCTGTAGTGGCATAAGGCATGGACATGCGGAGGGCTGTTTCTTGTACCCGAAGTCTAGGGGCAAACTATGGCTATGTATGGCCCAGAGAGCCCAGGAGGCGTGAGAGGACACTGCTGAAGCCTGCACAGCGAAATCTCCAGGAGTCACCAGTGGCGTGCCCGCTGTGTTGCGATTTGGGCAGATAATAGAGCCTTTTGTCGTACAAGGTCCCAATCAGGGTAGGCCGATGAGTGAGTAATTGTATAAATGGGCTTAAGGAAGATTTCTAAATACATTGTCTCTAGAACCCGAAAGACTAAAAAGAGTTGGACTTTATTTTAACATTATAAATGCTGGTGTTGACAGTGTCAGGAATGGAATGGTCATCAGCTGAATAATTTTCAGGAATTTCACCAAAGTGGCAGGACCTTGTACAATGCATAAGACAATGACCCAGCCCTGTTTGTGAGTTATTTTGTGAATGTTTGCATGTCTTCAATGAGTGTGTCAAATTAACGACTTTGGAAGAGGGTGTGACTGGCATGATGTCACTACTGTGCTCCTGAAGAAAGCTGAATGCATGCTGCTGCTGCTAAGTCACTTCAGTCGTGTCCGACTCTGTGCGACCCCATAGACGGCAGCCCACCAGGCTCCTCCATCCCTGGGATTCTCCAACCAGGAGTACTGGAGTGGGGTGCCATTGCCTTCTCCACTGAATGCATGACATCTTGTCTATAAATATTTGTGTGATGGCCTGGCTTGTTGAGGTACCTCAGTGTAGCTGGATAAAGGGAGATTGTGTCGCTTGGAAGCCAAAGGCAAACTATGTGTGAAAGGCTGTTGAAATAGGCACTGACCATGACAGAAATAGGCACTAAAGATGACATCTGGGCTCCCCAGGACAAAGGAGCCTGGCAGGTCCATGGGGTCGCAGAAAGTCGGTCATGACTGAAGCCACTTAGTACGCATGCACTCCCCAGCAGAAGCATCTTTAGTTGACTCCTCATCTCTCATGGACCTCCTTTGGAGCTTTCCCAGTGGCTCAGTGGTAAAGAGCCTGCCTGCCAATGCAGGAGACATAAGAGATGTGGGTTCAGTCCCTAGGTTGGGAAGATCCCCTGGAGATGGGAATGGCTACCCACTCCAGTGTTCTTGCCTGGAGAATCCCACGGACAGAGGAGCCTGATGGGCTGCAGTCCTTGGGGTGGCAGAGTCAGACATGACTGAGCGACTAACACTTTCACATGACAGATTAGCCAAGACTATGACTGCAAAGTATTTACCAGCTATTGATTGGATGGAATTTATAATTTCTGTAATTGGTATGGAAGCCTTAATGGGTAGGGTGTCAGCATTAAGGTTGCAGTAATCCATTGTGAGGTTTTATTCAGTCTTTCCAGGTTTAAGAACAGGGTAAATTGGGCTTTAAAATAATGAAGCAGTGGGGATAATCAATCTTTTTCTAAATAGGTCTTGAATATGACTTTTAAGCCTCAAGACTCTGTTTAAACTGGGCCATCTTAACTATTTTAACTAATGGGAGGGGGCAGGGTCTATGTGCTCCTGTTTTGGTAAGCCAATTCTAAGTGCCAAAACTTAATTCAATTTTAATTTATTACTCATTGGGTCAAGGCATCCATACTCAGTATGGAATATTTCAGGGTAATGAGTGTTAAGGCTATGGGGAATTTAGGCAGGGCATTAGTTCTGATGATTAAGATGAGGTATACCTATTTGTCTTCCTTACATATCCTGAAATGTCCTCAGTAACTCCCATAAGGTTTTAGGGGGTACCTTGTTTAAATTTAGGGGAATCCCCACATGTAAATCTAATTTGATCCCTAGTATTGGTTAAAGTCATGAAAGTTTGATGATTGGTGCATTTCAGCAGAAGTTAAAAGCTAATTCAGAGCTTAGGTTGTCAAGGTGCAAAAACCAATTAGCAGTCTTCAATCGTTTTATTTTTTGTATGAAATCTTTTAGTAAATTTTGAATTTCTAGTTGGGTTACTTTGTGACCTCTGTTTAAATTTGTTGTTTATTTCCTCCTCCTGTATTTGTCTGATTTTTTTTCTTTTGGTGGTTACTATACAGCTTTGTGGTGAGGGACTGCAGGGGGGCATCTTCACTACCCTACTCATATTTACAAGTTCCTTCCTCCAGAGAAGCAAGTCTGTATCATCAAGACTAGGACCTTCCTCCTGGCAGTGGATTCTTTATAGGGTTTAAGGACTCAAGGCTTAAGCTGAATTTGAATTAACCCACTGGCTGTGTCACAGGGAGACCTTGGATGATTTTCTCTATAATGCTGAAGATTGGGATCTTTCGTTTTGACCAACAGTGACATAGTAGCAGCAGAGACATTTTGTAGAGTCCTATCGAGCCATCTCGGAGAAGGCAGTGGCACCCCACTCCAGTGTTCTTGCCTGGAAAATCCCAGGGACTGAGGAGCCTGGTGGGCTGCAGTCCATGGGGTCGCTAAGAGCACTACTGAGCAAATTCACTTTCACTTTTCACTTTCATGCATTGGAGAAGGAAATGGCAACCCACTCCAGTATTCTTGCCTGGAGAATCCCAGGGACGGAGGAGCCTGGTGGGCTGCTGTCTATGGGGTCGCACAGAGTCGAACACGACTGAAGCGGCTTAGCAGCAGCAGCGAGCCATCTACTTTTAGAGTATGGCCCAGTGTTCCGCAGGGGGACTGTGCTTCCTGCCTGTGGACCACCACCAGTAGACCCACGTATTGCACAAGGCATCAGATTGTCCCCTGAGCACTTTATGGAATGGGGGCAATGCTTGGTTGAGAGAACCAACCAATAGTCACGGGGCAAGAGTCATTCCCCTGATGTCACAGATTATGCTGGAATCTAGATGCATGATTCTGAGACACAGATAGATTGGGGCCAGGACACATGACCCAGGACCACTCTGCCTCCTGAGTACCAATTATCACATCTTCCAGTTCAGTTCGGTTAAACAGATAAAGAGAGGTGTGGTAGGGCTCAGCAAATGCACCAGAAGCAGCACAGCTCAAAGAACACAGTTGCCAGCAAGCAGAGCCTCAGGAAACAAGCAAACCAAAACAAGAGAATAAAGGACCGCCCTGCCCATCCACCCCGCCCCGGGATGGTGGATATTGCCTAAACACTGCTTATTATGCCAGAGGTTGTGGTTATCCTGCAGAGGGGCACCCACCCAAAACTTGGCTCAGATGTTGAAATGGATGATGCTATCCACCCACCAAGTGGATGTGAGAAGGCTTCTAAGTCATGGAATGAGGGCTTATGGGAAGAGCAATGTGGGCTCCCTAGCAGGTTCAGAAATGACTTGAAAGCAGGAAAAGGAGGCCATCAAGGTTTTTATGGTGACTTGGAGATGGGGCTGCAGTGAGGATTCTCACGCAGGGGCTAGGACTTGTGTGGTTGGGACGTCCCACTGATACCACGGGTGGAAGTACTTGAGCTTTCTTAGCAGCATGTCCAGATACAGGGCAGAAGGTGGGGGGTTTTGAAAGCTGTCAACCTCAAATATCCAAAAGGGAGTCAGATTCTAGTACAAAGTTTTATCAAGATTACAAAACTCATTTGTCTTAGGTTTTTGAGGGGGCTTCCCAGGTGGCGGAGTGCCACTGCAGGAGACCAAAGATATGGGTTTGATCCCTGAGTTGGGAAGACCCCCTGGAGAAGCAAATGGCAACCTGCTTGAGTATTCTTGCCTGGAAAATTCCATGGACAGAGGACCCTGGTGGGCTACAGTGAATGGGGTCGCAAAGAGTCGGATACAACTGAGCACACACACACACAGTTAGATATTATTTCAGGATTTTAGAAAGGCAGAAAATTCAATTTCTGAGACAGTTTCATTGAGCGATTCCCAGTAAGGAGATAGAGTAGAATCCAGAGGTCGGAGATAGGGACTGGTGCATTTTCAGACTACCTCTTCTTCCATCCTGGCCTCCCTCGGTCTCTGAGGAGATTCTCATTCATACGCTGCCACCTCCAAAAGATTGAAGCCTCCTTGAGCCATGGGTACTGATAGGAATAAATGATATAGCTTTGGGCAGGAAAAAAAAAATGAACACAACCACTTGCATTATTACTTGAAAGGTCATGGACAAATGGGTCACTTTCAGCCTCTGAATTGCTTTAATGTGATGTGAGCCTCGTGCTGGTCCCAACTCCTCACTTTTCCCTGGAATGCTGTGCCTGTGTTCCTGACATGCCCTCTTCTTGCAGGGCCCTTCAGCAAGCAGATCCTCTCAACTAGAAGCAGTCTTTTCCTAAACGCTTAGCACTCCATTTCTATCTTGCACTGTAAATTTGTATTATTTTTTTTTTACATGCCGTATCTCTGCAGCCAGACTACAAGCTACCTGACTGCATGCAGGGTTCATGACTGATTCATCTTTGCATTCAGTACTCCTAACTACTGCAATGAGCAAAACACAGTAGATGTCGTGTATGTCTAATGAGTAAGTGAATGAATAAAAGAAAGAATTAAATCTCAACATTAATATTCTGTGAAAATATGCAGCAGCATTATAGTTATAGCCAGGTAAACTGAGTAAATCACCTAAAGAAAAATCCTGGCTTTATTTTTATAGGAAAGATATGCATTTGACTTAGTCATCAAACTCTTATTCACTCCAGATTTCAGTAAGTTACTAAGTAATTTTCCTTTGAGGGAAATAAATGTTTACCTCACCAGTTCCTATGATTCTTCTATCACAAAAATGTGGGTAACCTTTTCATACATTTAACTCACTATAATATGATATTTTCCACTATTGAAAGTTTACAAAATGAAACTCTTATAAGCAGCAAGTCTGCTAAGTGTTTTACATCGATCATCTCTTCAGAACAATGCAGTAAACAGTATCATTTCATTATTTATGAAGAAACAAGTTGAGAGGCTAAATGACTCAGTGGTCAGAGAACTAACATGTGAGGGAAACAAGAATGAACTCAGCCCCCGCAGGCTTACAAAGCCCAAGTTCTAACTGCAATCTATTACCCCCACCTAACAATGAGATTTATGGCTTATTTTGATTTTTGTAATTATTTGAGTTAATGAATATTGAACTGGAAGAAAAATGCCTTTATGCTAGCCATGTAGAGGGATAGGTGGACGTGCTTGTTTCTGCCAAGAGTCAAGATGCCATCCTACTGACTTTAATCAAATCATGAGCCTCTAGCTTTTACGTGCAGCTTTCCTAGTGGGAAACACTGCTGTCAAAGCTTTGCCTCTGCCCCTGCGGCGATACCACTTTTCTTCCAATAGGCTTTTTAATTAAGAAACTGAGCAATGTGGTTGAATCACCAGTGCAGGTCTGAAATCTCTCCCAGTGTTAACTTGAGAAATCTGCATCAGTTCAGCATGGGAGGTGGGGGGTTGGGGGAGGAGGTCTTTGCCCCCTACAATGGAAATCACATTTCCTGAGCACCTCCCATTTTCTGAATGAGAAGCTTTTATACATACGGTCCCATTAGTATATTTTAGTTCTCACAACAGCCCTTTAAAACATAACTTGTCATCTCCTTCTACAAGATGAGGAAACAGTGGCTCAACAGAGTGGCAATAGTTAGCAAGAGACCCAGGGTCACGACAGTTGGGGTAAGCAACCGGACCGTGGTGGGGAGGATTACAAAGTACAGGTTCTTTCTCCTCTAATGTAAACACGACAAAATTTCGGCAAGAATGACACAGAAACATTGGCGTGGGGGGGGCGGGGCGTGGAAACTCAACCACAATTCTAGTTGGTAAAATAAAATCATAGAACTTGAAGAGACTTTAGTGATGATCAAATCCAACTTTCTCTTTATAAGGATAGGCAAGCTGATGCAGAGGTATGGGGCTCATCCGAGGCCACATAGCTAGTTCAAGGGTAGAGCTGTGATTCAGAGCCAGACCAAGGCAGCGACTTTCCCATTGGAATGCCTTGCTGATCCCAGAACTTCCTAACTTCAGACTTTGGGTACCATGAATATTCATGATATTGACAAGATATAGCCAAAGTTCTGGAATGTTAAGTATTTTGCTAAACAGCCTGCTTGCTCACCACTGCCCTGCTTGTAACATTCATGCAGGCACCTGCTGTTCCTTATCTGTAATTTGCTTTGTGATCCCTTGAGAAGCTGCATGTCTTGAGTGCAGATCAGCAGCCTAGTCAGGTACAAGGTAGAGTCCTGCGCTTCCTACGAGGCTCTGCCTTGCATTTCCCTCCTATGGAGCTGGTAACGCTTCACTTTTAAGAGGCCATTAATTAGTACGAGATTAAAGAGTACAACTGCTTAAGCATTACTTGCCTTACCCACAGGAACACGAAGACTCCAGGCAAGTTTATCCTGCTGATTGGAATAATGGAGTAGCCCTCGGCGGACTCTCTCAGACTGGAGAGCACATTGGGGTTGACTCTCGCCATCATTCAGATAGTGCCTACCCCTGGCCTTTGAGGAAGACCAGGGCAATGGAATTCAATTCCAAATGCTCCAGAAAGACTGTAAAATAGCTTATGAGAAAGTTATAACATTACTTAACTTTTATTTTTATTTCTGAACATTTGGCATAGTTCCAGGCTCACAATAGGTACTCAGATATGGAAGAAATCATTGTTCCAAAACCTTAAATTCTATATAACTCAGAATGATGGGGTTTCCCAGGTGGCACAGGGGTTAAAGAATCTGCCTGCCAATGCAGGAGGAGTTTGTTTGATCCCTGGGTTGGGAACCTCCCCTGGAGAAGGAAATGGCAACCCACTCCAGTATTCTTGCCTGGAGAATCCTATGGACAGAGGAGCCGGGCAGGCTACAGCCCATGCGGTTGCAAAGAGTCAAACACGACTGAGTGATATTCACAGACAGCACATTCACAACAATAAAGGAAAGCAGGGACTTACTGAACCTGTAAGTCATTTGTCTTTAGTTTTCTTTTTTTTTTTTTTTTACATATCTTACTCTCAGGTAAACTCTTTTGTATCCTTCATCCAATGTAAGAGTGTTGTGTTAGGAAGACTCAGGTTACAGGAGGGCCTACTGTCACATTAAGTCATGTAAATAATAGCCGATTAAATAACTGAGGACATTCTGTGTATTAAGCATCATGCTACATGTTCTTAGCTAGAGATTAAAGCTAACCCTCAGTAAAACTTAAATACATGGGTAAACAATTGCAACACGGTAATTTATGCAGTGACAGAAACATGAAGTAGGTAGAATGATAGTAGAAAGGAACAGGTGACCAGATTTATCTGGAGACTTAGGGCTAGGGGGAGAAATGTCAGAGAGGGGTTTCGGTTGTGAAGTAGGAAGCTGTAACAACAGGAAAGAGGGGAGGTGTTATTTGGAGTCGCCAGACAACCCAAACCCACTCTTGAGACAACTCGGCTGATTGAGTATGCCAAGAATGGTAGCAGCTATTTTAACATTTATTATTTTACATGTTACACCCATCATATAGGCAAATATCATTTTCATCCGTTTCCAGAAGAGGAAGGATTAAGTGGCTTGCCCATAGCCACATGGCCAATAACATGAACTGGAAGATAAGTGATGCTGTGATCAGTGGTTTTCAGATCATGTTTTGTAGAGTCGCAAGAGTTTAGCAGTTGTACCCACTATAGGTGAGGGCTTGTTCTTCTGGCCCACAAGCCTGCTTCTGTCAGAATAGCTGCTTTTCAATCTATTTTACATGACAAACTCGCATGTGAGGCTTTATCTGAATAAAGCAATCACTGCCCTTATTCAGATAACAAGAAAACACACACAAATGGCTGTAATTCAGTAAACTAGAGTCTTGGGGCTATACCCTGTAATTTAGTCAACGTGGTAGATAACTGAAAATTGACTGTCCCAAGCACAACCTAAAATATCACAGCAAAGGAACAAAAGCATTCATATTTACTTCTATTCTGAACCAGCAGGTAGCCTGCTGCATTTAAAGGCCAAGACAGGAGTGTGGTTCAGAGGTGGGGTAGACCTAAATGCTGAATGCAATAGTGATGGCACTTCCTCCCAAAAGCGTAGGCAGCAGGATTCCCAGCATTGTTACTTCAGGCCAGCCAGCAATGCCATATCCATTTCTCTGTCGCAAACCTTGTGCCAAAGTCCTCGGCCACTGTTATTGCCTCAGCAAGTCCCCGCTGACAGCAAAGATAGACCTCCTGTTGTCAGGTGCCCTCACAGATAAAGTGGCTGTAAGAACTGGTGGAGTCATCCGTGATGCACTTTTAATTGGATCTACTTCCTCTCAATTATATAATCTTTAGAAATCAGATGCGGGCTCGTAATCAGAGCATGGGGCTTTCTCCAGGTGTAAAGCACAAGACAAACTAGTCCAACATCATTTTAATTAGCTCCTTTCCTATCCTTTGGCAGCTATCACAACAGAAGCCAAAAAAGCAACACCACTATCACCATTTTTTTTTTTTTTTAAGTAGCTTGGCTTAGCAGATTTTGCTTCTGTGCAAGCAAAGTATATTCTTTGACTTGTCATTAGCCCTGCACCCAGAGCGCACAAGGCTTTGCTTGGTAAACACCAGAGCCTGAGGAACCTTGTCACAAAGTCCCTCACCCACCTCTGGTCTTCCTAAAAGCACAGGTTTCTGAACTTTAATTGTAAAGATAAAGCAGATGGTGGATGCTGAGTTTAGAACATGGTGTTGGTGACTATAGACTTTGAGGGCTGAGTCTGTACACATCTATGTGGGAGTTAAGTTTTGGATTATCTCTACATAACGGTGCTTTTTGCTGAATGGTGACCTAGGTAGATTCATACTGCTCTCAGAAAATGCAGGGTTAGGTCTGGAAGCAAAGCAGCAAGGCACAACTTATCCTTCCCCTCCCCTCCCCAATCTCAGATTCGATTAAAAGACACGAACACGAGTGATGAAGAAACAGTTATTAATTATTTAATGCTTGTGATAGAGGGATGGAAATAAGTCCCCCAACCAAAAATTATGCACTCACTTGGGGAAAATGCACAATGAGGACCCAACACTTTTGTTTTAGTAATGAAAATGAGATGCGTCCACCTCCCCACTTTCTTGGCCCTGGCCTGTGTGGTACAATTCTGCAGACAGCTCCTACCACAGGTCAGCGGAGAGAGGTAATGTGAAAAATGGATGCGCTCTAGAGACTACTCATTAATGTTTGCTGACTATAGTAGCATTTATTTTTATTTCCATCTTCCTGTGCTTTGGCATAACTTTTCCAATCCATATGCTCCTTTAAAAGGCAAGTGATTCCCAGGCTAAAGTTTTCAACACCAACCAACGGGGGTCGATCCATTTTCTGCCCTGGATCCTTGGCCACACCTGCAATTAGAGACCAATCCAAGATATCGAAAAACCCCTAGAGCCAGGAAAGTACTGCCTCCCGGTGGGGAGTGTGGCGCTCCCGTGGTGGCACTAAGCGAATGGTCTCTCCGATGGTAAAGGTGGTCAGACCCGAGACACCACGTCACAGGGATGTGATGTCTGAAGTGTCACAGAAAGGTGAAGAAGGTCCCACTGCAGCGTGCACAATGAACGCAGCAAGTTAAAGGGAAAGCGCCACCGACGGAGCGTGTTAGAACAGGAAGGAAGGAAGGGACCAGAGTTACCCAAGCCAAAAGAGGGGGAACTCAACAAGGACTCAATACAAGGGACAATTTCAAATACAGGGGCAGAAGGCTCTTTACTGAAGCCTTGGAAGGGCCTATGTTCTAATCCAATGTCAGCTAACCTCAAATCACGTGTCCTATGGGGGATACTGCATCTGTTAAAGCTCTAAACTTTGAGAGAATAATTAAAACAAACAAACAAACAAAAAAACCCACTAAAGACAGAGCTTCTAAACTTCTAGGACTAGCCAGCTGGAGTCAAGACACAGGCCAAGTCTACTCTACAGTACCGCCAACAACCAAGGGATAAGGGAAGGGCAGGTGGTTGCGGAGCAGAAGAAACGGATATTCCCCAGCCCCTAAGGGGTAGAGTATCTTCTCAGATGGTAGCTGTAAATCTTGATGCAATGATCCCAACAGTCCAGGACCAGCAGCTGCCCCTTTGGAGTGAGGGCGATGCCCACGGGACAGGTGAGCCCCTCACGAATAAGGACGCTGTAGCCCCCACCCTTGGGGAAGTGGAGGATTTCCTTGCGACTGCTGTCGGCCACGATGAGATCACCACGGGCGTCCACACACATGCCGGTGATGCAGCGGAAATCCTCGTTCTCCGAGAAGAAGTGGCTGATCTGGCGACCCAGCTGCCCGTCGGGGCCCACGGAGCCGATGGAGAAGCCGCCCTCCAGGTGGTGCTCGTTCTGCCAGTTCTCCAGGTTGAGACCCAGGCCCTGGGTGAAGTAGACGGTGCCTTCAGCGTCACAGGCGACAAACTTGGGCCGCACGGCGCTGCAGAGGCAGCTGTATTTGACCACCCCCGCACCTCGGTCAACCGTGAAGCACCAGAGCTTTCCACCTTCCACGTCGGTTACCACAAACTGGCCGGACGGGAGGGCTGTGATGCCCCAGGGCTTGCTCAGCTGGCTCCGGTGACAGGCCACGCAGTGGCCGTCCAAGGTGTATACCTTGAGCGAGTTGTCGTAGCTGTCAGTCACGCCGATCAGCCCGTGGCAGTTCATGGCCACCGACAGAGGCGTGAGGTTGGGCGGGTCAGCCCCAAAGAAGCTCAGCACAAAGCTATCCATGGCGCTGGAGCTGCGGCGGATCTCCTTCAGGAAGCCCTTGCGGGTGAAGACTTGGATGCGGCAGTTGCCGCGGTCAGCGACCAGCACCTCGCCTTGGCTGGTCACGTAGAGACTGACCGGGAGGTTGAACATGCCCGGGGCGCTGCCTTTGGCCCCCATCTTCTTGAGAAAGAGGCACTGCTGGATGTTGCCGGCCGGGTCGGAACCCCGCTGCTTGGCAGGCGAGGCCCTCAGGCTGGCCCCCACGTCCTCGGGGCTCACGTCCATCTCTCTAAACGTAACCGAGGAAGGGGCGGCAGAGGCCGCTGCCTCCATGGCCCACGAGTCTTCCATGTTGACCGTCCGGGGCTTCTTGACCGCCTGACCGATCTGGAGCGGGCCGACGTGGCCGACCTTGAGGAGCTCCACGTCCTGCAGGGTGAGCTCCCGGGGCAGGCTGGCGGTGAGCTCGGGCTCCTCCTCGTCGGCTGCCTCTTCCAGGAGCGCCACGTCGGCCTGCTTGATCTTGGCCAGGAAGTAGTCGCAGCGGGACACGGCCTGCACCTCGGCGATGTTGAGCAGGTAGCTCTGCTCCTCCACCACCTGACTGTTGGACTTCTCCACCTCGGCCAGCGAGCCCGTGAAGAACTTCCGGGAGCGTGCCAGCTCTTCCTGGACCCTGCGCTCCTCGTGCCCGTACTCCTGGAGGACCGCCTTATACCGGGCCTGCAGGTCCTTGGAGACGCCCTCCAAGGCCACCTTCCGCCGCTGCAGCTCCCCCGTGAGCTCGCGCAGGCGCGCCAGCTTCCGCCCGAAGGCCCGCCGCCGCTCCTCCGCCGCCTCTTTGACCGGGAGCGCGCAGTGCCCCGGCGGCGGGTGCTCCGCCTCGCGGCAGGGCTCGCACACCACCACGCCGCAGCTCCGGCAGAACTGCCGCGGCAGCCGCCGGCCGCAGGAGCGGCACATGAGCAGCCCCACCGCCTCGCTGAGCCCCGCCTTGTCGATGATCTTCAGCACCGTCAGGTTGTCGGTCAGCTGCGCCAGGCTGGTGATGAGGGTGATCTTGCTGCAAAACGGGCAGCGGACGCCGTTGATGCTGCTGGCCAGGAGCTTCTCCAGACACTGGCAGCAGATGGTGTGGCCGCAGTGCAGGAGTTTGGGCCGCAGCTGCTCCTCCGTGAAGGACTCCATGCAGATGGGGCATTCCAGCACTTCCCGCAGCGCGTCCAGGTTCAGGTGAGAGGCTGCGGCCGCGGCCATGACTCTCCTTTCCAAGGGGCCTGCTAGCACCACCCGGGTCTGAACGGCTGAGCGCTCATGCTCTGGAGGGACAAACCCTGCTAAAGAGAAAAAGAAGCCATTATTCCACTGCCTCTGTGAGTTCATTCACTCAAGAAACATGTAGTGGATCGTGATCATCACTCATTCAGTCACTGACTGGTGTGGAAGGGCAGACTGGGGAATGATTATAAGGAGTCTTCAGAGCCAAAATGAGGGCGTGGAACTTCATTCTGATGAACATAGGGAAACGGTGCATGTTTTGGAGCAGGGAACTGATATGATCACAGCTTTGAATGGAGTTGGGGAAAAGGGAGAGAAACTAGTTTGGAAGATACTGCAAAATTGCCTGGCGAAGGTTCTGGGCAGCCTGAACTAGGGAGCAGGTTGTGGAAATAGAAAGAAGATGACTTTGAGCAATACGCATAAGTAGGATCACTAAGATTTGTTAGCCAAGTGGACTTGGGTGGGAAGAGGTGGAGCTAAGAAGGTCAGAGACTCAAGCCTGGATGATCTGAGAAATGGTAGAGCCTTATCAGGACAGTTTATTTTTGGTCTGAAACACGCCCACCCCTCCCTACCCCCCAAGCAGTACATGCCATGAATTCTCCCACCCTCCTCCATTCACATATGCTCATGAAGTAGAACCACAGACATCCCAGTGCTCTTCAGCCTTATGTCAGTGTCAATTTATACCCCAAAAGCAGAATGAATAATTCCAGCAAGGTGAAGCACAAGGATAAATCCAGCCCTTCTTAAATGCAAATCCTACAACTGCACCTGTGCAGTCTTGTGATCTGCAGATGGTCAACCATTGAGGAGGAGGAAGAGAAGCTAGCTTGGTTTTAAAGGCAATGCAGCAAGCTGAGGAAAACTTTGCAAATGGCATCAATTCTTTTTCCACCCATAGGGGAGTCTGTGTGGAGATATGTATTAGAAATTGTCCCCCGCATTTAGCTTTGCATCACAGTCTGACAGATATTTAGGAGTGGCCATGAACCATTTGTCTAAGGTCTACCCAACCTCCCTGAAATCCCATTTTCCTTCTACTGGAAAAGAAAGAGTATACATCTAGTGCCTACTATATGCTAGACATCAGGCTAGACGCTCCATTATCTGTGTGTGCACCCAGGCGCTCAGTCATATCTGACTCTGCGACCCCACGGGCTATAGCTCGCCAGGTTCCTCTGTCCATGGAACTTTCCTGGCACGAATACTGGAGCTGGTTGCTATTTCCTCCTTTAAAGGATCTTCCCTACCCAGGGATCGAAACTGCGTCTCCTGCATTGGCAGGCAGATTCTTTACCACTGTGCCACCTGGAAGGCCCAGATGCTCCATATACTTAATCTCATTTAATCTTCATAATGACCCTGGGATGCAGGTACTATTTTTATTACCATATTTTACAGATGAGGAAGCTAATGCTCAGAAAAACTGGCTCAGGGTTGCATGGTGCAAACATGGGGGAAGCATGCAGAACCGATACCTTTGCTTTAACCCAACATTACTTCAAGCTTTTTCTTTTCCTGTCACATAATACTTATTAACATTGGTCTCTGGACCATACTCTGAGAAATGCTGCCTTATAGCATATAATTTTCTCCACAATTAATAAAGAATGAGGTTTAGCTGCCATAGAGTGGGTTAGATTGATTAGTTGAGTGACCCACTCCCACACACCAGCCTGGCAACCTATTATAACTCAAAATCCATGCCTCAACAAAAATAACACATTACCACCTGTCATGAACCTAAAAGGTCCCATGTGAACATCTGATGCTGTGAATGCTAAATACTTAAATGTCATGGGTCTGGGTGCAATAGTTTAGAAATACAGATAGAAACCTCAATTCAGGATCCGTGCAAACCTCCTCAATTCTAAACCAATAGCTTCAGCTCTCTCTTTCATCATCTGGGACAACAGACTGAGGGTGACATTTGGTATTTGGATCCAGAGCATGTTACCTCACAATGCATGGGGACATCTGTTCTCAGAACTGGCACTGCAGATCAGCTAATTAAACAAGTCTGCCAACTTGTAAAAATACCAGCACATTCTTTCTCCAGTTTTCTGAAATATCATACCACCTCCTTCAATTAAAAAGCTTCCTGCCTCCCTCTTCAAGCCATCCACTTAAAAAAATGAATTTACTATGCCCACGTCTATGTCCCAAAATACCTCAGCTGTCTGCAGCTCCACCAGGCTCTCTGAGGCAGAAGAGAACGTCAAGGATTCCTTTCCTAAAGCTGCCGCGCTTTGCCAGGAAGCATGAAGTCCCATCACTAAAGCATCAGGCATGGAGATGGCCTCAGACCTGGAAGAGGCCTGGACCGTGTCTTGGGAACTTGAGAACACTGCTTTCAGCAGGAGCCTCGTCTGATACGCAGCTATATGACATGCAGATATGGCTCCTCTCTTCCAGAAGGCTACACCTTGTTAAAACCAAAAGGAATTCAGATGGGAAGTCAATTTGAACTCAATTTCCCTTGAAAAGATGTACCTGTGAAAGGAACTATCTTATCATCCCAAGTCTTTAAGTTAGCTGCCCATTTTCTGCCAGCTGTGAAATCTAAAACCAATCAGAACGAACCCTCAACCTGTTATTTATAATGCTGGCTGCCTTCCTGGTACTACCAATGTATTTCCTGTTGTGCACTTTGTACTGTCAACTCCCGACCCATCACTCTCACTTCATCTCAGCTTACCCCACCCCGCCACTAATTTCTTTGATCTCCTGATTCAGACTGCGCACCTCATAGTGATATTAGCCTAGCTCTGACTCAGCACCAGATGAGAATCTACCCCTTAAGCTGTTTTTGTTCCAGCTGCCCTAAGACTCATGAAAATTCTGTAGTCAAACCCTGGCTGCTTTTGGCACCACTAGCCTTTCCCAGTCCATGATATAAATAACAAGGTGAGCAGAATAATAGTAAAAACCCAGGAACCTTGAAGTCAGACAGAACTTGGGAGCAAATCAGCATGTTGTGGACCAGGAGGCAAGTTATTTAACCTCACTAAACCTATTTTCTTGTCTTGTAAGAAGGTTATTGTGATAATTAGGGATAATGCATATAAAGTGTTTAGCCTGGAAACTGGTAGGTATGCAATGAAAAATTGCTCTGTATCATAATTTTAGTAACAATCAGAATACTATTAACATTAGTACCAGGATGAACAAAGCGTTCACTTTACAAACTGCACTGGAAAGGATGAAGAATCTTTAGTCTTATGGCATATAAAGGCACATAAAGATTGCTAATTAACCGTTCAGCTCTGAAGGAATTTGATTTGAGGACACTAGATATCCCTGTCAGAAACTGATGGCCATATGAATTCACAACTTCTCTTGTATAGAAAATACCAAGAGGGGTACACAATTAACTATGCAATAAATAATAGTTTTTTAGTAGTAGCAGGAGCAGCGGCAGTGGCTACCAGCCAATGAGAAGGAATGAATAGGCACTTTTCAAGAGGCGACAGTACCCAAGATATCAGATAATACATTTCAAAAATTAAAATTCTGAACCTTCCCTGGAGATTGTTTTCACTGATCTCAGAATCAAAGGATTAGAGATGACCTTCAAATCTCCATCCAATGCTTGAATCCCTACCATGAGATAGTGTCTATCCCCTATACCTCTGTGAGCCCCTTGGGGGACTTAGGCTATGAACAAAATTGGAGGACTTTAAGCAATTAATTAAACAACAGATCTTGACTGAGCACACAGAATGAGCCCAGCTCCATGAAAACACTGGTGATCCAATTTTGAGCAAGAATAGACAGGAACAGAGCTCTTCACACAGAAACTAGAAAACATATGAAACTACCTGCACTTTCTCTGATAGGACATAAAAGTTCATCCTATTACTGATATGCTCCCCTGGTTTGAGTTTTTTTGCAAGGCTTTCACATTTCCTTTCATGATCGCTTTATAAACCTTATTTATTCCTCCAGCTTGAATTGAGTGCTTATCAAGTGCGTAACGGTCACTCTCCAGGAGTGGCTAGCAGGGCTGATGTTAAGAAAGTCAGTGAGGTGTTCATCTGACACTCACCCAGTTCTGTGGTGGGGGAGAGGATTCTGAATGTCAGCTTACTCAGGGCACTTAAGGTACCTGCCAACAGCTAAGATAAACTCCATAAGTAGGTACTTATAGGGAAATGCAAGCATGACCCCACAGCTGCACCTGTCTGGGACAGGTGCAGAAGGACATGTCTATGGGAAAGAAAACTCTAGTTAAAGCAGGTCAAAGGCAGGTTAAATCAATAATGGAGTCTGCTGAAAAAACACTTGGCTGTCTTACTGTCCTCCAAAACTGTAGGACTGAGAAAGGATTTCTGCATCTTCAGGTGACGCGAGGAATATAGGACAAGGGAAAAGTCAGCAGTCTTTTCAGAGAACTTCCAATTCATCTCAACCCACTCAACTCTGAACTCCTTTCTCTGCATATAACACACACCCACTTAATCATGAGGTTTTGATGAAAGGATCAGGAAGTGGATCCTGGGAAAGGTACAGGAAGGGAGGGGAATTTGGGGGAGACTGGAGGGGGTTGCTTAGGTTCACAGATTTGACAAAGCTACACTCAGTCCCCTTCTGGCATCAGCTTCCTTTCATAATTGCTACCTCTCAAAGCACCATTCACTGAAAGTCAGGCACTTTTTACAAATTACCTCTTGTCATCACCATGTGACATATGTGTTATTCCTCTTTTTAAATAAGGAAACTAGGCTCAAAGAAAAGCACCCTGCCCAAGGTCTCAAAGCTACGAAGCAGTAGAACTAAGATTCACATCCAGGTATATGTCAACTCCCAGCCATAAAAAACACACCTCTTCAAAAGATGTATTACAGTTTTCTAGCTGGTTACACTACCATTAGCTCCAGGCACTCTGGTTGAGAGGTTGGTAAAGACACCTAAGAATGGCTTTTAAATCTGTCTGTTCTACTCGAAGGCACTAAGGGAAGTAAAGTCACAGAGGCAGCGTGTCAGTATGCGTGGACAATGATCCACTTCAAGGGCCTGGTAAACTTTTGACCACCAGCTACTCTCCAGAGGGCTCTTAAGTTTTGGAAATACCTTCCTACTAAAACTAGTATAATGTAACTTGTGATAGATGTATGTATAGATGTGTGTGTATGTATGTATGTATGTGATATGTATGTATGTATGTATGTATGTATGTGATAGATGTATAATGTAACTCAGATAGATCTGGACTCACATCCCTGCTTTGCAATTTGCTATGGAGCCTTGGGTAAATCATTCAGCCTGTTCGTTTTTTCATCTGTAAAATGTAGAAGAGCACCTGGATTGTTAGTAAGACCATCGGCAGGATTAACTGCGATAATGCACACTCAATAAATGGTAGTTATTTGTGTTTTCAATAGATTGGTGTTGATAAGAGCAAGTACTTGCCCATGAACACCTAGTGAATTAGCAACAGAGGAAGGATTTTGAACTTCAGATCTCTGATTCCCAGACTGACTCAGTTTCCATTACACATCTTCATTAGGGGTTTGCATGGATATTCCAGCAAACTGTCTGGTCTTCTGATGCAGTACTACTCTTGTTTCTGAACTGCAGCTAGTCCTTGAGCTGACAGAGCAAATGTCCTTATTCTGTCCCAAGGGAAAGAAGCCCATGAGAGATCATTCAGAACAGGAGTTACGTTCCAGAGTATGGGTGCCATCAGCCTGGGCCCCTGCTATGAAGTGATTTTTCTAGCCAATGGCCTCCATACCTCATCCTCTAGTTTCTTGCACCTCATCCTGTCTGCCAACAATAAGCTCCTCCCCTTATGTACCCACGGGTCCTGGTGTGGGAGCAAATCAAGAACAAAGTCCAGGGCTACTCCCTACCTAGTCAGATAGATTTATTCCCTTTAGAGTTCAGTTTGATAGTGATACAGACTAGGCCTTTCATGAAAGAGGAATGGGCTGAGGGAGATATAGTAAGACTGAGCAGGTCCCAGCAAAGAAAAAGCAAGGGAAGAGAGAATGTACCAGATTACAGAGACCTGAAGAGGAGCCTCCTTTTGCCATCTCTAGCTATGGAACCTTAGACAAGTCACTGCCTTAGCCTTAGCTTCCTCGCATGTAAAACTGAATGCTGTAGCTTGCTTAGTAGGGCCGTTACGAAAACTGAGTAAAGGAAGCAGATATGAAAGTTAAAAACGACTAAATCACTATGCACTTACTATGCACCAGACACTAAACATTCTAATTTACTTCATTATAGATTACCATCACAGTAATCTGTGACATAGGTCCTGTTACTAAACCCTTTTTACAGATGAAGAGCCAAGCATGGGAGGTTAAGTAACTCACTCAGGATCGCACAACAGGAAGAGAGAGAGCCAAGATCTGAATCCAGGATATGTGATAGAGCAGAGTTCCTCAGCTTTGGCGCTGTTGACATTTTGGGCCGGATACTTCTTTTGTTGTGGAGGCTGTTCAGCGCACTGTAGGATGTTTAATGGTATCCCTGGTGTCTACCTAATAGGGGCCGGTAGTACTCTACAACCCAAATGTGACAACCAAGAATGTGTCCAGACATCACCAGATGCCCGCTGGGGGACAAAACCACTGCCACTTAGGAACCATTTCTTTAGAACTTGGCACAGGGCTAAATGCTCAATGCATCTGATATCGCCTTTTCTTGTCTCCCAGCTCAAACACCTCATTCACAGAGCCACTGTTCTGAACCTTCTGTAGAATTAATTCTATCTACTTATATAACTGATAAGAAGATAAGACCTGACATCACGTTCCACTCATCCCCTGGAGGAATCGCACACTCTCTGTCACCACAGCTTGGCGGGACATGCAAAGCGGAGCTTGGGCAATGACCTTGAATAGTCTCCTGCTTTATGACTGGTCATTCTCTTTTCCTCTGAAGCCAACCGCTTTCGGTGGGTCCACGTTCAGAGTGGAGTGAGTAGTCACACCATGGCTGCCTCAAGATGAGGTGAAGTCAAAGTCGCTCAGTCGTGTCCAACTCTTTGCGACCCCATCGACTCTACAGTCCATGGAATTCTCCAGGACAGAGTACTGGAGTGGGGAAGCCTTTCCCTTCTCAGGGGATCTTCCCAACCCAGTGATCGAACCCAGGCCTCCTGCATTGCAGGTGGATTCTTTACCAGCTGACACACATGAGGAGGGATGTCTGGTTAACAAGTGAGGGAGATTCTGCCTCTTGCAGGGAAACTCAGGTTCCATTACGAGTCCTGATAGCAAAGGGTGACGACTTTCTTGCTGAATCCCTGAACTCTGCGAAACTTCACACACTCATAAACAGTTTCATACATTGCTTCTAGGTCTTTGGGTCCCCAGAACTCCCTTTGCTTCCTATGCAGAGACTTCTGGAAAATTCCTTTCGCAATCCAAGACACCAATCCATTCAGTCTCTTAATTCTACAGACCAACCAGTATCTCTCCACCCCACCGTTCCACCTTTGCTAAATCTTGTTCTCAACTCTCCTAAGAATCCCAGCCTTTGGGGCTCTTCATTGCAACACCCACCAACTCCTCCCTCATGTGTCCTGGAATCCCCCAGACAAAGATCCTTTCATCTATTTCCGAGTCGCTGCAGCCTTCAGCCCTGCATCACAGTTAAAACCCGATCCCACACCTCAGATCTGTGCTCTCCCTCAATCTGAGCCCCCACCCTCTGGGTGCCACCAGGGACTCTGCCCCCCTTCCCACCCCCCCTACCCCCAAACCCTGCTCCTTCCTCTTTTCCCCACCCATGTCATGTGCCGCTTCAAACCTCAGGCAAGTCTCTTCTTCCTGCTGAAGAGGTCTTGCTTCTCGCTGACCCCCTCAAGAACTCAGCCCCTCGATTTTCCTCAGATTCCACTCGGGGAAAACGCTTCCTTCTCGGCAATTAGACCAGCCCCGGACTCTGCTCCCTCTGATCTCAGGTCTCACCCCGCTCAAAGCCTACTGCCCCCAGACTCTGTCAAATCACCTGAGATTCTGCACCCCGCATCTCATCGAGGCTCCCCAGTCGCTTCATACTGCCGAGATTCTGCACCCCTGATCCCCCCAGGGCCCTCGGGTCCCCTCCCATCTCTCAGATGCTGCACCCGTCTCCCCTCAGGGCCCCACATTACCTCATACCTCCCGAGATGCTGCACCGCGAATCTCGGAACCCCTCGCTCCCCTCCCGGGCTGCATCTCCTCCGAGCTCCTCAGCCCCCGCGAGTTCGCCCCAAGCCTGCCTCTAGCAACCCACCCCCGGCGCCCCTCCCCACAGACACCCACCACGGTCCTGCCCCTCGGATCCGGTCCCCCAGGCTCTGCCATTCTGGCGTGGACCGACCGCTGCACGCCGTCACAGCCCGCCGTCACAGCCCATCGTCGCGCCGCTCGGCCACCGCCCGCGACTCCGGCCGCGGCCCCGCATCCCCCACCCTCCAGCCCGCCCCCTACCTGACCGCCCGCGGCTCCGACGCGTCCGCCGCTGCCAGCCCACCGGCCCGCCGCCCTCTGCGCACGCGCCAACGTGCGCCTCTTGGCGGGCGCCAATTCGTAGAGCTGCCTGTCCGTCACCGCGCCCCGCCCCCCACCCGAGGCATGCTGGGGGTTGTAGGCGGGCGGACCCGAGCTCGCGGCCCAGCGCCAGGTAGCGGTGGGCTAACCCTCCGCAAGGAGCTAGGTGTCTTGGGGACACGTATTTCAGCTTTCTGTCCCCGTTGTACGGTTGAAGAAAACGAGGCCCAAGTTCACTCAGCAAGTCGGGAGCTAAACCGGAACTCGTGTGTCTGAGTGCAGGCTGTGTCAACTCCCTTGCTAAACCGTAGCCTACGGGAGTGGTCCTCAACCAAGCCTTGGCATCTCTCAAAGGCCGCTCTCCGCCTCAGCATTGCCATCTGAGAAATGGGCCGAGGAGAGACCACAACGCTCACTCTGGGGCAAGCACAAAACCTGGCTGCGCTTAGAAAGAGTGCTTCTGGGCTCTTCTCCCGGTGATACAGTGCAGCCTAGAGATAAGCGTATCTGAGAGCAAATTGCCTTTATGAAGGATTCCTACTCCTGCTCAGCTGGGACGCCGACAGGGGAGGTAGAGGTAGGAACAGTCTCTGCAGTCTGTCCCTGCAGATGGAAGCTTGCCGGGAGCCTAAACCCAAGTCTAGTTTTTGGGCAGCCAGAAAGGGGAAGAGTCTTCACGGGTGAGAAATGGTCTAGCCTGTTGGCTGGCGAGGACCTGTAGCCCCTGGATAGTTTGGGGTCAGCTACAATACCTGGCAGCTCAGCGGTAAAAACTGCCCCTGCAATGCAGGAGAGACAGGTTCAATCCCTGGGTGCGGAGGATCCCCTGGAGAAGGAAATGGCAACCCACTCGAGTATTCTAACCTGGGAAATCTCAGGGACAGAGGAGCCTGGTGGGCTACAGTCCATGGGGTTGCAAGAGTCAGACACGACTTAGCAAGTAGACCACTACTGCCACCACCACGGATTCCTGTGGGTGACTGTACAGTATAGCTTAGGAACAGAGAGAGGTTGGAAGGAGATGGGCTTGGATTTGACATCCTGGGTAGGTAAGGCGACCCTTCACAATGACAAAGCAACAACCAAAAGCAGTAACAAGCCTAAGTGTCGTGCTGCCCTCAAACCCTTCACATGCACTGTTCGCATAATCTTCCCAGTGACCCTGTGAGATAAGCAACTGATGCCCAGGTGATTAAAATACCAGGGCCCCGTATTCATAAGCATAAAGCCCAGACTGCAACCTGATTCTGAGAACCCCGCCTCTTAACCATGATTAATCTATCTGCCCATTTCTTTATTTCTAAGTGAAAATGAGGTTTGCTGTAGGATTAACTGAGGTTATTAATATATAGTGGTTTGCATTTAATTAACGGTATGCTCACAGCATGCTCAGCAAGTAATTGCAAGCTGATAATTTCTCACAAAGCATATACCAGGTTGGGCTTTAATTACCCACTTCCCTGCGATTGTCACCAGTCGGCTGTGATCTCCCTGAAGGACAATGCGTGTTTGTTGTCATATCTGTTAGCACTGTGTCCAGCACGTAGAAGTTGCTGAGTGAGTCAGACTCAGAAATGTGACCTTAGGCAAATCACATCCCATCTAACCTAGAGTTATTTTAGCTGCAAAATAACTGAGTGGGGTCAATCGGAAGAAGAATGGACTGTTTTTTGAACAGCAGCAATATACCAGGCAGTCCATAGATATTGTCCTATGTCACAATTAATCTTCTCAACAATGATTCAAGTAGGCATCAGTTGCTTTATCTTACAAAAGAAGCAACCGATGCTCAGCAAGATTAAATGACTTGTCTACAGTCACCTTCTGGGAAGGAACAGGGCTGGAGAATAAACCCAGGTCAGTTAGACCCTTGACATGCTACAAACCTCTGTCCAAAGACTACCCACACTGGCTATCTTTCTATTTTATTAAGTTTTGTTTTTAAGGCTCAAAAGAGAGGAGACGTGATATTTAGAAATGTCAACTTTAAAAATATTCACAACCTAAAAATTGAGAGCTATATTTTATTTCGTGGGAACTTTTAGGACTTCAGGCCCAGGAGACAGTATCTCAAGAGATCCTGAATGAACTTCCCCTAAGAGAGGAGAGGAAGAGCCAGGTTATATAGAAGCTTTACAGCAAAGGGCAGATAGTCTGAACATCAAAAGATTATTGGTAATGAAAGAAAACCAGATATCCCAAGTTAAGGAATTTAGAGCTTTTCTATGCATGGGATGGAGAGGGAAATGGCAACCCACTCCAGTATTCTTACCTGGAGAATCCCAGGGACAGAAGATCCTGGTGGGCTTGCATGAGTCCATGGGGTCACAGAGAGTCAGACAGGACCAGGCGACTAAACCGAAACAAAACAGCATGCCTGGGAAGATGCAAGAGTCTGAACTCACTGAAATCATCCCTTTCACGTGCATCTCAGCTATCGAGCCAGTATCCTGTGTTTCACATCCTGAGCTCCCTTGGGGCTTACTGTAGGGAGTGACTGCAGCCTGATGGATCTTAGAGGGCAGGTATTCTTCTCCTTCTTGAGTGCCCTCAGGGCTCACCAACTCATATTGGAGGGCTGCAATCACCAATAACTGTGACATCCTTGTTTACTGATATGGCAGGCAGTATTCCATTTCTCAGGCTTCCCTCGTGGCTCAGACCCTAAGAATCTGCCTGCAATGCGGGAGACCTGGGTTTGACCCCTGGGTTGGGAAGATGCCCTGGAGGAGGGCATGGCAACCCACTCCAGTATTCTTGCTTGGAGAATCCCATGGACAGAGGAGCCTGGCAGGCTACAGTCCATGGGGTCTCAAAAAGTCAGTCCATGGGGTCTCAAAAAGTCTGACAGGACTGAGCGACTAAGCACACATTCCATTTCTCAGTCATTCAAAGGAAAGTGGGGCAGTTGCTTGTCATTATGACCCCAGAGCTTGGTCCTATTAAGGCAGAGACACTCAGATGAGCTTTTCTGAGCAGCATTGCCAGGGAAAATGAGGGACTGCCCTCTGCCCTGGGTTTCTGCCATGTTGGAGACTGCGGATTTCACCAAAATGGGAAGGAGCCTCTCTGGACAGAAGCCTGCCATTCTTCTACCAGCTGCTGTGTTGCAGGCAGGGGCGATGGGAGAGTTGAGACCTCACCTATACCCCCTCCTTAGACCAGGTGGGGAGTTAGCACCCTATTTGATGAAAATCACAGTTATAAGCCCATAGTCTCAATTCAGGACTCATCGTATTTTTATACTGACCTTTCCCCTATCATAGAGAGGAGCTAATGGTACTCCTGACAGTCTGGAGGTGTAATCCAATTATGTGTTCCAAAAACAAACAACAAAAATCTTTCTTTTCTCTTAAAAAACAAAATAAAACAAAAAAAGCCTGTTTGCCTTTAAAAAAATGTTTAAATTACTCACAAGTTAAATTAATTACCTTGCTTCCCACAAAAATCTCCAAGTAAACACCCTGGGGAAATGCACTTATTTTAATCTTCTGGCTTTGCATATCCTTGACACATTATTAGTTTTCTACATACAGAGACATTTTAAAAATACTGTTTGTGGAGTACTTTATTCAGCATTTTGCATAACTTTTTTTTTTTTTTTTTCATTTAACATTCATACCACTTGTATCAGTTTCCTTGGGCTGTTATAACGGAGAGTCACAGACTGGGTGGGGTGAAACAGGGAAATGTATTTTCTCACTGTTCTGGAGGCTAGAAGTCTGAAATCAGTGTGGCAGCGGGGCAAGACGTTCTCTGAACTCTCTAGGGAGGATCCTCACAATTCTCTTCCAGCTTCTGGTGACCCCAGGTGTTCCTTGGTTCATGGTAACAAAACTCCAATCTCAGCCTCCAGCTTCATATGGTCATATTTCCCCTTGTGTGGCTCTGTCATTACATGGCATTCTCTTTGTGTGAATCTGTTGATTAAAAAAAAAAAAAGCACAGCCTAAAAGTTGAGAATTATATTTCACTTGGCCGACAATCTGAGGACGTAAGCTCAGAAGACAGTGTCTCGGACAGCTCTGAGGACTGCTCACAGAAGTGAGGGAGGAACCAGGATAGATAGTAGCTTTGCAACAAAATCCAGACAGTTGGAACATTAAAAGACTATAGTTAAAGAAAACCAGAGCTTCGAGTTAGTGAACGTAGTGCTCTTTTATGTATGGGAAGATATGAGAATCTGGGTTCATTGAAATCATTCCTTGGATTTGCACCTGAACTGTCTAGGGCCAGTAGCCTACTTTTCTCTGGCCTGAATCCCCTCAGGGTGCGTAGTTGGAGGTGGTCAGCAGCAACTGCTGACCTGATGGCTACACTATCCTTTGTCTGTTGATGCAGCAGGCAACATTTTTCATTCACATCTGCGTCTTCTTATAGGGACACCTGTCCTATTGGATTGTGATCTCCACGTTACCCAATTAAAACTCCAGGGTGACTTCATCTTAACTAATTCCTTTGCAACAACCTTATTTTTAAATAGTCATGTACTGACATACTGGAGGTTAGGATTTCAGCATATCTTTTTTTTGGGGGGGGGGTACAATTTAACTGATAACACCCGCATATCAGCTAAGTACTATTTTCTGCATTTATAAGACAATCAGTAGTTTAACCTCTCTTTTATTCTCTTTAAAGCAGTGATAACAATGGCTAACTCACAGCATTGTTGGGATCGAAATAAGATATGGGTGTTAAGCACTTTCATATTAGGATACTGCCTAGTATACAGTAATGTTCGTTGCATCACATTTTTATTATTAGGTTTGCTTATGAAGTCCATCATTGTGCAGTGGAGGGTTTCAGAGTCAGACAAACCTGGGTTGGAACCCCAGTTTCAACCACCTGAAAGGTCATTTTGGGGAGTAGATTAAATGATTTGAAGTTATGTTTGGGAATTTGTTGCAACTGACAAACTGGGTAACCTTGGACAACTTACCTAGCCTTTCTGTACTTCATTTTCAACCTCTGCAAAATGGGAATAATAGTAGTAGGTGGCATTGGTGGTAAAGAACGTGCCTGCCAGTGCAGGAGACATAAGAGATGTGGGTTCAATCTCTGGGTTGGAAAGAGCCCCTGGAGGAGGGCATGGCAACCCACTCCAGTGTTCTTGCCTGGAGAATCCCGTGGACAGAGGAGCCTGGCGGGCTACAGTCCATGGGGTCACAAAGAGTCGAACACGACTGAGTGACTTATACACACACACGCATTAAGACAAGATGTTCTCTTTTCCTTTGCATGCTAGCAGCTGAATGCTGAGGCGAGAGATAAATGCTTTGTTTATGGAAAATAAAGTAGAAAATGTAAGGAATTAAAACTCTAATGCATCCTAACCAATTTGTCTGAGTCTAGAGATTTATAACTGCTAGAATTTTCATGAAATAATGGAAAATTTAATCTACATATCTATGTTACTTATGCTTATCACCGGATAACAAACTACCCCCAGCACAGATTTCTCATTTCACAGGTTCTGTGAGTGAGGAATCTGAGCACAGCTGAACTGGATCTGCTCCATGGTCTCTCACGAGGCTTCAGTCAAGTTATTGACCATGGCTGGGGTCTCAGCTGAAAGCTTTAGGAAGGATCAGTCTCTAAAATCACTTGTTTGTGGTTGGACTGAGGGCTTCATTTCCTTGCTGACTTTTTGGCTGGAAGCTCCCCTCAGCTCCTTGCCCCAGCTGCTGCTGCTAAATCGCTTTAGTCGTGTCTGACTCTGTGCGACCCCATAGATGGCAGCCCACCAGGCTCCTCTGTCCCTGGGATTCTCCAGGCAAGAATATTGGAGCGGGTTGCCATTTCCTTCTCCAATGCATGCATGCATGATAAGTCGCTTCAGTCGTGTCTGACTCTGTGCGACCCTATGGACAGCAGCCCACCAGGCGCCTCTGTCGATGGGATCCTCAGCAAGAATACTGGAGTGGGTTGCCATTTCCTTCTCCTCCTTGCCCCAGGAGCCTCTCCAAAACAGCTTGTTTCATCAAAACCAGCAAAAGAGAGGTCATAGTCTTTTGTAACCTGATCACAGAAGTGGCATCTCTCAATGTTGCTGTTTTCTGTTGTGGATTTTACTCAAGTGGAAGAGGTTATAACCGGCAGTGTGGAGCAGGAGGTAAGATCATCACGGGTCGTCTTAGAGCCTCCATCCCTCTGACTCGCCTCTCCCACTCCCTCTCTCCTTTCTTCTTTCCCTCTCTCAGTCTTATTCTACTTACGTACATTTCTATCCTTCCGTCTGTCACTTATCTACTCTCTGCTGAAACTCTGACCCTAATCTCTGTATGCCTCCTCTATCCTTGTGTGTTTCTCAACCTAGCCTACACTCGATGTCTAGTAGATGCTCAGTAAATGTTAGAATTTGATTTAAATTTACAACCTAAAAGAGAATTTTTAAAGGGTCAACTTCATCCATCACCTTAATATAATCCTTATGTTGGTTATACTTATGTAAATGTAAATAGTTACCAAGTTCCTTTTTAATCTGTTCTTACATACTTGTGACTATGCCGAGTTGCCAACATTTTTTTTTGGAATATGGAATAATGTTTGAAATCATATAAACTGACTCCATAATAACTCGTCAAATTGACAAACCCGTTTTTAAACATTTAACCATCACAAAGAAGACCGCGTAAATGTCCTTACGCAGGGAGGTTTTGTGCTTTCCTTTGTTTTATTTTCTTGTACTGATATGGAAACAGCTGGTTTAGGACTTTGAATCTTTATTTTAGCATAATATGCACTTCTGTGCATGGACCAGACCGCGTCTGTAGTGGTCTGAACTTGTGTGGGTCAAGTGTTACCGAACCACACCGGGTCTGTTTGCCCAGGGGCGGTTAAGCCCATCTGCAGACACAGCGTTGTGATGAAGCAGAGAGCCGTGTTTATTGCAAGGCACAGAGCAAGGGGTCGAGGTATTTAGTGCTCAGAAGTCTTGAAAACCCCAGTGAGTTTCAGGGAGAGGTTCTTAAAGACAAGGTGAAGGAGGGGATTGTAGGGTGTGTGATCAGCTTTGTAGGCATTCTTCTAATTGATAAGGTAATCCGGAGTCAATATCATTGGCTGTCTCCATTCAGCCCATCTGGGGACTATGTGCTTGTGGGCAGCATGGAGTTAACTTTTTCCACCTGGGGGCAGGTTTCAGTATCTGCAAAACAGCTCTAAGGATATAGCTCAGAATATTATCTATAGACCTTGAGGAGGAACTCCTTGACTTTGTTTAATGGCTAAACTATTATTTTGTCTTGCCTGACTGTTTTCCTTTCTTTCTGCATTCCCTCACTTCCCGGGTTAAATTTACTCTTTGGAAATTGGAAGTGGTCAAGCAGGATATAGCAAGAGTGAACATCGACATTTTAGGAATCAGTGAACTAAAGTGAACCAGAATAGGTGAATTTAATTCTGATGACTGTTATGGCTACTACTGTGGGCAGGAATCCCTTAAATGAAATGGAGTAGCCATCACAATCAACAGAATAGTCCAAAATGCAGTTCTTGGGTGCAATCTCAAAAATGACAGAATGATCTCTGTTCATTTTCAAGGCAAACCATTTGATTTCATAATAATCCAAGTCTATGCCCCAACCACTAATGCCAAAGAAGCTGAAGTTGAACGGTTCTATGGTGACCTACAAGATCTTCTAGAACTAACATCAAAGAAAAATGTATTTTTCTTCATAGGGGACTGGAATGCAAAAGTAAGTCAAGAGATACCTGGAGTAACAAATTTGGTCTTGGAGTATAAAATGAAGCAGGGCAAAGGATAACAGATTTGCCAAGTGAACATGTTGGTCACAGGAAACACCCTCTTCCAACAACACAAGAGAAGACTCTACACATGGACATCACCAGATGGTCAAAACCTAAATCAGATTGGCTATATTCTTTGCAGCCAAAGATGGAGAAGCTCTATACAGTCAGCAAAAACAAGACCAGAAGCCGACTGTGCCTCAGGTCATGAACTCCTTATTGCAAAGTATAGTAAAGTATTAGTCTCTCAGTCGTGTCTGACTTTTTGCGACCCCGTGGACTGTAGCCCTCCAGGCTCCTCTGTCCATGGGATTCTCTAGGCAAAAATACTGGAGTGGGTTGCCATTTCCTCCTCCAGGGGACCTTCACAGCTGTACATAAAGGAGACTTCATTAATGTGCATTAGGAGATACCCCAGGTTAACATGTTACAGAAAACTGTCTCTTGAGTCTTTGAATTCTATACCAATTCTATACCCCTGGTTGGCCAATTGCTTGTTGCTGCAAAGTTCAGACCTAAATTGAAGGAAGTAGGGAGAACCACTAGACAATTCAGGTATGACCTAAATCAAATCCCTTATGATTATACAGTGGAAGTGACAGATTGAAGTGATTAGATCTGATAGAGTGCCTGAAGAACTCTGGATGAAGGTTGTGACATTCTATAGGAGGTGGTGATCAAAACCATCCTCAAGAAAAAGAAACACAAAAAGGCGAAATGGTTGTCTGAGGAGGCCTTACAAATAGCTGGGAAAAGAGGAGAAGCGAAAGGCAAAGGAGAAGAGGAAAGATATTCACATTTGAATGCAGAGTTCCAAAGAATAGCAAGGAAAGATAAGAAAGCCTTCCTCAGTAATCAGTGCAAAGAAATAGAGGAAAACAATAGAGAGGGAAAGACTAGAGCTCTCTTCAAGAAAATTAGAGATACCAAGGGAACATTTCATGCAGAGATGGGCACAATGAAAGACAGAAATGGTATGGACCTAGCAGAAGCAGAAAATATTAAGAAGAGGTGGTAAGAATACACAGAAGAACTATACAAAAAAGATCTTCATGACCCAGATAATCACAATGGTGTGATTATTCACCTAGAGCCAAACATCCTGGAATGCAAAGTCAAGTGGGCCTTAGGAAGCATCACTATGAGCAAAGCTAGTGGATGTGATGGAATTCCAGTTGAACTACTTCAAGTCCTAAAAGATGATGCTGTTAAAGTTCTGCACTCAATATGCCAGCAAATTTGGAAAACTAAGCAGTGGCCACAGGACTGGAAAAGGTCAATTTTCACTCTAATCCCAAAGAAGGGCAATGCCCAAGAATGCTCAAACTACCACACAATTGCACTCATCTCACACGCTAGTAAAGTAATGCTCAAAATTCTCTAAGCAAGACTTCAACAGTATGTGAACCGAGAACCTCCAGATATTCAAGCTGGATTTAGAAAAGGCAGAGAAACCAGAGATCAAATTGCCAACATCCGTTGGATCATCGAGAAAGCAAGAGAGCTCCAGAAAAACATCTATTTCTGCTTTATTGACTATGCCAGAGCCTTTGACTTTGTGGATCACAACAAACTGTTGAAAATTCTTCAAGAGATAGGAATGCCAGACCACCTTACCTGCCTCCTGAGAAATCTGTATTGAGGTCAAGAAGCAACATTTAGAACCGGACATGGAACAATGGACTGGTTCTGAATTGGGGAGGGTATAGGTCGGCTGTATATTGCCACTCTGCTTATTTAACTTATATGCAGAGTAAATCATGTGAAATGCTGGGCTGGATGAAGCCCAAGCTGGAATCAAGTTTGCTGGGAGAAATGTCAAAAACCTCAGATATGCAAATGACACCACCCTTATGGCAGAAAGTGAAGAAGAACTAAAAAGCCTCCTGATGAAAGTGAAAGAGGAGAGTCAAAAAACTGGCTTAAAACTCAACATTCAAAAAACAAAGATCATGGAATCCAGTCCCATCATTTAATGGCAAGTAGATGGGGAAACAGTGACAGACTTTGTTTTGTTGATCTCCAAAATCATTGCAGATGGTGACTGCAGTCATGAAATTAAAAGACACTTGCTTCTTGGGAGAGGAGCTATTACCAACCTAGACAACATATTAAAAAGCAGACATTAGTTTGTCAACAAAAGTCCATCTAGTCAAAGCTATGGTTTTTCCGGTAGTCGTGTGTAGATTTGAGGGTTCGACCATAAAGAAAGCTGAATGCCAAAGAATTGATGCTTTTGACCTGTAGTTTTGGAGAAGACTCTTGAGAGTCCCTTGGACTGCAAGGAGATCCAACCATTGAGTCCTAAAGGAAATCAGTCCTGAATATTCATTGGAAGGACTGATGCTGAAACTCCAATACTTTGGCCTCCTGATGTAAAGAACTGACTCACTGGAAAAGACCCTGATGCTAGGCAAGATTGAAGGCAGGAGGAGAAGGGGACTCCAGAGGATGAGATGGTTGGATGTCATCACAGACTCAGCGGACATAATTTTGAGCAGGCTCCAGGTGTTGGTAATGGACGGGGAAGCCTGGCTTGCTGCAGTCCATGGGGGTCACAAAGAGTTGGACAGGACTGAGCGACTGAACTGAAGGCCCTCTGTCCATGGGATTTCCCAGGCAAGAATAATGGAGTGGGTTGTCAGTTCCTTCTCTAGGGGGTGTTCCCAACCCAGAGATTGAACCCAGGTCTCTTGCTTCTCTTGCATTGGCAGGTGGATTCTTGACCACTGAGCCATCAGGGAAGCCCTTTTCTAGAAAACATGTGTGCAGTTGTGTCCAGCTCTTTGTGATTCCATGGACTATAGCCTGCCATGCTCCTCTGTCCATGGGATTTCCCAGGCAAGAATACTACAGCAGGTTGCCATTTCCTGCTCCAGGGGATCTGCCAACCCAGCGCTCAAACCCTTGCACTGATAGGTAGACTCTTTACCATGGATGCCATCTAGAAAGACCCTTTTTCTAAAAGTAGGGAAACGTTAGTATTTTTTTAAATTAGTTGATTTACAATCTTGTGTTAGCTTCTGGTATACAGCAAGGTGTGTAGTATGTATATTTTTTCAGGTTATTTTCCATTATAGGTTATTATGGCATTTGTAAAAAATATTACAGGTGATGAAAGTATGTTTAGAATAAAGCATCAAGTGAGTACATAATATAGGTGCTACTTCCCAGCAATAATTTGCCTTTACTGATGTTGTGTAATACTTCTGGAAGCCCACTTTTTTTCAGTGTTTTATTGAGAAAAGAACACACACCAGGAGAGAAAATGGGATAGTGAATCATTTTGTGCCCAGCACCCTGCAAATATTGTTGTCAATATTTTGCCAGTGTTGCTTCAGCCATTTCTCTCACCTTCATTTTGCTTTTTTGCATCTGGAGTCTTTTAAAGCAAACCCCAGATATCCTATCATTCCTCCTGTAAATACAGTATCCATCTCTAACAGATCATTATGCTTTAACATCATCTCAACATCATTATCACATCTAGCAGTTCATGTTCAAATTCCCCTAATTACTTCAAAATATCTTTGTATAGTAAAATTCGAAGAGCAGACTCATTTGAAAAGATCCTGATGCTGGGAAAGATTGAGGGCAGGAGGAGAAGGGGACGACAGAGGATGAGATGGTTGGATGGCATCACTGACTCGATGGACATGGGTTTGGGTGGACTCTGGGAGTTGGTGATGGACAGGGAGGCCTGGCGTGCTGCGGTTCATGGGTCGCAAAGAGTCGGACATGACTGAGCGACTGAACTGAATGAGATATGTTTAAATAAGGATCAAAATGCCCCCATACTGTACTAGGTCTCCTTTAATCTGTAGTAGTTATCTATAATTCTGCCCATGCTATTATTTCTTGACGACATTGACTCATGTTTTCTTTTGCTTTTTATGTTTTCTAAATTTAAAAAATAATTTTCTACTTCTCAGATTTAGCTGATGATTTATCCATGGAGTTTTTAAACTTGTTATTCTCTTCCCAAGATTCATCACTAATTTTTGTGTCTCTTGGACTTTTGTAGAATAATGAAAACCCTAGACTGCCTTCTCAGAGTAATGGTCTCAAATGCATAAAATGAAGTATAATTATATCTTTATGGTTTCTTTCTTTCTTTTGTAGACCATTGTGTTTCATTTCACCAAATTTGCAAAGTAGCAAAGCATGTACTCCTTTATATAGGACAAGATCTAGTGGAGAGTCTAGCAACTATCATGATTTCTAAATAGTGTTTAATGTAAATGTTTAGAGATATTTGTAACAACTCTATTGTGATGAAAAAAATATGTGAGTTTGGTTGCATCAGTCTTAGGAAGTGCTACTATACTGTAGTTGCTTGCATTCATAATTTAAAATTCTAAATTGGATTTTGAGGAGACTGAAAATAAAGATTTTTTGGCCGCTCTACTGGGCATGTGGGATCTTAGTTCCCAAACCAAAGATCAAAACCACGCCCTCTGTAGTGGAAGTGCAGAGTCTTGGCCATTAGATTGCCATGGAAGTTCCAGGATGTACATTTTTTCTGCATATGAATTTATAGACCATTGAATTCTATCCAGGGGCCTAATCACCAGCTGAAGTTTACAGACTGTGCCATGTACTTCCTATGGCATCGTATCATGTTAATGTCTGGTTTTTGCTTTTAGTAAAGTTAAGGTTGATCGGCTTGAGGTCCAGGTGCTGTGATTCTGACCCATCCATTAGAATATTTCCCATCGGCCTTTCTCCTAATGGTTTTTAGCGTTCAGTGATAGCTGCCTAGATGTATTATTTTATTAGGGATTGCCAAGTGGTAGCTTTCTAACTCTGCCATTTTCCCATTTGTATTAACTGCAATACTTCCGTAAAGTAAGTTGTGGTTACCTTGAAATCCAGTTCGGGTGATAAAATCTTGACTACTACTTGATTCTTTTACCAGTTTTCAGAGTAATGAGCTGATCTCTGAGCTAACGCCAGTGGTGAACAGAGAACTTCTGTTTGTTTTCCCAGCTTGGGTTTTGGCTGTGGCTTTTGTTTGAGGAACGCGATGAATTACAGGAAATGCATTTATCTGATCTGTTTTAATCAGTCGTAGTCATTGTTCACTTTGTTCAGCGTTTGGCCCGTGTGAGCCCCTCTGAACTGGTCTCCCTCTATTTTGAAATGACCACATTGGTGTTTGGCAGAAGCATGGCTTTTTGGCACAGCAAGATATCCTAGGCTCAGCTTGTACCATACCTATCCCAGACATAGAATAAGGGATGTTTCCAAGAATCTTGTGTTCCTTTTAGTGAAAAGTGATATTTAAAAACAAGAATCTGGGTATTAAGGGTATTTATTGTTGTTAGGTTGCCATTACTTTCAAGCCTTTTCAGCAGACAGAGATATGAAATATTTGTTTTTGTTTTAAAGAGAAAAATCATTAGTGTATATATAACACACCAGTGTATGTATATGGAGAAGGCAATGGCACCCCACTCCAGTGTTCTTGCCTGGAGAATCCCATGGACGCAGGTAGGCTGCAGTCCATGGGGTCGCGAAGAGTCGGACACGACTGAGAGACTTCACTTTCACTTTTCACTTTCACTCATTGGAGAAAGCAATGGCGACCCACTCCAGTGTTCTTGCCTGGAGAATCCCAGGGACGTTGGAACCTGGTGGGCTGCTGTCTGTGGGGTCGCACAGAGTTGGACACGACTGAAGCGACTTAGAGCTGCAGCATTCTGATTACTCTATCACATGTAAAGATTGCCCCCAATTCCTGCTTAAGAACAGTGTCCACCGTGTGGATGCACCGTAGTGTTTTTAACCAATTCCCTATTTGATATCCGTAAATTATTCTTTAAGAGCCACATTGCTTATCACAATGACATAATCAACAGAAGCAACAGAAATTGCACACATTCGGTTTCCCGAATTCACAACCTGAATCTCCAGCAAAACAGCAGAGTGGACACAGTGTAAGACCGTGGGAGCGTGTTCAGAAGTGAGATAGGTCAAACTGGAAGCCTAATTCTTCCCAGTCCCACCTCTCTGAGCTTCCATTTCCTTAACCTGAAAATGCAGTGAAACCATGATTTATACAGAACAACCTAGACAGTGTATGCAAGGCAAATAGCCCTACACCTGGACTAGAATACGTGCATGTAAAATCATAGCAATAATTAATATTAATTTTACTGATTTCCTCAGCGGTCAGACAGAATCCCAAATGGGCCTCAGTCCTTTATTTTTCTTTCTGTTTTGTGTTTAATTTTATTTCTTGATGGGGAGGCCCATGAGTTCCTTTTCCTGTCCCTAGAAGCACTGCTCCGGGGAAGAGGGAAGCTAGCGGGGAGCAGTAACTCACCTTGAACATACTCTCCAAAAGCATTGCCTATCGACTTGTTTACAGGTGACCTTTTAAACAGTATTGCGAAGATTTCAGCGAACGTGAAGACGGGTGTGTGACAGATAGCTGGAGCCCCCTAGAGAAGTGGTCAGAGGGTGGCAGTTTGCTTTCTGATGGCACCAAAGACTCCATCCAGGCCAGTCCAGGTTCACACCCTCCCTGACCTGGTAATCTCAGCAGCCCCAGGTGACCCAGGGATTGAACCCACTGCTGCCTCAAGGTCATGCCTGAGCAGCAGGATCTGGGAGTCTTCATTTCAGGCAGGCCATTAGCATCTCAAAGGCCTCTCATTCCCTAAACCCTGTCTAGGAATAATTCCTTCTGGGCATTCCCTTTGTGATCCCTAAGAAGTGACTAGGAGGAGGAGGAAGGAATTGGGAAGCAACTAATGTTGGGATCCTCCCTCAAGGGGGATCAGTTTTGAGCAGAGTTTTTAAGAAAGAGAAGGAATGGGAGCCCAGGGAGAAGAAAGCAGCCTTCCTGTTACTGATGCTTCTGTGTTTCATCAGAAAGAGGCTTTGAAGTCATAGACTGAATCTAATGGCCTTTGGCTGCAGTCTGTCACCTCTCAGAACCTCTTGTTTCCTGGGTTGTAAAATATGGTTATAAAAATGGTAATATTCCTCATCCAAAGCACTGTTGTGATGATTCAATGAGATTTATAGTTTCTTGTGTTTGGCAAAGAATAGAAGCTCAGGAAATGCGAATTTCCTTTCTACCCTCTCCCTTTTTTCAAGCACTTATCCCACCACATCTTAAAAATAAAACCAGGTCGTTATAGTAAGAATTGAAATCTCTGGAAAGGCACAGGCAGACGTTATATTAAATTCTTCACGGTAACTTTTAATGTTGGTGATAATAGCCTTATTTTATGCGTGAAGCAAGCAGCAGAAGTTCTGAGACTGGAAGTCACACCCAGGCTTTAGCTTGCCCTTAATCCCCTTTTACTTGAATTAGGAAATGGTGCTCCTCTGCTTCCCAGCTGGTACTAGTGGTAAAGAACCCGCCTGCCGATGCAGGAGATCTAAGAGACCGAGGTTCAATCCCTGGGTCAGGAAGATACCCTGAACAAGGGCATGACAATCCACTCTCGTGTTCTTGCCTGGAGAACCCCATAGACAGAGGCGCCTGGCGGGCTACCGTCCACAGGGGTGCACAGGGTTGGACATGACTGAGGCGACTTAGCACACATGCCCTGTCCTCTGCTTGGGTCAGTGCCGTGGACACAGGGGTGGCCAGCGGGGCAGAGACGGGGGTCAGCCCCCTCTCACCACCTTGCCATGACGTTGTCATGCCGTACACAGCTCACACAGAAGCTCTGGTCAAATGCATCAGTTCAGTTGCTCATTCCTGTTCAGGTCTTTGTGCCCCCATGGACTGTAGCAATGCCAGGCCTTCCTGTCCATCACCAAGTCCCGGACCTTGCTCAAACCTCATGTCCATCGAGTCGGTGATGCTATCCAAAGGCATAGTTTTGATAAAATGCATAGTTTTGATCAAACTGAAATTCAGCCCCAGATCTGACTGTCGTTCAGACCACATCCTTTCCATTGCTACCTGGGAGTTCACTCCTTCGTATTTCCTTCAAGATCCTGCTCCATCCTTTATCTCTTCTCCCTCTGCCTCATCTCTGTCTCTCCCCTTTCCTTCTCTCCTAGCTTTTCCTTCCTAGCTGACACGCTCAAATCTCTACCCTTAAGTACCACTGGGATTTTGAAACAAATCGTGGTTCATAACGCCACCCCTCCTCCCCATGCCTAGCTCCAGACCTGGCATTGATAGGCCTTCTGAGTAAATGCTTGTTCAGAACCCTTGCAGGCTTACAGTAGGCTGCATCTTCACCATCCTCCTCCTTGCCCTCAGAACCTAGCAAGTTGCTCTGCCCACAGTAATCTCACTTTGGCGTGAAAGAATGAAAAGATTTTTTCCCAAGAGCTGTCATCTTAAGCAGGCACTAGAGGGCAGCAGAAGACCGCACATGGACTTTTGTTTACCTTCCCGTCCCTGACTGGCCACAGCCCACCTTGTCTCAAGAGGCTGGAGTCCATGATTCCACTTCAAGGCTGACTGCTCCCTGAAGAGCTGCGGAGATAGAAGTCGGGGGCAGGCGGGAGCTGAGCATGCCTTAGTCTGTGGGGAGAACCATTTTTGGACCCACTGAGATGCACTGGGATTCTTCACTCTGCCTTTTACTTACTTTAGGGCAAATAATACAGCAGAACCATATGGCTATTTTTGTGCTTCTTAAAAATATCAAAATGTAATTTGCAGACAAAAGGTATCAGCCACTGCTGGGCTCCTGGGCATTGTCCAGGGGTCCCTCTCCCTGCCCCACAGAGAATATGACTTTCTGCAGAGATTTACCTGCTGTCCTTTGAAACAAGTATCGTCTTGGAGGTTACGCCCTGGCACCCTGAGCCCCAATTCCCCTCTCCGTAAAAGGGGGCAACAATTTCTATTTGGTAGGATGACGGCAAGGACTATATGAGATTACAGATGCTGTATCTCTCCTCTGATGCTCAGAACAGTTCCATGAGGAATTAGTATCCTCATTATACAAATGAGAAAAACGAAGGTTAGAGAGACGAGGTGACTTGCCCAGAATTCAGAATCTGACTTAATAGCTTGGGACTTAAGCTTTCAATCCTACCTTTGTCTACTACGTTCCTTCCACCAGGTAGGAAGTACACAGTTTAAGGGGATTTCTGACAGTGTGGTTAAAGTGCCAGCAGGTTACAAGGGAAGCTTCGCAGATTCAGACACGCACAGGAATGAATAATACTGAGCTGAAGGCCAAGCGCAGGAGTAAATGACCTCTGAGGATGTTCCTGACACCCTGGAATTTATAATTTCTTCTTTGGGTTCTATTTCTCATTTATCCTCTAAACCACCCAAGATTTCTGTACTAGCATTGATGACTTTTTACAGATGAGAACGTGAAGCCTCGGGGAGGCTAAGTGACTTGTCCAAGGTGATCCAGCTGGAAATGGAAGAGCTGGAATTGAAACCCAAGCGAGTCACTGTGCTATCGCTGCCCTTCTGCAGTTGAGCATATTGTGCGTTTAGGGAACAGGCTGCAAATTAGAACATCAGTTGTCTTAGGGTTTGGCAGTTTTGTAGACCCATCCTCTCTCTAGAGTCTCCACTGTTGCCTCTTTCCCCATCCCTCAAACAGGCACACAAAACACAGACATACCACGTTCAGACATACACACCTTCATCAGAAACCACTCAAGAATACCCCCCCCCCCCCCCCCAGTTCCCGAGTGTGGGAGTTCTTTACCTGTAGTTAGGTGGCTCATTTTATCGTGACCCCCAAGTAGGGGGCAGCCTTGAGCACTGTGGACAGGCTGTCCAAAACTTGCAGTTTTTAGATGGGAAGCTGGTCTCGATTCAACAGAGCTCTCCCATAATGAAACTGGAGGCCTAAAAAGGTAATGGGTTCTGTGTTCAAAAAGCAGTTAGAATTATTTGGTGGTGAATGAAACATTAGATGGAATTTCTGACCAGCTGACTTTTAAAATGCCGCTTATATCCATGAGATCCCCTAGCCCATGGAAAGGGATGGGAGCCTAGGGTTATTGTCTGGTGGTGGCAGGAACTGGGAAGGCCCAAGTGTTTGTAAAAATACAGTGAATGTAGCAGTAGAACCAGGTACAAAAAGCTAGACTAGTTATAAGCTATGTGGTCTTGGGCAAATTACCTCTGTAAGTTGTCTTCTGTACATTAATAAGGTAAGGTTATGGCAGAAAGTGAAGAGGAACTAAAGAGCCTCTTGATGAAAGTGAAAGAGGAGGGTGAAAAAAGTTGGTTTAAAGCTCAACATTCAGAAAACTAAGATCATGGCATCTGGTCCCATCACTTCATGGGAAATAGATAGGAAAACAGTGGAAACAGTGGCTGACTTTATTTTGGGGGGCTCCAAAATCACTGCAAATCGTGATTGCAGCCATGAAATTAAAAGGCACTTACTCCTTGGAAGGAAAGTTATAACCAACCTGGATAGCATATTAAAAAGCAGAGACATTACTTTGCCAACAAAGGTCTGTCTAGTCAAGGCTATGATTTTTCCAGTGGTCATGTATGGATGTGAGAGTTGGACTGTGAAGAAAGCTGAGCACCGAAGAGTTGATGCTTTTGAACTGTGGTGATGGAGAAGACTCTTGAGAGTCCCTTGGACTGCAAGGAGATCCAACCAGTCCATCCTAAAGGAGATCAGTCCTGGGTGTCCATTGGAAGGACTGATGCTGAAGCTGAAGCTCCAATACTTTGGCCACCTCATGCAAAGAGCTGACTCATTGGAAAAGACCCTGATGCTGGGAGGGATTGAGGGCAGGAGGAGAAGGGGACGACAGAGGATGAGATGGTTGGATGGCATCACCGACTCGATGGACATGAGTTTGAGTAAACTCTGGGAGTTGGTGATGGACAGGGAGACCTGGTGTGCTGCGATTCATGGGGTCGCAAAGAGCCGGACACGACTGAGCAACTGAACTGAATTGAAGACTATCTACTTTTAGGGCTATGGTGATAAGATTGAGATAGTGGATTTGAAGTCTGATAAGGGTTATAGGAATAGAGGGGGTTAAAGGAAGAAAAGGATCAGTTTACATTTTCAACTCTTGATTTAGATATTTACCTGCAAACCATCTACAGGACATCAGACTTTGAACTCTGCACTGGTGATGCAAATTGTCACTGAAACTGGTTCTATTTCTTGGTCTTACAGAGCTCACAGTTTAGTCAGGGAGACTGCTATTAATTTAACATTAACTAGCATTTAAAATGTGATAAGCAGTTTGATCGGACTTCCCTGGTGGCTCAGATGATAAAGAATTTGTTTGCAATGTGGGAGACCTGGGTTCAGTCCCTGGGTCGGGAAGATCCGATGGATAAGGGAATGACTACCCACTCCAGTATTCTTGCCTGGAGAATTCCATGGACAGAGGAGCCTGGTCGGCTAGAGTCCACGGGGTCTCAAACAGTCAGACACAACTGAGTGATTTTCACTTTCAAGCACTATAATGATGATGATGTGATAGTTCAGTTGATAGTACAAATTGAGAATGATCAAATAGAGTTCATGAATATATGTATGTTCAAAAGTATGTGAGTTGGTTCCCATATTCCTTTTATCATATTCACTAGATAATCTTCCTCTGCCTCTAGCTGAAAATCTTAGCAAGCCACACCTAATCTATCATTTTTATGGAACAGACTGTGCTATAGGCATTTTAAGTTGATATCACAGTTTCACATCAGGAATTAGGATGTCTAGTCTAAGTTTTTAATCAGATCTCCAAATCCAACAAGTCAAATCTCCTCTCCCTTCTCAGTGAGAGCATTAGCAGGCAGTGCACGGTTAGCCTTGGTGCTCTTTCTCTTGATTGTTCCTCCTCTTCCCCTTCCTTCATCGTCAGAGCAAGAGGGAGGAATGTTAGGATTAGGAAGGTCATACTTGCCCTGGTGGGCTTCCCAGCTGGCCCAAGTGGTCAAGAATCCACCTGCCAATGCAGGAGACGCAGGTTTGATCCCTGCGTTGGGAAGATCCCCTGGAGCAGGAAATGGCAACCCTTTCCAGTATTCTTGCCTGAAAAATCTGCTGGGCAGGGGAGACTGGCGGGCTACAGTCCATAGGGTTGCAGAGAGTTGGACACAACTGAATGACTGAGCAACACACGTGTCCTGCTTCCCGTGTATCTGGCTCTGTGTTCTCGGATGCCGATGCTGATTTTTAAAACCAACCCTCTCCCTTGGGACGCTTTTCACTGGTCCCTGTGGCCAGGGGCTTCTCCTAAGGCCCAGGATGCTGCAGCATCTCTTTGGTTGGCTGCTGCTCATCCCCCCCTCCACCATCTGTTTCTCTGTCTTCCCACCTTCTGGAGACGCTCACTGTGGGGACCCATTTCTGTTACCATTCCTCCTGAGTAAGACTCAAAACAGATCCAGGGCAGCTCATTCTCTTATGTGACCCACATGTGGTCCAGGGGAAATACTCTGGCATTTTTCCCACTGGCCACTTCTGTGATTTGGGTCTCACCCTTCTGCAGCCCCTTCTGTTCTGCTGCCACAGGCCGCTGGAGCTTTTGCAGCTGGGGTAGGACCCTAGTCCTGAGACTTGCATAAGGCTGTGGCTGCTGAGACGTGTCGCTGTTTTTCTAAGAGGCACTCTTTTGAGGCCCCTTAGCCCAAACTTTAGGATTAGGAGGTAGCGTGCTCCACATGACCCACCTGGGGTGCTGGGGACTCTAAACATTAGGTAATAGCTGTCTCCAAAGCAAATCTCCCCTAAATCCTTTCTGTCTCCTCTCTGACCTCGTTTTAGTTCCTTGTTCTGGCTGAGGTTTCTAGAGTTATGAAACCAGTGAGGATTCATCTCCTTTGTAACTTCTGCCTATAGGGGCCTGGCTTGGGGATTTCACTTCCATTCTGTCTGGGTGTAGAAATTTCAGTTTTAACATCTTGTTACAACAACAGCACAGTGATAATCAAAACAATCGCAGCAACAACACTGATAATAACTAGTACTGACTGAGCGCTCAACTTCTGCCAGGCCCCTCGTTTGATCCCTCCAAGCAGCCTTTCAGGTCGATGCTGTTATCTGTAAAGGTCACACTGGTGACGTTGGATGTTGACCGCCAGGCTGGGCAGTTCAGGTTGCACGGCGCAGAAGCGTGGCCCTTGCTGCTCTGCTGATGCCGTTTCAGCCGGCTACTTCCCCTTCCTGAAGGAGATTTCTGTGGGTCCTTGAGTCAAGCTTCGCAGCAGTTGCTCTCCTCCAACAGGAGACAGTAACTCCGCCTAAGAAATGATCCCATTTCAGCAATTCCTGGGAGGCCATAGCTGTAATAAAGGCCATTCTTTATGATATAAAAGTCTCCCCCTCTCTCCCCCACCCTTAACGTTTCTAATTTGAGCCCCTCTGGTCCCTGTGGAGTCTTTAAATGCTTCAAGTGCAAGCCTATTGCCAAAGCAAGCCTGTCTGACTCGGAGGCAGCGCCCTGCACTGTTGCCGAATATTGAACAAACATTCAAGCGGCTTTGGCTCTCCCAGAAGCCCTCAGTCTGAGGTCTTTGTTTTGTTTTCTGGATGAGGGCAAGCGGTGCCATCACCTCCTGCCGAAAAGCCCTGGCTGCCCTCCCAACAAGGAGTTGTCACTTCAACCGAGCCTTTTTTTAATTTTTTTCTGGTGGCAACAAAATAATACCCAGCAGGAATTTGGGAGGAGAAAAAAGAGAGTTCAGCTGGCAGGTTCTCAAATGAATGGGCTGTAGTGTCATTGGAACTGAATTGGGCTTGAAACCAGACATGATCCTATTTTGGAAGCATTGTTCAGAGGGATGGGAAATGTGAACAGAGGATAAGTCTCTTCAAAAATGCTCTTTATCCTTGGCCTGTTAAAGGCAGCCTGTTTTAACTGAACTCTCCCATCCCCTCAATGGCAAGGGTCTATGTGAGAACCCAGAGGAGGTCAGAACAACTGGCAAATTGATCAGCTATTCATCTATTAACCTTTCAATTGAGAGAGCGAATTTTGCTTTGAGAAGAACTTGCCCCTTGACTGCAAGCCATCAATTAACTGTCAATCCCGAAATTCACAAATCCTGGCTCTTGGACTCATCAGGGCTTCGATGAGCTAGCACAGTGATCAGGGCATATACATATACACGTATTCAAATACATTGTTGAAAATATTACTGTAAAGCCTAATGTGCTCCAGGGGGTGTGTGAAGTGGATATGGTTGTCAGAAGGACCGCCAGTGACCCTGCCCTCATGGAGCTTCTCGTCTGAAGATGCTACAGGTGATGCATAGAACGGGATGCTTGTGAGGAAGTTTAGTATGAAGCTCTCATAGAGATTAGAGGCATGGGCATGGAGTTCAGGCTAGGTGTTTCTGAGAAACTGGCCCCTGAACTAAGATCTGAAGGGTGAGTGGGAGTTTGCGCTAAGAGAGGGCAGGGGCAGAGGCTGGGATGGAGAAAGCGTTCTGTACAGAGAGAAGAGCACGCACCAAGACACAGAGAAAGGACAGGGTGTAGGCGAGGAGCGTAATGGCCACTGTAACTGAAAGTAGGGGAACCAGAAGGAAGAGGATGACAGATGAGACCCGAGAGGCACGCAGTGTGGTCTAGGTCCCTCATTACCTATGTGCCATGGTTACGGATTTTGGTCCTCATCCTCAGAACAGTGAACACTCTCCTAAAAAGAGTTTTAAGCAGAAGAATATAGTTTGCCTTTTGAAAAGATGACTTTAGCCACAGAGCGAGGTTGGATCAGAAGCGATTAGCTTTTGCAATTGTAGTGTCTACAGAGGAATAATTAATGGAATGGCTGATGGTCTTCCCTGTTGTAACTCTCTTCCAGATCATAACTTAGGCATGACACAATCCTTACAAAAAGGATCTCCATAAATAAATGTGCATGGGACTTAGTGGTAAATCCCTTTTTCCATTTAGGTCTCAGGTTCCTCAGTGTTAAGCAATGGGTTTGGACCAGATGATACCCAAGTGTCTTTCTTTTGCAAAATAAGCCCTTAAATTCAGCATGGATTCTATACTGATACTGGAATGAAGTTTTCAGCTTGGTCTGTGGGCTTTTAACCCTGTTTTTTGAACCAATAGATTGAAAAAAAAATTATGTGACAAAACTGATCAACAAAGATCAATAGCTTGTTCTGTTGTTAGTTAGATCTTTAACCAGATGGCTAGGAATGTTTGTTTAATCCAGGGAATTCTTGCTCCCAGCACCACGTTACACATTCTTTCACAGTTAAATTATGGCAAGGTGCTCTGAGGGTTGGGGCATCTGTGTCCTAAAATATGAGATAACAATAGTAGTTTGAGTGATGAATGGTTAACAGGACTGCGGTCATGTGCTGAAAGGATTCACTAACTCATCATGTCACCTCGGAAAGTCATCTTCCTCCTTTGGGACACAATTTCCTCTCATTTAAAATGGGAAGATTTTACCAGATTAGACTTTTGAAAACTAATGAAAAATCATATTGAAAAGATATTTCATGGAGAAAAGATACCCCACTCTATCTTTTCTCCTTGGAGGCTAATAATCCAAGTGTATTTATGATCTATTTATTTTTCTCCTTTAATCCATCATGCTGCCACATTCCTATGTAACCTTTCTCTAAGACTCAGTTTCTCCATCCATAACTTAGGGCTACACAGCAGAGGTTTCCAAAAGGGTCAGAGAGTAAATATTCTAGGCTTTGTTGAACTTATGGAGTCCTCATTGCAGCTACTTAATTCTGCCATTTGTAGCCATGTACAATATATAAAAAATGAGAGTGGTCATATTCTAATAAAACTTTCTTTACAGAAACAGGCAGAGGCTGGATTTGACCCATGGACCATAGTTCAGTGAATGCTGGGTCAGCAGTGTGGACTAACTGCTCCCTGATGTCCTTGCAGTTTTGACTTTCCCTGACCTTCTCCCCTGAAGAGTTCTTCTCTCCCAAGTTGGAAGTCACCCTTCTCCAAAACTATCCCTCTGGCCTGCACTTCCTAAGGTCATCATCACTGCCATCATCATCTTGACATGTCCGTATGCAAGACCGTCTGTCTCCCCAGCTGCTGAGATGCCTTCTCCGCAGTTTTGTTTTGTTTATCTTAGTAACTACCCTTCTTTAATCCCTCTGAAGGATTGGTTAGCTGGAATCCGCCTTGTCTTCTTCCCCTAGAGCCTTTGATCTGATGCTCATAAGCATTTGCTGACAGCCAGACAGAAAAGGTGGAGCCCAGATCTGAAGCCCGAGGGCCCAGAGAGTAATGAATGAAGACTGCATTTATTTGTCTTTCTAATTGGCAAGCCCATTTCCAGATCAGCTGCAAGTCACTGCAAGCTGAGAGCGAAAGCAAGAGACGACCTTCTTTCTCCCAGGCCTTGGTGCCCAGGGCCCATCTATTCCAAGGCTGGAGCTTGCCCTGACTTCACTAGGCTTGGATGAAACCATCTGGGCCAAGCTCTGCCCTCAGCATAGGACCTCCTTGCCTTGTCACTCAGACTGTATGTGAAACAGCTTTGAGGACACTAGTCACATCATCCATGATGTAAATAGAACTCTCTGAGTTCTACAAATCACTTTGCTTCTTCAAGCTTTGAGCCCTTTCTCCTTATGAAATCTTACATGGAAGGCCAGTCTGTAAATGAGATACAAGTGGAACAGCTCTATTTGAAGCTGAGATGCAGATATAGAGTACTGCCCCCTCAGTCTTCCTTTTGCCCTCCTCAAGCAGTTGCTGAGATGGCTGTTGGAATCCCTGTTAGAACCCCTCAGGTGAATTTTGGAGCCTCTCAACTGGATTACTCCGGTAGGCTCAGTGATAAAGAACCTGCCTGCAATGCAAGGGCTGTAGGAGATGTGGGTTTGATCCCTGGGTGAGGAGGAGGATCCCCTGGAGGACGGCATGGAAAGCCACTCTGGTATTCTTGCCCGGAGAATCCCTATGGACATAGGAGCCCGATGGGCTACTGTCTATAGGGTCACAAAGAGTCTGACATGATTGAAGCAACTTAACACACGCTCACAGACTGGATTATACGTGTTGTTCTAACCATTCGCAGCTATATAATCTCTCTCTTCGGTAAAGTGTCAAGTATATCCCTAGCACTGAGCTAGTCACTGAGTCGGTGGGGGCAGGATGGGAGACATGGTCCGTGGTCTCCGTGAACCGATTATAAGGTTGCAGAGGCCAACAGAAAATGGGATGAGAATGAACGTAACAGCGTCAGGTCTTGCAAACCAAAATACCTATCAGAGAAGCAGGGTTGGGGCGAGGAAGAAAGACTTCCTGAAGAGGGTCACATTGCATTGGAGCACCATTTGGAGAGGCAGAGGGGCCAGTAGGCCAGGGCAAGCAAAGGCACAGGGGTGTGAAATGCTAGTTGCGGGGCTAAAGAAGGACAGGGCCTAATGGGGCACACATCACTCATGCCCACGACAGTGTGCTGAGGACCAGACATTTGAATAAGGGAACAGATGAGCATGAAAAGAAAGGGGAAATAATGCCTTTCCCAGACAGGCCCACCTCCTCGCTCATCGACCAGTCATAACTGTTTTAGTTATTGTTAACCACACGTGACAGAATTAATCACTAAGGCTCTTGGACATTCAGAGAGTTTCCCAAAGCAGTGGGGCTGCTGTCCAGTAGAACTGAGATTGAAACTGAAGTTGACTCCAAAGCTTGTCTTTCCCCCATTACATGGAACTTCATGAAAAACAGGACAAATAAGTTTTTAAAACAAAGGTAGAATTTATAAAATTGATAGTAAAGAAAGGAACTTCTCATTGGGAAAAATATACAGAAATATTTATATCTTGCAAGGTCCTTGAAAAAACCCTCTAACCCAACCTACTGCCTGAATTTATTTTTCTCATTTTTGTGAATAATGAAAGTATGATAACACATTTACAGGAGACCTGAAATATACAGAACAAAGTTACATATAATTCTACTATATATTACAATCATTTTTTAAGTAGATGCATTAAGATTTTTAGTTGGAGTTTCCATATCAAACTCTCAAAAATTAATAGAATAAATATACAGAAAAGTAGAAGGATAGCGTAGACCTGAAAAGCACCGTGAACTAATTCAGCATAATTAAAGTTTATACAATTTTCACACAAGAGTACAAACTGCTGACCTTAAATACAAAGAAGATGAGGCCCAAAGAAAGCAAAGGGTTATTTAATATCAATGGTAGAACAAGACATCATTCTGGTCTTGGAGCCCTCAGATCGGTGTTCTTTCTAAAGCATCATCAGTCACATGTGTTTTCCCTTTTTGGTGGATAACCACCTCTTAGCACATCTCGATGGGTTCAAGAGTCTGACCTTTTAACCTTTACTGAACTTTCTCTTTCTCCAGAGACCACGGAGCTGGGCAGCAAGAAGGAGCTGAAGTCCATGCCCTTCATCACCTACCTCTCAGGCCTGCTGACGGCCCAGATGCTGTCGGATGACCAGCTTATCTCGGGTGTGGAGATCCGCTGTGAGGAGAAAGGCCGCTGTCCGTCTACTTGCCACCTCTGCCGCCGCCCAGGCAAGGAGCAGCTGAGCCCCACCCCGGTGCTGCTGGAGATCAGCCGCGTGGTTCCACTGTACACGCTCATCCAGGACAACGGCACCAAAGAGGTGAGCTCCCGGTGCGGCCGCTGGGCCACATCTGGGTGTCAGCCCTCCCACCCCTGGGCTTGCGGGCCCTCTGTCGTTGGGATGGCCATCCTCAGCGTGGCGAGGGCCAGCGTGTACTGATGCTTACATGTGGCGAACACGTGTGTAACTTGGTAACACTAGCTGCTGTAACGGACAAATTCTCAAATCCCAATGACTTAGTCCGGGTGAGGTTATTTCTTGCTTCTCGGAGTCCTCAATAGATGATTTTGATTGATGGGTGGCCTTACTCTGAGAGGTGGTTCCGGGTCCCAGCCTGTTCCATCTTGTGGTGTGTTAATCTGGTGCTTCGATGCCTGCTGTGGAAGGAGAAAGAACATGGGAGATTGTACATGAGAAGTTTTAAATGGGCCACACCGGAAAATGGCACATTATCACTTCAGCTCCTATTCTGCTAGCCAGAATTCAGCCACGGGGCACACCTGTCTGCAGATGAAGTCAGAGAAATGTTTTTATCAGTCTTCCTAAGAGAAGCAGATATGAGTTTGGTGAAAACCTAGCAGCCTCTCCCTCAGTACTCTGCTTGGGTTACCTCATTTAATTTACCCTCCAGATCTATGACTTCTTTGTAAGTATGGAGCTGATTCATATGGAATTTCTGACATTTGACCATTTATTTATCATGATGGCAATTCTACATGGGTTATCTTTTTCTCCTGCCCACTTTACAAGCGAGGAAACGTAAGATGAGTGATTTGCTCCATGTTGGTCTGATCCAGAGCCCGAATACCTAATTGTGAAATTTTATCTCCTCTTGTTCCTCTTTATGTCTCTCTGACTTTTGATTATGGCATGTCAGGGCTCGAGGGGACTGTATGAATGATTTGGTTTGCCTTTTTGCAAACTCATATCTGTGGAACTTTTTTTTTTCCAAATGCAGTTTTCAACTGCAAAACCAGGAATAGTATGCCACTGCTTCAGTGAGGAAGGAGGTAGATAAAGCCTCTCTATTTGGTCCCCACTCATTCCTCTACAGCAACTTCTGGACAGTCCTGGGCCTCCAGAGAAGACAATCTGGTGGACCAGTGACCAAGTCCCATAGGATGTTATGGATTATGTGCCCCTCCCAAGGCATCCTATTGGGCTAAGTGCCAGTGCCTGGAGATTGGTCAGGGCTACGTAGAGAACAGAGAGGAGATGAGAATAAGTGAGCAGAATATCAGGTGGATAACCTGAGGCAGAAAAGAACATGGTCTATGCAAAGACCTGTAGAAATTCCCCATGACTCAGACCAAGAGATGAAGGGAGGGCAGAGGTGAGGCCAGCGGGATCAGAAAGAACCTGATTATTTCGGGAATTGTAAGCTAGGTCCTGGATTTTGGACGCTATCTAGAGGGCAGTGACTTGCTGAAGATACATGGTTAGCAGGAGGTTGATAGAATTAGCTTTGTATAGCAGAAGGAGTCCCCTGGAAACTACATAGATGACTATCAATGGGAGAGCAGTTAATTAAAGTGTGAACTATGAATAGAAGAGAACACTGTACTACAACCAAGATCAATGAACTGTAATGATAGTTAATAGGAGAGGGATGAATATAATGTTAAATGAAGACAGGAAATCCCAAAGATATATTTTGCATAGCATGATACCCTTCCCTCTATTTTTAGTTGAAACACACACATCAAATATACTACCTTTAAGAATAAATATGCATGCAATAGACAGTTTAAAAAAGCAATCAGGGAAATGATGAACATAGTATTATAGGATGATAGTGATCTTGAATCAGGGTAGGCAGGGTGATGGCATGAGGGTGCATTAGTTACATGAGAGTAGCCAGATTTCTAGTTGTTGTTTTGGGTGCTGGGTTTGTGGGGGCTTATTGAAGTGTTAGGGCTTCCCTGGTGGCTCAGATGGTAAAGAATCTGCCTGCAGTGCAGGAGACCTGGGTTCAATCCCTCAGTCAGGAATATTCCCTGGAGAAGAGAATGGCAACCCACTCCAGCATTCTTGCCTGGAGAATTCACGGACAGAGGAGCCTGGCAGGCTACAGTCCATGCGGTCGCAAAGAGTCGGACATGACTGAGGGACCTTCACTCTTAAACTGTTAAAATTAGCTAAGCAGCTGAGGCTAACCGGATGAATACATAAAGCCTAACCATGCATGGTACAGCGATGAGCTTGACTCATGAACCACGCACCTCAAATCATCTAACTTTGTGCATCAGAGGTCCCCGAACCAACAGTAGAAAAAAGTCAAAAAAGCCAAATTACATACACATCTCCATGTCTCTGGTTTCAGGGTGAGAATCAACTGTGGAAATATAAGAGTGGAGCCAGGAGCCCCCTGAGGAGGCTCTTGAAGCTTTCACTTAACACGAAGGGTCATCCGAGGAGTGTTTTGTCAGTGAGGACACACGCGGAGCAACACATTGCTAGCCGAGCAGGCCTGAACTCTCCAGGGATGATTGGTGAGAGAGGCTCTAGGACGGCAAGGGAGAGGGAAGATGATGTGCTCGGTTATGTCTAGCTCTTGGCTGCCCATGGACCGTCGCCCACCAGGCTCCTCTGCCCAGCGAATTTTCCAGTCTAGAAGAATCCTGGAGCAGGTTGCCCTTTCCTTCTCCAGAGGATCTTCCCAACCCAGGGACCGAACCGGTGTCTCTTGTGTCTCCTGCATTGGCAGGCGGGTTCTTTACCACGAACACCGCCTGGGAAGGCCGCTGAGAGAGGCTCTGCCTATCCGTGTTTGCTCCTCTTTGCAGGCCTTGCTCTCCTCACCTGCGAGGTGCTTCGATGCTAGCTAATCTCAGGACTTTTATGATGTGTCCTTGGCGCGCGTGGCAGCAAGATGAGCACTGGTCCCTTTACTCTTTGCTTAGAAATCAGGTTCCTCTATGTCTGGATGCTGTGCTAGCTTCCCTCAGCACCGTCTATATATCCAGTTCTAGAAAACTGGTTTTTCCTGAGGCCCATTCGCGTGCTCTCAGCTAGAGAAGGCCAGGAGCTCTCAGCTAGAGAAGGCCAGGAGTGGGCAGGCGGCCGCTAGGTGTCACTGTTCTCCTTACGGGTCACCTGCTGCCTTTGAAGCAGGAGTCATTCTTGCATTCCTTCCGTATTTCTGAGTGTCTATTTGCCCTGAAGAGCAGGACAGATGGACACACGTGGAACGCAAACAGGCATGGTCTTCCTCTTCATGGAGTTTACAGACTGGGGGAGGAAGATATGAAACACACACACCAGATAAGTGAGAACACGCTGTGCTGAGTCCCAAGAGAGGTCCAGGCCTGGGGGTTCACGGAGGGTGACTGAGGGCCATGTGGAGTCAGAGAAGGCTTGACGTCCTCAGCAGAGTGATATTTGGATAATTTCTTGAGGGTCAGGTGCATAAAGTGAAAGTGGACGACTGGGTTTGGCAGAGGAAGACCTGAGAGCATTCCAGATTGAAGCTGCAGCTCCTACAGAGGCCTGAAGAATGTGCAAACGTGGCCTGTCTCCCTGAGGTCCAGATAGGGAGCTCTGGGTACATCCTAGAGTCTTGCGATCCCTACCTCATGGGATCAGACGGTAACGAGTGCACAGTGCCTGGCATGTAGCATGTCATGGGCTTATCTTTTCTATGATAAAAATGCTATTTGCCTAAACTGACCCCTTCCTTTTCCCACGCTTCCTTTGGTACCTTCTCTTTTAGGTAGTACTCAATCACTTTACAAGTGCCCAAAGTGCTAGGGACGTGGCCTTCAGAGCAGGATCCATATTTTGTACAAGAGAGATGATTGTTTAACCCAGAAGTTCAGAATGCAAGCGGAGGGATTTCAGGAGTATTCTCTCACTTTATAAATATTGCTGGAACTCATACTGTAGAGAAAGGGCACCATGAGTGGAATTATACATAAGTAAAAGGATTTCCTTCCGCTGACCTTCTAGAACAGAATGGAACCATCCTGCTATGTGAGAACACCTGTCTCCTTGAGCCATTTGAGATCCTTAGCCAACTCCCGAGTCCCGTGGCACTGTCAGGAAGTGTCAGAGAAGGGATGTAACTTGCCTGAGGTTAGTGGGGGCTGTTCTGGCCTCTGACTCTGGACCAGGGCCAGGGTGTACTCTGGGTAATCTTGGGGACCCTTGGACTCTAGCTCCTTTGGTGGTCGGGGTCTCCTTTGGTCCATCTCCAGGAGTGTGTGGGAAAGAGTGATGCCTTCTTCCTCAGCTGGAAAGGAGTCCTTCATTACACTTTGTGGTTTTGAACAAGCAAAGCAGGAAAGAAGTCTTAATGATGTGGTTTTGAAAAAGCAAAGCAGGAAAAAAGTCTTAATGATGGATAGCTTGATTAATAACATTATTCTTCCCCCTCCACCTGTTAAATGACCCTTATACAGCCCAAAGTCACAGAGCTTAGCTAAGCACAGCTAATGCTTAAATGTACAAGGCTTTGGGTGACTGCTAACTTAGCCTTTGGGTGGAAAAGAGGAAGAGGCTCCAAATGTAACATGTCATGGGCTTATGTTTTCTATGATAAAAATGCTGTTTGTCTAAACTGAGCCCTTCCTTTTTTCAAGCTTCCTATGGTACCTCCTCCTCTAGGTCATACTCGATCACTTTGCGAGTGCCCGAAGTGCTAGGGACGTGACCAAATGTGGGAGAAAAGCGTGTATCCTGGGGAAGAGCCAGATCGAGGTGGATTTGAGTCCCGTCTCGCCCACTAATTGTCTGGGTAACCTTCATCTCACTCACTTATGAAACAGGCATTACGTAATCCACCCCTTTCCGTTTTGGGGCTGGGGGTAATCTTTGGAAGCACGGGAGAGCTGGGATACCTGCGGTCTGTACCAAGTTCGCTCCTGGATTGTTCCATGTTGTTGGGCATGGATGCTTCTGCTGCTTTGGTCTCTCTCTCTTCCCTGGTGACTAGTCAGTAAGGAGTCTGCCTGCCATGCGGGAGACCCGGGTTCACTCCCTGCGTCGGGAAGATCCCCTGGAGGAGGAAATGGAAACCCACCCCAGTATTCTTGCCAGGAGAAGCCCATGGACAGACGAGCCTGGTGGACTATAGTCCATGAGGTCACAGAGATTCGGACAGGACGGAGTGACAGACATGCTCTTCTGGTCTCTTTATCTGTAGGATGAAAAGTATGGACTAATTTATCCCCAGGCCCCTGTGGTAGATCCAGGATCAGATCTAGATTCTCCCCTGAAAGTAAGGGATATATTTTGAGGTTAGAAGAGACACCTTGTAACCTGCAACTTATTTTCCACTCAAAGATATTACCAGCTGTACTCCTTAAGTTAACATTGGGCAGAGAAAGATTCTGGTATCTGTACTCCATCCCAATGACCCAGCATTTATGAGTAGATATGGATATTAAAATCATACTCTCTTTATTTTACAAATAGTACAACTGAGACCTAGACACTGGAATGACTTGATGTAGGGCACACAGTCAATTTTGAATTCAAAGTCATCTGCCATGGCTTCTGACTTCAGAGATGTCTTTTGTTTCAGACTCAAGACTCCTTATCCATGAAATGGGTGGTAACTTTCCCTGCAGAGATCATATAGAAAAATTAAGAGAATGTTTGCTGCTGTTTGGAAGACTATAAAATACTCTGTATATCTGGATGATTTTTTTTTCCCTAGTGCATGGGTCCCCTGAATTACAATAATGTGATTTTTTTTTTTTTTTTCTTTTCCATGCTGCCCTAGGAAGAGCCATGTGTAATTTTGGTCTTGTTGTGGTTTTCTAACCTTCTAGCAGATCCTTTCTCTCTGCCAGAAAGACTTGTTTACTCAATTTACACTTCTTGGCTCAAACTAAGAAGAAAAATTCCAAATGACTGCTCTTTGAAAAGAAATTAACAGCCAAGATCCCCCCCTCCACCACCATTATTACCACAACCATGCCCACTGCTATGACCACTCCCGTTAACATAGCCAGCATTGTCACTGCTGCCGGCACCTTGCGGGTGTCTGTAGATACTGTGCTAGGAGAGCTAAATACAAGGGGAAATAAGACCCAGACTGTGCCTTCAAGGAGCTCACAGTCTAGGGGATGAGGCAGAAGAGCCACATCACATAAGTAACTGTAATCGCTTGCATATGCTACACTAATGCATGATTTACTTTCAAACAATACAACAGACATTCCAACAGTGTTAGCAAAGAGGGAGGAAGAATCCCTGGAGCGGGTAAATCTCGAAGAGGTTCTTGCTGCAGGGAAGGTGGATGTGGGCAGTTGGTGGATATAGTTTGAGAGTAATCTGTTGATGATGGAGATAGTCCTATGTACCTGATGTATTTAGATCATATGCCAAAAACTCTACCAAGGGCTTTGTGTGTTTTATCTCATTCAATCATCCAAGAACTTCTGAGGGAAGTATTCTCACCATCCCAATTTAATAAATGAGGAGACTGAGGCTCAGAGAAACTTGAATCTGAGTCTCTCAGATTCTGAAGCTCATCTGGGCCAGAGCTGGAAAATTCTGATCCATGGGTGAAATCCAGGAGTCCATGTGTTTTTATAAAGACAGTTTGTGAAACACAGCCACACTCCTCTCTACATATCATCTATGTCTGCTTCTCAACCACGACGGCTTGGTTGAGGAGTCACCCCAGGAGACGGTGGGACACACCAAGCCAAAAATATTCACTCTAGTCCTTTGCAAAAAATTTGACAAACCCTAGTCTAGACTAAGGTATATTGGAAAAGAAGAGGAAAGAAAGTTATGTCCGATGCTATGTGCCAAACACATAGAAGAGTAAATCCCAGCATGTATTGAGTGCCAACTCCATGCCTGGCATTTGAAAAGTGCTTCATGTGTATTCATATGTGTTCTCTCTTTCCTTTGGTACATTTGAAGTGTGCACTAGTATGCCCGTTCCACAAATTTAAAAATATCTGAGGACTTATTTATCTAACATAACATAGCTAGTCGGAGACGGCAATGGCACCCCACTCCAGTACTCTTGCCTGGAAAATCCCATGGACGGAGGAGCCTGGTGGGCTGCAGTCCATGGGGTCGCTAAGAGTCTGACACGACTGAGCGACTTCACTTTCGCATTTCACTTTCATGCATTGGAGAAGGAAATGGCAACCCACTGCAGTGTTCTTGCCTGGAGAATCCCAGGGATGGGGGAGCCTGGTGGGCTGCCGTCTATGGGGTCGCACGGAGTTGGACACGACTGAAGCGACTTAGCAGCAGCAGCAGCATAGCTAGTGACTCTGACCCAGGAAGTCTGTGTCCAAAATGTATGTGTTTAGCCAATCATTCTTAAAATTGGGGAACGATAAAACTGGAGAAGTGATGTGCAGAAGACTGACTTGTGGAAACTTTGAATTCTGGGCTGACGGATTTGGGTACCACATGAACTATAGGGAAATCGTCAAGATTTGGGGTCAAGGGAAAGACCTAGCTGGATGTGAAATTTAGGATAATAACTACATCAACAACAGTTAAAGGTTGAATTGCAGGGACCAGGACTGGTATTGTGTTCAGGTTTATTAATTTGGGGTCTGCAGATCACTGATCTTAAATGGTTATCGGATCTCCATCCTCAGAAAGTTTGTGCAGAATTATATATTACTGTATTTTTTCCCCCCTGGGGCAAAGGTATATACCATCAGCAAAGCTCCTAAATATTTTTGACTCAAATGTTGCAGAACACCATGATAAGAGGACCAGTTCGTTGGGGTGTCCACAGTGGAGGTTTGCATATGGGATGTCTGGGAGGATGGCGATTCAGTTCAAATGATTTTAACAAATATTTATTAAGGGTCTCTTACAGGCCAGGCACTGTTCTGGACTTTTGGGATACATTATGGATCAAAACAGGCACATATGACAACCATTTGGAGACTTAAATTTCTCCTGGAGTGTATGTGGGAGACATAAACCATCAGAATAGTAAATAATCTAGTATATTAAAAGGCAAAGAGAAGGGAAAATAAATCAGAATAAGAGGTCAGGAGTGCCTAGTGGAGTGTGGAGACTTGGCTCTCAGAATATCACAAAGTCAATCAGGGTCACTTAGATTGAAGATGGGGGAAGCGTTTTTTTGTTTTGTTTTTTCATGCAGATTCCTGGCTTCCTCTTCCAGATTTTGTTTCTCTAGAGGAGTGGGGCTGGAGAATTCTCATTTTTACAAGCTTCCCAGGTGATTCTGCTCCATGCCAAACTTGAGAACCAGTACTCCAAACCATGGTTCCTGCGGGCGTTCTCATTCTGAAATTCTTCAGGGAATTCCTTGCTTAGGGATTAAGAAAGTCAAGTACTTCTAATCTAGAGTAAATCTCCTCTGCGATTGAGGCCACTTCCTCTCCATCGGTGCATTATAAGGAGGTGAACTGGCCAGGAACCAGGCTGTCAGGCAGTTCTTGGCAAGAAGGAAGATCAAAGAGAAGAGGGGGATATAATCCACATATTACTCAACACGCTCATGGTCAATTACAAAAGAGGAACTTAATGCTTGGCTTGCCTCCTTGCAAAACTGGAAAACATAGCTATTTCATGAGACCAGAAAACGACAAGATTCTGTAAATATGCACGACATACAGACTTAGCAAATGCAAGCATTTTTACGTGTCAGAGTGTGTAGAGCTGATTCCCCCCCCCCCCCTCCATGGGACATTGAATCCAGTTAGCAAATGTAAGAAAAAAGGAGAATTGAAGAATGCCTTTTCCTGGTATGTTTAAGTACAACCATTTACTGAGCACTTCAACTGTGCAAGGAGCTCTGCTCAAACACTTCGTGTACTCCCTTCACTGAACCCTCTCATCAACCCCACACGTTGAGGAATGTTACTATCTTTCTTTCCCCCTTGGGAAGACTGAGGCATAGATTTAGATCACTTGTCCCACAATACTGTAAATAAGAACTGGTGCAGCCAAGGTTTGATCTGAGCACTTCTCCTTTTTCTCATTTTGCTATACTCTCTTAGCTACTCCCCTTGTACATTTTAATGAAGCGTAAAATACGAAGTCTAATGCCTACTAAGGACACTATCCCTCGCCTAACATTGCCTCCTGCTGCTACTATGTCTTCATTTCTTTCACTCAGCATCCAAGATATTTGAAAGAATAGATTACCTCTTCTGTCAACACCGATTCAGCCCCATTCACTCAAGGACCGACTGCCCAATCCGGAGGAAATAGAGTGGCTCCTCCTCACTGGGAACTGTTGCAGATACCGTTTTTGCCATAAATGACTCTGACTTTCTTTTGGTAGGCATCTTTTGATTTCCCTTTGGTTCTTGCAGTCTGGAAACCAGTGAGACATCCTTGATGATTCTTGGTCCTTCCTTCTGTGCTCAAACTACAGCTTGTTAACAAATCCTGTAGATTTTTCTACTTAGGAATTTCTCAAATACGGCCACTCTTACCCACGTTGGTCCAAGTCTTGAATGGATGGTTGTGATAGTTGACTAACAGTGACCCTTGGCCCCTCTAATTCATTTTCTTCCTGGTAGCCTGACTGATAGTTTCAAAGTTAAGACTTGCTTCCATCACTTTTCCAGTGAAAACCCTTAACTGACTTCCAGGTGCTCTCAGGATCCAGACCACCATGCTTACTGTGGCCTACAAGGGGCTGCTTGGACTGGCCCTTCTAACTTCCTACACCTCCTTTTTTCCTGTACCCCTCTTCCTTCTGGGCTCAAGTCAGTGATCCATTTCTGTGACTTCTGCACATGCTGTTTCCTCTGCTTGGAGTTGTTTTACCCTCTGCTCCTTTCTTCTTTCCACTGAGTTAATTGCTCTTCACCCACCATATTGCTGAGGCTTCTGGATGTGATAAGATCCCCTGTGTGTCTATTTGTTTACTTACTTTCTTGAATCTTTTTTATCTTTCATAACAGTTATCATAGTTTCTAACTATGCTCTCATGCATGTTTTCTAATTATTTGACTAATGTCTCCCCCTCTGCATTTTATTATTTTATGGGGACAGCAGTGCCACTGCAGAGGGAAGAGCAGATAAACCACATCTCACAAATGTCACAGTGCCTGTATTTGAGCATTCCCAGTAACAACTTGCTCAGGGACGCCTAAGTATTCTGTTTCCCTGATTTCTGTAATAGCCCTTCTGATATTGAGTCAAAATATTTTCCTATACAGTAGGAGATAAACTGCACAAGACCAGGGTCTAGACAAACTTTTGCTTAACATTGCACCAGTAGCTTCTGCTATAGCATCTGACTCATACTAAAGTTCCATAAATGTGTATTTAAAGAGAATAAATAAGTGGATGTGTAAAAAATGAATGGCCAACTTGCGTCAACATGCTTCAGTGTACTAAGTCCCTTAATTCTTGCAGTAGTCCTATAAAGGTAGCAATGTTTATCGTCATTTTACAGGTAAGAAAACTGAGGCTCACAGAGAGTGGGTACCACCCTCTGAAGCCCCCAGGACTGGCAGAGGTCAGAGCTGGGGCTGGAATCCCCTTTCCAGCTGTCCCACCACCACTCATCCATCACACAGTCCTCATTTATCTGAGGGTGTCATCCACAGCTGCCAGAGACGTGCTGGGCTTCCAGAAATGGAGCAAGTTGAGGTCCCATCCCTGCTGGAGTTTATCCCTGTGAACAGGGGGTTCTTCTTGGGTCGTTAGGCAACTTCCATCATGAGGGCACAGAGAGAATTCATCAGCAATTCAACTCTTTCTGTCCGTTTCTCTCTAATCTTAGAAGGAAAAAGAAAAAAAAAGTCATTCCAGATGTGCCTCCCCATTCATCAGGCAGGTCCAGTTGAAAGCAGCATGAGTTTGTAACATTATACAGGTGTGAGATCTGGCCACCAGAGTCCCGTCATTCCTTGTGTTTCTGAGCAGAAGGGTCCCAGCCATAAGGTTACGTCCTGGGAGGAGGGGAAACGCTCAAGGAATCAGTGTCTTCTTGGACTACGTGTTTCCTTTCCGTTTTAGATTCATCTCCACATTTTCCAATGGAGGAGGGAAGGGCATTGCCAAATTCCTGGATGTTCTGCTACCAAACTCCAAACCATTTTAGTTTAGAGAGTTATAGCATACATGAAGGTTAAGTCACTAGTATCATGAATCTCTGTGCATCTGTCATCTTTAAAGTTCAGTAATAATCGGCTTACTCCAACCCTGCATCACCGGCTCTCTCACCTCAAACACAATATAATTTGATATATAAATGTCAATGTTCATATTTCTAAAATATAAGGACTCAAAAATATCAGTATTGTCGCCTTGCTTTCCAAGCTAACAATTCTACACCATCAAATATATAGTCATTTTTCATTTTTAACCAGATTTTCTTTTTTTTTCAGTATCAGTTCGTTCAAACTGAGATCCAAGTAAGATCCAAATGTTACGATTGGCTGATAATTAAATCTCTTTTAGTCTATCGGCTTCTTCCTACAACTCTTTTTATTCCTTGTGATATTTTATTGAGGAAAATGGGGATTTTGCAGCTTCATGGTATTATTTAGCATGTTCCTCTATCCACTTCAGTATTCTGGCCTGGAGAATTCACACAGTCCATGGAGTTGCAAAGAGTAGGACATGACTGAGTGACTTTCAGTTTCACTTTCTGTCCCTCCATTTTTTGTAATTTGGTAGTTAGGTGTAGAGGCTCCACCAGGCTTGATTTTTTTTTTTTTTTGCAGTCCACCACAAGCAGTATTGGTAGAATTGTAGACCACAGTGATGTAATAAAATAGCTTGATGTTTGTCTTTGATGCCGGTCATTTCTGGCACCAAGTCCTGACTCTTTCTTTTGCGTGACTTTGGACAAGGGATTGTGAGCCTTAGTTACCTCAGCTGTGATGTCAGGTTAATAATAATGATGAATAATTTCTGAGGTTATTATATTAAACGAGATGGGCACCTAACATGCTTAGCCTTACACCGGTGCTTGGTAAGTGCCGAGTATAGACAAGCTCTGACTTGTCTTACTTCCCCTACCTTCCTGTTCTTCCCCTGTTTCTGTCCTCCTCTGTGTTTTATCGTTATATGTTATGATCAAAACAGTGCCCATGAGGATGAAAGAGCAGACACACTCAGAAGTAGAAGAGATTCTACAGGCATCTAGTCCAGCCCCGGTCTGTGGCTTGATTCTTTTCTCCCATCTCCTGCTGGGGCCTCTGTTGGGTACTCCCAGGAAGGACTTGGGGGATCAGGGAGCCCTAAGCAGCCTCATCTCTCACTGCTGGGGCATCCTTCTTTATATCCAGTCAAAATATTTCCTTGTACACGCCTTGTCTCTGTTGTTTCCAGCCCCATCTATCAGCACTGTACCGAGACAGACTTATCTCTTGACTTAGCAGACCGAACATATGTTTTAGAATCAGAGAGATAAAGATGCAGATACCAGCTTTGCTACAAAATTTCTCTATGCCTTTGAACACATTACTTAAGTTTTCAAGCTTCTTTTTTTTTCCCTCATGAGGAAAATGGGATTAATAATGTCTACCATATAGAGTTGTTTCACCAATTAACTGAAATGATCCATGTAAGATGCTTAGCAGCAATGTCTGGCTCATAGGAAGCAGCTCAATAAAAGTCTATCCTCTGTCCTGGCTCGAAGCGACAGTGTCTCAGGTGTTTGACGATGTCTTTGGACTCCGTTGGGCTTCTCTTCCGGTCGTCATCCCCAGTTCCCTTGATTGCTTTTCATCACTTGAGTCTGCTTCTCATGTCAGACTCAAGTCTTACCCCAGCCATTCTGAGCGTTCGCCTCTGAAAGACCTCCAGTATGCCTATATCCTGCTTGATGTGTGTGTTATGAAGGAAGAACTTAGAACACACACAGACTGCTTTGCTTGCCTGCAGAATTAAGGATAGCATCCAAGTTTCTTGCTTCCAGACTTTTGGCTCTGCCCTGAGTCGCAATAGCGTCTATCTTTACTGTCATGCTCATAGTATTCAAAACATAATTTTTGGCTCATTAAAGGAAACAGGGGTTCAGAGGGAACGTCTCTTATCAGTGTCACACAGCCAGTAGTTACGGAACCAGAATTTTAAAGTCGTGTCTGTGTGGTCCCATAGGCTGTGGTCTCAACAAGCAAGCTGCAGAGATGACTTCTTCTTTGGGCTCCTTTCTCTGTTTCTTGGACATGGGCAAGCCTGTTCTGTCATCAGTGGCCTTTCCTGGAATCTCGAGTCACCTCTTGTCACTATCTTTTTCCTCTCCTTTCCTTGATGACAAAACAGACTGTTCTGTTCTTAACCTCTCAGTCACTTCTCAGCCCTTTGGAAGTTGACTTTGGTTACACCATCTACTTGATGTTGGTGTCCGTTTACTCACTCCAACACTCTCATCTCAACATTGTTTTAGAAACATTGATTCATTCTTAAAAGAGCTTGGGCTGGGTTCCTTTAACTTTAGATTGCCCAACCTGAATCCTTTCCGGAAATCAAGGCTTCCCTTCGGAAACTCAGAGGGAATGCCAGGAAGCGGAAGCACGGTGGCTGCCCGACGGTGGGTGCTCACGCACTAGTGAGGCTGTCCGTCCTCCCCTGGTGCCTCGCCGCTGCCGTTTCTCAAGTGTGCGGGTCCCGTTTTCAGTGGAACTGCAGGAAACAGGGATTAAGGGTGTGTGTCTAAGGTAGTTGTGTATAGATCTATACTTATATTTATCTATATAGATAATTGCTTTTTTTTTATTTTCAGGACGACATTAATGTAACATTCAAACGAAAGACTTTTTAGTGAGATTTTGAAATTTTAGGTGTTTTAGTGAGTTGTTTCCCCATGGTTTGGAGTCCGTCAGATCTAGATTTGAATTCCATATTTTATGCTTACCTGTTGGATGTTGCCAATTCCATGGACACTTTTAAAGGGCTTCCCTGGTAGCTCAAACCGTAAAGAATCCACCTGCAGTGGAGGAGACCTGGGTTCAACCCCTGAGTTGGGAAGATCTTCTGGAGAAGGAAATGTGTACCCACTCCAATATTCTTGCCTGGAGAATCCCTTGGACAGAGGAGCCAGGTGGGCTACAGTCCATGGGTCACAAAGAATCGGACAGAACTGAGCAACTAACACATATGCACGTTGGATGTCAGTAGACAGGTAACGTAGCCTACCTGAACTTCATTTTCTCTTCAGTCAGATGGGAATGATAAGATTTGCTGCTTAGACTGGTTCAGGATATTATATTGGGTGGCATGTGTGAATATGGGCAGTATAAGAATCAGATGACCGAAAAAAAAAGAATCAGATGACCTAAGCTTACATTCTTCTTTTACTGCATCCTAGGGAGCTGTAACTTAATCATTGCTGAGAATCTCAATGAGGAGGGTAATAGTATGTAACTCACAGAATTGTTGTTAGGTTGAATATGATAATATATGCAGAGCGCTTAGTGATGCCTAGTGTGATTAGAAACTTGATCCGTATTAATTGCATCTTATCCCCTTCCTTCGTCTTCTTCCTCTTTATCCCCTTTCTCGTTGTTTTTTCCTTCTCCTCTCTCCTTCTTCAACTCTTGCTTCTGATACAGCATCTAGCACAGAGTAGGTGCAAAGTAACTATAATCACATTACCCTCCAGCTTCTGCTGATCAAAAAACTAAAAGGGTAGCCAGTTCACAGACACTAGGATAGGCCTGCTTTCCCAAAGGCAGACGTCATCTTACTGTCTCTGATAGTTGGTTCTGATGACATGTTTTTCTCCATTGGAAAAATACTACAAAGAATAAAAATAATTCTGAGCATGGATGTGCCTAGAATCACTGTTGCCTGTAAATAGTTATAAATAACAATGGTACTACGTTCCTAATAAGCAATAATAATTCATCATAATTATCTTGCTTCCATTTGGAGAATATCCAAGTTTAGAGCTTTGTCAGTACTCTGTAATTATCAAATATATGTGTGGACATGTAGGTGGTTCTGGCATTATTTTAGGCACTTTATAAAGGATTTTTATGCCATTCTTTATTGAGGTGTAGGTATCCATACATCCCCATTTTACACATGTGGGAATGAAGCATAGAGAAGTGAAGCCACGTCTATTGAGTTTGCTCCGTGATGACACCAAGACTTGATCCCAGGGGTTTGATTCCGAAGATCGTACTCTTATCCTCCATGCTCTGCTGCTTCTCCAGCATACATAGCGTGCTTTGCTGGACTAAGGGATCAAGGCTTCTTGGAGTCCAACTTATCAGGGTGGAAATATGGCTCCAGTGAACCTGTTAGAAATCTCCCTTTTCATAATTTCCTTAGCCAGATTTCCAAGGCGCCCTCTCCAAGGCAAAGATAAAGTCAGTGTGGGTCTAGATGAAGCACGGCCCCTCCTACCCCCTGACCTTTCTCTCCCTGCCCCCACCCACGGGCCCGACCACAGGGGCCCCAGCTGCTGGGGAGGCTGCCTTTCTCAGACGCCTCCTGAGGGAAGATGGGCGTACTGGAAAAGTGAGGTCACCAGTGACCGCAGAAGGGAAATTGCACAGTCCTTTACTCAGGAGCTCACCACGAGCTGAAGCTAGCGTGTAGCAACAGGAACGCCACAGTCTTGGACAAATCCCCCTCTCAAAACCTTCCCACCCGCCTCCCAGCTCCAGATGTCCTCACCAGAGGGGAGAGGAGTTGCTATCTGTCACAGGACAGCAGGCGCAGGGAGGCAGGTCTGGCCTGCTGGGTGTGGCTGGGATCGTTGGCGAAAAGCTTCCCTTAGGAAAAGTGTGTGAGTTCCATCCAGGTTTCCCCTTCCAGGACGGAGCGGGCCAGGAGCAACGCCTTGGAGGAGACAGGCTGAGAGGAGGAGCAGTCTGCTGGAGAACTCGGATCTGTGTGGGACTGAGAAGTCCTTGGCAGTTCAAGGTCACAGGGCAAGATGCCTTGGGAAGATGACTCATGGCTAGATGGATGAGGCTACTGATATGGCTGTGTCTTCTTCCAGGAGTTATAGCTGACATTTCCTATTGCTCATAATTGGTCTGCTATTCATCACTTTCACGATTGCTATCAGCTCAGTGACAGGAGGGACAAATGGTGTGGAGATAGTTTGGAACGCTGTGAGCACAATCTATGGCCCTGATGACTGAGCAGGTCTACGAGGATAACACAGATTAGACATGAGAAGCTCCCAGTGTTCCAGTCCTCAGCATTTACCAGTCATTCATGCAACGCTTATTCCCATCACAGACATTTATGGAGTACCTTCTTTGGTCCAGGCCTTGTGCAAGGAGCTTATGAGAAAATAAGGCAATGAACTCACAGTTCAGTGGGGAGAACAGGCATGCAAATAGATAAAGTTCTGTAGTTCATCAACGGATGTGCCGTCCAAGCTGCCATGGAGGCCTTGAGTTCTGTTGGGAAATCAGAAGAGAGTTTTCAGAGAAGATTGCTGCCGTAGTGGGTCTTAACTAATGAGTATGCTTTGTTTAAAGGTAGAATGGAGGAAAGGTATTATAGGCTGAGGGAAGCCATGAGCAGAGGCCCAGTGGCATCAGAGTCTGTTGCCTGTCTGGCTCATGACAGGTGGCTCCCAGAGATGGTATGTAGGGCTGGGGAGAACTGCAGTATAGGATGTGATGTTGAAGAAATTGCACAGTATCACTATGTGAAAGGCCCTGGGTGCCAGGCTAAGGCACAGAGTATTTATTTTTAATGTTTTCGATTTTTTTTTTCTTTTTCATGAATAGAACTTTTTAATAAATGATGAAAGAATTTTACAAGATAAGTGAGAGGGGATGAAAAACAGACCCACGCTTCCCATAACACTGTTTGGACATAGCGACACAGAATATTTATACCTGTCGCATTCATAGCTCTTTTACTGGAACAGAAACCCAGCTGAAACTGCCTAAAGAAAGAAGTTATCATAATGCTATAGTGATTTCTCGTGTAACTCAAAGACTGAGCTCGCAGGATTAAATTAGCTCCCAGTGGTGAAACATTTAGGCTTTGGAATTTGACACACTTAAGCATGAATTTTGGGCTTCCTTCGTAGCTCAGTTGGTTAAGAATTTGCCGGCAATGCGGGAGACTTGGGTTTGATCCCCAGGTCGGGAAGATCTGGAGAAGGAAATGGCTACCCACTCCAGTCTTCTTGCCTGGAGAACTCCATGGACAGAGGAGCCTGGTGGGCTGTGGTCAGTGGGGTTGCAAGAGTTGGACACGATTTAGTCATTAAACCAGCACCACCAAGTGTGAATTTTGCTCTGCCAAATACTGGCAGTGTGACACAGGCGAGGAACAGAGTCCCCGGGGCCTCAGTCTCATCCTCTGTATAATGGGAGTGATGGAAGTACCCGAGTCAGGGCACTACTGTGCAAATGAAATGACTCCTCACGCCAAACACTGAATGCTGTGTCTGGCAGATAGTATTGCTCAACAATGCTCACTGTTACTTTTAATGCTTTAAAGCCAAGCACTTCATCTTCTCCCTGAGACGGATGAGAGCTAAAATATAGAGTGAGCTGACAAGAAAAATAGCTCTTTGCCTGAGGATCATATAATCCTATCATCTCTTCTCTGTACATCTTGGGAAACAGGCCGCTGACAGAGGCCCATGCGGGAGCGTCTCGGTGGGTTGTACGTTTATTTCTCTAATATTTTTTCATTTAGCAGAGGCACGTGTGGCCAGAAGGGGCTTGGCCACCTCTCAATGTCTTCCCTGTGTCGCCCAGATTAGCAAGCTCTTCTGTCGGGCTCTCATCCTTCAGGCGAGAGTGGCTTGGAAAGCGCAGTTTATCCTGACAGGGGAAATTAGGCGTCGTTCCTGTGATTTATACAGCCATAGATCGAGCGCACAGGTTCTCATACAGGAAACGGGTCCTTGCCCATTAGCGTGCCTTCGCTGTGTGGTCTTGTGAATGGGGGGCTCTGACTCAGAGGCTGAGACTGAGGGGTGGGGTAAGGGAGATCCAGGGACAAAGCCTGGGATTCAGAGTTACAGAGCCTCTGCCCCGCCGCATTCGGTCTGGGGGACCTGGACTGGGGTGTCTTCTCTGGCCCTGCGCGTGCTCATCTGTAAGGATGACGGGACAGGAAGAACTGACGTATCCACAGGTTGCTAGGAGTCTTAGAGGAGCTAACAGAGCCCCAGCAGCAGCCCTAGAGTAAAGAAGAGCGTAATAGGCGTGTGTCTTCTTTATCCCCCTCCTCCCCTCCTTGAAGACCGTCAATGGCATGCTCAGCATCTGGGCTGTCTTCTACAGAGAGGATGCTAACTGACGGAGTTTTGCGGTCGGCTGTATTTCTTAGAGCAGATACACATTCCCAGGAAGACCGCCGGTATAGAGTGCAGAGAGTCGCTGTATACTCCCTGATTTTCCCGCATGCAGAGTCTTCCCCACCACGGACATACCCCACCACAGTCGTGCGTGTGTTACAATCGTGAGCTGGCACTGACCCACCATTAACACCCGAAGCCCACGGTTTACATGAAGATCCACTCTTGGCGTGCCTTCTGAGTCCTGACAAATACACAATGCCACGTATTCACTGTAATAGCATCCTCCAGAATAGGGTGACTGCCCTAAAATCCGCTGTACTCCCCCATTCCTTTTTCCCTTCCCCCTCACCCCTACCAGCCACTGAGGCTTTTGCTGCCTCCTTAGTTTTGCCTACTGGCATGAACTTTTAAGGGATCCCGGGTAGTTGGTCTAGGTTGGGAAATTTTAAAGGGGGTTGCAGGATTGTGAACGACTTTATCCAGAACACAGATCAGATAATGATCAGAAGCAGTCGTGTTCTGGGATGTATGTCCAAGATGAAGCAAATGCAGGTGACAGTAAGGCCCAGAGAGGGTGAGTGACTTGCTGAGGTCACACAGCAAGTTAGGCAGAAAATGTTAGAGTTCCCTGGGATTCTCCTATCTGGATCACTCATGCTCTATGGCCTCTTCCTGTGAGACTCTTCACTCCTCTGGCTTCTGTTACATTGAACTATATGAAATTGCTCACATGTGACTTAAATGTAGGTGACAGTTATCGATTGCATTTTCATTGGCCCATTCCCATAGGTGCAGTGAAAAATCTCAGGATACGTTAAATGGAATCAGGAACTTAGCAGTTTTTTAAAAATGGATTGTCTCCATCAGATTATGTGTTTGGAGGCTTTGCATTTCAGAGCACCGGCTCTAGAGCCAGACTTCCTGGCTTCACATCCTGACCACACCACTTACTAGCCCCGGGATCTTGGGCATAAATGTAAAATGGAACATAATAATCATGCCTCCCTTTCAGGTTGTTGGGAGACTTAAATGAGTTAATGCATCTAAAGTACTTAGGGTTATTGTGAGAAATAATCCATGTAAAGCATTTAGAACAGTGCTTGGCTTGTAGTAAGTAAAGAGTCAGACATGAGTGACAGCGACTGAACACACACACGCATGCAATAAATGTTAAGTGCTATTACTAATATCCTCTAGTGAGTAAGAATATTGTTCATGATTGTAGCATCAGAGGACCTGAGTTCAAATCCTTGTTCTACCCTTGTTAGCTGGATGACTTTGAATAGGCTATTTCACCCTTCCAACCTGTTTCCTCGTCTATAAAATGGGGATAGTGATGGTAGAACCTGCTTCATAAGGCTATGGACAGGATTGAATGAGATGATGTGTATTAAAGTGCTTACCACACTCTCAGTAACTGTTGCTATTATTATGTTTGTTTCCTATCTAACAGCCTAAGAAATTAGTGGCTTGAGCCTAGTCCCAAGGGTTGGCAGCCTCGTATAGTGAATGTGAGTTGGTATGAAAACCTTAGTTTGTTTTCTGCCAGATGTGTGTGGTGTAAACTTGGACAAGTCACTTTTCCTTTGGGGCCACCTCGTCTGTGCATCTGTGAAGGCCAGTCCACCTCTCAGGCCACTTTCAGGTCTGGAGTGCCGGGGATCTGTGGCAGTGCGTGTGCGTGTCTGCACTGCAGGGCTCTCTACTCCGGGGATCTGTGGCAGTGCGTGTGCGTGTCTGCACCTCAGGGCTCTCTACTCCGGGGATCTGTGGCAGTGTGTGTGCGTGTCTGCACCTCAGGGCTCTCTACTCCGGGGATCTGTGGCAGTGCGTGTGCGTGTCTGCACCTCAGGGCTCTCTACTCCGGGAATCTGTGGCAGTGCGTGTGCGTGTCTGCTCTTCAGGGCTCTCTACTCCGGGGATCAGTACGTAGTTTCTTTCTACTTCCCTTTGCTCAGCTAGTTCTGACTCTTCTCAGTAACCCTTCAGGATTATTCAGAAGTGAATTACCTGCTGTTCAGTTATTTACTGCTATGCAATCCCCCAAATTGGCAGCTTAAAGTGATGATCATTTTATTGTCTCTAATGGTTCTAGGGGTGACTGGGCTGAGCTGGCAGTTGTGTGTTGTTGTTGTTGTTTTTTTTTTTTTGGTTGCATTAGTCTTCATTGCTGCACATGTGCTTTCTCTTGTTGCGGCAAGTGGGGCTACTCTTCATCGCGGTGCACGGACTTCTCATTGCCGTGGCTTCTCTTGTTGTGGAGCACAGGCTCTAGACATGCGGGCCCAGCAGTTACAGCGTGCGGGCTCAGTACTTGTGGCTCACAGGCTTTAGTTGCTCCACAGTATGGGGAATCTTCCTGGACCAGGGATTGAACTTGCGTCCCCTGTATCAGCAGGCGGGTCCTCATCCCCTGTACCCACCAGGGAAGTCCTTGCTGGGCAGTTCTGACTTGGTTCCCTCTTGTGGCTGCAGTCAGCGGGTCTCTGAGGCTCACCCATCTGGCAGATGACCCCGGCTATTGGCTGGGACCTCAGCGGGTCTATTGGTGCAGTGCCTGCTTGTGGCCTCTCCATGTGATCTGGGCTTCCTCACAGCATGGTGGTTGGACTCTAAGAGTGAGCATTCCAAAAGACATGATGTGGAAGCTGCCAGTTTCTTAAAACCTGAGCCCAGAAGTTGAAGCAATAGTATCTGGTTTGGTAAAGCAATTGTAGAGCCCAGACTCAAGGGGAGAGAACCTGGATCCCACCTCGTGATGAGGAAACTGTCAAAGATATTTAGGGTCATGTTTTAAAGTCACCACAACTGCCTTCCTACTCTCTTTGGGAATAAGAGACTAAAGTCAACCAACATTAACCACTTCTCTTCCCAAATCTGTTCTCACACATCTGTTTTAAGTATGCCGCCATTGATTAGTAACAAGAGGACCAGTTCCTCTCCTCACTGTCAGGACAAACCAGCATCACTTATTTTTTTCCCCAAAGAATGCGGGCTCTAGCCTCTGGTCTCCAGCCCCTGGTTTCCAAGTCCTGTAACTACCAGCCCAATGAGTGAGCGACATTTCCTGTAGACAGTCTAGGGGGAGTGCAGATGACTATATGGCAGGTGGCTCAGATAGACCCTAATATCCAAGAGGTCCAGGCCAGGCTCTAAAACACTGTTTCTGTCTCCACACAAGCCCTGCTCTGATGCCCTCCTCAAGCTTCCCATGCACATCCATCCTAGTGCCTCCTGACGAATCAAACATGGTCAGCATGGGCTCAGGTACTAGTCTCCCTACAAAACTAGAGTGCCAACCACCCCATTTCCTCCCATCTCTCTCTTGGGCCCTATGAGCATCTTATTTTAGATCTGAGTACTTCCAGGGCAAACAGGTATCCACCTACTCTCCTCCAAGCAGTAATCCCAAATGTCTCCAAAAGGTATCCTACCAGCAAACCCATCCCAACCCTCTTTTCAGTGACTCCAGGGAAACTTAGTCTTTTTAAGGTGATCAATTGCATTGCTGTCATCTCTTTTCCTGGAAAAAGAAAAACAGCCGATATACAAGTTCATTCTTTGGCCGAGCATCCTATTACCTATGTCTATGGAATTTAACACATATTTTGGGGGCCCTATGATGTGTTGACTCCTTTGCTTGCAGCTGGGGGGAGAGAGAGGTGAATCAAATATATTACCTTGGCCTGGAAGAGTTCCCAGCCTGATATGCAAGAAGTGCACATAAACAAGCAAATTGCAAGGGAATGTGAAATGTGCAAAAATTGAATGAGAGGAGAGAGAGATAGACTCTCTCAAGTGTGATGGATCCTGGTGAACAAAACATTTCCTGGATTTTAGCAAGGAAACATAAGCGGGGACAGGGCATTTTAGACCAAAGGGAGAGTATGAGGAAAGGCTTGGTATGGGGCAGTGCACTCCTGTAAGATACTATATGCTGGCGCCTAGAGCAGCAATGGTGGGGGGGAGATGGGAGAAGAGCCACAGGCTGAACAACAGAGGACTTTGAAAGATTAAGAATTAGAGGCCTCAGCCAGAATGTGGTGGAGCTTTTGAAGGGGTCCAAGCAGGGTGGGTGGAATAGCAGTGATGTTTTAGAAAGCTGCGAGAGGATGTGCTGGGGAAGGTCGGAGCTGGAAGGCTAGTTGAGGTTATGACAATTGCCTAGAGAAGAGGCATTATTCACCCACACCAGGAAGACATCTGTGGGGTCAGGAGGGAGAAGTTGGTTTGAGACATATTATGAGGTAGAGGGAGGAGTCCAGAGTAACCCCCCAGTTTCTGGCTGGAGGTACCAAATCGATGCAAGATACAAGTAATCTTAGGGGAAGGAGAGCATCACCCATACACGTTTTCCTGGCTTTATGATGTCATTTATAAACTTGGTTCATGTCATTCAGCATTCCATGTGAACTTTTAATTCAATTTAACAAACATTGACTGATTTATGTTACCTGCTAGCTGCTATATCAGGCATGAATAGGGAACGTGGGGTTAAAAAGGTAGTCTATTTCTTTGTCTCTAGAAGGCCTTTCATCTCCTTGACCAGTATGGCTTGAACAGCCCCAAGACCATGCTTATTAATACTGAATATAACATATTCATCAAGACTCGAGTGAGAAGATCAGGGCATCTTTGTAGTTACACAAACTAGAACCATCTCAGTGTCAAAAGTAGCAGGCTTGGTGTCAGCCCCTGAGTATAACTGTCAATGTAAAACAGAGCTACTGTAAGTATAGAATACAGAATGTAATTCATTGGCTTAGTGACATTCCATTGTATATAGATGATCCCAAGTATCTATCTTAAATACAGAGTGTCATCTTGAAGTTTAAGATTCCTAAGACATGGTCAGAATTTTTAGAGCTGGAAAGTCCTCTTCCTTTGCATTTCCATAACCTCTGGCATGAGTTACCTTCATAACATTTGACCCATATTAATTGTAATTGTGTATGTCTTCATCATTAGACTATGAGTCCTTTGCAGTTCCCAGGAGGGCTTCTCAGGTGGCCCAGTGGTAATGAATCTGCCTGCCAGTGCAGGAGACGAGAGAGACATGGGTTCAATCCCTGGGTCGGGAAGATCCCCTGGAGGAGGAAATGGCAATCCACTCCAGTGTTCTTGCCTGGAAGATTCCATGGACAGAGGAGCCTGGCGGGCTACAGTCCATGGGGTCACAAAGAGTCAGACAAGACTGAGCACATGTAAGTCAAGTCCTTTGAAGTCAGTGACCGCGTCTTGTTCATCACCTTTTTAGCATCTAGATGGCATATGGTACGGAGGAGGAAGTTCAGTGAATTAAACCTTTCAAAGTAACACTTCTGTGTCCTCATTTTACAGATGGAGAAATTGAGGCTTAATGAGAGAAATAGCTTATGCTGAGTTCAACTAGAGAAGTAACAACAGGGTCAGGAATAAATCCCTGTTTATTTTGATTGCTTAACATTTTTGTGGCTGTTTTCTCATCCTGCCGGGCTTGGTTTGCTGGCTAATTAGCCAGAAGTTGGAAACATTCACTAGGCAGTGAGCAAACCTTCATTGTCATGAAAACAAATGGCCATGCAAATGTAACCCTTAGCCCTGTATTAAGTACAAGATTTGTTTCTTAAGTCCCTTCACTTATTCAAATGCTAGGAGTCAACAATGCCTCCAGTGTAAGGCTTCATTTTCCTCTGAGAACATACGCAGACGCACACACACACGCACACACATGAACAGCACATAAGCAAGCTGAGCAGCTGAAAAGGATGTTTTGGATGAAATCTTGGCATTTATTGCTCCTGTGTGACCAGAGATAGTCAAGGTTGCCAGAATTCAGATGGACCTTAGTTCAAATCCCTACTCCTCCATGTATCTGTGAATGGGGAGAGGACACCCATCTCAAAGGGACATTTTGAGGATTAAGTGGAGGAACAGTCATTTCACTGCAGAGTCACGCTATCGCCATGAATGAGCCAGCTAGCCTTTCTGGGTCACTGTATGTGCATCTGCAAAATGGATTCAATTAGATGATTTACAGAGTCCCTGGAAGCTGGAACATTCTATGCTGCTTCTCCCTGGGGATCTATTTGGATTTGGGATGAAGTGTTGCAAGCACTGGAGACATAAGGGAAGTGTGGACCTGAACTGACGCATGCTGGCTCCTGCTGCCTTGCAAGGGCTCCCTGTCTGATGTAGGCCTTTTATCAGAGTGCGTTTGAGCTCTGTCCACGGTTTGCCTGGCCACCGCTGCAGTCCCCATTCTGTTCCCCGGGGTTTGGGAGAGAGCCAGTGGATGTGGAGATCCACAAGCAGGGTTTCTTCCCAAGAGCTGCTTGGATGGTGAAACTCACCAAGTCCGGAGAGATTTCCTGTTTTGTTTTTCACAAGCCCCAGTGACTATTGATTACAAAAACCACACACACACGCACACACACACACACGTGTGTGCACACACACGCACCAAAACAAAAACACATACACAAAACAGGATGTTCTCTCCCCTCCCTTTGCTGGAGTCCAAGGCAATCTATTGCCATCTGTGTCACTTTCACCCATGGCTCTGGATTTCCCCATTATGATAATTAAGCCCTCAGCTCTAGCTGGAGATGTTACAGAATCATAAGCCGTGAGCAGTTTTACATGTTAATTCAAGTAAGGGGGAGACTGCGAATGGACGGCGGAGGAAGTCCGACAGTCAGAGTGACCTTCTGCCAGCCCATCTGGTTTCTGCTCTCTCGAGAGCGCCCCCTCTGGTGCTGGAGGAAAACAGACATTTATTCCTAACATCCGTTGACTTGTAGTCAACTCCTTCAGTCGTGTCAGACTCTTTGTGACCCCATGGGCTGTAGCCTGCCAGGCTCCTCTGTCCATGGAATTCTTCAGGCAAGAATACTGGAGTGGGTTGCCATTTACTTCTCCAAGAGGTCGTTCCGACACAAGGATGGAAGCTGGGTCTCCTGCTTTGGCAGGCAGATTCTTTTCAGTCTGAACCACCAGGGAAGCCAACTTTAGGTAACGTAGTGATATCAAATCTTAGTAAGAACAATGTTGTTGTTGTGTGCCAGACTCTGACCCACATAACTTATATGCAAACACTGAATGGAATATTCTTATACTTAAAAAGTTGTTTACTGGGAATTTTGAGTTTAACTTGGCATCCTATGTTTTTATTTACTGAGTCTGGCAAATCCTACTTGGAACCAACCCCACTGTCCCAAGTGGTTAAGTAGAAAAGACCTAAGATTCTGAGTCACAGAGGTCTGGGTTGGGATTCTGCTTTCACCATTTGCTTGCTGTGTGATCTTGGGAATATTACTTCACTGCTCTGGTTCCTCATCCTCACCTGTCAATGAAAATCACAGAATCTGTTTCTCAGGACTATTGTGAGAATTCCAGTTTAATGCCCTTAAAGTATCTTACACTGTGTACTTAGGTGCTTCACGAACACTGAGCGTGCATGCTAAGTCACTTTAGTCGTGTTCGACTCTTTACAACCCCATGGACGTTAGCTTGTATCATAGTTCTTTTTTATTTCTTTGGGTGGCTATTCTTAATGCGGGAGACGTTAGATCATTTCTTCATCCCTTAGGAGAGAATGTGAGTAAGGACATATGGCAGGAATAATTGAAGCCTTCTCGTTGAAGGCTTACACGGTACTGTTTCTGATACACGTCTTCTCCTTGTAGGTCTGTGTTCTTTGCTAAGGAGACACACCCACTTTACACGAATTTGCTGTGCTTGAGTCTTTTGAACAATGCAAGATGGAAAAAGTCTCACCTGGGTGATCAAGTGTCCTTAGGTATTGTGAGGCTTTAAAAAGTACACAGAAAGTAAAAAATCATTAAAGAAAAGAAAAAGGAAGAAAGCGTGTGGAACCTGTTGCCTGGCAAAGAATAAAAGATCAACACTCTCTGGAATTCCCAAGTTTGAAAAAGAGCTGTCAGACATTCTGAATCCCCAGTGCCATGAAATGGCAGTATAGATGGAGTGATTAAAGTAGAAAGCATGGAGCTTCCCAGGTGCCTCAGTGGTAAGGAATCCACCTGCCCGTGCAGGAAATGTGGGTTCCATTCCTGGGGTTGGGAAGATCCCCTGGAGAGGGAAATGGCAACCCACTCCAATATTCTCGCCTGGGAAATCCCATGGACAGGCTACAGGCCACGGGGTGTCAAAGAGTTGGACAGAACTTAGTATCTGAGCACACACGCAAAGCAGAAAGCACATCTGAGCCTAAGCGTTACAATCGGTTTTTCAGTGTCCGTTTATTTATTCAATAAATCTTGACCGAATAAGTGTTCTCAGTCTCATGAGAAGACTCATGTGGATAAGGCGTGGCCTGTGTTCTTGGTGAGATCAGAGTCTGTTGGGTGAGACAGGCAAACGGATGTGTTGGCTAGCTGTGATGTAGCATGCTGTGGTGTCTGGAAGAGAAACCTGCTTCCAGGCTTAAAGTCAAGGTAGGGTTCCCTTAGGAAAGAAGGGTCCATCTGAAAACAAAAGAGCAAATTGGTTTCCAAGATGATGGTGGGGTTGAGAGTATTCCAGTAGAGAGGACAGGGTGTGTTTTTTAAAAAAAAGAGCAAGAGACAATGAAGCACATTGCAATTAAATAGAACATTGATCACCATTTAGAGCAAGGGTCAGCAAACAGTGATCTTCAGAATGAATCCTGTCAGCTGTCTTTGTAAATAAAGTTTTATTGGAACTCAAATATGCCCATTCATTTAAAGTATCGTCTATGTTACTTTCATGCTACAAAGGCAGAGTTAAGTAATTGTGGCAGAGACTGGCCATAAAGCCAGAAATATTTACGGTTTGGCCCTTGGCAGAAATGCTTTGCTATCTCCTGATTTAGGGCACACTTTTCCTAGATAGGAATTCAGTGTTGATGGACATGGTAATGGTTGCATGAGTGTGGATGGTAGCATACAAAGGAAAATCAGAGGAGTGGTGAGAGATGAAACTATGGAGGTGGTCAGGAGCTAGAGTAATGGATTTAGAGTTTATCCTGAGGGCTCTGGGGAGTCTCTGAAGGTTTATAAGTAGCATGGTGAGGTGGTCAGACTCCTACAACAAGCAGTGTGCTGAGGTGTTAAAGAGGGCAGGGTTTGGAGCCAGACTGCCTTGGATCAGATTCTAGCTCCATCAGTTACGAGCTCCCATCAGTTACCAGAACCTCAGACAAATGACAAGGCAGTGGTACCCCACTCCAGTACTCTTGCCTGGAAAATCCCATGGACGGAGGAGCCTGGTGGGCTGCAGTCCATGGGGTCGCTAAGAGTCGGACACGACTGAGCAACTTCACTTTCACTTTTCACTTTCATGCATTGGAGGAGGAAATGGCAACCACTCCGGTGTTCTTGCCTGGAGAATCCCAGAGACGGGGGAGCCTGGTGGGCTGCCATCTATGGGGTCGCACAGAGTCAGATCCGACTGAAGCGACTTAGCAGCAGCAGCAGCAGCGGACAAATGACTTATCTTCTGTATGTCTCAGTTTTCCAGCTGGTAGAATGGGAAATAATAATAGTTATTTTTTTAATTATAGCTATTGTGTGGGCTAGTGAAGGTGAAATAAGTCAACATAGGTTGAGTGTCAGGCCCAGGGGAGGATTTCAAGGGATGCTATTACTGTTCTGCCTCAATGATCATTCTGGCTACTGGGTAGGGAATGACGCAGCGTAGAAGAACCTGGTGGGAGAATGCTAGGGACTTAGGCAGGAGATGGTGCCCTGTGCCCAGGAGGACTGTTCTGAAGCTTGGGCCAGCTACCGTCGTGGCTTCTGGGACTATGACTCTCTACTCCCCACCGTTGTCATCATCCTCTCTCTTGTTCTCCTTTGTTCCAGGCCTTCAAGAGTGCGCTGATGAGCTCTTACTGGTGCTCGGGGAAAGGGGATGTGATTGATGACTGGTGCAGGTGTGACCTCAGCGCCTTCGATGCCAGTGGGCTCCCCAACTGCAGCCCCCTCCCGCAGCCGGTGTACGTATGTATGGTCCCTCTCCCTCGGGCCACCCCTTTCCACGAGCCCACACGCCTGTCCTGCCAGCCCCAGCCATGGCTTGCTTCTCCCAGGGTGCTTCAGCAGAGGCCCAAAGTCTCCGGGGGCCTGCTTCCTCCTTTCAAGAGCATGGCGCTTTGGCAGAACAAAATCGCGGCTCAGGGGTAGACGCTTACACTGCAGCATGTGCTATTTTAATAGCGCCGAGCCATCCATCATTACTTCTTTGAATTCATCCATTCGGCAAAAGTTTGCTGGATACCGACTACTGTTTTCTCAGGTCCTGTGTTGACCACTTGGGCTACTGAGATAAAGGGTAGGACATTTTCTAAGGAGCTTTCTAGTATTCATTCGTTCAACAAATAAGCTCTGAACCCCTGCTGTGTGTCAGACACTGAAGAGTTCATTCATGAGCAAGACAGGCAGTGTGTGCACTTAGGGGGTTGACCCTTCAGGGAAGGGGACAGATGGCAAAGCAAAAACAGAAGCCAACATACCATTTAAACGTTTAAATAATGAAAACATGCGAGAAAGAGAAAAGAGGTGCTAATGGAGAGAACAATACGGGGAGGCTGTAGTTGGAAGAGGGGGAGATAGTCTGCAAGCCTCTCTGAGAGGACCTGAATCGGAGTCAGACTTGTCAGGCAGCCAATGGCCACAGACATGGTTCAGGAAAAAGACAGAGCCCATGGGAAAGCCCTGACCCCGGAAATTCACCGTTTGAGGAAGTAGAGGAAGGTCATCATGATTAAGGGAGTAAGCTTAAGAAGGAGGGTGGAGTGGGGAGCAGAGGAAATCCGGGCAGGAACCAATATTGAGGATCCCTTGTGAGGCAGTCATTGAAGAGTTGGCGGCTATGGTGGAGAGAGAGAAGGAAGCCGGGCTGGGGGACACGCAAAGTCACCGTCGTGTTCCTGTCCCCAGCTTGCTGTGTGACTGTGCAGATCATGCTCTTTTCTGGACCTTGCTTTTACCTCTGTGAAACGAAGGGATTGCACTTCCTTCTCTCAAAGGCACCCTCCCCGTTCTCACCTTCGAGCATTCTGTTATTTCTTGCTTTATAAAAGGATTCCTGACCTCTGTGAGGGGTTATTGATTTAAGGATATTGAAACATTGACTGTTATACTGGGGGACTGAAAAGAATGTCAGGGAGGCTGGAAGGTACTGTGTCTGAAGGCACTGCCAGTTTAATTGACAACGAAGCATCATGGAGAAATAGTTTAAACAAATGGCAAGCTAATCGATTTTCTGTGAGCATGTACTCTGCGGTTGGATTATTTTACTGGGTTCCACATTGATCCTGAAGGGTAGCTCTTCTTATCCCCATTATAAACAAGGAGACAGAGGCTGAAAGAGGTGAAATTAGTTGCCTAAGTATATGTAAAGGGTTACTGGTGGGATGAATCAGAGTTTGAAACCAGACTGAAACCCATACTTTTTATTTTGACACATGCACACTTCCTCAGGGCCCAGACAATACTGGCTGGCAAAAAACCCCACCTTCCCTGTCGCCCCCACAGGCTGCGGCTCTCCCCAACAGTAGAGCCCTCTAGCACCGTGGTCTCCCTGGAGTGGGTGGACGTTCAGCCAGCTATCGGGACCAAGGTCTCTGACTATATTCTGCAGCACAAGAAAGTGGACGAGTACACAGATACAGACCTCTACACGGGTAAGTGGAAAGCCCAAGGCTTCCTCTTTTGTTGAGGTGGTGTGAGAGAGGAGGGCAGCTGGGATTATCTGAATGCCTCTGCAGACTTGGTGTTTTTTGAACTGAGAAGGCATCGGGAGGTGTCATTGTTTGGTGTCTGTGACCTCCTGCCCCCACCTGTGTGGGTTTTGGTGTGATTTTCAGCAGGCGAAGGTACCAATGTGTACGTGGAAAGCATTTCTGAGTCTCTAAGTTGGATCCTCAAAGTCGTATACTAAAGTGTTAGTTAATTCAAACAAGGCTTTGACCTTTTCTACTTGGAAAGGTCTACAGGTTACCTTTTTGAAGACCTTGATCTGTAAATATGTTAACTCTGGGACTGAGATAAAGACGTTCAAGAGTTTCCCGTTTCTGCTGTGGTATGCTGAGATAGTTGTCTTTTGTGTTGGGGAAGAGGATATGGAAATCATCCAGACCTGCAGAAGAAGATGGGAAAGCGGCTTTTGAGCGCTTTGTGACCATTCGCTTAGTCTGACTCTCTGTGACCCTTCTGTCCGTGGGATTCTCCAGGCAAGAAGACTGGAGTGGGTGGCCATTTCCTCCTCTAGGCCTGAGTGCTTTGAGTATTCTTAAATAGTGAAATTTTGAATATTCTTAAATACAAGAGGCTGCTTCATCCTGAAGGTGGGTCTGCAGGGCTGGTCTGGCTTAGGGCAGGCGGGGAGCCTAGGTCTGGAATTGAAGAGCTGCAATTGAGGCTGGGCCTTGAGGGCAGGCCTGGTGCCGGTGAGTGTCCGGGGCCTGGGACTGTGGGAGCCAGCCTGGTTCTGGGGTGGGTCAAGATCTGGAGTTGGTGCTAGCTGACCTCATGCTGGGCCCAGATGGAAACCTGGGTTCAAGGGTAGATCCCTTGGGGGCCTTTGGAGCTGGCAGGTGCCGAGGTGGGATGTGGGCCTGGGCTCAGGGGGGCCCACGGGGAGCCTGGTGCTACAGAAGCTGCAGGGGCCCTGGCCCCAGCACTTGCTGGGTTGAGCCAGAGGCCTGGATCCACACAGACATCTCCTGGGAGCCGCCTGCTGACTCTGGAGTGCAGGTGGAGTGGGTCTCGGCTTTCTCTTTCCTTGCGTAGGGATGGTTCTCTCTCTGCCCTGGGCTGCTCAGGCCTGGGGAAGAGGTTATAGCAGTAACATGAATCTATCTTTCTGACCCTTCTCAAAGCATTTTTTTGGGTTACTTTTGTGCTTCACCTGGGAGCTACAATCTCTATTTACCTAGAAACCTTAATTCTTGTGGATCTATTTCTGTGCATGGACAGTAATTCAAGTTGATATTTCGGTTCAAGTTGTCCCCACAGTGCTGTGATTCGGATGGGTTCAAATCATTTTTTGGTGGATATGGTTAGAGGGATGATGGGGCTACCGCGGGTAGGGGGAGAGAGGCAAGTGTTAAAAATTCTTAGGTCACTGTTTTGCTGATAGTAGGCGCTGAACAATTACCAAGTCTATTTTTATAGATCAAGTCATGAATCCCAGAGAGGTCTGTGACCTTCCCGAAGTCCCAGAGCTGGTCTGTCTTACTCAGAGCACAATGCTTATATCTTTATTTATTATATTTGATGGTAACAAGCTGAATGCTAGTTTGCTGCTTTGCTTTAATTAGAAAATGAATGTTGAATTGTGTGTGTCACAGTTTATGTTTCTTAGTTTGTTAAGATGGTAAATTATATTGATACATCTTCAAACCATTAAAAAAAAAAAAGCCTTGCATTCCTGGAATAAATCCCACATGGTCATGATACACTTTTTTTTATATATTGTTGTCCTTGTTGTGTTAAAATTTTGTTTAGATTTTTGTATCCTTGTTTGTGAGGGGTTTTAATCAGTAGTTTTCTTGTAAAGCTTGTGTCTGTGTTGCTGTCAGCATAACTCTGGACTCTCAAAATAAATTGCTAGACTCTTTTTCATTTTCTCAAAGAGTTTGGGTAGATTCAGAGTTTGGGTGGTATATTTTTAAAAATTGTTTGGTAGAATCCACAAGTGAAATAATCTGAGCTTGGAACTTTTCTTGGTTTAAGTTACTAATTTAATTCTCTGATAGATACAGGGCTATTCAGGCTATGTATTTCTTCTTAACTGATTTTGGTACCTTGTGTATTTTAAAGGATTTATCTATGCCATGTAAGTTATTGTTAGTGATATTCTGTTATTATTTTTAGTATTTATGGAATTTACAGTGATGTCAATCTCTTATTCCTGCTATTGGTAATTCCTTTCATCTCTCTCTCTCTCTTTTTCTGATCTGGAAAGAGTGTTATGTAATTTATTTATCTTCTCTAAGTGCATGCTCGTGCTCATTCACGTCCAACTCTCTGCGACCCTTTGGACTGTAGCCTACCAGGCTCCACTGTCCAGGGGGTTTTTCGGGGAAGAATACGGGAGTGGGCTGCCATTTCCCCCTCCAGGGGATCTTCCCAACCCAAGAATCAAGCCTGTGTCTGCTACGTCTCCTGCATTACCAGGCAGATTCTTTACCACAGAGCACCTGGGAATCCCTATCTTCTTAAAGAATCAGCTTTAATTTCACCTATGTTCACTGTTATTTTCCATTTCTTTGATTTCTACTCTGATCTTTGTTGTTTTTTTCCTTTTGCTTATTTTGGATTTTGTTTGTTCCTGTTTTTTTGTTGTTGTTGTTAATTTTTAACTTGGTAGCTGAAGTTGTTGATTTGAGATTTTTCTTGTAAGACATTCTAATTTCCCTTTTGTTTTCTTTATTGACTCATGGATTCTTTAGATGCATATTACTTAATTTCAAAATATTTGGAGATTTTTAAGATATCTTTCTCATCGAATTTTAATTTGATTCTACTATATCAGAGTATACACTTTTTATGACTTTAATTTTTTATGTTATTTTATAGTGGAGTAGAGTTGATTAACAAGTTGTGTCTTAGGTGTATAGCAAAGCAATTCAGTTATACATATTTTCAAATTCTTTTCCCATTTAGGTTAGTATAAAATACTGGGCAGAGTTCCCTGTGTTACGCACTAGGTCCTTGTTGATTATCTGTTTTAAATATAGCAGCGTGTACATGTCAGTTCCAAATTCCTGATCTTTTCCTCACCCTGATCCTTCCCCCCGATAGCCATAAGTTCGTTCTCTATTCCTGTTTTGTTAATAAGTTCATTTGTATTGTTTTTTGTTTCGATTCCACATGTAAATGGTATCATATAATATTTATCTTTCTCTGACTTCACTTAGTGTGATAATCTCCAGGTCTCTTCATGTTGCTGCAAATACATCATTTCATTTTTAATGCCTTAGTAATATTCCATTGTATATATGTATCTCTCTCTCTCTTTTTTTAATCCATTTCTCAGTTGATGGACATGTAGATTGCTTCCATGTCGTGGCTATTGTAAATACTGTGGCAATAAATATTGAGGTGTGTGTATCTTTTTGAATTATGGTTTTCTCTGAATCGATGCTCAGGAGTGGAATTGCTGGATCATTTAAAATTGATTGAGACTGTATTTTATGGTATCAAATTTGGTCTATCATTGTTTTCAGTGTCCAGGTTAAAATCATGTCTACCCTTCTATTTATTGATGAGTTTTTCTGTGAACACCAGTTAGATCAAATTTGTTGATTGTGATTTTCAAGTCTTCTGAATTCTTTCTGATTTTCTGTCTTCTTGCTGTTCAGTACTTGAAAGTGTAGTATGAAACCTCTGATGATGATTGTGGATATATCTGTATATTTATCCTTATAGTTCTATCAGTTTTTACTTTATGCATTTTGAAGCTCTTATTCACTGAATAAACATTTAGAATTTTTATATCCTCTTGATGAATTGATCCCTTTATTACTATGATATGGTTGTCTGTATCCTTTCCTTCTTTGTCATATAATAGATTAGGTGAACATCAATGTATGAGTTTATCTCTGTGTTTTCTATCCTCCATCGAGTCACATTTTCGTTTTTATGCCAGAGTCATACTGTCTTGATTGCAGTAAGTTTTTTGTGTAGTTTGAACTCAGGGAGCATGGTTCCTTCAGCTCCATTTTTTTTTTTTTTCCCCTGAAGATTGCTTTGGTTATTTGGGGTCTTTTGTGTTTCCATACAAATGTTGAGAAAAAAATGTTCTAATTCTGTGAAAAATGCCTTTGGTAACTTGACAGGGATTGCACTGAATCTGTAGATTGCTTTGAGTATTATTATAGTCATTTTCACAGTATTGATTCTTCTGTGGTATATCTCCATCTGTTTCTGTTGTCTTTAATTTCTTTCATCAGTATCTTATAGTTTTCTGAGTATAGGTCTTTTGCCTCTGTAAGCAGTTTATTCCTAGGTATTTTATTCTTTTTGTTGCAGTGGAAATGGGACTGTTTCCTTAATTACTCTTTTTTAAATTACTCTTTCTTATATTTCTTTGTTAGTGCATAGGGATGTAAGAGATGTTTGTGTATTAATTTTGTATCCTGCCACTTTACAATATTCATTGATTAGCTCTAGTAGTTTTCTGGTGACATCTTTAGGATTTTCTATGTATAGTATCATGTCATCTGCAAGCAGTGACCATTTTACTTCTTCTTTTCAAATTTAGATTTTGCTCATTTCTTTTCTTCTCTGTTTGGCCTGGCTAGGAATTCCAAAACAATGTTGAATAAAAATAGCAAGACTGAACATCCTTATCTTATTCTTGATCTTAGAGGAGATGCTTTCAGTTTTTCACCATTGAGAATTATGTTTTTTGTGGATTTGTCCTATATGACCTTTATTATGCTGAGGTAGATTCCCTCTATGCCCACTTTCTGGAGAGTTTTTATCATAAATGGGTGTTGAATTTTGTCAAAAGCTTTTTTTTTTTTTCCATCTATTGAGATGATCATATGGTTTTTATTAATCAGTTATGTTTGGTAGAATTTGTGTTTGAAACCATCTGGTCCTGGACGTTTGTTTACTGGAAGACTTTTAATCATAGCTTTAATTTCATTACTTGTGAATTTAATTACTTCATATTTTATATTTTTCCTGCCTCAATCTTGGAAGGTTGTTCCTTTCTAAGAATTCGTCCATTTCTTCCAGGTTGTTCAGTTTTTTGGCATATAATTGCTTGTAGTAGTCTCTTATGATTCTTGTATTTCTATGGTGTCAGTTGTAACTTCTGTTTCATTTTTCTAGTTTTACTGATTTGAGTATTCTCCCTTTTTTTCTTGATGAATTTGGCTAAAGGTCTATCAATTTTGCTTATTTTCTCAAAGAGCTTTTAGTTTCATTGAACTTTGCTATTGTTTTCTTCATTTCTGTTTCACTTCATTCTGCTTTTATCTTTATGATTTCTAACTTATTTTTTGCGTCTGTTGCTGCTGATGTTCTTTCTGTAATTGCTTTAGGTATAACGTTATGTTGTTTATTTGAGATATTTCTTGTTCTTAAGGTGGGATTGTATTGCTATAAGCCTCCCTCTTAGAACTGCTTTTGCTGCGTTGCATAGGTTTTGAGTTGTCACGTTTTCACTGTCATTTGTTTCTGGGCGTTTCCGACTTCCTCTTTGATTTCCTCAGTGATTCATTGGCCATTGAGTTGCATATTCCTTAGCTTCCATGTTGTGTTTTTTACAGCTTTTCTTTTTCCCCCCCATCATTGATTTCTAATCTCATAGTGCTGTGGTCAAAGAAAAGATGCCTGATACAATTTCAGTTGTCTTAGGTTTACCAAGGCTTGATTCATGACCCGAGATGTGATCTGTCTTGGAGAATGTTCCATGTTCTCTTGAATAGAAAGTGTATTCTGCTGCTTTTGGATGGAATGTCCCATAGGTATCAGTTAAATCTATCTGGTCTAATGTGTCATTTAAGTCTTGTGTTCCCTTATTAATTATTTGTCTGTGTGTCTGTCCATTGGAGAAAATGGAGTGTTAAAGTCCCGAACTATTATTGCATTAATGTCAGTTTTCGTTTTTATGGCTGTTAGCATTTGCCACGTGTTGAGGTTCTTCTGTGTTGGGTGCATAAATATTAACAGCTATTATATCTCCTTGGGTTGATCCCTCGATCATTAGGTAGTGGCCTTCCTTGTCTCTTGTAACAGTCTTTATTTTTGTCTGATATCTGTTCCGCTACTCCAGCTTTTTTTTAATTTCCATTTGCATGGAATATCTTTTTCCATCCCTTCTATCTTCTTTAATTGATTCCATTTTGCTTCTTTTGTTGACTTATTATAGTTATAACTGTCTTTTCTTTTATTAGTGATTATGTTAAATACATTCATATTTAATATATCACAATGTGCCCTCAAGTGCTATTAAAGCTCTTCATTACAGTAGAGGAAACTTATATGGTGTACTTTTATTTCTCTCCTCCAAGTCTTTATCTTGTATTGTCATACATTTTACTCATATAAAGATGATTCATAATTCATTGCTACTTTCCATAAAGAGTAAATTACCCTTTAAATATATTTAATTAATAAAATTAGTTTTGTGTGTTTTCTCATGTACCTACTTTTTTGATGCTCTTCACTCTTTCACATACATCCATATTTTCATCTGATTTCATTGTCTTTCTGCCTGAAAGATATCTTTTATTATTTTTATATTTCAGCTCTGTTAATGATGAATTCATTGTGCTTTTTTTTGTTTTTAAGCTTTTACTGCTGGATACAGTATTCTAGACTGACATACATTTCTGTTTGTAATTTAAAGATGTTGCTCGTATATCTTGCTTAAATTATTTGTATTGACAAATCTCTCTTATTTCTATTTTTGGTCTGCTATATAAACATACTCCCCTCCCCCGGACTGCTTCTAAGGTTTTTTCTTTACTATTGGCTTTGAGCAATTTATTATTTATTATGTTTGAGTTTTATTAAGCTTCTTAGATCTATGGGTTTAAAGTGTTATCCCATCTGGAAAATTGGGGGCCATTATTTTTCCTGTCTCTCCATCTTTTTTCTCCTTCAGTGACTCTAATAACGAGTGTATTTAGTCTAATAACGAGTGTATTTTTTTGTTTGTTTAATTTTGGATAGTTTTTAGTGCTCTGTCTTTAGTGTTTCCTGCAAAATCTAATCTCCTGTTAATCTATGTGGTGATTTTTTTTTTTAACTCAAACATTGTAATTTTCATCTTAGGAAGTTCAGTTTTGATCTGGCTAGTATATCTATTTCTTAACCTTTTTGATTTATGGAATAGAGTTATAATAATGGCTTTGATGTTCTTGTTTTATAATTTTAACATCTGTGTAAGTTCTGGGTCAGTTTAAATAGACTGATTTATCTCCTTATTATGTGTTGAATTCCCTTTTGCTTTGCATGCCAGGTAATTTTTGGTTGAATGCCAGGCATTGTGATATTTGCCTTGTTTGGTGCTGGATATTTTTGTATTCCTATAAATATTTTTTAATTCTATTCTGAGACACAGTTAAGTTACTTGGAAATAGTTTGATTCTTTTTGGTCTTGCTCTTAAGATTGGTTAGATGGAACCAGAGCAGTGTTTAGTCTAGGGCTAGTTATGTCCTACTACTGAGGCAAGACACTTCTATATATTCTACACAGGGGCCCATGAATTGTGGAATTTTCCAGTGTGACTGGGAGGAACAAGCACTGTTCTGGCCCCTCTGTGAGCAACGGGCATTGTTCTGTCTAACCCTCTTGGTTTCGTAGGCTCCTTATACACATCCATCAACCAGTACTCTGATGAGTATTGAAAGATCTCTTACATTTTCTTTCTGTACAACTCTCTTCTTTCCATTCTACTCTATAAGCTCTCTGTATTTTGGTCTTCCCAGACTAAGATCTCTGTCTTAATTTAGGGAGTCTATCAGGCATCTCCTTGCTGTGACCTAGAAGCTCTCTAAAGGCAGGAATCTGGGGAAGTTTTAGGGCTCACAGAATTTGTTTTCCATATTTCAATATCTCTGACCTCTGATGCCAGATTTTCAGTTTTAAAACTCAAGTTCTTTTCTTTAAAAAAAAAAAAAAAGTTAATATTTCAGGCAGTAGGGTAAATAAATCTAGTCTCTATGTCACCATCTAGTCCAGAAATGGAAATCTAAGATTCTTTCTTCTGATTGTTTAGGAACCAGTGTTCTTACCTAGGAGTTCTTTTTTTCTTTTTTTTTTTTTTTTTGATAGAGATAAACTTTTTCGTTACATGATCTGGGAGCACTCTACAGATATTACCCCTTCTTCTTCCTGCTACCCTTCATAAGTTTGAAGATAATGGCATATCTGCCACCATCTTTTCAGGTTCTTCTAATTCTTCCTTGTGCTACTTGACCTTAATTCTCTCCACCATCCAGTTCTTGAATTTTTCAGGGACAGTTGTCTTTAAAGAAGCAAGATAATGACTCGTATGTCTTCAATACCGACATACATAGACGTTTAATGTTCACTAAATTGAGTTGTATATGGGTAGGTATATACATGTCTTAAGTGTTCAATTCTGATGTTACTTCCTTGAGTGCTGTGTGGTCTTATGAAGTCCCAGAGACTAGCTGAGTACATCATAATCCTAAAATGTGCCATGATTAATTGATGCCCGAGATGATTGGCAGTGGATATCTGAAGCAGGATTCTTATCTACTTACCTCCATGCCACTTTTACTATATCTCAACAATCTCAAAGGTGAACTTGGACCAATTTTAACAACTTCAGTCTCTTTATTGAGCTTTATCTTAGAAAATGCAAGCCTAATTAAGGAGCTTGGGCTTCTTTATTTTTTGAAAACCTAGCTTCTGCTTTCAGCTTCCATCACGTCTCATTGAGAAATCAAGAGCCAGTCAACATCCTTTCTGAGTCTCAGGTTCCCTATCTGTGGAATGGGATAGCTACTAGCTACTTTGAGGGTCAAATGTAGCACAGTTCTTGGGACATGGTAAGTACTAATAAACTGTAGCTGCTTGTAATTTCCTTGCATTTAAAAAAAAGAAAAAGAAAAAAGGAAACTTCAGTGTTAGGAAGAAAATAAACAATAAAGTAAGGCTTAAGACGTGTTTTGTTAGCGCATTAGGATTACTCACACATTTGGCCAGGTGAGGCCAGAATAAGGAAATGTGGGCTTTCTCTTTGATCTCTCTGGATTTTTGCTGGCAGCCGAGTCCGGTGCTGTAATTGTTTATTCACAAGCTCATGCATGCGTGTGCACAGATATACATGCATACACACATTCTTTCTCTTTCTCTCACTCACACACACAGGCGCACACACATTCTTTATGACTGCCATCTGTTCAACACCCTTTTGAACTAGCTGTTGAAATGCTCACTCTCCCTCCCTGTCTCCCTCTCCCTCCCCCCACGCCTGGGTTTGGAGCAGCTTTCTCTCCTTCAGAGAGGCCATTGCTCTGTCCGTCCTGGGACTCTATCGGGAAAGCCAAGCGTAACTAGCCTCCTGTTCCAGTTGTTTGGAGCAGAGACGGGGCTTGTTTTGGGGGGTGGCTGAATTCCCCGCATGCTAATCTGTCATCAATATTAAAAACAGACGTCTGGTCCTCCCACGTGGCCTCATCAGAGCAATTGGCATAGGTTTGGGCCTCTTGGGCAGGGGTAGTAGATGCATGGGGCCTGGGGGCTGGAATAAGGAGGCGGGCTGAGGCACAGGAAGATTTAATGAATCCAAACCCCATGTTTGATCTCCAGAGGAAAAGGCTGAGGAAGGTGGGATGGCGGGGCTCGTCCAGAGGTTACATGCAGGAGTTAGAGCTAGAACGGGGACCCTGGTTTCTATACCTTCTCTCCCTGCCAAGGCCACACATCTTTCCACCAGTGATTTTACCTCTGGTGGGCATTGCTGTTGTTGAGAATAAACCAAGAAGCAGATAGAAATTAGAGAACCTAAGGTGTCTGTGTTTATGGGCAGGATGGAGTATTTGAACAACTTGATGGCCTCAGGGGGGCTCTGAAGGGCGAACATAGCCCTTCAGACACATTGCTTCTTTGTCCTACAAGGCAGTTCTGAGAATCCCCAGACTTTAGAGTGGCAGGACCATAGGCAGCAAGTCCCACCCCTCACTGTAAGGATCAGAACGGGAAAGACAAGAAGAAGGGTCTCAGCCAATGTCATAACCTTCCCCCTCCACACTCCCCTGCATTGTCTATGGTCATCTCCTGAAATATTTCTTTAACCTTTTAAAAACCAGAGACTTCTCTCTCTGACTGCCAGAGTCCCAGCTTCCAGCTTTGGGTTTTTGGTTCAGGGCTGGAAGGCCAGCTGGCTCTGTTGGTCTGCACCCCGACCAGGCAGCAGGCCTCTCCACCACCCCCCACACCTCTTCTTGAAAGGCAGCAGCATCTGGAGCTGGTCCATGCCCCGTTCTGTGCTGGCATCTGGGAGCCTGATGGGCTGCTCCCCAGCTGACCAGCAGCGGGCTCTCCTCCCAGCACTCCCCTCTTATCTCCGTGTCTCCCATCCTCTAACCTCTCTCTCTCTCTCTCTCTCTCTCCTTCCTTCCTTCTTGTTCTCTCTGTATGTATGTCCCTCTTGGCATCTGTCTCTGTCTGCTCTTTTGTCTTTTTTTTTTTTTTTTAACTTCATGTCACCTTCTGTCTATGTCTCAGTTTATCTTTTCCTATCTTTACGTCTTCAATCTGCTTAGGCACAAGCTGCTCATCTGGTTTCATCTAGAACTGAGTCAGGATCAAGGTCCTAAATGGTCAGAAGATGGCCCTATCCACCCCAACCCTGTTCTCTCTTCCCTCCCTCCTGTTTCCATCAAGCCTCATCAACAGCAGAAAGGACACCCCTACACACACCCTCTCTCCCTCACCACCCCCTCCACCCCAGCATCCCTTCTTAGGCCTCAGATTGCTGGCCTTGTCAAGCGAAGGGGAGCAGTGATGGAGGCAAGATATGTGGGGAATCAACTCCAGGCAAAGGCCCACCAGGCCCCCAGCCCCCAGTAGCCAAGAGGATGGTGGCGGCAGGGCTGTGATGGAGCGACTGCATCGGAGCTGTTTATGAAATACCGTAGGAATTACTCATAGCTCCTCGAGCGGCGCAGGCTGTGGCTGAGCTGTACCCTTTGTCTGAGAAGCCAGAGGGGCCCTCACCCGCCTGCCGTCTGCTGCCCTGGACCAGCTTGAGGGAGGTGATGTCATTGGAGCCCAGGCCCCGCTCCCCCAGCTCGAGTGGAGGGGGATGAGGGAAATATGTGTTACAGGGCGAGGTACAAACCAACATGACTGCGAACATCTGGAACTGATCTCAGGTCCTCAGAAAATGTTTCTGTCACTTAAGCCGCTCTTGGGGTGAGAGGTTTCTCAAGTCAAGGGCCTCCAAAGGGAAAAGGTAGTTGGAGGGTCTTAATTCTCTCCATTCCCACATGCCACCCAGCCTGCCTTCTATATCACAGGGTGGGTTTTTTTTAAACAGTTCACAAAACCCACTCATCTGTTTCATTCGTGTATATGGAACTCTTACTATGGTTCAGATGCTACAGAGCATGGTGGGCATGGAATAGGAGCAAGACAGGCCTGCTTCCCTCTCTCGTGGAGTTTTCGCATCCACCAGGAGATAGATGCGACTTTCCAGGTGGTGCTAGGGGCAGAGAATTCACCTGCTGGTACAGGAGACACAAGAGATGTGAGTTCAGTCCCTGGGTTGGGAAGATCCCCTGATGGAAGAGATGGCAACCTGCTCCAGTGTTCTTGCCTGGAAAATTCCAGACAGAGGAGCCTGGCAGGCTACAATCCATGGGGTCGCCATGGATACTACCGAGCACACATGGGTTTTGGGTTTTAGGAGATAGATACAATTTAGCAAGAAATTACACTAAGCATGGTCGGTGATGAGACAAGTTGGATACTAGAGCAGGGATTAGAGGATTCTAACTCAGCTTAGTGGTGTCAGTAAAGGCAACACAGGAAGTGAGTTCAAGATCCTGCGCCCACTAGTTAATCCTACCGGTTAAACCTCACTTAAGAATACCAGCTCCTATGTAGGACTCACCCTCTGGCCGAAAGGACTGCTCTTCTGGTGTCCTTTTCTCCCCACTGCCACTTGTCACCCTGCTTGACCTTTGAAGCAGCTGCGCATCACCCACCATAGACACCAAGAGAAGAAAAGGTAGCTTTCCCTCTGTTCTCTCTAGAGCCTCCTTCCAGGCCAGAGAATTAGATAGGCAGGTGCCTACCTGTCAGTCAAAGACTTTTTTAGGGTTCAGTCCATCCTGCCTCATGACCCTAAAATGCAATCATCCACCCCAGAAGATAAAACCAAATATCATCCAGATCCATACTGGATCTATCATCCAGTATCCATCCAGCTTTGATTTGATAAAATCGAACATCATCCCGTATCCACCTTCTTTCCTGAAAGGACACTGATTCTCTAAGCATCAGTGCTGGTTTGGAGTTTTTTTCCCTCCACCTGTACGCTACTCGGGAGATGTTCAGGTCCTCCTGGGTTTCCTGCCCCGACCACGCTGTCTCTCCCTTTTTCATCTGCGCATCTCCGGTGAACTCGCCCCTCATCCCTCAGCCTCCTGCTGCCAATCCACACCCTGGAGTTGTTCTCGTGCGACGTTGCTGTCCCATCAAACATCATTAGCCCCCGTGTCCCACTCTCTGACCATTGTCTTTATCCTGTCTGATTTTTGATCTCTCATTCCTGCCACACCTTTTAACTCAATTTGATTTCCCATTCCTCAGTATCACTACTCTATTTCCATCCATCGGTTTCAACTTCTTTTATTTTTTTATTTTTATTTTTTCAACTTCTTTTAAAGTCACCTCCTTATCCATGTGAAATGGATTGTGTGTTTATGTCCCCCTAAAATCTGTATGTTGAGACCTTAACCCCTGATAGTATTAAGAGACGGGGCGTTTGGGCAGTGATAAGGTCATGAGGGCAGGGCCTTCGTAATTGGATCAGCGTCCTTTAAAAGGACACCCCAGAGAAACTCCTCACTCTTGCACCATGAAGTTACAGTCAGGAGAAGGCCTGTATCTATGAGGAGTGAACCCCAAACCTGTTGATGTTTTGATTGTGGACTTTCCAGCTTCTAGAACTATGAGAAATACATTTCTATTGCTTACGAGCTACCCATCATGATATTTTGTCATAGCAGCCCAGATGGGTTGAGGCACCATGGCAGAGCTCATGGCTCATAGTTTAATCACTGTTCTCAACCACCTCCTGATCTCTTTTGCCTTTCTGGTCTTCAGCTGCCTTGCTTGGCCGAACACCTACAATGGTTGCATGTCAGCTCTCCATCTTCTCCTCTGCTAGTACACACACCAAACAGCCGGAGAAAGTACGCAGCTGAGGATGCTTGTCACCAGTGTATCATCAGTCACCAGTGTCAGCCTGGTTCTTCATGCTACCAGGCAATCCTGCTAGACTTCTATCAATTTGCTTTCTGTCTCACCATCCTTCAACTCATGGCAACTTATCCTTCCCCCCCTTCTCAGCAAATGATTGTGTCTCCTCATTTGCAGAGAAGATATACGAGTATAGGAAGTAGGTAAACTTCTCTCCTTAACTGTTTTAAATCCACATGCTTTCTGCACATTCTTCCCTTTTCCTTTCTAAAGTTAATCCTTCTATTGCCCTGTTTCCTGTACCCTACTAACTTCCTAGAAACTTGACGTGTCAGTTATCTCCCTATATTCTGTCTCCAACCTCTCCTTCTTTAGTTTCCAATCTCTCCTTCCAATCTCTCTTCTTTTTACTGTCATTTAAATGTGTTCTTCTGTTTTTCTTTAAAACAAATTCCACATCTTGCACTATATCATGACTATCCTGCTACTTTTCTTAATAAACACCTTAGAAAGTAGAGTCTGCAGTGGCTGACTTCATTTCTTCACTTTCCACTCCTTCCTCCACTCCCCATGCTCTGTCCCCTGCTACCTCCAAGGTTACTGAAACCTTTTTCTCCACAAACATCTGTAACCTCCATGTCTAATATCCAACAGCTTTGTTTGTGGCCATAGAGTTCCTTTGTACCTTCAAGCATTCTACAGGATTCAACATTCCCTTCTGAAAGCTTTGTGGTTTTGTTGTTCTTGGACACCAAACCCTCCTTCCTGGTCTTTACACCTGCCTCTCGGAAACTCCACTCCAGCCTCCCTGGCAGACTATGTCCTCCTGTCTGCTCTTTAAATCCTAGAGCACCTGAGATCTTGGTCTTTATCTCCTTTTTTTTTTTTTTTTTTTCCCTTCAGTTTAAACTCTCTCTCTCTCTGGACTCGCATCCACTCCCATAGTTAAACCCAATATACTCATGGCTCTTACATTTGTGTTTTCACGTCTTCCTTCTGAGTTCTGTCCATATCCAATGCGAGCAGTTCAAACTCAACATGCACAACTCAACTCCCACTAATGGGCTCCTGACGACCTGCTCATTCACTCTCTACAACTGGTACCACTATGAAGTCAGTTCCTTGAAGTAAATTCCCAAGATTTAGCTCTTTTCTCTAGTTTTTCTTTATATTCAACTTATAACCAAGTTGTTTTGTCTTGATCATCATCATTCTTTCCCCCAGCTTTACTGAGATGTAACGGACATACAACATTATCTCCTCAATCTATTCCTTCCTTTCTATTCTCATGGGCTGGTCTAAACCACCCATCATCTTTGCAACCGCTTTCTAATTAGTCTTCCTATTAGCCACTATTCCATCCCTTTCAGGTATCAATTCTAAAGTGAGAGTCACCCTTCAAAATATAGCTTTGGATCCTATCCAGTGCCTAGCACAGTGCTTGGCATATCAAAAACACTTGATAACTATTTGATGAATAGATTTATAAATATCATTTCCCTAATGTAAATCCTTTAAGAGCTTCCCATAGCTCTTATAACTAAATGAAAATAAAAATTGGCATGACCTCTAAGGTTATAAATAACTGCTTTTGGTCACGTCTCCAGCCTACTATCTGCTCTTGATAGATTGCACTGATTTTCTCTCCCAATTAGGTTTCTACACTCAGAGCTCAGCTTAAATGCAATTTATCTAAATTTCTAGATTATATTTGGCCCTTTCATTGATTGTGTAAACTTTTAGCATTTAATATTCCCTTTGTGGCACTTAGCTACAATTATGATGGATGTTTTTTGATTTGGGGAGGGGGAAGAAGAGTAGAACACTTGCCTTTTCTCTCGGGAATACCAGCTCCTCCAAAGTGTAGTGACATTCATCTTTTTCATGACTCTACCCCAGTGCCTATAAAATGCCAGGATTATAGGAGGCGCATAATAAAGACCTGAAGTGTGAGCAGGAAGCAGTGAGATGAAGTACAAGTTGAGAGGTATGTGAGGACAGAAAACATTCCAGGTAGAAGGAGAAGCATATGCAGTGACCTTGGAGTATGAAAGGGTGGCATGCTGGAGGATACATTTGGAGTGGTGGAAACAGAAGAGACTGTAGAAGGGGTGAGATTATGGTGAGCTGTTTAGGGCATGCTAAAGAGTGAACGTTTCATCACCCTTGCTGCTCTATTGGAAGAGGAATTGAAGGGCCCTTGAATCCATTATTTCATTTTCTCTGCAAATTACTCCTTCCAAGCGAGAGGGAATCGTCATCTCCATTTGCTGGTGAAAGAGTTGAAGATGAGGCTTGTAAAGTTGGTAGTTGGAGGGCAAACTTCTCAGAAGTGTGGGGTCAAGAATCAAATGTGGGTCTTCTGACTGTTTAATCCACGTTTCTTTCCATTTCTCACTGCTAGTGTGATACTAGTCAGAGGCAAGAAGCCCCAAGATTTGGGGAGCAAAAAGAATGGCTGACTTCTTTTTCCCCCTACAGAACTTCATCGCCCTAGAAAGGATTCCGTGTGGCAGTGAGGGGTGGGCCAGGCGGCCCACTCAGTGGGACCAGGTCTCCGCTTCTCCACCTGCAGAGATGGCCAGCCTGGAGCTGAGAGGAGGCATCAAAGAGATGGTCTAGGGTGAAAAGAGAATATGAGAAAAGGGGTCCACCTGCAAGGTCTCCCCCCCTCCATCTGACGTGGGGAGCTGGGAGAGAAGAAGGTCTTCCCTCTAAGACATGATCAGGTGCCTTGAAAAAGCTAATTAATTCTCTGTTACACCTCCTCTCTCTCTCTCTCTCTCTTTTCTTCCCTACCAAGACCACTGTAGATAACTTCCTCACCAGGCTCCCCTGTCCTCAGTCTTATCCCTGTATTCAGTCTTCCTCATGCTGCCAAGATCTTATCTGTCTATACCTGTGTTTCCCCAAGCATATTTCCCACATATGACTGCATTAAGAAAAAAAAATCAGGACTAACACCAGTATTTCTCAGTCTTGTTGTGAAGAACCAAGGAATGACGTATGATGCATGTGTGTGTGTCAGATACCTGGCGTACAGAATATACGATAATCACGCATCTCCTTTCGTTTGTCCTTACCATCTTGGAAAATATACATAATGCTCTTATCTGAAGTAATTTCCTTTAAGCTACAGATAACAAGCTAATGACTTTTTAAAATGTTTGAGTAAGTTGTCAACACTTGAAATCAGGAATATTTTAACTTTTTTTAAAAATTCCTTTTCTACTGAAAAAGCATTTTTGTTAAACCTGGGTTCTTCTTCCCACATGACAGGAGAGTTGATTAGCAACTGCTCATTTGCGAGAAGGCGTGTATACTCTAGTTTGCCGTATCCCTCTTCTTCCAGGTTGTCTGACACTCAGTCTAACACTTTAACGTGTTATGTGCTTTGCCCCTGTAGATATCTGAATGTGCCGTCTCTAACTTAGACCAGGGACAGAGGACATCATCCCTTGAGAGTTTTGTAGTCACCATTTCTTGAAATATTTTCACCTGCTTCTTGGCATGACGTAGACAGGGGGTTTGAACTGACTGTTGAATCATAACAGAAATGTCTTATTCAGATCACCTCAGTGTTTGATTTTTACTCTGTGCCCCAGAGTAAAGTAAGACTTCTAGCTTTTTGAGGGTGTCACTCCAATTGATCACTGAATTCATGTGTTCGTTTTCCCTAGCTCACAGTATGATTTGTAGTAGAAGCCTAATGGGTAACCATAACGAACATACAGAAAACGAACAAAGTTGAGATGCTGTGGTAAACTCATTTAATCTTCCAGATAACCCCATGGTGAAGTTACTGCCTTTATTCTAATTGCACAGACGCATAAGCAGGTTCAGAAGTAGGCCACTGAGCATTATGCATCCAGGCTCCTTAAATATCATACTCACAAGAGCCTTACAGATCAGTTAAGCCCTCCTCAATTCAGGTGAAAGGGCTGAACCGCAGATGTCAAGCAGCTTCCACTCAGTCTGCTGGTGAATTCAGACTGGCACAGAGGCAGGATCTCCTGGGCCCAGCTCACTACTGCTGTCCCTACCGAGTGCCCTTAGGAGTATCCAGGCTTGGATTTGGCCTGCCAATTCCATTTCTAGTCTTTATAAACTTCCTGTGATTGAATTCCCTCTCCTTGAGTCATCCTGTCCTGCCTCTCAAGGGAGAGATTCTGGGTAGAGCCCTGGAGCTCTGTGAGATGAGATCAAGGAGTTATGTTCACTTGACCCCAAACCCCTCAGAGAGAACTCAGTTACCCTGCCCTGAGTTGGCCTCACCTACTGTCATGGTAGAAGGCAAGGGGGGAATACCCTGGAGAGAGGGAATTTGGTTATTAACCAACAATGAAGGTGGGCTTATTAGAGAATAATAATGGGACTGGAGTATTCCCTCCATGATTCCCAAGGTCCTTTTAGAATCATAGGAAATCTGGAAGAAACCATAGGGATCACAGATAAATCTCTACCCACTGTCCATTCCCCACCCTTCACATCTTAGTCATTACAGATGAGGAATGAGACTCAGAGAAGTGACTTGACTGAGGTCAAAGTTCATGAATATAATTCTGTGAGCGTAGAGGGCATATCAAGAGTCCTAAAATAATTGCTGCCCTCAGCATTGACCATTCAAGTGCCAAAGAGTTGTATCACAACTTCTGTGAATTCGGGTTCACTCATTATTTCATGCCCCTGGCAGGAGTAATCCTTTAGGAGCATCTGAGTTTTGGGGAGAAAACCTCCAAGAAAGGAGCATACCATTTTCAAAGGCCAGAAAAGACACAGGCATTCGTGTAGGTAAATAAATTCCTTTATATAACCCTCCTTGAGACGTATTTCCATTATATTTGAAAAAGAGAATGATGCAACTCAAAGTCTTTCCCTTCCTGAGTTGACTTTTAGGAAGCCGATGCCTAACCTAATGTGTAAGGGCAGAAGTCAGCACTCAACTTCTTTCTCATCCTCAGACATATCAAACCTTGCATCTATTTAACCTCCACCTGGGTCAGGAAGATCCCCTGGGGAAGGAAATGTCAACCCACTCCAGTATTCTTGCCTGGAAAATCCCATGGAAGGAGGAGCCTGGTGGGCTGCAATCCATGAGGTCACAAAGAGTCGGACACGACTGAGTGGCTTCACTTTCTTCCTTTTTAACATCCACCTAGAATTTCCTGCCCCTACTTGTTTGGACTGTTAGCACTTTCATAGCAGCTGGTTTCTTCCTTCTTTTGCTTTCTTCTTCACTTCGAGGTTTCCCTGACCGCCCAAATATAAGCTTGCTTCTCTGTCTCTCCTGTCGCATCCCCCGGTAGTGTTGCTCTGACATCACTGACCATTCTCTGAAATAATCTCACTTGTTTATGTTTTTGCATATTTATTTTTGGTTCCCCTGCTCTTGAATGTAAGCTCTATAAGGGTGAGGACATCACTTGTCTTAATCTATGCTGTATCCCTAACACCAAAAATATGCATTATGCTATTATCAGAACTCATAAAACCAGACAGTTAAACCCACCATGAGTGGAGATACAAAAAGGCATCCACTATAAAGAGAGCCAAAATGAGGATGAAACAAGAGGGGTAGCATTTATTAAGCACCTGCTCCATACTAGAAACTTCGTAGGCACTACAGAAAGTGCAAAGCTAATTAAAGGGAACAGGAAAGAGAACCAATGCTTATTGAACATTTATATAGCAGGTGTCCCTATAGCATTTAATCATCAGAATTATTCTGAAAATAGCTATTGTTATCTTTACTTCACAGAAGGGTCAGAGGGACAGAGTCACTTGCCGAGGCATATAGAGTTGTTAAGTGACAGCGATAGGGTTTGAACCAAATTCTTTCTCCTTTGGAAGTCTCTATTCTCTTGTTCCTACTCGTAAAATCAGCTTTTTAAATTAAAAAAAAGAGGATGTAATTATCAATAAAACTAAATGCAGTTTTTAAGGGATATGTTTCTGACTGGGGAGGATGGACTTGGCCTTGTTTTCACAGCACAAACCTTGGGGAGACTTAAACTCTGAGTCACTTGGGTTGTGTCCTGGGCTGGGACTGAGGTTCCCTGTGGTCCATTATGCTGGGGATGGATGTGCCGGCATTGGGTGCGTGATGAATCTCACCTTCGGAAGGTTACATCTGGCTTTTCTGCAGCAGCCGAGTGTCTCAGAGGAGCCCCGGGCCTGGAGCATTGAGGAGATGAGAGGTGACAGAACTGACAGTCAATGAGTAGGCTCAACTGGCCGAACCTAAAGTGACAGCAAAACCCGCTGTCAGTGAGCTTGGGTTCTCCTAATGCTCGTCACCTAGAATCAGCTACATGGACCCCTCTGTCGATGATTCTGCAGTTTATAAGTCGGAGTTTTCTCTGCATGCCAAGTTGATACTAGTGACTCGTATTTTTAAATTTCTGTCTAGCTGACCCGTAGTTATGGACCACATACCATGTGCCAAAGTTGGTTCCAGGCACTGGGGAAATGTTAGAGATGGTTCGTTGGTTCGTTAGATTATCTGACTCATTCAAAGTCAGAAGGCATGTATTCATGCTGTTTTTTTGTTTTGTTTTTTTTATCTTGGTTAACCTGAAAATCCTGGACGATTGGGAGCAGGTGGTTTACTTGACAGGAACACGCAGGAAGCAGTTGTGAAGCTGCTTGAGCAGTGACAGCAGGAGGAAAGAAAACCAACACAGGGGTGTGTTCAGCAGGTTATCACGAGGTCCTGTGGGCTTGAGTCCCCGGGTACCTTCTGGGGACAGATGCCTCCCAGAATTGCAGCCTGAGGGTGCAGAGTTGGAGTGTGTCTGCTCTGGCTCCCTGCACATGAATTTGGAAGATTCTGGTTCCTTCCACTTCTGGGCTATGCTTACCCTTTTGAGCTGAGAGTTTGGATGGCATCAAGGAAGGCCTCAGGCCTGAAAGTAGAAAGATACCCCTGCCCTGTCTTAAGCTGGAAGTTATGTAATTCTCGTGATGCTGGGGCATCACAAAGTAAGTCTGAACTCACAATGGACCTGTCTGTTTCAGTTGAGGCTGAAATCAGAGACTCGGGATATGTGGTGACCTCATACTTGCTCAGAAAATTTGTATATTGAACAACTACATTTGCCAAGCATACTGCTGTGCACTTAGAAACCAGTGTTGTTATTGTTTAATCACTAAGCCGTGTCTGACTCTGCAACCCCGTGGACTGTAGCCCACCAGGCTCCTGTATCCATGAGATATCCTAGGCAAGAACACTGGAGGGGGTTGCTATTTCCTTCTCCAGGGGATCTTCCCAACCCAGTAATCTAAGCCGTATCTCCTGCATTGCAGGTGGGTCCTTTACCACTGAGCTACCAGGGAAACCTTCTGGAAACCAACGGGGACATGATAAATATTATCCCTTTTCTCTTGAAGCACCCACTCTGGAAAGAGAGAAATAAAAAACAGACAACTGGATGATCATAAAGTAAAAATGAAATATGACTAAACAGATAAAAAATGCACAATGGAATAAGATTAATTTGTTTTGGGGAACTGGTAATCAAGGAGGTCTTCATGATCTTTGATCTTAGCCTAGAAGGATAAGAAGAGTTTCAATAGTAGAGATGAGTAACAGGCAATCCAGACAGAGAAAGAAAAAAAACATAGAACTAAAAATAGGTGTGAAGACAGAAAAGAGGCCCGGAGGAACACAGTCTGAGGGATTGGAGTTTGTGGTCAAGTGGGCGAGTGCTGTGAAGGCCAGGTGAAGATACTTGGACTGCATTCTCTGGGCAGGAGAAAGCGATGGAAGGTGTCTGTGGGCCTAAGATGTGGTTAGAATATACAGCTTCTCATTCTCAGTTAAGAAAGGCTGGCTGCAGGTGAGGTATCCTGGGTGGTGGCAGGATACCTCCACTAGGGTGGGGGCACCCTAGTGAGCCCCTCTAGCCTTGGCTTTTATAGGGTCTTGGCAACAGAACAGAGGCTCTCATCTGGACAAGTGGGATCAAGGTAAAGATATAAAGCAGGTTAGCTCCCTCCAGACATTCTCTCCCTCTGACGTCCACGTGGAGAATGACATTAGCATCCCATTCCACCGACCAAGGCAGTTTGATCATTTTTATTAATGTGTGGCCTAGTGAGTTTCCTCAGCCTTCATCCATCAAACACGGCATCATGCCTTCAAGAGCAGCCCACACCCAGTGCCTCGGAAGCCCATAGATCATGCCTCGAGGCAGAGAAGCAGATTCCCTTTTATCTCCCTTGCAAAAGCACAGATGTTTGGAATGTCAGTAAATGCACCCAGCCTTCCTTGGGGTTCGGGCATGGCTTCTCCTGGGATGACCTCTTTGGAATCCTCATTCCCAATGCATTCCGGGCAGACAAGTTCTGCATGTGCTTCTTCAGAACTGCCTCTGCCTCACTCTTCCAACCCATGCGTCATGGGCAATGCATGTGTGTGGTCACATCTGCCTTTTCTCAACTGCCAAGGCCATTTGCAAGGCACCTACTCATCGGTGTCTGAAAAATTGTTTACCTTGATATCCAGATGCATGCCTTAGCTTTAGACCTCACCCACATCTCCCCGTTATCATCTGAGGAAGGAAAGCGGCGTTAGGAAGGGCTGGGTCGGGAGACCCGACGTGAAGCTGAGGCCCTGGGTGATCTTGGCACCCTCCCTGGGCCTCCGTGTCCCCATCTCTGAAACCAGGTGGTTGAAATGGGTCACCTATGAGGCCTTTCTGCCTTTAAGGTGTATGATTTCAAGCCCCTCGAGTGTTAAATGAATTTATTACCTCTATTCTTTTACTCATTCTTGGCAAAGTGCCTCCATTTTTTGAAATTTCTCTGAAAGTATAACACTTATATATATATATCCGATGATACTGATCTTGTGTATCTTGATGAACTGTCACAAAGTGAACACAACCCTGCAACCGACACCCAAATCAAGAAACAGAGCATCGCCAGCCTTTCAGAAGCTCACTCTGTGCTCCCATTCAGACATAGTCCCTCCTCAAGGGTAAATCACTACCCTGACTTCTTTTAATATTGATGAATTTTGCTGGCTTTTGAAGCTATATTTAAAAAAAAAAAATTGTGCGATATGCATTCTGTTCTGTCTGGGTTCTTTGGATCACAGTATCGTGGAATTCATTCATATTCTTAGAGTTGTAGATCATTGCCATCATTAGTATTTTCATTGTTACTATCATTTCCCTTGTTCTCAAGGGAAGCTGCAGTTTTTTAAAAAATTAAATGTATTTTAATTGAAGGATATTTGCTTAACCATATTGAGGTGGTTTCTGCCAAACATCAACATGAATCAGCCTCAGGTTTACCTATGTACCCTTCCTCTTGAACCTTCCTCCCACCCCTGTGTGTTGTTACAGGGCCCTGGCCTGAGTTCCCTGGGCCATACAGCAAATTCCTATTGACTATCTGTTTTGCATATGGTGATGTAAGTTTCCATGTCACTCTCCCCATACATCCCACCCTCCCCTTTTCCCCCGACCCACTGTGTCCATAAGTCTGTTGGCAGCAGTTTTTATATCTAGTGACTGCAAGTTAGCTGAGCTTTTCTGTCTGAGAAGATTCTTTTTTTTTTTTTTTTTCAATTTATTTCTTTTAATTGGAGGCTAATTACTTTGCAATATTGTACTGGTTTTTGCCATACATGGGCATGAATCAGGTATGGGTGTACATGTGCTCCCCATCCTGAACCCCCCTCCCACCTCCCTCCCCATCCCATCCCTCAGGGTCGTCCCAGGGCACCATTCTTGTGAATGAGCTCTCTGAGATACATAAAGGTAAGATCGATAGGTAACCGTTGTTATGTTGAGGAAAGGATATAATGAGGGCGTTCGGTGGCCTGAAGAAGGCTACCATCTCAATGACATTTGAGAAGCTCTGAAAATCTGGCTTTCAAATGAGCTGCTGCTGGAGACAAATAGGTACAAGATCCTCACCGCCTTCCCTTGTATAGTCTAGAAGCTCTCAGGGGCATTACAATTGAGCCCCACAGAGGGATGCTCAGCGCAAAGAGGAAGGAGTCTGAATGGCATGTTGGGCTCAAAGCCATGGTGTGCGGTGCTGCCTCGGCACGGTGAGCGTCACCTGGCAACGAGGAGTGACAGGTCATCTAAGGCGTTGTAGGCCTGGAAGCCTGAGCCTGGGCCCCTTGCGGCCGAGGGAGTGGGGTTGTCCTGTCTTGGAGAACCTCAGTGGCCTGTGTTAGGCAACTTTCCAGTGCCATCTCCTTCTTCGGCATCTGGCCCGGAGCCACACAGAACACTTGGTCTCCAAAGTGATGTCACGTGGCAGGGATCACAGGCAAAGAAGGGAAGAGGACTCGCCGGGGGAGGCTTGATGCTATTCTCTCTGCTGTTGCCGCAAGGCCCTGGGAAAACTTGACTGCAAAAATCTCCAGAAGTCTTTCACAGTTCAAAGGGGAAGGGTTAGACTGGAGAGAGACGCTGGGTGCCTCAGCAGTGTGTGCGTGTGGAATTAAGAGACATCATTCCAAACACCGGAAGAAGAGTCTGTGGTCCAAACTGATGAAATTGTCTACAGATCATACATTCATTCACTCGCTCAGTAATCATTGATTGGATTTCTATTAACTGTGTATTCAATGTGCTTGATGCTTTGAGAAGCTATATGTCTTCAACTGCAATCTGTCCCTCCAGCAATTTTCATTCTTTCCATCTTTTCTTGATGTAACAGGTATGTTGACCTCTGAATAAAAGGCTCCATGTGGCCACATCTCTTTTGATATGGTTGATAATGAAGCATTTCATGGGCGGAGTTATCTTTCTGGGTCACGTTATATATGGAATAGATATGTGCTCATTTGGGGGATCATTGTTATCCCTGTAAAATAATATGACCTTCCGCCACATCCACCTCCCGAAATCAATCCTCTAGACCTCAGTTTTCACAAGAGAAGAAAGTTGTTGTACCAGTTCATGTATAAGTTTCCTTATAGATCTATTTTTTCTGAGATCCCAGAGTGATAATCTTTTCCTGTTTATCTTGCTTAAGTTTATGATGTGGGTGAGCCACCCATGTAAAAATGAAAAACTCAGTTATTTTTCTAAAACTTTGAGCTCTGTGCTTAAGATCTATGCATTTTATTGTATATAAATGATATTCCTCAATTTAAAAAAAATCAGTGTTAGTTATCAGAGCAGAGTATCATTTATTGAGCCATTTGACCTAAACATGCAGTGGAAATGAAGTAGGAAGTGTACTATTCCATCTTTCTGAAGACACTCACGTTCTGAGATACTGATACATCTAAGATCCAGTGAGTCCAGATTTTACCCATCATTGTTCCAAAGCCTAGTGCAGTTGTAACTGGCTCTACCTTCTCCATGAAACCCTTCCTGATCCCCACTCCAGGACCTATAACAATTCTGAGTTCTGAGATATCTTCCCTCCAGAAACCCTGGCCTAGGCACCATCTCATCTGTAGCTAACCAACCCCCGAGCCCCTTCAGCACTCTCTATTCAGTGAATAAGCAGGCTTTCAGTTCCCAGGGCTGTCAATCGGCTCTATTTGAAAAGTCCTAAATTTGCTACTAAAGTATTTTACAAGATATAACCAAACAAAAGCAAGTCTTTGAACAGAAGGTCACAGTTTTGGAAGGGCCTATTTGGGTTTTAACAACTAATGCTGGGCATTAAATTCATCTTAAGCAGAGCCGAAATTTCCCTCTGGATAAGCGGGATGGGTTTTCAATGACCAGTGTCATTTGGGATCCTGGAAAGCAGAGGGTGGATAGTTTTGGCGTGGTTTATACCCAGTGCCTCATTCTTGAGTTGACTCGGGTTTCTGGGTGGAGTTACAGTTTGATAGTAAGACTCTGGCCCCAGGACAACAGTCTGGCCAGTTTCCCCTCAGGTCACTCTAAATGGTAAGAAAAATTACTGGTAACCTTTTCACAGGGCAAAGATGAAACTGGGACCTTCAAATCCTTGTCTGCATGAAAATATAATCCCTTTAACTGGAAGAATAAGAGGGAGATGCTGGCATAGTCTCTAGAAGGGCCTGGGTGTAGACATGAAGGACTTCTTGCCTTTGGGTAATCCAAATGGCAACCCACTCCAGTATTCTTGCCTGGAGAATCCCATGGACGGAAGAGTCTGGTGGGCTACAGTCCACAGGGTCGCAAAGAGTCGGACATGACTGAGCGACTTAACTGACTTTCTATTTTATCAACTCCCCTTCATATATCATCTCATCAGTTGCTTACAACAGTCCTGCAACCCAGAGTGTCCTTAGACTCCTTTTCCAGATATGAAAACGGAGACCCAGAGAGGGAAGGTGCTTTAACCAAGGGCACACAGCTAGTCAGAGGTACAACTAGGGCTCAACTCTTAAGGACTCTTGCTCTTGTTGCCAACCAGCTCTCCTGCAAAGGCTTGGGGTTATCACAGTCAATCCTTTCAGCAACTCCTAGGAGCTTATATCATGATCCCTGCTATATAAAAAGACAAGACTGAACCCTGGGCATGGTAATATGGATGGCCCCAAATTAATTACATGGCTCAGTCCCCAGTGGAAATTATCCCAGTTTTTCTACCCTTGAATCTATACCAAGGACTTAATAACCCTCCTCATGGAAAGAATGGTTCCTTCCAAGCCTGGCCTCAGATCTAGGTGTTCTGGGCTGTAACTCTATTGCTTTTTAGCATGGCCAGTTGGTTTCTGAAAATCAGGTTTCACCCACTGTGAATTAGTGCTCTCTGGTAGACAATTGCCATTGAATTAGCAGGATCTTTAACTTGAGAGCATGGCTTCTTTCTAAACTCAAAGTCTCCATCAAGAGTGTATCTTAAAGATCTCATTCTTAAAATCTGTCATTCATTTGCCAAAGCCCAAAGACCTTCTCAGAATGATTACTATCATTCACTGAAAATTTCTGTAAGCAGACACTGTGCTAAGGACATCAAATATGCTTTCTCAAAACCTTACAGCAAGTCTGTGAGCTATAGACTTTTAGTCCTTTTTCAAAGAGGGGAAAACTGGTGCTCAGTGAGGCAAAATCATTTTTCCAATGCAGAACTGGAATTTGAACAAGTTCTACCAGTGTCCCTGCCATTTTTGGTATGCCAGAGTGTCTTTTAACTACTGGCCATAGACCATCGAGGTTGGGAGGAGCTTTAGATACTATCCAAGTCAATGTCCTGTCAACTCCCGTTCTAAAGATGTGCAGATTAAGGCCAAGAGGAGGAAGAAGGGATTATTCATTAAGAGGAATGTCCCCATACCTTGCATTAACCTAATCAAGTAGGTTTTGGAATCTGGCATGTGCCTATAGGATTCTCTGGGTTTGGGGATTCAGCTCACCACTGATGCCAAGCATCCAGGGAAGAATCAGAATGCCCCCTGGATACTACCCAGAACTCCAGGGCATGGGGAGAAAAGCCACCTACACCTTTTTGCCTCTCTGGAAGCCAGGACCTTGCTTTCAGCCTTGTCTGGGGGACTGGGACATTGAAGTTTAGAAGACCACACCACTCTCACTTCCCTGGAAAATTCCTGTAATGTTTGACCCACCCATTCTCTCTCAGCTCTGCTCCTCTCCTTCTTCCTGAATGAGACATAATCCTAGCAACTGGCTTATGTCACATTTCGCTTTGTTTGGAGAGGATAAGATTTTCCCTCCTCTTAATTGAGTGATTGAGCCTCTCTGAGCTCACAGATCTAATCTTGAGAAGCGGGTGGGTTAAACTTGGTTATTGAGACATAATAGGAAATAGTGCTTTGGAGAGTTTGGGTTAGAGGTAGAGATTGAAACTTTTTTTCAGAGGCCTTGTTTGAGAACAGGCAAGGGTTTCTCCCATGCACTTGGGCCCCTCTAGCTCTGAAACCGGCCACTCAGTGGCTCTCTCTGAGGTGAAGGTACATACAGCAAAGGCTGGGGAGACTGGGTCTCCTTCCAGTCATATGCTCTTTTTTCCTTGAACCCCTCACTTCCTTGCCATTTTAGACTCAAGGTTTGTGAATGGATATGATACACACAAGCTTTGGACCTCAGATTCTCTTTGGTTCTGACTTTAATTAAGCTACCAACTTTCTCTGCAACCTTTGGAAACTTGCTTCTCCTTTCAGACTCTGTTTCCCCATCTGAAAAAAAAAAAAAAAGAAGGATGTGGTGGTAAAAAAAGAAAACAGAAGGATATGGTGGTTTAAAAAAACAAGAAATCTGTGTCTGCCACAGTCTCTTTTTGAATTAGGGCTTTAGGGCTCATTAAGGATGATTCAGCCTAACCGACACATGTTCTGAATGTCAACGGTGTGCCAGGCACTGGGTTAAGTGCTGGATTCCATTGGTGAGCAAGAATAGGCAAGGACTCTGCCTTCTTGAAATTTAGAGTTGAGTAGGGGAGATAGATTTGGATTACTGTGATCCTCAATGGTTTGCTTTGGAAACAAACTGAGATCATTTGAGATTGCTCTCAGGTACTGCATTTTGGACTCTTTTGAGGGCTGTTTCATTCCTTCTAAGGGATTCCTGCCCACCGTAGTAGATATAATGGTCATCTGAGTCAAATTTGCCCACCCCCATCCACTTTAGTTCACTGATTCCTAAACGTCAGTGCTCAGTGTTGCCATCTCCTGCCATCTCGATCACATCCGATTTACCTTGATTCATGGACCTAACTTTCCAACACCACTTTGCCGACAAAGGTCCTTATAGCCAAAGCTACAGTTTTTCCAGTAGTTACGTAAGGATGTGAGAGTTGGACAGTAAAGAAGTCTGAGCATCGAAGAACTGATGCTTTTGAATTGTGATGCTAGAGAAGACTCTTGAGAGTCCCTTGGACAGCAAGGAGATCAAACCAGGCAATCTTAAGGGAAATCAACCAAGAATACTCATTGGAAGGACTGAAGCTGAAGCTCCAGTAGTTTGGTCATCTGATGTGAACAGCCAAGTCATTGGGAAAGACTGAGGGCAGGAGGAGAAGAGGGTGACAGAGAATGGGATGGTTGGTTGAATGGCATCACTGACTCAATGGACATGAGTTTGAGCAAACTCCAGGAATTGGTGATGGACAGGGAAGTCTGGTGTGCTGCAGTCTATGGGAGGGTCATGAAGAGCTGGACATGACTTGGCAGCTGAACAACAAGCAACAAGTGGAGATAGACAATAAGTGATGGACTTTAAGCACAGTGATTCCCGTGAGAGGGCATATGCTGTTCTTTGGTAGTGTACAGCAAGAACTGTTGAAAAGCTATTCTGAAATAAAATTTAAAAAAATTTATGGCATCAAGGAAAAAAAAAGTCTTTGTTTAGAAGTAGGTATTTCTGCATAATTAGTAGGACAGATCGCATTGTAAAAGGCAAGCATATCTTTAAGTGAGTCTAAGGAAAACTTCATCATTGCAGACTCTCCCATCCCATCAGATGGCTTCCAGCCCAGGAAGCCTCTATCTAGAGAGACTAGAGCACTGAAAGCTTGAGGGGGTGTCTACTTCTGTATTGATGTGGTAATTTGGTTAATATCTATAAATATTACAGATACTAATGTTAATACCTGTAATATTTGATTAATATCTGTAATATCTTTAGCAAGGCCCAAGTCTTTGTCACTCAACATTGCATTCCAATACTCTAGAGCAGTGTCTGGCACATGGTTAATACTTAACAAATGTTGTTGAATGAATGTGGTTGAGAGGAGATGAGACAGGAGTCAGATCACAGAAGGACTGGAAAACAGGCTAAGCTGTTTGGACTTCATCCAACAGGCAAAGGGGAGCCTTGGATGGCTTTTGAGGACGATCATAAACATGATCAAAGTGGCACTTTGGAAAAAAGGTAATGCTTCTAAACTTTCTGCTCATAGTTCTTTGTGTTTAGCTCAGTTCCATGTACAGAGGAAATACTCGGGGGGTGTTTATAGTATGAGTGAATGGATGCGTGAACAAGCAAAGGCACAACAACCCCAGAAATGGCTGGATAGGTGGAGATACAGTGTCCAACACAGGCTCAGAATCAGTCATAGTGAAGTTTGAAATCTCAGTTATATTTTTTAGTAGCTATGTGACACTTGGTCAATACTTAACCCTTTTTTTTTCTTCCTCTTAGTTTTTTTAACTGGATATTAGTGCACACGTCATGAATGCTCCATAAATTTCAGCCTTTGTATTTGTATTCTTCCTTTCATGGGGAAGATGCATGCTTTTCTAGGAAAGCTACAAAGGATGATCCCTAGACCCTCTCATTCCCTGCATAGTTCATAAAAAAGTGTCCTGCAAACCTTTGAGTTTCCAGAGCCAATGTCAATCATCCAGTACAATTCCTTCATTGTTTAGTCAAGAGGATCGAGCCCTGGAGAGTAGAAAGAGCTGATCCCAGCAAGTTAGAGAAAGAGCAGGATTTTGAGCCCAGGTCTTCTGGCTCATTACTCTTTATTCATGTTTGGACAATGCATTTATCCATGAAATTGGCCTTATGAGTTCCAATATTCTAGGGGTAAAATGGAGCCCTAGGTCCTTAAATATTCTCAAGGGTAAATGAAATCATTCTTTTAGTTTATGTAGCACATCGCTTTGGCCATTCCTTTAGTCTAAAAGGTGTTGTGGCGATAGATTTGAACAGTCAGAAGGGATGGAATTATCAAAGATATATTTAATAAGAGAGACCGCTTTGCCCCTCCCTATATTGCCTCAATAACTTCAACCCTTCCAAGGGTTCCTGGGCCCAGGCTCTGGATGGATCCAGAAATTGTAGTAGAGTCTACATGAGCTGAGTAAGAGAGTAAGGAGAGAGTGGGTGGAGGAAGATGATCACCACTGAGATGTCGCCCAGTGTCAGAACACGGACATACTCGGAGACTGTCTCACTCAAGTTTCCCATTTTGCACAGAGATGAGGAAAGATTGGCTCCGAACACACAGTGTTAGAGCAGAGAGATAGTCAACGGGGTTGGGTGTTGGATCAGGTATAGAAGGAGAAGGAAAATGAGGGTCCAGCTAAGATAACATGTATGTGAGGAGGGATGCTTTTCTCTGGGAAGCAGACTAGATTAAGGTGAAAGATCCCTTCTGTTTGGGGTATGTTGTTTCTAAGGTACTTAAAACATTCAAGGAAAGAAATAGCAACATAGTTGGATATGAGGACCAACCAAGGGAGAAGACGGGGCCAGGTACTGGACCTTTGAGGGTTAATCAGATGAAAGGTAAAACATTGCATTTGCTTACACTATCTTGATAAAGTCAGTTGACTTAGAGAAGAAGCGGGCTTGGGACTGAGTCTTGAGCGACCCCAGGAAATAAGTTCTAGGTCAATGAGCTGACCTACAAAAGAAACTAAGCGGGATCAGACTGATGGGACACTAAGAAGATTGGGGGATCGAGCAATCAGGAAAAGAAAGCTTCAGGGAGTAAGGGGTGGTCAGGAGACTGCAGACTCAAGTCGCCCAGACTCACATTGGTGATAAATTGGCAGAGGCAAAACTTGAACCCGTGTCTGTGATTCCAAAGGCCATGTTCCTTCCAAAAGGCTATGTTGCAACACAGCCATGAGAAAAACTGGATGGTAAAACGTCTGTGAGTGCAAGCAGAATGGTCCGTTCCCTCCCTGACTCTGCTCCTAGACCCCAAATGCCCTCAGAAAATACTGAAGCTTAACGGAAGGAAGGTCAACCAGAACTTGAAACTCATTCTGAGAACACTAAGGCTCCTTTCTGCCAAACTTTCTCCCCACCCCCATCCCTAGGGAAAAAGAGTCCAACAAAACTTCAATTCACTTATAATTGCTCCACTCCCAGAATTAGAAGGATTTTTTTTTTTTTTTTTTTTTGTTATTGGTCTCCTTCTAACACCCTCAACTGATGCTTTTACAAAACTGTTATTTTAGGGCTGTTTGGACTTGTTTTCTACATAGCTCTTGTTTTCTATTATTTCTCTCTTTTTCCAGGGTTCAGACTAATTAAAGGAAGTGTAAATCACACCTCGTTTGCACAAAATACCTTTCATGAGGTCTGGAAGCAATTTAGCTTCTGTTTGCCAAAGATCTTTAGGAAAGAAAAAAAAAAATCCCCTTGGTTTAAAAAAGATTAATTTCTCGGTGCCAAAAAAACCCATTAAGTGCACCTCCCATTTCTGGGATCTTTTATGGTTTTCATGTGAAAATGGCAGCCAGGGTAAAAAGAGGGAAGACCAGGCTGGCTCTGCAATTACGTCTGGCTCTCCCATGCCACCAACCCGGCAGTTCTGCTGCAAAGAATGGATTTAGAACATAGCCTGGTCTCACAGTACATCCAGAGAGAGTGGAAGGTCTATCACTGGTTGTCTTCTACTCCCCTCTCCCATCTCAAATTCTGACTACTGATGGTCTTCCCAGGGCCAAGGGCCCTCGATCTGAGATGAAGCTTATATGTGAGGCTCTGGAGGAGACGGGGAGGTGTCACCCTGGGACACTTCTTATCCCTCCATTGGAGACCTCCTCCCTGTCAGTCAGTCTTATTTCCCCTTCCCTCCCCCTCATCTCTGCCCCTTCTGTCCTGTTTGCGTTCACCTTTACCCTGAGAACTGACCCCTGCATCTCCCCTTAGGTGGTGGTATTCAGTCACTGAGGCGTGTCTGAATCTTTGTGGCCCCATGGACTGTAGCAGAGCATGCTTCTGTCCTTCACTGTCTCCTGGAGTTTGTGCAAACTCATGCCCATTGAGTCCATGGATGCCATCCCACCATCTCATCCTCTGTCGCCCCCTTCTCTTCCTGCCCTCAGCCTTTCCCAGCATCAGGGACTTTTCCAATGAGCCAGGGCTTCACATCAGGTGGCCAGAGGATTGGAGCTTCAGCACCAGTCCTTCCAATGAATGTTCAGGGTTGATTTCCTTTAGGGTGGATTGGTTTGATCTCCTTGCAGTCCAAGGGACTCTCAAGAGTCTTCTCCAGCACCACAGCTCGAAAGCATCAATTCTTTGGCATTAAGAATTTGGAGCCATGAAGAACCTTCCTGTTACCTTCTGATGTCCTCATTTTTTTTAATGATTGGTGACAGTCAAGGCCAGTCAGGGAGATGGATTGTCTGAGGACCCATACCCATGACCCAGCAGAGCCAGAGTTAGGCCTGAGGGCCAGACCCTTGGTCCAGCGCCCTTTGCTGTCTCATAAAGACGACTCTAACGGGAACAATTTCCGACAAGCAGACGGGGAGAGAAAAGGCCATCGGCTTGAAGGGATGGTGTGCACTCTCCCCATCACGTTATACCCTGATGACGCTTGTATCCGCTACATTCTCACAGTCAGTCATGGGAAAAGAGATGAGCTGGACTGACTATTGAGGTGGATGTGGTAAATCACAGAAGGAGGAGAAAAACATTTGTGACGGATCCTGTATTCAGTCTTAACCCTCTGCTTCTACCTGGGTGACAGTGGACAAGTGGCTATGCACTACGCCTTTCTAGGCAACAGCGCGTGCTAAGTCGCTCAGTCGTGTCCGACTCTTTGTGGCCCCATGGACTATAGCCCTCCAGGCTCCTCTGTCCATGGGATTCTGCAGGCAAGAATGCTGGAGTGGGTAGCCATGTCCTCCTCAACAGTAGCCCCATCTATAAAACAGGGATAATAGTACCACTATCCTGGGGCTCTCAGAACAACTAAATGAGCTAAGGCTGTAACAGATGCATAGCAAACCACGAGTGATCAGACATCACAGTTTCTTCAAGTGCCTTCTTTCTTGAGAGGGAATAAAAACCTCCATATGTGGCTACTTCTTGGCCTCCCTGTCCTCCAAGTGTGGAATCTACTTCCTAAGAAAATAAGTAAATAATAACACAAAAATACTTGGAACTTGTTAAAGCATGAAATTTCCAGACTGCTTTCCCGCTGATCTGAACCTTCTGTAATTCTTCTGAAGAGAAGAAAGTGTCACAGACAAAAGTAAGTTTATCAAAGAATGAATTACATACTACATTTCCTCGGCTGGCTTTTTTTTTTTTTTTTTCCATTTGAAAAACCCAACTTAAAAAGAAAATGTTGGTGGGGAGGTCCAGTGTGGGGAAGAGTGAGTGGTGTTATCTCAGGGATCAGTGTGTTAGGGTCGGAAAAGAACAGGCTCCAGGTCTAGATTCTATCTCCACTCCTGTTTCTTTACATAATCTTAGACACAAGTGCTTCCTGCTTTTCTGAACTTGTGACTTCACTAATTTCAAAATGAGAATGATAAAAGTCGTACCTAGAGAATTAAAAATGTACTAGTCACAATGTACTTCTCACACGGTGAGAAATCACTCACTTCTAAATAGTAGGCGTGAGTGAGAGAGAGAATTCTGGAAGAAAGAAAAGAGTGGAAGTGATTCCAGAAAGCACCCTCAGAGTCAGAAGATTGGAGTTGGAGTCCAGTTATAACAAGAACCAGGACTTGCATTTCGGGGCCTCCATTTCCCAATAGTAAAATAATTTTCTTACTATTCTTTCTGAGTCAACCACCCATGAGCCTGGGCCCCTCACCTTGTCACTTTTCTCTTGGTTTTTTGTAATATTTTCCTAGCTGATCTCCCTGCCTGCATCCATCTGTACCCTGCTACCCTCTAATTTTCACTGTGCCATCAATGGGAAGATTCTAGGGACCAGTATCATTCTCTTGTGCCTTCAGAATAAGGTCTTTGTTTCTTAATATGGTTTATAAGGTTCTGCAAAATCGTCCCCTTGCCTGTCTCTCCAGCCTCCTCTCTCTTCACCTCCCCTGGTCCTGCCCTGCCGCCTTACCTCCTGCTCCCCTTCCCCCACTGCTGTGTCTTCATCCTTCTGCTGAGATGCCCTTGCATACCTCCCCCTTTTCAAAAACTCACCCTCAACTTAAGACTGTCTTAGGAGCTCACCTGTTATTGAATCTGTAACTTAGATCAAGTGACTCAATGTCTCTGGCCCCACGTTGCTCATCTGTAAAATGGGGATGTTACTCCCCTCTCCACTGGGTTAGTGGGATAACTATAGCCTCACGCAGCAGGGGGCAGATCCTGAGTGCTTTTCGGATTAGTCCTCACTCTTTATTTTCATCACTTGCCTGCTGGACATCGCTTCCAACTCAGACTCTGTTCTCACAGGCTTAACACACAGCCCTCTCCCGTGTCTTCCTCTCTCACCGCCCTGTGCGTTCGTTCCTGAAGGTTCTGCGTGTGGGGACTGATTTCGGATCCCAGCTCTCTCACTTGTATGACCCTCTGCATAACTCGGTCTGAGTGTCAGGGCCGCCTCTGTAAAATGGGGGCAAGAGCAGCCTCTCTCTCACAAGGCTCTTGTTAACAGTAAGTAAGAACCATGCGCTAAGGCACCTAACGGAGCTCTCGGCACACAAAACGTACACAGGAGACGTTTGCTATTGATGTAGCTCTTGCTCTGTACCCCCCGTGCCTGGCGGGGAGAAGACACAATGGTTGTTGAAAGCATGAAAGCGCTCTGTGAGCAAGAGGGAGGGTGGGATGAGTTTTCGGATGGTTTTCAGGGGAGAGCGAGTAACAGACCCGGGGCGGGGCTGCTCTGTGTGCTTAGGGGATCAGCCAGGGCAGTCCTGTTCCCTGAGCCCTATTCTCTCTCTCCTGTTTGGGAACCCGGGAGGCGGTGGGAAGGGGAGAGTGCCCAAGTGTTCACGGCGGGGCGGCCACAGGCCCACAGAGAGCCAACAACACGTGAGCCGGCAGGGCCGTCCTTGCCAGGGGCCCTAATCCTGTCCTGAAGCGGTTCCTGCATTCCCGCCCCAGCTGGAAGCCTCTGACACTCCCTCTGCGGCCACACCGGCACACAGGACCACCCCACTTCTACGCTGGCCCCCAGGGGGCTGCCTAAAGCATCTTGCCTTTTCTGGGTCTGATTGGAAGCTCCTTTTGAAAAGCTGAAATACCCTGGACCCTGGGTGGTAGACTCTCCCGAGTTTGGATTCCAGCTTTCCTACTTACCAGATTTGCAATTAAGTCCAATGACTCAATATCCCTGAGCCCCATTTCCTCGCCTGTACAACAGGGGCATTAATCCCCATTCTCAGGCTTGTCATGAGGGTTACCTGAAACAATGCAGGCCGTGCAGCGAGTCAGTTCCTAAGAGATGCTAAGTCTTCTTAGGGGATTAGTCCCCCTTCCTCTTTTCAGGATCTACATTTGCCTCCTGGAAGCGACTCTGTGCCAGCCTCCCGGACACAGGTGGAGTTGGCTTCCTGTAACTGGGAGTGTTCAAGAAGGGGCCAGATGGCGCCTAAATGTGGACAGAGGGTTCGGGCTCAGTGACTTTTTAAGTTCTTCCAAACTTGAAAGTGAAAGTCGCTCAGTCACGTCTGACTCTTTGCCACCCCATGGACTATACAGGCCATGGAATTCTCCAGGCCAGAATACTGGAGTGGGTAGCATTTCCCTTCTCCAGGGGATCTTCCCAACCCAGGGATCGAACCCAGGTCTCCCGCATTGCAGGCAGATTCTTTACCGACTGAGCCACAAGGGAAGCCCAAACTTAGAATTCTGCTGTTCTGTAAAATACTTCTCAGGTGAGGATATCAACGTGCAGATAAGGGGGCTGTACCCCTCCTCTCCTGCAGATAAGGGGGCGTGCAGATAGGGGGGCTGTACTCCCCCCCCCCCTGCCCTGAGCTGCTCTCTCAGCAAAGCGCCACGGTCGCCCTTTGAATGGATGGATAACCCCCCATCCTGTCTTCTGTGTTCCCTCAGCAGTTCACAGTGGAGCTCACCCACATTCTCCTGCCGAGCTTCAGCACAGGGGCCAGCCTAGAGGCGGAGGCACTCAGGGGCTGTTTGGAGGGGAAATGATTAAGGCATTAGTCCACAGGGCCCTCTGTGAGAGCCATTCATCCTGAGCTCTCTACCGCAGACTCTCAGCCCATGCCTTTCCCATGTGAACGATGTTAGGAAATCCCCTTAGAGGTACTTTCTCAGCCTAAGACCTCAAGACCCACGTGATGGTAATTTATAAATATTTACTGATAGCCTACTATGTGCTAATCTCGGCACTTGGCGGGGTTATGCCGTCTGTCTTCTTGCTTCTTCTCTGTCAACCTACAAACTGAGACTCAATGAAACCTGCAGACTTGAGAATGCAACACCCCTGCCATCTCCCCAGCCTCATCTCTCCTCACTCCTCTATGGGGATCTTTGATTCAACCACACGGAAGCAGCTACCTTTCCTGAAAGACTGTCTTCCCATCCTTTCAGGCTTTATCCCCCTTCTGAACTTCTCCCTCTCTCTCTCTCTCTCTCTCTCTCTCTTTCTCTCTCTGGGATGTTTCTTCTGGGCTCTTGTGTCTTTTAAAAAAGTAAGTTTGGAATTTTTAAAAATAATCTTTAAAAAGTTAGTTTTCATTTTGGAAAAACAAAGAAAAGTCAAGCCAAGGAAAGTGTTGCTGCTCGTAAGAAACACAGTATCTGCTTGTGGCAGTTCAGAGGCGGAGGACTGTGTGTCTTCACCAACCAGGACGGATTCAGAGTAGAGCGGTAAAGGTCACACTAGGACCTGGAAGGGAGGAAGGAGGGTATTCCAGGTGCAAGTGCCAAGACCTGAAGGTCAGAACTTGTAAATCGTGCCCAGGGACTCAGAGACAAATGTGGTTTACTGAAGTGGGTGCTGAAGAGGATGAGGCTTGAGCCTTAGATGGAGGTCGGGTGTACAGTGCCTTGAATGCCAGACTGGAGCACCTGATTGTGATTCTATACTAAGTGGAGAGACCTGAAGTTTAATGCACCAGGAGTAATATTATGGGACCTGTTAGAGATGAGGAACAGAGACGCTGCTCTGACATGTTATGTCTGAGTGAATATACGGCGTTCTTCTGCTGGTTTCTATCTAGGAGCAACAGGTCAGCATTTTAACACTGACCTCAACTTCTTTGGAAGGAGAAAAGGTCAATCCCCTTTTCAAGAAGGAGCTAGGTTTGTTGTCTTTCTCTGCTTTTGCAACAGGCTAAATCCAGGTAAAAATTTACGGGTGCCTTCCTCTGGGATAGGTGAGCTTTTTGCTCAGGGCATGTCAAATGCGGGCAGCTTGCCCTTTGTAAAGCTGCAAGAAGCTCACCCTCAAGGTTTAGAACACAACTGAGGTGGGTTGAGGCGAAGTGGGAGGCAGAAAGGGGACAGTTATGAGCAGACCTGGGCCGTGGAGCTGGCCTTAGAGTGTATTGGTCACTGCGCGTGTGTACAGAGGTTCTCCTAGCCCAGAAAGGCCACATCCCCTCTGCCCTCCATCTGCTTCTGCAAACAAGGCCCATGGACTACCTGCCTATTTTACAAATAAAGTTTTATTGCAACACTACCTACATCCATTTGTTTACATTTTGTCTGCAGCTGTTTTCACACTACAAGAGCAATGTCAAGTATTTGCAACAGGGACTGTGGCTCACATGAAAATATTTTCTATCTGATCCTTTGCATTAAAAAATCGCTGATGCCTGATCTGACCGAGACTTCTCCATCCTTCGGAGCATAACTTAAATTCACCTCCTTCAGGAAGCTCTCCCTGACCTTCCCGGTTCTCACTGAGGGTGCTCACCTCCCATATTGCAGTGCCACTTATTATCCACTAATTATTGCTATCATATTTCCCCTCTTCTGTGTGTGCTTTTAAAAAGGTTTCTCTAAGTACATTGCACCGCTCCTGTGGGCAGGGACCACATTCTAAACTTTCTGTCAAGTTGCGTTAAATAGTAGTTCGCAGAGTAGAAGTATATGTGTTTTATAGAGAGACATGCCTGGTGTCAAGTCTTGCTCTTTCCCTTGCCAGTGTCATGACTCCGGACAAGTCATTACACTCATCTCTCTGAGCCTCCCTTCTTGTCTGTAATCTAGATTGATGACACAAGCACACCCCATCCAGGTGATTGGCAGATCCAAAGAAACGAAACATACAAAAGCCAAAACATAACACATTTTTGCTCTGAGAAATGGAAACTAAATAGCCATTGACTTCTGCTACTTGGTATCTTGCTGTGGCCATGTGTAAATTTAAAATTTTCTCCCCTGAGATAGGGAGTTTGGGATGGACATGTACACACTGCCACATTTCCAATGGATAACCAACAAGGGCCTGCTGTCTAGCACAGGGAAGTCTGCTCAACGTTATATGGCAGCCTGGATGGGAAGGGAGTTTGTGGGAGAATGGATACATGTGTATGTATGGCTGAGTTCCTTTGCTGACCACCTGAAACTATCACAACATTGTTAATTGGCTATCCTCCAATATAAAATTAAAAGTATTTTTTTTTAATTAAAAAAATTGTTTTTCTCCCATGGATGTCTAGGAGGGAAAAAAATTCCATTACCTAAGTATTTTGAGAAACACTGCATATAGCTCACCCCTTTCTCAGAAATTTATAAGATGCATTCTCATATTAAAAGCTCTGTGGGAAATAAATCTGTTTAACTTTGTTTAACCCTGTGTTTTGCAAATTTATTTGGCCACACCTTGAAATGAGCGGTAAGCTCTGAAAACACACTTACAGCCGACTGGGCCAAGTGGTCCTTGGGTCTCTAGCAACCCTGTCATACTGAATTTGCAGGAATAACTTCTGCTTATCAACCTCCTCTTTAATCAACTAGAAGAAGGGAGGCAATGAAAACCCACATGTTTGTATAAAAATAGTGCCATTTAGATGTTTGTTCTATAAGTCAGGAAGTAGTCCACATGCATGCCCCATGCCCCAGGGATATCTGCCACAGAGGCCACTGGCGAGGTCTGCACTTGGGGTGTGTGTGTGCGTGCGTGCGTCTGCACTAGTACCCACATGGGCCCATGGCTCCTTCCTCCTCCCGCCAAGGTTCTTAGAATCACGTGTCAGAGGTGTTGCAAGTCCCAGCACATCCATGACTACTCCTTTTATTCCGCTAAGTGAGGTCCTCTCCCAAGGCCCCCTTTGACCTCCTTGGGCTCAATCCCCTGCAAGAGTGTCCGTCTTCATCTTGCACAGTTGACCCTTCCCTCTTTCTGGAGCTGGAACCCTTGGGTCTCCACCGTGGGTCTCTGTGGAAGGGGGAGATTGAGGCCTTGGGGAGTTGCTTGGAGGATGTTGGGGGGTGGTGGTGCATGAAATCGCTGGGTAGGTGTGGGTTTGAGGTTCCTAACCGGCGACTAGGAATTGACAGCAGCTGGCACTTTGGCCAGCAGGGGCCAGCACACTTCGCCGTCTCTTTCGATGGGGCTGTGACCCAAGTAGGCGGCCAGGGGAGTCTTCCCTACCGTCTGCCCAGGCCGCCGCTGCTGTGCATCCACCGCCTCGGGACACTTAACGACACCCTCTTTCTTCTCAAAAGCATCCTGCTTTGCACGAGAAATGATACGGCCCTCTCAGCCTTCCTTAACGACGGTGAAAAGTCTCCAGGAAGCGCCGGAAAGGGAAGAGGAAGCCCCGGCGGCGGCTCCGGCCGTGTGTGGGGGGCCGCGGCCGACAGAGGGCGCTCCCACACCGCGCAACGCTGGCAGCCCGGCTCCCGCTGGCCGCGGGGAGAGGGGGCCGGCTGACCTTTCTCCAGGCTGTTCTCGGGTTGCCAGAGCAGCGGAGGTGTCAGCTGAGAACGGTCACAGCCCGGGGAGGGGAGGGGAGGGAGGGAGGCTGGGGCGCCCGAAGGGGAGGAAGAGCCGCGGGGAAGCACAGGCACGCATTTCACGGAGACGGGGACGCAGGAGACAGGCAGTTTACGCACGGCGCACCTCCGAACAGAACGCGCAGTAACCGCCACCCAGACGCAGCGCGCAGCCCAGGGTTTTTTTTAATCTCACAGGATGCAGAACCACAGCGTGATTGCAATCCATAGTACGCAGATACACACCACACGGCCATCTCGCCCCGCTCAGCCACAACAAAGACAACACAGAGGCACACACGTGTAAACACATCTCCCCCAGGCAGATCCAGCCATGTACCATATGCAAAAGGCGGAATACGAAGGCCCGCGTGGTAGGCACGCATGCACACACAGAGACACATAACCACCACTGCAACAGACATCCTCAGAGACGTGTCATAGGCGGGCAACAGAAGCACGCGCGACGCGTACACGTGGCCAGCTCCCCACAGGCCTCCTGTAAAGACATATGCTATCTACCATATGCCTCGGCGATGCACCCAGCGCAGACAGGCGTGCTGATCACACGTGATGTCACCGGCTCGCAGAGCACGCTGCACACACAGCTCACACTCACGGTGCGGGCACGGGTCCACAGCCGTCAGACGCACTCGGAGCTCCGTCAGTGTTTCTGTAAGAGAAAAGAGGAGGAGGCCAGAGATGGGGTCAGAGAAGAGAAGGAGGCTTGAGAAAGGCGGGAAAGAGGACAGGGAGATGAGAGGGAGTGAGGGGAGGGCTGGGGCCCAGGTCTGGGACTCCGCTCGCCTCTCCTCCTCCCCACTCCTCACCGGTGGCTGGAGCAGAGAGCAAGCCGGTTTCTGGGGGGCCCCTGGGGGAGGCCGCACTGACTTGGGGGCTACAGCTGGGGTGGATGGTGGCCCCCGTGAATGCGAGCCACCAGCGTGGGGGCAGGGTCAGAGGCCCCAAACCACAGCTCCGTCTCCCTGGGGCCCTGCAGCTCCAGCGAGACCTGCCCCGACCCACGCCATCTCATTTAATCCTGATCTGTGAGCTGCGTACAGTCCGCAGTCTGACTGGCCCCTGGCCCCAGGATCACCAAGATATGATTACCAGACTCTCAGGGTAGATTTCATTCTCCCCTCTGAAAGTGCACTTTTTTCTTTCAAAATAAAAATGGAAAACTTGAGTGATCCTATGAGGGGCTGTCCCTCCAGAGAGGACAGGGCTGATCAGAATGGTAAAGGGCTCCTACAAACTTGCTTATAGGAAAGTATAACCCACTTCTTGGAAGCGCAGTATTTTCAATGAAGCAGGTTCGGATCAGCAAACCTTCTTGAGCAGCCATCCTGGTCTAGGCCAATGCAGGGTCCCAGGATATAGAAATAAGAGACTCAAAACCCACCTTCCAAAATGTACAGCCTAAAAGGGGATAGATAGCATCTTTGACTCAATGGACAGGAGTTTGAGCAGACTTAGGGGAGATAGTGAAGGACAGGGAAGCCTGACGTGTGGCAGTCCTCGGGGTTGCGGAGAGGCATAGGTGACTGAGCGACTGGACGATGGGAGGACAGAGACACAGAACGTTAAGTGGACACAGGGTTAAGTGAACGTATGGAAGAATGTATAGAATTTGGTTCCTTTTATATTGATAAGGAAAAAAGAGGGCAAAGAAGTGAACATTAATTGAAAGTACCACACATACTGTGCTGGGCACTGTGCATCCATTATCTTGGTTACAGCTCATAAAACAAACTCTGGAAAAACAGGGATTAGCATCTCTGTTACAGATGAAGAAACCAAGCCTGCAGATGTAAAGCCACCTTCCCAAGGCTGCACAGTGAGAAGTCTAGATTCAAACCCGTCAGCTTGACTTCAAGTGCCCCCTCCACTTCACTATATGGTAACAGTTGTTTCCTCTGGCTTTTCAGATCTTCAGTGAGAGTCAGCAGAAAGGGGAGAGAGACAGTCTCAGCATAGAGACTCTGAGCTAGCTGGCTGGAGGGCATATTTTGGATTCTCCCAACAGTAAGAGGGAATCTCGGGTGATAAAATTGCTGGTCATTCTGCAAGGGCCTGTGTCTGCCAGTTTCTGGGGCTGGCATCAGGTCCCTGACTTAGGTACTGATATATGATTCCCGTGTTCCTGGTGAGGCCCATCCTGAGTGCTTCAGCCCTTGGCTCCATCATGATTCTGCCTGCTGTTTTAGAGGTAGGTGTTGGGGATGGATCTCTAGCTTCCCAAATTTCTCTAGGGGTCTATAGAGCCTCCTGATGAGGATGAAAGAGGGGAGTGAAAAAGCTGGCTTGAAACTCAACATTAAAAAACTAAGATCATGGCATTGGGTCCAATCACTTCATGGCAAACAGGAGAGGAAAAAATGGAAGCAGTGACAGATTTTATTTTCTTGGGCTCCAGAATCACTGTGGATGTTGACTGCAGCCATGAAATTCAGACGCTTCCTCCTTGGAAGAAAAGCTATGACAAACCTAGACAGCTTATTAAAAAGCAAAGACATCACTTTGCCAACAAAAGTCAAGGCTATGGTTTTTCCAGTAGTCATGTATGGATGTGAGAGTTGGACCATAAAGAAAGCTGAGTGCTGAAAAATGGATGCTTTCAAATTGTGGTGTTGGAGAAGACTCTTGAGAGTCCCTTGGATAGTGAGGAGATCAAACCAGTCAATCCTTAAAGAAATTAATATTCACTGGAAAGCATGATGCTGAAGCTGATGCTCCAATATTTTGGCCACCTGATTCAAAGAGCCAACTCATTGGAAAAGACCCTGATGCTGGGAAAAATTGAAGGCAGGAGAAGGGGGTGATAGAGGATGAGATAGTTGGATGGCATCACCAATTCAATGGACATGAATCTGAGCAAACTCTGGGAGATAGTGAAGGATAGGGAAGCATGACTTGCTGCAATCCATGGGATCACAAGGAGTTGGACACAAGTTAGCAATTGAACAACAGCAACGACCATAGATCAAAAAAGAATAAATAGCAAGAGAACCAGGGAGCCCGATGTGGACTGAGGCTGAAGAGAGCTGAATTCTGTTTTCCGGCGCACATGGTCTGGAACTCATCTCTCTGTTCTCTAAGTGCCTATTGTGGGTTATTGGGTACCAGCAGAGGTGGAAGGAACATTTGGGATCATCTAGTCACGGACAGCTGAGGTCCAATAACACACCTCAACTTATTACTGCTCTGCTTTCAATGGGCTTCCCTGGCGGCTCAGACAGTGAAGAATCTGCCTGCAATGTGGGAGACCTGGGTTCGATCCCTGGGTTGGGAAGATCCCCTGGAGGAGGGCATGGCAACCCACTCCAGTATTCTTGCCTGGAGAATCCCCATGGACAGAGGAGCCTGGTGGGCTACAGTCCATGGGGTTGCAAAGAGTTGGACACGACTGAGTGACTAAGCACACATGCTTTCGTTAATAAGTGTGTTAGCCGCCGTTTGTTACATACTTACGGTTGTGCCAGGAGCTATGCTCAGCATTTTGCGTGTGTTGTCTCATCACTTGTTCACAGCGCTCCTGTAAGGCAGGCCCTATATTTGTCACTTTCACACATGAGCAGATCAAAGCTCAGAGATGTGTAGTGGCTTGCCAAGGGCTTCACAGCTACCCAGTCACAACATTTAGGTTCAAATCAGGCACGTCTGACTCCGAGCAATCACTCCTAACTGTTCTGGCCTCTGGCTTTCCAGACCAACCTGGATACGTGGGCAGGGGCACGCCTCCCCACTCGCCTGATTTAGGGAGAAGAACACTCGGATCAGAGGAGAAGAGTATGTTGTTCAAGGTCACAGAGCTGATTATCAAAACCCAGAGGCCCTAATCTCTCGTCTGCTAAGCTTCCTACTGCTCCCTGAGCCAAGAGTGGCCCTATCACTTTTCATGGTGTCAAGGTTATAAAAGAGCCCATCTTGTCTAGAAAAGATCACTTTGGAATAACTAGAAAGTGGTGTTGTCCCTCCCCTGGGCCCTTTTAGCACATCACACAGTTGTTGACTCTCTTCCAGGTGGTTCCTTTGGAAAGGAGAATCCTCTGCCCCTCGACCCTTTGAATGTCACCTGGCTGAGTGTGGTCCAGCTCCATTTTAGGTTACATCAGCTGTCTTCATTAAAGCCTGGCACTCTCCACATGCAAGTGCTATGTGATAACTGGCCCTGGGATCAGAGAGGAGCCAGCTTCAGACTGGTGACATAACAGCCTCGGGTTTCTTCACCAAGGCCTGTGTGTTGAGAATGGAGGGTTAGCTGATGAAGCCAGGAGGCCACCGTGTTCACATGTTATTATTTATTCTGGTGGGACCCGTCTCTTACTCAGCAAGGGGATTTACACTAGAATTATCCAGCTGTGTCTGAAATTTGGCTACAGACTCAGATTCCCAGGATGAAGAGGTCAATGGCTGCCTTTGTCCTTAAATATATTTCATTTTCTCCCTAGCTATTCTTGGTAGACTAATGACTTAGGGCAAAGCATCCACAAAAACTCCTGAGTTAACTATGAGCTGATCTGCTGACACAATCAGGGGTTAAAATTCCAAGCATCTTTGTCCCCATGGGGAGGGCGCCCCAGATTTGCCATCTGCAAAATGGATCTCAGGGTCATTCCTTTTAGCACTGTGCATTTCATAATCTCTGTCCCCGTTTGAGAAGAAGTGAAAGAGTATATCCCACCTATGGGGACCTAATCTGAGTTATTAACGGCCTTTAGAGCAAGATATAACATTTTTCCAGTAGACATGGATGGATGTGAAAGTTGGGCCATAAAGAAGGCTGAGTGCCAAAGAATTGATGCTTTTGAACTGTGGTGCTAGAGAAGACTCTTGAGAGTGCCTTGGAGTGCAAGGAGATCAAAACAGTCAATGCTAAAGAAAATCAACCCTGAATATTCATTGGAAGGACTGATGCTGAAGCTCCAGTACTTTGGCCACCTGAGATGAAGAGTCATCTCATTGGAAAAGACCCTGATGCTGGGAAAGATGGCAGGCAAAAGGAGAAGAGGGTGGCAGAGGATGAGATGTTTAGATAGCATCAGCAACTGGAGCAAACTCCGGGAGATAATGAAGGACAGGGAAGCCGGGCACTCCGCAGCCCGTGGGGTCACAGGGTCGGACACGACTTAGTGACTAGGCAACGACAGCAGCAGCAAGACAAGGTGCTGGCTTAGACTTTCAGCCCCACCATCTTCTAGGAGTTTAATAGCATCCTTAAAAAGGAATGGCAGGAACACCTCATAGGGTTGTCGGGACGTGCGTATACAGTCGAGGTTCAGTGAGTGTTGGCTGCTGTCTTTGCTGCCTCTTTCCTGTTGTTATTAGAGGCCCAGTCTCTCTGAGGCTCAGTCTCTACATCTGCAACATGGCGACAGTCATCCTCACCTTGATATTGGAGAGTGTGGTGTGAAATCAGAGAGGCTTCATGTAGACTTGGCAGGTGCTAGCAGTAAAGGCTCAGTAACTATGGAGTATGGCCTTTATTCCCTCCCTCCTCTCTCTGTTTATCCCTCTCTCTCCTCCTTGAGGTCTTCTGTGAAACAGTCCCCATAACCCCAGGCTCTGCGTCTCTTATTTAAACCACCTCTTACTGGTGTCCTTGTCTTCTGCCTTCTCTCCTTCAGTCCTTCTTCCGTGTCACAATCCTGGCCTTACCCAAGGCCATCTTGGTGTCACAGACCCTCTCTAAGAAAACAGCAAGTGACCACTCCCATAGCAGAGCCTCCATCTCAAGAAATGTGAAAGCCCCGACCCACCTCCTGGGCTCATGGTGAAGTCGAAGGCACCCACGGTCTCCAGCCTGGTGACCTGGCAGAGACTGCCAGGGCCGGGCTGGCTGCGGGGCTCTCCTGAGAAGAGCGCTCGGGAGTGACGAGGAGCTGGGGAGGGCTGTCCAAAGATGCCCGCTGGAGAGACAGAACCCAGGGCTCGTGGCCTCGTGGAGGTGTGCTGGGGCCTCTTTACCCCTGCGTCCTGAGAACGGTCACACACATCTCTTCCCAGCTCCGCATTCAGGGATGTCTCGTTGGCAGTGGTGGAAAGCTGTCATACACTGGCCATGGTGGAAGCATTTACACCGTGGAAATCAGCTGATGCTACAAGTCAGCCCCGCTCCCACTTTTTTTCTTTCCCCTCTCCAGAGAGCCAGTTGTTAACCATTTACCAGCATACCACTGGACCCCAGTCTCATGAATGGTTCACAAGTCATGTGACCTCTTTGACCTTCGGTTCCCTCACATATGCATCGAGGCTAGTTTGTTATTGCAGGTCCTCTGAGGCATCCGAGAAGCAGATGCTGAGATAGGATGAAAGGTTCAAGGTGTTTCTTAGGAGAAACACCTGTATGGGAAATGACGCGTTGCTATGAAGACTGGGCGTGTCTTCAGATTGTGGTGCAAATAAGAGAAGGAGAGAGCGGAGGAGAGGATAAGGAATGTTTGTTGAGGCCTTTAAGGAGCTCTCAAGGCAGTCTGCCATCCAGAGAGGAGTCCTGTGTCTCAGTATACATGCTGTGCCCACTCACGAGTTGGGAGCAGCCTTTAGGGAGCGTGGCCTCGATGCTAATGCAGTGATGGGATCTGGAACACTCAGACTCTGGTTCTTGGTCAACTGAGCCTCTGATTGTTGAACTTCCTAGACGCATTCTCCTGGCCCCTACAGATATAAACACATCAAACCCCACTGGATGTGTCTTATCCAGATCATGTCACACAACTTTAAAGATAGTTTCTAAGCAAGTAAATCTGTGCCAAGCACTGTGCCAAGTCTAGAGGATAAAGAGAGGCTCGAAACATGGTCCTTGAACTTAGGGGACCCATCCAAGTGAGACTGACAAGTAAACAGACACGCTCAGGACAGCGTGAAAAGTAAGGGGGGTGGCAGGGAGGCTTGTCGGTAAAGGGTGCATAGAAAAATACGTAGTGATCCTTGAATGGGGCCCAGTCTTGGGTAGAATGGGAATACTGGACAGAAAGAATCTTCAAAGGCAAAGGCTCAGAGACATGAAAGAGCACGTAAGATTCAAAGATTTGCAAGCAAATCAACATGGGCTCAGCATACATCTAAGAGTGAAGTTAGAAATGACCCTGGAGAAGGAATCAAGGCCAGACAAAGCTAAGGGATTGGATATATTTATTCACTTTTGTAGACCGTGGATAAGGGAGGAGCATTACAGACTCTTCATCAAATGCGTTTTTTAGCATAATCACTGACTGCAGTTTGGAGGATGGGCTGAAGGGGTAAGAGAGGAGACAGGAAGTCAGGACAGGAAGTGAGGTCCACAGGAGAGGGAGGTATCCGGGACACGGATATGGAGAAGGAAAGTCAATTAAGAGGCATTTAAGTGATAGCACCTACACGAGTAGATGGCTGTTGGATCTCGAAGATTATGAGAGAGTCTGTGATGGTGACCCAGTAGCTAGCTTGAATTATACATCCTTGTAACTTAAGTCTGTCTCTTGACTTTCTAAACTGTAGTTGCTGAACTTCAGGTCATAACCATTTGTGGATTATGATATCAACCTACTCTATTTTGTCCAACAGTTAAAATGAATATATAATAGATTATATTGCATATAGCAAGGGTAAATATTATTTCATAAAGCTTTGTTTTGAACTCATATTGATGCATGTATATACTAGGTTGAAATGTAAAAATATACGACTCACAGTAAAGACCCTTTTCTAGTCTATGAATTTTTGTAGGGCAAGAGTTGCATCTTACAGTTTGTAAACTCAAGGAATTATAGAATTGGAGGAGGTCTTTGATTCTGACTGACTTAGAGGTTTTATATCATCAAACCCAACCTCTGCACCCTACTCCCACACCACCGCTCTACTTCTTTTAGTTGGAAAATTATATTTGCGGAGGTTCAGTTCTTTCTGCCAGATCAGATAATTCTCATAATGTTCTTTGTAATACCTGGTTAAACTAAGAGAATGAATAGATTGATATATGCCTTTATGAATGAATACATGAATGGTATAGCTTAATGCAATAACAATTCATGATCAAATGAATGAAGGAATAGATAAGTTCAGAAATGAATTAATAGATGAATATATAGCTGTATGAAAAACTGGGTGGATGGATTAATGAAGGAAGGTGGGGGGGAATGAGGGGAGGCAGGAAGGAAGGAGTTCTTGAATTCCCTTACAAGCACTGTGAGTCGGTAGATTTCCAGCTAAGGAGTGAGGAATTTCTGAATGACCCCAGGCAGGGGACCATGGCCAGTTGGAAATAATCATGTGGCCAGCACAGAGATCAGCCAAACTTGACCGAGCGATGATGGCCTTGCAGTAGACTTTGTTACGCACTTATTTATAGGGTGAGCTATTAACTGGCCCCACATTGGGGTAGTCAGGCGCCTGACATCAGAGAATGAATGAGGTGTTTGGGGTGGGGAGAGGTGGGCTCCTTTCCCCAGCCCTGGTCTGCTGAGTCATCCCCAGCACCAAGGGCTTTCTTGCTGTTATTCATCAGTCCCATGACTAGGAGCCAACCAGTTCCATGCAGCCTGGGACACTTCAGAAAGCTGCACATTTAGTTCAGGGGAAAAGTGCATTAAGGTGAAGAGCAAGAACCGAAGGAGCCACTTGAGATCATTAAAAGTTAACCAAGCCTAAGTCATTTTAACTACTTGAATCAAATCTAGATTTGAGTCTGCACTTCTCTACTTGTTTGCCGAATGGCACTGGGTAAGTCCTTTACTGTCTGAGCTTCAGCTGACTCATCCTAACACTGATCTTATTTCTAGGATCTGTATGCTTTGCGAAGAGTTTATGCTAAATAAATGCTTATTATCTCCATCTTTTCTTTGTCCTTCAAACTTCCCACACTTTTTATTCACTTATCAATTCATTTATTCGACAGATGCCTGTGGAGTGCTCACTGGGTACCAGGGATGAGGCGCAGGGGATGCATGAGTGAACGGAGCACCATTCACATGGTGAAGACATGGAGACAAAACTCTCTCAGTGGGTGGGATTACCATCATGTTTCATAACTCCAGGAGCACCACTCACATAGGATGATGACACTAGAAGGAGAGGGAAACTTTTTTTTTTCTAAAAAGCAAAATATATTTTTTATTAGAAGGTGACAAGGGGAACCAAAGAAAAAGATGAGCAGAAAAAGTGTTAGAAGTGGAGGTCGACAGAACTTTAAATGAGGTGGTCAGAAGAGGGCAGTCTTTGAGCAGGACCTGAAGGATGTGAGGGACCTGGAGGAAGAGTGTCCCTCGCAGGGGTAAGTCATGTGCAAAGGCCCTGAGGTGAACTCTTACCTGATGCATTTGAGTGGTGGCAAAGGAACCATGTTCTATTTCTAGTTCCTTTTCCCTGCCACTCTGCTGGGAGAATTCTTAATTAACCCGCAGGCCTCATCCCCTTTTCCTTGAGCATCTGGTCAGAGGAACTGCTTCCTGATGGTCTGGTTATAGCTTTTCTCACACAGCAGAATGCAAGTTCCATGAGGCAAGTCTTTCTGCCTTGCCCCTTGTCTTCTGTCTGATAAGTGCCTCCTGATTCTTCATCCTTCAGTTCAGTTCGGTCACTCAGTCTTGTCTGACTCTTTGCGACCCCATGGACTGCAGCTCACCAGGCTTCCCTGTCCATCCCCAACTCCTGGAGTTTACTCAAACTCATGTCCATTGAGTCAGTGGTGCCATCCAACCATCTCATCCTCTGTCGTCCCCTTCTCCCGCCTTCAGTCTTTCTCAGCTTCAGGGTCTTTTTCAGTGAGTCAGTTTTTAGCATCAGGTGGCCAAGGTATTGGAGTTTCAGCTTCAGCATCAGTCCTTCCAATGAATATTCAGGACTGATTTCCTTTAGGATGGACTGGTCGGATCTCCTTGCAGTCCAAGGGACTCTCAAGAGTCTTCTCCAATACCACAGTTTAAAAACATCCATTCTTCGGCGCTCAGCTTTCTTTATAGTCCAACTCTCACATCCATACATGACTACTGGAAAAACCATAGCTTTGACTAGATGGACCTCCTGAGAAATCTGTATGCAGGTTAAGAAGCAACAGTTAGAACTGGACATAGAGCAACAGACTGGTTCCAAATCAGGAAAGGAATATGTCAAGGCTGTATATTGTCACCTTATCTATTTAACTTACATGCAGAGTACATCATGCAAGATGCTGGGCTGGATGAAGCACAAGCTGAAATCAAGATTTCCAGGAGAAATATCAATAACCTTAGATACACAGATGACACCACCCTTATGGCAGAAGGCGAAGAAGAATTAAGGAGCCTCTTGATGAAAGTGAAAGAGGAGAGTGAAAAAACTGACTTAAAACTCAACATTCAGAAAACTAAGATCATGGCTTCCAGTCCCATCAGTCAGTCAGTTCAGTCACTCAGCCGTGTCTGACTCTTTGCAACCCCATGGATTGTAGCATGCCAGACCTTCCTGTCCATCACCAACACCCAGAGTTTGCTCAAATTCATGTCCATTGAATCGGTGATGCCATCCAACCATCTCATCCTCTGTTGTCCCCTTCTCTCCCTGCCTTTAATCTTTCATAGCATCAGGGTCCTTTCAGATGAGTCAGTTCTTTGCATCAGGTGGCCAAAGTATTGGAGTTTCAGCTTCAGCATGGTCCCGTCACTTCATGTCAAACAGATGGGGAAATAATGGAAACAGTGAGAGACTTTATTTTGGGGGGCTCCAAATCACTACACATGGTGACTGTAGCCATGAAATTGAAAGACGCTTGCTCCTTGCAAGAAAAGCGACGACCAACCTAGACAGCATATTAAAAAGCAGAGACATGCCTTTGTCAGCAAAGGTCCGTCTAGTCATCCTTCGAGGTCCTGCCTAAGCCTTGCATTCTCCAAGAAACATTCTTTAAATTGTCAAGGTCATGCTCACCTTTCCTTGACCTGAACTCCAGACTCTACACAGAAGAACGTTATAGTACCGTGGCAGTCTAATAAGTGAGCTGTAGGACCTAAAAAGAGTCTTGGGATTAGTTAGGGAAATGGTGGTTAATCCAGTCGAAGTGGGTTTCTTTATTCAGTGACTTCTCAGTGACCTGAATATGGTGAAGGTCATTGTGAATCTCAAGGAGAGGGATTATCAGAGAATGTATCCTAAATGTATCTGACTATACTGCACCTCCCAAAGGAGCAATCTTTAAGATCCCACTTTAGGAGATATTGGGTTGAAACTTGCTTAGGAGTCTCCCAGCTCCCACAATGCTATTTGGTTTAACCTCAGCTGATGTCTGTCACTCAAGCTTCATGGCCCAAAGGCAGCCACCTTGGTTTTGGTTTCTACCTCCTGCTTGTCTGCTGAGAGAAAGGCTGCTCAGGATACAGAAATGACCTCAGACTTTTAAATTTTCCTGGCCAGTAGGGAACCCCTAATGAAATATAAGCAGTCACAATTACGAGAATTGGGAGAAAGCCAACGGAATGAAAAGGGAACACCTATGACCTAGGTCTGTGGAAGAGGAGGGCATGGCTTTTTCCGTCTCAACCCTCCATAGCTACCTTCTCAAAGTAGTCTCAACAATAAAAGTTCGGCAGGTCAGTTCATGCTGTAAAAATTAAATTAGCAGTGGTATGTAATGGATGCAGCTTGATACCCATAGGGATGGGATCTTTATCTTTGCTCCCTGGGGCTTGTGGGGGATGCCAGTGAACCCCTCCAGATTTTGACAAGGAGATTCTTGTTTTTTCTGTCTCATTATGTCTGTCTTTCTCAAAGTTGTTCTGTTTTTCTCACCGGTGGTCTCTTTTGTCTCGGGAACTTGGTTTGGCTTTTTCTGATCTGGAACCTGATGATCCAGCGACACTTTAGGATGTAAAAGATGAGAACTGGTAGAGCAGAGAGATGAGAAAAATGCAAATGATTTTGCCTCCACTTATTTTATTTCAGTTTGGATCAATAAACATTTCTTGAACCTCTACCAGAGCCTTTATACCAGACATGGGGGAAACGAAGATGAATAAATCATAACTATTGATCACAGGAGCTTTCCAGCCTGGTTGGGGAGACATACATAGAAAGGTGACCACATGTAGCCTGGTGCGCACTGCATGAGAAGGTGAAAGATGAGGGGGTGAGGGGAGTGTTTGGAGAGTCTGCACTCGTGAGATGAGCTTGAGTGTGAAGCAGGAACTGTATTGTTTTTTTCAGAACGTCGGTTTTCAGTGTATATAATGTCTGCAGACTTTCCCCCCAGACTCTCTCAGGCCCGTTTTTACAAACGATCAGGGTTTTTCTGTAAACCTCTGTGTTCAGTCATCCTATAGCATGTGCACCCTTTGTTTTCTGCTCCTGTGGTTACCTTGCTCTGCCCCTTTGCCTGTCAAACACCAGTCGTGATTCTTTGAGATAACTTTCACTTTCTCTGAGTAGCATCCTCACCATCTTCTTCTCCACCTTCTATCCAGGCCCAAAAATGAATATTTGAATTCCGTGCCTCTAAAACCCTGGTGACTCAGCTGGTAAAGAATCCACCTGCAATGCAGGAGACCTGTGTTTGATCCCTAGGCTGGGAAGATCTGCTGGAGAAGGGAGGGGCTACTCACTCCAGTATTCTGGCCTGGAGAATTCCATGGACTGAACAGTTTATGGGGTTGTAAAGAGTTGGACATGACTTAGCGACTTTCACTTTCAAAACAACCTAAGTTTCTAGCAATGGATAAATGGATAAAGAAAATGTAAACAAAATACATATGTTATATATATATATATATATATATATATATATATATATAATGTATATGTATAAAACATATGTACACACACATATATATATTCATTATAAAAAGAAGGCAATTCTGTCTTTTCACACAACACAGATGGACTTTCAGTCACTATCCTAAGTGAAGTAAGTTTAACAGAAAATGGAAATACTGTATGCTCTCACTTACCATGTGGAATCTAAAAACTCAAAGAAAATACAGAGTAGAATGATGGTTGCCAGGTTCTAGTGGGGAAGGGTTGGGGAACGGGGAGTGTTAATCAAAGGGTACGTATTTTCAGTTATAAATTGAGTAAGTTCTGGGAATCTAACATACAGCCTGGCAACGATAATTAACAGTGCTGAGTTATATATTTAAAAGTTATTAAAAGAGTAGCTCTTAAAAGTTATTAGTACACAGTTTTTTAAAAGAAGCCATTATGAGAGTGGATTGGAACTATTAACTAACCTTGTGGCACTGATCATTTCACAATATATTTATGTGCATCAAGTCATCACATTGTATACATTTAACTTACATATATGTGAATAATATCTTTACACGTGTAAGTCATGTGTGATGGCAGACCATTTGGGGCCCCGCTGGGCTGTGGCAGGTATAATGCAGTAATTCAGAGTAAAACGTTAGAACCAGACAGTCCTGGGTTCAAATCCCAGTCATACTGCCTGTTAAGCTGCATGACCTTTAAATACATCGTTTCACAGGATTGTTTCTTTACCAACAAAATATGGACAGTAATGGTAGCTACCTGTTTTGTTGTTGTGAGGATTAAATGAAAAAGTAAAAGGAGATACAATGCCAGGAAGCCATAATAGTTTAGGGAATAAGAGAGGCAGAAGAGCGTAGAGGCCTGCATGGAGAGTGTAGAGAATACACACCCTTAAATCAGACTTCCAAAGTGCACATCTGGATTCTGTTACTAGAGTGTAACCTTGGACGTGTCGCACAGGCTTCCTGCAACTCAGCTTCCTTACCTGTCAGACAGAAGAAGCAATGCTACAGGCCCACCGTCCCTTATCCAAAGTGCTCAGTGCTGGGGGTGCTTCTGGATTCAGGCTTTTTGTTTGTTTGTTTGTTTTAAGGGCTGGAATTTATTTATTTATTTATTTTATTGCAAGATATTTGCTTTACAGCATTATGCTGCCTTCTGCCATGCGTCAACGTGAATCGGCCATGGGCATACATGTGTCCCCTCCCTCTTAAACCCCCCCCACCTCCCGCCCCGCCCCGCCCCTCTAGGTTGTCACGGACCCCTGGGTCAGCTCCCTGAGTCACGCAGGCCGTCTGCTACGCACATGATGATGTACATGTCTCTATGCTTCCCTCTCCATCCGTCCCACCCTCTCCCTCCCACACGACGTCCAGGTCTGTTCTCTGGGTCTCCATCACTGCCTTGCAAATGAGGCCTCACCTCCCACAGGTCAGAATGGCCATCATTTAAAAAATCTACAACAATAAAGGCTGGAGAGAATGTGGAGAAAAGGGAACCTTCTTGCAAGGTGGGAATGTAAACTGATACAACCACTCTGGGGAACAGTGTGGAGATTTCTTAAAAAGTGAGGGCTAGAACTACCACGTGATCTTTTTTTTTTCTTTTTTTTTTTTTAAGAAAGGTAATGCAAGGCGTCTTCAGTCAGCCACTCCATAATAAAATGTCAAACTTCTTTTCTGCAGCTCTGCGAACAATGACATAAGCACTCTAAGTCAAATTAAAGATAAAAGCCTGTACATAGCTGCAATGAATTCAGATGAGAATTTGCCTGTAAATAAGTTGTGGGGAAAAAAAGTCAAAAAACTGGATGTGTTTCACCTCGGTTCTCAGCACTAGCCCCATTGGGCCTGGTAGAGATGCATTCGTCCTGTGAATTGTGCATCTGGTCTGACTAGATTTCCAAGGTCTCTGCCTTCTGCTTCTGTCTGGGGGCTGGAGTAAGGTTAGGGCAGAGGCTTTATCCTGGAATAAGGGCCTAGTGTGGAGATCCCCAAGGTCCTTGGGCCACACTGGATACCCAAGTGCAGAGAAGGGGAGGCCTTCTCCAGCCCCAGAGACTCAGGTCTTCCCCCCGGCTGGCGGGACAGAAGGCTGGGAGAGTGGGGTTGAAACTGCCTCCCCTGTTCCCCAGATGTAACCTCCAGAAAAGCAGGAAGTCACCATTTCTTTCATTCTTTTTGTTTTGTTGACTGGTCTGTTCCAAGCACCTGTATGGTGGGCTCACAGTAGGTACTTCATAAATACCTACTGAATGAATGAGAAAATGCATAAGAGTGAGCATTTATTGAACAGCTAGCACTGTTCAACCCTCATATCAGCCTTGTAAAGTGGGTACGGTTCTCATCTCCGTTTTCCCTCAGAGGAGAATTGGGGCTCAGACAAGCTCACATCATTGGGATCCACACCTCGGCCTCAGCCCCGGCCGTTTCTTCTGGGCTCCAGCAGTCTTATGGAAGACAGGAAGGGGGCCCCCTGTCAGCCAGCACAGACCAGGGCCAGGCACGTAGTCTTCGTCCCCGTCCTCGTCACATGTTCCTGCTGACAGCCCGGGGCTCAGTGGCTGCAGGGCGGATTGCAACAGCTGGACGTGGTCATCCTACTTCTATGCTGATAGCTCCGTGATGGGACTTCTGTAAAAAGCAAAAATCCAGCAGTGTGTGTCCTGTCACAGCCTCTTGGAACATGAACAGTACTTGAAGCAAATACAGATCCAGAGCTGCCGAGGAACCAAAGAACAAAATAAGAGGTGTGTGTGGTTTGTTAACAGTGTTTTTGTTTGTCTGTATCATCACAGTGCCTATTTCATCCTGGGGGCTTATAGAAAATATTACATTTGTTTATATATACTTAGAAAAAAAGTAGGGGATATACACACCAAAATGCCAACAGTGCTTATTTTGAAGTGCAGTGATTGCAGGTAATTCATATTTTTTTTTTTCCATCTTTGCTCATATACAGTTTCCACTATTCCACTGGAGGACCAGACATTACTTAGGTAATTTATGTGGGGATGTGAACAGACTCAGCCAAAGCTCCTCCAAATTGCAGTCCTTTCGCTTCTGTACCAACCTGTGGTTTCTTCAAGGACAATTTCCAAGTGACAGTGTCACTGTCTGAATGGAAAGCAAGAAAGAAAAATCAGAAAGCACATCAGAAAAATGGTGGCCGTCCAAGCCTAGACATTTAGGGAAGGACCAAAAAGGGAAGGAGAATATAACCTGTGACCTTCTTTCTGTCATGTGCTACTCACCAGGCGGAGTGCTGTCATCACACTCTCTTGTTTAATCCACCTAAGAACACTGCACAGTTAGACGTTCTTCTTCCCATTTCACAGAACAAGAGACAGAGACTTGAGAAGTTAAGTTCCTCCAAATCACACATCCAGAAAGCAGAAGCCATTTAAGCTCAAAACACTGGACTTTTCACCACCCCATCACTGAATGGAACCGAGCTTGGTCACACACAGTGGTGCATCTTTTTGCCCTCTTCACCTACATTTCTCTGTCTGTTTATATGATGCTTGCATTTTCCCTATAATGTGCACTTGTGCATGTGTGGACAAATACTCCAGTCACTTCCTATGTGCTTGCAGGAAAACGAAGGGGTAAAGTGGGTGGAAGATTACTTCAGCATGTGAATGTGAATGTCATGGGTATAGAATGCCATAGATACATTCTTGTCATTCAGAGCTACTGGCTTAAATTTGGGAACATCTGTGTCATCACCACCCTTGAAAGCCAAACCGGAAGGAATCTTGGTGACCTAGTTTATCAGCCTCCTCCTTGATTTCTCAATTTTTCTCCCTCCCTCCCTCCCTCTCTCCTTCTCTCTCTCTCTTCCTCACTCTTTCCCTTCTTCTCTCTCTGTCCGGCCCTCCCTCCCTTTTCTCTGACCCCGTTCCCTCCTCCTCCCCCTTCCTTGAGTATCAGCAGAACCCTTTATTCAAACGCAGTTTAGAAGGGCCAAATGTACAAAATAAACTCAAAGCAGGCGCCTTAGGGATCTAGACTGAAGTCTCCTCAGTGACCCCCCTGCTTTTCTAAAGAACACTGGGACTTAAAACCCATGGATCTAGACCTTCATGCTTGTCACCAAGGAGGAAACTTAAAACCAAGAATACGAAGACTCGTCTCCAAGTGTCTCAGACACTTCTAAGCAGAGTGACTTGGGTTTCGAGCATTCACTCACCTAGGGTCTCTCTTTACATTCATTGTGATTATTTGCTCAGATTTTCTCTTTCTCTGCAGGAAGGTAAACTGCTCAGAGGTGGTGTCCGGCTTGTTCTCTGTCGCACCCTCAGTATTTAGCTCTGAGCCATGCACCTCGTGGGTGTGAAATACAGTACTGCTGAACTGACGATCAGCTGGATGAATGTAGTAGATCCTTTTTGCTCAGCCAGGTGCTGCCCTGCTGTGAGTTTATGACTTGCCCCCAGGATGGATCAAGGTACTCCCAGAACTGGCAGCCCCTAACTGGAGCCGCTAGTTATCCTAAATAGCCCCCCTCCCTCCACCCCAAGGCCTCTCCTCCTGCCACAGCCCACAGCTCTTGTCTTTCAGCTACCAGCTCCAGGGTGGGGTTTGGTCTTTTTAATTTAGCTGACCGCACGCATTGTTCAGGGAATGTGAAATTCACGGAAACATCCATCTCCATTGCGCCCCTCCTCCCTCTGCAGAGCTGAGGACGTCCCCGCCCGCCAACCGCACCAGTGTCTGGGAGCACGGTTTAATAGCATCTTTCCCTGAGGTCAGCTGCAGTCAGATGGCCTGGGGGTGGGGGTGGGCAGGGAGGAAGAGGGTGCGAAGTGCTCTGAGCCCACCGCCTTCCCACTTAAAGCCCTGCTCTGCAGCTGGGGCTGGTCCTGGTCTCGCCCTCCTGCTCTGCTGTATTGCAGGCCGGGGTGGCGTGGGGGAGGGTACAGGAGCCGGGATCTGTGTCGGGGCTGTTGACTTGCTTTTGGCTCAAGGTTTCCAGCCGCGCACGAGCGGGCTGGCCCGGGCCTCTGGCCTGGCCTCTCTTCTTGGCCGGGGACGCAGAGAGGCCCAGGCCGGGGCGCTCAGAGAAGCTGCCGGGCCTCAGCTTCTCGCGGTGGTGGCCTCCAGGCGGCTGTGGCCGTTTCGTGGAGCTTCGAAAGTGGAGCAGCGCTTGGCTCATCCCCGGGCCTCTGCCGACCTGCTCCTCTCCCTTCCACACAACTGGTTGAGGAACACAGGTGCTCTGGAATATCCGGGTATTGCATTATACGAATGAATTTTCCTGGGAACCAAAACTCAGTTTCCCTGAAAACCGAAGTCCATTCGACCCCCTTAAGAATGTTCTGGCTGGCAGGTTCAGGATTTGAAGAGCTCACATCACCTGGGTTTTCCTTCTCAAAGGACCCTGGAAAATCGGCCAGCACAGTTTCTCCCATCCCTCGTCGGAACGTCACCTTCCCAGTATGTCATACCCGGGATATTATTAACTTAATGCATTCTTCTTAAAATGGACCCATTTTTGTCGTTTTTGTTTTTGGCTGACTCAATGATTTTTAAATGGAAATTTTTATCACTACCAGTAAGTTGAAAAACCAGGATTACTTGCCATAAATAGAAGATAACTCTAAAAATCGATACAATGAAAACAAAACAATTTCTATATAATTCTGCACTGCTGTTGTTGCCTCTGGAAGGCTCTGGATTAGAGCCTTGTTCTGCACCCACCCCCCTTTTTTGTTGTTTGTTTTTTTGTTTTTTTTAAAGGATGGTTGGCAGGTGTTACAGAATTGTCAAAAGCATTTTGGCACCAAAGCAAGCCATTCTCCATGACTGAATTGGAAGGGCTGAAAGAAGATTAGAAAGTTCTTTTATTTTTACTAAATGATTTAATTCTGATGTGTCCCACACTTTGGTAAACACCTTGTAACCCAATAGAATGTGTGTGTTTTTTTTTTTTTTACCAGAGAGGGGACTGGCTCTCTGTCACACATAAATCTGTGCCAATGATGGGACTAAACTAGATTGAGTTTTCTGGGCTCCAGAGTGTGTTCTCCCTTGCTTCCCAAATATATGCCAAATTGCCTCTTTGAAGGGAACAATTCACTCTTCAGGAGTGGGATCTCTTGGGAAAGGACTTTGTCGAGAAAAAGTTATATATTTTTTTCCATCACAACACTCTGGGTCTATGGAATCATTAAGAAACATACTGAATTTTTTTTCACATTCTTTCTGCTTTCCTGAGCAAATTAAGTGACTACTCTAGTGATAAGGTAATTTGTGCTAAATTATAAAAACTAGAAAATAAATCATCCCCAAGCATACTGAACTTTGACTGTTAATGAGTATTTTAATCATTCAGTACTCATTGAGTAACTTGCATCCTCGGTTATATTTACTTATAGCTGGTAGAAGACTGGTGGAAGACTCTTTGAAGGCTGCTGTCCTGTTCTTCCATAGCAGTTTTCTCAACTTCAAGTTTTGTTCAAGGTCGAGTCAGCAGACTGGCAGACCCCACATTTGACTTGCCCACGTGTTCTAAGAGAGGGGAGAAAGGCTGTAACTTTGGTTGAGTACGTACAAGGCACCAGAGCTCCCCAGGTAAGAGCTGTGATCACAACCTCATGATAGAGCAGAGACTCAGCTGAAGCCTTTTGTCCGAGGCTTGCCCACCTGGGCAGATAGAAATTTGACTTGAGCGCAAGTCTTTCTGCTTCCAAACCCAGCACTCTTTGCACTGCATTTCAGAGCTACGTGTTCATCAGCGTCTTGAGAGCAGGCAGAGTTTCTCACACGTACTTTCCATTTCATCTCGGGGCCAAACTCTGTGCCTTACACTTAATTGCTGCCCAGCCGATATCTGCCGGCCATAATGGTGATGTAACAGATGCGGAAAGTTGAGGTCCAGAAGAGCAAAGTGAAGAAAAATAAGCAATGAGCCCTGGCTCAGTGCTCTCTGGACTTCAGCCCCTCATCTAGGGTTCCTTGGAGGTGAATGCTATAAACATCGGAAGTTGCATCATTTTATTTATTTTTAATTTGGGAACAAAAATGAAGTGAAGTGAGACTGGTTATTGATCATTCTTGTTTTTGAGTCAAAGGTAGACACTCTGGCCTCATATAAGACACATCTGAAGATTCACATAATCTTCCTCAAAGCAGCGGACCATTAAAAAAAAAAGTGAAAAGTAAGGTACTTAAAAAAAAAGCGAAGAGTGGATTTGTTTGGTCTTAGACACCTCTTGAGACTTTCAGCCAGGGGAAGCCACCTGTGTCTCAAGAACCTGGCCCTCTCCTCTGATGCTGCCTCCATCCTCTCAGTCCTGGGCTTGTCCTCTGCAACCCTACCGCCCCTTCCCCACCAGAACCTGTCCCATTCTCTTCATGACACAAATGCACTCATAGATCTCCAAAGGAAGCTGTAAAATCCCACCAAAAGTTCTTGAGTGTCTTACAGAGGTCATTTTTTATTCATTCTGCCCATGGCAGCTTGGACCAGAGTGCATGCCTGCTAAGTCACTTCAGTTGTGTCTGGCTCTTTGTGACCCTATGGACTGTAGCCTGTCAGACTCCTCTGTCCATAGGATTCTCCAGGCAAGAATACTGGAGTCCAAACCTGGCCCCAGGTGATGCCAAGTTTCAGGGTACCAGCCTTTGGATCTTCATCTCTCCTTTAACCGCTGGGCTGGGTTTTTCACACAAGCATATGAGATAGAGTCATTTAGCTGGTGGGATACCGGTATGAAAAGGTTCATAGACCAGTTCTGCTGTAGCCCACTGCTTGGTTTCCTTCTCTCTGGCTCTCAGGATAAGGAGTTTGGACAAAATCAATAGTTTCTCAAACTATGCTATCAGAAACTTGGGTTTATCTTAAGACACCCCGGGAGCCACCATGGGAGGGAAATTAGAGAAGACAGGAGTTTGTACCCACTCACTTCATGCTACCAGCAGAGTATCTTACCTTTACCTGTTGGGTTTTCCCCTGAGATTTGATTAGGAATAAGTGATTCCCTGTTTAAATAAGAGTTTGAAGCACCCATTTTATAAACTCACTGTCAGTTAAAACAAACACCTACCCCCGTGCGTGCACGCATACATACACAACAATACCCCCAAAGGAAATAAATGAAAACAAGTGAAACATATTATTTTCCTAGTAATATGCCTATTTTATCATTACTTTTTAAATATTTATTTGTTTATTTGGGTCTTATTTGCAGCATGTGAGATCTAGTTCCCTGACCAGGTATTAAACCCAGGGCTTCTCCAGTGGGAGTGCAAAGTCTTAGCCACTGGGCCATCAGGGAAGTCCCCATATGCCTATTTTGGATGATAGATTAATTCAGTCATGGGGAGGAAGTTGAATTAGAATGTGCTTTTCTAATTTACCCACATCTTCACACATCCCATGAGGGAAGAATCTTACTCTTTGGCGTTATAAGAGTCCAGGGGGCCAACTTTGGCCTCTGGAAACTGCTGGAACAAGGGACCAAATTCTTCATGGACACTTCTGTTTCTCTGAAACTTATTACAATCAAGGGCATATGTATATGTGTATGCATGTGTATATATGTGTATATATATATATGTCTCTATGCATGTATACCTGTGGATATACACATGTGCACATACATGTATGCACACATATTTACACATATGGCAGGCTGTTTCAAAATCTATCTTTATGGATAGAACTGCAAACGTCATCTTGCTTTTCTTTGCTCCTAATTCTCTACAGCTCTATTTCCTAAGAATGAGACTGCAAGGTCCTGCTTCCTTGCTCTCCAGCTCGATTTCTTACCCCTCCTAACCTACTTTTCAGTCTCATTGAACTGTAGTGGTCCAGGGGGAAGTGGAGACTGAGTTGGAATGACGGTAGTGAGGAGGCTGGGAGGGATGCTGAGACGTAGAATCCATATGGTAATGGAGTTGATAGTAGTGGTGGTGGTGATGTGTGTGTCTGTGTATGTGTGTGTGTTGCTGGAGGAGAAGACTGAATGGACAGAGTGGACGTAAACCCTCAAGAGTTGAGTCAGGACTAGTGACTATATAGGTGCCGCTGCCAGTTTCCCAATGGAAAGGAATACAGGAGAAAAAGCAATTCTGGAGAAAGAGAATTAAGTCCCCAAAAAGTCAGGAAGGGAGGCTTCAGGGAGCTGACATTCCTGGGCAGGGGCTGACCTCCCAGAGGCGGAGAGGCTCTGTTGCCGCCTCAGATATGCCTTTCCCAGCCTAGGGCCCAGGTGAAGCCAGACGGGAGGAAATGGTGGGTCATGGCAGCAGGAAGGGGTGTTCACACTGACTTAGTGAGTGGGTCAAAGATGAATTCTGATGTGAGGGCAGGCCAGGCTGGGAGGAGAGAGAGAGAGGATTTAGATCAGGGGAGGGCTAAACTATTTTGCAATGTGTGGTCCATTTATAAGAGAATCACCAGGGAGAACATGTTAATGATGCAAATTACTGTGTTGACCCCAAAGCTACTGAATCAGAATTTCTGGGAATCTTTATTTTTTGCACGCTCCCCAAGTGATCCCGTGTCTCCTAATGCTTGCGAGTCACCATGATGGAGAATCTCCATGGGATGATGAAACCAAATGAATGTTTTCCCCAAGGGTTCTGCAGGCCCGTGGAATGCCCCTTCTCCTCTCCCCGCACCACATCCTGGCTTCTTGTGAAAGGCGGCGCAGGCTGAGTGTGATCTGCTTCCTTTAGACCCGAGGTTAGGTCCCTGTGCGCCTAGAGGCTGACATCTCCTGACTCCGGGGGCCAAGCCTGCTTCTCTTCCTGGCAGACAGCAGAACCGCTGGAACAAGAGCAGGCAAGGCATCTCAGGGGTCAGCAGGGCCTGAGTTCCTATCTAGCCTTGGCCTTGGCCCAAGCTTCCCTACATCGGGTAGGGGTGTTTCTCCATGTTTAGGGATGGGAATTCCTGCCTATCTCACAGGACTGTTAGGAGGGAATGAGGTCTTGAGTGTACAGTGTGTTCAGATCCGCCAGCCTCAGTTTCCTTGTCCATGAAAGAACATAACGCCATCTTTTTAGCTGCAGCCTTTCAGGCTTCGCTCTTGCTTCCTCCCCCTCCTCCTCTCCTAATCCCCTGCTCACCCAGACTTCTGATGGTGATGCCCACATCCACCCATGGAGGTAAGGAGAGACAGCCTTGTCTATTCTTCCTTGCACAGGCAAGAGTGAGTTCTGTGCCCTCAAAGCACAGGTATAGCAATGTAGGTACCTAGACTGAAACCCAGATCTGTCTGAATTCACAGTTCATGCTCTGAGATGTTGTATTGGTGTAAATCTGATCTTTCAGTTCTGTGGTCTGATAGAAAGTCCAGAGTATTAAGTATTATGGAGGAGAAACAAGACTTATAGGAGATGAAAGGAATGATTTTGACCATGGGTATCTGGGAGAGCTTCCCTGGTGGTTAGGATGATAAAGAATCTGCTTGCAATGCAGGAGACCTGGGTTTGATCCCTGGTTTTGGGAAGATCCCTGGAGAAGGGAATGGCCACCCACTCCAGTATTCTTGCCTGGAAAATACCATGGACAGAGGAGCCTGGCAGGGTACAGCCCATGGGTGTTGCAAAGAGTCTAATATGACTGAGCATTTAATACTTTTCACTTTTCATCTTGGAGGACTGCTTGGTAAGAGTGGAATTAAAACAGGTGTACTTCATAGAGCTTCCTTATGATCCAGAAGCCCCACTCCTGGGTGAAAATTCAGAAAAGAGGAAAGCTCTAATTAAAAAAGATCCATGCACCCCAATGTCCATAGCAGAACTATTGACAATAGCCAAGACACAGAAACAACCCACGTGGCCAGCCACAGACAGTTGGTTTAAGATGTGTGTACACATACACATTCACACACGGTGGAATATTACTCAGGCATAAAAAAGAATGAAAAATACTGTCATTTGCAGCAACAGAGATGGACCTAGAAGATACCATCCTAAGTGAAGTGAGACAGACAGAGAGAGACAAACATTACATGATATCACTTATATGTGGAATCTAAAAGATAATACAAATGAATCTACATACAAAGCAGAAACTGACTCACAGACATAGAGAGCAAACCTATGGTCACCAAAGGGCAAAGGAATGGATTAGGAGTTTGGGATTAACAGATACCTACTACCGTACATAAAACAGGCGAGCAATAACGATTTACTGCATGAGACAGGGAACGATATTCAGTATCTTATAACAACCTATAGTGGAAATAATCTGAAAAAATACATGCGTAACTGAATCACCTTGCTATACACTGGAAACTAACACAGTATTATAAACCGAATATGCTTCAGTTTAAAGAGAAAGAAAAAAAACTACCCTCATAGACATAGTTTTTAAAAGGGACATTTCATTAAAAAGTAAGTAGGATTTTGAAGGATCCTACTTATGGGATCAGTTGGCTGGAAAGTGAACATATCTTAAGCAAAGGAGTGGAGGACGTTAGTGGTTTTACAGGTAGTGTGAAAAAGGATTGTGGGGACTGGCGAGTCAGAAGGCGTTAGAGAACCAGATGTCGAGTGCCACGCTGGGTAGGGTGTGCGTGAGGAAGGGCACCGCAGTGGACGTGAGCATCGGCTGGAGTGCTGGAGGCCTTGGTCAGCAGAGCAGAAGCCCAGGGTCTCCTGCCGCATCCATTCCCTGCCTCTAGCTCGAGTCCTTTCCCGAAGGTCCCAGGGCCCTCTCTGCTGGGATCACCTTGCAAAACAGCATCCATCCCGCCCGCTGCCTGGGTTGAGCAAGAGGCTGGAAGTGAGGAAGCAGCAGCTGTGAGTCAGACCGCCCCCACGCAGGCTCCAGCCCGGGGCCCCAGCGGGGACAGAGCTCTTGCTCTGGGCTGGCTTGCGTTTCACCGAATAGGCGCAGTACAGCCAAGCGTGGCTCAGGACTGCCCTGCCTCGCTGGGAGCCAGCCAGGGGGCTCGCGCCCCTGTTCTCCCCTGCTCATCCCCCTGCTCTTCCCTCGCCCCCGTTCTTTCCTTTCACTTCCTTCTCTTCTCCTTCCTTTTAAAATTTTCCCTCCTCTGCCTTCCTTTTCCCTTTTTCTCCAGCTCCTGCCTCTCCTCTTCTTCGAAACCTTTTATTTGCCGTATTTTGTTACTTGCGATGTGAGTCAGGAGACCCAGGCTTAGCCCAGGCCCACCGGTGACTCACTGGAGGCTGTGGACTCATCCCTTTCCTCTGGGCCTCAGTTTGCTAATCTGTCCAGCGAGGCAGTTTGATTAGATGGGGTTTTAAAGACAAAGAACCTTTAAGACTCCTCCTTCTAGAACCCTCTGCTTCTGCATTTTCGCCTGTTTCGTAGATTCCTTAAACGGCAGGGCTCTAAGAACTCATTTAGGGCCATGGGTCTGCACCTGGCCGCCTCCTGGACTCACCTATTGAGCTCTCAGCAGTTACTGTTGCCCAGACCCCAGAGCAGGCGGATTTGATGTACATTTACGGGGTAGGGCCCCATCAGGGACACTTAACTGATTGAGAGAAGCTGCCTTTTGGAGAAACTGAGGCCAGCGAGGGGTAAAGGACACGACGTCCAGGGTCGCATTGTGAGTCAGCTTGGACAGAATCAGAGCCAAGCGTGCGTGCTGCCATCCCCCCCTCCCCGGTCCGGACTTTGAGTCACCTCAAGCAAATGCCACCGCCTGCAGTGGGGCCAGGCGGGAGACTCGCCTCTGACTCCGCCAGAGCCTGGCTTCCAGGCAGGGCCCAGACACAGCCCCATTAAGCCAGGCGTGCCTTACGGGAATCGCGGCTGGCTCCGGCTTCGAAAACAAACACAGCGCGTTGGTTTTCTTTGGCTTGGGTCCCCCGGTGGGGAAGCTGGGAGGGGGGCACCCGGGGACACAGATTTGCTGCTCTTCTCCCGGGCAAAGCAAGGCGGCCAGATGGGGAGGACGGCAGACAGGTGGGCAGGGCCACCTGTGGGGTGAGCGGGGAAGCGCAGACCGCCCCCAGCTGCCAACTGGCTGCCTGGGAACACTCCCCCGCCCCCCACACAGAGGCTGATGCCTCAGCTTGGGTGGCAGTTACAGGTAAACCCCGCACCTTGACCTGCCTCGAAGCAGACCCCCTGAAGGGTAACGCACGCTCCAGTTCCTCCCTTCAGACAGCACCGACAGTGGATGGAGACCTTGGCTGGGCTCCTCACTGTAGCCTGTAGCCGCTGTTTGTTGAGAACGCCCTGCGTGCCAGGCATTTTGAGACGTTCTTTCTACTTTCAATATAATCCTCACGGGGACTCTTCACAGCACGCTGGGGTAGGAATGATTGGTTTGCTCACCTCACAGATGAGCAGAATTCAGAGAAGAAGTCACCGTTCCAGGCCATGCCACCTTGAAGAGGCTTGCACGGCTCAGTCTCAGGCCTGCCTGCCTCCTAAGTCCGTGGCCCGGAGCCACTCCGTGACCCCATGGACGTGAGCGTCAGCAGAGCGGAGTTCGAATCCCCGCTGGTCTATCATAGGTCCTGTGCCTTTAAGCAAATGAACTGACCCCTCTGGGCCTCCGTTTCCTCCCCTGTAAATGGGTGCTTGCTCTGCCTATTTCACATGACCGACGTGAGGATCACATGAAAGGCAGATGTGAACGAGGTTAGCAAACAACAGATCTACGAAGTAAGAGAGGATTGCTGTTATCGCCAAACACAGCTGTGTCTGCACGCGGGGAGCCACCGTCACACATCCACCTGTCCATGCTTGTGACCTTGGCCATTCCTGGCAGCCGCTGCGGTTCCCAAGGACTCAGGTGGAGGAGTGCAAAGGGAGAGAGGCAATAATAAGAACCTGTTTATAAAACACTTCACATCTCTCAGATGAAAGCCTCTAGATAAATATCATGGCACCGCATAAATAAAACATAAATGGAATAATATTATCCCTACCGCCTCCCTCCAGCATGCCTGCAGATGCACTTCATTGAAGCTCAGCCAGGTGAGGTCCAAAAGAGCAAGGGCTTTGGACTCAGAGAGACTGGAGTGCAGCTCTAGCTCCTTCCATGTATTGGCTGTGTGGCCTGGGGGCTGGTCCTTAGCATCCCCGAGCCCAATTTTCTCATGAGACAGTTGGGAATAAAGCACATCCATCACCCTGGTGGCTCTCACGCAAGCTCTTGTGTGTATCTCTGGTATCGGTTCAGTTCAGTTGCTCAGTCATGTCCGACTCTTTGCGACCCCGTGGACTGCAGCACTCCAGGCTTCCCTGTCCATCACCAACTCCCAGAGTTTACCCAAACTCATGTCCATCAAGTTGGTGATGCCTCCAGCCATCTCAACCTCTGTCATCCCCTTCTCCTCCTGCCTTCGGTCTTTGCCAGCATCAGGGTCTTTTACAATGAGTCAGTTCTTTGCATCAGGTGGCCCAAGTATTGGAGCTTCAGCATCAGTACTCATCAAACTAGATACCATGTACCTCTTGACATGCCTGTCGTCCCCATTCTACAGTAAAGCTGCATAAGGCAATGGCTGTGCTTCGCTTGGATATCATGGCATATGCTCAATAGATGTCAACTCCCTTCCTTCCTTCTCTCTCTCTCTCTTTTTTCTTTTTAATTGGAGGGTGATTGGTTTACATTGTTGTGTCGGTTTCTGCCTTCCAACGATGTGAAATCAGCCACAAACATACATTTACCTCCCCGACTGCCTTGAGCCTCCCTCGTACCCTCTCCTGTCCCTCCTATCCCTCCTCTCCCGCCCTCTAGGTCATCACAGGGCACCAGGCTGGGCTCCCTGTGTTAGACAGTAGCTTCCCACTAGCTCTCTATTTTACACACGGTAGTGTGTGGACGCCAATGCGACTCTCTCAATTTGTCCCACCCTCTCCTTCCCCACTGTGTCCACAAGTCCAATCCCTATGTCTGCATCTCTATTCCTGCCTTGCAAATAGATCCATCTTTCCGTTTTTCTAGATTCCATATATATGTGCTGAGGTACAACACTTGTTTTTCTCTTTCTGTCTGACTTCTCTCTGTATAGCAGGCTCTAGGTTTCATCCACCTCAGTTCAACTGATCCAAAATATTCCCTTTTTATGACTGAGTAATATTCCATTGTGTGTGTATGTATGTATATATACTTTTGTAAAATTACTCCATCTTCACTCTCCCAGATCGAAGTTCAGTTCCAGCTCTGTCTCTAACTTAATCTGTTACTCACCTAGAAGACAGCCTTGAGATTCCTGACTTACTGAGACATCTAGGCTCTGCTACTTACCAGTTGTCCACTTTGGGCAAGTCAGGTCACATCTCTGAGACTCAGTTTCTCCATCTCTGAAATGGGCACAGTGTCTCTCCTACACATCCAAATCCTTAGGAGGAAGTTCAAATATGATGCTACCAGTAAACATTTGGAAAGGAGAAGGGAGTGTTATTTTGTAGTGGAAACTCAGTGTCTATCAAACTGATGCCTTTGATTTGACAGCAGCATTTCTGCTAGGGCCTGGGCACGTCACCCATGGGATCCTTTCACAGCATCGTCTAAGAGTCAGCATCTTCAGCCCTTCACTTTGGGGCTGGAAGACTCAGACATCACTACAATTTCTGCTGTTCTCAAGCCATTCTCATCCGTGTCACCTCACTGACTTGTCCTGTGTTCTACAACCAGGGCTGAACCTCAGGTGGAAGCCAAGAGACCAGGAATTGGGTCTGATCCTGAAGTCTCATATTCTACTCTGCAACTCATGTTCTCCTCAGTGGGAAATGAAGACACTCACAATGACAGTAACCATCACCCCTCACGTTATTAGCACGTTTCCCTCTTCACAAGGCCCTAAAACAACAGGAGCGCAGAGAGGCAAGTGGCTCTCCTAAGGCCGCTCGGCAGTAAGGTCTATCTGGTGTTGGAATCGGGTCGTTTGTCTCTTCATCCCACTACCTAGCACAGTGCCTGGCCTGCACTCTATTCAGAAAATGCTTGTTGAATGCATTCTGACACTGACAGTATGTGAATCTCTGTTTTTTTCCCTGCTAAAAATTAGTGATTTTGAAATTAGAGTTTAAGAAAGCTTTCAGGTTATATATATATATATATATATTTATAAATTTATAAATATATGTATTTATATATTACTTTATATATTATTATAATATATAATATTATATATATATATATATATATATATATCCTTCAACCTTGATTTTCAAATGTGTTTCTCCAACCTTAAGGGATCCGTGGCTAGACCCCAGGGGACAGCAGGCAGTGTGCTGGAATAGCTGATGGGGATAAGGAGGTACTGGCTGCATCCCTTGACTTCTCTCTCGTCTGTCTTCATATAGAATGTACGTGTAAAGTTCTGGAAAGATGGACTGTACTGCTTTGAAACGTTTGAAACATGATTTAAGGTAATGAGAAGTCATTAGCACATCCCAAATGAGACTCAGTGTAGAGAGGCGGGATGTATGTGGAGACTGGAACCCACAGGTCATTCTCCAACTGTGGGAGAAAGGCTTTCTGTATAAACCTTTGGGGCGCTTCTGCCGGGACACGTGTGCAAGTCGCAGAACCTCCCTGGCATCCGGCCCCAGCTAGGGGCTGAAACCCTAGGCCCTCTCAAATCCTCTGGTTCCTTGAGGATGGCCCATGGCCCCAGGCAGGCGGCCCCCCGTGCCAGCTCTGGCATCCCTGACTGCAAGCTGGCACATGTGGGAGCTTGGCCCAGCTCTGCGCCAGGAGTTGCTGGGGCAATCCAAGAACATCTCTGGGAAGCTGGAAGGAACGGTCCCCGAGGGGGCAGGGGAGCAGGGCCCGTCCGTGTGGGCTCAGGCATCCAGGGACAGGTAGTTAGGCCAGAAGCAAGAGCAGGCCACTGGCATTCCCACCAAGGGTCTTCTGGCTCAGATTCCAAAACAAGCTTCGGAGAATGTTTCTGCAGCTCGGACGAAAGATGGGGGAATCCCTCCGAGGCCTTTTTATGCTTCATGACTTTTTATGTCCTTGAGACCACAGCCACAAAAATGTCTCTCGGCTTCATCTTCTTTGCCATGTTTCCCACTGATTTTGCTCCTGGAAAATTGCTCTTGTGTTTGCTCCTGTGGTCTAGAGGCCTGGCCCCCCGGTGCCTAATCCAAAGTGTGACCTTTGGTGTCCAAAGTAGAAGGTCTGTGAGGCCTTACTGTGTTCCACTGTAAGCTTCTGATAGTCCTGCAAACTAAGCCAGCAAACAGCCCGGGCACAAAAACGTCTGTCTGTCAGAAATGTGATAGAAATGTCAAAAACACCTTGAATCTTTGTAAACAGAGGAGTTCAAGCCATCCTTCCTTTTTATCTGGGATGTGTAAACATAATGAATCACCCATAAGAAGAAGAAGAAAGAAAAACAAAACCAACAAACAGTAGGCCATTTCAGGGAAAAACCTGCCACTCTCATGTCAACCATACCTATGTCCTTTGTTAATGATAATTTTGATGACGAACGTTTGGAGGGGGCAGTGGTTGCTGTCATAAGATGAGTAACTTGATGAGACACAGAGGGCTTCTGGGCTGCTTCCTGTCTCCTATCTGGGGACATTCCATTTTTCATGGCAAATATCTCACATCTCCCCAGACACTGCATATTCCTTAGTATGGCTGTCTCAGTGCAAGTTCCACGGTTGATTCATCATTGAATACTAGGATGTCAGCCACAAGTGTCCTTGGAGGGTTTTGAATGCAACCCCCCTGGTTTTGTAAACGAGGGCCTTTTTGGCAGCTCCTGCCCAAGGACTTCCTCTGGGAATACGATACTACTGACCCGTCCCCTGTTCTCTCTCTTACAACCGGACTCCGTCACGTTACAACGGAGAGGGGAGACAGTGGAGAGTTCAGTCGTCCAGCCCACGTCACACTGACTTTGCAACGTGCAGTGACAGAGCTCGAACTCCAAGTTCTCATTAACGCTCGTCCAGGGGCCCCACAGCTCAGCAGAAGGTACCAACGGGACCTTCAGAAGCATCACCCTGACGTCACAAGTCGTTCTGGGGCCAGCGAGTTTGTCAGCAGGCCCCAGCAAGGAGCTGAGAAGCTTCTATCAGCTCCAAATTCACACAAGAGGAAAACAAAATTCCATCATAATGTTGACCATCTGTGGATGAGGATAATTTTTCAAAAGAGGCCACTGGAGAGGGGGGATGCGGAAAATAAAAACTATTGTCTTAAGGGAACATGATTTGAAACGGATCACTGATGCAACTAGGCAATAGTGGCTATGGCATAGCGATATATGTTATTCCACCTTCCCAGGCCTTTGGTTTTTAAGTAACTGTAAGCTTCTTTTTATACAAAGGAGGGTGTTTTTTAATGCCTCTTTTTTATTCATCTGTTTTTGGCTATGCTGGGTCGTGGTTGCTGCTCAGGCTGTTCTCCAGTTGGGGTGTGCAGGCTTCTCACTGGGAGGGTTCTCCGGCTGCAGAGCACAGGTTCTAGGGCACATGGGCTCCATGGCTGTGGCTCCAGGCCCTAGAGCCCAGGCTCGGAAATTGGGGTGCATGGGCTTAGTTGCCCCGAGGCATGTGGGATCCTCGCAGACCAGGAATCAATCCCTCGTCTCTTGCATGGGCAAGCGGATCCTTTATCACCAGGAGAAGCCCTTAAACGTCTTTGAATTGTTGTAATTTTATTTTATTGCGGTAAGAACATTTAACAGGATCTCTGCCCTCCTGGCAAGCTCACAGGTTGTCAGTGTATAGCGCAGTATTGTTAATACAGGAACTGCACGGCCCAGCAGCTCCCTGGAAACTTTTCATCTTGCAAAATTGGAACTTTAGCCCCACTGAGCAGCAACTCTTCATTTCCATTTCCCAACCCCCGCCAGCCCTGAAACCCACCACTCTACCCTCTGGTTCTGTGACTTTGAATGCTTTAGATATCACATATGATTGACAGCATATTAAGAAGCAAGAGACATTACTTTGCTGACAAAGGTCTGACTAGTCAAAGCTATGGATTTTCCAGTGGTCATGTATGGATGTGAGAGCTGGGCCATAAAAAAAGCTGCCTGCCGAAGAATTGATGCTTTTGACCTCTGGTGTTGGAGAAGACTCTTGAGAGTCCCTTGGACTGCAAGGAGATCCAACCAGTCAATCCTAAAGGAAATCAGTCCTGAATATTCATTGGAAGGACTGATGCTGAAGCTGAAGCTTTAATACTTTGGCCACCTGATGCAAAGAACTGACTCATTTGAAAAGACCCTGATGCTGGGAAAGATTGAGGGCCGGAGGAGAAGGGAACGACAGAGGATGAGATAGTTCGATGGCATCACTGACTCAATGGACATGAGTTTGGGTAAACTCCAGGAGTTGGTGATGGACAGGGAGGCCTGGCGTGCTGCGGTTCATGGTGTCGCAAAGAGTCAGACACGACTGAGCAACTGAACTAAACTGATGATTGGAGATATGCATGATTTGTCCTTCTGTGACTGGCTTATTTCACTTAGCATAGTGTCCTCAGGGTTCATCCATATTGTCACATATTGCAGACTTGCTTTCTTTTTTCAAGACTGAATACCATCCCATTGTACGTATATTCCACATTTTCTTTGTCCGTTTATCTGGTGATAAACATGTAGGTTGTTTCAACATCTTGACTATTGTGAATCCAGACCACAATGAAATGTCACCTCACACCTGTCTGGATGGCTATTGTCGGAAGAACAAAAGGCAGGATGGCCTTTTGTGTTGGCCAGGATGTGGGGAAATCCAAGTCCTGTACACTGGTGGTGGGAATGTAAAATGATGCAACCTCGAAGGGAAAGAGTATGGAGGCTCCTCAAAAACTACACATAGAAACCATGGTTTCCTCCAGTCCCACTTCTAGGTGTATCTAAAGGAATTTAAATCAGGATCCTGAAGGAAATGGTGACAGCTTTGTTCATTCAACTTGTTATTTTTTTTTTTTTTCCTGACAGTCTGTTTCAAAACTGTGTCATAATCAGCAAGAGAGGATCAGTTTCCCTTAATGAAACCCATGAGTATAAAGAATGCCTTTATTTTCTTCACATATTTTCTATTCATCAAGGAAAGAAAAAATAAAAAACTTGCCAGATGGTCCTCAGGATCCATACTTAGTAGAGCTAATATTCAATTTAAAATTGTTTTAACAAGCTATACTGTCCACACCTACAGTATGACTTTTTGTGGGGACTGGATGGTTCAAAAGGTCAACATCAAGGTTATTCCAAAAGTAATGCTCTTAAAACAACACTTTGATGAATGGAACTGATGTTGGTCTTTAATAGCTCCAAAATGGTGTCTTTGTTTCCCAGAATCTATAAGTAGGCTTTATTCATAGTTGTCTCAGTTATTTTTAAATTTCACAATGGACTTATGTTTTTTTGCAATGACACCCTTGCAATGATCTGTGACAGAAAGTAATATACAGGTTAACTTGAATTGGCCTGATTTTAAAACAACTTATTCAGTTGAAGCAACAGAATTTATTAGCCAGCCCCCCCTTATTAGACAATGGATTTTAAAGGATCTTATAAACCACCAAAAGTTTACATCACCTGTTTATTTCATTAACAATCATAATAATGTTCCTTGGCTCCTATATGGTTTGTCGATTATAATGTGAGTTAATAAATCTTTCTTAAAGGAACATTATCAATATGTATCAGAAGACAACATATATAAAAAAAATTTCATAAAAGATTTACATCAAGGGATGTTCATGGTAATGTTAACTATAAAGGAAATAGAAGAAAATAATTTAATTATTACCATAAGGCTTCCCTGGGAACTCAGCCAATTAAGAATCTGCCATCATGCAGCAGACCCCAGTTTGACTCCTGGATTGGGACGATCCCCTGGAGAAGGGATAGGCTACCCACTCCAGTATTCCCAGTATTCCTGGTCTTCCCCAGTGGCTCAGACAATAAAGAGTCTGCCTGCACCAATGTTCTTGCCTGGAGAATCCCAGGGACGGGGGAGCCTGGTGGGCTGCAGTCTATGGGGTCACATAGAGTTGGCCACGACTGAAGTGACTTGGCAGCAGCAGAGGAAAACACATCTAATGATGTGAATGGATCCTCTGGGGTTGTATAGTGTATGACTTTGATAGATCATATGTATTTTAACTTTAGAAGAAAATGCCAAACTGTTTTCCAGAGTAGTTGTACCAACTTATACTCCTATCATTAATGTTTGAAGGGTTCCCAGTTTTCCATATTTGACCAACTTTTGATGAGTAAGTTTTTTTTTTTTTTTTGCCAGTATAATGTGTAGAGCTCTTAGTGTGACTTTAATGTTTATTTTCCTGATTACTAATGAAGTTAAACATCTTTTCCTTTGTTTTTTTTAGTTTGTAGTTTATTTTTGAAGTGCTTGTATGTGTCTTTGGTGTCTTTTTCTGTTGGACAGTCTGTCTTCCTATTGATTTGTAAGAGTTATTTATATATTCTAGACATGAACTATTTGATGGTTACGCATGTTGTGAATGCCTTCTTCCATTCTGTTTTCTCTTTCTTTTTTCCTCTAGTGTCTTTTCATGAACTGAAGAACTTAATTTTAATATAGAGAATATAGTTAAAGATGTAGAGATATAGTCAGTGCTCTTAGTGTCTTATGAAATCTTTCTCTAGTCACAAATTGTAAAGTTACTCTCCTGTGTTATCTTACAGCTGTATAGTTTTGCCTTTCACACTTAGTCTAATATACCTGGAGGTTTTTTTTTCTTAATGTGATATAAGTAAAGGACTGTTACCTTTTCTGTCACAGATACCCAGTTGTTTCAGCACTGTTTATTGAAAATCTATTATTTCCCCTCTGCTTATAGTGTTAACTTCTGTCATATATTGAATATCTATATGTGAATGGGTCTGTTACTGGACTCTCTTCTATTCTTCTGGTCCATTTATCTACCCCGTACTAGTATCCTGCTATCTTCATTATTTTAACTTTAAAATAAACTTTGGTATCCCCCCCCCCCCCCCAAAAAAAAAAAAGAGTCTGCCTGCAATGCAGGAGACCTGGGTTTGATCCCAGGGTTGGGAAGATCCCCTGGAGGAGGGCGTGGCCACCCACTCCAATATTCTCGCCTGGAGAATCCCCATGGGCAGAGGAGCCTGGCGGGCTGCAGTCCACGGGGTCTCAAAGGGTTGGGCCCAACTTAGTGACTGGGGCACATGCACACACACAGACACACATTCTTTAATAATATGAATGTTCCAGATTTTATTGAACATTTCTTCAGTTTGGGACATTTAGACATTTCCAGTTTCTCACTTATTTTGAAGAGTGCTAAAATAAACATAGGCTTTTGCATTTTAGACAAAAAGAAAAAGATCTTATATAAAGTCTGATCACTGAAAGGAATTTCAGACCTACTAAAAAAGATTGGCTTCTCTGAGTGTACAAGCCATTCTCTTCTTCCATTGTGTTTCTGTTCTTATTGAAAGCCCCGTGGCTGTGAGCTCTGTCTGGAGTTCTTGCTTCAGATGTCCTGGTTGGCGCCCTGCACACAGAACATCGGGAAGCCACCTACAGGCTGGACAATCACATGCCAAGAACTCTTCCAGGCGCCAAACCTGCCGCCCAAGCAGTTGGCTGCCGTGGTGAACACATTTCACCACAGGCCCAGAGTTTCCCTTATTAATATGTTATTCCATTCACCATCAGATCTCTGGGGAGCTGGACTTCAGAGAGGATTAAGAACTGAAACTGCAGATAATCAAGGGAAAAGTACAAGAAATCATTTTTGCTTCTTTCTTCCAGCATCTTCCTTTCAGAAGATAAATTTAGGTGGATATGATATTTTCCTCCCTTCCTTCTTCAAGCCTGTGGTCTGGTGCAAGACCTAATGAATGGAGAATTTTCCCACCAGGGATGAATAACAATTTAAATTAGAACTAGAAAATCTCAGAGCCAAGAGGATCCTTAGAAATAAGTCTACTATAGAGATAGAAAAACATGGGAATGGAGAAAGTAAGAGTTATATCCAGTATTTCACAGCTAGTCATTGCCTGGAAAAACCAGCCTCAAGTAGCTGAGACTCAAATACTATATTTCATCACCTTGAGATGCCGTTGATTTTAAGAGCCACTTTATTTTAGGTGCCATTAAGAAAGAAAAGAAAATGCTGCCAGCTGAACTATAACCCAATGCTTTCTTATGAATTGAATTTTTAGACTTACTGAAAGAGCTCATTTATTCTGATTATATTTTTATAATACATCATTCTCATGATATAAAAGTAAAATGTTCAGATATTCATAAAGCTTTTTCACATTAAGGTTCTGCCTTTTCTGAACCACATTTTGACTTAAGGTCACTGAATTCCAGAGTGTTCCTTATATTGTCCGGCTCTTTACCTACCATAGGATTGGTTATGCTGTTTCTTTCCCTCTCCCAGTGTATTTTTTTAACATATAGTTTGCATGATATAGTTTACATACCATGTAATTCACCCATTCACAGTGTACAATTGAATAGTCTTTAGTACATTCACAGTGTTGTGCGACTATCACCATCGTCAATTTTAGGACATTTTCAACACCCCACTTCTGCCCAAATAAAGCCAATACCCATTAGCAGCCACTGCCTATATTCCTTTCATTTCCGTAGTCTTTACACAGTCACCGTCTTTCTGCCTCCGTGGATATGCCTCTTCTGAAGCTTTCATAGAAATGAAATCTTACAATATACGGTCCGCTGTGGTTTGTTTGATTCACTTAGCATACTGTTTTTAAGGTGCATTCATATGCTGTAACATGCGTCGGTACATCACTCATTTTTGCTGCCGTATTTATTCAAGGAAGGCTCCATCATTCCCTCTGGGATTCTCCTGTAAGTTTCATCGCGGGTGCTCTCTCGACCTCGCCAGCAGCTGTCAGTGAAGCCCACTGAGCTACAGTCAGGCTTGACGTTCCTCCCACGACTCGTTCTTAAGTAGCCTGTGGCCTGAGACGTTGAGGGTTGCCCCATCCGGCTGTGCCGCCGGGAATGACAGCCACCTCCACACGGGTGTTTGCGCGGGCAGCTGCCGGCAGCCTGGCGGAAGTGGTTTGACGTCATCACCGCGTGTCGGGCACGGCTCGATTTCAGACGTAGTGAAAGATGGCGGGGGGTGGGGTGGGGAGGAATTTATTTTAGAGCTAATAAAACACGGACTGTATCTTCAGTACTTTTCCTTAGATGAGGAGAACTCATGCTGAGCACCAGCAAAAAGAGAGACTAGGGACACAGTCCAGAAACTTGCAGGAATATTAGAAGTCACACCTCAGACACCACCCAGGGCAAGAGTCCCCCCGGATCTGTGGGTCTCTGACCTGGGCTGTGAGAACCGTTTGGAGAGAGTTTGAAGATACGGACAGGTCCTAGGCGTGAAGATCCTTTGGCAGTAGGGCTCACATAGCAGCAGAATCTTTGCCTGCCTGCCCGCCTCCTTCCCTCCCCGTCCCACCCCCTTTTTTTCTCTTTTTTCTCTTTCTTTCCCTTGCCTGCCTTCCTTTCTTCCTCCCTTCCACCCCTCCCTCTTGCATTTTACTCTTCTCTTTCTGTCTTTCTCTTTCTGTCTTTCTCTTTCTGTCTTTCTCTTTCTGTCTTTTCTTCTTTTCCTCCTCTCCTCTCTACCTCTCTCCCTCTCCTTTCTTTTCTTAGAGGCTAATTCATAACTGGAACCACCGATCAAGCTCACTCCTGGCAGATCAGCCAGCAGCACCCCAAGCACCAGTGAGGAGGGGGTCACAAGTACATTTGGATCAAGCAGGTTTGTTTCTAGTCCTGCCACGGCCCCTTAGGAGCAGTGTGACCTTGGGCAAATTGTTAAGACTCTCTGAACCTCAGTGCCACCCTCTGTAAAATGATAGCAGCCTAGAGGGTTGTTGTGATAACTCTGGGGAATCACACAGGAGAGCGCCTTGTGTTTACAAACAACACTTCTCCCAATCCCAGCTGCCCTGGCTCAGGTCTTCTCTGGCTTCAGTCATTACCACCTCCCCTCTGTACTGATGACTTAAAACTTAATTTTTTTTTTTTTTGATTCTGTGCTGGTATCCTGTTACCCATGTGTGGCAGCTGACCCAGCTCTTCTGATTATGTGATTGTCAATGAGGTACTCTGATTTCACCCAAGTGGCATTAGACACTCTTTCTGATGCCCATGCTGTCCTTAAAACTTTTCTCCAAGGTGCTCTGCTGGGTTTTCTGGCTTTAGAAACTCAAGGGCGGTCAGCTTCCATCACAGTTCAGTTCGGCACCTCCCAGGACTTCCCCGTGTATTTGCGGCTCCTGGTTACCCCACCACAAATACACATCACACAGGTCACTTCATCTCTTACATGTCCACAGATCCTAGCTAGATAGAAAATCTGCAGTTGTCAGAAATATGATAGAGCTGCCAAATGAATGTGAAGTTACCAAGGTAAATTGTGGAACCAAAATTTCGGTTCTGTTTGTTCTTCCATTGGGTCAATGTGGAGACATTTTGGTGAACAAATAGGCCAAATAGAAGAAGGGGAAAAAAAAAAAAAAACTATGAGTATGCAGACATGAACACATGTCAAACAGAAATTTGCAATTACTGTTCTGCTCTCTCACTGTGTTTCTGCATCCATGCTGCTCCTTGAGAACATAAAGATAAATCAAATGTGGTTCTGTTCTGGAAACCATAGTCTAGCAGGCAAGCAGACAATGACATGGACAAATGCAATACAGCCTAAATGTTTCCATGGAGGAAGCAGGAGAGGTAGTTGGAATAAAGACTGTAAAGACTGTACCCTTAACCCTTACTAGGGGATGAGATGGGACATCATCGGGACATGGTTTTCTGTGTTTATAAATAAAATAAAAATATCTGTGTATTCATTCACTTCACAGGTGTTTTTCTCATGGCTGTTGCATCTCACATACTGTCTGAGGTGCCAGATATGCAATGGACAAAAAGAAATGGTCCCTCTCATTGGAGGGCTTATCAAATGCAGCCTTGAAATATTAAACCAATATACATATGTAGACAACTCACACTGTGATAGGTTCTATGAAGGGAACTATTAGATATCATCACAGGATAACTATAATACTTGCTTTATAAAGTTGGTTTGAGTAGCAAATGTGACAACTCACATCAAACTCATCAAGAAAGTATATAATTATTCCCATACCACAGGTAATTATAATATTATCTGTATATCTGTATCATTATCCCCATACTACAGATAGGGGTTTCCCAGGTGGTACAGTGGTAAAGAATCCACCTGCCAGTGAAGGAGGCATAGGATACACAGGTTCGATCCCTGGGTCAGGAAGATCCCTTGGAGTAGTAAATGGTAACCCACCCCATTATTTTTGCCGGAAAAATTCCATGGACAGAGGAGCCTGGTGGTTTACAGTCCATGGGGCCCCAAAGAGTCAGACATACACACATATCACAGATAAGGAAAGAGAAGCTGTTAGAGGTTTCCACGATACGGCAGACATGCGTGTAGGAGAGTCTGCAGCATGTATGCAAACCTGAGCCTTCCGATGTCTTAACCTTTGTGTGAATGATATCAGCAACAAATAACGGGCCAACTATGGGTTAGAGAAGAAGGAATGGGTAGGTCTGTGGAGCGAGTTTTGGACCAAGAGGCTAGAGAAGACTGCATTTGAGTTAAGCCTTGGTAAAGGGTAGGATTTCAATAAAAGGGCCATTGCTGGCGACAAGCGAAGGGATGGGATGAGGTGGCCTGCCAAGTTGAGGGAGGAGCTCAGGCAAAAATACAGGGGTATGAACTTGGGAGCTGTTTGGGGATGAATCCAGAAGGGATGGCTTGTGGAAAGAGTGGATCTGGAGTGGTGGATAGGAGGTCACTGCTTAGGATGGCTCTAAAGAGCTTTCACCTTCTTCTGAGATCATGGTGATTGATTAAGGACCCCTCAACAGGGGATCAGTTTGCTCAGAGCTTTGTTTGAGGCTGGCACCTGTAGGATAAAGGAGCAAGAAGCCTCCCTTGGCATCCCAGGGAATTCTCAGTACTTCTTTTCTGCCATAACTGTTGATTGTATGGGGCTTTAATTAAATCTCCCCTGCTCGCTTGCTGCCCTGAGCTAACATTATCACCCAGAGCCAAAGACCAGTGATAGAGATGAGACAGATAGCTTTTGGATGTGGGTTTTAATCTGTTGCTTGATTTATTAACATGTTACAGCAGCCATAGAGGGCAGAAGCTGTCCTTGGTGGTTAGGCTGCCAGGCTGCACAAGGGTAGAAGAGGTAAGGAGACCCCAGCCCCTGTGCTGAGAAGTCCATTGCCCTGGGCTCAGCTTCCTCCTGGGCTTCACCTTCTACCCGCCATCATCTGTCAGCAGCGCCCCTTGCGGAAGCAAGATCTACTCCACATAGTGTCCATGTGTTTTGCAGTCATCGGCTCTTTAAATTGTCTTTATCTTGGCATTTATGCCCTTTGGAGATTGGAGCTGTTGCAGCAGAGACACCTAGGCAGCTTAGAGACAAAAGCCAGTTCATCTCCACAGAGAGGCCTGAGACCTTGGCCACAGAGCCCCGAGGAGTGAGAGCCCACTTTCATGTAGAAGGGGTATAGTGGGGGGCTCGCAGCCTCACAGACTGCAGAGTTACTGAGAGCTCTTCAGATTTACTCAGGGGCTTTAAAGTTTTCAAAGCGGTTCCGTCAACGTTATTTCCCTTTAAGCGCAGAAGAACACAGAGAAAATAGGAGTTTTCATGCCTGTCTGACGGATAAAGAGACTGGGATGCCGAGAGTGACTCCAAGGGTCATTCAACTCAGGGGTCAGGAAAGCTGGGACTGGGACTCATGTCCTCCTGCTCTAAATATAGAACTCTTTCCATGACACCACTGCTGCCTCTCAGAAATCGGTGAAAGGCTGCGAGGGAAAGGTGTTTCTGGCACCTCGGCGTGGAAGGGAACTCTGACTACATTTTCCCATGGAAACATTTTTACCCAAGGTGGTTGAGATCTACAGCTCACATAGTAAAGGCCTGTGTTTCAGCAACTCGCTTGCCTTCCAGTCCACGTACTTATGTTCCACGCAGCACCTATAAGACGAGACGATAGAACGCAGCTTGAAAAAGACATGTTCTTACTCTGGGGAAGAATACAGAAATTTGCAGAAGTCTCTCAAAAATAGGAGCCTTAATATTCATCCCATCAAGAATCACCTTTCTGCTCCTTTCACCAGGGTGTCCAACTCATGTTGGAAAGACTTTGTCAATGAAGTGGGGAGGCAGCATCCATAATGATCAGAGTTTAGAGTAAGACAGTCTTGGTCCAAATCTACGTATCTAAGCTTTGTGATTAAAAACAAACAAATAAACAAAAAGCATTTTGGCCTTTCTATCCTTGCTAAAAATCCAATTAGCCTTGATCAAAAAACACATTCCATGTGTCTGCTGCCCCTGAGACAGTGTTTTCCTCGTGGAAGTCAGCTCTGACTCTCTGCCTGTTTCATTGAGGGCTGGTTCTAGTTATGGGAGGCTTTTGACACAGCAAAGTAATAATTTGTGAAGTAAGGCCTGTGAACTTCATGGTTTAGCAAATTATGACTTTAGAAAATAATATTCAAAGCTGGCGTCAAAGGCTTGACTAAGCAGGGAGTACCCACGTCTATACAAGCCGACCCTGCCAGCCAGCCCATCTGAACCTTTTCCTGCTACCTGTCTCATCTGTGTTCATTCTTAGAACCTCCTTGAATAATCGTCAGTATCAAAATCACAGCATCCTCCCATTGCTCAGTGCCTACTTTGGACCCGGGACTGTTAAAGGGTCTTTCTATAGAATATTATTCATACCAATCTGAGTTCTGAGAGGAAGGCATTATGACCTTGTAAACAGCTGAGGAGATGGAAGTTTAGTAACCCACCCAAGGTCAAGATGTCCTTTTTTCTATACCATGCCATCCCAATAGACTGTTGTTCAGTCACGAAGGCATGTCTGACCCTTTGTGACTCCATGGGCTCCTGTCCTTCACTGTCTCCTGGAGTTTGCTCAAGTCCAGTTCACTTCAGTCACTCAATCTTGTCCGACTCTGCAACTCCATGGACTGCAGCACGCCAGACTTCCTTGTCCATCATCAACTCCCAGAGATTGTGCAAACTCATGTCCACTGAGTCAGTGATGCCATCCAACCATCTCATCCTGTCGTCCCCTTCTCTTCCCGCCTTCAATCTTTCCCAGCATCAGGGTCTTTTCCAATGAGTTGGTTCTTTCCATCAGGTGACCAGAATATTGGAGTTTCAGCTTCAGCATCAGTCCTTCCAATGAATATTCAGGACTGATCTCCTTCAGGATGGACTGGTTTGATCTCCTTGCTGTCCAAGGGACACTCAAGAGTCTTCTCCAACACCACAATTAAAAAGCGTCAGTTCTTCGATTTTCAGCTTTCTTTATGGTCCAACTCTCACATCCATACATGACTACTGGAAAAGCCATAGCTTTGACTAGACAGACATTTGTCAGAAAAGTAATGTATCTGCTTTTTAATATTCTATCTAGATGTATCATAGATTTTCTTCCAAGGATCAAGTGTCTTTTAATTTCATGGGTGTAGTCATCATCTTCAGTGATTTTGGAGCCCAAGAAAATAAAGTCTCTCACTGTTTCCATTGTTTCCCCATCTATTTGCCATGAAGCAATGGGACTGGATGCCATGATCTTCATTTTCTGAATGCTGAGTTTTAAGCCAGCTTTTCACTCTGCTCTTTTGCTTTCATTAAGAGGCTCTTTAGTTCCTCTTCGCTTTCTGCTATAAGGGTGGTGTCATCTGCATATCTGAGGTCATTGATATTTCTCCCAGCAATCTTGATTCCAGCTTGTACTTCATCCAGCCCGGCATTTTGCATGATGTAGTCTGCATGTAAATTAAATAAGCAGGGTGATAATATACAGCCTTGATGTATTCCTTTCCCAATTTGGAACCAGTCTGTTGTTCCATGTCCAGTTCTAAGTATTGTTTCTTGACCTGCATACAGATTTCTCAGGAGGCAGGTAAAGTGGTCTGGTATTCCCATCTCCTGAAGAATTTTCCACAGTTTATTGTGATCCACACAAAGGCTTTGGCATAGTCAATAAAGCAGAAGTAGATGGTCTTGTGGCTGGTCTTGTGGCTTTCACTACTTTCTTCAATTTAAATCTAAATATTGCATTAAGGAGTTCATGATCTGAGTCACAGTTAGTTCCTGGTCTTGTTTTTGCTGACTGTATAGAGCTTCTCCATCTTCAGCTGCAAAGAATATGATCAGTCTGATTTCGGTGTTGGCCATCTGGTGATGTCCATGTGTAGAGTCATCTCTTGTGTTGTTGGAAGCAGGTGTTTGCTATCACTAGTGGATTCTCTTGACAAAACACTGCTAGCTTTTGCCCTGCTTCATTTTGTACTTAAAGGCCAAACTTGCCTGTTACTCTAGGTATCTCTTGACTGCCTACTTTTGCATTCAAGTCCTCTATGATGAAAAGGATATCTTTTTTGGGTGTTAGTTCCAGAAAGTCTTGTAGGTCATCATAGAACCGTTCAGCTTCAACTTCCTTGGCATTAGTGGTTGGGGCATAGACTTTGATTACTGTGACATTAAATGGAGTTTGCTCAAACCCATGTCCACTGAGTCGGTGATGCCATCCAACTGTCTCATTGTCTGTCACCCCCTTCACCTCTTGCCCTCAACCTTTCCCAGCATCATGGTCTTTTCCAATGAATTGGCTCTTCGTATCAGGTGGCCAAAGTATTAGAACTTCAGTTTCAGCATCAGTCCTTGTGATGAATATTCAGGATTGATTTCCTTTAAGAGTGACTGGTTCAATCTCATTGCTGTCCAAGGAGTCTTCTCTAGCAAAACAACTCGAAAGCATCAATTCTTCAGCACTCAGCCTTCTTTGTGGTCTAACTCTCACATCTGTGCCTGATTACTGAAAAAAACATAGCTTTGACTATACAGACCTTTGTCAGCAAAGTGATGTCTCTGCTTTGTAATATGCTATTTAAGTTTGTAATAGCTTTTCTTCCAAGGAGCAAGTGTCTTTTAATTTCATGGCTGCAGTCTCCATCCGCAATGATTTTGGAGTCCATGGTGACAGATTTTATCTGTCATGGTCACCATGACAGACTTCATTTTCTTGGACTCCCAGTAGACTAGGTCTATTCTGTTTCCCAAGCAAGAAGTTAGCCTTCTTTCAGAAAGTGAGATAGCCCCAGAGTACCTGAATTTTCTTTTTCTTATCAACAGTTAATACCTATACCAACTCACCAAACATATTATGGTTTAGTAGAGAGAATATAGAACTTAGTGACAGGCAGACCTGGATTTGAGTCTTAGCTCACTGCATGACAGGGCAAGGCATTCAGCCTCTGTTGCCACATCTGTACAGTGGGAGTCAGCCTCTTCCTTTCCCTCCTTACTCACCTCCTCTTATCTCTCCATCCTCATCCTTTCTATAATCTCCATGATCATTTTCACAGTGTTGTTATAGAGACTAAATGAGATAATGGATGTGAAAGGAATGTATAAGGTCTATATGGTGGCAATGATGATGATAGTGACAGTAGTTAGTACCTTTTGAGCTCACAGACATGTTAGCTTTGTGGCGGGGGATGAAGATGAGCATCTTACTGTCTCATCACTCAATCCCTGCACTTGAGTCATGGGCTGTCTTGAGTCTGAAGCCACAGGCATCTAGAGGCCTGGATCTCAACCCTCATTTCCACATGACACGCATGAAGAGTGTGGTCAATGCAAGACAGCCTCGTCAAAAGTTTCTAGGTGTGTGGCTTCTTGCTGTAGCTCTGTTTCATTTTTGTTTCCATCAAGAAATCATATTTATATGCAAATAAGCATGAGGGACATTATTATCAATTGTCTACATCACTTGTTCTCAAAATGTGGTTTGTACCAGAGGCAACAGCAGTGTCTGGGAACTTGTTAAAAATTTAAATTCTCTGGCCCCATCACAGATTACTGAATTAGTAACTTGGGAGTGAGAGCCTAGCAATCTCTGTTTCAATAAGGAGCTCTCCCATCAGGAGAGTCTGATGCATAATAAAGTTTGAGGACCATTGGTCTAGATTATCTAAAAAGCAGAACATTCTTAAATATTTTATCTTTCTTTTATTGATGACTAATGACTTCTGACGACCTGACTCAACAGGTCACAACACCATTACTGAGGATCACACTGGTTCATGAAGCAGGCTGCCCGAAAGAGCCACCGGGAGGAATCAGGTGGCCTTTGGCTGCTACTAACAGTAACTGCAACTCACGTCAATTTAAACAATAAGGAAATGGATTATCTCGTGTGTCCAGAAGTCCAGAGGAAGAGTGGATCCAAGTGCGGCCCATCAGAGGTCCACATCCAGGTTCTCTGTGATGCTGGTTCCTTCCCCAAGCTGGCAGCAAGATGGCAGCCTGGCGCCAATCGCAGCATGACCACAAGTCTGTGAAGTGTATATGCAGATGTGTTCAGCAGAGGAAACGGGCTCCCTTCCTGGGCTTCCAGCCTAAGAAATCTCAGGAGCACACTTTCCTGATAAGCTCTAGCACACTTTCCTGGTACCTGGCTCATGTGCCTACCACCAACACAAATACTGCTAAATAACCATTGGCTTACGATGTAGATATTGCTGTTTGCTGTTTTCTGCTGAGGGGCAGAGAGTGGTCCCCAATCAAAATCAGCATTCTATCACCAGAAAAGGAAGAAAAAGTCAAGGTTCACAGTGACATCCAAATGGGAGCCGTTTGACAATTCAGCTTATTGGGGGATTTGTTTAAAAAGGCAGGAGTGAGGCAAAGGTGCAGAATGGGAAAGATGCCGCAGTGGCTGGGCTCCCTCGAAAACGGCCCCCAGGGCATCTTCTCACCTCCGTCCTGCTCTCATCTTCCAAAGGACTTCCTCTGTGGCCCCCAGTCCTGCCTCGTCTTCTTTCCAGTGTGGAAGCACTCCCTTCTTTGTTCTCTGCTCATCCCTTGTCTCGTGTGGGGATACTGAGGAAAGGTCACTTGACAGAAATTAGCGAAGGTGCATCCAGATCCTGGATCCTTCACAGTAACCCCACATTCATGCTTATTGCTGTGGCAAATCAGTTCCCTTTCTGATCCTCAGCTTTCCTCCTCTGTAAAGTAAAGTAAGAACATTTGCTCCGAAGTATTGCTGCAAGGATCGAAAGAAAGACAGAAAAGGAAAATGCCCTGTAAAGTGCCATGCCTGTGGGCAAGGCTGTCAGTGATGCCTTCATGGATGAGGGCTGCCCAGTGGGGGTCTTTCCCATGTGTTCATGCACATGCGTGCACACGCACACACACACACACACACACACACACACACACACACACCCCCCGACCTCACAGTCTGCTGACTGGTCCTGTTGAAAGCACGCTGAAGTGGCATTCCTGGGTAGGATGATAAAGATGATGCCCATGTTAGATCCACCTCCATGTAGCCCACATCTAATGCCCACCTCCCTGAACCACCTGACTCTGCCTTTATCCTGCTGTGTGACCTCGGGCAAGTCACTTTCCTTCCTGTGTGTGCGCTTCTCCACCTGGGAGACAGAAGACTCACTTCAGTGATCTCTAAGGTACCTGGCTCTGACTTTGAGGATACCAAATGACAATACCCTAACTCTGCATTTGAAGGGGACACCGATTCAGAGCCTGGATAGTCCTTGGTTCTCATTCCATTGTGGTTGCTCACCATCTGTATGAGTTGCTGATCTTGAGCATCCATTCCTTCTCTTGAAAAATACGCATAATGATACCAGCTTCACATATTTCTATGAGAGTTAAAGAGATCAGGTGTGTAGGTCACCCAGCACAGTGCCCGGCCTGTAGCATGGGCATGTGACATGATACACGTTTTCTCGACACCATCTCCCCCAAACAATCCCCAGAGTTCCTCTAGACCCAAGAATCAGTGTAATAGATGAGAGAAATGACATTCAGAGAGGGCAGGTGAGTCATAGAGGAGGTCAAAATGCAGCCCGAGTCCAAGCCCAGGTTCCTTTCCTCTCCAGGGAAGGGAGGAGTCAGTGAGTCTGCCCTTTCCCAACAGGACTTGGCCATCCCCAGGAGGCAAGTGGAAACCTCAGGGCGATGAAGTAAGTCATCACCTCTTTACAGAGCGGAAATTGCTCTGAAGGGGTAATTGGCTTCCTCCTCCCTGGCGCTCTGGAGCTTTGGAGAGGCTGCAGCAAGCCCTGCCTGCCCTCTTCCCACGAGGTCCCAACTTGATACCATCCCTTCCTCCTCTTGGCCACTGGTGGCTGGTCTGCAACACGGATGCTCTGCTTGCTGCTCCAGGGCGAGTGCCAGTGGTCTGGCTTACGTGCAGGGTGGCCCTGGAAAATCCTGCGTCTGGGTGGAGAACCCACAGAGGGAAATCACTCCTAACACCTCCACCTCCTGCAGCATCACCTAAGCAACAGAATCCCAAATAGCGCTGTTCCCCAGGGTGCACTGGGGGGTGATGGGGATCAGTAATAGGAAACACAACTCGGTGGGAGAGAAGAGGCTTTGGGTTTGAATCTGACAGCTCAGCCCACCAGTCCCACCTCTGTCATCACCAGCGGAAGGCCTTTGGAGAAGTTTCTTCACGTCCCCAGGCGTCAATTTATTGATGTATAAGGTGCGAATGCAAATGCAAATGCCAGCTTGCCTAGCCTCTTGGTGTTCCCTGGGGAACTATGAGTTCAGCTATTCAGTACACACTTACTGAACACCTACTGTATACCAAACCACTCTTCTAGAAGCTGAGGACATAGCACTAAACAACAACAGAAATGTCTTCCTGTCATGGAGTAGAGGTAGGGGGATGATGATAAAATAGATAAAACAGCAGCTGGGAATGGAGGCTGGGGGATTCCATTTTTGTGAAGATGATCAGGGAATACCCCTCTGATGGCATGACTTCGGAGTCATTGATGCAGCGTCAGCCAGGGAGAGGGGAGGGGCTGTGTCTGCAGCCGCAGGGTGGTCCTGGATCACTCAGGTCTTATAGACCAAGGAGAGGAGTTGATGGACCTGAGATGCCACGTATACTGTAACGCTGTAGCCCAGCGTGAGTGCCCCTGGCCCAGAGCCACTTCTTGCTTGGAAGCATATTTATGCATCAGGGGCAAGCACTGGGCCAGACACTTTACATCACGTTAATTCCTTAAAACATTCTGTTGAGTGGGAGTACTTACTCCTTACACCAGAGGATGCTGAAGGCAGGAAGCCCAGTTCTGCTGGAGTCCAAAGTCAGAGGTTTCTTTGCCTGTCGTGGCAGACTCCTGGTGGTGATTTTGTTTTGCCTTTTCCCTCCCGCCCTCCCTCCCTCTCTTCTTCCTTCCTTCCCTTTTACATTTATGATGACTGTCCATATCAATCTGCATTCATGGGCAAGAGAGAGGCACTAGGGAGAAGCTGAGTTGGAACCACCAAAGGGTCCCCAGAACGGAGACTCTGTGAATGGATCATCCAGATGGCTCCGTTCATCAACGTCTCAATGTGATTAAAGGAACGGGTGGACTGTGGGACACTGGAAAACACACAGTGTGAGAAGCCAGAGAGCTGCTTACATTCCTGGCTGCTGCTGCTTGTGGTGTGACTTGAGGCAGATCCCTTCCCTTCACTGGATATCGATGCCCCACATACAAAGTAGGGTCTGGTATGCTAGGACAGTCAGTAGTGATTGGGTGACGGAAGCGTTTCAGTTATCTTCAGAGGATGCAACTTGTGATGATACCTCCACCTCTATCCTTTCCTTATAAAACTGAAATCTAGCCAAGCAATTTTCTCCGTGACCTTGGGCAGGTTACTACACCTCTGTACATCTCGATATCTTAATCTGAGATAGGGGAATAGCTCTTGTTCCCCTATGAACAAGCTGAAATGTGCTGAAGAGCACGAAATATTAAGCATAGTACCTAAACGATTATGTGGGCATGCTCATTCGTGTCGGACACTTTGTGACTCTTTGGGCTGTGGCCCACCAGGCTCCTCTGTCCATGGGATTTCCCAGGCAAGAACACTGGAGTGGGTTGCCATTTCCTCCTCCAGGGGATCTTCCTGACCCAGGGACTGCACCTCCTTCATTGCAGGCAGATTCTTTACCCCCTGAGCATCGGGGAAGCCCAAAAGATTGTGAATAGTATTCAAATTACTATTTAAATTATTGATATCAGTTGAGAAGGCAAGGCAGAAATGCAGGCAGTAGTTAGACATATGTCCTACTCTTAAAGATTACTGCAAGCATCAGGCATGGCTAAGTGCTTAATAATCAGTAGTTGTTATCCTTCTGTTAAGCTCGAAGTGAAATGAGTTGTCTTCCTGGACCCCAGCATGTTGGCCCTGCTCTCACCTGACCTTCCCAGCTGTCTCTTCTGCCCTCCTCTCTGCCTTGACTTTGGTTGAGCTCACACCTCGGAATGCCCCTTACAGTTGCACAAGTTCTGCGGGACAGAATGCTAACCACCCGTGAAAGCTCCCCGTTTCAATTATACACGTTGTAGATATGTATTAACCATCGATTAAATGTCTTCTTCTAAGGAATCTGAATGTTAAGGAGATTTTCAAATACAGAGAAGGAAGACGACTGAAGGAAGGGATACTCGTTTCTTTCCCGTTTGCACAGAAGCGGCATCTAGGTGAGCGGTGACTCCGAGCGTCAGTCCTCCAGCCTGTAAATGAAGCCCTGAAGCGTGGGCTGCCCCAAGCTTCCTTGGCTTTGGCCCCTTGCGGGTCCAGAAGCGCGCACCGCCCGCCCCGCGCTCACGGCATCGGTCTGCACAGCTGTGGAGAGGGGAACGGTGACGTGGGTCGTGGCCGCTTCGAGACCTGCGGGGCCCTGGAGGCTTTGCCGTAACCACAGGTCCCAGTAAACCGGGGGCAATAATCCCACCCTGTCTGCCTCCCAGGGTTATCGTGAGGATCAAACGAGAGAAAAAGAAGGCTTTGTAAACCCCAAGGAGCTGTGCAAACTTAAGTGATTGTTTATATACACATGCACGTGTATATGTGAGCATTCATGTGCGTGTTTATGTTTGTACATATAAATATATATATATGTGTATATATGTGCACATATGTGTATATACAGGTACTTTTATATATATGTTATATAAATGTAGATGATATATGTGTATAGTAAACTTTATATAAATTATTATATATAATATATATGGCTATAAACTTTTAGAGTTAGGTATGAGTTAGTCACTTATAAACCACGCTTACCCATTCAGTGTAACTTAAGGCGTGTATTAAACAGTAGGAAAAACTGACCAGCCAAATTTTCCAAGTTTAAAAACCCTTTTATAGCTTTCATTGTGGACTGAAGAGAGGACTTGTTGCCCCTTTTTTATTTAAAGGAAAATTTTAATATAAACGGGGAGGCCAGGGAGTCACTTTAATACAGAGTGGAAAAGAAAAAAAAGAGAAATCTGTGTGGGGGAGGGATAGATGAGAGGATTTAGATGGAAATGACGGCTATCGCCCACCCACTCTCCTGTCTTTACCTTCCAGATCAGTGCTCCTGGGATGGTGGGCCCAGAGGCCCCTAAGCTTGCTCTGGTCAGATGCCAAGGGCCCCTATGTCTGGCGGAAGTCCTCCCGGCCTCTGAACCTCTTTAGAAAGTCACCTCTCCCTGCGGGGTTTAGGGGGGACCCCGAGGCCACCCTCCTCCAGCCAGGCTGTGGGGAAAGAGTGTCTCTGACCGTGTTGGTTTTGGGTTCAAAGCTGAGGACGGAAGGGAGCAGCGTGCACTGTCTGGGGCCAGGGTCTGTCTCCTCCGTCAGAGCAGAGGCAGGGCCGTGGAGAAGGGGGTGAGGAGGAGCACTGGGCGGCCCTGGGGAGCTCCAGGCATCCTGCTCCTCATAGCGGCGGGCTTCGGCGTCCCGCGGTCTGCCTCTCCGCCTCTCTCTGCCTCTGCCCCTGTTGCTTCTTTCTCTTGTCTTCTCCTGTTCTCTTTTTTTGGGATCCTTTCTCCCCTCTTTCCATCCTCCCTCCCTCCCTCCCTCCTTTCCTCCTTGTTTCTCTTCATCTGGGTCTCCTCCTGTCTCCACTCCTCTTGGTTTTGATCTCTGCCTGTATCTCTCTCTCCGTGACTCTCTTTCCCCACCTATGACTCCCGTTTTCCCTTCTCTCGCTGTTCTGTCTAGAGCTGTGTTTCCGCCTCAGCCTCTCTGTCTCTTAGCCTTTCCTGGCTCTGCTTCTCTCTGACAGTCTTCCTCTGCTCCTTCCCATTTCCACCTCTCTGTGTGTCTCTGTCTGTCTGTCCTTCTGCCTCTCTCCCTTGGAAACCCACCTCTCTGGTCCCACCTCCTTCTCCGTGGTTCACCTCAGCGCAGTGGAATGGTGTTGCTCGCACGACCAGCAAACCTGACTCATCCCTGCTGGCCTCCTCCCCACCCTCCTGGAGGCTCCCTGCTGTGGGGCCTGAGCACGGGGCTGGGATGAGGGAGGCGTGTGTATTTGTGTGTACGTGCGTGTGGAAGTGTGGTGGGGAAGTGCACTGGGTAAAGGAATGGACTCCAAGTCTCATTCAACCTCGTTGGTGCCTTGATGGGTGTCCCCAGAGGTCATCTTTGGAGGGTCCTGGTCAGACTGGGTTTGAAGGTTAGATTTGCCTGCACGGGGAAAGAAGAAACGCAAACAGAGGCTCCCTTATCTCCCGAAGATCCCCAGCTGTCTGCCGATCCCAGGCCTTGAGGTTTATATTTAGTGAAGGGAAGAAGCTTTGAGCATTTAACATTTTTTAATGCTAAATGAGCACATAAGTTGTGCAGCTCGCTCTGGGAGGAGAAAGAGGTGCCAAATTCACAAGGATAATTCACTTTCTCTGGATTGTTGAATTCTCTGCCCATCCGATAGAAAATGTTCTGTGACTTGGTAGTTTTAATAATAGTACTAAAGATAGTAAGGGCTACATTTGTTGAATGTTTACCATGTGCCAGGCGCTGTATTGATGGCCTGCATTAATTCTCAGTATGATCCCATTATCCCTTGAAGGTAGGCATTTTCACATTCCTTTTACAGATGAAGAAAAGGAAGCTTAGAGAGATTAAGTTGATTGGAAGAGTCTTCAAGCAAAGTCAGGTTTCAAACCAGGACTGAGCGCAGTATTGCCTTTTCTGCTACTTCCCCTCCCCACAGGGGACCTGACACTGGTATTTTAGTAAATATAGTTGTCTAGGTCAGTGGCACATGGCGGGCTCAGTAAGGGCGGGTGCCTCCTTCAGGACCTCACGGGGTGGCTGTAAAGCTGTGCCAGTGGTGACTGGGCTCCGTGCGTGGGTGGAGAGACAGGAGCTCACAGCTCTTGGGCTGTGCGGCTGCTAATGCTTTAGATCAGGACTCAGGAAGCATCTACTCCAGCCCCTTTGCTGAGCTTCAGTTTCCCCTTCTGTAGAATGGGACTTTTCTCCTCCATTTTGTTTTGCCCGCCTCACCCGTCGCTCCTGAAGCTTAAATATGAGGAGGTAGAGGCATGCAATGCAGAATATAAAGGGTTTTGCAAAAGGAGAAGGCCGAAGGAAGAGAAAGGCACTTCTCATCCTAGAGACAAGAATCAAAGGGTTCATGGGCAGCCATTGTGAATGCTGAGATGTTGCAGTTGAGGGCTTGGCTGCACAGAAACGCCAGGGCTAAGCAGAGATCAGGAAGCAAGCATATTAACGAGGGAAATTTCCTGAGATGTATGTGTCAGGGAGTATTAATCTGACAATTAGACAAAGAGCTCAGTAAAGCTAAGACTGAGGAAGCAACATGATCTTTAGAGGAAAACAGAGGGGTCGCAATGTTGACATTAGCTGCAAGATCAGATCAGGTACAGGTTGGGAGGAAGCTTGATGCCCTTTCTTTCCATCATGGCCATTTACATCTGCAGAAAGAGAGGAACTGATCTGTACAGGGCATCACAGAGAGGCAGGGCTGCAGCGTTTCCCCCGACTCTGGATTCAGGGCTTTTTCACACAAGACCTGCAGGCCTCATGGGATGGCTCTTTCTGGCACAATTCAAAGATTGCTGCCCAAGTAATATTCCATTGTGTGTGTGTATCACATCTTTATTCATTCATCTGTTGATGGATATTTACGTGGTTTCTATGTCCTGGTTATTGTAAATAGTGCTTCTATGAAGATTGGGGTGCTTGTGTCTTTTTGAATCATGTTTTGCTCTGGATATATGCCCATTAGTGGGATTGCTGGGTCATGTGGTAAGAAAAAAAAGTTAACTATATGTGATCATGGATGTTAGCGAGACTTGTTGTGGTGATCACTTTATGATATATACAAATATGGCATCATTATGTTGTATACATATGCACAACAAACAAATCTTTCTGTACAAGGAAGCCCTAACCCGTTGTGTCTGCTGTGAACCTCCTTCCAGCTGGGAAGAAAGTCCTGCTTGTTCATCAACTTGCTTATTCTGCACGCCCATGACAGGGCTGAGATGGTGAACAAGAGGCTAGATCCCTTTCCACAGGTCCTCCTAGCCCACAGGGGGAGAGAGGCATGGAGTAGGTGTCACAAGACAGAGGGTTAAAGACCACAATGGTGGGAGACAAGGGTGCCATGGAAACCCAGAGGGGCAACCTGGCCCCTGCTGGATGGAGGGGTGACCACGGAAAGCTTCCAGAAAGACACTAGAGAAGAGCAAACACAAGTTCTCTCAACACGTTTACAAAGCCTGCCTGTGTCATTATCTACCGAACTCTCCAGCCTTGCTGGTGGTGGTGGTTTAGTCGCCAAATCGTGTCTGACTCCTGCGACCCCATGGACTATAGTCCTCCAGGCTCCTCTGTCCTTGGGATTCTCCAGGCAAGAACACTGGAGTGGGTTGCCATTTCCTTCTCCAGGGGATCTTCCCGACCCAGGGATCAAACCCCGGTCTGCTGCATTGCAGGCAGATCTTTGCCGACTGAGCTACAAGGGAAGCCACCAGCCTTACCCACCTCCATTCAGTCCGTGGACGTTTAACAAATGACTGCTGTGTCCCCCACACCCTGCCAGCCCCTGGGGAGACAATAAACCAGATACAAGAAGATGGACAGGGCTCCTGAACCCATAGAACCAGCATTTTAGTAATCTCATGAAAATAAAGAGGTAAACAAATAACTGTCGTAACTGCAGGCTGTCACTAGCCCTTGGGGGGGAAAAGTCACAAGCTCTGTGAGGAGGGGTAACCGGGAGTGGGCAGTATGGGTTCTTCAGACAGGGTGGCACTGACGCTTCTGGGGATGTGGAGCTTTAGCTGAAATGAAGGAAGAGAAGCCAGTCCTCTAGAGCTGAGAAGACTCTGGAAGCTCGAGGCCTAGGAAGGTAAGCCTAGATTTCCCTGCTCTAGAGCATCCTCCATCCGCAGCTTTGTCTCCTTTCCTCTGTGCCACCAGCGAGCTTGTTTCCAGGTTGATGAAGGTCCTTTGCCATCATGGTCTGGGTGCCCCGGTGTGTCCCGGGGGCTGAACACCAATATACCTTACTACCTCCCAGAGGATGATGGCTTCTTCCCTTCTCTGACTCCAGAAGCACCCCCCTGGCATTTTTATCATCTTACCTGACGCTCTGTGGATTTCCCCGAACAGCATGTTTTTATGAATGCATCACTCTGCGAATTTTAAGGCACTTCTATATTCTTTTTATGGACTGCATCAAATTCAGTCCTCCTGAGCCCCTTGCAGGGTAGATACTGACATCCCCCTGTAGAGACACGGAGGCTGAGGTCTGTGGAGACGGAACGATTAGGAAGGGCATGTTGTGGTGGAAAAACCACAGGCTCTGGAATTGGATCAGCCCGGGTTCAAGTCCCAGCCTCGCAGCGTAGGAGCTGTGTGGTTGGGCACCATGCCCCAGTCTCTGAGCCTCTCTTCTCCTCTTGACCAAATGTGAATAATAGCCCAGCTCTGCCAGACTGTATGCCGTTTCATCACATCTGCGGTCAGAGGGGCTGATCGGGCCCACCGTCAGCACACAAGCTTTCTGCCTCGCTGCCCAGAGAGGGAGACGCTGAATGCAGACAGGAGACATTTGGAAGTGTTCGAGGCACCGAGAGTCTGATGAGAAGCACATTTTGTACCGTGGGGCTCTTTCCGCTTCACAATAGTGTAACGTTTAGGAATGCGATTTAAAAGAGAAAAGGAAGAGAAGAAAGGCCTCGGTGGATGAGCGCCATGACAGCAGTGAACACACACTGTGGTCCTCCAAGAGTGATGGCGAGGGGCTCTCCTTTCACCGCCGCCCCACCTCCCCACAGCCTGCTCCCCAGACCGGCTCCCCTCACACATGTTAGCAATAGCCTGTCCAGCCAAATGTACTAGCATCATTGGTCCTTGGGATGGAGTGGATGACGAGGGCTTTTACAGTCTTAATTAATCCAACTGTAGAAAAGGACAGGCTCTATTAGCCAAGTGCTGAGTTTAATATTATTAAATTCCGTTTTAGTATTAAGTTGCAAGACTGCGGAGGGTTGCTCACGAAAGCAGCCCCCGCCAGCCTGCCTTGCTAAACTGTGAGCTCCGCAGGGAGGGCCTTCGCCCGAGAGGCTCGGGACCGTGCCCACAGCGCGCGGCCCTGTACCTGGCATGGGGTGGGCGATCGGTAACTGACTGTGGGCCGTCTCAGCAGTGGACCTGTCAAGTCTGTCCCGGGCATCGATGACGAAGGCTCATCTGTTGCTCTTTCTATCAATTCCTCAAAGGCAGAGACTGGTTCTTTACGGCAGCCGCCGCCAGGGCTGTGACACAGCCTCTCGGCCCAGGGTCGTTTCAGTAGCAGCTATGGTGCCCGCCCAGGGTCACCTTGTGCTGCCAGCGACCTCAAACGCACACTTGCACTTTCTGTTCCGCGGCTCGCGTGAGACTGAGCTCCCTAGGCCTGGGAGCAAACCACACTAAAGAGAAGTGTGGGGAAGTTGGCTCACTCCCGGGAGGCTCTCCACCAACGGCTGTCAGAAATCGGGAGGTATGGGTTCCGGTCCCCCAACTTTTAGCCAAACAGTTGAGGGAGCATCCCTCCATTCACTCCTCAAGGCTTCCTTTGGAAGCAAGCCCCTATCACTCACAACAACACGCTTAGTGATATACCTCGGTATTGACCGTCCCTCTTCCCTGCCTCATCCTTCCTATTCCCCGTGCCTGTTTTCTCGGAGTCACCTCCCAAATTCACCTTCACTTAGGCTCCGCTCCCTGAGGAATACAAGCCTGCTTTATGTTGTGCTCACAGCCATCAGCTTGCTTCACATGTGTGTGTGCTAAGTTGCCTCGGTCGTGTCCAACTCTCTGTGACCCCGTGGACTGTAGCCCACCAGGCTCCCGTGTCTATGGGATTCTGCAGGCAAGAATACTGGGGTGGGTTGCCATGCCCTCCTCCAGGGCATCTTCCCAACTCAGGGCTCAAACCTGCATCTCTTACATCTCCTGCACTGGCAGGGGGATTCTTTACCACTCACACCACCTGGGGACGCCAGTGCGGCTTACAGCACACCATAAATACACGCACTCCCTCGACAATGATTTATGGAGAACGTGCTGTGTGTAGACACCTTGCTAAGTGACCAGTCTCTTTATCGTGGGACTTATATCGTGGGCAGTATATTCATCAGTATGTGTGAAATAGGGGCTAGAGAGTAATTAAGTTAGATTGAGTAGCTGAAGAAGGCCTTTCTGAGAAAGTGACTTTCAAGCAGCCCCCATCGGAGTAAGAAGAGGGAGTGATGAAGCAAAGACATGGGGAAGAACTCTCAAGCCATGGAGACCACGGGTGCAAAGGCCCTGTGGTAGGAGCATGCTCTGCATTCTGGAGGAGGAGGCGGGGGAAGGATGCCAGCCTGGCTGGAGTGAGTGAGTGAGGAAGGGAGCACAGGCAGTGAGGTCAGGAGACAGGGCGAGAGGAAACAGGAGCTTGGAAATACGCAGTGATTTGGTGAATAATAGAATCTTTGTCTGCTCTGCCCTAATGGTGTTTTATGATGGGAAAGACTCAGGCTTTGGCGTCTGACAGCTTTGGATTTGAAGCCCAGCCTTGTTATTTTAGATGGAGTGTGACCTTGGGCAACTTGCTTAAGACTCATGAACACTCTTTTTTCCCTCATTTATAAAATGGCAATCATAAAGTCTGCCTCATAGAATTTGTATCTGGTAGGACTCCTGGTTGCAAGTAACAGAAAACAAGTGGAAACTAGCTTTGGCAGGAAAGGGGAAATACTGAGTCAGGCATTTGAAATATTCAAGGGTATATCTAACTGCAGACACAGCTGATCCAAGGCTTCAAATGATGTCATCAGGACTTGGTCTCTGTCCCAGAAGTTAGTCTGATAGATCAGGCCTGGTCACTTCTCACCTCTTGCTGTTCTCCAACATGGACTATCATGCCATTGATCACATGCCCATCTCTGGAGGGCAGGGGGTTTCACCTAAATCGTATAGACTAAAACCAGGGGAGAGCCAGCTCCCTGGTGGAAAACCAGCGTGCTATACGTAGCAGGAGGCAGGTTTGAGAGCCAGTCAAGCCTATAGATGTCCACTTCAGGGCTGGTATGAGTAATCCTGGGTGGCCTTGACTCACAGTGGCCTGAAGCAGGGTTTCGGTTCCCTGCCAGAGATTGAGGTTGGGCGGTGGCAGTGAGAGCACCGAGTCCTAGCCACTAGACCAGTGGTCAGTGACAAGACCCTGACCCTTCGGCTTTGCAGGAAAGAATTCCCACAAAGACAGAAAGTAGTGAAACAAGTAAAGTGTTTGTTAGCAGGGAAAAGAAGACAGTATGTGTGGATAGACTCATGCCTTTGTGGTAGTTTAAATCATTTTCATGGGCATTTCTTCTGGGTGTTCCTTTGGCCAATCATTCTGATTTTCCTGGTTCTAAGTCTGTATTTGGTATATCTCAGGATCCTCCCAAGGATGTGTGAGCATCTCCCAACCAAGGTGGATCCCAGCAGAGAGGCCTATGGGTAGCTTGGCATCACTCCGCTTTTAACCTCCAATGAACTTTCTAGTCATGAAAGTCCCTGATTTCGAGAATGAGAAATATCTGGTCTCTTACCTTTTATCTGGCCAGGGCCCCGTCTCCTCTCTCAATTGCCCTGCTATTGATATTTTGGAGTCTCTCTCCACAGGGAACAAACTCAAACTGCTTAGCCGGGGTGGGGGCCCGGGGTGCGCATGTCCCTCCTGCCTCAAGGAGGCACGTGTGTGTGCTCAGTCATGACTGACTCTTTTGTGACCCCATAGACTGTAGCCCGCCAGAATCCTCTGTCCATGGGATTCCCCAGGCAAGAATACTGGAGTGGGTTGCCATTTCTTTCTCCAGGACATCTTCCTGACTCAGGGGTTGAACCTGTGTCTCCTGCTTTGGCAGGTGGATTCTCTTCCCACCGCACCACCCAGGAAGTCTCATGAGGGTGAGCCCCTTAGCACAACGCCAGGCATATGGGGGCTCTCAGTAGATATTGGCTAGACCACCATCACCTTTTTCAGAGCCCTTATATTGGTAAAGAATCCACCTGCAATGCAGGAGACCCTGATTTGATTCCTAGGTCGGGCAGATCCACTGGAGAAGGGATAGGCTACCCACCCCAGTATTCTTGGGCTTCCATGGTGGCTCAGCTGGTAAAGAATCTGCCTGCAATGCAGGAGACCTGGGTTCGATCCCGGGTTGGGAAGATCCCCCTGGAGAATGGAATGGCAACCCACTCCAGTATTTTTGCCTGAAGAATTCCATGGACTGTATAGTCCATAGGTTCACAAAAAGCTGGATACGACTGAGTGACTTTCACTTTCTCTCCTGTAACATGGAAGTCCTGTGCCCTCCTGAAAGAGATCACACAGGAGGCAGCCTGGTTTCTCAAAAGAAAGTTCTTATGACAAGTGATAGTGTTAGGGAGATGTGTCTGGATCCAGGCTTCAGCCACTGAAGTTTGGTTTCATACAATTCCATAAATGCCTACATGGCCAGCCCTGTGCTGGATACTGGCAACACAGAGGTGAGCAAAACACAGCTCCCACCAGAAGCATCTTGCCATCTGTAGGCAAATATGTATTAGGAGAAAAACAGACTTTGGATGGGAAATGTCCCAGTTCTGGCCTTTTCTCCACTGCTCCCAGGTGGATCTTGTTAGGCAAGGCGTTCAACATTCTTTGAACCTGTTCCTTCATTTGTAAATGCACAGTTAACCTAATTCATTAGGTCTTATTGAATATTAATCAGTTCAGTTCAGTCACTCAGTCCTGTCCAACTCTTTGTGACTCCATGGACTGCAGCACGCCAGGCTTCCCCGTCCATCACCAACTCCCGGAGCTTGCTCAAACTCATGTTCATTGAGTTGGTGATGCCATCCAACCATCTCATCCTCTGTCGTCCCCTTCTCCTCCAGCCTTCAATCTCTCCCAGCATCAGGGTCTTTTCCAATGAGTCAGTTCTTTGCATCAGGTGTCCATAGTATTGACTATTAATCAAGTCAGGGTTGTTTTGAATGTTTAATCAAGACAATTACGTAAAGCTGTCTAGCACTGCTGATGTCATATGATAAGAGCTAAAGAAACATCATCTTCTCCTCTTTCCTTGTCTCCTTGACTGCCTACCTTCTGTCCTTCTTGTTAAAATTACTTCATTTTGCAGGGGAAAAAAAGGGAGGGTAGGTGATAGGGAATTAGGTATTATGTAATGTATCTGAAAGCAGCTGAGTCTGACCACTAAAGAGTTTGTCATCCAGCAAATTGATGAGATACGATGAGGATGAGGTAGCTTGGGGGAGGGAGCTCTGACATTGGTAAACCGTTCATGCAGCAGGTACATGGCATACATTATCTCATGTATTCCTTGCTGATTCTCTGATGATCCTCTGCTTTCCAGATGAAGAAGTTTTCTTGGAGAGTTTAATCATCTATCCATAGATAATGTAGTTCATCAGTGATGGAGCCTGGCTTCAAAAGCAGGTCTCGTCTGCCCCCCGCCCCAAACCCAATCTCTTTTTGCTAGCTCATACTGCCATGACAGCAAATGTGAAAAGCATCCCACAACCAGTTCTTCTGATTGAAAATAACTTTAGGATTGGGGAGAAACAAACCGGCTGCAGCTGAACGGTGTGAGGCCCTCAAAGATGCATCTTGTCACCGACAAGGACTCAGAATGAACTTCTGCATTTGCCCACGTATAGGAAAGGTGGGGGAGGCGCAGAGCCCTGCTGCTCCCTGGGCACTGCAGTGAAGAGCATCTGCGGGTTAGAGAGAGGCCAGGCCCAGGGTGGCCTCCCAGTCCCCTCGGCGTTTCCTGAAAAGAGAGTAGTGTTCAGAGCAGGGACCTTTCTCCCCACCTGGGCTAAATAACTCACTGCCCCGGCCCCTTCCATCTTGGAATTTCTTTGCTGCCTTTCTCCCAACCTGTTTTCAATTTGCTCTCATGGCCGGCTTTGACTGTGACCTCAACTCAATCAGAAGCAAGAGAGAGAGGAGAGAGGGAGGGAGGAGGAGGAGAGGGGGAACCAGGAGAGGGGGAACCAGGAGGAAGAGGACCAAGGCAGTGATGAAAGGGGAGGGAGAGCGCCGAGGCAGAGGGGGTGGGGCCTTCAGGAAACTCGCTCTGGGCTTTGCTGGGTTGGTTCTGAAGCTTCAGCACAACCGTGATTGACCTTCTCTGCGGATGGTAATGAGAGCAAGGCTCGAGGCTGAGTGGATCAAGAAATGTGCGGGGGTCTGGCCCGAGCCCACTCAGGTTACAGCCCCAGAAGGGCCATAATGGGGAACAGGCACATTCCTGTTCAGCGAGTCCCAACTCCCTATCTGTTTTCAAGGAAAGGAAAACAGAAAAAGAATGTTAGGGTAGTTTTGGACAGGCATGGGCCAGGTGGCGGCAGCAGCCTGGGTCTAGAAGGCTTCTGCCATGTGGCCGTGACATGCTAGGAAAGAGGTGGCCCAAGCAGTGTCCCGGTGGAAGGCGCACAGTGCTCGGAGGCAGGAGAGCCGGACTGGGGTTCTGGACTCTTCGTGAAGCTAGCTGCAAATCCTCGAATGGGGGTGTATTGATAACATTCCCGAGCCTCTGAATTTCTATCAGGGAGTGCGGCAGGGTTTTAAGATTCAAACGTTTTAAGCAATAAAACTTTTAAGCCAAGACTTTTAAAGAACAGTCTTTATTCCCAACCTAAATAGAACATGGGCCATTAGTCTATAAGATAGATCAAACTGGAGCTGATCTGGTTGCAGTCTGGGGTGGGTATCCAGGAGACCGATTCCAGCCCCCACCACATTCACTGTCTCTTCTTACGGCCTGGAGGTCTGGATGTTCTAATTCACGAACCACCGTGGGGCTACGTTACATACGTGAAATCTATGGAATGCCTTCTGTCTTCCCTGGGCTTTCTGTCGTCCTCGGAGATTTCAAGTGGGAGAAGACGGCAGGGGGGAGCTGTGTGCCGTGCAAAGGGCCCGGCACACAGTAAATGGCCAGCACGTGTGGCTCGCATGCGTGTTGATTGAAGCTGGTCACAGCCTGAGGAGCGCAGGCTCCTTGAGCGGCTCTGGAAGCTCTTCAGTTCTCGGTGATTTTCTCTCATATGCTCGCTGGCAGGAATTGTCTCATAGGCTCTAGGAGTTGAGAGGTCAGGCTTGATCCAGGGCTACCTCCCACTTTGTGTATGGCCGTGGACACGGCCACTTTGTTTATCTGGGCTTCAGTTCTGTCATGTGGAAGAGGAGCAGGCTGGATAAAAATAATCCCTGATGGTCCTTATATCTCTCCTCTATTGTGATGACAACAACAATAACAACAAAAACAGTACTCACAGCTGATTTCTATTTTGAGCTGTCACCGTATGCCAGACATTGTGCTAATTGGTTTGTAAACAGCACATATATATAATATTTTATATGATATTTACAACAATGCTGTTAAATTAGATAGCATTATTCTACCCATTTAACATATGATAAAAATAGATGTGGAGAGTCAAGGAACCTGTCCAAAGCAAATTGTAAGTGGGGATGTACCAGGATTTAGCCCCAGGCAGTGTAAATGCAGAGCCCAACCTCTTAACCACGGCACTTTATTGCTGTTCATTCAACTATACCGCTGCCAGACATGTGTATACCGTGATACCACAAGGCATATGCTGAATTGCACAAATTCACCTTTGTACTGAGAAGCCCCCAGGCCTTTCTTAGCACCCCCCACCCCCACTGGGAGAGGAAGGACAGTGAGGGGTCGCTGCGTTCACCTGTCTCCTTCTAGGTTGCATTTAAACCTTCTGGAATAGAGTGCCAAAGCAAGCAATCTTACAGTTTACTTTATGGGTCTGTTCTTGTATTTAACAACCCTTCCTGTTGTCAGATTACAAGCTGTGGAAGGTCAGGGACCATTTCTTTTATTGTTTCGTTTCCCAAGCCTGTAGACCTAAGAGAGTGGCACGAATTCAATCGCAATTTGAAAGGAGTTGAGAAAGCTCCCTGTCTAACACTCTTGGTTTTTTGAACTTTCTCTAGGAGGCAGCATAGCATCAAAGAATGGCTTTGGAATTAGGAGGATGTGGGTTCAAATCTCAGCTCTGTCTCTGCCTAGATTTGTGAACTTCACTTTAGCTTTATCATAGATATACTAACATTTAACTCCTTAAGACTGGATTTGTGAGAATTAAATGGGAAAAGCAAAAGTTGGTATGAAAATATCAGTTTCCTTCATAGTAGCTGTTTTTGTTTGGATGGTTATTATATGTATAGAGCCCCAAACAGAACTGAACACTGAGCATCATCATAAGGTGTTTGACGTGACTAGTTATCTACTCCACATTATTCAATTTCTGTACTTGAACCAAACCTATAAACTGAGCCATGTGCTGAACTTACTGACCAATGGGGCTTTTATCCATGGTCTAAGTTATTCTGAAATGCATGGAAATATCTGGAAAACGATGTCTATTTGAAATTAAATGTCAACCATCTTTTGGCTTGAAGACGGTTAATACAGGCCACAGCATACTGAATTCCCTCACCGAGGGCCAACTCTTTCAATGGCTATCTGGAAGCAAATTGCAAAGCAGACAGACATGGATTCAAGCTCAAAAAAAACAAATGCAAGCAGCCAGACTTGGAATCCTGAAAAACCAAGAGAAACAAAGCCCTCACTCCATCCAGTGAACAGTCTCTGTTTTTCCTCCTTAATTTTTCACCCCATATATTATTCTGAATTGGTACCAAGTTGGAAGACATCTTGGATTATGATTTTATTATGGAAGAAGCTTGATATAAGAGGCCTACAGAAAACATAAGGATGCCAAAATTGGTGAGAAAAAGCATTTCAATTACCTCCACAATTTTTTGGGGGGAGGGGGGTAAAACCTCTGACTCTAAACAGATTTTCTTCCTGGACTCAGCCTTTCTTTCTAGATTCCAATCTCATAAAAGAGTCATTGACCCCTTGCTGCAGGAAGGCAAACTGAGACTTGAGAAGTTAAGGGACTTGTAATAATTGTTAGAACTCAAATTCTGTCCCAAGTCTGTCTGGCAATAGCAGCTGAACTTGTATGTCACTGACTTTAGCCTGATTGAGACGCTTGCTCTGGCGTGTATGCATCAAGTCTGCTTTTTTTCCTTTGTAAAAAGCAGAAAACCAAAAACACTACGCATCAGATGTGCATTGTTGGACCATAGGGGCAAATATGTTTTAGAACTGTTGTCTGTTTGAATCCCAGGGTCATCTAGACAGTTCAGTCAGATGAATGTCACATGGTTCTCTTGTGAGAGAAGGTGAAACTCTTCTTTAGAAGACCAAAAGGAAGTGATCTGTAAATTCTGCCCACTCAGTTCCCTAGTAGAGAAGTGCCATGTCTTCCCAGACACATCATGACTGTTTCATGATGATTCTACCATGTTGGGTTGCCCTTAATCCCACATGGAGAGAAGACAGTTGAATAGACGTCCTCCTCTTGTTTATTGCTGAGAATCTAAGTGAGGAAAGAGTGCAAAGCCCTCCACATCACACATGAAGAAGAACAAGGAGTCAGCAGTTTGGAGGCCTCATCTCATTTCATATCACATAGTATATATAGTACCTCACTTGCCTCTAAAATCATCATGTTTTAGAACTGGAAGACTTAGAGGCCATTTGGTGGTTTAGTGGTTTAATTGCTAAGTCGTGTCCAACTCTTTCGACACCTTGGACTATAGCCTGCCAGACTCCTCTGTCCATACGATTCTCCAGGCAAGAATCCTGGAGTGGGTTGCCATTTCCTTCTCCAGGGGATCTTCCCAACCTTGGGATTGAACCCGGGTCTCCTGCATTGCAGGCAGATTCTTTACCAACTGAGCTATGAGGGAAACCCCAGAGGCCATTTAGTCTGGCTCATTTACTTTAATTTCTAAGTAATTTCCATTGATTAATTTTTTTCTTGTTGCAAAAGCAATACATGTCCATTGTAGATAATTTTTAAAAGACAGATAAGCAAAACTATAAGAGAAAGTACCCATTATCTCACTTTCCAAAGTCATATTATGCATTTGCTATATCTTATTCCTTTTTCTAGATAGAGATACATGTAAAATTTCCACCAAAAATTAAATTATTCTGTAATAATGTAAACTGTTTTTTTTTTTTTAAACTACTATGCTATGGAAGAGCATATGGCCACCTTATGTGAAAAGTTGACTCCTTGGAAAAGACCCTGATGCTGAGAGGGATTGGGGGCAGGAGGAGAAGGGGACAACAGAGGATGAGATGGCTGGATGGCATCACTGACTTGATGGACATGAGTTTGAGTGAACTCCAGGAGTTGGTGATGGACAGGGAGGTCTGGTATGCTGTGATTCATGGGGTCGCAAAGAGTCAGACATGACTGAGCAACTGGACTGAACTGAACTGAACCAGGCTATGGATATCCTTTCAAATAACTTTGTTTTCCTCCATGTTATTTTTGATGACTATAAAATATTTCATTGCATCATTGACCTATAATTAATGGTACTATCTTGATATCATTAAATAGCTGTTTTTAAATTCTTGCTAGTGCACGTAGTACCACAGTGTTTATCCTTATAACTTAGTCTTCGTGCACAGCTGTTTTTATTTTATGTTTTCAGAAATCCAAACAGTGACTGTAGTACCTTCAGTCTGTAGAGGAGGAAGCGTGAGTACAGAGGTGGGAATTCAGTTGTCCACAGTTATACAGCAAATTCTTGACTAAGCCTAGATCCCAAGATTTCAGATGTTTAGTTATTCTTCCTAGTCTTCATCTCATCATCTTTTATTTTTTAAAGAGACGTATTTGCTCACTTGTTTTCATCGTGATTTTTATTGACTGTGCCGGGTCTCCACCACTGCACGTGGGCTTTCTTCGGTCATGGAGAGCAGGGTCTCCTTTTTGTTGCAGCGCGTGGGCTTCTCCTTGGGGCGCCGTCTCCTGGCGTGGAGCATGGGCTCCAGGTGCATGGACTTTTGCAGCGGTGGCTCATGGGCTCGTAACTGCCGCCCTTGGGCTCCGGGGCACAGGCTCAATAGTTGTGGTGCATGTGCTCATTTTCTCTAGGGCAGTGGGCTCTTCCCAGACTAGGGATCAAACCTGCGTCCCCTTCATCGGCAGGTGGAGTCTTTGCCACTGAGCCACCAGGAAAGTCCATCTCATCTTCGTGATTAACCCTATTTCTAGTAAACTTCAGCAGGCTCCTAAAATCCAATGGCTAGACCGACGTTTAGAAAGCATGGGGTCCAAGGCACTTGCTCGTCTACGGTCCCTTCCTGTCTCATGAGCTTCATCACTAATCAGTCATGGAACTCTCTTCCTGTGAGCTGTAACAGTCTCAGTCCACCTCAGTATAACATACCATGAAGCCAGTACCGATGTGTAGTGGTGACCATGTGACATGAGACCTGTTTGACATCCTTAGTCCAACACCTTCATCATGCGAGGAAGGAAACTGCAACTCCAGAGAAGCTTGCTGAAGAAGTGGAGAGGCAGTGAATGGCAGGCTGAAATAGTTACTCGAGACAGAGAGCACTATCCTCCTGTTGCCTTGTCAAGCATTTTTATTGCATGGTAATATACCTCATTTGAGCTTTGCTACAGTCTTATAAAGGTAGGTATTAGTATGTCACGTCACACTTGAGAAAATGCAGACAGAAATTTAAGCAAGGAGTCATCAGGAGTAGACCCTGATCTGTGTCATTTTCATGTCCTGTGCTTGTCCATTAATCCTCTTAATAATGGTATCCAGACGTTGGATGGGTTTGGACAACAGCAAGAATGTCTGCTCACCAAGGCCTGAGCTGGGGAGCTCATCTTTCTTTGTCTCCCTCCAGGAGAATTCCTGAGTTTTGCCGATGACTTACTCTCTGGCCTGGGTACATCTTGTGTAGCAGCTGGTCGAAGCCATGGAGAGGTCCCTGATGTCAGTATCTACTCCGTCATCTTCAAGTGTCTGGAGCCCGACGGTCTCTACAAGTAAGACATCTTTTGTGTGTGGGGAGCATGAAGCAGACAGGGCAAGTTTAAGTAGTCTGGGGAGGCACGGCATGAGTAATCTGTCCAGGCCAGCCAAATGTTTTATAGACCAGTCTGTGTGTGCACCTTGATATGCTAAGATTTAGAAATATCACCACAGTGAGTCACAGAATCATACACTGCTAGTGCTAAAGGGCCCGAGGAAGCCAGTCGCTCAGAACCATTCCTCCTACTGAGGAAGAAACAGCAGGCCAGAGAGGGAACATGGCAAGTCTGCAAGGAGGGCAGAGAGAGGAGTCTCTGCGTGGTGGCCTTTTCTTTATTTCATATCTCCTCTGAAAGGTGGTAGATTGGCATATCTAAAGTCTCTGTACATGTGTAGGATATACATATAATTTTTCACCATTAGATCCATCCAGACCCTCAGTAATAGTACCATTTCATAGAGTATTGCACAGTCATTGCATCCCGGTGTCTGGAGCTGCAAGCGTTGACGCATCTGAGACTCACCTGTCCATCTCAGCGGGGAAGGGGCTCATTGTCTTTGTTTCCCCACTCAGTGAGTGTCTCCTCATTAAGATGCGGCCACAGAGCTGTAACATAGGGTTCTAGAGACCTGCTCTCTTCACTCTCTGATTATGAAACCACAAGCCACCTCCCTGTCTTATCTAGAAAGCTGCAATTGTTGACTAAGTAGGCACTGTTGACCAATTAATGACTCAGCTCACTCATTTTTTTAATTTAATTCATTGATTCATTTGCTTATCCATCCATCTATCCACTGTTTATCTCTCCATCTATCTCCCCCCTCTTCTTTCCTTTATCCATTCATCCATCCATCCATCCATCCCATTCATCTATCCATCCATTCATTCTTATACTCCATCATTCCTTCACTTATTTATTCATCCTTTAATTCATTCACATTTTTATTTACTCACTTATAGTCATTTACTTATTCAATAGACCTGTCTAAAGATTTCCTGTGTCTTGGCACTGTGTTAGAAGGCAAGTATATAAATGTGCCTTAGACAAAATGTCTAGCCTCGATAACTTAAAACCTAACGGTAGTTTGGAAGACCACAGACCATGGATTCAAATCTGGGTTTGACATTTTTAGTTGTGTGGCCTTAAGTCACTTTGCCTCTATGAGCCTCAGTAAAGCAGAAATAATAAAACTCTGGTTGTAGCTTTGCATGAGAATTAAATAAGGAACACCTCAGCAGAGTGTCTAAGTGTGCACTCAGTAAATACTGTGTGTGTATGTGTTAGGCACTCAGTCATGTCTGACTCTGTGAACCCATGGACTACAGTCTATCAGGCTCCTCTGTCCATGGGATTTTCCAGGCAAGAACATTGGAGTGGGCTGCCATTTCCTTCTCCAGGGGATCTTCCCAACTCAGGGATCGAACCCAGGTCTCCTGCATTGCAGGCAGATCATTCACCATCTGAGCCACCAGGGTAGCCCCTCTGCAATCTGTAAATGTCCGCCATCTCCAAAGGGCTTCCCTGGTGGACTGAGTGACTCATCTCCAAGACATATCCCATCCCTATTTTCTGTGGCAGAATGTGACTTTTTTGAAGACCACTGGACTCTTTTCAGCTCTTGACATATTCAGGCTCCTTGTAACACTCAATGTGTTCATGCACCAGACTCAGGAATATCACCATGAGATGGAAATCAGGGCTTCCGACCTGGGCTCTGCCAGTGACTGTGTCATAGATATAAGGGCCCAGGTTTTATTTTATAAAGAAAGGCAGGATCAGTCAGGGACAGCAAGAACTCTAGGAATGGAATCCCTAAAGTACAATAGGCTATAGACATCTTTCAGTGGGACGTGTGGGTAACTTTTACAGCAGCGGTAGTGTTTACCTCAGGCCTTTAGCAATGATGTGGTATTTAGGGCTTCAGAGCATGAGTCTACAGCCTCTTAATCAGTAAACTCTGACGCTGATCCCTTGAGCTTTAGGGTCACTGCATCTGTGAAATACAAGTGTGCGGTGAGATTAAGAGCTTTATGATCCTCTTTAACTCTAAAGGCTATGATCCTATGAAGAAAGCAACATTTTGGAAAGCTTCTGCTGCCTGACTTCTGGGTCCTCCATCCCTTATTGAGGGCATAGACTGGAGGCAGACAGACCTCCACCCTGCACTTCCTCAGCTGTTTGGCAAAGGGGGAACTTCTCAACCTTCCAGCCTCTGTTTCCCTCAGTGTGTAAATCAGACAATATGGTGTCTGGTTCACTGGGAGCCCGGGAGGATTTGATGAGCTAATAACGCCCCCAAATTCTTCACTTTGCCACAAGCCCCCAGTAGGAGCGTGAGGACCGTTAGCTCTTATCACTGTTGCGCTTGCTGCCCTGCTGTAGGAGCAATGAATTTCAGCTACCTCCCGCTCCATTCTCCAACTGCTGGGAGAGAAGATGTAGTAGAGAGGGACGGAGCCCCGGCAGCTGGTTCCTGTCTGCTGAGACATGAGTGGTGACCCTGTCTCTGGGTGACATTGTGGGGACTCAGCATTACCCAGGCTGGAGTCCTACGGGCCTGCTATGTCGAGTAAGGGGATGTTTTATGGAACCCCGAGAGCAATTAACCCCGAGAGCTGACACATAAGCTGCCATCCTCCAGGACTGATGAGTATCATCGCTCGCCTCTTCCATCACTCCTGACCAACATCCCACCCGCCCCCCTCCACCTCCCTCCCACCTCTCAAAACAGGAGCATCCTTTCTTTTCCTGTCCTGAAAATGTGCTCGTCATGAGCCTGTCATCCCTAATGCTGAACACGTCTTTATTTTCTTTCTGAAATCGATTTTATTAACCAGCCTGGGATGCGGGCCGCTCTGACAAGGAGCCAGCGTGTTGTTTGGACCCGTCTCTCATCCCACTGGCGGCTCTCCTCCCCTGAAGCCTGACCGACTCAAGTCTCCAGTTTTAAAAGAGCTCCAGTGTCAGTTCTTGGGGTTTTGCATTTTCTGCTTGTTCTTTGCTTACCAAAATGAATTTTCTTTCTCTTGGGCCAAAAAGGCTACATGAGGCAGTGGAAAGAACTCAGGCTTTGGAGATGAGCAGAGCTGGGTGTATACCCTGCTGCTGTCCTGTACTCACGGCCTGCCCTGGGGAAGGCCCGGGGTTACTGCTCTAGGCAACAATTCCTCCCTCTGGGAAAGGGGGCCGGGAATCTTCTGATCTCATAGACTTGTAGGGAAGAGCATGAAGAAACTCCATGAATGGAGTTTACCAGAATGCACGGCATGTGGGAGAGGTCTGCAGGAAATGTTAGTTTCTTTTTCTACTTCCTCTTTCATTCTCTTTGTCCCAGTTGCTGGTTCTCAATGTCTCTTTTTTTCCCCAGGATAATCTGGGAAGAGCTATGAGAAGAATGAGCATCTAGGATCATTTGGAGAGAAGTAGGCTGAAAAGAGAGCATGAGTCCAGACTCCCGAGTTTTAATTAAGCATGGGTGGACATCAGGCCCTCCATCCATGACTGCCAGAAGGCATGATGGAAGGGTTCGGGTGCTTAGGCACAGAGGCATGATCTCTCAGTCAGAAAGTCTGGGTTCACACCCCACTACCGCCAATTCTGTCTCTGGGACCTTGAGCGGGATGCTCACATCCTCTCCTTGTTTCACAAGTTCAGTGTCTTCAAAATGAAGATGCAGTAGACCCACCCCAGCTAGAGATTTCTCGATATGCATCCTTCTGCCGTGGGAATTTTTTTCTCATTCCCTCTCTTCTCCTCCTGGGCCCTTGCTCTTCCAATTTTTCTTACCTTCTTACTTTTGTTGTACCCTACCATACCTCTCTGCCCCTCTGTACCTCTCTCCTGGCTTTTTGTTCTGTCTCTTGTGAATATTTTCCACATAGCTTACTGTCTTTGTGTGCCATCCTCCAATCATTCCTTCTTTGCCTTTCTGTGTGTTATTCTCTTAATTTGTGTTTCCGTGTGTGTGTCAGGTTTCCCAAGTGGGGCTAGTGGTAACCTGCCTGCCAGTGCAGGAGACATAAGAGACGTGGGTTCAACCCCTGAATCGGAAGATCCCTGGAGGAGGGCATGGCAACCCACTCCAGTATCCTTGCCTGGAGAATCCCATGGACAGAGGAGCCTGGTGGGCTGCAGTCCATTGGGTCACTAAGAGTCAGACACAACTGAAGTGACAGCAGGCACTCACGCACACATGTATCTCAGTTGCTCAATCCTGTTGCTTATTTGAGTTTTGGTTTGTCCTTCTCTCTCTCTCTCTCTGGCCCCTGTTTATCCCCACTGCCTCTCTCCACCCTACCTAGGAAGCAAATTGCTTTCACAGCCTCTCCATCCATGTCACTTTACACAGCCCCACAGTGTTGAGACCAATTGTAGGAGTCAAAGTCAAGTCTGATTCTTTTTTTCGTCCTAAGCTCACCCTGATATAACAAAATAGGGGCATTGGCACTTGGTCCTATTTAAATTGAATTTCCTTGTTTGTTTCACTTGTTTTACTTCTGAATGAAAACCAACAAAGAGCAGCAGAGGGAGCGGGTCCCCAGCAGTGCTGACTGTGACCAGCTCCTGCGCCTTTGGGCTGTCGGAGTCCGAGGGTGACCCTGAGCAGGGATCGCCGCTCACGGTGGAAGGGTCAGACCAGGCTGCATCCATCGCTTCTGCCCTCGCCTGGCCGGAGGCCTAGACACCCTTTTTGTTGCCGCTCCCCAATTTCCTATTACCCGAGGTAATTAGCCTCTGTCTTGTTTTGGCCTCCTTGCCTCTCTCTGAGCATGGATGACTGCCAAAGGGTCCTGAGCAAACACACAGCAGCGCCAGGCCTAATTCCTGGGGTGGGGGCTCACCTCCACACATTGGGAGGCTCGCCGCAGGCCTGCCCTCCCCTCCTGGGCCTCAGCTCTGTGAGAGGAAGGCCAGGGGAGCCGGGGCCCTGCAAGCCCGCGCCCACGCCCACGGGGACCAGAGGCTCCGGGCCAGGGAGGAGCCGGAGGTCAGGAGGCAGACTGGGAGCAGTTCCCACACTTGCTCCCGGCGAGACCTGGGAGTTCTCCCAAGTTCTTCCCCCGCCTCTGGCCTTGATGTTCTCATCTGTTAAATGGAAAGGTTAAACTCAGTGGGCTCTATGACTCACACACCGAGGCAGCGATGGGGACTCTGGACCAACGGCCCAATTCTCAGAGGCCCCAGGGCCTCCTGGATAACAGGAGTGAGGCAATGATAAGCATGTACTGGGCACTCACTCAGTGTCAGGAGCCAGGCCAAGGATGTTCCATGTGCTATCTCATTCCATCCTCACCATAACCCTATAGATCTGACATCATATTCATCATATTTCATATCACAGGTGGGGAAACTGGGGTTTAAAGGACTAAACATTTTGTCCAGAGTCACAGGAGAAGAAGAGAGAGAGCTGAGAGCCATCCCCAAGCTGACCACACCCCCATCCTCACCTGCCCTTCTTGACTTTGTCCTTGTCCACTCACACACGTGGAATTCTCAGAAGCACCTGGTAGGGATAGTGGAAGAGGACCTTCTAACCACAAGCAAACATTTGCAATGGAAAGAACACTGGAGACAAGAATACCCCACTTTTCAGGAAAGGTACTTCACACCTCATCTTTCTCATCTGGAAAATGGAGCTAATTAATCCCTCCATGAAATGCAGATAATTGCACCTTCCCAAGTTGTTGCAAAGAGCAAACTGAATAGTATATGAGAAAGTGCTTTGACTTTGTCCTAAGACATGTGAACATAAGAATTTACCATGATCACCTTGTCAAAAAACAGCAAAGGGAAGGGCAATAAATGTTTTGAAGGTACATCTGTCCCCACACCCTGCCACATACACGTATTTTTAATTCAAGTCTTTGAACTCAGACAGAGGTAAATTTGTACCTTGGTTCCAGTACCTACAGGCTTCCCGTGTGGCTCAGCTAGTAAAGAATCTGCCTGCAATGCGGGAGACCTGGTTCGATCCCTGGGTTGGGAAGATCCCCTGGAGAAGGGAAAGGCTACCCACTCCAATATTCTGGTCTGGAGAATTCCATGGACTGTATAGTCCATGGGGTCACAAAGAGTCAGACACGACTGAGCGACTTTTACTTCACTTCCAGTACCTACACCTTGCAGCCCTGGGCAAATTTCTTAACCTATCTGAGTTTCAGTTTTGTCATCTGAATGGATGATGGAATCCATTTTTCAATGGAATCATCTTACTAATAGGAACTATTTCCTAGAATCAGTAGGATTCAATGAACCAAAACATGTAAAGAGCACAAGATAGTGTCCAGCTTACTGCCAGTACTTCATAACTAATGAGAGGATGACCGCTGTTTATACTCTTTGTTATTACACGACTCTGCCTAAGCAGTCATGCCTGGGATCACTATGTTGACCACTGTGTTCACAAAATTCCAGTAGGAGAGTGAGTCAATCCTTCATCTGACCTTGATTCCTTTAGTCATCACTCTGCAGACATTGCTAGAATGTGTCTTCCTTAAGGTCTTTGCTTCTACTGTTCTTTCCCCAGGAGGGCCTTCCCCTGGCTCTTCCCATGACCCCTGGCTCTGCTCCTTCAGGTCTATGATCAAATTTCATCTTCTTAGAGAGGGCTTCTTTGACCACATTATCTGCAATAGGTCATGCCCACCATACACACAGACATACAAAGCCATACCACTTAATAGAGCAGTGGTGGTTTAGCATCTAATTTACTTATCTGTTGGGTTTCCCTGGTGGCTCAGATGGTAAAGAATCTGCCTGCAATTCAAGGGACCTGGTTTCCATCCCTGGGTTGGGAAGATCCCCTGGAGAAGGGAATGGCAACCCATTCCAGTATTCTTGCCTGGGAAATTTCATGGACAGAGGAGCCTCGTGGGCTACAGTCCATGGGGTCACAAAGAGTCGGACACGACTGAGGGACTGACTCTTTCACTTTCACTTTCCTGTTATCTGCCTTTTCACACTAGACCATCCACTGTGTAGGGTAGGGTCTGTGTCTGCCTTCGTCATCCTATATATCTGGTGCCTAGAACAGTGTCTGATGCCAGTAAAGAATCCAATAAATAGTTGTTGGATGATTTTGGAAAAATGTTGAAGTCAATGCAGAAATCTGGAGATACTGACTTCTCATCTTCACTTCCTTTCTCACCAAATATTCAGAAGACATCCACTGTGTGTCAGGCTGTGATCTGGTACCATATCTCTATATCTATCTCAAGGTTTCTGTCTCTGTAGCTACCTACCTATCTATCTTCTTGTTATTGTTGTTCAGTTGCTAAGTCATGTCTGACTCTTTGTGACCCCATGGGCTGCAGCACACCAGGCTTCCCTGTTCTTCACCATCTCCTGCAGTTTGCCTAAACTCAGGTCCATTGGGTCAGTGATGCCATCCGATCATCTCCTCCTCTGTTGCCCCCTTCTCCGCCTGCCTTCAATCTTCCCCAGCATCAAGGTCTTTTCCAGTGAGTCAACTCTTCACATTAGGGGGCTAAAGTATTGGGGTTGCATCATCAGTCTTTCCAATGACTATTCAGGGTTGATTTCCTTTAGGATTGACTGATTTGATTTCCTTGCTGTCCAAGGGACTCTCAAGAGTCTTCTCTAGCACCACAGTTTGAAAGCATCAATTCTTCAGCACTCAGCCTTTATGGTACAACTCTCACATCCATACATGACTACTGGAAAAAAAAAAAAAAAAAAAAAAAACCATCTTAAATCTTATCTAACTTAATCCTCAGAACAACTCTCTAAGGCAGTGACTGTTACTCTTATGCAACAGATTAGGCAATTAGGGCAGGGAGAGGTTAGATAAGCTGACCAGAGCCTCAAGGCTAGTAAATGAGAAGATAAGATTTGAATTCAGCTGATTTATTTCCAGAGGTTCAATTTGAAATCACTGCACTAGATCCTATCTCCCTGAGTTTGCATAATCAATCCCAAGTCCATTGAGTCCGGGATACCATTCAACCATCTCATCCTCTGTCGTCCCCTTCTCCTCCTGCCTTCGGTCTTTCCCAGCATCAGGGTCTTTTCTGAGTCAGTTCTTTGCATCAGGGGACCAAAGTCTTAGGATCTTTTATATAGAGCTCCCTACTCAGATGAGTTGGAAACACTATAGGAAACAGATTTTGAGTCCTGCCACCAGAAGCTGCATGGCTCCCCCTGAATCCCAGACTTCAGTCCTGGTGATGCCACACCAACAGTTGAGCCCCAAGTCTGTGAAGATCCCTGCTCCTCCTGGGGATGCAGTCCCAATGCCAGTTTTGAGGTGCTCAGGTCCTCTAGCTCACATGGGCTGAGTTGTTTCCCAGCACCCCCAGAAGGCCATGTGTTTCTACAAACAAGTCCAGGCTCCCTGTCCCAAAATACTGTTCCAAAAGCCCAGGGGCTCGAAGCCTTGGATGGAGCATTGTTGGGTTCCCCATCACCTCCAGGACACCCCCCATCCCTTGCCTGGGCACAGCCTGGGCAGCGCCTCAAAGAGGCATCCAGGGCCACTGCCATGGATACTATAATTACATATTAGATGGAATCCCAAAGTTTCCTTTTATTTACATTCCTACGCTGCCCTCTTCATTTCCTCTCTTTGTGCCAAGAATCAGCACAGAATTTACTGGAAATTGCATGAAAGTCATCAGGAGCCCTTCAGGTCTGGCTTTCATACGTGCTTGCCCAGAGGATGGGAAGCGGGGGCCTGTAGGTCATCCTGCGTCTGGCCCTAGGACGCTCCAGGGCCTCGGACAATACGGCATTTCCCCCTTGGAGGCCTGTGTTTCTCCATTCCCGGGAGAGGGGTGGGGTGGCAGCACCCCAAAGAATGTTTGATGAGTTCAGATGAGTTCGGAGGCTGGGTGATAACAGAGCCCAGGATGTGGACTCCAGCCCCCGGTGATCAGAGACAGAAGGGTCAGAGTCCAGGTTGAAGAGCTATATCCGGCTCAAGGCTCTGTGCGTCTTCCCTCTTCCAGCTTCATGCTCCCATCTGGGCATGGCTGGGCCAGCTTCTCAGGGGACTCTTAGCTCCTAGGGGAAGGAGATGTACACAGAGGAAACCCCCATGCTGACCAGGGCCGGGGCGGCCGCCTCTGAGAGCCGAGGCTGAGGCCTGAGGTTGATCTAGGACACAGCAGGGACAGAGCCAGGACGACCTGATGGTTCCTGCCGTGCTCTTTCCTGGCTTTTTCTTCCCACTGTGAAACTTTCTCAGTCTCTCTTTTTCTTCTTTTCAACCCTCTCTTCCTCCCCTACCTCCTTCCTTCTTCTCGTCCTCCCTCCTTTATTTCCTGCATCTTTTCCTTTCTCCCTCTCTCCTCTCTCTGTCCTCTCCTGCTCTTCCATCCCCGCCACCCCCACACACATTTTGCCCCTTTCTTCTTGTTTCTGTCTGACTCTCATTTGTCTCTCTTTCCTCCCATCCCCATCCTTGCTCTCCTCTCTCCTCTCCCTGGGCAGGGTTAATTTTACCCTGGTCCCTGCTGGAAATGTCCTTTGGTTTTAGGTGGGTCCTTGGGCTTTCCTGGTGGCTCAGACGGTAAAGCATCTGCCTGCAATGCGGGAGACCCGGCTTCGACCCTTGGGTCGGGAAGATCCCCTGGAGAAGGAAATAGCAACCCACTCCAGGATTCCTGCCCTAGAGAATTCCATGGATGGAGGAGGCTGGTGGGCTATAGTCTGTGGGGTCGCAAAGAGTTGGACACGACCGAGTGACTTCACTTTTTTTTAGTCATCTGTCTTGCTTGCCCCCAACTCCCAGTCTCTCTTCTTCCATATCTGTGTGTGTTTCCTCCCTACCTTCGCCTCTAGCCCTTCCCACCCCAGCCTAAGAACAAGGGTCCAGGCCTATTATATGAGACGAGGTGGACAGTCAGTTGAGTGTGGCCCAAGGAGCCGGCGGTCGGCAGGGTCCAGGTGCCTCTGATGTCCCTAAACCCAGATGGAAGGTGACCCTGCTCTGGCTGCGGTGCCCTGTCCTAGCGGTCAGGGGTGGGCTGAGTGGGGTGCTCCACTAGGGGGGCTAGCAGCCTAGCTGCTCCAGACTCAGTTCCAGCCAGCATCGGGTCACGCTAACCTCTCCAAAGTGCTCGGTCGGGGCCCCAGCGAGGGAAAGAGCTGTCCTCGGGCCAGAAGCAAATACAGCCGGGAGGCCCACGCCAAGAGAGACTCGCAGAGGAAAAATAGCGCTGTTTTTCAGCCGACAGACAGCGAGGCTCCTAAGACCTGCTGGACTCTCAGGCAGGCTGTTCTTTCCTCAGACTGCGTCAGGATTTCATCCAAGAATGGGAGGCCGGCCAGGCTTCCAGAGGGACAGACGGCTCGTGCGACCCCGTGGAGGGTGCGGAGGCTAGGAGCTGAGGCCGGGCCGGGCAGCGGGGCCCTGAATGCCGGGCACAGGAGCCGAACTCGGCCCTGTGGGCCGTGAGGAGCCAGGAAGGAAGGGCTGCTGAGGAGCTGAGGAAGGCCAGGGTGTATTTAACCCTGGGTTTTCAGGGCCAGCTCTGAGCGCGGCGTGGAGGGCAGGCTGGCTCGAGTGGAGAGACCCGGAGGCCACGGCGGGCAGTGAAGGCTGGGTCCTCCACACCGGGGGCCGGCGAGCGGGGCGCTGAGAAGGGCATATGCGCGGGGCCCAGGTGGCGCCGCGCGGGCTCAGCTCACTTCCGGAGACAGCCGGAAGTGGCTTTTCCGCCTCTGCATATCTGACCCAGCTGTGCAGAGTGCTCAAGGAAGGGACGTATGTGTCAGGGAGCCACGACATGCCTTTTCTAAAATAATAATAATAATAATTTATTGGTGTATAAGGGCTTTACAACGTGGTCATGCCTGCTCCACAGTGAAGGGAATCCGTTATACGTATTATATACCCCCTCCTTCTTGGACCGGCCGTCCCACCCACACCTCCAGGTCATCACAGAGCACGGAGCTGAGCTCACTGCGCTGCGCAGCGGTTTCCCACTAGCTACCGATTTTACACGCGGTAGTGTATTTATTTCAAACCCAGCCTCTCCATTCATCCCACCCTCTCCTGCGCCTCACACATCTGCTCTCTACGCCTGTATCTCTATTCCTGCCCTGAAACTAGGCTCATCCGTACCATTTTTCTAGACTCCGCCTGCATGCATTCATATACTAACGACAGCTGCTTTTCTGTTACAGTGTGCCTGATACTAAGCTAGTCACTTGGCATTTAGAGCTCACCAAGCCAAACAAGGCCTCTGCCCTCGTAGGGCTCACAGTTGTGGTGGGGAGGCTGAGGAGACGGGATGACCCTTCACATCAGGCTCTGATAGGAAGGCCGGGGGCTGTGGATACACTGAGGAAGGGTCGCATCCCAGAGAGGTTGGCTGTAGTGCTATTTTGCAGATCTCCTATGAAGTTTTCTTGCAGAAACAAGAGGAGCGGTTGCACTGGGTTGAACAGAGTCCGCCCAGAACTCATGACTACCTGAAACCTCAGAGTGTGACCTTACTTGGAAATAGAGTCTTTGAAAATATAATGAATTAAGGGATTCCCTCATGGCATCCAGTCCCATCACTTCATGACAAATAGATGGGAAACAATGGAAAGAATGAGACTTTATTTTTGGGGGGGCTCCAAAATCACTGCAGATGGTGACTGCAACCATGAAATTAAAAGACGCTTGCTCCTTGGAAGAAAAGCTATGACCAACCTAGAGAGCATAGTAAAAAGCAGAGATGTTACTTTGCCAACAAAGGTCTGTCTAGTCAAAGCTATGGTTTTTCCAGTAGTCATGTATGGATGTGAGAGTTGGACTATAAAGAAAGCTGACCACCGAAGAATTGATGCTTCTGAACTGTGGTGTTGGAGAAGACTCTTGACAGTCCCTTAGACAGCAAGGAGATCCAACCAGTCCATCCTAAAGAAAATCAGTCCTGAATATTCACTGAAAGGACTGATGTTGAAGCTGAAACTCCAATACTTTGGCCACCTAATGTGAAGAACTGACTTATTTGAAAAGACCCTGATACTGGAAAAGATTGAAGGCGGGAGGAGAAGGGGATGACAGAGGATGAGATGGTTGGATGGCATCATCGAGTCAGTGGACATGAGTTTGAGTAAACTTGGTGATGGACAGGGAGGTCTGTCGTGTTGCAGTCCATGGGGTCACAAAGAGTTGGACACGACTGAGCGACTGAACTAAACTGAACCACAAGCTGAGGAATGCCTTGGGCTCTCAGGGGCTGGCAGAGAAAAGGAATTGTTCTTCCCAGGAGCCCTCGGGGTGGGAGGCGGGGAGCTTGGTCCTGCCTTCATCTTGATCTCAGGCTCCTGGCCTCCAGAGCTGTAAGATCATATGTGTCTGTTGTTTTAAGCCCCCGTGTCTGTGGTAACTCATTATGGCAGCCGCAGGGAACTGACACAGGAGTTTCAGGCAGAGGACGGATTAGGAGAAGCCTGGGAAATGAGAGAGAGTGTGATGAGGCAGAGAGTGTAGCTGGAGTGAGGAGGGCAAGGGCTGGAGGTCAGAGAGCTGGGGCTACGAGCGGGCGAGGGCCTCATCAGCCACGTAGGGGCCCCTAGAGGAGCGGAGTGTGGAATGAGGCAGTGGGGATGACCTGAAGGAGCCTCATGGCTCCAAGCATGCCTTCCCAACTTGCAAGGGGAAGACCAAGCATCTGGACAATGTCCAGAGGAGAAAAAGGAGGTCACCAAGGGCCCTAGAAGTGAGGTCCCTGGTGAACTTTTCAGGGGCCTGGACTCTTCTTTCAAGTTAAGAGAAGACAAAGGAGGATGGCCCACTGTCTTCAACCCTCTGTAGAGCCACGTGGACATCAGAGGGCACTGAGGTGTCCACTCTGACCCCTGGGGGGCACGATGGGGTGATGTGTGGGAGGCAGATTTCAGGTCCCTGTCAGAACTCAGTGGTTGATAATCTCAGAGGATGCTGTGGTCTGCGCCTGGGGAGCAGGGAACTGAGTCTGTCTGGACTGGGCTTTATAAGGATGAACTGGCAAGTGACCTTAATGGGTCAATGTGACCATGTGCTTCATAACAGGGAGTGGTGGGGACTGCAGTAAACTGGAAATGGGGCAAAGGACACTCAGCTCCAGCTCATCACTACTATGTGAGAATGTAGATTCAGTGTTGAATAACCTTCCAAGCCATAAAGCTAGGCTTAAATGCAATCTATTAATTAGTACTTGCTGAAAGTCAATTCAAAACTGGTCATGTAAACCAACTGTGTAGGTCACAATGAGCCTGCAGTTTATTGATTTAGACTTTCTTATCTAAATCAATTCTCTCAGATAAGGGAGCTGATGCCCAAAGAGACCTGCAGCCTTCACAGTAAGGGCAGAACCAGGATTAGCACACAGCGTTCCTGATGCTCCATCTACAGCTCTTACCAGCAGCCCTTGACTCCCTGCCTTTTATCTTGGGGGTGTTTGGTTGTGGGACAGCTCAGCAAGGGGAGAACTTCCCAGGATGGGGTCACGAGTCACATACAGCCCAGCTAGGCTGCCCTCTCAACCTTGGAGAAAGAGCTTCCTCTTTCTGAACTTCAGGGTCTTCCTCATCACAGTGAGGAGACTGGATGGTGAAGTCCCTTCCTTCTCTGACTTTCTAGGACTCTAGGAACCCCTGAAATAGGAACGGACCCATACTCAAAGCCAGGTCTCTCCCTGCTCCCATTACCTTGGCTGTGGGTCCAACACCACAGTCTGAGGGGCTACCCGCACCCACTCCCCCACCACCTCCAAACTTCCACCTCCATCTGTGAAGGAGGCTGCTGTTAGGAAGAGTCTTGAGGTCATCCCTGGAAAGGTGTTAACGGACTGCAGCAGATCACCGTGAATGATGTGTAGAAACTCAGAGGCCAGACAGAATCCAGATTTCTGGCATTTTCCCCTCTGTTCTGTTCTCCTTGCCCCCAAGGACAGACTCCCCCAGGTATCAACAACCCCCTTCTGGTTTTACATTTGAATCATAGCACAGCAGAGCTTGAGGACTCAGACCTCATGGGCCTAAACCTTCTCTCTCAGGAGAAACTGCAGCTCAGGGAGGGTAGGGGCCTGGTCACTTAGAGAATGGGTGTGTCAGAACTGGGCTGGACCATGCTCTTGACTCCACTGTTGACCACCTGCTTCTTTCTTGTCCTACATCTGAGCATCCATGTGCCCTCAATCATCTTGAGCTTCTGAGAGGCTAAGAAACTAGGATTTTAAGTTAGATTGTCCTAGTGTCAATTCAAATCTGTCTGACTGTACAAGATACTTATTTTCCTGGACCTTAATTTCCACATCTGTAAGGTGAGGGTGTTGACACTCCCTACAGTAGAGTTTTATTGTGATACCAATATAATAGAGTATTTAATATGTGCAAAGCTCATGAGAATAGCAGGTCCAGCACACAGTAGGTGCTCAATATCAGTACATACAAGACATTTCTTTAGTAGGGCTTCAGCAGAACCATCAAAGAGAATCATAATTGTCTAATCGTCTTGCCTATCCTCTGTAACATTGCCACAAGTCTCTGTTCACTTTGAGCATCTTTCAGGAATCCTTTGGACATGATGTGGCAAATTTGGAGTCATTCCCCAAATATTTAACAGAAGAAATGCCTGTCCCCCATTTTTTTTTCCTTCTATCATTCCTTGAACGTGAAAGTGTTAGTCACTCAGTTGCGTCCAACTCTTTGCGACTCCATGGACTGTAGCCTGCCAGGGTCCTCTGTCCTTAGAATTCTCCAGGCAAGAATACTGGAGTGGGTAGCCATTCCCTTCTCCAAGGGTGCTTCCTGACCCAGGGATCAAACCTGAGTCTTCCACATTGTGGGCAGATTCTTTACTGTCTGAACAACCAGGGAATTATTTCTTGAGTCCATGTCTAATGTAGTTCTCATGATCATAGAGATCTAAAATTGCCAGCAGTCCAAGAGTAAAACAGATTTTAGAAACCATGTTTAGATGTCTATGAATTCCTAACACATGACTTGGAATTAAGCAGGCGCTCAATTTAGAAATCAACAAAGGTCAGGAAAAGTCGTAGCATGTTGAATGGATACAGTCAGACTTTCAATTTAACATCTGTCACTATTAGGCAAGGACATATATGGCGATTTCATGGCCCCTGCCTACCAACCCATAGTGTCATTGACCATTTATTAAGCTCTCACTACCATGGTGTGTTGTGCCAATATATTTATGTCCCCCAATGCTTTGAATTTTCACAATACGGTAATTTCTAAGGTAGGTACTGTATAATAGGTACTACAGTAGGTACTTTTTATATATAACTAAACTAAGACAGAAGGACTAAATGACTTGTTCAAAGTCTCCCTTAATTAGTAAATGGCAGAACCATGAGTCTAATACAAGATACCTAGTTCTAGAGTCCATCTGTGGATATTCTTATGTATTCTTCTCATAGCCATTGGTGTAGCTGAACCTCGAAAACATATGGCCTAGACCGAAAGAGCTTTTCCCAGTGTTGGGAACAAACTTGTAAGGAGCTAATAATCCTGGAAATAGAGGGTGGTTTGCCTCATAACAAAGTTGTGAGGAGGCTGTGGTCTCTAATAGCCAGCGTACCTGGGGGAGGTCCATTTGAGCTGGCTCTGGAAGAACAAGTTGCAGTGACCATTTAGAATTAGCTCTGTTATTGCATCACCAGCTGAGGGAAGACAAGGAGGTGGGAAATTGGAAGGACATGTGGGGTAGGGAAGAGCAGAAAGGTGAGGATCATTGAGATCCATAGTATCAAAGGGTAGAAAGGCAGGACTTGCAAGACTTTGTAATGCGGACCAAGGAGCCATCGATTTGTTCCGAGCAGTCATGAGGAGGCCACATCTGAGTTTTAGAACGACCTCTATGGAGTGTGGGTGACCGTAGGGCTTCCCAGGTGCCTCAGCAGTAAAAAATCTACCTGCAGTGCAGGAGACATGGGTTCAGTCCCTGGGTCAGGAAGATCCCCTGGAGAAGGAAATGACAACCCACTCCAGTACTCTTGCCCGGGAAATCCCAAGGACAGAGAAGCCTGGTGGGGGCAACAGTCCATAGGGCTGCCAAGGAGGCAGGCATGACTTACTGTCTAAACCACAACAAGAAGGGAGACCTTGGAGGCTGTTGTAACAGTCCTGGTAAGAGATACTGAATCTGTAATTAGGACAGCAGAAAGAGGGATGCAGAGAGTAGGACGATGCGGGATTGTTATGGTCACAGTTTTTTGGGGGGTGGGGGGAATCTATCAAATGACAAACAATAAGCCTCATTGAGAAGACAGCCCAGCATGGGATTTGAAATTTTAAGATCTGAGTTCAAATCCTGACTCTACCATCTTGCCTTTGGGAAGGGTAGCCTATGAAAAAATGCTTAAGCTTTGAGACCAAGCCTTTTCCTGTATCCAAAAAGTGGTAGTAATATATTCAGTTTCAAAATGTGCAAGTGGGATTAAAAATACGTGTATTCTATATGTCAATTTCTGACACCTCATAGTCTCTTTATGCCTATCAATTTTCTCCCAGTCTTTCCATCTGCTTCAGTCCTATTGCAGGAAACATTCATATTCATTCTCTCCCTCACTCCACCTCCTGACTGCCCAACTTCCCTCTCTCTGTCCCTCTTTCCCCAGGATGCCAGAAATGAAATAACATTCTTTGCGTGTTTGTTCTAAAACTTCTGGCCGCCTTCCCGCAGACCCCAGGCTGGGTCAGGACTCATTTGCATTAGCATGTGTGAGGCCAGCCTGAAGGGGAAGGAGAGGCCTTGTTTTCAGGGAGTTTCATCAGGCGCCGCTGCCAGAAAAAGGAGAAGTTACTATGTCTTTCTGGAAAGCATTCACAAACAAGCAAGGAAGGCCGGGGGAGCCGTCTCACTTGTGAAGAAGTTGATGGGTGGGTGAGCTGCCTGCCGGACTCCCAAAACCATACCCAGCTCCTCTCATCCTTATCACAGGCCTGCCCCCTAGAAATCTCTCCTTCAACATGTGTAGTAACTTAAGACCATAAACAGACCTTTCTTAATCCTTTCTATGGCCTGTAACAGGGAGAGGGGGGGAGATAGAGTGAGCAGGGGCAAGAAGACACGCAGAAGCTACAGGATAAATAAACAGCAATTTTGCTGGCTTCTAGATGGATATTAAACCCACAAAAGCATCTTTAAAATAAGCAATGGTAATCCCTGGAGCTTTTTATTTGTTCTTGCTTTACTCCTGTGAATTTTTAAAATAATACCATGTCATGGAGTTACACTTTCTCCCAGGAATCTCAGTAACTGTGTCCAAAGCCAGATAACCAGTTGCAAGCCAAAGGAAGCTGTTTGTAGTTGTCTCAAGAGGGCTACTGGCAACATGGCACATGCTACTCTAGAGGCAAGGATTATACCATTTATAGAGAAGTGAATTGAGTCCCTGGTATTTTATTGGGTAACTTCCCATAATTCCCCACTCTTTTTCTCAGTTGCTAGCCTGGATATGTCTTCTCCAGGCAAGACTTTTGCCTCATCCTTTATGCTACCATCCATGTAAACACTTCAGAGGGAAAATAAAAGAATCAACAGTACATATGTTTTGTACTTAGAGTGTGTTCAATACATCAGGCACTGTTCTAAATGCTTTACACAAATTAACTTATCCAATCTCCTCAGTAGTGTTTTATGATTCCCATGGAACTGATGAGAAAACCAAAGCCCAGAGAAGTTAAGAAATTTGCTTAAACACACACACCAGTCAAGAGCCAGGATTTAAATTCAGACAGGCTGGCTCCAGAGCTGAAGCTCCTAATCATTAACTAGCCCAACTTCCCCAGAAGCCACGTTAGCATTTAATGAGCCAATACACTCCAGATCTTGTGCTTTCACCCATCACAGGGCCTTGGCGTAAGCTGTGCCGCTTATTCAGTTCTCAGCCTAAATGTTGCTTCCTCGGAATGGCCTCCCCAGAACCCGTAATCTAAATGAGATTCCCCATCTCTTTCCTTTATTACTGTTGTTAAACTTTTCAGTGACATATTTATGTGTGCTAATGAGTGCCCCCGATTAGACTTGATAGTCTTTGAAAGTAAAGATGGCATCTCAGAGCCTGTATTCTGAACCTTTGCAGTGTATTCCCTTCTGTGAAGCTCTGTATGGACATGTAGAGGAATGAAGCAGTCTCTGCTCTAAAGAGCTCTGGGAGGAACCAGATGTATACACAAACCACCATGCCACAGGCCAATTAAAACCGGTGAAGTGGTTCTACAATACCATACAAGTGATGCTCCATGGCGAAACAGATGGGGAGAACAAGGAAGTTTTTTGACAACCAGGAATGGCCTCCTATAGCCTTTCTTAATCAATGCTTGCTTACTTTCTAAGGGTATGCTCAAATGTAGCATCCTCACTTAGCATGGGTGTTTGTTCATTCCATGTGTTTTTGAGTATCTGCTTCTCTGTAGGGCTCTGCACCACATCCCAGAGACCCAGAGGGTCAATACAATCATCCATCCTGCCATGGAGCTCATGATAAAATGTGGCCCATGATAAGCCCATGAGCTCTCAGAGAGGAGAATGCCTCCTAGTCCAATGAAAGCTGGCCAGAAAGGGTGATGTTTTAGTTGAGTCTTAAAGGATGAGCAGGATCACTTAGGTAAAGATAGAGGATAGAAGGGACAATAAATGGCTTTCCAGGGAGAGGAAGTCATATGTAACTGACAAGCAAGGTAATATACCAGTTTACTACTCAAGTCACTATGAGGCAATGGGGCAAATTTGGATAATGAAGTTGAAGAGGTTGATAAGGCTCAGATCACAAAAGGATGCTATTGCCTGGCTAAGTAGCATGGGCTTTATCTTGAGAGAAAGGAGAGCTGTTAAGGGTTTGAAGCTGCTCGGTAGACATTGTCAGATTTGCATTTTAGGGGGATCCCTTTGGCTAAAATACTGGCAAGAGGGTTGAGGTGAGAGAGAACGGTTGGCAACAAGTAAGGAAACTGTTCCCAAGGCCTGGGTGAGCAGCAGTGACATCTGGTATAGACCAGAATGGGAAGAAAGGAAGGTGGTTGAAATTTACAGTCTCAGATGAGTGGATCAGAGAGGGTGAGAGGTGAGACAGAGATAACTCTCCAGCTTGCACCAGTTTATCCTACCTGATGCTCACCAGTGAGGACTTGACTCTAGTCTCTTGCTTTTTGGACTAGCCTAAGGTAGAAAACTTCTTCTAAGCACCTACTATGGACTATGACTGTCCTCTGGCAGATTAAAAAAAAAGTAAGCTAAGTAAGCCAATATAAGGTGGCAACAGCCCCCGCTATCCTGTTTCTGGTTTTTAAGAGTACTTGACCCTTGTCTGCTTCTGAAATAGCAAATAGTTATCCAGAGGTGCCACTACCTTGTGAGAAACTGATGGGGTTAAAAGAAGAATGAGATGTGCTTTCTTTCTCCCAGAGAGCCTTCATGCCGGGGGGCTGACCGCAGGTGAAGGATAGATGAAGATGGTAATTTCCTGGCTTCATGTCCTAGGTATCGTGTTGGCTCAAAAGGTGGGTTTGGGTTTTTCCATCAGCTGTTAAATGGTATGCGAGATGGTCTGGAAAAACCCAAACCAACTTTTTTTTGCCAACCCAGTACTAAAAGACTCTTAGAGGAAAAAGTGATTAGTCCCACCTGAACAGGTGTGGGTCTTTCCCAGAGCCTGGAAAAGTGGTCCTGAGCCAGGTAGAGAGCGATCTGACCAAAGGTGCGTGAGATTTTGTTTGCTGGTCACCAAGCAGAACGGCAGAGCTTAGCACAGGGGTGGTCCTCCTTCTGGGACAAGAGCTCACTGCAGTCCTATTCATGATGATGGCTATCTCCCCAGCCCCTGCTTGAGCATGTAGAAATTCCCCAGGTATAGCTTAATCGGTAAAGAATCTACCTGCAGTTCAGGAGACCCAGCGTTCAATTCCTGGGTCAGGAAGATACCCTGGAGAAGGAAATGGCAACCCACTTCAGTATTCTTGCCTGGAGAGTTCCAGGGACAGAGGAGCCTGGCAGGCTACAGTCCATGGGGTCGCAAGAGTCAGACACGACTTGGTGACTAAACCACCACCACTCTGTTAAGCATACCATTCAACAACATTAGCGTGTTTAATCTTCACAATAACTTTCTACAAGACATTTCAGAAGGGTATGGTGAGAATCTGAGCTCTTGGATACAAGGAACTCAAACTCAAGTTGAAATTGCTTATGGACACAAGATGGAACTTACTCACTTCCATCCACTGGGAAGTTTGGCGGGAATGCTGAGTGCAGGTGCAGAGACATCCAGGAGTTCAGGTGATGTGACCTGTGTCTGCATCTCTGCCCCAGCCCCTGTGTGCTGTCTGCATCCTTGGGTGGGCTTTCCTTACGGAGGGACCGACATGGACCCCAGCAGCTACAGGCTTTGATGGTTCTTCATACCTGTGATCTCAGAGAAAGAGAGACATATCCCTTTCCCACCAATTCTATCAGCCCCCAGGAACGAATTCTAGTTGCCATGTTTGGGAAATGTCAGCACTTCTGTTGTGGGAGGTGGGGACGTGAAATGTATAGTCCCACCCAAGTCATAATAAGAGATGGAGAAATTGTTAAGTGGATACAGGCACTGTGCTTCTGGGGAAAAAAGAAAAAGGAATAAGAAAGAGTGGGTAAAGGAAACAGAATGAGACTGAAAACAACAACTGGTGCCCTTAGAGTTTTATCATCCCCATGATACAGATGAGAAAATAGATTACCATGGCAGAGCATAGGGCAGAGTCTATCACTAGGTCTTTCTTTCTTGCTTGCTTGCTTTTTTTAATTGGAGTATATGGACCTCAAAACTGTCACACAGAGTGGTTATAAAGAGGAATGACTATGTCCTTCTGATGCCAGGACACTGGGTCCTTCCAGCCTCTCTTGCTGCCGAGTGTTCTGTCTGAGGAAGGCAAACAGTACTTAGGTGCAGCGAACTCACCAAATAAGACTAGGCAAGTAGCGTCCCCAGGAACGGCCTGGGGAGACTGTGAAGCAGGTGCCTAGAAGCCCCAGCTTCACATCCAGGCTGCAGGAAACATCGGGTGAGCCCATGGCATCAAGGCTCACGGCCAGAGAGTGCAGACACGTGGAGGTATGGAGACTGGCCGAGAAACTGGAGATCAGAAGTCTCCTGGTGCCGTCTTAGTCCTTGGACCAGTCCAGACCTCAGAGGCTTCTCTGTCAGACAGAACAGTTTTGTCTTCAGAGTCAAGGTGAATGCTGCACAGGAGCCCTCACCCCGCAGCTGACGGAGTGCCGGTTCTATCACTCTGCCACTCTGCCTGTCCTTGATCCAAAAGCCCCCGCTCCACCCTCCCGGCAAACAGCAAATTCCCTGAATGTAGAATGTGGGCAGGAAAGCCTGCTTTGTCTTGCTTTCAAGGTTATTTGTGTAATAAGCTTTGCAAAGTGTAAATTGATAGGTGTCAGGAAGGCATTCATTGTTGGCTTTAATCATGAAAACGAAAATGCAGAGTATGGAGACCGTACTGTGAGCCCCCATGTGCCCACCATGCAGGACTAATACATGTCAGGCCTCTGTCACATTGTTGCAGTGCTCTTTTCTCCTGAAAGAAATTAAATTTACAGATACACTTGAAGATTACTTGGCCTCCCTATCACCAGAATCATTCTGTTCCCTCCTTCCCTCCTAAGACGTAACCGCTGTCCTAAATTTGTATCAGTGCAGTCTGAAGAACAGAGTGAGTTTGTGGCTATTTGTTTCACTTTTTAAAAAATGTGTGTATTTTTTAGTTGGAGGATAATTGCTTTACAATGCTGTGTTGGTTGCTGCCACATGTCAACATGAATCAGCCATGGGTGTATGTATGTCCCGGCCCTCTTGAACCTCCCTCCCACCTACCTTCTCATTCCACCGCTCTAGGTTGTTTTGCTTTTTAATTTCCACCAGCATTCCTCACGTCATATGTTAGAAAACTGAAACTGCGGCTTCCTCCAACTGACACTGTGGAGTTTTTGTTATTATTTATTATTAATATTAATTTAGTTTCTGTAACAACCATAGCCACAGAAAGTTCCACTGTGTTTTATCTCCCTTGGGAAACTTCCCCCCATCCCCCCTTTTTATGTCACTACCTGAAGGAAAATAAATAAGTATCTTTAAAATGTATTCTTCTAATCTCGCGCTTACGCAAAGCCTTACGTCTCTGAGAGCTTGTCCAGCCGTGGCGAGGTCTTATCAGGGCCGGATGCCCCAACCATGCCCAGCCAGCCTGCTCCCTTATTCTGGTGGCTCAAGGTTTCTAAGGCCGATGTGTCCAGTCGACCAGAGAGGCTTATCTTCATGGGGCAAAGGGAGCCGGATGGCGGGTGGGGCTCTGAGATATCAGACGAAGGCTGTGTGGGGTTTCCTGAGTTTACAACAGAGATCAGACCCGCTGGCTAAAGCAAAGAGCCGCACAGTGGGGAGTGTGGACATTGGGGACCAATGGCCAGTGCTGGACACTGATATGGATTTGAATCTGGTCCTCTGCCCGCCTCATCACCGCAGGGCTCTGAGTCCCAAGTCTGCACGTGGAGGAGGGAGGGGCACCTCTTTTGCACGTTTCCTGGGGAGTCAGGGATCAGGCTTATAGCAGCCATAGCACTTGGCACTTACTTACCACCAATAATGGCTGATGGGAAGAAGTGGTGAGTTGGGCCCTCCTGGCCAGCAGAGAACAGGGCTTGTGGCCCAGAGAACAATCATCAAAGGAGTAAGAGGAGGGGGAAAAAAAAATCAAAGCAGCAACAACTGCCCAGTATAAGGGCTCTCTGGAGACCCCACCTACAGCTCAGACTAAGTGGGGTAGAGACAGTGTGATCTCCATGGGGAGGGGTACCCCACGATCAGCGCTCTTCTGACTCCTCGCTGTGAATCTGCTTACCATGCCAAATGCCTGTGCAGCATCTTACCTTGGATCCAAATTATGGATTTGCTTTGAACTTCCTATGTGACCTAGGACACGTTGGTTGCCCTCCCTGAGCCTTAGTTCAAGAAAGGGTTTAAATGAATTACTTGGTAAGATGCTATCCTGGTGCTAACAGTTGTTCAGCTTGGGAGAATGCTTTGAGTTCTTTTTCGGAACCTAAGGCTGACACCGCAAGGCCTCTCTCAAGCTTGCTGGGCAGCTGCATCTAGCTTCTCTGTAGTTTCTGCCTCGGGGAACCCTGAGATATCACAAGTCCAAGGCCAGTGTGCTGTCCTCTTTAACCTTTTTATTGGCCTTTGGGATTGGATAGTTGGTCTTCGAGTCATCCAGGTTTATGCCACCCACCTTTTCCCTCTATTGCTTTGGCCTTCCTAAGTCGGTGAAGGAGGCAGCTTGCAAGTCTTGCCTAAGCCTTTGTCGACCCCTTTCACTTCTCTAAGTAGTTTTACCAGAGCTTGACTTTCTGTCCGATCTTATTCACCACTGGCACCTGTGGACATGTCTTATCTGTTCAGGTAGGCTGTGGGTGCCTTGTGGATTGAGGCTAAAGTGTTGTTAATTCATGATGGGGGTGATGCCCCACTGCACTGAACATAGTTGTACGTTTTTGTTTATCAAAGTAACAGGGAATGCAGATGAGGAGCTTTAAAAGTGATAATTCTAACTATGGATTGAGAATTTGGCTAAGGGCATCTTATCCATTCTCAAGTCTCCTTTAACAATCCTCTGAGGCAGGTGGAATTGTGTTTTTGTTGACAAGAAAACTAAGGTGAAGCTGTGAAATACTTACCCAGTGTCACATAACCTGTAAGCAACAGAGAGGATTTATTTAAGCCCAGAACTTTCCATTTCCAAATCTATGCCTCTGACCTTTGCATCATACTGAGGTTCTGCTGCAGACTCCTACATTTACAAATAAAGCAAAGTCATAACCATCCATTTAGGGCTCCATTCCAGGTCCTGCTTCCCCTTTAAGAAATTCTGGAATAGTGGTTGGGGCAAGAGGTGTTTGCTCAAATTCAGAGGTCAGAAAGCTGCATATGTAAGAGACCCAGACCCCATGTGCCTACTGTGGCCACCGCTTGGAGGCAGGATGCTTCTAGACTGACACCGCTGGTTTTGTTTCTTTTTATAGAGGTGTTTTTTGTTGTGTTTCTGTGTGTGTGTGTTTAGTTCTAATTCACAGAGCCTAAACGTCATCCTTTCAAAGCATATAGTTCAGTAGATTTTAGGGTATTCACAAATTTGTTCAACCATCACAGCAATTCCAGAATATTTTAATTATCTGAAAAAGAAACTCAATACCAATTAACAATTGTCCCCATCGTCCCCTTCTCCCAACTCCGGCAGCACTAATCTCTGTCTGCAGGAATTTGCCTATTGTGGACATTTCATATAAATGGAACCGTATAATATGTGGCCTTTTCAGCCTGAATTCTTTCACTTATCACAGTGTTTTCAACTTTGATACTGTAACATGAATAAGGACTTTATTCCTTTTTATGGTTGGATAATATTCAATTGTATGAATATACAACATTTTTTTAATCCATTCATCAGTTGATGGTTATTTGAATTGCTTTCCACTTTTTGGCTATTAAAAATAATACCACTGTGAAAATTTGTGTACAAGTTTTTCTATAGACATATGTTTTCTGTTCTCTTGGGTATATACCTAGGAATGTAATTGCTGATTCAGATGTTAATTTTAGGTATAACTTTAATGGAAACTGCCAAACTCCCTTCCACTATGGCTACACAATTTTACACGCTCACCATCTATATATATATGGGTTCCAATATAATATATATGAGGGTTCCAATTTCTCCATCCTTGCCAATACTTGCTCTTTTTGTCTTCTTTATCATAGCCATCTTAATGGTTAAGAGGAGATGTCTCATTAGAGCTTTGATTTGCTTTCCCTACATGACTAACAATGTTGAGCCTGTCTCCATGACTTATTGACCATTTGTATATCTTCTCTGCAGAAATGTTTTTTCAAATTCCTTTGCCCATTTTTACATTGTGCTATTTGTCTCTCTGTTGTTGAGTCATAATATTTATATATTCCAAATATTAGACCTATATCAGATAGATGATTTATAAATATTTTCTCCTATTGGTTGTCTTTTCACTTTCTTGATAGTGTCCTTTAAAGTATTTTTTTTTTTTTTTTTTTCATTTTTGGTGAAGTCTAATTATCTCTTTCTTCCTTTGGTCGTGCTTTAGGTGTCATATCTAAAAAATCATCACTTAATCTAAGGTCATGAAGGTTTACTCCTATGTTTGTTTCTAAGAGTTTTACAGTTTTGCTTTTGCATTGAGGTATTTGATCCCTTTTGAATTATTTTTTATATGGTGTGAGAATGGGCTCCAGTTTCATTCACTTGCATGTGGCTATCTGATTGTTCCAACATAATTTGCTGAAGAAACTATTATGAAAGAGATCATTATTCCCCCACTGCATTGTTTTAGCACTTTTGTTGAAAATCAAATGACCATATTCATTTATTTCTAAACTCTCAATTTTACTCCATTCACCTATATCTATCCTTATACTCGTAGTAGACAGCCTTGATTACTGTAATTTTGTAGCAAATTTAGAAATCAGGATGTGTGAATCATTCAAGTTTGTCTTTTTTAATTTTAAGATTATTTGGCTATTCTGGATATTGTGTATTCCCATATGAATTTTAGGAGTATTTTGTCAATTTTTGCCAAAAAAAAAAAAATCACCTGTGATTTTTTTATAGGGATTGTGTTGAATCTATAGATAAATTTAGAAGTAGTTTCATATTAACAATGTTAAGTCTTCCAATTCATGAGCACATGGTATCTTTCCATTTATTTAGATATTCTTTAATTTCTTTCAATGATGTTTTATAGTTCTCAGTGTGTAAGTCTTACACACCTTTGTTAAAACTACTCCTATCATTTTGTTCTTTTTGACAATACTGTCAATGGAATTGTTTCTTAATTTTATTTTTCTGATAATTCATTGCTAGTATACAGAATATAATTGATTTATTTTTATTAATCTTTAAACTTGCAACTTACTGAACTATTCATTTTGAAGATGTTTCTGTGTGTATAGATTCCTTTGTTTTTGTACATACAAAATCATGTCATCTGCAAATATAGATATTTTACGTTTTTCTTTGTTGTCTGGGTGACTTTTATTTCCCTTTTTTGGTTTAACTGCCCTGTCTAGAACCTTCAGAGCAATGTTGAATAGAAATGGTGAAAGCAGATGTTCTTGTCTTGTTCCTGATCTTAAGGGGAAAGCTTTCAGTCTTTACCATTAAGTGTGATGTTAATGTTCCACAGATATCCTTTATCAGACTGGGGATGTTCCCTTCTATTCATAGTTTGTTGAGTATTTCTATCATGGAAGGGTATTGGGCTCTCTGAAAGCTTTATTCTTCACCTATTGAGTTGATTGTGTAATTTTTGTCTTTTATTCTCCTAATATGATGTATGATGTTGGTTGATTTTCATATTCTGAATCATTCATCTTTTCAAGGGATAAATCCCATTTGGTCATGATGTATAGTCCTTTTTAACATATGTTACTATACTTGGTGAGTATTTTGTTGTGTCGATACTTATAAGGAATATGGGACTGTGTGAATGTGTGTGTGTGTATATTTTCCTTGTGGTACCTATTTTTGGTATCAGAGTAATTCTGGCTTCATACAATTACCTGGCAGTGTTCCCTCAACTTTTATTTTTATTTTGGAAGAGTTTGTAAAGATTTGGTGTCCATTGGTGTTAGCATTTGGTAGACTTCACCAGTGGAGACATCTGGTGACCCATTGTTTCATAGGAAATGAAAGCAAGGTCCATGGAGAAGGACGTCACTCAAGGTCATAGTGTTGACCAGGGCACAGCTGGGGAAGTCCAAGGCTCAGAGTACTGTCTCTGATTTTCCTATTGCTATTGAAGCAGGTATTGTTGTCACAGTGTAACTGTTAAGGAAACAAGCTCAGAGGCATAGTATGACTTAGCTACTGGTTTGGTCTCCTTGCTGTCCAAAGGATGCTCAAGAGTCTTCTCCAGCACCACAGTTTGAAAGCATCAGTTCTTCAGCCCTCAGCCTTCTTTATGGTCCAACTCTCAAATCTGTACATGACTGCTTGAGAAGCCATAGCTTTGACTATACAGACCTTTGACAGCAAAGTGATGTCTCTGCTTTTTAAAACACTGTCTAGGTTTGTCATAGCTTTTCTTCCAAGGAGCATGCATATTTTAATTTCATGGCTGCCCTCACCATCCGCAGTGATTTTGGAGCCCAAGGAAATAAAGTCTGTCAGTGTTTCTATTTTTTCCCCATCTATTCATCATTAAGTGATGGGACCAGATGCCATGATCTTAGTTTTTTGAATGTTGAGTTTTAAGCCAGCTTTTTTTAGTATCATGAGTAAGCAAAAAAAAAAAAAAAAAAGATAACATGTACTGAACTAAGCACTGTTTTAGGTGTTTTGCATATTATTTCATTTTTACAACAGTCTTGTCAGTCAGATATTATTGACTCCAGTTTATAGATACAGAAACTGAGGCTCTTAGAGATAGCAGGAACAAGAAACAGAGTTGTGAGCTAGTTCAGTCCTTCAGAGTCCAAGCCCGGGGGGTGTGCACACTCCGCATGCCCAGCCCTTCACGCGTGGGGAAGCAGTGCTCACACACGGGGCGCAGACTGAGCTCAGCTGGAAGGAGATGAGAACCATCCTGCCTATAGTGTTCCCTAACTCAGTGTCCAAGGGTCAATCCCAGTTGGTGACCTCTACGTGGCCTCCTTTCCTCTGGATTTGGCTTTGGCAACATGCAGTCTCAAAAGGCACCGCAGAGGAGAAGAAAGTCTTTCGGGTCAGATGTGGAAAGAGGAGAAACGGCAGTGTTGAAAGTGCGTGATGGCGATGGTGATCCTGCACCAAGAGCGCTTCCTTGTCAAAAGTTGGGAACGGGGAGTTCATCCTCCTAATAAAGGCTAACCTCTTCTCAACTGTGACTCAAGACCCAGTTGGGACCAATGAATACCTAATAATTCTTTTTGGAAACAGCACTGGGCTTTGAGTTAGGAGACCTGCGCTGGGGCCCGGCTGAGCTGCTCTCTGCACAGCCTTGGGAGAGTCAATTCACATTTCCATGGTTCACTTGCCTCCTTGTAAATATGGATTTAATAATACATATCCCTTAGACAGTTGTAAAGAGAACAGAAGACAACTATATAAAAGTTCCCAGCTATGTGTCTGATACGGAGTTAGGTGCCCGAGAAGTGTGTGTGGAATCTCCAAGGTGCTTTCACATTCATGATGACTGCTTGATCTCACAGCATCCCTGTGGAGTTATCAATAGGTACCTGAGGCAGAGAGAAGTTAAATCATGGGGCCAAAGCCCATAGCTTGCTGACAAGGTTAAACCTACAAATCATATCCTCTGTCTCTCAAATCAACATATTCCCAAGTTATGCTTTCCTGCAAAAAATTTTTATAACTGAAGTCGTTTTAAAAAATATTATTTTTATCTGAGATTCAGAGAGGCCATACAGCATGCAATAAAGATATAAGAGAAAAGGCCACACATTTGCTTTAAAGAGCCCAGGAATACAAGTTGAAGTGGAATTGGGCGTTCCATGCATAATTCATTCCTTGACTTGGAACCATAAATTTAACCTGTATCTGCTCTACCCTAAAGCAACCTATTAAAGGATGAACATCCTCCAACTAAGAGCTATAGTCAGTCCAACTGTGTGTTATCATGTCCACTCCCTGAAAAAAGAGAAGTCAGAAAAGAGGGGGGTGAGAAGGGGTAAGGATAGAAAAGAAAAAGGAGTAGGACAGGAACTGTTGCTAAAGTCAAGTGTTGACTAGAATTCTTCTCTCAAGGGGTCAGCTTATACTTGACAGGTGAGTGGATGAGTTTAGACAAGTCATTTGCCTAGTCCTTTTGTATTGCAGCGCACTGGCAGAGTCACACCGTTTAGGCTTTCTGGGTGAAGCAGGTTGGGATCGTCACCATGTTTTTGGTAGGAGAAAGTGAGACTCCTGTAGGCAGTTGGCATTCCCTGTAGGCGGCAGCTGGCGGGGCACCCGTGGCCCTCGAGTGCGTCCCCAAGGCTTGGTCCACTATCTAAAGACAGGAGGAGGGACACACCTTGAGGAAACATAGGGGCAAGAGTGACTTTGTATCTAGGCTCTGTGGCCCCGCATCCCATTTCTTGTTCACCTAACCATCTCCCTGCTCTTCTGGGAGCTCTTTGAAAGCACGAACCACACTGCTCTTCTGCACGAGTGGTTCCTCTCCTGCCTGGCACCTTGTGGGGCATCCATCAGGTGTTCCGCCAGTGGCAGGCACACCCAGAGAGGAGCTCATCCCCCAGTGAAGTATTGGAGATATACTCAACGTGCTTTAATGGTGAATCAGTTTGTATTCATTTCATTTTGAATGTCAGTACATGCATCATTCATTTCTGATTCTGGTACTCTTGGCACTCTGGGTGTTAGGGTAATGCTCGTAACCCAGTGAATTTGGGGGGTCTTGGCAGGCAGAGCAGTGCATGATTCTAGATTGCTGTTGCCTCTGCCTGAGCTTGGGCCCACACTGGTTTCCAGACTTGGCCTTCCCCCAGAGCTCTCTCTGCCGGCTTCCTGCCTCTCCCGATTCTTTACCTATTAGCTCACGCAGCTGCAGGGGTTGAAGGGAGGGCGAGTCGGGGGTACTGGTATTGGAGCCCAACTGCAGACCGCCTCACCTTTGTCCCAAGCAGGGCCTCCCAGTCACAGCTCAGATTGGGTTGTTTTGAAAGTGGACCCCAGGGCTAGAGTCCTTAATACCGTGACAGTCTCTCTGTGCCCGGCACTGGAACTAAATATTTATGTTGGCAGAAAGCATAGGTTATCCGTCTGAGTTAGGAGATAAGAAGGTTGGGTTTTGGTGTTGGGGAGTAGGTGGGCTGCATGCAGTATTATATAGCCCCCGGCTGATCATCCTCAAGTCCCGCTTTGATGCACCTAGACTAACGGAGAGGAGAGACATTTTGCCTCGTGGCCGACACCCAGCTGGGGGAAACTCTGGACATCTGAATTCCGGCAGCCAGTCCACACCATCTTACCCAATGCCCTCATTTCACAGGCTGGGAAACTGAGGGCAGGGCATGGTTCAAGGTTACACTGCTCATTCAAGGGGACGAGACTAGAGTCTGGATCTTCAGCAGGCTATTGTAGCCTTAGGTCTGGGGTCAGAATAGCTGTGTAACCCGGGACAGGTCACCTGAACTCATTGTGCCTACCTGTAAAATGAGAATGACTTCTAACTCTGGGATTAAATGAAATCATGGAAGCAAATGATTTTAATGTTAAGTACTATCAAAACTCTAATGCAGGGGTCCGTAATCTTTTCTCTAGAGGTTCAGATAGTAAATATTTTAGGCTCCCTGAACTATAGGGTCTCTGATGCAATGACTCAGTTCTATCACTATAGTGTGAAAGCATCTATAGAAAACAGATTATAAGCAAACCAAAGTAGCTATGTTCCATTAAAACTTTATTTACAAAAACAGGCAACAGACCAGATTTGTACTGTAGTTTGCTGACACCTACTCCAGATGCTTGGAAATTATTCTAGTTACTATTGATGACATAACAAATGACCCCAGAATGTAGTGACTTAAAACAACCATGTGATTGTGCGAATGGATTCTGTGGGTTAGGCATTCAGACAGAGTATAGCAGACAGTGTTCTTTGCTCCATGAAGTCTGGAGCTTTAGCTGCAAGGGTTCAAAAGCTGGAGGTGACTCCACTGCTTGAAGATTCCTTTACTTTCTTTCTGGAAATTAGACTGGAATGACCTGAACACCATGACGTAGCCTATCTGAGGGGCCTGGCTTCGTAACAACAGGGTGGTTGGATGTTTCGCATGGGAAGCTCGGGACTCCAAGTGAGAATGTTTCAGTGAGCAAGGTAGACATTGCATAGCCTTTGATGACCCAGATGGACAGTGTCCCTTCTGCTGTGCTCTGTGAGTGAAACCATGCATGAATCTGCCACGTTCAAGGTGAGCGGACATGCTCCTCTGCCTCTCAGTGGGATCCATGGCAAAGGATTAGGTTTGGGGGAGCTCATCTTAAAACCATTATAGAAGAGATTCATCATTTAAGCACGCACATGTTGAAAAATGGTGAATGTTTCTTACATAGCACTTACTCTGTGCCAGACACCATTTCGAGTTCTTTATTTCTCCACCATCCCTTTGAAGGAGGTAATATCATCACCCACAGTTTAAAGATAAGAACGCCAAAGAACAGAGAGATTGACTAACTTTCCCAAGGTTATAAGGAATAGTGGGTTATAGAACCAGCATTTTGGACTCAAGTAGTCAACTCCAAAGCCTGCTTGAATCAGAACCCATTCTGCTTCTTTGTGATTATCAAAAGGAGAATGCTCTTTCTACTCTTTAAGCAGAACTAGGTTAAGAGGAGGAAGGTGGGCATGGGGGTTCAAGGGAGGGAGGGACAAATACTTACCCGTGGCTGATTCATGTTGATGTATGGCAGAAGTCATCACAATATTGTAAAGTAATTATCCTCTAATTAAAAAAAAAAACAACTGGATTAAGATCCTGAGTCTTTCAGCTGTCCACTGTCTAGCAGGTCTTCCTATCAGCAACCAGTTATGAACATAGCACACCCACTCTGAGTTCAGACTGTCCTGAGCATCATGGGTAGGCCAAGGAAAGAAGTATGATGCTCAGTTTCATTCATAAGAAGCCTAAAATATGAGTGGGAGAGACTGAATTCTGATTTAATTCTCACAACCCTGTGAGATGGAATCTTGATCACATTTTACCAATGAGGAAACCAAGGCCCGAGGGTTCAGCTGTTCCCATCCAGTAGCTGATAGAGTTCACACTCAAGCCTGGATCCTGACATACAAGCCCATGCTCTTTGCCATAGACTCCAATGGAAAAAGATCTGGAAAGGATCATACCAGCTCTTTCGGAAGTGAACATCCTCAGTCCCTGGGAGATCAAGTCCAGTCCATCCCTTGGCACTGATCTTGGTTTAGTTCCCTCCTTGCAGAGATGCTTAAATATATGGCTCAGATGGTAAAGAATCTGCCCACAATGCAGGAGATCTAGGTTCAATCCCTGGGTTGGGAAGATCCCCTGGAGAAGGGCATGGCAACCCACTCCAGTATTCTTGCCTGGAGAATCCCATGGACAGAGGAGCCTAGCAGTCTAGAGTCCACGGAGTCCCAAAGAGTTGGACACGACTGAGCAACTAACACTGGCAGAGATGAGGGACTGGGGCCCAGAAAAGGGCCGTTGCGTGTCCCTGGAAATCTGACTGCCCAGACCCTGAGCTGGAGCCGGGACTCAGGGTTTGCCCCACCACCCCTGCCTTCCCCACTGTGCTAGGAACGGCAGGGAGGGGAATGATGGCGGCTGGCGGGGCTTGCGGGGGTGAACTTACGGGGAGCTGTTTGCCAAAGCTGTGTGGGGGGAGGAGGATTTTACAAGACCAGGGCCTCTGGCCTGGAAGCATCTGTTTCCCTTCAAATCAGTGAGGAGACGCTTGCCTCCCCAGAATGCCTAAATCACGCAGCGGCTGGGGAAGGGCAGGCGTTGGCCTGGAGACTTCAAACGCATTTTCCCGTCCTCTCGGGGACGCGGGTCTGACGTGGGCCTCTGAGCCCCTGTCCCTGCTCTTACCCCCTGTCAGATCCGTGAGAAGCTCTCACCGCCAATTAAAGTCTCCATTTCACTCTCTCACCCCTGCTGTGAGGGGGTCCCGGGGTCTCGGGTGGGCCCAACAGCAGCTTCCTCTCCACCTACCCTCCCCTGGACTCCACTAGGAGAGCTTACTCTGGCTGGAGGGGGAGGGCGTCAGGGCCTTGGGCAGTGGCATAATAATAATAACAGTGATATTGACGATGATACCTTCAGCTCGCTCTCATTGACTGCTAACATGCCAGACATCATGGTGAGCAATTCCAACAACGAGCCCATTTAGTGGGTTTTAATATTATGATTCCTATTTTACAGGTGAGTTAATCGAGGCAAGGCCTCACATAAATAAGAAATGGAGAGCTAGGACTTAAAGCCGAATTGGCTGATTCCAAAGCCATGCTTTGGGCCACTCTGTTATTCTATCTCCTTTAATGGCCTTTTAATCTATTCACATTTTACTCATTTTTGCAGATGGGGAAACTTGATTTCTAGACCGTGGAATTACTATTGGTGCCTTATAGTTGACTGAGTCATTCATTCAGTCCGTCATTTATTTTGAATAGTATCTGCTGAGTGCCACATGGTTTAGGTATGTGAGCACCAGGCACCAGCTGGAGCATCAGGCACAGAGGTGGGCAGAGCCCTATTCTGGTTCTGAAGACACTCACATACTCATGCGAGCATGAGAGAATTGTCTGGGCATCAACCCAGTCATGCCACTTGGGCCGGGGTGGCTCCCTGCCACCACTATGCAGGGAGGGTGGGTTTCTTGGAGGAGCTGAGGGCTGACTGATGCTCCAAGGGCAAGGTGGAGGAGGCTAAGTGGAGAAGGAGTCGGGGGGCTCTGATGAAGGGTGTGGTGTATGCAAAGACAAAGACGTGAGGTCCGTTAGCAGTTGAATGTGGTTCCACTGTGAAACAGGGTAGGTGGTGGAGACCAGTCAAGAAGGCTAGATCTGTGGCCAGAGTTTGAGACTCAGTGATAGAGTCCCAAACGGATAGTGTCAAAGGGAGGGACATCAAGGAGTCACACTGGGGCCCGTGGGAAGGAGTTTGTGCTTTGTCCTGAAGGTGGTGAAGAAACATTGAAAAATACTTTGCATTTGAGTAGTTGAAATCCCGATACACTAAAACCGGATTGCTTTAGGCATCTGAGATCTCACAGCCCACAGTCTCTGGGACATGAACTCAAGCTTTCAACCACATTGGCCAGTGTTCTTTCCCCTGAAACGAAGTCAGAGGAAGGAGCAGCAAGGGTTTGAGCTTGGGGTTCCAGGTTCCTGAATAGCCCATCGCACTTGATCCTTGGCGCCACCTCTTCTGTGATTATCCCTGAGGTGCGGCTGGGCCCCAGTCAGTCAGTTGTGCAAAAAGCAAGGTGGCGTAGAGAAGGAACGCTAGTGGAGGAGTCGGGAAGGCCAGTGCCTTTATTCTGAACTGGTTGGCAGCAGGGCCTTTTGCAAGTCTGTTTGCTCTCCAGGCTGTGGTTCCCCTACCTGTAAAATGAGGTTGTAGAGCTTGGTGATGGCTCGAGAGTTCTCATCCTCTATCACCCCCTTCTCCTCCTGCCCTCAATGAACTGGAGTTTGAGTAAACTCCAGGAGATGGTGAAGGACAGGGAAGGCTGGTGTGCTGCAGTTCATGGGGTCGCAAAGAGTCGGACACGACCGAACAGCAGCAGGCGTTCTAGTTCCCATTATCAGTGGGTCTCAGCCCACCTGCACAGGTAGAGATGAAAGTACCCAGCCGAGGTCGCCAGCACCCTTCCTGACCCCGGAGAAACCCCGGCTCTGACTGTGTCCTCTCCCAGGCTGTCTGTGCTCCCCCTTCCCACTCTACCCCGTGGGTCTGCATGTCTGTATCGGTTTCTCAGCATCTCTCCCTTCTCCTCCTCTCCTCCTTCCCCACATCAGGGGCTGTCACTTTCTTCCCCTCGCAGAGAGCCCCTCCCGGGCTGCCTGGTCCCCTAACAGCTTTCAGATGTGGCTCTGGAACAGTTCTACAATTACAGCTGAGACAGGCAGAGTGCGCATGGCCTTGTGACTTCTGACCCAGGCCCGTGAAGCTGACATCTTCCTCTTTCTCCCCCACTCCACCCCCACTGGCAGGGTGGCCTGAAGACTCCTCCATCCTGAGGCCTCCACTGACATATTGGGTCACTCGATGAACACAAACAGAAGCTACCTTTTAGGGAACAAAGACTGAACCAGGCCTGCTGCAGTCATTAACATCATTGACTCTGGACCCTGAACTTGGGAGATACAGTTAATTTCACCCTGTTTTACAGATGCAGAGACTGAGGCTCAGAGACAGGGAAATGACTTCCCAAGAATGCTCAGCTGGCAACTGGGGAAGCAAGATTCTACCCAGGTTTTATCATTTGAAAACCTAAGACTCCTTGTCCCCAGCATGCTTTTATTCATGCTGCTTGGCTAAGCAGAGAGGGAATGCCGGACCCTCTTGATGGAGGAAATCTATTACAGGAACACCTTGGAAACGTAAATTGCCAAGGGAAAAGCAGTGTTTAAATTTTTTTTCCAACTCCTCACATTTGGAGGTTCATTCACATATTTTATTTACTACAGCCTTCCATGTTCCCCTCAGATGAAATGTCTCTCTTTCTATTCTACTCCAAGGAAGTATTCTTGCCCAAATAAGTGCTCTTCATGTAGCCTTCATAAAAGCCTGCAACTTACAAGCCACTTTTCAGGCATGACTCTGTAACCCTTGAGACTGCCACACACTGTACAGTTATCCCCGTTTCGTTGGTGCAGAGGCTGAAATTCAGCAATGAGATGTGGTATGTTCACGTTCACTCATTTACTCACATATGTAAAAGTGCCTTTCCTGTTCCTAGTGCTGTGTTAGTGCCAGGGTGTCACAGTACCCAGGCTGCAGGCCAGGGTCTGGCGTCTGCCTCTGCCACTTGCTAGACGTCGTGTGTGCAGCAAGTGCTTACGCCGTGGTACCAAATGCCGTCCTTACCCCTCTCCTTTGCCCCTGGCTGACTCTCACATCCTCGAGTTTCACTACGATCTTGCTCCCAGCCCTTCTGCAAGGCTCCTTAGTCAGAACTCACCTTGTTAAGCACTTGTATTTCACACTCATCCACGTTGTCCTAGGAAGTGGAGAGCAGCCTCCCCACCCCAGACACCTGATGCAGACAGGTGACCTAAGCACAGAGGGGTAAGTGACTAGTCCACCATCACAGAGCACGGGAATAGAATGGAAAATGAAACCACGCCTGGCCATCTCCAAGACCAGACTTCCTCCTCTGTTACCTTCTGCTTCCCTTGACCGAGACAATACGGGATATAGTAAGGACTAGAACAGAGCTCTCCTCACAGGGCTGAGATGTAACAGGTGAAGAGAGATGATGCCCACATCACAGTGGTGGTGTTCTCACGACAAAGGCTGGAGCCAAAAGACCCAGAAAGCAGATGGGTAGTTGGGCTTCTGTCTGAAGATGGGGCCAAGATATCCCATATTTAGGTCTCTAAAGTCACATATATGAAGTTTAGACCCACACTTGTTAGCACTCCAAGCTAGCTGATGAAAGATAAAAGGTGAAATTAGATTTAACAAGATAGTATGACTCATTTGAAAACACCCTGATGTTGGGAAAGATTGAGGGCAGGAGGAGAAGGGGACGACAGAGGATGAGATGGTTGGATGGCATCACTGACTCGATGGACATGAGTTTAGGTAAACTCCAGGAGTTGGTGATGGACAGGGAGGCCTGGCATGCTGCGGTTCATGAGGTCGCAAAGAGTCAGACACGACTGAGCGACTGAACTGAACTGAAGAGCATCATCTTTGAATTCAGACAGGCCTTACTGCTGCTTAGTTAATATGTAAAAATAAATCAATGACTTGACCTCTTTGGGACCAGCATTCTTATCGATAAAATGCAGACACTCCCACCCGAGTGATATATTTCAAAGATTAACTGGAATACGCATGTAGAGGATTAGCACTGGTGAGCACTCACTAGACAGCAGCCATGCCTCACATGACGCTCAGGCACTGAGCGAGGGTTCCTGCGCGTGGACCAGCAATTCTGCAAGGAGGAACTGGTTTCCTTTGTTTTACCTTTGAGACAAAGGCTCAGAGAGGGTAATCAACTAGACCAAGGTCACACATCTAGTGAACCTCAGAGCCGAGGTTTGAATAGATGGTGACTGGGCTGCAAGGCTGCTTCTGGGCTCTGGGTGATCTGTCCCCTGCTGGGCCCCTCACGTCAGTTGCCATGACAGCAGCGTGGTAGGATAGGTTAGCGCTGACATTCCTCCAAGGCTAGGAGGTGCCTCCGTGGGTCTGTCATGGGCCTAGTGACAGTGACTCATAGCAGCAAAGGATGTGGAGCATATACAGTTCTGAGCCTTGCTGTCAGCTCCACTCATGGCATCTTAAACACAAACCAGCATGACGGATTGATGAATCCCCACGTGCACCAGAAACGTCAGCTTCCCAGAAAACTCGGGGTGATGTTATTGTACTATCTGAATTACAGTGAAACTCAGAATCAATATCAAGGAATAAATTAGACACACATTCTTGGGATGGCTTGAGTACCTTTCACTGCTCTTCAAAAGAGAAAATGCATTATTATTAAGGAGGAGATTTTAACACACAAAAAAGACAAGCAGTCTTTTCTCCAGAAAGACACTGTGCCCCTTGTACCAAGAAGTTCTGATGTATAGTGCCTTTTATAAAAAGCACCTTTGGGTTATCAAGTCATGAGGTGTTAAAGCCGAGAGGGGCTGTGAGGTTCCCAAGTCCTGACCGTCTGAGCCCGTCGTGTGGATCTGCAGCCGCAAAGCAGAGCTGAGAGCACAGCGTGTGCAGGCTTCAGAGTGACACAAACCAGGGTCCAGGCCTTGGTTCTCTCATTGTCTGACTCTGCTTTTGGACAAATTGCCTAACTTTTTCATCTTCAGTTTCCTCTTCTGAAAGATGAAGATAATGTGGGTGATTATTTTCTCAGGTTTTCGTAAGATTAGAAAAATATGCGAAATGGCACCGTTTCAACATAGTTGGAATTTGGCAAGTGTACCTAACGGAGTTGTATTTGTACAGAGGTGACATCTACAGACCTTTAGCAGAAGACAGTAGCTGATAGTGGATCAACGCGTGGGCTTTGGAGTCAGACACACCTCGACTTAATTTCCAGTCCCAGTAATTACTATATGGTTCTGGGCAAGTTGCTTTCTCTCTCTGAGCCTCATGTATAACATAAAGAGAATAATAGTAACTATCTTTTAGTATCATCTGGGGGAATTAATTGCAACAATACAGATGAAACTGCATAGGTCAGTGCTTGCCACCTGTTAAGAACTTTGCACATAGTGAATCTGGAGAACTAACTCATGTATATTAACTACCTAATATGTGCAGTCAATCAGGGGTCACCATTCTGTAACTTAGCAATTGTAGTGTTATGTCCACTGGTGGCGCTAGAGCCCTCCTGCCAATGCAGGAGACCTAAAAGACGCAGGTTCAGTCCGTGGGTCTGGAAGATGCCCTGGAGGAGGGCATAGCAACCCACTCCAGTATTCTTGCCTGGAGAATCCCATGGATGGAGGAGCCTGGTGGACTCTAGTCCTTGGGGTTGCAGAGTCAAACATGACTGAAGCAACTTAGCACACACATAGCACGAGGTGAGTTGAGGTTTTGGAGAAGGAGGAAAGGAAATCAGACCCCGGACAGTAGTTTCTTGGGCTTGACCCAGGGAGCCCGTGTGCCCACCCCACACTCCTGCTCCTACCCGTGAAGGCTGGCAAAGGAGGGTGGCGCAGCAAAGATAGGGCACTCAGACGCTTAGCCCTTCTCACTTCTGTTCAGATTGTCACTGGCCTCCAAGGATGATCTCTTCTTGAAAGTTTATCCACTCTTTTGGCTTTATTTAATTTCAGAACTTGGAGATCTGGAGGTGTGAAGCGTCAGAGAGCCTTCCCAGAGTAGGCCAGAGGCCAATGTCTCCTCTGGAAAGAATCCCGTGTCCTGGAGTGGACCCGACTCCACCATGTCTGTGGTTTACCAGTTCTCTCCCTTTAATACCACACAGACTGCCTGCCCCACCTTCTCGTACATCATGGAGCTGCAGGTGCCTGCACTGAAAGTTCAGCACCTGCCTTGTACCTGGACTAACTCCCAGACTTCCTGTCGTGGCTCACTAGGTCCCCATCATGTCTCTTTGCTATAGCCACACCAGCTCTCTATTCCTTCAACAGTCTGGATCATTCTCTCCTCAAGAACTTTGCACTTACTGGTCTTTCTGCCTGGAATATTCTTTCCCCCAGATCTTCCTCCCATAATCTAGTTCCTTCTCATTTCCAGGTCCCAGTTCAAACTTCTCAATAAGAAGGCCTTTCAGGACACACCTGTCTAAAGCACCCACACCCCTCTTCACTTCAGGCTTTGCTGCGTGATCCTGTTATATTTTTTTCTCATATGCACCATTGTCTAATTTTTCACTTTTGTTTAGCTTTATGCAAGCAGGGACCTTGACTCTCTTGCTCATCTTTGTAATCTTAGCTCCTAAAGTAATCCCTGGCATGTAGTTAATGCTCAGCTAGTGTTTGTTAAATGAATGAATGAAAGAATATCTGAATGAGTATACAGAGTGATAGCAGATAGCATCAGGGTTTACTTCCAAGTCATGCCTGGACTTGACTCAGACTGCTCTGCCCCCTAATAAGTGTGAGACCACTGAAAAATACACAAATAAGTCTGTTTTCTCACTGGTGAAATAAAAGTGATAATGACCCCTGCCTTCTAGCCTTGCTGCTTGTAAATGAAGAAAGAAAGAAAGTGAAGTCACTCAATTATGTCCGACTCTTTGTGACCCCATGAACTGTAGCCTACCAGGCTCCTCCATCCATGGGATTTTTCCAGGCAAGAATACTGGAGTGGGTTGCCATCTCCTTCTCCAGTAAATGAAGAGATGGAGTGCCAAATGCCCAGCAATCAGTTGGTTTTTCATACACACTTAGTGACTATCTTTTTTTTTTTCTTTCCGAATCATTTCTTCTGCAGCCTGATCATCCCTGAGTTCTTTCAACTGTCACTCCTGTGCTATGATTTCTGGGTTCCTCCTTGCAGCTTCCAGGGCCGTTTGCTCTGAAGTCACAGCCTTGTGCTCGGTTTTCTTGTTGTGCTGCAGGTTCACTCTCTACGCGGTGGATACACGAGGGAGGCACTCGGAGCTCAGCACAGTGACCCTGAGGACCGCCTGTCCCCTGGTGGATGACAACAAGGCCGAAGGTAGGTGACCCCCCACCCCCGTTTCTTCACTTTCAGGGTCCTTCCTATGTTTCAGTCTGCAAATTCTGCACCCTCCAGTCGCTGTCCACCACTCCTTTTCTGCCTCACACACACACAGGGAGAGGAAAGTCAAAGGACTGGAGGAAGAACATGGAGTTAAATGAATCAAAGCCAGGAAGGAAATTGAGATTGGCCGGCAATATCTTTGCCAGTGGACAGACTTGCTCCTCTTTTACAGAATATGTGTTTTGGCTTTGAGGAAAGGAATGGTGGAGAGTCAGAACTGTATGACTGTGTTCTACCTCTTGGCCTAGGCTTTTAGAAACCAATCCCTTCCACATCAGCCCTAGAGCTGGCAAATACGTGGCGCATGGAGGACCACTACACTTTGCTGTACCTCTGGCAGGCATCATTAGCTGATCATGGCAGACATCATTAGCTGATCACAGCACACCTTCCCATCTGGCCCAGGGGTGGCCTCAGAATTCTCAGCAGAGAGCTGCAGTCAGTAACTATCCGTCAGAATCAGCATGCGTGTTCCTGGTCCATGAAATTGTAAACATTAGACAAAACACTTAAAAAAAAAAAAGAACCATAAATCAGATCTACCATGTACTTAGCTCTTAGACCACGTGTAGATACAATTTCAACAAAGTTGTCATGGTAGCTCATGAGTCCTGGTGGTGCTTCCGTTCAAGGTGAGCAAATATTTTCTAAGAGCCCTGGTACAAGCAGTGTAGAACAGACGTGCTTTCCATCTTTCAGGAGTTTCCATTCTAGCGGGGCAGAGAGAGACATTTCTTCAGATGATCAGGCTACGTACTAGATAAGAGGAGACACTGAGATACTGAGTCTTATTAAAAGGGAGGGGATTTGAGATGGATTCCCGGTAATTTTTTTTATTATTATTTTTATTTTAAAAGGACACATGAACATGGTTTAAAAAAAAAAAAATCTGAGTAGAAAACCCTAGAAAGTAAATGCTCCTCCCATCCTGAACCCAAGTCCCTCAAGGTCTCCTGAAGGCAATCGTTAAGTAGTGACAAGGGGCATACATAAATTTTGTTCAAAGTCTTAAAAGATGCAAGAATGTGCCTTCTATTCAGGAGAGCAGCCCATAATGAATTTTAGTTACATCAGTTAGCAGGAATAACTGAAAGAGTAGCCATTGCCATGAATGGCAAGCAGAAGAGTCTAGATTTTTCTTTGAAAGATTTTTGAATGAAGAGTTGTTAGACCTGGTTACAGAAATATGTTGGAACTATTACAGAGAGGAGATAGAAGTAGACCATTGAGATGAGCTCAAGACACTTACTAGAAGCCTCTGCACTTGTTTGGAATTTTCTGTTAAATCATAGGCACAGACCTTATGTTAACCAGTGCAATTATAAGCACTAACTTTGTGCCAGACCCCCTGTCAAGTGCTTCATATCCACCTTTTAATTTAGTCCTCCCGTGCTCCTCCAGTGTGTGGATTATTATCTCCAACTGATAGATAAGAAAATGGAATACAACTGGTCAATGCCATGTTCAGGATGGAATTCAGGTTGATTTGCCCCAAAAGACCACACAGGTGAGCTCCTGCTTGAAGACGCCTTCCTAGTTGTAAGGTATGCCTCCACCCTCCCTATTTCCTAACGCCTGGTGATCTGTGCCCACATCCTTCCTCCGCCCCCAGAGATAGCCGACAAGATCTACAATCTGTACAATGGGTATACCAGCGGCAAGGAGCAGCAGACTGCCTACAACACGCTGATGGAAGTCTCGGCCTCCATGCTGTTTCGAGTCCAGCACCACTACAACTCTCACTATGAGAAGTTCGGCGACTTTGTCTGGAGGAGCGAGGATGAGCTGGGGCCCAGGTACGTGGGCGCGTGAGTGTGAGTGCAGCAGTAAATTCTCCCTGTTCCCATCTGACTTTACTGGAGCCTTTTCTCCATGGGCTGATGACGGGCTCTATGAAATAAATAAGGGTGGCATTCACCCAAGTCATGCCAGGACTCAAGGTGGGAAGCGGGTGGGGAGAATGAAAGAATCTTGGAATTTTAGCTTCTTGGACTTCTGGAATCTCAGATGAGAGAAAGACTTCAGTGCTCTTTCAGCCAGCCTCCTTACCTTCTGCTTTCAGTTTTAGAAATGGGAAACGTAGCTTCCTTGAGGAGATATGTCCTAACCAACATCATAGAAGAGCAGGTGACAGGGTCATGGACCCTAATCTAGGACTTGTCCTTCTCTTTCATAAGAAATCCGAGTCGTCTTTTTTTTTTTTTTTTTAAGAATAAAGTTTATTAGTGACCATGACTAAATGCATTCATAAATTCAACATGTATTAAGGTGTGATTTTATTTTTTTTGTCACCAGCAGTGGCTATGTCAACCACAGTGGTAGGTGCTATAGAGGAATCACCCATAACTGACACATAGTCACTATCTTCTGAAGCTTCCTGAAGTAGTATCTGCAGTGGGGGGCTGTGTCTCATATCCTGCACCGAACAGTGATGTCCATTCATTTATTCAACACAGACTTAACAGCCCCCTTTTTAGGCTGATCATGTACTGTTAAAAAGGCAGAAGCAGCCCCTACCTATGTGTAGCTCACTGTTCCACATAATTAAGCAGTTGCAGAGAATAGGAAAAACAAATACAGTATATTAGCGCATATATATGGAATCTAGACAAATAGTACTGATGAGCCTATTTGCAGGGAAGGAATGGAGATGCAGACATAGAGAAAAGACCTGTGTACACAGCTGGGGAAGGAGAGGATGGGACACATTGAAAAAGGAACACTGACATATATACGCTATCATGCATAAAATAGATAGCTGCTGCATAACACGGGGAGTCCAGCCTCACTCTGTGATGACCTAGAGGGGTCGAATGGGAAGCAGGGGGATGGGACTCAAGGAGGAGAGGAGCTATATATATATATGTATACACACACACACGTATATATGTATGTGTAATTATGACTGATTCGTGTTGTTGCATGGCAGAAACCAATACAACATTGTAAAGCAATTTTCGTCCAATTAAAAAAAATAGAATAGGAGCAATAAGGGTCAAAAGGACAGAGAGGAGCCCTCTGGGGAGGCGAGGCATAGACACCCGGCCTGGGTAGCCCAGTGAAGGCCCTCCAAGAACTGAGACTGAAGGCCTACAGGGTAAGTTGGGGTCAGGCACATGGAAGAAGACTGGAGGGTCTGGGGCCAAAGCAGCAGCCTGTGAAACGTTCAGAGGTATACTACTACAAAGAGCAGGGGTTCAAACCTCGTAAGTTTTGAATTTATCATTTGCCTCCACCTTTATGACTTTTGTGGGCTTCCCTAGTGGCTCAGATGGTAAAGAATCTGCCTGCCATGCAGGAGACCCGGGTTCGCTACCTGGGTTTGGGGAAGATCCCCTGGAGAAGGGATGGCAGCCCATTCCAGTATTCTTTTCTGGAGAATTCCATGGACAGAGAAGCCTGGCGGGCTGCAGTCCGAAGGGTCGCCAAGAGTCGGACATGACTGAGCGACTAACACTTTCACTTTGTGATTTTTACCGTAGTTCCATACTCTCTTCACTTTATTTTCTATTTTGTCCTTAGGCCCACGTATTAGCAAGTATATTTGAAAAGGAAGCACTGTATCACTGTGTAGAGGGAAGCCGAGAACTGTCTCCCCTTAATAAAAACTAAACCTAAGCCTTCAGTTCAATGGAAGAAAAACAAAATGCCAGAAAACAATGCCGTTTAAGCCTCTCAGAGCCTGAGGCTTTCCTTCTAAAAGGGAAGATTAGTGAGTGTTAGAGAAGTACTTTAAAACACAGTCCGGAATTAAACCTTTCCTTCTGAAAGTAATCTGGAGGAGGGCACGGGATTGAAAAAGGGAATCTAAATGCTTTTCCCGGTTGTGATTCATGGTTGTTTAATGCTGGACCTGTGATCTTCCTGAGTACCACCTAAAATCCTTTCTCCTGCCCCAGGGGAACCCCTTCCACACTTTGGTAAACACTGCGTGTGGAGGAACTGAAAGAATTTCTCTGCAAAGTGTGTGACAGCAGGAGTGGGAAGAGATAAGACCGGGCAGGTCAGCAGAGGCCAGTTCCGAATGCCCTTTAAGTAGGGTTAAAGAGTTTGGATTATCTCTCTAGGGTAATGGGAAGCTTTTCAAGTGTTTTTCACAGGGGGAGATGTTATCAGATCTTCAAGGGAAAAGGATCCCTCTGACAGCCCTGGCAGCCTGGACTGGAGGAATCCTGACCAGAGGGAGGCAGGGGGGCCCCAGAGGCGGTTGTGATACTAAATCCAGGAGACAGTGCCGTCCTCCAGGCCAGGATCGTGTCAGTGGTGCTGGGGAGAATTGCATGGCTTCCTGAAACACTTAGTGGGCAGCGTGTTATACTTTAAATAGCTTTAAAATTACCCTGTAAAACAGACAAACTAGGGTGTCCTCCCCATTTTATGAATGGAAAGGAATGGAGGCCCCCCTGGGGTTAAGCGAGCTGCACGGGGCACAGAGAGCTTGCGGTGGGGTCTGCTGCCGCCCTGAGCTTTCACCCTGGGCCCCTGCAACACGTGCGGTAACCTTCGAAGAATTCAGGGCTTGGTGGAGGGATGGACGGGGTCTTTCCCTGGGGCAGACCTTATCTGTTCTGTTGGATCCTGGGTTTGTAACTGTCTCCCTCTCCTTTAGATAAAAGCTAAAGGAGAGCAGACAGGCCGGAGCACAGGGCCTCAGATGAAAGCTTCGGCGTGAGTCATCTCTGCTGCCATCTTGCCCAGGCACGGGGAAAGGCGTTCTGCCTTTATTGGGCTTTTTCCCACAGGCTTCAGGGAATTTGGGTGGAAGCTAAACCAGAGCTTCACCCCCGACTTTGTCTTTATCATCTTCTGGGATCCTTTAAGACCCTCCAGGACATCAATCGTCTAGAAGGCCTTTCTGGTCAGTCAAAGAGGCAGAACCACCCACTCCGTCATGGACAGTGATAACCCGCTCACCTCCAGCCAGCTGGTCACCAGCCACTGGCTGCCAGCCCCCGACCTGTGCCACCCAGCCTCCTTCTTTGGTCCTTCTAGTCTCTGGAGGGAATCCGAGGTTTCTCTGATGCCCCACACTGGCATGAGCAGGAATCAAGACAGCTGCATCCTGATCCATCCTGGCACTGCTGATAAACTCACCGTGCAGCCCTGGGCTCTGGGCCTCTCTGGGCCTAAGTCTTTTCATCTGTAAAAGGACAGTAGTCCTTTCTTTCTTTTCTTTCTTTTTTAAGCAGTGAAAAATCTGTTTTCTAAATAAAGCTTACAAAGAGCCCCAGCTCTTAGCTAGAATGCTACCTCCTCAGGGAATCCTCTAAAATTTTACTCTATCACAGCCTCAGGTTTTAATTTTCTGTGTTGTAGCTACCAGTTTTTTAGTATCTTATATTGGTTGTGTATTTTGTGGTGGTGGTGGTTTAGTCACTTAGTTGTGTCCGACTCTTGTGACGCTGTGGACTATAGCCTGTCAGGTTCCTCTGTGCATGGGATTCTCCAGGCAAGAATACTGGAGTGGGTTGCCTTCTCCTCCTCCAGGGGATCTTCCTGCCAGGGATCGAACCCTCATCTCCTGCATCTCCTGCATTGCAGGCAGATTCTTTACCACAGAGGCATCAGGGAAGCCCCACAGGTGAGAAAGGGCAGGTAAGAGAATACTTCAGTCAGGAAGGACAAATCTCAGGGGAGTGGAGAGTTGAGGGTGAGGAGGAGAAGGGAAGACCGAAGCAGAAGTCATATCATAATGGCTCTTTATGAGCCCTACTCATGAGTCATTTTTCTTCCAAAGGCTGGGTCAGTGTTCTAAACAGAGGATCCATGTGGGTAGACGTACCATGCCTCTCAAAGGCTGGAAGTCTGCAGAACATCCACGTGTGAAGGAGAAAGAATAAGGCCCTGCCTTGGGTTTCTGTTGTAGCTTCGTCACCCACTTGCTGTGCAACCTCGGACAAGTTGCCTCTCCCTCTGAGCCTCATTTGCAACATAAAAGGGCTGGACTCCAAGGTCCCTTCCAGCTGCAAAGACAGGGAACCAGCCAGCCCTGAAGGTCATAGAAACCAGAGAAGAGACGCAGCAGAAGTGTCCTTTCACCTCTAGCCCAGCGTGGCAGGTTCCTCAGGAACCTAGGATGGCTAGGACAGTAAGAGTTTTTCCCAGGAGCACCCTAGTACCATGAGATGAGCTCTGTTAGGATTCCGTTGGCCTCTAACCACCAAGCCCCCAAATGTTCTCTGCGTCTCCATGGATCTTTGGTCGGGCACCCCCATAAAGTTTACTGACAAAAGGGTGACTCTTGCTGCTACCTAAGTCCATCAGGCCAATGTACTCTGGAGCTTGGTTCCCATGGCAACCACAGGTTCCTGCAAACAACTGCTCAGAGAAGACCTGCTGACACCCAGCTGTCCCAGCCATACGGTTCCTATTAGGAGACCTGAAAACCTTTACTTACAGGTGGTCAGGGATCAGAATTTGCTCCAGTCAAACACCCTTGACCACTCCTGGGCTTCTCAATCCTCTCAGGTATGTCTAATGAGGAGGGAGAAGAGAGTCAGCACTTGAAGAGATTTTGTTTCAGTGAAATTGAGTAAATGAGTGAATAGAGTAAATGTATGTCTAGATATGTCTGTTTTTCTTTACATCATATACTGCTTTATTTACATTTTATAAATCACTTTTACATTAATTAATTTGAAAATATTTGCTGCATTTTTTCAAAATATCTTTATTTTCTTTTTTTTGACTCAGTTATATATGTGTATATATTCTTTTAATTAGAGGATAATTGCTTTACAATGTTGCATTGATTTCTGCCATACAGAAATTTCTGCCGTGTGACTCAATCATAAGAATACATATGTCCCTGCCTTCTTGAACCCCTCCTACCCCACCCCTCTGGGCTGTCCCAGAGCACTAGGTTGAGTTCCCTGTGTTAGGGAACAGCGGCTTCTCACTAGTTATTTTGAATGGCAACGCATGTTCTTTCGTGCTGCCCTGAATTTGTCCCACCCTCCTCTTCCTCCACTGTGTCCACAAGTCTGCTCCCTATATCTGTGTCTCTATTCCTGCCCTGCAAATACTTTCATCAGTACCATGTTTCTAGATTCCATCTATATGTGTTAATATATGATATTTGTTTTTCTCTCTCTGATGGACTTCACTCTGCATAATAGGCTCTGGGTTTGTCCTCCTCACTAGAACTGACTCAACTCCATTCCTTTTTATGGCTGAGTAGTATTCCATTGTATCTAATGTACCATAGCTTCTTTATCCACTCATCTGAGAAGGGACATCTAAATTGCCTTCCATGGCCTGGCTGGGGTAAATAGTGCTGCAGTGAACAGTGGGGTACATGTGTCTTTTTGAATTATGGTTTTCACAGGGTATATGCACAGTAGTGGGATTGCTGGGTCATATGGTAGTTTTATTCCTAGTTTTTTTAAAAAAATATATCCATACTGCTCTCCAGAGTGGCTATATCAGTTTACATTCCCACAAGCTGTGCCAAAGTTTTTCCTTTTCTCCCCATCTTCTCCAGCATTTATTGTTTGTAGAGTTTTTTATGATGGCCATTCTGATTGTAGGTTTGATTTGCATTTGTCTAATGAATGATGGTGAGCTCTTTTCATGTGTTTATTGGCCATCTGTATGTCTTCTTCAAAGAATTGTCTGTATAGGTCTTCTACCCATTTTTCAATTGGGTTGTTTATTTTTCTGACATTGAGCTGTATGAGCTGCTTGAGTATTTTAGAGATTAATCTGTTGTCACTTGCTTCATTTGCAATTATTTTCTTCCATTCTTAGGGTTGTCTTTTCATCTCATTTATGGTAGAAATACTGCATTTCTGTTATCAGCCCCTGTTGTTTTCATGGCGGACATTGCTAATAGATAACAGAGATCATTCCAGGCTTGATTCATTCTAGGCTGTTTCTCAACATAACCAGACAAGAAGCTTTTCCCATCTGAAAAGGATTAGAACATGCTATGAATTGTCATTGCTTTGTTCTTCATGAAAATATTCAAGCCTGGGATGTCAGTATACATTCTTCGGTCCAAGATTATGTTAGCTCTTTCCTTAGATATCATGGATTCACTCTCTTGGAATTTCTAGGATGTTGGAAACAAGAGCAAACTTAGGCTCCTAGAACCATACTCCTATCATTTCAGATGCATTTTCATTTTTTCCCTGCATATTTTGACATTTCAGAAATCAAGATGGATTGTGCACAATCAATGTGCACATTATGTTGCATTCTTTCTTCATTTCTTGAAAGGCTGTTATTAAATCAATAACATATCTTAAAACTGATGATGTCTTAGATAAATATGAGCAAGACACACTACGAGTTTGAACCAATGTCCCACAGAACATCCCCCCACTAATAATATAGCGATGTACATAATTATCTTCTTGTTATTCAGTTGCTAAATTGTGTCTGATTCCTTGTAACCCCATGGACTGCAGCACACCAGTCTTCCTTGTCCTTCGCTATCTCCCAGAGTTTGCTCAAACTCATGTCCATTGAGTCAGTAATGCCATCCAACCATCTCATCCTCTGTCACCCCCGTATCCTGCCCTCAATCTTTGCCAGCATCAGGGTCTTTTCTAATGAGTCGGCTCTTCGCATCAGGTGGCCAAAGTATTGGAGCTTCAGCTTCAGCATCAGTCCTTCCAATGAATACTCAAGGTTGATTTTCTTTAAGATTGACTGGTGTGGTCTCCTTTCTGTGCAAGGGACTCGCAAGCGTCTTCTCTAGCACCACAGTTCGAAGGCATCAACTCTTCGGCGCTCAGCCTTCTTTATGGTCCAACTATCACATCCATACATGACTACGGAAAAACCATAGCTTTGACTATATGGACCTTTGTTGGCAAAGTGATGTCTCTGCTTTTTAATATAGCTTTGTCATAGCTTTTCTTCGAAACGGCAAGTGTCTTTGAATTTCATGTCTGCAGTCACTGTCTGCAGTGATTTTGGAGCCCAAGAAAATAAAATCTGCCACTATTGCCATTTTTTCCCCATCTATTTCCCATGAAGTAATGGGACCAGATGCCATGATCTTAGTTTTCTGAATGTTGAATTTTAAGCCAGCTTTTTCACTCTCTTCTTTCACCTTCATCAAGAGGCTCTTTATTTCCTCTTCATTTTCTGCCATTAGGGTGGTATCATCTGCATATCTGAGGTTGTTGAAATTTCCATCAGTTCCAAACTGAAATACTTTGGGTTTGTTGAGATTTAGTCATTCTTACCATCAGTTTAGAAATGAGTTCTTGGAAGGCCTCACGGTTTCTTATGAGAGAACAAGGAGGTCACAAAGCCAAATGTAAATATTTTTGCTAGTCACCTTGCAAATCGTATTTCCAACCTGGTGTTGAGGAAATATATTTACACAGCAGTACCCGAGCTTCTGATTTTCTGCTTAATGGGGGTGGTCTGAGGCTAAACTTGATGTGGATATTCTGAAAGTAACCCCAGTGAACCACTTGGGATGCCATAAAACCATGGCTTCATTGCACACATTCATCATACCAGCTTTAAAATGTGTGTATGTTGCATGTTTTCAAAATGGAAACGCGTTTTATTGTATTTTGTCTTAAAAGTAATTTTTGTTCATTCTGTAATGTGTAAATGAGACAGGTGTATATGTGTGTGTGTGTGTGTGTGTGTGTATAATTGCAAACTGAAATGTTATTCCCTGGACTCCTAGTCTCTACCCAGAGAGAAAATTGTTAACAACGTGCACATACTTCTCCAGGGATTGATGTGAATGTGACATGGATATGCTCATGAATAAGGAAACTGCTCAGACTTAAGGATAACGTTGACATCTATAGACCACATGGTTCCATTTCTGTCCACTCTGCTATGTAGATCAAATACATTCATTTTGCTCTGTTTTCTGCCTATTTACACTTAATAGCACAAGTCTTTTCCTATGGATACATATGCACATATGTTGGCCTTTTAAAGGTTCCTTCAATGATATGAATTGATCACACGTTAATTTAGCCCTCTGTTAAAGAACAACTAGATTTCTTACTTTTTTTTTTTTATTATAAACAAATATGTATAAACATTTTGCCCAGTTTCCCAATTACTTCCTTAGACCCACGTGATGCTCCTATGTCCCTGAAGGTGTTCCTAGGTTTCTGGCACCTGGTGGGTCCTTGGTCGCCTGTCGTCATTGTCATCCCAGATCCTCAGGGTTCTCCCCTCTTGTTTTCATTTATTAGAACATCATAACTATTTTCCTAAATACCTATCCCCCTTCAGGGACACACTTGATTCTTCCTTGCAGCACTTCTGCAGCAGACTTGGTTTTGAGACAACCTTCAGCATCATGATCTGGCTGCAGTTTGCACATGTCACTCTTACCAGAAGCGAGTGGGGTTCTCCAGAGGTAGCCTGGCAGGGGCAGCTCGAATGGAAGTCCTTATTTCCCTGAATCTGCCCTCTCTACTTCCAGAGGTGGTGTTCCAGCCGTGGTGTTTGCAACTGCGCCATGCCCTTGACTCTCATTAAGCTTGAGGTCAGCTAACACAGAGGCTTAGGCTTAGCTCAAGGAGACAGAGATTAGGGAGAGAGGCCAACGGAAATGTTCCCTTGCTGTCTCTCCTCTTTTGCTGTATCCCGTGGCCCCCTTAGAATTAGATCTCTGTCCAATAACTGTGTCAACAGCGAAGTGGGTAATGGTGCTGGGAAGAGAGTAGTCACTTAAGCCTGCAGTTCCCAGAGAAGCGGCGTCCCAGCCCAGCCGCTGACTCTTTCACAAGCCATCCCTGTCTCAGTCCCACCTGCTGGTACAGTGATAGATTAATGTGCGCTGTCCCTCCTTCCCCTGTGGCTTCCCATCCTGCCGGGCCTGTGTCCTGTCTCCAAGGAGAGGAGGACTTCATTTCCGGTATTTGAGGAAAGTGGTCACTCTGACCTGTGCTTCCCCCCCCCCCCCCCAGGCAAAGCTGGGGGCATGCCTGGCCTTTGGTTGATGAATCTCCGTTGCTTGCAATGTATTACCTCTGGTTTCTCACCCCGCACCCCCCTCCAGCCTCTGAACACCTCCAACCCTTGTCTTCATGGCTTCACCTTCTGAATTCTCCTGCCTTTGTCTCATTGCACATCAAGGTGTTGAAGCATCGTGTATGGTGGAGCAAGAGCAGGAGGCAGTTAAGCGAACTAACATTGGTTTGGGTTCTGTTATGTACATATTCCTTGTTGGACGCTTATAGCAGTAGCTTCACTGCAGCTGAGCAGCAGTCCTACAAAATAAGCCTCTCTATCCCCAGTTTACAAATGAGGAAACTGAGGCTCATAGAGAAGAAGTGGCTCGCCCTAACACACTCTGGAGCCTATGTCCTTTCCACTGCAAAATATCTTGGCTAACATTGCTGAGAACTAAGCAAATCACCCAGGTCCTCTCATCTTCCAGAAACACTGGTGTTCTCATTTTACGGATGCGGTGAGTGGGAGTTAGTGGCATTGAAGAGCTTGCTCATGATCCACGTAGCTAAGTGATAGAACTAGGATTTGAATCTGGGACTTCAAAACCAAATATGTCATCTCAGCTCTAGGCACTCAGAGCGCTGATTCTAGTTTTGCTTTTATTATTAACTTAAGGTGGTCCTTTAGGCAAATTGTTCTCTCATTTCAATCTTTAGTCTCCATCTATACAAAGGCTTGTCCAGTTGAGTTCCAAGATTCTTTCTATGGGAATGGCTGGGTCCTTGGAGACAAAGCATTTGGACATCTTGGAGGACTTGTCTTCGCAATCTCATTTTGTATTTGTGACTTTGTGGCTGTCTAGATCAGACAATAGGGGCTTCACAGGTGCCTTAGTGGTAAAGAATCGACCTGCTAATGCAGGAGACACAGGAGACATGGGTTCAGTCCCTGGATCAGGAAGGTCCCCTGGAGGAGGAAATGGTAGCCCAATCCAGTATTCTTGCCTGGAGAATCTCATGGACAGAGGAGCCTGGTGGACTGCAGTCACTGAGGTCACAAACAGTCAGATATGACTGAGCATGCTTGCACATATGCAGATCAGACGATGACTCTCCATTGCCCTCAAAATAGAATACTTTACCATGGCTCAGAAGAGTCTGGATGGTCTGCTCTCTGCCAAACTGACTCGTCTCCCACCCATTCTTTGCACTAACCATTAAAAAAAAAAAAAAACCGATGGTTTATGCTCTCTTTAAACCAGTGAGCAACTTCCTCTGCCTTCCCATCTACCTGAAAAATATGTGTCACCTTTGAACAACTAGCTCAGATGTTATGCCCCCTGGGAAGATTTGTCTGAGTCCCCAAATTAATAATTGAATGTCCACGTTATATATTCCCATAGCTCTGAGCATATTCTCAAACCTGGAGCTCTGCTTCTGGATTAGAAGTTGTTGCTATTTCTATCTGTCTCCTGGCAATGACTTATAGAAGTGCTCAAAGCTTGACCCAGTACACAAATCATGGTGGTGGTGGTGATGGTGCTAATGATGCTTTTTCTACTAAGAGTTTTGCACATATTAACTTATTTAATTTTTGCTTCAGCTCTATAATGTGAGCAAATGTGATCCCCATTTTATGAATAAGGAAACAGAATAAGTAGCTTTCTAAAAGTAGGAAAAGAAACAGGCCTGCATCCCTAAGTACAGTGACAAGAAACGCGTAACACCTGGGTGTGTGTCTTCCTGGTTTCTTTCTGCTGGTCTTGCCCTCCCCCAGTTTGATTCTCCTCAACGCAGCCAGAAATGTTTTTAAGAAGTTTGTCTCTGAAAACTGCTGCTGCTTGGAAGTCTTCCGTAACTCCCCACTTACCCCTATGGAGAGCTGATTATAAATTCATTGATTTCTTTTTTCATTTTTAAAACAACCTTTGTGGTAGACCTCCCTCATGGCTCAGTCAGTGAAAAAACTGCCTGCAATGCAGGAGACTTGGGTTCAGTTCCTGGGTCGGGAAGATCCCCTGGAGAGGGAAATGGCAACCCACCCCAGTATATTCTTTCTTGCCTGGAGAATCCCCTGGAGAGAGGAGCCTGGCAGGCTACAGTCCATGGGTTTGCAAGAGTCAGACTGAGTAACTTTCACTACTGCCTACTTTGTGGTAGACCTAGTTATTATTCCCATTTGTGGGTAAGGAAACTGAGGCACAGTTGGTGAAATAACATCCTCAATATCACAGAGCTAGTAAGTGTCTGGGGCAGGATTCGAACCTCAGCAGTCAGGCTCTCAAGCCTGTGCAGTGCACCATTACTCTATACAACCCATGCCCCAGTTTCTAAGCTCCAGTGGCCTGGTTCCTGCCACTTCTCCAGTTTCCCCCCGTGAGCCCACTTGCACACTGTCTTCCAACTCTAAACCCCTTCTCTCTGTGCCTTCCCCTAGCCTTCCGATTATGCCTTTTCCCTCTTCTTTGCCCAAACCCTTCTCATCGTGGAGGCTCAGCACACGTTCTCCCCTTTCCAGGAAGTCTTCTCGGATTTCCCAGTCCCCCGCTGTACTGTCCTCTGTTCCCCACAGCTCCCACGTGTCCACTTAGGGTTGCTCTCGCCACCTGCCTTGCAGTTTTCCACTTGTGTACCTTTCCTACTGACGTGGGAACTCTGCCATGTAACAAGCGCTCAGCAAAGGAGCAAGCAATGAGTCTGCCTCCTTTAACTTCACCCCCGCCCCGCTCGTCAAAGGAAGAAGCGGATTTGGAGATGTTAAGTCAAGTTCTCCAGGACACAAGGAGCAGAGCAAGAGCTGAAAGGAGGTGGCCTGGGAATAAGCTCCTCTGGTCCCCGCCCCCCCACCCCAGGGAGGCGCCTGCCCGAGGTGAGAGAGCCCTGTGGGGCGAGTGTGATTATGAAGCTATGAATTCTTGGCACCTCAGGAAATATTCCACCCAAGTGGTGAGCTATACAAAGAGGACTTTTTGAAAGGCACCTCGTAAATCGTGCCCACAAGCCATGCACACATAAGCCCGGCCCTTTTCCAGCCGCCACGCAGGTGCCTGACACAGTCTCCCATTTGTGGGGTCTGCTGTCGTAAAATGCCTCCCTCCTGGGGGTCTCCAAGGGGCACGCAGAGGACAGCAGGAGAGGCCCTCGCCTCTGGCCCCTCAGGATCTCCAGGCATCTTGAGGATGCGGAGATGTAGCGGAAAGTGGATCCCACATGGAGCCGGACACCCGGACGGCAAAGCTGACTTCTGGCGTGACCCTCTCAAAGCCTCCATTTCCCTGCCTTTCATGAGACCATGTTGTTGGTTCTCAGATGGGGTGATTTTTTAAAGAATCTTGACTGATTTCTGCCGTGCTGGGTCATCGTTGCACACGGGCTTCCTCTAGATGTGAGTGGGAGCTACTCTCCAGCTGCGGGGCTGGGGCTTCTGGCTGCAGTGGCTTCTCTCGTTGTGGAGCTCGGGCGGTAGGGCACGCAGGCTTCAGCGTTGCGGTGTGCAGGCTTAGCTGCCTCGTGGCGCGTGGGATCTTCCAGGACCAGGGACCACAACCGTGTCCCCTCCACACGGCAAGGTGGATTCCTAACCACTGGACCACCAGGGAAGCCCTCAAATGGAGTGACTTTGCTCCGCAGAGGATATTTGGTAATGTCTGGACGCAGTTGTATTGTCATGCCTTGGACTGCGGGAGCAGGTATCTTACAGGCAGAGGTGTGGGGATGCTGCCCCTTCAGCAAAGAATGACCCAGCCCACATGTCGACAGTACCCTGTTGAGAAACCTTGGACTAGGTGATCTCACAGACACTTGCCTTAATTATCTCTGCAGCCACCAGATCTCCTTGAGGAACCTCTCTCTGGTGCTGCATGAAGAGCGCTAGATAAGTTCCTAATGATGATCACCATAGTCCAAGGCAATTCTTGCTAGCTAGTGTCTGGCATGACCTTGATCCTGAGACATCATCACAACAGTTCTCACCCTTTCCTGAGGGCGTACTCGAGGCCAGCCTTTGGGCATCTCTCTTAGTTAATCTCACAACCAGTTTCTGAAGGTAAGGCTACTATCACTGTTTTAGAGACAAGGAGAATGAGAGGCATCTGATTTGGGGATACAGAAATAAAGGCTTTCTTGAAGTAGAAGCCCACAAGGCAAGCTTTTTTTTTTCTGACTATGAGAAAAGAGTATGAGGGAAGAGCAGTAAGACAGTAGGCAGAGGGAGGTGGTGACTGTTCAGACCTAGTGGGTGACCACGTCAGTAGTCAGCTTGATGTTTCAGCTTGGTCAAGGGGTGTCATCTCTCTGAAACTTGGGCTCCATACCCACTGACTCTAAGGGGAAAGGATAGTATTTTCAGGGTTGTCGTGAAGGTTAAATACAGAATTTAAAGTGTGTATACACCCAGGTTGGATGCATGAGACAAGTGCTCAGGGCTGGTGCACTGGGATGACCCAGAGGGATGGGATGGGGAGGGAGGTAGGAGGGGGATCAGGATGGGGAACACATGTAAATCCATGGCTGATTCATGTCAATGTATGACAAAAACCACTACAATATTGTATGTAATTAGCCTCCAACTAATAAAAAATAAATGCAAAAAAAAAAAGTGTGTATACATTGCTTACCCAGCATCTAGCATGTGGTGTTAATTTATTTTAGTTATTGTTCTTTTTGTCACTTATCATCATTATAATAATTATTACTTGGCTAGAGTTCTAAGGCTTATAAGTTTTATGTTTTAGAAGTGAATATGTTAGGTCAGAACTTACACCTCTATTTTATTATTATTATTTTTTATTATAGTTTCTTTACAATGTTGTATTAGTTTCTGCTTTACGGCAAAATGATGTAAGCATATCAACCACACGTATAAGCATATATCCCCTATTTCTTGGATTTCCTTCCCATTTAGTTCACCACAGAGCATTGAGTGGTATTCCCTACCCTATACAGTAGGTTCTCATAAGTTACCTATTTTATTCATGAAACTGAAAAAGTCGCTCAGTCGTGTCTGACTCTTTGCGACCCCTATACAGTCCATGGAATTCTCCAGGCCAGAATACTGGAGTGGGTAGCTATTCCCTCTCCAAGGGATCTTCCCAATGCAGGGATTGAATTCAGGTCTCCTGCATTGCAGGCAGACTCTTTACCAGCTGAGCCGGCAGGGAAGCCCATAGTATATACATGTCAATCCCTCTCTCTCAATCCATCCTACCCCCACTCCTGGTATCCATACACTTGTCCTCTCTTTCACTGTTTGCACAAGGCACAAGTGAAGACAAATTCCACAGTGATTTTTGAGCAAGCGTTCACAACATCACACTTACGGCTAGAAAACGGTTGGGACAAGAAGCCCTCATCCGTCCGCTGACCTTTACTGACCACCTCGAAGCCCTGACGCTCTGACCTGGGCTTCTCCAGCTTCATCACCGTCCCCTCCTGTCTTCCAGGAAGGCCCACCTGATCCTCCGGCGGCTGGAGCGGGTGAGCAGCCACTGTTCCAGCCTCCTGCGAAGCGCCTACATCCAGAGCCGCGTGGACGCCGTGCCCTACCTCTTCTGCCGCAGCGAGGAGGTCCGGCCCGCGGGCATGGTGTGGTACAGCGTCCTCAAGGACACCAGAGTCACCTGCGAGGAGAAGATGGTGTCCATGGCCCGGAACACCTACGGGGAGTCCAAGGGCCGGTGAGGGCGGGCGCCGCCCTGCGCGAGCGCAGAGACTCTCCGGGCAGCGCGAGCGGCGCTCTCGGTCCGGGGCCTGCCGAGGATGGGCCGCACGGAGGAGGCTTGCCAGCAAGGCCAAAGCAGACTCTCTTGTGGACAGCCGGCGGAGAACTTTGTCACCACTGGAATTCTTCATCTGCCCCCAGCTTTTATTTTTTCTAAGGTATCATTTGACTCTATCAAAGCCTCTCCTTTTTAAACTTTTTCTTACGGATGGCAGTCAGTCCCGAGGCAGGAGCTTCCAGTTGGAGACCCAGCGGCCTTTCCTCTTCTTCCTTCCTCCTGCCACCCACCCCCCGGCTTCCTTCCTGCCGTGGACCCCAGGAGGAGCCCTGTGGCGAGCTAGTTGGACCCCCTTCAGCATCAGGAAGGAGGCCCCGAGGACCATTGGCAGTGAGGAAGCTGGGGTCTGTAGGACTTTCATTTACAGACATGTTTGGGTTGGCAGGACCCCTGCCTCTTCCTGCTCCCCGTGGGTCTGCCCAGAGTCCCTGCAGGACTTCCCATGCATTAAAAATTCCTATTCTCTCTCTCTCTCTCTCTGCTTGGGTTGTGTTTCTTACTGATGGGGGACCTCTTGTTTATTCACTCAACAGGTATTTATTGATTCTCTACTATATACCAGGCACTGGGCAATCAGCTAAAGAACAGATTCTCCCTGTCATCAGGGAGCATACAGTCCAATGGAAATTACAGAGAAGCAGCCAGTTATTTCGGGCTGTGGTAGGGGAGGAATGGAGATTCTTCGAACTCATTGCTGGGTCACGAGACAAACGAAAGGGGTTCCAAAACGCTTTCTTGAAAAAGTGATGCCGATTGATATCCAAAAGATGGGGGAGGGGGAGGGGGTTAGCGCCAGGCAGGTGGGGCACCAGGAATAATAGCCCAGAGATAAGAGGAAAGGTAAGTCAGTCAATGGACATGAGTTTGAGCAAACTCTGGGAGATGGTGAAGGACAGGGAAGCCTGGCGTGCCGCAGTCCAAACAGCAGGATACAGCTGAGCGACTGGACAACAGCAAAGTCATTCAGAGGCCGAAAGCACTGTCGTTGGGAATAGAGATCAAAACAGGAAGAAGCAAGAGGTAAGGCTGGGAGCTGGGCAGGGCATTGGAAGCCGTGGACAGAAGGTCTGACTATGTTTCAAGTAACTGAGAACCACTGCAGAACATTAGCGGAGGAGTCACCACGCCCTGTAAGAAAAACCGTTCCAGCGCCAGCATGGAGGTCGGACTGGACAAGGCGTTGCAGAGGGTGACTGACTGCTATCATTTTCCAGAAGCGATGGCAGCTGGATCCAGAGGTAATGAGGGAAGCCTTCCACCACCAAGTCTCCTTTTTAAGTGGCAATTGTATACTTCCATTGTGTTGCGTACCGGGGAGGGTAATGAGTACAAAGAGGCTTTATAAGTCCTTAAGCTCCTGGCAGTAGCTCAGAGATGCTGGCTTACTGGCGGAAATGGGATGCAGGTCAGTCATTTCATAATGCAGACATGATACCTGTTAAAGAGTGAAGAATACACTGGGAAGTCAGAGGGGGAATTACTGAAGATCAGTAAAATAAAAGCAGTTGAAAATAAGCTTCCTTCTTAATTTTAATGAGTGCTGATGATATCCATAATCCCTCCCCCGCCCCCCAAAAACCCTACATGCTGAGTTGTTTTTCCCCTCTAGGATCCTAATAATCCACACGGGGAAACAGAGCAAAAGGAGATTCTTCCAAACGATTCTGGTGCCTAAAGATCTGCTCAACCTCCAACAATCTAAGCTCCAAGGTGCTCTTTTAAGAAGCTTTCCTATTATTGGATTTACATTTCTGCAAGTATATAGATGGAATTTAGGGCTTCCCAGGTTGTGCTACTGGAAAAGAACCTTCCTGTCAAAGCAGGAGACATAAGAGACACAGGTTTGATCCCTGGGTCGGGAAGGTCCCCTGGAGGAGGGCTTGGCAACCCACTCCACTATTCTTGCCTGGAGAATCCCTATGGACAGAGGAGCCTGGCGGGCTACAGTTCATGGGGTCACAAGGAGTCAGATATGACTGAAGTGACTTAGGACGCATAGGTGGAATTTAGATGGATATATTCCCACTACAGTGTTGATAACCCTTCTCCTTCCAAGGATAGTATATTCAGAGGAGAATAAACATCTTAAAAGGAGGACGAAAAGAAAAGGAATAGTTATGATTCACTGAGTACTTACCTGTCTTAGTTATTGTACAACAGAGCACCATAGACTAGGTGACTTATAAACAATGCAAATTTGTTTTTCACAGTTCTGAAAGCTGGAAAAGTCAAGGTCAAGGCATCAACAGATTTGGTCTCTGGTGAGAGCTGGTGAGTTCACAGGCAGCCGTCTTCTTGGCGTGTCCTCATGTGGTGGAAGGGGAGAGGGATGTGTCTCTGGGATCTCTCAAAAGAGCACAAATCCCATTTGTGAGGGCACCACCCTCATGACCTAATCATCTCTTAAAGGTCCCACCTTTAAACACCAGCATATGGAGATTAGTTTCTGACATATGAATTTGGGGAGAGCACAAACATTCATTGTATAGCATTTCCAGGCTCTATTCAAAATTGCTTTTGTGTGTACACGTTCCTGAACCCAGCCCCAGGCCTTCACCGAGTCACGCTCTTGCTGTAATATCCATTGTCTTGAGACAGCCTGAGGAAAAGCTTAGCTCAACAGCTGCATAAAGGTTAACTCTCCAGTGTTCTGGGGCTGTGGTCTGAGCCCGATTGCTTGAATCTGAATCTGCCACTATTCACCAGCTAGTGCCCTTGGATGAGGAATTTGATGTCAGTGTCCCCATCAGCAAAATGGGGTAAACGTCAGACTGTTCTCACGGGGTTATTATGAGGTTTGAGTGTGATGGTGGTTGTAATGCACCCAGCACAATACATGCTAGGGTCTTTTTTCCTTCCCAGGTGACCCAGTGGTAAAGAGTCTGCCTGCCAGTACAGGAGATGCAGGCGGCGCAGGTTCAACCCCCAGGTTGGGAGGATCCCCTGGAAGAGAAAATGGCAAGCTGGTCCAGTATTCTTGCTTAGGAAATCCCATGGACAGAAGAGCCTGGCGGGCTACAGTCCATGGGGTCGTGAAGAGTCAGACACGCCTGAGCAGTGACTGCACACACACACAACCCAATTGCAAGAGGCCCAAGAAGTCCATGCTTCTCTCTGGGGCTCTCACAGACGGCTGAGGCTTCTGGGCAGCCGCCCAGTTTGCCAACGGTGGCTGGCCCCGGAGAACGTCCACCAGCAGGCTGTCCCCAGCTCATTCGCCCATCCATGCCCCTCTCTGCTTTCAGCCTCCTTTTCCCAGCTCTGAGGAGCCTCTTGCCATTCCCAGTCACCACAAGGCCCTCAGAAGCAAGACTGAGAAGCTGGTGAGACAGGTGTGTGTTGGGGGGTGGGGTGGCTTGCCATTGCAGGCAAGTAGATTAAACCGATATTTGTTAACATGTTCTCTGGAAAAAATAAAAATTCTTGAGGTGCCAATGAAGCTTCTGGATCCAGTGCCCTGGCTCTGCACAGCCAGATGGATTCGTGTGCTGCCACAGAAAATGCCAGAGAGACTCAGGTCCCACTGTACTGGCACAGATGGCTTTCCATGTGGTTTCCACGACTGAATAGAGAAGTTGTGAACACACGGAGGTATATGGTAGCGGTGCACAAGTAATAGCCTGTGCGTGACTCCCATCCTCTGTACAGTCTTTAAGTGTCTTCTCTAGGCAGGCTTCACGGACATACGCTGGTATCTACCATCCAGGGAGTTCTCTTCCTAGCAAGGACTCTATACACTTACCACATTTAGCCATGTGCAGAACAGCCATGTGCAAGTATGGTTATCATTTCTTCAGCTAAAAGAACATGTGGTTTAGGCAGGCTGGATAACCTGCTTCAAAGTCATGGTGTTGAGATACTGAGATCTAAACCTGGACAGACTAAGTATTTCAAACTGGTGAGTTCTGTTTTACTACTTCCTAGAGAAAATGCGTATAATGCCCCTCCACCATCTTATCTTATCCCTCTGACTTCCAGCAAATGCTTGACTACTAATTTCTGGGTTTGAGGTACTAAGACAAATAGGACCCAGATCCTGCCCTTATGAAACTCCCAGAAACCTCAGTAACTAACTGCAGTGTGATAAAATCAGACATTTTGGAATCAAGCCAATCTGAGTTTAAATACTGGCTGTGCAGTTTACAGTGAAGAAGAGCTAGACCCTGAGAGAAATGTATAAAGCTAACTCAGTGGGTCTTGCTAATTCAGAGGCTTGGGTTAGCTGACATTAACTTCTCTAATCCTCACTTTCTTCATGGGATGAATGCACCATCTCAAAGTACTATCCGGAAGATTAAATTAAATGATATATATAAAGCCTTGAGAAACGAGGCTGTCAATAAACAGTTATTACAATGGTTTATTTACATGAGAAGAGACAGGTGAGATTCACTTTGCATCAGGAAAGCCTTTGTAGTCAAAGGATAATCAAGTTAAGTAAGTAGAGCAATAGAAAAAGGACATCATGGACAGACAGACAGGCATGTTTTTGGGAGAGCGTGCTTTGTCTGAAGGATGGTGAGCAAATGGTGTGGGCTGAGAGGGCAGGGTATGTCTGGAGAGGCGGGCAGGGTATGTCTGGAGAGGCTGGCAGTGCAGACCACACTGGCCACTGGAAGACCTTCGATTGAAAGCAGGAGTGTGACATAGGCAGATAGGCATTTTGCAAAGATACTTCTGGTTGCAAAGTAGGAGAGTGGCGAGAAAGGAGAGAGCCAGTGGCACTAGATAGCGCAGGGCAGGGTAGTTGGTGTTGTTTAGGAGGGAGATGAGGGCACTTGGGCTAGGCCATTGCAGAAGTGAGGCTGGATCTGAGTGCTGGGAGGGAGGTTGGTGCAACAGGGCTTGTAATAACTAAGAGGCCCGGAGACTCAGATCTTGCCTTTCTCCTCTGGTGTCTGAGTATTCGACTGGGCAGAATGTGGGACACGAAGTGGATGGATAAATCCCCTTGGTCTCAATGGACAGTGCATGGATGAGGCAGGATTTGTATCATGCAAATACAGTCATTGGGTCGAAAGAGAGCCAAGAATATCATTTAGCTTTATGTGGAAGCCGTGCATGGAAGTGTGTGTCACTGTGCACAAATGTGTTATGAGTTCCCAGTGCCCCATCGCAAGGGATTGTGGAAAGCTGGCATAGAATCTTCTGGACGAGTTAAGCACTGACCTTATGGAAAGAGCGCTGAATTCTTCAGCATCACCTTCTCCTCTTCCTTCTCCTCGCCATCATCATCATCACTATCCTCATCACCATTATCATTTAGTTGATTGATTCCTTACCATATTCCAGATTCTTTGCATATATATTTCATACACTTCTTACAACAACTCTATGATACGTAAGTTATCACCCCATTTTATAGATGAAGGAATTAAACCCCAGAGGTTTTAAGAAACTTCCTGGTCTCAGGCAGCTGGAACCAAAGTTTGAATCCAGGTATCATTTGACCCCAGAATTTTAACCATTGTGTTCTGCTGCCTTCTGAGGTGGGGAGCTCTGGATTCTAGTCTTTCCTCTGCAGTAGAGTAACTAATCAGTTAGCCTTGAGCAAGTCCTTCACCCTCTGTGGGCCTTGGATTCTCCATATGCTCCCGCCATGTTGGGAAAGATGTATGTATCATAGATAGGAGGAAGTGTGTTAGATGATGACCTGTGTATAAAGAACATTTGTCACCTCTCTCTCCCTTTAATCTTCACACCTTCCCTTTGAGGTTGACAGTGGCAGAATGAATGACTCCATTTGGTCAGTCTAGAGAGGCAGGCTGCAGTCCGTGGGATCGCAGGAGTCGGACATGACTTAGCGACTAAACCACCACCTCCTCCACCACCAGAGAGGGTTGAGATCTCAGCAAGGCCGTAGATCTTGGATCTACAGCCAACTCTAGAGCCCCGGAGACAAGTCCAGTCCCACTCATGGTCATACAAGCCCCAGGTTGCTAAGAGTCTAGTAGCCTTGGACAAATGGCCATTGCTGCCTAACTGGGGTAAGTAGTGACACCCCTCATAAGGTTATGTGGTGGTGGTGTAGTCGCTAAGTTGTGTCTGACTCTTGCAACGCCATGGACAGTAACCTGCCAGGCTCCTCTGTCCATGGGATTCTCCAGGCAAGAATACTGGAGTGGGTTGCCATTTCCTTCTCTAGTGGATCTTCCTAACCCAGGAATCGAACCTGAGTCTCCTGCATTGCAGGCAGATTCTTTACTAACTGAGCGACAAGGGAAGCCCTCATAAGGTTATAGTGAGGGTTAAATGAGTCCATGCATGTCAGATCCATAGGACAGTAGTACTTCGCCTGTAACAAGGACTACATAAGTGTTTGTTGTGGTCACTTTTGTACTCAGCATCCTACTCGACAGCCACGTTGAAGAATCCCCATCAATGCCCTCTCACAGCTTCCTTCTTAGTCTTTGTGTGTGCTGATCACCCTTCTAGGAATGCCCTTACAGCCTGGGCATTCAGTTCAGTTCAGTTGCTCAGTCATGTCCGATTCTTTGCAACCCCATGAACTGCGGCATGCCAGGCCTCCCTGTCCATCACCAATTCCTGGAGTTTACCCAAACGATGTCCATTGAGTTGGTGATGCCATCCAACCATCTCATCCTCTGTCGTCCCCTTCTCCTCCTGCCCTCAACCTTTCCCAGCATCAGGGTCTTTTCAAATGAGTCAGCTCTTCGCATCAGTTGGCCAAAGTATTGGAGTTTCAGCTTCAGCATCCATCCTTCTAGTGAATATTCAGGACTGATCTCCTTTAGGAAGGACTGGTTGGATCTTGCAGTCCAAGGGACACTCAAGAGTCTTCTCCAACACCACAGTTCAGAAGCATCAATTCTTCGGCACTCAGCTTTCTTTATAGTCCAACTCTCACATCCATACATGGCCACGGGAAAAACCATAGCCAGCTGAAGTTTCTCTCACTGGCTTCCTGAGGCCTTTTGCCTCTCACAGAGGGAGTCAGTAACGGTCTCTTCTGAGGTATTATGGTGAGAATCCCCTTCGTCTCTTCCAGCGTTTTCCTCACCCAGTGTCACTGTCCTGCATAGGACCGCAAGGACCCAAGGCTGTGCGTTGGGTATGATTCTCTGAACTGAAGAGCCTTTCATGGCCCTAGCTGAGAGCAGAGTACATACTCATCCAGCACAACAGAGCTTGATGCCTAGAAGGAGGGAACTCTTGGGGGGTTCGTGGGAAGCACAGCCATCCCCAAGACGCCTTGAGGACAGAGGCACCATCGGAGCCACATAGGAGGGTTCTGGAGAGGAGGCCACAGCCAAACAAAACCCATGTCTGACTTTGCTTGGCGGCGCGCTTTCTAATTGGCCTCCGCTAATAAAGCTGCCAGACCCTGAAAGGCGCTCGCTGTCTGTCTGCCTTTGGAAGCTCTGCTGCATGTGTCTGTCCATGGTACAGCTGAAGCCAAACCGCTCCGTTTTCCTGTTTCACGGGAGTTGGCAAGAGGGTAGGGCGAGGGGCTGGCCACAGGTGTGATCTGCTAGACGTGTGTGTGTGTGTGTGTGTGTGTGTGTAGTGAGGAGGCTGGTGAGGAGGTTGTCAACTCCAGTAGCACCAAGTGCCCCAGATGGAACATTAAGGATTCAGACCCAAGACCCAGCTCCGACACTAACAGGCCGGGGGACCAGGCCAGCCCTCCCCAGTCTTGCCTTAGGTGTCTTTTCATCAACACATCGTTCCAACAAGCATGTCCCTGAAGAATCCTTCAGCTCTAACGTGCTAGGTTCTCCAGTCCTCAGGGCCAACACTGGAATGGAGAGAGTCAACAGTCCTTTGTATTTGATCACATTGCTGTTGTTTACAAGTCAAACCCCCCAGAGAGGTGTTCCTTATTCCCAGAAAGCTGCTCTGACCCTGACTCCCAGATTCAGGATGGGGGCTCCCCCTTTAGCGTCTCACAATCTCCACACTTCCATGGCGCTGTCTGCTCAGCCCACTGAGTTTTAACTGTGCCTTTAAGATCCTGTCTTCTCCTGATGTGTGCGCACTCCTTCAGGGGGCCAGGTTTCATGACTTCTGTGCCCAAGAAACCATGTGCTCGTGTGCTCTACGTGGTCTCGAAGCTATGTTTATGTGACTCTTCGAGGACAGGGCTACAAGATCTGCACATGTAATTAAGTCATGAATGTGGTCCCATCTTGCAGCCCATGAAATCTTAGTTCCCTGACCAGGAATTGAACCTATGTGCCCTGCGTTGGGATCTCGGCGTCTTAATCCCTGGACCACCAGGGCAGTCCTGCTCTACTCTTTAGATAAGGAAACTGAGGCTGGATTTGTGTCATACAGGACCTCCAGGCCAGAGCAGGCTGGCCTCTTAGGGATTCCGATGAGAGATGACAAACTTTGGTAACAGCAGGAGCAGTAGTTAACTTTTGTCAAGTGTTGGCCACGGCTTCCCTGGTGGCTCAGATGGTAAAGAATCCACCCACAATGCAGGAGACCTGGGTTTCATCCCTGGTTTGGGAAGATTCCCTGGAGAAGGGCACAGCTACTCACTCCAGGACTCTTGCTTGGAGAATCCCCATGGCCAGAAGAGTCAGTTCATGGGGTCGCAAAGAGTCTGACACGAATGAGTGACGTTCACTTTGCTGGGGCCAGGGTCTGTGCCAAGCACATCAGTCACACTGTCTCATTTAGTTGTCACCCACATGCCATGACGTGGCTGCCAGCACCCCCATTTTACAGAGCACGTCCTGAGGCTCAGGGAGGTCACGGGATGTGCCTGGGTCACCCCGTTCCTAAGGAGCTGGGGTGCAGTCTGCCTGGAGACGTGGTGACTCTGCAGCTCTGCTTTCGGAACCACACCACAGGCCAATGCTCCCGATCTATCAAGGGGAAGCCTGAGGGCCAGATAAGACGTAGTACCTGTCCCAGGCCATGTAGCTGACGGAATCAAGTGTGGAATATTCCGATTTTATCTCCAGTGCTTTTCTGACCCCTTGGTAACCTCAGGCCCATCCCCTTTCTTGACGTCTGGGCAGGTGGGGAGGGGCAAAGACGAAAGCCTTACCTCTGTTGAAGGAGCAAGGCCCGTGCCAAGTCAGCTCGGCCTCCCCAGGTGGTTTCGTAGTCCAAATACCAGCCTGGTTGCGGTTCATCGGGTTTTATGATCGGGGGTGACGTAGTTTCTTCACTCACTTGCAAGCTGTTCAACTCACAACTCACAGGCATAGGCTTCCCAGGGCAGACCAAGAGCTGTGTGTTTAGAGGGGCTGCCTGATCGGAAAGTAAAACAGGATTCATCGGCCGTGGGGCCTTGGGCACATGTCCTCCCCTCTTTACATCACGATCCCCCTTGTAATTCAGAGAATTGGGTTGAAACTTGCAAATAACAGTTTAGGGGAAATGCAGATTTTTAGTCCCCACTCATTGAGGTTCCAATGAAGTAAGTCTTGAGGGAGACCTGGGAGTCTGTATTTTTACATCTCCCGGGGTGACTTTGATGCACGTCGTATAAAAAAACACAGATCTGGATGATTTCCAAGAGCCTTCCAACCTGAGCACAGAGAGTTTGTGGCTTTCCGTGGAGGATTCATGGAGTCCCAGTCTCGTCTTTCGATATAGTAATAGTAGGCATGCAGCTGAAGGCATGGACTCTTTTTAAAATGTTTTGTTTGTTTGTTTATTTCTGGCTGTGCTGGGTCTTCCTGTTGCACGCAGGCTGTGTCTGGCTGTGGCGAGTGGGCGCTGCTCCTGTTGCCGCGTATGGGTTTCTTATCGTGCTGGCTTCTCTTGTGGCAGAGCATGGGCTCAGCAGTGGTAGCCCACATCCCCATGGCATGTGGGATCTTCCCGGATCAGGGATGGAACCCACGTCTCCGTCACTGGCAGGTGGATTCTTTACTACTGAGCCACTGGGGAGGCCGCAGCGATGGACTCTCTTGTTGGGGTTTAGGAGAATAGACTGGAGACCAGAGGTTTGCCCAGGGAGGCTGGTTTTGTCTCTATATGAACAGCTGCTTTTGTGTGAGGTGGTGAGCTTCCCATCATTAGACAGGTAGAAAATGAGACTCAGGTGAGTTGAGATTCAGGTCTCTGTGGTAAGGGGCAAATAACCACAGAAAGAGCTGCTAAGAGAGAGAGTCATTCCAAGGAATGAAGAATGAAGAGGGGTCTTTGGAGTCAATAAACTTAAAAGTCCAGCTTCACCAAGCATGGAGGATTGTACAGACCTGAAGCTAGATTTTCTCAACAGAAAAATAGGCACCCCCAGATTCATCTGTCTCATTGGGACATTGTAGGGAAAACATAAATAAATAACAAAGGGCCTGGTGCAGATCCCAGCACACAGTAGGCGCTCAAGGAAGTCCTGTGGTTTGGCTTTTATTTAATTTTCACTTGCTCATTCCTCTGGCTCCACTCTTAGTTCCAGGAAAACCTAACTTCAGGGAGAGAGAACTGCTCACCCAACCACATGTTCTATTACGTAAGAAAGCGGGGCTTGTGCTAAATACAAAATCAACAAACAAAAACAGAACAGAGGATGATTATTGGACAACAGAGCTTTCTGTCGCTGGCTGAGGGCATGGGGCGTGGGCCACTGATGAAAATATTTTTTGCCCTTATTCTTTTTAAATGTTCAAGTGACGCTTCCAGCTGGGACTGGGCCAAGCTCAGGGCCCGCTGAGCACATCTGTAATGGGCTTAATGATTTGGGGACTTGTTTAATCTATCTGCACCAGCATCAGTGGGATATAGCAGTCGCAGAATGCACCTTGGCCCTTGACACTGGGCACAGACAGCGTCATATCTCCAGGCAGCAGGCACACAGGCAAGAGTAGTGTTCCCTAGCCTCCTTCATTATCCTAATCATTCCAAGGTACAATGTCAAGTTGAAGCATCACCATGTTTCACCCCTGGCTTGACAGAACCAGTCACTTTTTGTCTCATGCCTTATATACCCAAGGGGACCTTCCTGGTGACTCAGGCAGTAAAGAATCTGCCCACAATGCAGGAGACCTGGGTTCAATCCCTGGGTCGGGAAGATTCCGGGAGAAGGGGAACCTGTGAACCCTGGCACTGATATTCTACCATGATGCAAGAGTGTTTTCCTGGGAAGCCTTCCTTGGACTCGGATACAGGGCTCGTGGATTCATTCGTGGTCTTCTTGTGGGAGCTGTTGCGGGTGTTCGGTCACCTAGCCGTGTCCGACTCTTTGGGAGCCCTGAGCCGCGGGGCGCCAGGCTTCCTCGTCCCTTACCTGTGATGTGCGTGTTCTGTGCACTGCTCAGGCAACACGCAAGCTGGGTACCTGCCCCCTCCTTTGAGGTTCTTCAGATAAACAGAGATCACATCTATGTTAGCTCCGCCACAGCGGGACAGACAGCTCTAGGTTTTATGACTGTCTCCCCTCCGGGCTGTGTGATTATCAGGAGCTGGATAGTGCTTCATTCACCTCGGGGCCTCTAAGGGCCTGGCATGGTGCCCGGAACATCCCTGATGCTCAGTAATGGCAATGGAACAGAACTGACTTACTCTGGCGGGACTCCCTACAAAAGCGGCCTCAGCCTTAAGTCCAAAATATCTTTGAGAACTAACTTAGACCGTGTCGTATTTCGGAAAGCAAAGAGGGAGAAAATGTTGGGAGAAAAACTCTGCAGTGGATGTGTGCTTCAGTTCAATGAAGAACTCGTTTGCTGTTGGTCTTTTTTTTTTTTTTTTTCTTTTCTTTTTTTCTTTTTAAATCACATTCTAGTTAGTGGTAGCCATGACCGACTGAGGGCTTTGGTGACTGGATGGAAAGATTTCATCTAGGCGTTCTAGTAAAAATCCCAATGAAAGGGATTCCCATTCCCCCTCTCCACACCCTTCTGTCTTTCCCTAAGAAGCCTTAATGGACCTTCAGTGCAACTCTGACATGATGGAAATTGCAAAAAGATGGAATTTCCACCTTGGGCAGAGAACAGAGGAATGTTATTCTTGCTCCAACCCTGGAACTGGCAAGCCGCCTCTGGGTGGGAGAAGGGACTTTGAGAGGGAAAACGAGAGCAGGAGGAAAAAGGGAGGCAGACACTGAGATGATGGAAGGCCAGGCCTCCAGCTGTTCACTCCTGGCATCTGTGCCCCCGATGGCCTTGCCCATGCATCTGGAAGATCATTGTCGCCGGGGCCCACATCTGGAGAGCACCACACAGGTTGTGAAGGCCTTTCACTGTTACCTGTAATCAGATGCCCACAGCAACGTGGGCAGAGCAGATATCACTGTCCTCTTGTGGCCAGTGAAGCCCCTAAAGTTGTCACATGCCCCTGCTTAGACGGTAGTGACAATAGTGATGACGATGGTAGTAAGGAAAACCAACACTTAGAAAGCACTCAGAACAGGCCAGGCACTGGTCTCTGTGAGTTCTGCCTACATAGTATTCACTATTGAACCTACATGGCATTTCTGCAAGATGGGTTTTTTTTATCCTCACTTTCCAGACAAGGAGAATGAATCACACCAGGGTTTAGCAGCTGGCCCAAGATCACACAGAGAGCCCGTGGCAGAGCCAAGATTCAAGTCCAGACAATTTGCCTCCAAAATCTATGTTCTAAACCACTATTCCGTGCCTGCCTGCCTATCAAAGCAGGGCAGAGAAACAGGTCTGACTCCTGATTTCACTTCAATGTTGGTAGCATTGCATAGAGAAAAGTGCCATTCTGGTAGGAGACATTCATTCATTTACTCAAATATGTGCTGGGCGACCATAACATGTCTGTTCCTAAGTTGGACAATGGGGACCAGGGTTCAGGAAGAGTGGTCTCAGCACCCTACCTCACTGGTCATGTAGGTGCCATGAACCTCATGACCATCTCGAACTCCCAAAACATGTCAGGCATTTAATACACAGTGTTGAGTGAATGTGTTGTCCCTGCTTGCATGTGGTTCACAGACTGGAGGAAAAAGCTTTAAATATATACTCACTTTTATAATATATAATCACATCTGTGTGTGTATACACACACACACATATATATACATACATAGACACCCATATATACATACATACATACATAGGTACACACACACATATATATACATACATAGACACACACACACACACACATATAGGAATGTTGAGAGCTATAGTGTGCGCTGGAGAAGGAAATGGCAACCCACTCCAGTGTTCTTGCCTGGAGAATCCCATGGACAGAGGAGCCTGGAGGCCTACAGTCTGTGGGGTCGCAAGAGTCGGACCCGACTTAGTGACTAAATCATCACCACCACCGTAGTGTGCCCTGGGGCTGGAGTGGAAGAACATGAGTGGAAGGGTTACTGGCACTACCAGTGGTTCAACACACCTGAAACAGGTATTGTAGATGGGGCACCATCGGATAAGGCTGGACAGGGGAACCGTCATGTGTCCTCAAGAGCTGTGCATTATCTGATAAGGTTGAGCTCAGCAGACTTTATTTAAAGGGTCATATAGTAAATATTTTAAGCTTTGTGGGCCATACAATTTCCGTTGCAACGACTCATCTCTACTTCAAGGGTAGACATAGAGAGTTTGTCAATAAATGAGCATAGCTCTATTCCTCCAAAAATTATTTATAAAATGGGAGGCAGGCTAGATGTGTCCTGTGGGCTGTAGTTTGCCGATCCCCGCTGCAGGGTTTTGGGTTCTCTTGAGGCAGTGTGATCAGATGTCCCTCCTTTACGCATCTCGTGAGTATTTCTCGAACACCTAATATGTCGCAGGGATTGCAGCAGCCGCCTCACTCTTGTTGTTCACACACTAGCGGGCTAGAGAGACTCAGAGTTGCCTGGCAAGTACTGTGAGGGATCAAAAGAGAGGGAGTCGTGGGGTCAGAGAAACAGGCCCTTACACCCAAAGGTGGAAGGCTGGCCACATGCCTCATACTCCAAGGAAATGATATCTGAGCTCCGGCCCAAAAGCTGTGTAAATGGACTGAAAAAATGATCCAGATAAATAAAGGCTGGGTAGAGACAGAAGATGTTCAAGGGTAGAAGGTTTGAGATGAGTTCAGGAGCATGGATTGTGCTAGGGAGCACAGCAAGAATTGAGGCTGAATGCTAAGTATCCATTAGAACAGTGTCACCCAATAGAAATACAGTGTCAGTTATATGTGTGATTTTAAAATTTCTAGTGAAAATGAAATCCACTCAATCCTATCCACCTCTTTGCGACCCCATGGACTGCAGCATGCCAGGCCTCCCTGTCCATCACCAACTCCCGGAGTTTACCCAAACTCAGGTCCATTGAGTTGGCGATGCCATCCAACCATCTCATCCTCTGTCATCCCCTTCTTCCTCCTGTCTTCAATCTTTCCCAGCATCAGGGTCTTTTCAAATGAGTCAGTTCTTCCTACTAGGTGGCCAAAGTATTAGAGTTTCAGCTTCAGCATCAGTCCTTCCAATGAATATTCAAGACTGATTTCCTTTAAGATGGACTGGTTGGATCTCCTTGCAGTCCAAGGGACTCTCAAGAGTCTTCTCCAACACCACAGTTCAAAAGCATCAATTCTTCAGTGCTCAGTTTTCTTTATAGTCCAACTCTCACATCCATACATGACTAATCGAAAAACCAAAGCTTTGACTAGATGGACCTTTGTTGGAAAAATAATGTCTCTGCTTTTTAATATGCTCTCTAGGTTGGTGGTACCCTATCCCTTCTCCAGCGGATCTTCCCAACCTAGGAATTGAACCAGGGTCTCCTGCATTGAAGGTGGATTCTTTACCAGCTGAGCTACAAGGGAAGCCATATTTGAAGAGTTCGAAAGCAATGAATGAATTTAAATTTAATAATTCAGATGGTCCCCGACTTATCATTTTACAACTTTACCATGTGACTCACACAGTAAAGAATCTGCCTACAATGCAGGAGACCTGGGTTCGATCCCTGTGTTGGGAAGAGCCCCCGGAGAAGGGAATGGCTAACCATTCCAGTGTTCTTCCCTGGAGAAATCCATGGACAGAGGAGACTGACCAGCTACCATACTGGGTGTTGCAAAAATTCTAACATGATTGAGCAACCAACACTTTTACTTTTTTCAAAAGTGATAGATATTTCAGTAGAAACAATACTTTGAATTTTGAATGCTGATCTTCTCCCAGGCTAGTGATATGCTGCACGATCTTCTTTCATGATGCCGGGCAGTGGCAGCCCCAGCTCCCAGTTGGGTACACGATCAAGAAGGGAGACAGCCCATCCACTTAAACCATTCTGGACCCAGGCACCCATTCTGCTTCCCACTTTCAACACAGTATTCAATGACATGAGATAGTCAATACTTTATTGTAAGACAGGCTTAGTGTTAGGTGATTTTGCCCACCTGTAGGCTGGTGTCACTGTTCAGATCACATTTAAGGGAGGCTCAGCTAAGCCATGATGTTTAGTGTGGTGTTCCTCACTCAGTTGTGTCCGACTCTCTGTGACTCCTCTGTCCATGGGATTTCCCAATCAAGAATACTGGAGTGGGTTGCCTTTTTCTCCTCCAGGGGATCTTCCCGACCCAGGGATGGAACCTGCATCTGTTGCATTAGCAGGTGTATTCTTTACCCTCTGAGCTATCACAAAAGCCCATGATGTCCAGTAGGTTAAGTGTAGTAAATGCATCTCCAATTTACGATGACATTTTCAACTGATGATGTAATCATATCATAAATCAAGGAAGATGTGTCTGTCTTATTTAATGCAATGTATTATGAATATTATCCTTGGAACATATGATTAATATAAACAAGTATCAATATTTCCTTTTTTGGTACTAAGTCATTAATATCCAATGTGTTTGTTCCACTTGTAGCACATCTCAATTCAAACTAACCGTGTTTCTTTCAGTGCTCAATAGACACATGTGCTAGTGACCGCTGTGTTGGATGCTGCCAGAATTAGATCATGCAAAGCCATCTGGGGCATCAGTGGAGGCTGGGCTACAGCATAAGTGCAGTGAGATTTTTATGTATTAATATCATTCTGGTAGCAGGATAGCCTGTTATCTTTATATTTCTGACCAATTGCCTTGGAATAGGAAGCTCAAAAAAGAGAAGCAGAAGGCAGAAGAAAGGAAGAGAGAAGAATGGCCAACTTTGGATGGGAAGGAAACAGTGTGTGTGGCCTTATTAGGAAACCTGGGGAAATGAAAAAGAATAGAACCAAATATCCAGCTGACCTAAACAGGCGGTGGTCGAGAGGTCAGGTGTCTGGGAGAGCTTGCTCACACAATGAGGAGTCAGAGCCTAGGTGTCCAGCCAGTGGTCAGCTCTGCTAACTACCCGAGAACCACCGACCCTCCCATTCAGAACCTGGGGATGTCAAGAGCGGGAAGGCAGGTCAGCCTGGGAAGCCGCCTCACTCTCCTTGCTGCTAGCTGGTGGTCCAGATTGCAGAACCCACCCCAACTGGGGGCACAGGGGCTTGGCACTCTCTCACATCTCAGCCTCCGAGGGCTGAGACCCATCTTTCAACGGAAACTCACTGGACCTCCTGGGTAGGTGGGCTAGTTTTGATTATAACAGCCCCTTCTCAGGTGCTCAGATTTCCTTCTGTTTACCCATTTCCCCACCTATCATTGGGCTTCCCAGGTGGCGCGAGTGGTGAAGGACCCGCCTGCTAATGCAAGAGACACAGAAGGCTTGGGTTCGATCCCTGGGTTGGGAAGATCCCCTGGAGGAGGAAATGGCAACCCACTCCAGCATTCTTGCTGGAGAATGCCATGAACAGAGGAGCCTGGCGGGCTACAGTCCATGGGGTGGCAAAGAGTCGGACATGACTGAAGCAACAGAGCACGCTACCTACCATCAACACTTTAAACGGAGGCGTCTACTTGATTATCCATGTTTGACTGTATTTACTAAAACGCAGGTCATCAGGCTGGAATTACTGATCACTTCTTAAAATTGTCTTTTCTGTCTCTAACTACATGCTCGTTTTATTTAAGCCTTAGCAATCGGAAGTCTTTGGGGCACCTTTAATGAAAAAATGAAAAAAAATTGGTAATTAACATGTGATGTGTGTGTGTGTGTGTGTTTATATACTTCACCAAAGTGCTGAAAAGTTGTTTTCTTAATCGGTTTAGTTACAGCCTGGAGTTTTACATCACTAATTGGATTAGCATCATGAGTGGAACTTAACACATGCTCTGTCCAAATTTATTCCTGTCTTCCTCAAACAAACAGAGAAGACCAATGGTGAGTCAGGAAGTATAAGCTGAACGAGCAGCTTGTGTGTCCTGAGAAATGGGAGAAGTAAATGGACAGTTAGTATAGTCTGAGGTGATTTTGGAGGAAATTGACTAGTGTGGACTCACAGGTCTTCTAGGCTTGGTTGAGCTTGGATAAGACTTCCAGGAGCATCACTAGGCATAGTTATGTGGGGGTTTCACGTTCAGATTTCACCCCTCAAAGATCTTATGACCTTGGAAACGTTATTTAAAATTTCTTGCCTCAAGTCCTCATGTATAAAATGAGAATACCGTGTTAGGCATATAGTGAGCCTGTGATCAGTGTAAGTGATACTAATTAATATTAATATACTTATCTAAGTTGAGGCCTAAAGGATGGATGGGAATGAACTCTGTGTAGTCAAAGGAGAGTGTTCGAGGTAGTAGAGAGCTCGAGTCCAAAGCTCAGATCTCAGAGAACATTTTGTTGTTGTTCAGTTGCTCAATTGTGTCCGACTCCGTGACCCCATGGACTGCAGCATGCCAGGCTTCCTGTCCTTCACTGTCTCCTGGATTTTGCTGAAACTCGTGCCCATTGAGTCAGTGATGCCATCCAACCATCTCATCCTCTCTCACCCCCTTCTCCTGCCTTCAATCTTTCCCAGCATCAGATCTTCTCCAGTGAGTTGGCTCTTTGCATCAGGTGGCCAAAGTATTGAGCTTCAGCCTCAGCATCAGTTCTTTTAATGAATATTCAGAGTTGATTTCCTTTAGGATTGACTGGTTTGAGAGGACATGGGATGTTACAGTAACCAAAGAGAGTTCAGTTTGGCTGGAACATGAAGTGAGGGGTGGGTAGGTGGCAGTGGGGTTGGGAGCAAAAGACAAGTCTTGCAAGGTAGGCGGAACCTGAGACTTTGGGCCGCTGTATCCTTGAGATGTGAGCCTATTTCCAAATCTCAGGCTCTGAAGACAAATTTACAGGTGAACAGAGTCCCAACAACTGATGCTTGGTATGTGTTAGCATGAGTTACAAGAGAACCACAGATGTTTGAGATGAAGGCCTTTGGCAGGGAGCTTCATGGAAAATATTTTTTTAAAAATAAAAGCACAGAGAAAAATTAGCAATGACTTGACAGAAAGCCATTCCCCTAGGAATATCAAGGTTTGGGGTTTGGATCTTGGATGGTGTACTGAATGTCTGGAAACTAAGTTTCCTCTTTGACTGCTTGGAGAGAGGTTCTGAAATTGGTCCTTGGGAATTCTGCCTCCCTGCCTGTACTGGTAGAAAGGGTGTGTGTGTGTGTGCAGATGAATGGATGCTAGGAGGACACCCCATGTCTATCCAGGAACTGGAGAAAATGAGACATCTGGTTGCGTCTTGCCCTAAACATGGTCTGTGTTACTGGGCATGCTTTAATCCTGCAAAGGAATGTTTGTACGTGCAAAGGTGTCAAGGAGAATGAGCTGCTGCTTTTCCTTGTGAAGCCCAGACAGGTTCCTGAGAGGAGCCATAGGGCAAGATCGCACCTCCTAGACAAACTTCTGTGAAAGGACAACGTGTGTGTGCTCCCTATTTGAAAAAGGAAGAGGAAATAAGGGAGGCAGCATAGGGTCCCTGAAGTCAGACACACCTGAGGTTTTCTCAACCAGACTATCCTTCCTTCTCTTTCCTAAAGCCCTGCTTGTTCTTCAAGGCTCATCTCAAGGCTCCTTGAAGAAGCCTCCGGTACCTTTCCAGTCCCATCTCCTCTGCTTGCTCATGTATTGACAATATTCTGATCTAAACTCCTCACCGTGCATTCTCCCACTAGGCTCTCTTATCCAGGTTCCTCCCTCTGCCTGGAACACCCGTCTCTCCCTCCTTGTCTCTCTGATTCTGCCTCATGTTCAAAACTCCATGTGATCATTGCCTTCTTTCCTGGTGGCTCAGATGGTAAAGAATCTGCCTGCAACGCAGGAGACCTGGGTTTGATCCCTGGGCTGGGAAGATCCCTGAAGAAGGGAATGGCTACCCACTCCAGTATTCTTGCCTGGAGAATTCCTTGGACAGAGGAGCCTAGTGGGCTGCAGTTCACGGGGTCACAAAGACTCTACATGATTGAGCAACTAACACTTTCACTTCCGTATCCTCAAGTCTGAGTCCCTCTCAGATTTGGCCTTTGACATTATAAAACATGTGTGGAATCTCTATACCAATAGACAGGAAACTCCCTGAGGGGAGGGGCCATGTGATGCTATTTTTACCCATTTAGGGTAATCACCTAAGTCATGTCCAACTCTTTGCGACCCCATGGACTGTAGCTTGCCAGGCTCCTCTGTCCATGGAATTCTCCAGGCAAGAATATTGGAATGGATTGCCATGTCCTTCTCCAGGGGATCTTCCTGATCCTGGGATCAGACCCAGATCTCCCACATGACGGGCAGATTCTTGACCAACTGAGCCACAACTCTCATAACTTTCAGGATCCTCATCACCTAGCAGAGTAGGTGTGTGTGCATATGGACAGTTGAGAGGTGGGGTCTGTGGTTCTCCAAGTGTGACCCCCTGATCAGCAGCAACCGTATCTCATAGAAACTTTTCAGAAATACAAATTCTTGGGCCCTATTCCAGCGCTGAATCAGAAACTCCAAAGTAAAATCTTAATAAGGCGTTCAGGGGGTTCTGAGGCATGCTGAAGTTTTGAGTGCCGCAGGTCTGAAAAAGGGGGTTGGACCATTGCGATGAAAAGGACACAGTTCCTAGGATGTTCTGCTGATAGGACACAAACTTCACTAGAACTCAAAGACATCATGAACTGCGGACAAAATGTTCTTACTCTGGGAGGGAGGCTAATTAGGGGAGCAGTTTTCTGTGGATTTAAACTGTTACAAGAAAAATATGCAACACATGTCCGTCATGACACGTAGCCCCGGCACTCGGTTCTTCTTTTCTAGGACAAATTAATTGCTACTTATTTGACCGCTCATGGCCTTTATACCTTTTCTGACAACATTTGGCCCCTAAACACCCTGGATTCTCCAGTTGACCATGCAAAGTGTGTGCCTTCTAGGTAAATCATGCCACTTTCCCCTCTAGTCATTGGTATCAAATTAATCACTCACATCATCCTACTTGGGCTTCCTAGGTGGCTCAGTGGAATGGATGCAATGCAGGAGACACAGGTTCAGTCCCTGGGTTGGGAAGATCACCTGGAGGAGAGCTTGGGAACCCACTCTAGTATTCTTGCCTGGGAAATCCCACGGACAGAGGAGTCTTATGGGCTACAGTTCATGGGGTCGCGTGACCTGACTGACGCTACTGAGCATGCACGCTTGCTACCCTACCACTTCCTACCACTCTCTTCATCCCAACTGCTTTTTTTCCCCATTATTGCCCATCACAACCTGGTCATTTCTCATCTGGACCACTGCTCCAGCCTCAGATTTGGTCTCAGCAGATTCCAGTTCTCCCCTATAACCCTTGTTCTCCACAAAGCAGTCTACCTCAAAATTTAAAGTTTGTTTCTTACTCCCTTGCCCTAAAAAAATGTGGAGTGTGTCTGTCCATCATCCTCAGAATGATGTTCAAACTCTTGAGTGCTGCAGCAGAGTCCAGGGAATCCCTGCCCACTTCTCTGAGCTTAGAGAGTATTCTGGTCCAAATCCCCGTGGTCAGTATCCACATCTCTTTACCTGAGAGTCTTTTCTGATGCCCTGAGTCTCTTCTTCCAATCAGTATGAGATACAAATGTGGTGAAGGATAAATGGTCCAGGGGCACCCCTCCATGGGAGTGACTCTATCCCAATTCTGTAGCATCTCAGGTCGGGTAACGCTAAGGAGTGTGTTCTCCGCTGGCTCAGAGTTTTTAAGAGGATTAAACTGTAGTTGTTCACAGTAGCAACATGTTTGACAATACATCCTCTCTTGGTTACCTTCCCATCTTTGTTTCACATCCGCTCTTCTCTATCTGTAGCAATTGGAATCATTATATGATAGGCTACTTGCCTAGAGGTGTGTTTCTGAAGGAACAGAGACTAAGACACACAATTGCAAAGCCCTTGGCAACTGGGTGTCTGCATAACTCTCTAGAATCAGCTGACGCCTTTCTTCCCCAGAATGGCTCCTTGAGTATTCTTATAACCAATCCGACTCCAATGGCCCGAACACTTGCCATTCCGCGAGACAGCCATGTCCTATTTCACCCTCTTGGTCTCTGCACATGGCACTAATTGTGCCTGCAACGTTTCCCATTTTCCCTCTGGGATGGATCCTCCTATTTATGACTCTGTACACTAATGAGATGGTTGCTTGCCTTTCTCTGTATTTGGATAGTATGCCCTGTGAGGGCTGTGACTGTGGCTGTCTCTCTGGGCCATCGTTTTTATCTCTACTTAGTCTAATGCACTACATATAGTATTGATCAACAAACCATTCTTCAACATGCAATTGGATAAATGAGTATGTTTAAAGGTTAATATAGTAAATGATGTACATATGGAAGGATCTATTTGTACTGTGGTTTCAGCAAGTTGACCCCCAGAGGTTGTTGAAAGGACATGGTTACCATCTCTGTAGCCTCTGAGAGTTCTTCTTTGCTTGAAAAGCCATGGGTTAAGGAGAGAAATGAAAGCCCTTATTTATGCACGTAGCTCAGGTTGGATTCTGTATGGTGCAGCCCCAGAGTACTATAAGGGAAGAAACTTCTTACTGTCATGGTGGACCATGGTTGGCTGCGTGTCAAGCAGAGAAACAACAAAGAATCTCAAAAACTTATGGGCCTTTGCTGCCTCCAAACCCCCTTTATTTGATCTCTAGGTGTGCAGTGTGGTCTTTCGAACCCCCATAGATCACTGCTTCTGAAGAGCCCAGATGACATGTGGCATCATGGCAAGTCAGTCAGCAGTGTTAACTGCCCCTGCTTAGGGGTTCTGGGCAAGTGACAAATTCAAGTTCTGAGTTTCTGTCAATTTCCCCATCTGTAAAAAAAAAAAGAGATTAGATTGTTTGCTTTTACCGTCATGCTCTTTAGAACCCCAAACTCTTGGGAGTTGGCGCTGGGATGATCCCGGTTTTGTTGGAGAAGGTAGAGATGGGATAACTGGAAGGGTCCCTCATCCCCTCTTTGATTACAGAAGCTCTTCGACTTGTTCGTATTTCACATACTATTGTGCTTAAAAAATGGATTGCATGGTCAGAGTGTTTGAAAATCATTGCCTGCCTGCAGACTACACTAACTTAAAGAGCATGTGGTGCTGGCACAGATGCTCGGACACACACTTTCTCTCTCGATGTGTTTGGGAAATATCTGCCTCTCTTCATGAATCTGTTCTTTAAATCTTATTTCAATCTTGACAGTGAGTTGAACAGAACTGAGTAAAACATTCTCTTTAATGATTTATCCCACTTTGGAAACAGTTATCTGATAGAATTTAGCAATGACTCTTGTTAAATTATTTGGAGCTCTGTCTCATATCTCCCAGTGGACTGTGTTTGTAAAGAGTCTAAAACACCTGCTATGGGTGGTTCTTGGCTTCTCTCTCTCTGCCCTTTTATGGCATTCATATCGGTGTCCCTAAACTACTCTTTCGTGCAGAATTCAACAGTTCAAGTATCAGCAGATAAGCCTATATTATGGTGGTACTGCCAGTCTATAGTTCAGAATACAGTGCATACATTGCCTGTTCAAGTACTTGAATGCTTTTATGATCCTTGTTTTCATGCTCTTAGAAGATATTAGAAAAGTCAGTTCATTTATTGATACTTGTCACAAGCAGCCATGGCTCATAATAATCATAACAAGAGTTAATATAAACCATGTCTGGCACAGCTCTATAATCTTTGATATTTATCTTAGCTCATTCTAATAACAGCTTCATGGGTGGGTACTTAATATTTCCATTGTATAGATAGGAAAACTAAATCTTAAAGCAATTAAATAACTTTCCAAAGACCACATAGCTATTAAGTGGTGATGAGACAAAAAAATGAGATTCAATGGGCAGATTGAAAATTGCAAAAGTTTGGTCTCAGCTTCCAGTTCTGAAAATTGGATGACTGAGTGTCCAATTATGAAGAAAAAATGAAAACAATATACTGAAGTATATCGTTGAACATAGCATCCAAAAAACTAGATACAGCTAGAAGTGACAAGAAAACTGAACTTTCTGGTAACATGTAAGAATGTTTCCAATTGTATATGTAAAGTATAGGTGCTCTCAGGAATTATTTCTGTAGAAGAGAGGGTGTATATTAGATTCAAATTCATGCTACCATTGATCTTCTAATTCTAGGCCCTGGTATTCTATTCCATGTTACTGTGTATATTTGAGAGAGTCTTTTAGATTATGCTAATGTGTACATGTGAGAATCTTGTAGATTTCCACAACAGACAACAACCACACCACTATTTTTGAAGCATACAAGCTATTATATATTTTCATAATATAGAACTTTAAGGTATAGTAATCAACAGTGGCAAAATATTTCTGTCTTTGACATTATTTTTTTCGTGAGATCCAACCTGTAATTGAGACCAGAGAAAACAGTATGGAGAAACAAATCCAGGAGAACAGGATAAAAATATCATGAACAGCAAAATATGTCTGAGTATTTAAAACCGTATAGAAAAAATAAATTAGATGAACAATTGTGTAAATATAAATTAAAAAAAGATGACATTCTTAATAAATAAAGTTTACTATTTACATTTTTATATATTGCTGAAAGACTTAACTTAGATCCATAAAAACACATAAACAGGAAAAAATAAAACCCAAAAAAGGAGCAGCAAATTTATGCGCGTGAGGTACAGAAAAAGGGTTGGAGTTGTGTTTTGTTTTTGGTGATTAGATTATTTTCTTTCTTTTTTTTTTTTTTTTCTTTTCTCTTTTTTTAATAGTAGGCCAGTAGAATTTTCTTGAGAACAGATTTTTAAGCATATCAATGGAGAGTCATTTTTGGTAGTTTCCAGAAGATGCCAAACAGCCTTCAACATCATCATCATTAGAAATACCCATAATAATTATAACAATAATAAAAAGGTATAATATGATACATAAATATGGAAGAGCCGCTTGTAATATGAATACATTTTCTCTAGACGAGATCACAGTTTTATTTTGTAAATATTACATTTAAGTATATATATACACACATATATGTACAACTATATATACATGTGCATATATATGTAAATTTATATTTATATATAATATCTTTATATAGATAGATATCTGTGGACAGGTTATTGATTATAGAGACCCAAGAAAGCAAGTCAATTAATTGTTCAAACTTCTCCTCACTGACTGCTGGTGTAGAATTTAAGAAACCCCGAGTTTGCACTCAGAATGCCGTATCTTCTTTTAATGGAACACTCGATGTGGAATTTTAAGTCTGAGAAGAAAAAGAGGACTTAGGGACTCCCTTCCTCTGTAAAGTTGGAAGTGGCCTGGAAGTCTTGAATAAGCAGTAAACTGACTTTTACACTGTAGGAAGTCACTGTTTTGTTTTGTTTTTTAAATCAAATTACAGAACTGGTAAAGGCCCGAATAAGGGGAGAAAGTCCAACTTATCTACAAGTAAGATATCCTCAAATGCAAGCCTCTCTCAAGGTGGGTTCTAATCTAGGAGCTCACTTCCATTCCTTGAAATACCGAATGAGCACTCCCTGTCTCTCCCAAGTGGCCGGTGGGCCTGTGCATTCTTGAAAAGTAACCCATAGACGCTGTGCAAGGCTCTCACAGACTGGCTCTCAAGTAGATTGCCGCAGCCCCTTAGAAGCCTCAGGGCCTCACAATCCCCTGCCCTCCCGCTGTGAGGTAGGTTAAGTAGTATGATCCCCATTTTGCAGCTGGAGAAACTGAGGCAAATGGAGAGGCAATATCATGACTTGTTTAAGATCACGGAGCAAACTGCTGCCTGGAGTCAAGAATTCTGTGTTCTCACCCGAGGGACACAATTCCTCTCTTGGCTATGACACATTGCTCTTCAAGATCAAACAGTTGGGAGGAATTTGGCAAAACGTGAGCAAATGGCCAAGAATAGGCTTTGATTCTTTTGCTGTTTAGTTTTATGTCTGTTATTTGCTTGGTTTGTTCTGTTTCTCGAAAACCATGGGAATTACCTGTCTGGTCATGTAGCAGCTTCTTAGGAAAGTGGACTGTGCAGCGTGATTCTAAGTGCAGACTTTAGAAAGTCCAGTGCTCTAACGGTAAATACAAACATTTCATAATGTGAAAAGCGCAACACAGTATGTCCCCTTAATATTAGGAAAAAAAAAAAACAATTTCAAGCCCTCCCCACTCCCTACTATTACTGATTGACAACCAAACAAATAGACAAAATGCACCCCCCCCCCCAACAATATCAGCTACATATTAAGGGGAAAGATGCCGTATTTCCTGAACCTACCACAATGTACAGAAAAGAATAGACAGCGCTATAAAACCCCACTCTACTCCTGCTAGGGAAATCTTTAGACTGTGTCTACCTACTCAGTCTGTAGAATAAAGAATGTTCTTTAGGAAGCACAAAAATAGGTTTTCTTAAAATTCTTATTTTTAATCATGCTTTACTTTTTAATCTCTTTGTCTTCTATGAATCTCTATCTGTACAGCTTTGTCACCATCCATCTCTTCTTTTATATTTTCCCTACTTTGAAGTAGTTTGAGGAGAAAAAAAAAACAAACACAAAAACCTCAAATCTGTTAACTTGAATTTATGGTTTCCTTTCTTCCTTCTGTCTTTTCTCCTCCTTTACTTCCTCTCTCTCTTTCCTTTCTTAACACAGGTAAGACCTATAACAAACTGACAGAACCGAGTTAAACCAAACCTGGGAGGGAGGTAGCCAGAATCTCTCTCAAAGAATTAATGTCAACAAATAGCATCGAAGCATTGGCCAAGGTGGGAAAAAGACCAAGAGCACTGTTGAGGCAGTGACTCGACATGCTGAAGCCAGGAGAAGCAGCGGATACCCTCCATCCTCAGAGCCCTACTAGTTACAACCGCTCATCTCCCCCTTTCATGACACCCCCCACGCAGCCTCCAGAATGGACTTCCCAAGGGTTGAATTCCATTAAAAGGTGGCTGGCACAGAATCTAGGGGATGGCACAGGGCCTCTGGCAGCCAGCAGGGCTGTGGCTCGGAAAGTCTTCCTAAGAGAAGGCTTGGCGACCTGTCCACCTGATCTTTTCTTTCTTGCTGTTAACAGGCGAATCCTTCTTCAGAACCTCCATGTTCTGAAGAAAGTTCTGAAGAAGCTAATCCATCTTCAGAACCTCCAAGTGCTTTAGGACCTCTGAGCTGCTGATAGGCAATAGCGTGGCAGAGCTTCCTCCTGTGAGTACTCCGCCGTCCTAAACCGAAGTTGATAAAGGGGTGAGAGGATGAGTTTATCCCCAGAGAGAAAATGAAGCCGAGTATCAGTGCACTGCATTCATGGAGCGGACCGTCCTCCACTAAGGTAGGAGAGGGACCTATCAGTGACACCTTGCATGTGGGACTCAGGCTGCCCACCCACCAGGCAGCCTCTCCCACCTAATATCCCTGGCAAACAGGAATCTGTGAGTAGCAGGTTTGAATGATGGTGAGGAGACTGGGAGACACGTTGCTGAGAAGGGCTTGATCAGTCTGAGACTCTGAAGGCAGCAGTCGGCTGCAGAATGTGAGTGAGTGGAGGAGGAAAGAGCATGAGAGTGGCCTGAAAGGAAGCTGGTGAGGTTCTGCTGTGGTTCCTGCCACCTCACCGTCAGGAATGTTGTCTTCAGGTCTCCCAGGCTCTCTGCGCCACTTACTGATGTTAAAAAAAAGCAGCTGAGAGAGCCAACTCTGTTAACATCTTACCTCATTTGTTCCTTCCTATCTAGCACCACTCAGGTTGATAACTCAGCCAAGGGCATGAGGGGACTTGAAGAGTTGGCAAGAGTTCTAAGATACTGGAGAGGGGTACAAAATGGAATCGACGCTTATACAATTATTATTCTCTTGCCAAAGGTTGGCCCTGGTAATTAAAGGGAAAAAAAAAAAAAAACCATGCCTTCAGTATAAATGAGATACACGTTTGTGAGAAGGAAACATAATGGATTTGAGTCAGGCCTTAACAATGGCATGCCTGGAACCCAATCTCGGAGATTGTAACATGGCAGAAGCCACACAAAACTATCTAAGCACTGCGTCCTTATTTGCGGGCACCTGTACGAAAAGCACCTTGATATAGTTATTAATGTAACAGACCACAGATGGCCAACAGACGTCTTCTCAAGTGTTCTCGGTCAGCAGTTAGCTGCTGCTGGGAGAGAGAACAGTAGGAAGGTTTCTGAAGTTATTTTTGGTCCCCCTTGGAAAAAAAAAAAAGGCTCTAGCTGATGAACAGCGGCTGTGTTGGATGCAGGAATGAGGAGAGTCGGCCATATGCTTTGTACCTTACATGTCTATGTTATTGGTTTTTTGGTTGGTTGTCTTCACTAGACTTGAGATGATTGGGGGCAATATTTATGCAATCTCTCTACCTTAGACCCTCCCATCACCTCGCTTTCTCAGTTTCAGAGATCAGGGTAAATGTCAGCCTTCTTTCCACCTCATTCTGTATTCCTCACCTCCCTTACTAATTCAAAAGGGGTGGACAGGTTAACTGGCTGAACAAAAAGGACCCCAAGAGGTGGGGGCTTCTGTGAGCATCTGGCTAATTTCCTCTTAACTTCTGGAGGCTGAACATGGGAGAGAGGCAAGGGCCACCCTAGGACAGAGGTGACGGGAGTATGGGAGCTGAAGGCTCTGTGGAAGGCATGATGACCATGCTGGGTGCGTGGGGACCGAGGCTGGAAACCCTTGGGCTGTCCCCTGAAGGCCCCTCTAGAACACAGTCCAGGTGTGGATCCCATCCGAGATGCTTCTCTGCTCCAGAACTATTGCTACTCAGGGCACAAGGAGGTCCTCAGACCCAAAGCCTGCTCTCGCCTTGGAGGGGCAGGAAGACTTGGATAAGGATGCTAACCCAAGAGTCCCTGCCAACCCAACAGTTTCCGGAGGGTTCTGACATCATAGAAATGTAACACTGTTCCTCTTGCTTATAAAATCTAACACTGGCTTAGACATTCTGGACTCTCGGTGAGGGTTCCAGCATCTGAAGCCCCTCAGTTCCCTTCCAGGATGAGAAGCCCACCCAGGGGGGGCCTTCACTTCTCACCACGTGGGCCAATGAGGGGTTTTCCCTTGCAGAAGGACTAAGACGTGAGGAGTGGTGGGGAAATGTGGGTCACTTTTAAGGCAGACTGTTTGGTTGTGTGGGGGTTTTTCCTAACCTAGTCCTACCACCTTGGGGTCCTCAATGTATAGGATAGAGCAGCTGGAAAAGTAGCAGCAAGTGTGGTCCCAAGGCAAGACGTGGGGGATGTGAGGGGTATTATGGCCTCAAGCCGGGGGCGCTTATAATACCTTGACATTGCAATCCTAAGCCATTTCCAGCTTGGCCTCGAACCCTGGGGGCTTCGCATACCTTGGATTCTTTACCTCTTCCTCGGGTCCTACTTCCCTAGAAGGGAGGTGATCAGAGACCATTTCACTTCCAATCCCAAAGGACTGCACACTCAGGCACACCGTCACGTATTCTATAAGCCTCAGGGTGTGAGCTACCTAGGCATTAACACTTGGTCTTAGCAGTTTCTGTAACTCTCTTTCTCCCAAGGACAGTGTTGGTTAAGAGCCTGGGAGAGGAAGGATTGAGTCTGTCCCAGTCTCTCTCTGCTCAGTCTCCAAAACTGCCCTCCCACGGATGTTTGCATGGGTGCGTATGCATGCATGCGTACTAACCACAGATGGGCACACTCCTAGATACAGAATATGTTTCTCGCTGTGGTCATGTGACAAATGGTTAGAATTTTAGGAGGCTCAGGGACTGCACGCTGTAAGTGCAATCTTTCTAAGACTTTGAGATGGGATTCTACTCCATCATTCAACATGGCGAGACTTGGTTCACACGCCCACTCTATGAGTCCTTCCTGGGTGAAATTAAAGGCAGACCGGTTGGGTGCTAAGGATCCCTGGTGTGGAGAGGCCATTCCGTTGAGCAGCTGACTGTGAAATCAATACCAAAGGGATGCGGGTCCTGGCGCTGGGAATTCTTTGACAACTCCTTGTCCTTCCTTAGCCATGGCTGTATCCTCGGAGGTCTTTCCGGCTGTGTTCTTGGGCCTGGGGGTCCCGGCAGGCACAGTCACCCTGCAGGTCACAAGACATGGGGAAGGGTGTGACCTGCAGAGAGAAAGGCGGGAGAGGTGAGCCAGGTGCTTGGGGCTGAAACCGAAATTTCTAGAGAAGCAGTGCAGGGCACAGGGTTCATCACTGGATGCTGGGGGCAGCAGATTCAAGCTCAAGTCATGACTCTGCTTCTTGCTAGCCTCATGATAACTTTTATTAGGATCACCACGGTCATTATCATAGCTGTTTCCATTTTCAGGGGCATGTATTACGGGTCAGGCAATGTGCTCAATGCTTTACAACCAGGAAAGAGCTGAATTCTTCAACAACTCTGTAAAGTGAAAATGAAGTCGCTGAGTTGTGTCCGACTCTTTGCGACCCCTTGGACTATAGCCTATCAGGCTCCTCCATCCATGGGATTCTCCAGGCAAGAATACTGGAGTGGGTTGCCATTTCCTTCTCCAGGAGATCTTCCCGACCCAGGGATTGAACCCAGGTCTCCCGCATTGTAGGCAGACGCTTTACCATCTGAGCCACCAGGGAAGTCCAACTCTGTAAGATAGGCACTAAAGCAACCGCCCTTTTACAGGTGGAGAAACTGAGGCTCAGAAAGGGGCAGGCATTCGCCCAAAGTGGCGGTGGTGGTGTTTAGTTGCTTCAGCCGTCTCCAACTTTGCTGCAATCCCATGGACTATCGCCCACCAGACTCCGCTGTTCATGGGATTTCCCAGGTAAGAATACTGGAGTGGGTTGCCATTTCCTTCTCCAGGGGATCTTCCCGACCCAGAGAAGTGGCTCCTGCATTGGCAGGCAGATTCTTTATCACTGGGCGACCAGGGAAGCCCAAACGAGTAAGTGACAAATCCAGTATTTTAGGGTAAGGCAAGCCACCTCTCCTCGAGCCTCAGGTTCCTCCTAGCTGTGAAATCAGTGGAATAAGACCTGCCTTGCACTGTGGACTCTGAGGGCTGAATGAAATCATGGGTGAAAAGTTGTCATGTACCACATGAGTGTTGGTTAATAGATTTGTACAATGGAATATCTAGCTTCTAGGACTGTTGAGGGGATCCACTGATATAAAAGATGCAATGATGTCTTTCAGGAAAACCTAACTCTCTGCATATATTGGTAATTTTGATTTGGGGATGATGAAAATAACAAAAGGTTTTGCCGGCAAGCTCAGACCACCTTCTAGGACAGCGGTCCCCAGCCTTTCTGGGACCAGGGACCGGTTTCGTTGAAGACAGTTTTTCCATGGATCAGGGGCTGGGGGGTGGTTTGGGGATGATTCAAGCGCATTACACTTAATGTGCCCTTTATTTCCATTATTATTACATCAGCTCCACCTCAGATCATCAGGCATTAGATCCCAGAGGTTGGGGACCCCTGTTCTAGAGTGCCCGAAATCCTGGTGGGGAACATTTCACAGAGAGAGTTTTTTGTGTTTGTTTGCAGAAAATTAGGTTGAAGGATCCTAGGAGCAGATTTTAGCATAAGAAAAAGTGAGGGGTGCACAATGTGACAACTTGATATATGTAAAGATTACAAAATTGGAGAGGCCCAACTTTCATTTCCCAGTCCATCCCTTCGCATGCTTTGTGACCTTGGGCTGGCCTTCCTTTCTAGAAACTGTGAGAAAGAGCCCAGCAGAGTGAACCTCCTCCCCACACGGCAGAGGATCTGTCTTTGCAAAGAGCACAGCGCGGTCCCTGCTTGAGCCCCAGCCTGGGCTGATGCGAGTGGATTTCACCTCATTGCATCATGACATTTGCATAGGACTTTCCCTAGAGGGTCCCCCATCTGCGCAGATGGATTTAATGACCTCATTCGCCTCCTGCCTGGGCAGGGTCTTGAGTGCTCACAAGGCTCAGAGCGCATCTTTGTCCCTCTGGCTGTGGGCTCATTCTCCTGAACACTTTTTCTCCCCGCTCTGTGCCTTTCTTTCTTCCCTCTTTGCCTCCCCAGCCTGCAACTTCTCAGTAATTTAAAAGTGTAGGAATGAACCAGAGGATTGATGTAGAAGGCCCAGCTCTCTCACCTAACTGAGGTGTGACCCTGAACAGGTCACAATTTCTCTGAGCCTCAGTGATCCCTCCTAGAGGGGAGAGGCGAACGCGTGCCCCTCCAGCGGTGATGACGAGGGGTAATGAGTTAGCCGATAAAGTGAGCACAGCAAGCGATGCCTGCCACGTGCCCGGCGTGCGGCCTCCTCGGTAAGCAAGGTGGGGACTGTGTCAGCCTTGCTCACTCGTGTGCCCCCAGCGCCTAAGCTGTAGAATACGAATGCGGGTGTGTTCACTTGGCCCTCTCTCTGACTCACTGCAGCAGGGCTGGTGCAACGCCTAGCTTCTCTCTTCAGTTCCAGCTCACAGGTGTGGGAAGCCCAGGTGAGCATCCCCACAGCTGCCACTTCCATGCAGAGGCACCTTGCTGCTTTCAGCTGCTCACTCTGCCCCGATTCCAGGACGCTCCCCAGCCTCCATGCATATGCAGGGGCCATACCGTTCCCATCTAGAATGTTCTTCTGCAACTTCTTCACTGCCCCAAGAAGCAGAGAACGTTAGACTCGAAAGAGACCTAGAGAAAATCCTCCGAAGTGGGGAGACTGAAGGCAGAGCCACATCCAGATCTAAGAGCTGAGGTCCAGTGGGGAGACCCTGTGAGCAGAGAGGCCTGGATTAGTATCCTCTCTTGCCTCAAACTCGCTGAACAAGTGTGGGAAAAACCCTTTCGCTGCCATCACCCTGAATTTATGCATCTAGAAAACGGTGATGAAAAAAAAAATTACAGTAAGTCCTCTCCATACGAATAAGTTCCATTCCCAGAGCACGTTTGTTAAGTCCAATGTGACTCTAAGTTCAACAAAATTAGCCTAGGTACCCAATTAACACAGTCAGCTATATAGTACTGCACGTTTAGAGGTTTATAATACTTTCTGCACAAATAATACATAAAAAACAAACACAAAAAGAAAACATTTTTAACCCTACAGTACAGAACCTTGAAAGGCACCATTGTACAATGACAGGAATACAGGGCTGGCATGGCGTGGCCAGGCAAGAAGAGTCACTGCCTGGAGGGACAGTGAAGGCGCATCAGTGATCAGAGACGGCGGAGGAGGGCCATCTCACTCACGCCCGACGTCGATGGCACAGGTTCTGGTTCCTCGCTGGAGCCAGACGCACGTTCCCATCTTTGCAAGTTTGCACCTTGACGGTGCGTGTGCAGGGGACGGCCTCTACTGTAGTTCAGGCGGTTGGGGGGATTCCACAAGAAAGATACAAACCCTCCCAGCACGTGGTCTGACACGTGGGTCGCCCGGCGCTGAGTCGGCCTCCCGCAGGCTGGCACCGCCTGCCTGTGACACCCCTCCCGCCTCCCTCCTCCCCGGCCTGAGCGGCCTCTGTTTCCCCCGGAGCCGTCCCGTCCCCTTGCCCTTGCCCTCATTCTAACGTCAGGATGCCCAGTGACGGCTCCTGTCTCCCGCACCGTGGGTTCCCTCTGTCCCTCTCCCCACCGGGCTCCAGGTCTCTTTCGGGACGGCCTCACATATGGTTCCTCTCTCCCGCTTCCTGTTGTGCCTCGCCCAGGCAAACGTTCACCAGATTCTGTCTCCGAGGAGAAGACACAAAGTCCTCAGCGAGAGTTCAGGGCCTTGCCTGATCTCCACACCCTCCTTAGACCTCATCTGGTTCCCTTCATCCCCTCGCTCTCTGCGGCTTGTTTGTTTCCTGTTTCCTCAAAGACGCCAGGTGTTTTCCTGCGTTTGAGCCTTCAGCTGTCCCTGCTCCTCCCCGCTCCTGCTCTTCCCTGGCCAGCTCGTCTTCATGCGCCAGGCCTTACCGCAAGCACTGCCTCCTGCCTCCTTAGCCTGACCAAAGACGGGACCATCACGCGCCTCCCGCGCCCTAGCCTTCCACCCCTGCCCCATTCTTGGATGGAATCACGCCTGCGCCGTCTGGGCAGGGGCCGTGGCTGTGTGGTGGCTGATTTTTAACATGTATTATTTGGCCGTGCTGGGTCTTAGCTGTGGCATGTGAGATTGTTTAGTGGAGACATGTGGGATCTAGTTCCCTGACCGGGGATAGTAGCCGGGCCCCCTGCATTGAGAGCGTGCAGTCTGAGCCACTGGACCTGGGAAGGCCTCGTGTCTGTGGCTGGCCTCTTCATCCACCACGTGGCAGGCATTCAAGGGACCCATGAATGGAGGGACATACGAAAGCGCAAAGACCCAGGGACAACACCGGTCAGCGAGCCTCTGCTCTGGCATTCCCGTGCTGCGTAACTTCGTACAAGCCACCTCCCTTCTCGGGCTTCAGGGTCCCTATCTGTACACCGAGTTGACTTAATGATCTCTACCTTCCCTTCTGTTTGAGGCTCCTTCTCAACCCGAGAAAGGTGGAAGGCGAGGCCCTGGGCAGAAAAGACCAGGAAATGCTGCCCTTCTCCACAGCTTATGTCTTGCACGTCCCCCTTTCTGCCACCCCAGTCCCAGGAGCTTCTCCAGAGTTATCAGCCAGCAGGACCCTGTGATGCCAGGGAGCTTCGCAGGCCCGTGTGGGCACCCTGGCTGTGTGGGACGTGGCGTGAGCACACGCTTTCCTCCTGGCCTGGCCCAGGGAGCTTCAGCGTTCCCCTAAAGACATGGGTCTGGATCCGCACGGAAGGAACTTTAGAACACAATGAAGTCTAGAAGGTTTGGTCTCGGGGGGACGATCGGGGATGCTCCTTGTGCCCTTCCATGCTTGTAAACGCAGGTGCATTGATGGAGCCCTCGCTAGGGGCCTGGGAGCACCCCGCTCGACCTTCAGCAGGTCCCTGGTACTCGTGGAGCTGGACTCCCCATCGGTCAGACAAGGGATCTGGTGAGGACCAGTGGAGCAACGCCGCCTGCACACCAGCCCGCGGAGGTCCCGGTGCGGAGGACAAGCCCAGTATCTCACCCTTCTTCTTGTCTCTCCATGACCTGCCCGTTCAGAGTCTGCCTCGGGGGGTCTCCTCTGCCCACAGGCGTCCTTACTGAGCGGGCATCTACAACTCATAAGGGAAGGTGGAGCTCGCCAGCCCCACCTGCTCCCCCAGATTCCCCAGGTCTGAGCTGGAAGAGACACGCCCAGGGCCGGTCCAGGCCGCGTGCACGCACACGCAGGTACTGCCTGAGGCCGTCCGTGGGCAGGATGATTCCCACGTGGCTCCACCCAGTCTCCAGAGGCTGTTGTCCTTCAGCTACCCAGCTTACAGATGGTAAAATAGAGGCCCCAGCCTGTCTCAAACCTGCCCTGGACCTCACGGCCTGTCAACCGGGTAGATGCTGCAGGATTTTAAGCCCCCACCCTGGACACTGAGAACTGTCGGCAAACCAGAACAAGAGGGGGATGGCAGCTCTCCGTCCCCCATCCCGGCTGAGAGCTGTGGGGTCTGTTTAATAGTCACTCGCCTTCTACCTCTTATTATGTGCCGGGCGCCCCGTTACTCACCCTTCCCAGCAGCTCTTCTCACAACCCTCGTTTTACATCTTAGAGGAAATGAAGATGCGAAGAGGTGAGTCACTTGTCTGGCAGGGTGCCTTGGACCTGCGCCCCCAATTGTAACCGCTCCCCAGCACCATTCCCCCCAAGAGGCAGGTAGGGTAGGACGCAAGGTCCCCCTCACAGAGGAAGAAGCTGAGGTCTGGAGAGAGGAGTCCCGTCCCGATAAAGCTGGCTGCAAGCCCGAATCCCAGATGCCCGGATTCCCTGAGCAGCTTTCCACCTTCTCCCCCGGATGGCCTCCCAAGCAAACCTACCACCCACGGCATCAAGGCCTCGGCGGCCAGTTTACATTTGGGATTCCCAGCGCCGTGCAGCTAGGCTGTCCCATAAACGGCTTGGCCACCCACTCTGGGATTCTGTCAGCAAGCCCAGGTCGGTGATGGAAGGCCAGGGTTCTCGCTTTTCCCTCTAGGCTGGAGATGGTGCTCAGCACAGGGGTTTCAGCCCGTGGGTGAGCTGCCCAGGGTAACACCTCCACCCGCGTGTGTGTAAGCGGCTCAGGAATGCAGCGTGGCCAGTGCCACGGGGCCCTGGCGGAAGGGCTGTCTGAGGCTGGCTTCTGACTCACTCACCAGGGAGGTCACAGCAGAGGGTGGGCAGTGTGGGGGAGCAGGAGGCATGCTGCAGGGAAGGTCAGAGAGCCTGAGTGTCCCCCCGCCCGCGGCGGGGCCCTGGGCGACTCGCTTCACTACCATGAGTCTCTGGGTCGCCGGAGTGTTGATGGAGAGACTTAGTGACCTCAAGCAGACCAAGGCCTGATGCTGGGGGCTCCGCTGTGGCTCCCTTGGGACTGTGCAGTTCTGTGCCTGGCACGGGGCATGCAGCAATCAGGGCATGCTAAAGCTTGTTTAGACGCGGGTAAGTGGAGGAGAAAACAGAAAGTGTGGGTCATGTGGAGGAATGCACCAGGTTAGACAAGGAGACTTGGGTTTGATTCCTTGTGTTGTTAGCGGTGTAGCGGTGTGTGCTAGTGAAACGCTAGCAGGCAAGTGACTTCTTTGCGGGGAGGGGGATTCAGTTTGCCTATCTCTAAGATAGAGGAAGTAACAGTCCTGCCACGGAGAAGTATTTTGGATAAAGTATAAAATCAAAGACAGCACTTGCATAAGGCCTGGTGTAGAATTTGTGCTCAGTGAAGGATGGCGGTGACAGTGGTGGTGATGTGGTAATGGCATTGGTGGTGGCTGTGATGATCGTCATTCCAGGGGGATAGAAAGGCCTGCTTCTTTTCATAGGATCAAGTTGAAATGAGTGTTGAATTCACCCACAGGAAAAAAAAAAAAGGCAAGTTACACCCCAAGTGAGGGAAATCCTAACACTCCAGAAACCAGTGGAGGGAAGAATTAGTCTATTTGGCTTAGTCATTTGCCTGCTGTGCCTTACTCATCTTCCCAAGTTGAGCACATGTGTTCCCTCTTCCAGGAAGCCTTCTAGGATTCTCTCAGCTGGTTCAGTGTTTAAAATCATTGACTACTCCCATTGCCCCCTAGAGAAGGTTCAGATTCCCCAGGGTGGCTTACAGAAGCCGTGCTCATGCCTGCAGGTTCACCTCTCACGCCTTCCTCTCTTGCACTGTGCTCTGGCCGTTTTCAGGGAATCAGGGTTTCCTGACTGTGTTCCCTTGCTCTGGGCTGTGCCCAGACCCTGCCCTCTGCCAGGAACACGCTTCTCTCTCGTCTTTCTCCCTGGCCTTCCCCTCACTGCTTTCACCTGGGTAGACCTGCTGCGACTTCCCCATCTCACCTCTAACGCTGTCTTCCCTGAGAAGCTCTGGTGATTCGCCTTAGCTGTTGTATCTCCATTAGCATTTCCTGGACTCTCAGTGCCTGCCCACGGGTCCCCATGACCGCACGGCTGGGCCTGGCCCATCTGCTCATGGCCTAGCAGTATCTATCACATAGCAGGGTCTCAGCAGTAGGGGACATGGGAACTTGGGATAGAACAGTGACTAAAATAAACGCACCTTCTCACTCTCATGAAATTTTCCTTCCAACAGCAAGAGGTATAGAGATAGCCAGGCAATGAATAATCCATACATTCTTACACTATGTGCCAAAGTGATGCGTGTGATGGAAGGAAGGAAGACATGGAAGCCAAGGTCAACAGGTGCAGAAGGGCCAGAGGTGATGGAAGGTGGGTGGTCAGGGTGGGGCACGTTGAGCACACAGCACTTGGCCAAGAGACCTGGAGTGAGTCATGAGGATGAATGGAGAAGACTGTTCTTGGCCAAAAGAACAGCTCGTGGTGAAGGCTGGAAGGTGGGAGGTTGCCTGACCTGTGTGCAGGGTGGCAAGGAGTCCAAAGGGCTGGAGTGAAGTGGAGGAAGGCACCGATGGGGGGTGGGGGGTGAGGTCTGGGGTGGGCAGAGCACCCAGGGCCTGGCAGGCTGTTGGGAGGACCAGTGTTCACTCGGGGAAGTGGAGAGGTACAGAGGGCCGTGCACAGAGATGCAATGCCAGCCTGACTCCTTTTCAGAGGACCACTCAGGTTGCTAAGCTGAGACGACTGCTTTCCATCTAAAGCTTCTGACTGTCTTCCCCTATCTTATAGAATCACTAGTCTCCTTAGACCAATGAGCTCCACTGGGGTTTCATGCCCTTCCTCAAGCAAGCAGCTTTTCACTTAGATTTGAGCAAATACAGGTGGCAACCCCAGGCTTCATGCCATCAGTTGGGCATGTCATCCTGTGCTGAGACACACTCCTGGGACCAATTGTTTTACTCTCCCCTGGACTCCTGACCCTGATTAACCTTCAAGTTCCTGCTCAAGGACCACCCCACTCAGGAAGCCACGTGGAGAGTCCTTAGCCATGAATCTAATCCGAACATCAGGAGATAAAAACTCAAGGCAAGCCCGGCCTGGCCACGGCCGCAGAGCTGAGCTGTAGAGTTGGGACCACACCGCAGCTCCCCAAACATCTTCCAGAATCAGTCTCTTAGCAGCCAACTGAAACATGACCATCACCACCGTTCCAGCCCACCACGCCTTGGAAAACACTGGTATGTCAAACACTTGAAGGTTACTTCTCCCTCCTCCCTTATAGCCCGCTACACATGTGTCCCTAGAATGAGTCCAACTAGAAATAATGGTTGTTCGTCGTTGGTATGGGGGAAGCTGCTGAAGCAACCATCCTGGAGATCTGCTCTGTATTCTAGACTCCTCGTGGCTCCAATAGGAAAATACCGAGTACCGCCCCTTCCTGCCCGCCTCGCAGTGCACACAGGTGCCTGGGTAGGAGGCTGGGCACGCCTGGCAGGTGGAGTTTCCTCTGACAGTCCTGCACTCGTCCTGTCTCGTCTTCCAGCAGGGCCCAGGTCACCCCACAAGGCAGATGAGGGGAACAGCTGGGTCTATACAGACAAGCGAGGGGGGACGCCAGAGGGAGCAGACAGACATCCTTCTGGCTGAAGTGATGGGGAGGCCCCAGCTCCAGGGACCAGAAAGAGGTTTTAGGTGGAGAGTAGGAGGAAGGAAGAGCAGGAGGAGGCATGGAAGGCTTCCCCCTGGGGCTGGAGTTCTGGGACCCCAGTCCAGGAGGACCAGGAAGCAAGAGGAAAGGGACCCCAGGAAGGGCACGGTGCGAGCCCAGAGCAAGCAGACATTCAGAACAAGGGTCAGAGGCAGGGGCTGCATGACTTGGAATCACAGCCTTTGTGTCTCAGGTCCACCACTTACCAGCTGTGTGACCTCAACCTGTCTGTCTAAGCCTCAGTTGTACCATCTGTACAGTGAGGATGAAAAGGACCGTGCCTACAGCGGGGCTGCTGTGCTGATGAAATAAAATGACACGCGGAAGAAAAGGTGACACCGTGCTTGGTAGACAGTAAGCTCTCGAAACACAGTAGCTACTGTCTGTCATCTGCTTGGTGTCAGGAAATCCTAAATCCTACACAGAGGTCCGCCACCTTGTATAAGTGATTCCACCTCTCTGGGTCTCAAATGTGGGCCTTGCTGGACGGCTCTGGAATCTAAACGGAATAATATGCACAGAGATGCTAATCCACGGCCAAGCACGTGGTAAGCGCTCAATTACGGTCACTTTGGAAAGTGCAGGGAGTCTGTCTACACTGTCAATGACATTCTGAGCATCAGGCTGGGAGTTTAGGGGCAGGGGACTTGCCATGAGTTGGAACCGGGGCCATGAGGACAGGTGGGGGTGAACTAGGCCAGCAGGTGAGAGATGGGAGGGGCATGGGGGCAGAAAGCCAGCCTCTGGCCCCTCTCCTGCCCCGAGAGGCTTCCTGGTGTAGAAGCTGGAGACAGAAAGGCAGGACGTTTCTGTGCTCAGGGGAACCTCCTGTCTGGGCAGTCAAGGATGACTGGCAGGGCTGGGAGCCTCCGCTATTCCCCACCCTGGGGAAAGCTGCTTTTGCCTTGTCAAAGTGAGCGGGAAGGGATCCCAGACCCAAGGCTCCCTGGCATTCTGGGTTCACAGCGAAACATCTCCAGCTGGACCAGGTAGGGTCACGCCCAGGTGCGCTGAGGACAGGTTCCGCTAGCCGCCGCCCCCACCACCCTCTTCTGTGGCGCATCCCCTGCATTAGAACAAGCCGGGTTTGGGACTTAGAAGGAACTGGGATCGACTCTGGCCCATGGCACTTGCAGCCAGTAAACTCAAGCAAGTCCTGTAAGTACTCGCTAAGCCCGAACTTAAGGGCTTCCCTGCTGGCTCAGCTGGTAAAGAATCTGCCTGCAATGCAGAGGCCCGGGTTCGATCCCTGGGCTGGGAAGATCCCCTGGAGAAGGGAAAGGCTCCCCACTCCAGTATTCTTGCCTGGAGAATTCCACAAACTGAGAAGGCTGGTGAGCTATGGGCTACAGCCCATGGGGTTGCAAAGTCAGACTTAACTGAATGACTAACACACAAGCCCAAACTGGTTCCCAGTGCCCTGCCGGGGTTGACATGGGGGTTAAATAAGGTAAGGGAGGATGCGTGTCTGATGTGCGGCAGTTCACTAACAGGCGTCCTGTCTTATCTTCTGTCTCTATAAAGCAGCCACTGCAAGGAAAGTTGGCTGGAGGTGAGAGAGTAGAAGTTGGAGTTTATGTAGAAGTTAGATTGGGGAATTTAAACTGTAGGAGTATGACTTTAATTTGCATCACCTTTGTTCTCCAGAAGTCAGACTTCAGGAGTCTCACATCTGAAGAGACGTCCAGACACTTCTGAGCACGCAATAACTACGGTAAAGCCACCCTCACTATGACAGAGGCCATCAGGCGCTCTAATCCACTGGTGAAGGTCACACAGACTTCCCACAGCTCTCCCCATTCTCCTCCCAACCACCATGCACCTGCACCTGGAAAGTTCCTACTCACTCTTCAGGTCTCAGTGCAAACCTCTCCTCCTCGGGAATGCTTTCTCTGACCTTCACACTGTTCTCCAAATGAGCCCCCACCTTCCCTTCACTGTCCCTTCTTCAAAGGTCACTAAATACATAGCTCTGTGCCTCAGTGGGGCTCTCCTGGTGGCTCAGTGGTAAAGAATTCACCTCCTAAGCTGGAGATGTGGGTTTGATCCCTGGGTTCCAGATGATACCCTGGAGAAGGAAATGGCAACCCACTCCAGCATTCTTGCCTGGAGAAACCCCATGGATAGAGGAGCCTGGCGGACTACAGTTCATGGGGTTGCAGAAGAGTCGGATGCACCTGAGTGACCAACAACAGCAACATACCCGACTGCTCAGAATCTGGGCCCCCCGACAGACCACGAGCTCCACAAGGGCAGGGGTGGCGCTGGACTCTGCCCTGTGGCCAGCCCACAGAGCTGCTCCACGGACGCACATCTCCTTCCATGGAGGAAGCCTGCTCACCTACATTCCATAGCCGTGGCCAACAGGAAGAAGTAGAAAAGTGGAAGAAGGTGGTCTTTTAACACAAAAAGCTAAAATTACATTCATAATGTAGATAGAAAAGGGGGGGAAAAGGACGAGGAAACATATTCTGAACTAGCAAGAGAACAGACTCTGGGTCCTTGATTCAAGAGACAACACTCATCTCTGAGCCCTGGAGCCTGAAACTGCTGCAGTTGAACCTAGTATAGGAAGAGCGAGCCAAAATGACCACTTGAGATATATATATCTATATATTCAAGTGACTGTAATAACCTGGAATCTGCACCTGAGCCTGAATTATGACTGCATGTCCCTACCATGCATTCTAGAAATAACAATCTGTTTAAGAAAGTTTCCCAATAAAATTAGTTTTTATATTTTAATGTGTGAGTTTTACATTTTAATATTTTAGTACCTAAGTTATAGTTGTTAGGAAAATTCAATCAGAGCTGCTGTTTTTCTAGCTGATGGTGTCAGATGAATAACATGTCATAATCCTACACAAGCTTCATTGTCTATTCACTGCCAAAGTGGCTGACTCCAAGGAAGTAAAAGAGACACAGTGTATTCATTTGGCATCAGGAATGGAGAGCCTTCAAAATACTCACACCTGGAGGGGGGATTGAAATGGAGGATGAGTAGGACATGGAGCTCACCTTCTCCCACCAAACACTGCAAACATATCGACAAGGAGAACCATTCACACGGAACAGCTGCTGAATGCCGACAGGACCTCAGACTTCCAAAGAGACAAGAAAACCTCCTCGTAACCAGGTAAGACAGAAGGAGAAAGAAAAGGAAGGAATCTGAACAAGGCCTTCGCCCCAGGGAGGGAGCTCTGGAGGAGGGAAGGGTCCTGCACCCAGGGGCGTCTCCTCACCAGTGGGAAGATCAGACTGGATGGAAGAGGAGCTTCGGAGAAGACACAGCACCACGCTGGCTCCCAGGCCGAGACATTCCTCTGTCTGTGCGGGGGGAGCTGGGTGCAGAAGACGAGGCTTCCGGGGGCGGACCCAGGGAGAAGAGCGCGGTTGGCTGCGCAGAAGAGCCTGAAAAGTCTAGGCTGTGGCAACAAAGGGTGTACCTGGAAGAAGCCCGGGCCCACCAACGTCAGGGTGCTGTTACTAGGGGGTGTGTGACAAGGGGGCGGGACCACCATCGGGCTGCTTTCCCCGCGTGGGCTCCCGGGCACCAGCACTCCACCGACAGGAGCTCTGTGAGCAGGCATTAGTCCTGCCGCCACTGTGGGCTTCAGAGGCGGACAGAGGCCCAAACCTGCTGTTCCGGGAGCCTGTAAGGGGCCACGGTCACAGACCCCACAGCAAGGGGACGACGGCCAGTACCTGGTAAGGAAAGGGGCAGCAAGCATCCCGACTATAGACAGTCGCTCGATCCCAGAAAAAACGGCAGAGTGGAAGGAGCTGAGCTCAGGTCCTCTCAGGAAAACACCAATATCACAGCTAGCTGCTGACAACCATCAATAGAAAAGACTGGAGCCTACCAAAACAGAGAATCTACAGACTAAGAAACAGCCACAATAAGAGCAAGAGGAAGGGTAGTTCCCTGACCTGATCAAATCCCATAGCTGCTGGGCAGGTGACCTACAGACTGGAAAAGAACTATATTGCAGAGGTTCTCCCGCAAGAGTGACTGTCCTGGGCCCTGCATTAGTCTCCCCAGCCTGAGGGCAAGGCATCAGGAAAAAGAACCCCCAAAGCATTTGGCTCGAGTGTGGGAGCTCCTTGGGACTGGGGGAAAGGAAAGATTTCACTCTCGCAGGACACACAAGGTTTCACATACACTACAATCAAGACCACTCTGCCCAGTAAGGCCCTCAATCAGATTCAACAGAGAAATCAAAAGTTCTGCAGACAGGCAAAAGCTAAGAGAATTCAGTACCACAAATCCTAAAGGAACTTCTCTAGGTAGGAACGAAAAGGCCACAACAAGAATCAAGAAAATTACAAACAGGGAACTCACCAGTAAAGGCAAACATAAAGTTAGGAAATCATCCACAAACAAATATATAAAAACCAGCGATCATGAGAAGAAGAGAGTACAGGTACAGGATATTAGAAATGTGTTTGAGAGGTCAGCAACTGAAAACAATCTGGTACATATATAGACTGCTATATCAAAATCTAATGGGAGCCACAAACCAAAAATCTACAGCAGATACACACAATAAAGAAAAAGCAATCCAAACACATTACTAAAGATAGGCATCAAATCACAGGAGAAGAGGGAAAAAGACCTTCAAAAATAACCAAAACAATAACAAAATGGCAATAAGAATATTCATATTGATAATCGCCTTAACTGTAAATAGATTAAATGGTCTAACCAAAAGACACAAATTGTCTGAATGGATATAAAAACAAAACCTATGTATATACTGTCTACAAGAGACCCACTTCGGATCTAGGGCCCTATACAGACTGAAAGAGAGGGAATGGAAAAAGGTATTCCATGCAAATGGAAATAGAAAGAAAGCTTGAGTAGCAACACTCATGTCAGACAAAACAGACTTTAAAATAAAGATTAGTACAAGAGACAAGGAAGGACTCTACATAATGATCAAGGGATCAATCCAAGAAGAAGATATAACAATTGTGCATTTATATGCACCCAATATAGGAGCCCCTTAATATATAAGGCAAGTGCTAACAGCCAGGAAAGGAGAAATAGACACATTAATAATGGGTGACTTTAATACACTACTCTCATACATGGACAGAACATCCAGACAGAAAATCAAGAAGGAAACACAGGCCTTAATTGATATTTATAGAACATTCCATCTGAAAGCAACAGAATACATTTTTTTTCTCAAGTGCATGTGAAACATTCTCTAGGATGGATCACATCTTGGGCCACAAATCAAGCCTTGGTAAATTTTAGAAAATTGAAATTAAACATCTTTTCCAACCACAACGCTAGGAGTTAGACATCAATTACTAGGGGGAAAAACTTTAAAAACACAAACACATGGAGACTAAACAATATGTTACTAAACAACCAATGGATCACTGAAGAAATCAAGAAAAAAAAATACCTAGAGACAAATGACAATGAAAACATATAACAATCCAAAACCATCGGGACGCAGCAAAACCATTTCTAAGAGGGAAGTTTATAGCAATACAATCCTACCTCAGAAGACAATAAAAATTTCAATAAACAACATAGCCTTATACCTAACCTTATACCTTGTACCTCTTATACAACTAAAGAGGAACAAACAAAATTCCAAGATAGCAGAAGGAAAGAAATCATAAAGATTGGAGCAGAAATAAATGACATAGAAATGAAGAAAACAGTAGCAAAGATCAATGAAACATAAAGCTGATTCTTTGAGAAAAATAAAATTGATAAACCTTTAGGCAGACTCATCAAGAAAAAAAGGGAGAGGACTCAAATCCGTAAAATTAGAAATGAAAAAGAAGTTACAACAGACATCATAGACATACAAATGACCAGGAGAGACTACTAGAAGCAACTACACACCAATAAATTGAACAACCTAGGGAAAAAAATGGACAGATTCTTAAAGGATACAACCTTTCAAGACTGAATCAGGAAGACATAGGAAATATGAAGAGACCAATCACAAGTACTGAAACTTAAACACAGATTAAAAAACTTCCAGCAAACAAAAGTTCAGGACCAGATGGCTTCACAGCAAACTCTATCAAGCATTTAGAGAGGAGTTAACGCTTATCATTTTGAAAATCTTCCAAAACTGCAGAGGAGGGAACACTCTCAAACTCATTTTATGAGGCCATCATAATCCTGATACCAAAACCAGACAAAATACACCACACACAAAAAAAGAAAATTACCAGCCAATATCATTGATGAACATAGATGTAAAACTACTAGCAAATCAAACGCAACCACACATTAAAAGGATCATACATCATGATCAAGCAGCCTTTATCCTAGGGATGCAAGGATTCTTCAATATCTGCAAATCAATCAGTGTGATACACTACATGAACAAACAAGAATAAAAGCCGTATGATCACCTCAGTAGATACAGACAAAGCTTCTGACAAAATTCAACACCTATTTATGATAAAAGCCCTCCAGAAAGTGGGAATACAGGAAATTTGACTCAACATAATAAAGGCTATATAAGACAAACCCACAGCTAACATCATTCTCAATGGTAAAAAGCCAAAAGCATTTCCTCTAAGATAGGAACAAGGCAAGGAAATCCACTGTTACCACTTTTATTCAACATAGTCTTGGAAGTCCTACCCATGGCAATCAGAGAAAAGAAATAAAAATAATCCAAACTGGAAAAAAAGATGTGAAACTGACACTGTTTACAGATGACCTGATAATGTATATAGAAAATCCTAAAGCTGTTACCAGAAAAATACAAGAGCTAATCAATCAATGTGGTAAAGCTGCAGGATATAAATGCACAGGCATCTCTTGCATTCCTGTATATTAACAACAAAAGATCAGAAAGAGAAATTAAGGAAACAATCCCAATTACCATCACACCAAAAATAATAAAATACCTATGAATAAATCTACCTAAGGAGACAAAAGGCATCTACTCTGAAAATTGTAAGACACTGATGAAAGAAATCAGCTATGACACAGATGGAAGATTACACTATGTTATTGGATTGGAAGAATCAATATTGTCAAAATGAATATACTAAACATCCACCCCACTGTTCACTGCAGCATTGTTTGCAATAGTCAAGACATGTCATCTAATTGTCCACTGACAGAGGAAAGGATAAAGAAGATGTGGTACATATATATACAATGGAATATTACTCAGCCATAAAAAGAATGAAATAATGCCATTTGCAGCAACATGGATGGGCCTAGAGATGACCATAAGAGGTGAAGTCATACAGAGAAAGACAAATATGATATCACTCATATGTGGAATCTAATTTTTAAAAAGATACCAATGAACTTACTCATAAAACAGGAACAGATTTACAGATATCAAAAACAAACTTATGTCACCAAAAGGGATACATGGCATGGGAGGGATAAATCAAGAGCTTGGGGTAAACACACACACTAACATACGTAAGACAGATGACCAACGAGGCTGTACTGTATAGCAGAGGGGACTCTCTGCAGTATTCCGTGATAATCTATATGAAGAAAGAATCTTAAAAAAAAGGACTGTATGTATAACTGAATCACTTTACTCTGCACCTGAAACTAACAAAACTCTGAAAACCAAATATATGCCAATATGATTAAAATATTAAAAAAATGCTCATGTCTTATATCCTACTCATGTCAATTCCAAGACTCAGTTGTAAATGAATAATTACAGTTATAGAATATGTCTGTGCAAAAATGTTCATTAGCATCATTGTCATTGTGAGAAGATGAAATCACTGACAAGTTAAAAGTTGGAGAGAAATAGTTTCATAAATTATTGTACATCACAACCATATACTAAGTATACTAACAATATACAGCAAAGCAAATGCAACCAGTAAGCCTGGCACCTACCGAGAGATGCAGTAACAGGTCTCCAGGACCTGTTTCTTGGGCCTTGCCCTGTTTACGCCTTCGTTTAGAATCAGAGCATCTTTCTTGGAACAATTTGTCTTAAGGACGCTGCAGTACAAAGGGGCGGGGACAGAAGCCAGGAACCTCGCTCTATCACTCACTATTCTTCCTTGGACAAATCATCCCTCCTTGATGGGTCTCAGAACCCCCATTAAGGAAATGCAAAGTCTTGACCATGTCATCACAGAGGGCTCTGTAGCCGAAATGACCAGGAGTGTGTGCACACCCCCCCACTCAAGAACAGTTCCCCCTTTAAAATGAGAGAGAAGGTCAAATGATTTTTCAGCTTAGAATATAGATGCGCATGAAAATAGAAACTGTTCCCGATGAACTCATTCATCACAGGAATACTTTTAAACTCACACTGGGCCAGATTGGTCACCTCTCTCCCAACTCTTGGCCCAGGCACCAAACTCTGGCTCCAGCTCTCACCAGGAGGAAAGTGGAGGTGGCCACTCCTCTGTGGGGGGGTGCACCACGTCTTAACTGGATGCTCCAGCTTTACCATAAATACTTGAATCACCTCTGCGACATCCTAATATGCTAAGGAAGAAAATGGTGACCGAGACCATACCCACTGATTTTCCAGGTGTGAACAATGAAAGACATTATTAAATGCTTAAAGAGCATGACTTACCTTGTCAGGAATGTCTCATCTTCCATCTTCCCCTAGGCTTTAGCCATACTCCCTAAACGTGTGTGCTCTCTAGGATTTCACATGCCAGCCTCCTGCCCCAGACACTTCTCCTGGCCACCTCCCTGCCCCTTCTCATCCCTCAGTGGTGTGTGTTGATGAAGATCCTGCCACAGAGTCTTCTCCAACCCCTTGCCTGGGTCCTCAGAGAATTCTGTCCTCTCCTTTAAAAAGCATCGCTCTTCAACTTGCCAGCTTCCGTACCTGACTCTAAGCTTTGAGGTCAAGGGACCTCATCTACAAAGATCATCCATGAACCTCCACACCTAGTTCAGGGCTCAGCGCATGATATGAGCTCAACTGCTGAGTAACATGGAGAAGGACACGGCAACCCACTCCAGTATCCGTGCCTGGAGAATCTCATGGACAGAGGAGCCTGGAGGGGCTACAGTGCATGGGGTCGCAAGAGTCAGTCATGACTTAGCGCCTAAACCACCACCACCACTGAGTAAAAGAATGAAAGATACAATGCCATAGGACACAATGAAACTCGTAGGGGAGCGCTGACACAGCCAGGACAATGGGTTGTCCAACACCCAGGGTCGGTCCTGGGCCAGGGAGTTGGAGACGGCTGCAGAGGGGGGCGCACTGGCCTACCTACCTTTTTGGTCTTCACTGTAGAAGCGCAGCAATCTCCACCGTCATAGTTACAGAAGGCTCGGTTGTTGATGGCATCGCAGTAATTGTCTCCCATGAAGGGCTGTACGTGAGGAGAGAGGCGGGAAGAAGGGAGGCCTGATGAGCATCCTGGAGTGAGCAGCCACTGGCTTCTGTAAATATTCAGCTGTCTCTCTCCTTCTCACAAACCTCTGAGTCAGCCTACCTGGCTTCAAATCCCTACACCCTTTTGGACAGATCATCACGTCTGCCATTTTTAAAGACTCTTAACTAGCCAAGATTTTTTCCTCACTCAACCACAGTTATGCTAGGAGGCACACACTTATATGCTGGGTGTGCAAAAGCACTAGGTCCTCCTGAGGCACAGGGCTCCTTTCACTTGGAGAAAAAAGAAAATTTAACCCCCCCGCCCCCCGCTACTTTCCTGGTAGTAGATATGTACAACCATAATTCACGATAAATATATATGCAAATGTAAACTGAATGTAAACTAACAAAGAACTATAGAGACTGAACCTAAGAATTCATAGGAATCTGGCACAACGGTTGGTGTGTGATTGCGGGCACATTCTCCTCTAACACGAGGGTATAGATATACTGGACGTCACACACCTTCCATGTTTGTTTTCCTCTTGTTCTCAAAAAAAACACGTGAGGTAGGCATTGCTCTTCCCACTTTACACATTAAGACCTTGGGGCTCAGAGCAAGAAGGAGACTTGGCCACGAGCAAACTGGCAGAGGCAGAGAAGAGATTTCAATCTAAGCTGACATCTCATTTTTCTTTACCCTTCTAGGTTATATCTAGAATATGCCGATTTCTCTCTTTACTTCCCCGTGTTTCTCCAACTCTGTGATGCTTGAAAGATGATGAAAAGATGATAGAGTTATTATTGATCTGAACCCAGAGTCAGTTTAGGGCAGAGGCAGGGGTCTCTGCAACCACCAGCACTTGCATTTCCCACCTGAACACTTTGCATACTGTCTAACCTGGTTGGCTACTCGGTCATTTTCAGTAAGTGGCTTATTGTCTCTGGGCCTCAGGGCTCCCAGTGGTAAAATAAAGAGGCAGGATTAGACCACTGTTTTCTCAAAGCAATGAACATACCCCTCCCCTCATCAGAGGTAATCCTGTGTAACCCTCTAATACAGAAAGGAGATCAAAGTGAAACTTCTCTGATTAAAGCTCGGCTTGGGGGTCTCTGACGCTCAGTGACTTGTTGATGAGAAAGAAGATGTCAACAGCTGGCTAAGACCCCTGCCTCTCAGCACTGCCTCTGCCTCTCAGCACCGCCTCTGTGACCCAGCGGTCTCTCCCCCGGCCCTGACTTCTGTGGGCTTGCTCTGGGGAGACCCAGATTCACAAGGAGGCCAGCCTGCGTGGCATCCTTGTCTTGTGCGTCTGTGCTCCAGATTCAGTCTTCATGGCACCAACTCTTGAGGCCTGATTCCTTTTCATCACCACCCTACTAGGGTCTAAAAAAGCTCTTAGCAAGACAGAGCCAAGAGCAGGGAGAACTGTGCCCAACGGCATGTGCACACACCCAAGGCCGTGAACTCAAGCGGGACTCTGCCTGTGACTGCCGCAACGGACACAGTAACCACATTCGTATCGGAGCGGAGAGGCAGCGGCCACAAAGGTTAAGCCCTCTGCTCTTTTCTGAGCCTTAGGAGGTCTGTCTGCGGGCTCTCTTTCCTATGTTCTTTCTCACATCATATAGAAAGGACTAATCACAGAAACCAAATGTCCCTTTCCTAAAATAAAAGGAACTGGCTTGATAAAGGAGTAGCTGGAGAAGAAGAGGAGGAAGAAAAATAAAATAAAAATAAAATAAAAGTGTTTCTTTTTTTTTGGGCCACTGAAAAGTATCTCTAGTCTCATTACTCTTCTATGTACCCTTTCCTGCTGCTACATCCATCCACCCACCCATCTATCCATTCATCTTCTATTCAATCCTGTCTGTTGAACACCTACTATGTATCACACACAGTGCCTAAAAAAAAGGGGGGGGGGGGAAATGTAGTAATGTGTCGATGTATTGGGTTGGCCAAAACATTGTTCAGATTTTCCCTAAAAGGTTAATGACTAACCTGAATGAACTTTTTGGCCAACCCAATAGAGCTCCTCCTCCTCTAGGCCTTACATTGTAGTGAGGAGGCAGACTTTGTTCAAGGGATCACTTATCTAATTGCTGATTTTAACTTGGATAAGAACTTGGGAGGAAAGGTACCTGATGCTGTTAGAATTAAGAGCAGGAAGGTCTGACCTAATCAGAGAACGCCATGAAGGGGTCTCCGAGGAAATGATTGTTTCAGCTGAGATCATAAGATGAGTAGGAGTTAATCAGATGGTGGAAATTAATCAGGGGGTGGAGATGGGAGATTTTCTATAGAGAAAGGATCACATGTGAGAAGCTCTACAACTTAGAGGTTTCTTCTCTCTCTGGTGTTTCTCATGCCGCTACTTCTACTAACAGTGTGTTCCGGCAAACAAGTCATCCTTCAAGATAGAGCTCAAACGTCACCCTTCCAGAATGCCTTCCCTATAACCCTGGGATTCCGTGTGCTTCTGAAGCTTCCTGCACCTGCTTGGCTTATAGCTCTTGGTGTATCAGTTTAGAATTCTTCTTTAACTATCTCTTTTACTATACTGTCAGTTCCTTATGGACAGGGGATGTATGTCATCCAAATTTTTATATCTTAGATTTCCTAGCAAAATGCTGGCAATTTGAGCAAACCTTTATCAAATACATTTTCCTTAAATGTTTATCTTGTAAAATGATCAGTAAAAGGGTGGACGGATGGATGGATGAAAGGTTAAGAAGATATCTAGATGAGTCAAGAGAGCGTAGTTACTGTTCCCACTTGACTAAAACCATTGCACTCTCGGAACGTAGACCAGTGCTGGGCGCAGAATAGGCCCCCAGTGAAGCTCTGATAGACAAGCAGTTAAATTACTAATTTAGACACAGCTTGGGGCAGAGGGGAGGCGGCTCAAGGTTCCCAAACTCTTTATCAATCTCGGCTACTGTAGATATTCCAGGATGATAGCTCCTCCCTGGACCCAGCATTTGTGCCTTTTCTAAGCATCCTTTCCAGCCCAGATAAGAGACAAGCTATTAGAAGGCAAGGAGACAAGGGGGCGCCTGCAAGGGCAGAGGCGATAAGCATCACTTGGCAGAGCTCGGAGCCGGGCAGGTGAGGGTCCCCGAGGCCTTAGTGCTGAGTCAAAGGAGGGATCGAATTCTGCTGTCACACTGGTCGCCCCGACTGCCAACTCAGCAGAAGGCATGCCCAGGTAACCCAAGCTTCCTGTTTCTGAAATGCTGAACCGATCCAGAGAGATGGCAGGATGCCACTGTCTTGGGTCCCTGGCTTTGGTTTTGCCATTTCTGCTGAATCTTGGGAGAAGGGGAGTTCTTAAAAACTACAGTGTCCTGTGCCCTAAGAAGATGCCACAGGACGTCCCTAGCCCATACACAGAAGGAAATACGACCCGGGGGCTGTCCTGTGACCCTGACAGGGCAGGGGGTGGTCTGTGGGCAGGAGTGGCCGGTGGAGGAGAAAATTCACAGGCCTGGAAGCCAGGAGACCTGGGTTCATGCTTCAGCTCTATGTCTGTTATGCTATGCAACCTTGGACTGATCCATCCCCCTCTAGCCCTCTTCCAGTCTACCCAACAGACGAGGAGGCTAGATCACATTAAGAGCCATTCCAGTTTGGCATTCCATCAAACGTTAGACCTGGCTGCTAGCTTGGTCTCAGTCTCCCCATCACTTAGAAGAGCATTCTGGTTGTGACACTTTAACAATTCCATCAAATAGAAACTTTTCTAGAGCAGTCTAGTCCTTTCCACCTGGCTTTTCCTGAGAGGGGTCTGAGGGGATCACAGAGGTGTGGACATCCACTTGGACAGGATCTGGGGCTTCCTTTTGATGCCAGCTGAAAAGACGCAGGTGGGCACAGAGGTGTACAGAATGTCTCTGACCTCCAAGGACAGCACCCCCTTGAGAGCACAGGTGACAGGCCAAGTACCCTGGCCCTGCCCCTCCCCAAGCTTATCGCTGACACCCAGGGACAGAGCGCCAAAATGCCAAGTTCCAGGGAATTACTCCATGGAAGGGTCAGAGGAGCTGTTCCGCCTCCAGCTCTAAGCGGTTGGGATAAGGTGTCCCTATCTCCTTTGGAGTTGATAAACACATGAATGACAAAGACATGGAGCAGAAGAACGTGATCTGCAGCTAATGGTGTCAGAAAAAGTAGAAATTCAAAAAAAAAAAAGAAACCTGCCTCATGTGGTTCTGAAAAGTAAAATGAGTCCATGCTGGTAAAATGTCTGGTGTATTACAGTTGCTAAATCAATATGGACTCGTTCACTCCCTGTCTCCCTTTCAGAGGAAATATTCTATGGAGCCAGAAACACCCGGTCTGGAATCCTGACTGTGAGCCACTCGACGTGTGTCTGAATGTGTGTGTTGCCTTCTCTGTCCATCAGTTTCATGAGCTGTAAAACAGGCCTGCTGACTCCCACCCAAGAAGTCTGTTAAAGGGGTATCTAAAGCACTTAGCAGGCACCGGAAATGTTACCACGATTAACAATAAGAGGGACAACCACGGTGGGACCATTCTGAGAAACTCACCTCGCAACCTTTGACGCAGTGAATCAGGGCAGGGTGAGGATACCACTTGAGACCAGCCGTGCAGACCACTCTCTGCAGAGAGAGGGAGAAAGAGGTTCAGACGGGTCTGCAACTGCGAGGGAGCCATCGCTTCACTGGAACCGCGTTCGACGCCCCCGTTCCCTTCTTGGATCTTCTGAGTCCTGACCTCACCCTGGCATTTACATGGAGAATTTGCCCAGGTACCTGCCTGAACTGGAGCCACAAGATGAAAACAATGTTTGTGTTCACTGTAGGGGTCGTGATTCTGTATTTCTCTGGCAGGAATACGAGAGGAGAAGACGCAGGCCTGCAGGACGGGGACGTGATCAGAAAGGCACTTTAGGAAATTCCTGACTGGGGTTTGCCCCGTGGACAGAGTCGAGGATCAGGCGGGAGGAAGGAGGAAGGGTAGAGAGAGAGTGTGTGTGTGTGTGTGTGTGTGTGTGTGTGTGTGCACGTGCATGCATGCACATGCACACATGTGAGCACATGCATGTCCAAGTGCGTGGCTGCAGCAGGGAGATGGAGCAACGCATGGAACAGGGCTGCCCAAAGTCGATGCTGAGGACCACCCTAATCATCATCACACGGGATCACACTGAAACGGCACATTCTTCAGCACTGCCTTGGGTCTAGGGGTTCTGAATCCCTGAAGCCAGGACTTGGGACTCTTGTGTTTTAAAAACAAGCTTTCCCAGATGATTCTGATATGCACTACAGTTTGAGAGCGGTGGGCTGGAGGATGCACGAATGCACCTTTGGTTTGGAAGCCCGGACAGGCAGAAAACCCTTTCTGCTTCCACTTGCTGCCGCCATACAGGCCAGCTCTCCATCTGGGGCTGCAAGAGTTGGACATGACTTAGCGACTAACCCGCCTCCACCACCATTCCCGAGGCTGCCCACGCTCCTGTCTCTGTGACCTTGGCCCTGCTGCTCCCTTCCACGGCAGGCCCTTCCTCATCTTGTCACCTGGAGAATCTTAGCTATCTTTTATGTTTCTGCGCAAGACTACCTTCCTCGATACTCTGCAATGGCCTGTATGGGGAAAGTATCTAAAGAAGAGTGCTGGATGTGCTGTCGCTTCAGTCATGGCCGACTCTTTGCGACCCTGTGGACTGTAGCCCACCAGGCTCCTCTGTCCATGGAATCCTCCAATCAAGAATACTGGAGAGGGTTGCCATGCCCTCCTCCAGGGGATCTTCCCAACTCAGGGATAGAGCCTGCATCTCTTATGTCTCTTTCATTGGCAGGAGGTTCTTTACCATTAGCACCACCTGGGAAGTGGATGAATGTATAACTTACTCACTTTGCTGTACATCTGAAACTAACACATTGTAAATTAATTACGCTGTTTAGTGGCTAAGCTGTGTCTAACCCTTCACAACCCCCTGGACTACAGCAAGCCAAGCTTCGCTGTCCTTCATTATCTCCTGGAATTTGCTCAAACTCAAGTCCATTGAATCGGTGATGCCATCAAACCATCTCATTCTCTGTCGCCTCTTTCTCTTCCAATAAAATAAATAAATAGCATATAAATTTAGAATTAAAAAAAAAAAAGACTATCTTCCTTTGAGATGATTTCCCCAATCCCCTCAGGCAGAACTTAAGGTATATGTATATATACATTTACTTATAGCCATCCTTAATAAAACTATTATTATAATACAAATGTATTGAGTGCACTTATGGTGCTATTTACTTTATTCGTTTCCTTATTTATTTCTCACCAGCATGCAGGGGGTGGGGGTGGGCATTAATCTTGTGTCACAAGGAGAAGAAATTCCCCAAGCTCCACAGCTGTTAAGTGAAGAAACCAACATATGAAACTAAGCATATTTTTTAGGAATGATTTAAGGTGACTCATAACATAAAATCCAACACAGTAATTTTCTTAAGGAGGTGAAAAAAGAAAGAGAAACACAACTAGGAAAATAAAACAGCATCACGACTGGGGCTAAGGTAGCAATCCCAGGAGCTCCCTTTTCTATTCTGCCATAGATGCCCTATTTTCCATGCCAGATTACAGTGAGTGATTTGTTTATCTATTTATCTAGTTTTAATCTTTTAGCCATGCCATGCAGCATCTAGGATCTTAGCTTTCCAAATATCGATCATATTTATGCCTCCTGTATTGGAAGCACAGAGTCTTAACCATGGGACGCCAGGGAGGTCCTACAGTGATTTATTTAAAAAAATTAATTAAAATAACCTGGAGGCAAATGCTTAGCTTGGTCATGACAGGTAACTCTGCATCAGGGAGAAGCCATTGAAGCATCCACAGTCAGGGCTAAGCAGAGGGCCAGTTGATTAATTTTAATTAAGAAATGAACAGTCATAAGGGTCAGACTGTGGAAAATCCATGTGACCGGCCCATTCTCTCCCCGAGGGCAGACCTATATGGGAGCAAAGCTGTGATTAGGTTTCCTGGTGAGCGTGGAATCACGTGACTCCAGGATTTGGCTGAGGTTGGACTGGGTGCCTTTCTCTGGGTGCTCATTTCTCTGGTTCACCCTGGGTCTTCTATGCCTAGAATGGTGCCTAGTACATGGAGGATGATCGGTCAATATTTATGTTATTTATGAATGGATCCATCTCAAAATAGAGATGATTTCACCAAGGGACACTTGTTTTCTTTACTTGTCTTCCTGGGCTCCTCTGGAGGCTCAGACAGTAAAGAATCTGTCTTCAATGTGGGAGACACAAGTTTGATCCCGGGGTCAGGAAGATCCCACGGAGAAGAGAATGGCTACCCACTCCAGTATTCTCTGGAGAATTTCATGAACAAAGGAGCCTGGTGGGCTACAGTTCATGTGGTTGCAAAGAGTCGGACATGGCTGAGGAACTAACACTTTCACTTTTTCTTCCAGAGCAGCAGAAAAGCGTTTGCAAAGCCCAGCAGTGTCTAGCTTAGAGGACCAGTTTAGTGTACACTGAATTAATTACAGATCTTGGACAAACAACCTAACTTAGGATCTGCCAACCACAGTCTCACAATGTGAAATCTACTCTTTAGTCCCTCCTGCCTCTGTTGATATTGTCTGCCTTCTCCTAAAACACAAGGTGATGTGTGGGAAAGATTGAGCACTGAGGCATGACGGATATGGTTGCACTTCTGGCTTAAAATTTCCACTATGAGGTTAGGTTTTCCCATCTGCAAAATGGGTCCTGAAAATGTCGCAGGTTTGTTGTGAAGACGCATTAAGAGAAAGTATGTGGAAATGGTTAATCCAGGAGTAACAGCTGCGGGTAAGAGGGTAGACCCTGGTTTTAGACATCTCTGCCTGCCCCCATCCGCACCCCCGAGGTTCAAGATGGAGCCCAGCAAACAAATGCATGTTGATTCAGTGAAGGAATGTGAGAAGCCTAGTCCCTTCCTTCCTTCCAGCTCAGTTACTTTCTCACCCCTCTGCTTCCTAACCCTGGGGGCCAGAAGTGGAGGGGACCACCTGCTTTCATCATCTGGCAAGTTTTAACCAGACTTCCATCCCTGGGTCTGAGCGTCTGTTCCCGGCCAACATGCAGGGATGTTGGAGGAGCATTTAGGCTATGGTTCAACATTCGAAAAAATAAGCGCAAAGAGTTGGACACGACTGAGCGACTGAACTGAACTCAAGTAGTAGAAAACAGCAGGGTCAGGCTCCACAAGGGATTCGATGCCCATCCCCACCCCCTGTTTATTTGAGCCCTAATTTAATCCATCCGTGGGAGTGTCTCGGTGTGGTTGTACAAGTTTCTGTCAGTTGAGGTTTACCTGACGTGAGTTCAGAAAAAGGACTTTTATACTATCTGCATGAGCCTATTTATGTTTCCAAGTCTTCTGGATTTTCCACTATTCCTCAGGGCTGCACGCCCCACCTGTCTCCCGACAGGGCCCCTCTGTCTGCCAGGAGGACTGGGAAAGGGGGAGCTGAAGGAAAGACTAGGCTGTTTACACCATGTGCTGGGAGATCCCAGATGGGTCCCCACAGAGGTCAGCCTTGCTCCTCTTGATGCCAGTCAGAGCCCTTTCAGACTAGGCTTTGTGAGACAGCTTTCTTTCCTGCCTTGCTACGTAGGAAGAACAGACTGTCTCTTCTTCTCGGCTGCAATGACCATCACCACCACCATCATCCGTAACACCAGCACCATCATCTTCACCATAGCACCCCACTCCCACCATCATCATCAATGGCGCCATCACCACATCATCAGCACAGGACCACTAACAGCTCCATCACGATTTTCCCTCGGCTCCTCAACACAAAACTCTCTATTAAGCACATGTTGGGCTCCAAGCCTTGTGCTCAGAATTTTCATTCCCTTTAACATTTACCGTAACTATGATATAGGTCCATATATATAATATATATGATGCAGGTACTTTTTTCAAGCGTACAGCAAAAATGATTCAGCTATCTTTTCAGATTATATTCTAATATAGGTTATTATATTGAGTGTAACTCCCTGTGGGCTTGTGTGAAGTCGCTTCAGTCTGACTCTTTGCGACCCTGTGGACTGCAGTCCACCAGGCTTCTCTGTCCATGGGATTCTCCAGGCAAGAATACTGAGTGGGTTGCCATACCCGCCTCATAATTCCCTGTGCTGTACACTAAATCCTTATTGCTGGTTTATTTTATATATAGTGGTTTGTACCTGTTAACCTCATACTCCTATATGTCCTTGCCTCCCTCCCTCTCCCCTTTCATAGCCAGAAGCTTGTTTTCTATATCTGTGAGTCTGTTTCTTTTCTGTATATAGATTCATCTGTATGGGTTCTAGATTTCACATATAAGTGATATCACACAGTATTTACGTACAATTTTTGATGCTGGTTCACACAAGAGGAAACTGAGGTACTGAGAAGCTAAATAACCTGCCCCAAATCATACACATAGGTAACGACAGTCAGGAATTAAACTCATATCTGTCCTATTTCCAGATCTATAATTTGAAAACTATATTCTCCTTCAAAACCCTCTAGCTCCCAAACCGGTAAGCATAAAGGCACTTACTCTTTTGACAGATGGGAAGACCAAGGTTCAGAAAGATGGAGGGGCTTTGAGACAAATGCAGCAGAAGCAGAGTGTTTAAAAGCTGAACCCCAGAGAAGACGGACCCAAGCAGAGCCAAAGGCGTGAGAAAGAGTCTTAGAAGAACCTCCTTGTTCTAAGCTCAGGCCTGACACGCGCTCTGAGGTCTTCTGGGACAAGTCCTCCTTTCTCCCTTATTTTTCCTTATTTATAGGACCTTCTGTGGGTCTGCAGCCTAAGCTGTTTGTTTTCCCTTTATTATCAGTTACTGAGCTTCTGGCTTTCTTCTGCATTTTTTTTTTTCTCCTAAACCTAGGTATTTTCCACCCTGTATCCCTCATTTGAAGAATGCCTTCCATTTTGAGGTACCCAATCTATGTTCATTGAAAGAGTTAATGAATAAATGACCAAATGAGGGACTGTATAAGTGCATCCCAGAGTGAATGAGACATTGCTGGTTTCGGAACACATCTCCCCACCTCCGGGCTTCCCCCACAGGGCACAGATGTCTCCTTCTACACACAGGGTAGACTGGACTTTGTCTTCACCCAGAACAAACACAGACTGGACTCTCTTCACTCGGAACCATTCTACCCCTGGTCTTTAGAGTCTGATGCCTTCTCTTCAAGGAACGAATTGTGCATCCTTTGTCTGATGTGTTGCACTTGTTTATTAATATAACGTGTAAGGTGGTTGTCTTGTAGGACAGAATGCATCCGCCTTATTCCTGGGTGCTAATCCTGATTCCATCACACAAGTTACATGCCTTGGGCAGTGACAACCTCTGAGAACCTCAGCTGCTTCCTCTGTAAAGTGGTGATAACATTGATCTCACCGGGGTGTAGTGGATTCCTCACAAAAAGCGCCCGCATGTCGCAACAAAGGGCCAGTACGCGGTGCTTTCCCTTCCCTTAACTCCCTCTCTCCTCCTCCTCAACCCTCCTTTCCTCTCTCCCTTTCTCTTCTCTTTCCTCCTTCCATCCTTTTTCCAGAAGCTCTTAAAGAAGCCAAGATCCCAGCTGCTGTTGTTGTTCAGTTGCGCAGTCGTGCTGGACTCTTGGTGACCCCACGGACTGCAGCACGCCAGGCTGCCCTGTTCTTCACCATCTCCTGGAGTTTGCTCAAACTCACGTCCCTTGAGTCGATGGCGTGATCCTAGCTACCCAGAGGCATTACGCCCCTCTGAGGTTGTGAGCTGCACTTCCTACCGGGGAGCTTTCTCAGCACCCTAAGCAGGGGGACTGCAGGGCAGACGGGAGGTGCTCCTTGGGGGCTGACGCAGGAGGGGCTGCCCCCTGAATTCTGGAATTCCAGCCTGGAAGAGTGTCTCATCTAGAGGTGGCAAGCCAACAGCTCCCAAGCTACACAGCCCACAGAAGTGTCTGGCGTGGCGCACAAAGAGCTCCAAGTCAAAAGCAGTTGCCCATATTTAAAAAATGACAGACTTCACATTTTAAAGACTTCAGATTTCTTGTACCCAAGGAAACAGGGACAATCTGGCCACACTGAGCCCACATTTCCACGCTGTCACTCTCAGCTGGCGGCTCCCCCGTTGGCAACCAGGGTTGACCACAGTCCCCACCATTCACTGCAGCCTCTCCAGCCTTAAGCCCGACGCGTATTTCCATCCATCACAGAGTTTGCATTGTCCTATTGATTACATTAGAGGAAGGTTTCTCTGTATCTTCACTGCTTTCCAAAGTGCGTGTGTGCGAAGAGGCTTGAAAAGGGGGAGAACTTTAAAGAAAGGAAAACGACAGCGTGTTTTTCTCTGAAGGTAAAACATATGGCTACGCAAGAATTTCTCTGGATATATATGCTAAGATTCCAGCTACATGAAGTTCAAAAGTAAGCAAAACCAACAGAAGAGATCTTGGCGGTGGAGGCGCTGCCTGGCGTGGAAAGGGGAGGACTGTCTGAAAAGCTGTAAAGCTCCCCACCCCGGGGACCTCACGAGTGGACACAGAAAACTGACCAAGCCTTATGCTTAAGGTTAGCATGCAAGCTTTATCTCAATAAGAAAGTGACTGTATTTGCGATAACTTATTTCTTAGCTTGGGTAGCACATACATGGGCATTTGTTTCATTTTAATCTTTCTGTCTGATGTATTTACACCACTACAGTTACGACACTTCAGTATTTAGAATGCAAAGCGACACACTTGGCCTGCTTCACCCACTGATCCCACCTGCCTGGTTCCCATCGGTTTTTGAGTCTGTGACTCTTGATTTCAGTCAAGCTCACGTTTCACAGAAGGGGAAACTCTGGCACATGCAGCAAGCAGCTGCCTGGGCTCAGACTTGAACCTTGGTCCCTTGACTAAGCCACTGCAAACAAGGGCATCTGCTGTGCCCTGGGCCCCAAAGGGCACGCCAGGGTCAACACGCTGAGCATGGGCCTGCCTTCACAAAGGCCCCTCGCCCTGCACGTGAGCTCAGAGTCGACATTCCAAGTTACCTAGGTGGTCCTTGTTCTTGTCACATGTGCCAACCTGTGTCTAATGCTTAAAGCAGAGCCTGCTATGTGCTGAGTGCCCAGGGTGGGCTGCAGCTGGCTCCCAGGGGCTCATGAGAGGCCACGCGCCCATCTCCTCTGACTTGTGTTCAGCGGCAGTCACTTGGAGCGCCAGCAGCCTGTTGTGGTGGGAATATTTACACCACAGCAATGGGCAAGTGCTACACGTCAGAGGGTGTGTCTATGGGGAGGGCTGGCTGTCAGCCACTTAGGCGATGGTAAACATTTCCCCTTTACTGTTATTACCATGGAGGCTGCAGGCAGCTAGAGTTAACAGCAGCATCAGACGGACCCAGATCCCTCTTCGGTTCCTTCTAGGGAGAAGGCTTCTACGTATGAGATGCCATTTCTTCTACTGGAAGAAAGGGAGACTAATTCCTACCTCATGGTGTGTGTGTGTGTGTGTGTGTCTGTGCGTGTGTGTGTGTGTGTGTTGGGGGCAGGAGTGCAAATGAAGCCGGATTCCTACCTAATGGGTGTGGGTGTGTGTGTGGGTGTGTGTGGGTGTGTGGGTGTGTGGGTGTGTGGGTGTGTGTGTTGGGGGCAGGAATGCAAATGAAGCTGGATTCACAGCGGGTGTTCATTACACGTCAGGGCTCAGCTCTCACCCTCTTACACGGGGACAATCGTGACAGTGGCTGGCGCAGAGCCGTGCCCCTTTGCCACCCCGCGCTGGTGCTCGGAGCAAACCCTCTGAAAGCAGAGGGGCGACCCGGGCCGGCTCCCGCCCAGCCACGCCGGCCCCGCAGCTATGTCTGCGGCTCTCGCCACACCGGGGGCAAGGGTGCAGCGGAGGCCGGCGTCTCTGCCCGATTCCTGGAAATCATCAATCTCTGCCCTTCGCCCTCCTCCCTTTTTCTACCACATTTTTTTCCTCCTGGATAATGAGGCCTCCCGAGACCAGTGGAGGTCTGAACCTCGTTACGGCTCTCCGGGTAGGCCGGCATCAATAAGGGCCGGCGGCCCGGGGACCTGGGCGGGGGTGGGGGTGGGCAGACGGCGGGTGGGCGATGCAGGAGGGGGGCTTTGCAGACTTTCAAATCCCTGGATTTATTTCACCGTGAATTATAACCGAACTCTTTAGTGCCCGGGGCTCATGGAGGGGAGGGTGGAATTCAGCCGACGGGCAGAGGGCAGAGGGGTGGGGGGCCCTGGTCTGGGTCCCAGGCCAAGAAGACCTCTGGCCCTGGGATGTGAGAGAGGTCTCTGGTGTCGGCTGTGAGTAGAGGCAGGCCCCCTGCCTTTGGTGCATGGGAGGTGGTGGGGGGGAGGGTGCTGAGGGAGGGTGGGGTGGCATAGAACGAGCTCCCAGTCAAGATCCTGGCGCTGCTTCCTGTGTGACCCTGGCCCAGCCCCCCCCCCCACCCCCGATCCTGTTTCTCCATCTGTACAGTGAGGGGCGTGTGTTGATGATCTCCATCTGCCTTGAGACTGACGTATGGCCTCTGTGTGGGCACCTGGGTGTGCACGCGGGATGCTCAGTGAGATCCTATGTGGGGCTCTGGGTGGGGAGTGGGGAAAAGCATGCTGAGTGTGAAAAACAGATGAAGGCGCACAAGCTCAGGGAAACAGTGGTCTCTTGGATTACGTGGGAAAGTCAAGCAGAGAGACAGAGACAGATAGGACAACAGAGATGGAGGCAAAGAAGGTGGGCAGGAAGCAGGAGGAAAGAGGTGATAGGGGTCTCAGGAGAAGGAAGAGAGAAACAGTGAAAATAGACGCAGGCAATTCTTGTATCTCCTTATATCTAGAAAATCCTTCGCGGTGACATCTGCTCTTCTTGACAAGTGGACCCTTCATGAGATTAGCGGGATCTTCTGCAAAAATATGTGCTTGGTTGCGTGTTCTCTGTCAAAACCACATCTATCCTGACCTTTGCCCTTACCTCTTGGGAGCAGTTTCTCAGAGCTATCTAAGATGCTATCTCCCGGGCTATAGTCCTCATTTGCCCCAAATAAAACTTCACTCACAACTCTTAAAAAAAAGAAGAAAACAGAGGCAGGAAAAGGGCCCTAAGTTGGAGATGGACAGAGGGTGGCGACAGAAGACAGGAAGAGTGAGGGGCGGCAGGCCCTGGGGTGCGGGGTCGGCAGAGGGGCTGGCCAGGTCAGCCAGCGTGGAGTGCTGAGTAAGCCCTCGCCATCGAGCCCTCAGCTTGTCTGGGAAACAGTACGCCTGCTATCAGGTTCTGCCAGCTCTCCGAGCGGGATCTGCAACGGGCAGGCAGGCAGACGGGAGCCCTCCCAGCGCCTCAGCAGAAAGGCTGGTGGAGAGACACAGCTGAATCTTCCCGGCGCCCCCGTCTCCATCTCTCACATCCTCCAGTGTGCGGAGCCAACGCCCATAGCTGACACATGGCAACAGGGATTGCTCTGCCCCGGAGGACACAAGTGGGGTCCACGTCGGCTCTGGGAGCCCTGACTGATCAGGTGACACATAGGAACATGGGGCTGGCCAATTCTGATGGGAACTTGGCCTTCCACACATGCCTGGCTCCGTGGGGCGAGCACAGCCCTCAGACTCAGGCTTGGGGTCGAATCCTCCTACCGAACCACCTTCCACCCCTGAGGTCTAGTGTCCATGAGGAGAGGATGCAGACAGTGGCCCTCACTCCACGGGACCATCCTGAGGTCTAAACCGACTTGTGTGCTAAGTGTTGGGTGCACAAACACGGGAGATGCTCCATACACAACCAGTATTACCAGTCCCCCGTATCACATATGAGTTGCTTTCCACCACACAAGTGAAGTACGAGAAAGATACCAGAAACCCTGTCTATGGACTGTCCGAGAGCTCCTACCAGAGAAGCCCTGAGCCCTGCCCCCATGAGTGAGGACGTTCCCGTCGGCAGACGCAGCTTTGGGGTCTTCCTTGCTCCTTCACCCTAGTTGTTCTTGGAGCCTCAGTCTCTCTCATTTGTAAACGAGATGCCTCATCCTCTTACTCCCTGGCCATCATCAGGATTCAGTGGGATGGTGAATAACAGCCTTAGCACAGGGGCTGCCAGAAGGGAAGGACTAAATGCTTAAGGTTTGGAGAAATGACGGTGAACCAGTGCCTGTCCCGCAGAGCGGGTGTGGCCGTCAGATGCTTTCACCTGCGGAGAGGGACTGACACAGGACCAGGGCGTGTAAACGGTCCACGAGGTCATTTTCCTCCCGCTCACTCACCTGTACCCGCGTGGGGTTCAGCCAGTGCGGAATGTCGCGGACGGTCACGTTCACTGGCAGGACGATGGACTCGCTGTTGTGGTCCAGGCAAGAGGTGGTGCACTCGGACCCTGCGGGGAAGCAGAGAGGGAGGGGGCGGCTCAACCCCTGTCTCCTGAGGCCAGGGGCCGCCCCCTCCCCCCACTGGAATGGACCCGGCTGCTCCCTGGGCCCCACTGGTCTGGGCCATCCCACTTTCAGGGACAGCGGGAAAGAGAGAACTCCCCACCCCTCCGGGAGGGCCACATCTGGTCTCCCTGACGACTCTCTTGTCTCCAGTGCAGCTGACACCCACCGCCACGCTCATCGGCCCTGAGCCCAGCTTGGTCTTACTCCTCCTCTGCTCAGAAACCCTTCCAGGGGTGGCCTACGTCCAGGACAAGGTGCAAAACACACCCCTTTGTCCAGCATCCGTGGCCTCCCACGGTCTGCTCAACCTTATCTCCCGTGAACCACCTCACGCACACCCACCAACCGGACTGCGCTTGGTTTTCCACCCGAACCCCCATGTCACGGCCTCTAAACTTTTGTCCCTGTGTATCCTTTCTCCTGACTTGTCCCACTGATCAGCCTTCTCAAGGTCAAACCCTACCAGCTCTTCAAAGCCCACTTCAGATCCTCCAAGAAGCTTGCCCTGATCTCTGCAGCTGAGTGAGAGCAGCATTTGCTGTTGGTGAACCCCACTCCAGCGCGGGCCGTGGCCCCCCGTCCCTCCTCTCCACAGCTACAGTAATGCCCTAGGAGGGTAAGGATGGGGTCGCGTCCTCTCTGAGCCTAACGCAGCACCTGGCACACAAGGTCTGCTCTGCAGGCATCAGCCGAGTGAAGGGTGAGCGTGTGGATGCCACATCAGTGTCTTAACCACACTCTCCTCCCCCCCAGGGCTTGTGTTCACACCCTCCTCTGTGCTTTCAAGATCCTTCCCACCCACCCCTCTTCAACTAGTGCATGACAATCTACGATATTTCAGACCTTAACCCAAGTGCCCTAGCTTGGAGAAGACTTCCACTCCTGACAGGCCAAACCCTCTTACAGGCATCCATCACAGACTTTGTCACTGTTGTACCAAAAGTTCTCTTCCCTGCTCGACTGTAACTCCATGAGGCCAGTGCTATCTATGCCCCTTTCTATGCCCGGAGCTGGCACTGTGCATGGTGGACAGCAGGCACTCAATAAATATTTGTGAAGTGAGTGAAAGAGACAAGAGTGAGCAACTGCATAGATGGTTGAGGAAACGAATGAGTGAATGAATGAAGGGCACAATGAATGAATGATGAGTAGGCATTTAGGTATCCCAGAGAGCAGGAAGTGGGTACATAAATGAATGAGTGGGTCAATAAATGACGGAATAAGCAGATAAAGGAATGAAAACGTGAATCAGGCAGTGAGTCAGTGAAGGCACCACGACCAACAGAGACAGGGTCAGCACACAGAAGCCCTTGGTCCAGGCACTTCCCCAGTTGACCTTCAAGCTGTGGGTGGGCATGATGATGGAAATATGACTGATTCATTCTCTGTCCTGACCTCAGTGATTTTGAAGTCTCCTTAAAACCAAGCCTATCCCATGGGATATCCCCAGGACTCCAGAAAGGTCCTCATTCATATGGACAAAGAACGGACATGTCAGAATCTGACCAGAGCCCTAGGGAGGTCATTCCCCTGCCTTAGTGTCAAGACCACCCTTGAACACTGAATGGTTTACGAGAGTCAACTTTCTTGAAAAATATCCTCTACTGTTAGCCAGTCCAAAGGCTCCCTTCGAAACGTGTGTATGTATAAAAACAGAATGCATATATATATATGCATACACGCAAATATATGTGCATATATACATATTTATAAATGTGCATATAGTTCATAGGGCCCTTCTATTGCCGTCTTATCATTCTCTTCGATCAAAGCGAGTCACAAAGTCTGAAGAGGGGGCCAGGGTGGAATGGCAGATCCGGGACAATGTTTAGAATCTCTTTACTTTAAACACGGGGTCCCTGAGCCCAGAAGGCAGGGGTGGGGGGTATTTCTGGTCTGGTCAGCTGGCTTTCACCTGCCACTCACCCCACTCCCACACCCTTGGGACCGGGGTCCTCACACGCATCTCGGGGGTGAGAGAGTGAAATGTGCAACACTTGAGTCCCAGAGCTGGTGAAGAGGGGGCCGTGAATGAAAGCCCACGCCTCTCCAGCTCCCAAACCCAGTGACGCATACAGTGGAGACACAGAAGGAAGAGAAGAGAAGGCGGCGGCTGTGGAAGGGGACAGAGCGCCGTGAAGGGTGAGCAGAGAGAACAGGAACACGCAGAAAGACACAAAAAGACGAGCTGAGAGTCCGAGCTGGGGGTCCCTTGGCCCTCAGACTCCGTGGTGTGTCTATCAGGAGATCAATTCTACAGATTTTAGGGAGCAAGGACACAGCCAGGCTCTGATGGGAAAATCTTTTTGGAGGACAGGATGCCACCTCTGAGAAACAGACAAAGGCTGTTCACCCCAAAAGGGGGAATAAATAAACCTGGTCCACCCAGGAGGCCACGGCTGCCCTTTGCAGCAGACACGGCTCAATCCCTCTCTCCCGGCGGCGGGCTCCGCTCTGCCCTCCTCCCCCTGCTACAGCGCCGGGCCTCGGGACCAGGCAGCGTGTCGTGATGTATGAGCCCTAATTGGCATCATTACAGAGCGCTGATCTCACCGGGCCCCCGCCTCCCCCTCCCGGGAGGAGTCGGGAGGTTGGAGCGGCCTCGGTGGCTGTCACAACTTTCTGGGAGCTTCTGAGAGGGGACACAGGCCTCCCCAGGCTGCTCAGGGTGGGCCTGGAGGCAGCTCCGAGCAGCTCCAGAAAGTGGGCCCCAGCCCCCAAGCCAGCCGCCCACCTCACCCCTGCCCTCCCTTAGGAGGCCTCTGGCCGGGGTCCCTCTCCTTGGTGAGGTGACGTCTCCCCCGGGAGGGCTCAGCCCAGGGGGTGGATGGAAGGAGAACAAGCAGGGAGTATCAGGCGGGGTGGGGGGAAGCTTTTCTTCTCTCTGCTTCAGCATCTCTTTCAGAGCCCCCCGGGGTGGGGGGCTTTTACTCTCTCAACCCCCTCCAGCAGCCCACCAACCCCCACCCCAGCTGACCATGCTCATAAAACCACATGGGCATGGCGGTGAGAAAAGGGGGTACAGAGGCGGAGAAGGGGATTCCGGCTTCAACGTCAGACACACAGCTTTCCCTCTCTGCTTGGACCATGAGAAACCTCAGGGGGTGAAGGAAACGCTCCTGTCGCCACTACCCCGGCCCCCCACCCCCCACCACCTCTGGACCAGTCTGCTGGCTAGCAGAGAGCCAGGCGTTCTGGCTGCTTTGCGTGTGTCTGTGACTTGCACACATACAACAGGTACAAAGCGGCCACGTGATGTATCTGCGTACGTGTGTGTGTGTGAGCTGCATGCAGGTTTACGGGTGACGCATTTGGGTGGTGTCTGGCTGATGTGTCCATGCTGGGCATGAGCTCACCGCACGGTGGGCGCGTTTGCGTCTGGCTGTTAAGCATGCGTGCATGCTTGCTTGTTTGCGCATACGTGAATAAATGTGCTTGAAAGCATTGGTGGATGTAGACATGCAGGCAGTCTGGTTTCAATCAGGATTTTTTTTTTTTCTTCCAGGGTTGCTCAATGCCAGGCATGAGTGTGACGGAGTATTCATGTGCGTGTCCTGACTGAGTCGGGGCCAGGGGCCCCATCACAGACAGAAGTGTCCAGAGCCAGGCACACCCCTCAGGAATGATGGGGAAAGCCTTGGCCTTGGGATGGAGCAGCCGACGCTACTGGCCATCACTCCACCTGCTGCCCCAACTTTCTAGAACGCCTACACTGGCAGACCTGATGAGATCCCCCCTCGGCCACCCTCCTGCTTAGGGTCCTTTGGATCGGTGACTCCATAGATCTTAAAGCAACTTGGGAATCAGCAGCGGGGGAGCCATGCCCTTGGGTGTATTCTGAGCCACCCAGCACTAATGCGGGAGGGCTGACCCCTCCTCTAAGTTCAGCTGAAGAGCCTCTGTGCCAGTCTCTGTGTTTCCATCTTTCAGAGGAAGTGGTCAGGCCCCCTCCCCCCTCTGCTCCCCAGCCGCGGGCCTCCCTTCTGGACATGAAATGATAACCGCGTCAGGGTGAGGAACACATTGTGTGGCTGGGAGTGAGTGTCTGCACAGATAACCCTCTGCTCCAGACATCCCTGGTGATTGTCCCATAAATCACACTGGCCACGAGAAAGGACATCCAATTCCCTGGGCTTTTCATCATGGTCAATTAAGGAATCCGCCCAAAAGGTCAGTAGCACTGCCCTCCACTGAGGTCAGGCTCCGTGTGCGCCCAGCTCCCCAGAAAGCCGTGGGCCTGTGATTGATGTATCTGTCCAGACGCCTGGTCTGCTCTCCACCAGGCCAACCCCTGGCATCACACCCCAGGTTGTCTCCCTTCACTTGGCGAGCTAGCCTATGACCAGGCAAAGAATATTTTGAAAAAGCTGTTTCTCCTTATTTTGGAGGCAACTGAAAAGCCATGGAAAGAACTTGGGCTTTGGAGGAGTGGTCTCAGGATTCGGGCATGTTCTATCACTGCTTTGAGTCTCAATTTCCTCATCTGTTCAAGGTTATCGAGAGGATAAGAAATCCCATCTCTAGAGAGCTGGGTAGAGCACTGACCCACGGCCGGGATTACAAATGATTAGCATCACACATACTTTAAGATTACCAACAAAGGCAGCCGTGCTGGATCACTACGGCTTCCCTAAACCGGACGTGGATTCTCACACCTGCCTCCCTCTGCCACGCTGACTCCTTCTGTCTGGAATGTCACTTCTTGCCCAATGAGCTCTGGTGAATCCCTGCGTAAGCAGCCTTTCCTCTGTGTCCCCGGAGGCACCAGTCAACGCTGCTGTCCTCCAGGGTAATCCCACACACCCACCCAACATTGCTTTGCCGACATCCGTGCCCTGAACTCTCTTCCGGGGAGGACAGGGTCTGCTCTCATTCCTCTTCGTTTCCCCAGGGCCTCGCGCTGATAGAGGTGCCCATTACCCCAGCAGGACACAAGCCTCAAGTTCTGGGGAGGATGCACCCCCCCCCCCCCCCCCCGCTCCCACGCATAGCTCACCACCCACGCCCATCGTACCTATGGCATAGCCCTCAGGGCACTGCAGCTTGAGGTTGCTGTTGAGCTGGTCTGGGGCCGAACACTCGCCTTGCATCTCCTTGCAGACGTGGAAGGAGCCGCTCCAGGTGCCATCTTTCCGGCAGTGGATGACGTTGCTCCCGCGGCCCTGCACGCCACAGAGACACAGTCAGGACCGAGAGAGACCCCACCCTCTGCACAAGAAGCTTCCCAATGTTCATCTCCGCAGCGCCCCGAAAGTGTTCCAAAACAAGCTCTTCACCATGGTGCAAACCCAGTCATCCTCCAACAGAGTCATTGCAATGTCTCCATTTTACAGATGGGGACACTGAGGACTCAGTGGGGAGAGAGACTTGCTCAGAGCATTTTGAAGAGTTTAACACCCAGGTTTCCTACATCCGAGTAGTCTTCTCTCAGAGAGTACAATCAGAGGAGTTTGTTTGGCTTGTTTTTTGTAATTGACAATATAGGGGACCAGGTGCACCCCAATATGTACAGTGAGTAAGCATGGGTCTTGGAACCATTTGTCAGGAGGCAGTCACACACCACCAAGGCTCAGAGGGTAAAGGATCTGCCTGAAATGCAGAAGATCCAGGTGTGATCCCTGCATAGGGAAGATCCCCTGGAGAAAGGAATGGCTACTCAATCCAGTGTTCTTGCCTGGAAAATCCCATGAATAGAAGAGCCTGGCAGGCTAGAGTTCATGTGGTCACAAAGAGCTGGACATGATTGAGCAACTATCACTTTTCATTTTCACCCCAGGCATGCTCCAAAGCTTGCTTCATCTCAATCAATGAGAAAAAAATTCCCAGGCCCCAGCCCCCTGAGAAGCTTTCTCTTCCAAGGCCTCCCTTCCCCTCCCTCCTTCCTTCCTTCCACTCCATTCCATTCCAGCAATAATGGCACCGAGATGGTAGCATGAGGATGCTTCTAACATGCTCCCTCCCTCCGAGTCTTTAAAACAGGCAATATTCCATTTCTCAATCTTCTGCAAAGCCATGGGCAAACAAACCACTTTCCACTAACATTCTAACAGAAGAAGGTCCAGCTTTGCTGAAATTTCAGAACCATCCCCAAATCCAAAGACTCTTCCTAAGTGTCCATTCTAGGCGTAGCTCTGTTGGGTCCAGATGTGAAGTAAGCCAGTATTTGCCCCAGAGAGCTGGCAAGACAGTCGTGAGCTGTCACCCACATCAGCATGACCATGCTGTGTGCACATGGGGAAGGCAACGGGATGTGAGGGGCAAGCAGGGAAGGTTTCTGAGAGGAGGTGACAGATGGAAAAGAGTTTTCAAGGGTATGTACGTAGAATCGGGCAAAACAAAACATCTGTGGAAGCCAAAGGGCATGAGAAAGTTTGAGCAGGAGGGCATGGGGCAGGATGAGCTTGTCAGGCAGGTAGGGGCTTTAAACATCCACTTATGAAGTCGGGCTCTACCTCCTGGAAAATGGAGAACCACAGGCATTAACACTTTCTGCACAGGGAGTCCACCTATCTGAGAACAAGCTGTATGTTGTCCCCTTCTTTTAAGTTAATGATAAAGAAAAAAAAAGAAAGAAACTCTACATGAGACCAGAGGAGCTGACCGTGCTCCACCAGCGAAAACATCTGTGGAATGACTCCTCTCAAGCCCTTCAGCTCCCATTCAGGCCTCCCGAGCCCTCTCAGCCTCAACTCTGCCCAGTCTCCAGCTCCCTGCTCCCCGCAGCTCCACCGCCAACCCTGAGCGTCGTCCACTGCCTGCATTCTCAAATGCCCCACGTGAGGTTCCGCCTGGCCAGGCTTCTTCTGCACATGTTCCACCTTCTGTCTGTTCTGTCCCCCCCCCCCGCCCCCGCCCCCTTGTCCAAACACAGGCACGGAACTTTCTGGCAGAAGCATCCTGTCCTAATGCTACCCCCCTCCTGCACACTGCACTAGCCAAAGGTCTCTGGCACCCGCTGCATCTGTATTATCTGTTCCGTCCTAAATGGTACCCTCTTGGGTCACCCCTGTACCCCCAGGGGCCTTCCGCAGCACTTAACAGGCCCCAGCCACTTGGCCCATTCACACATCACTCAATAGGTATTTTTGTTCATTCAGGAACTGTTTAACAAAAGATGGAGTGAATAAGTACAGAGATGTGGGATGGATTTGTTTAAAAAATAAGAAGAGAAATGCATGCATGAGGAAATAAATGAGTAAATGAAGAAATGAGTGAATACATGAATAAATGAACAAGTGTACGCATGAGAAAACAAACTCTTGGAAAGGGCTGATGCAGGCTGAAGCTGCCCTGTCTGAGAAAACAGCTGTAAGGAGCTGGGATTTAGAGAGCAAGGGGCCCCTCTCTGGGCCTCACGTGGGCCAGCATGAGGAGGATCTGGTGGTGGTGAAAACCTCTGTGGCCACGGAGAAGGGTGGCCCATCCCGCGCCCACAGCTGTGGGGTGATGGCTGAGTCCACCCAGAGGTTCCGTCTGAGCACAGGGAAAGTTTAGGCAACTTCCTATGGCTTCAGAGAACCCTGACTCTCCCTCCCAGAGCCCCAGGCCCCGTGATTCTGCTGGGCCCTCGGGGGAGTAGGAAATTGACCCCAATTTCCTGGAGCCTTGGCCTATGGTGCACTTGGCCTCCAGCCCCTGAAGGGCTGCAGACCTCAGCACTGCGTGGGCCAGAGCTGGCTGGGAGCTGGGTTTGCAACAGAGAATGTATTAGGACCTGCTGGAATCTGCGCAGGGAATTTCATGCCGGGGAGGCGCCACTACAGAAGAGGGGAGCAGAAAGGCGCTCTGGTCTTGCTGACTCTGGTCTCTCTCCCTCCTGCCCAGCTCATCTGGCGCTTTCTGCTGCTGACTGAAGCAGCGTCACAAAGGATAGACTCCTTCTGCTAAGATACCTTGCACTTTCAAACCAGGCTTGCTCGAGGGCCGGCAGCCAGGGCTTCTACAGTGGGACCCAGATGACACGTCCAGCCCCTTCTCTTGCTACGCACACATCCTTCCTTCGAGTCTGTGATCACCTGTCTCTCCCGCACACTTCTTTTGATTCCCACCACCACACCTCTGGCCCTGCTGGTGGCTTCTATATGGCAGACTTCCCGGAGCCACTCTGGATTTCATGTCCTCCTTTGGGAAAAGGTTTGGGTGCACTTAGGCCTGCCTATCACCTGGGTGCAGATGCTCGGAGCAGAGCCACGCTGTTGAGCCCAGTGTGACTACAGAAGGCCTGACATGGAGGATCCAATCTGGGAATACCTGCGGCCAGGGGACCCACTGGACCCACTGACACTAAGGATCCAATCCGGGAAGACCGGAGGCCAGGGGACCCAAGGTGCATCTCTGAATGCACAGTGCTGCATGCTAGGGTGAAGTTTAACGCCAGAGGGCTGAGCATCTCTCAGCAAAGCGTCTTGTCTCTCTGCGCCTGTGTCTCCATCTGCAAAACAGCATACTGTGTGGGGCTGCCCCGCTGGTTCCGTGGTAAAGACTCTGCCTGCCAATACAGGAGACACGGGTTTGAGCCCTGATCCAGGACGATCCCACTTGCCGTGGAGCAACCGAGCCCATGCACCGCAACTATGCAGCCTGTGCTCTGGAGCCCCTGGGCTGCAGCTACTGAAGCCCACATGCCCTAGAGTCCATGCTCTGCAACGAGAAGTCGCTGCAATGACAAAAGTCCAGCACAGCCCCAAATACATAAATACATAAAAATTTAAAAGAAGCATACTATGCTTTCTCAGCTTCTCTTTAACTACACGGGTCCACAAGAAGCCAAAAGCACATAATATAGTATCAGATATCTATTACGTGCCCAGTGTTTTATACGCAGTTAAAAATGCTTTTAACAGTGCAGTTACTGTGGAAATCATGTCCTTTTTACAGATTTGAAAATTGAGGCTCAGCCAGGAAGTGAAAAGGTGAGTTTTTAAATGATGCTGGTGTGCTGGTTAAGGGTCTGGACTTCAGTCAGACTTCCCAGGTTCCAGTTCCATCTTTGCAACCTTCCCACTGTGCAGACTCAGGGAAGCTCCTTAACTTCTCTCTGCTTTGGTTTCCTGTTAAATGAGCCTGGAATTCGCTGCCTGAGAAAGTCATCACGGGGATCAGTGAGTTAGGCTATGTGAAGGCATTTATAGCTTAACACACAGATCAGGCTCTCTAAGGGTTAGCTGAGCTCTTAACCACTCTCTTGCACTGTCTCAAAGGGAACTTTAGCATCAGCCCAAGCATTACCCGCATTTGAGAAATGGCAGCCGCCAGAATCGAGAGGCGGCAGGGCCGGAGCCAGGCTTTTCCCTGTAAGCCTCTGTGCTTTGCTACAGCGCCGGAGCGCAGAGATGGCGGGGAGAGGCTGGGGGATGCGCGGACAGGGAGACCTGCGCTGCTTCTAGCTAGCAGAAATGGAAATAAACAAAACAATGGCAGAGAAATATGACAGCAACAGAGCAATTCAGCTCAGTCGTTCGGTCGTGTCCGACTCTTTGTGACCCCACAGACCGCAGCACGCCGGGCTTCCATGTCCTTCACCACCTCCCGGACTTTGCTCAGATTCATGTCCACTGAGTGGGTGATGCCATCCAACCATCGGGGCAGAACTACACAGTGAACCACAAGATACGAAGGAGGCAGCTGGACCTGATAACAGAAATCTCAGCTCTGCCTGAACTTCCTCCTAGTTCTATAAGGTGGGCAAGACACCTTAACTCACCGAACCACACCTTCCTCATCTGCAAAATGGGACAGTGATGCCAGACACCGTGGGGCTTAAATGTCGTACAAAGCACTTAGCCCAGACTGGCATGGAGGACATGCTCAATAAATCGCAGCTGTTGTTTATTATCTGCCTCTGTGTCTAGTCAATGGCCTCACGTGCATTTTGCTTCCTCCCAGGGAGAGACAGGGGTGACATGTAGCCACGCAGCTGCAGGAGTCAGGCTGGGCATGAGATGTGGTTTGTGCAATGACTTGGCTAGGAGATCTCACTCTGCTACTAACTTGCTGTGTGACCTGAGGTCTGATGCTTCCCCTCTCTGGGCTTCAGTGGCCCCACCTATAAAATAAGCGGGTTGTAATGGGAAAACCCTGAGGTCCAGCCTGCTTCTAATATCGTATGGGCTTGGGATGTCTCTGACTTCCTCTAGGAAACCTTGCATCCTTGGGCAAACATGTGACGACCCTGAACCTAGAAGCTGCCCCTGCTTGGGAAGGCATTATATGTGTGGGGGGTGTGCCGGGGTTGCACACTGCACAATTCCACAGACCTGCCCTACTTTCATGGAGAAGGCAATGGCACCCCACTCCAGTGCTCTTGCCTGGAAAATCCCATGGATGGAGGAGCCTGGTGGGCTGCAGTCCATGGGGTTGCGAAGAGTCGGACACGACTGAGCGACTTCACTTTCACTTTTCACTTTCATGCATTGGAGAAGGAAATGGCAACCCGCTCCAGTGTTCTTGCCTGGAGAATCCCAGGGCCAGGGGAGCCTGGTGGGCTGCCGTCTATGGGGTCGCACAGAGTCGGACACGACTGAAGCAACTTAGCAGCAGCAGCAACCCTAGTTTCATGGCCTCAGTTAATCCTCACAAATAAACTAAGCTGTAGCCAGAATTACTTCCCCTCCCCCGTTTTATGCCTGAGGAAACTGAAGCTTAAAGAGTTAAATAACTTGCCCAAGTCCACCAACTAGTAAGTGGTGAAGCCAAGATTCAAACTCAGAGTCTGGATCCAGCATCATAGTGGCTCCCTAGGAATGAATGAAGTTGAGGTTTGATTTGTTCATTTGCTTTTAGTAGCAGTGGGAAGGAGTATGCGAACCTCCCCTTCAACAGCCCCTGTCCTCCCTTGCCAGGATCTGGAGCTTGTTTGGAAAGCAAATAATTCCCGCTCCATATACACGCTGTTCAAGATACTCTGCGCCGTACGTTTTGACTGTGTTTACAGGCAGCGAGAGGGGATCTGAGGTGAATACTAGATTTGGCTCCCAGGCCCCTGGTCTGAGGGTAGAGGAAATTCATTTGCAGCACAAACTAGAAACGTCAATTGTATTAGGAGCCCATTTGGCACGCGCTCCCTCATTCCTTAGCCGGCAAGCAATACCCTGCTCCTCAGCGTCTGGCCTCCCCGCCAGTTGCCAAACAGGACCGCGTGAGTCGTCTGATAAATTTACATTTTCCTCTCCTTTAAATACAAACTGGCCATGAAAGGTACTTGGCAGGCCCCAGGCAGGGTTTCAGTTTGATAACACGACCACAGCCAGAATAGTATTTGGCTCAGCCGTTTGGGTAACTGTTAGCAACAGTTTTATGTAAGGGAGCGAGAGGGAAGTGGATGGGCTGCGTGAGGCCATGGTAATCTCTGGCCTTTGCTTGTTCCGGCCCCGGCTTCTGCCTCCCTGGCAGCTGCGGAAGGGGAAGGACCCGGGTACACAGACAGAAGCCCTGAGCCTGCCTGCCCTTCAGGGACTGCCTCCTGGACTCGCTCTGCCCACTGTCCACAGTCGGGGGACCTGGGTTCCGATTCTGATTCAGCTGACACCAGCTGCGTCACCTTGGGTGGCTGAGTGACTGTCTCAGCTGGAAAACGGGGAGACCGGCCTGGATGTCCGAGGAGGCTCTCAAGCCCCGTCACTTTCTGAGCACCTACTAGGTGCCTGGCACCGTCCCCAGTGCTGAAAACACAGGGAAGGCAAAAGCTGTGGTCAGGGATGGCAAAACCTGGTGAACGTGAAGTCGCTCAGTCGTGTCTGGCTCTTTGCAACCCCTCGGACTGTAGCCCACCCGGCTCCTCCATCCATGGAATTTTCCAGGCAAAAGTTCTGGAGTGGGTTGCCATTCCCTTCTCCAGGGGATCTCCCCGACCCAGGCATAGAACCCGGGTCTCCCGCATTGCAGGCAGACAATTTAGCATCTGAGCCACCTGGGAAGCCCCCAAATCTAGCGGGGGAGTGTGAAATGAATTCCAATGCAGCGTGGTCAGTGCTGTGACGGAGGGGCAAAGAGCCCACAGTGGGAGGGTCAGGAAGAGGATCCTGGAAGAAGGGGTGCCTGGGCTGAAAGGTGAAGGACAGTAAGGCTGGAAAAGGTGACAGGGCTTCTTTCACAGAGAACACCCAGGTGAAGGGGGAGATTTGTCTTACTGTGATGGGGGAGATATGCTGAATGCACAGGCGAGATTCTTTCTAAGGGAGATGGGGTCGCTGGTTCACAAACGACTTTGAGCAGGGGAACTGTCTGATCACATGTGTGCTCTCAACAAGCCCCTCTGGATACAATGTGGACAGGATGCTGGAGAGGCAAGGAGAAGGGGTGGGGGGGGGGCGGTCGGGAAGCTACATGTGGGCCGGGAGAGTGATGCTGCTGGCCTGAGTTAGGCTGGTGGCCTTGGATAAAGACAGTTCAGGAGATCAGAATGGGCAGAAGTCAGTGGCTATCTGGAGGTGGGAATGTGAGTAAGAGGAGCTGAGGATGTTGCTCCAACAGTGTCTAGTATTTGGTAGATGTTTTTCCAGTGGTCAAGTACGGATGTGAGAGTTGGACTATAAAGAAAGCTGAGCACCGAAGAATTGATGCTTTTGAACTGTGGTGTTGGAGAAGACTCTTGAGAGTCCCTTGAACTGCAAGGGGATCCAACCAGTCCGTCCTAAAGGAGATCAGTCCTGGGTGTTCATTGGAAGGACTGATGCTGAAGCTGAAACTCCAATACTTTGGCCACCTGATGCAAAGAGCTGACTCATTTGAAAAGACTGTGATGCTGGGAAAGATTGAAGGCAGGAGGAGAAGGGGATGACAGAGGATGAGATGGTTGGATGGCATCACTGACTCAATGGACATGGGTCTGGGTAAATGCAGGAGTTGGTGATGGACAGGGAGGCCTGGCATGCTGTGGTTCATGGGGTCACAAAGAGCCGGACACGACTGAGCGACTGAACTGAACTGAACTGAATACCCACTAAGGACTGGCAAGAGGGAGGTCCTTGCACTGGGCCCAGTTGGCTGAACTCTGGCCTCACCCGAGTAAAGACCCTTGCCCACCCGTGAGTCATGGGGCTGAGGCATCCTCCCTAAATGGAGGGTTCTCTCAGGGCTGGAGCTCCTGGTGGACCTAAGTCTTCCTTGGAACCAGCTGGTTCCTCATTCTCTTTCTCATTCTTGATTCCCTGCCTGTCTTAGCGGGTGGAGGTGGGTGGGTGTAAGGATTAAGGAGATGCCATTCACAGAACTCCCTCAGCAGGGCTGGTGGGACTGCTGAACTCTGCCTCAGATACACGTGGATTGAGATATAATCCAGTCCCTGCCATCTTCGTGCATCCTTCTTCAGGAGTCTCAAAACTGTACATCTAGTCTAAATATGGCTCCCTTTCTCCAAATGCTTGAGGAGCCACTGGTGTCTCCAGATAGTGGAAATCACGATTCTCAATATGTCAGAGCAATGTAAGTGGCGATGGTGGTAAAAAGTCAACAAAACAGCCTCGGTCACACCTTACCTTGGATCAAGTTCAGACATCGGGATTTCACTTATGATTTCTTTCGTAAGGTTCCCAACACTGAGATTTTTTTTTTTTTCAAAGCTAAGAATCTCTGAGCCAATAACATGCAGTGTGATAGGTAGGAGCATGAGGTTCAGAGAGACTACAAAGGATGATGCTGAGAACCCAGCTCCTAAACTTCTGTGTGGGCGATACCGCTATTATACAACTCTGGCATCTGCAGGGAGTTTCCTGGAGGATGTGGTTCCTAAATCCTGGCTGGTCTTTAGGAAACAGAGGGGAAACGGATCCAAGGGTTGACTCCAAACTCAAGGGGCCTCACCTGGGTGGCATCGCTGTCTTCACACTTGATCCTGCATTCACTGTTGAACTGGAAGCCGTTGGTGCACTGGTACAGTCCGTGGAATTTCGGTGGAGGGGGGTCACACGTCACAGGAACACAAGCTCCCTCCTGCCAGCTGCCATCCTGGGTACACTGGGTCTTGAAGGCCCGTCTTTCAGGAAGAGATGGAAAGTAGACACATCTCAAGGACCCAATGGCTGCAGCCACACTCTACCAAGACACCCACGGTCTCCGGAGTCAGCTGGCCTCACATGTGCCTTTCTGATTCCTGAGTCCCTGCTCATCCTATTGGGTGACGGAGGGAGTGAGGAGGGGTTAAGGTGAACGTCCACAGAACTCTTTCATCAGGGCCGAGCAAGAGTTTCATGTGGAATGAAATGAAATCAAGCCCTGCTGGCCCATTTCCCCCCACTTCCTTCCAGGGGCGCTGATGGGGGCTGACACAGGGATGGTATGGATACCCACAATTTGCTGTGTACCAGGCACTTTGCGAGCACTTCACAGACACATCCTCATTCATCCTTCACCCCCATCTAATGCAGAGACTGTTATTATCCTCCCCATCGCATTGCTCAACAATAGAGGCCCAGAGAAGTGAAGTCGCTGACTTCAGGTCACACAGTCAGCAAGCAGCTGATGACAATGTCCCCCCAGATTCCCAGGGAAGAGCACGGGATGACGGTGGGCAGAGAAGTGAGCACTTCTTCTAACTAGACAGCCTGGCTCCCCCTGCCCCCCCCCCCCCCGCCAGCTCCGGCCGCCGGGCGCGTGCCTCTGCAGCCCCGCTTACTTCTTTGACTTCCGGGAGGAGCCGGGCACGTGGTATCCGGGCCTGCACTTGTACTTGCAGAACGACCCCACCTTGTGCTTGCTCTCGCGGCACCGGGCCGTCTGGAGGTCCGCGTTGGGCACCGGCGGCGGAGCCAGGCACATGAGCTCGCACAGGGCCTCCGGGAAGGACCACAGCCCATCCTCCATGCAGGTCAGGAGGCTGTTGTTGCCTGGAGGAATCAGGCAGGCAGTGTTAGTGGAGGCGGCAGGTGGAGAGGCTCCGCTAGTCCAGCTAATCCACGTGCTGCCTGGACTCAGGCCAACCTGAAGAACCAGAGACACTTCCACGGGTAATTCCAGCCCCTTCCACCTTCAACTGAGGAGTCTAGGGAGTAGAAAGAGCTGCCACAAACTTAAAAAAAAAGAAAATAAAAAAAAGGGAGAGACAACTTGGGGAGTGACATACCCCATGTCTACAGTGAATCCAATTCAAGGCTCCCGACTTCTGATTCTGAAACCTCTTATATTGCACAGACAAGGGAACTTCATGATCCTTGTCAACTACAAATGGACACTTGCCACAAGTATTTGCCAGCGACTGAACGACAACAAGAAGGGCATTTGCCACCTGCCTGTGCAGAGATTGAACCCTATGCTGTTGCAGCTGCCGACCTGACCTTCAACACCCCCTGAGGGGAGCTCAGGGAGGAAGGCGAGGCACTCTGTGCTCCAAGAAAACTGGTGGAACAAGTCTTTCGTTAGATATTTGCAGGAACTGATTTCATGATCCCAATCCTTGGATCTCTTCCTATCTAGGAAATCACTAAATCCCTTCATGATGACATCAGCTCCTCGTGACTAACAGAAAATCTTTTATAAAGTAAGAACTTGATTTTGTTGAACTCCCCCTTCACCAAAATCTTATATGTTAACCTTCCCCACTGCCTCTCCGGAGCGGTCCCTCAGAGCTATCTGAAGTCCTGCCTCCCGGGCTGCCATCCTCATTTTGCCGCAAATAAAACTTAACTGGCAGCTCTCACTTTGCGCATCTTTTTAGTCCACACTTCCCTCCATCCTCCCTGCTTTGCATCTGAGCCCAGAGATGAAGGCACTTGCTTTCCAGTAATTGGCAGAGTAAGCTTCTCTGGTAGCTCAGCTGGTAAAGAATCCGTCTGCGATGCAGGAGACCCTGGTTTGATTCCTGGATCAGGAAGCTCCCCTGGAGAAGAGTTAGGCTGCTCACTCCAGTATTCTTGGGCTCCCCTGGTGGCTCAGACAGGAAAGAAAACGCCTGCCATGCGGGAGACCTGGGTTCAACCCCTGCATTGGGAAGACCCCCTAGAGGAGGGCATGGCAGCAGCTCTGAAAGGATCACAGGAGTTGCATGAGAACCTCCATTCATTCGGGGCTTCCCAGGTGGCGCTAGTGGTAAAGAACCCACCTGCCAATGCAGGAGATGTGAGAGATGTGGGTTCGATCCCTGAGTTGGGAAGATGCCCTGGAGGAGAACATGGCAACCCACTCCAGTATTCTTGCCTGGAGAATCACCATGGACAGAGGAGCCTGGAGGGCTACGGTCCATGGGGTATACAGAGTCAGACACGACTGAAGTGACTTAGCGCGCGCGCGCGCACACACGTGCACACACACACACACACACACACACACACACACAGACACTTCATTCAACAAGCATCTATTCAGTGCTTCCTATGTGCCAGCTACTCTTCTCTATGTGGAGACAAGACAATGAACAAAATAAACCCCAAACTCTGCTCTCTTGGAGCTTATATTCTAGTGGGATACGGATAAGAAATTATCTTTGTAAAAAAGCAAACTGTTTGGTGTGTAGAAGGTGGAAAGAGCTATGGAGAGAAATAAAACAGGAAAAAAAGATGAGAGCGTGTGTAGGTGCCGCTGTGGCTTCTTTCCCTGCTCACTGCCCTCTTCCTCCTCCCGTATCTGTGTGAGTCACCTGGGGAGCCCAAGGCAACTCAGGGTCTGTAAGTCACACAGAGGACTCCACGTGATGACCTGTGACGCTGCACCCTACAGACACTTCTACATCAAGTAAAAAGAATAAAGGCTGTGGAAGAGTGGCTCATTTGGTTTCTATAGAAGCAGAGATGGCTCCAGCACCCCAGATGTTGTAAATTGCATTATTATTATTATTACTTTTTTTTGCATGGTCTTGTGATGAAGGCAGTGTTGGAGTGCCTGGGTTCAGCAAGAGCTTAGCGGAGACTGGGAGCCACAAAAGATAAGGGTAGCCCTACCCTCTCTAAATTTCCCAGGAAAGATAAAATGCCTCTGGAAAAAGGGTCAAGATGCTTTACAAGTACACCCTATCAGCTAGGTAAACCCTAGATTGTGAAGCGGACGTTGTGATTCTCTGGTGGTGAGCTCACAGAAAAATCACAAAAGGTTAATCAAGAGAGAAAAGGCAGAGTGGAAATGTACATTCTTTGAGAGGGTAAATGGGAGTCAGCGAGCACTGCAGTCAGAAGAACAATGTTAACACAAGAGCTGGTGATTCAGGACCATGGACATGCCCCACACCACGGCAGACACTTAAGTGCGCAGAATCAGCATTTCCAGGCCCCTAGCTGTGGCCCCCACCCTGCAGCCTCCATGGGGCTCTGAAGAAACCAGGGTAGGACGCAGCTGTCCACGCCCTTCCCACGTGCCCTTGGCCCTGACCTCCATACGCTGAAGGACGCCTTCTGCACCCGCAGCTGTATGCTGCTGGAGGTCTTTTGCTCTGATCAGGGGTGTTTGGCCTGCATGCGGGGCAGACTCACAGCGCTGAGGTGTCAATGCTCATAGAAGTGGCGCCCAAACCAGTGAAGGGGCTGGTGCATTAACACGACAATTGCCAGAGTTACGGGAACTCAGAGGAATAATCCTGCCCCGTTTCCCATGCTTTCCCAGAGGGACTGAGCCCGGCTGTCCACAGCGGGGTGGCTTTAGAGGAGCCCTGATGCTTCTATCATTTCCATGTCTTCCTCTCACTATGTTTCTTGGGGGAACGTAACTCTGGACACGAGGTGAAGGCGTTTCTGAGCCTGGAGTCCCTGGCTGAGGGTAAGAGTGCTGAGGGCAGAGACTAGGTTTCAGAGAGTGATGTGACACTGTACTTTTGTCTGTTCATCTTTTAAAGTCTAGGAAACAAATCTTGCTCAGACTGTCTACAAATGTGGCTAATGAAATTTCAATCTCCAGTGAGTATTAAAATGATTACAAATGTACTATCAAAAGAAATAAATCTACTCTTATTATTTTGCTGTAAAGAGTACCCAGAAGATCAGATTTCCTTGAGAATACCTTTAAGACTGAAACTAACCTAGATTAGAATGGGAGGAGGGAAATGGCAGGAGATCGAGGTCTGTTTTTTTTAATGCCTTGTCGATTGTACTGGCATCACCCACATCCTAAGGGCTGGGGCTGCACCTTGTTCATTCTTTTATTCCCAGAACCCACCCTAGTGCCAACCATACGTGCATGCACGCTAAGTCGCTTCAGTCGTGTCCAACTCTGTGTGACCCCATGGACAGCAGCCCACCAGGCTCCTCTGTTCACGGAATTCTCCAGGCAAAAACGCTAGAGTGGGCTGCCATTTCCTTCTCCAGCCAAGCATCCAGGAAGCCCTAAATGTCCACTTGTCGAATGCATACTGCTGTTGTTTAGTCACTCAGTGGTATACGACTCTGTGACCCCACGGCCTATAGCCCCACAGGCTCCTCTGTCCATGGGGATTTCTAGGTGAGAATACTGGAGCAGGTTGCCATTTCCTTCTCCATGGGATCTTCCAAACCCAGGGACTGAACCCACATCTCCTTCAAGTCTCCTGCTTTGAAGCCAGATTCTTTAGCACTGAGCTACCGGGGAAGCCTGGAGTATTATGAATTTACCGTGACCTTGAACAAGTCACCTGACTTCTCTGGCCCTAGGCCAAAGCCATCTTTAAGTTCTTGTCCAGTTCTAATATTTTAGGATGTGGAAGGGTATTGGCCACTGAATTAAGAAAGCAAAAACACAGCTAGCTGGACTGGGATAAGGACAAATCACATTTGTAGAGTCCATGAGGTAGGCATAGGAAGAATGACTGGCCCCATCTCCTTGATCCTTCTCGTGACCCAATTTGTCCTTAATCTCATTTTGCAGGTGGGAACACTGAGTCCCTGAGTGGAAAAGTGAGCTTCTCGAACTATAGCTGGCCTTCACTCCAGGTGTGTCTGACTCCTGAGGGCTCCCTTGACCCCTTGTGGTCAAGGGGTCACACAGAGTTGGACACGACTGAAGCGACTTAGCGTGCATGCACGTATGGTTGGCACTAGGGTGGGTTCTGGGAATAAAAGAATGAACAAGGTGCAGCCCCAGCCCTTAGGATGTGGGTGATGCCAGTACAATCGACAAGGCATTAAAAAAAACAGACCTCGATCTCCTTCCATTTCCCTCCTCCCATACCCAAGTGTATGGCCACAGAGGAACTGCCATCTAGAGAAAAAAAAAACCTCATGGAACCAGAAACATGAATGTGTGGAGTATCTCAAAAGCAAAACTAGTCATATAATTTCACCATCCCTCCTGTCCCCACTGTCCAGAATGGGGTCTATCACTTCTAAATGTTTGTACTGAAAGGCCCTACATGTTAGACACAAAGGAGAAGAAGAATGTGCTAAGATGCAGTCACAGTCAGGGATAACGAATGGGTACTGTCCTAAGAGAGGAAAGAGCCTGGAAAGTTGGATACCTGCCATAACAGAGGGGCTGGGAGTGTGCAAGTTAGATGATTTCACAAGACTGCTGGGAGTGGAATGCCTGGCAAGAGGGCACCTCTTCTGGGGTAGGGACCCCTGGGTCACTTTCCGGCCCCAGTGCTCATGGTAATGCATACATGACCTTGCATGAATGTCTTCCTCTCTTGGACCTCAGTTTCTGCATGGCAAAATGAAATGATGACTTCTGGCTTCTCCCAGCTCTGGCTGGAGAGCTCCAATACTTTGACCACTTGATGCAAAGAGCAGACTCATTGGAAAAGACCCTGATGCTTGGGAAGATTGAGGGCAGGAGGAGGAGGGGGTGAGAGAGGATGAGATAGTTGGATGGTATTACCGACTCAATGTACATGTGTTTGAGCAAAGTCCAGGATATAGTAAAGAAAAGGGAAGCCTGGCGTGCTGCAGTTCATGGGGACACAAAGAGTCAGACATGACTTAGTGACTGAACGGCAACAACTAGGTTGAGAGGCATGGTTCAGAAAAGGTCAAAGGAATTCTGGAGCAGCAGCTAAGAACCCTGAGGTGAGAATACGCTTGACTTTTGAAACCTGAGCACTGTTCAGAGTGAAGTGAAGGTGGAGGTGGGGGATGAGGGAGACAGAAGAATTATCTAAGGCAGAAAAGAAATCTGTTGCTTCCTCTTATCACTGCTCACATCTAAAGACGGTGTCATGAGCAGCTGTGTGATCTTGAATAACTTTTCTTCTCCACGGTGCGCGTCTGTCCCCAGGAAGAACTGGGTAGTGGTTTACCATTAACCACTATTGGAGTAGGAAATGGCAACCCACTCCAGTGTTCTTGCCTGGAGAATTCCATGGACAGCATAGTCCGTGGGGTCACAAAGAGCCAGACACGACTGAGCAACTAACACTTACCATTAACACCCAGTGGGGGCTGGGACCCGGGGACATTCTAGACCCTGCTACCTCCAAAGCACGAGGATGATAAGAGGAGAGTAGCCTTCTCTTAGCAGTGACATGAGACGTCCTCTTTGGTGGAGACCCTGTTTTTGTGGGAAGATGCCTTGATGAGACCCTTAGGATAAAGTTGAATCCTCCAGGTCTGGCTATCTGCTTCTGAGAAAGATGAAAGGGTCTCTGCCTGAGAGAGGACAGAGGATGTGAAATTCCTAGAGGGAGAAAGATCAGGACAGGCCTCTGAGGGAGAGGGTAAGGGGCGAGGAAGAGAGTGGGGGGCTGGCAGGAAGGTTAACTGCTGGACATTGAAGGACACAGCCATTCCGCTCATCAGTATAGTAGAGTCTAAGAAACCAGAAAATGCTCCATGGTACTGAGTGTCTTCTGGAAACCAGTGAATAGGCTGAGTTTAAATCTCGGGCCTTAGATAGAAGTAGACAGTGGGCCTTTTAGAAAGACTATTTTTTTTTTTTTTTTTTTTGGCTGAGCTACATGGCATGTGAAATCTAAGTTCCCTGACTAGGGACCAAATCCACACCCCATGCAGTGGAAGCATGGAATCTAAGCCACTGGATCACCAGGGAAGTCCCTGGAAAGATCTTTGTGGGATGAGAGCATGCTTGCTCCAGAAGCCCCGCTCCAGAATCAACATCCAGTGCACCTCACATGGTGGAGTTGAAGCTGAGAGGGTCAAGGATGCAATGATGCATTTTTAGCCACTGAGTTAAACCTTTATGATTCTGAGACTGAGGTTCTTTCTTTTAAACTCGAGAGTACTTTTCCCCTCGTGTGTGTGTAGGTGCAGTGGGTGCTGTTAGTGCTCGTGTGATAAAGGGCCCTGGCAGGAATGACTCCAGAGCTGTGGGCTTGCCGGGTATTTTGTGGACATCTTGATGAAGGCTCAGAACTTAGGGGAAGGCCAGGATATTCGAGAAAAGTTCACCTGGATTCTAAGGGACTGGTGTGTTTGTGGTGCTATTAATACCTGCATTACACTGGCCTTGGGGCCACACTCAGCACTCCTCCTGGGTGGGGGCTTCTGGTCCAAGCACGTTAGCCTCTAGGTCCTGAGTGGAATGTGGAAGATGGAGCAAGTCTCCACAGGTCCCAGGACTAAGGCCTCCATGGGATAAAGAGGTCAGGGGTCAAGAGGGCAGCCACTGCCTAAATCTCACAAGAGTGCCTCTTGGAGATGAGTATTTACTAAGTACTTACTCTGGTTCTGGCAATTTTATTCATACCATCTCTTTTAATCCTCACCATAAGCCTTCAATGTGGATGCTCTTACACCCATTTTATGAATGAGAGTACTGAGGCTCAAGGATGGGAAATTGCTCTTCTAGGATCTACTAACATCTGCCAATGTGAAATTCACCTCCTGAGATCAGACAGCTGGGGCAGAACCAAGAGTTCAATCCCTCTATGTCTGATGAAAAATGAAAGCTCACACTCCTTTTGCTTAAATCTTGCTGTGGGGAAGGGAAAGCAAAGGGCATAAAGGGAAGCAGGCAAGAAATGGGGGGAAATTTCGTTTTGATCACTCCTAGTGGTTCAGACAGTTAAGAATCTGCCTGCAGTGCAGGAGACTTGGGTTTGATTCCTGGGTTGGGAAGATTCCCTGAAGAAGGGAACAGCAACTCATTCCAGTATTCTTGCCTGGAAAATTTCATGGACAGAGAAGCCTGGTGGGCTACAGTCCGTGGGGTCACAAAGAGTTGGACACGACTGAGGGACTTTCATTTTGGGCTTCCCTGGTGGCCAAGATGGTAAAGAACCTACTTGCCAATGCAGAGAACATTAGAAATGCAGGTTCAATCCCTGGGTTGGGAAGATCGCCTGGAGAAGGGAATGACTATCCACTCCAGTATTCCTGTCTGGAGAATTCCATGGACAGAAAGCCTGGCAGGCTATAGTCCATGGAGTCACAAAGAGTCGGACATGACTGAGTGACTAACACTTTCACTTTATCTTTTGGCTTAAGAAGCAAAGAATTAATAACAAGCTCAAGAGAGAGGACCAGGACCTCTGCCTAGCCTTTGCCACCAGCAGACCCAAGCCAAAGCATTGGACCTGGAATCTGAGCATCTGATGATGCTGAGAACCAAGGGCATGGTGCGTCAGTGGGTCCTGCCCAGTATTCTCAAGGGACAATGAAAGTGAGGATCAACAACATCAAAATGACAGTCCTTCTAGGGTCACATCTGCACAGTGAGGTCATCCCTCCACCACAGTAAGCAGAGAAGCAATGACAGAGAATCACTTTGATTAAGGAATATTAATGCAGCCCTCGTTGTGGCTAATAATCAATGCTGATTTATACACCTCCCTTTCCCAAGGACCTCTGACTTAGAGGGGAAGTGTGATGTCCTAGTCTGGAGTTATTAATAAGCCCCATGTCTGAGCAGATGGGGCCAGGGACAAGCTCAGATAAGGTGAAGGCTTTGCAGTTTTCACTGGTCTCTTTGTCTCTCTCAGATCTCAATCTCTAGGGCAGCTCATATAAAGTGTCTATAACTTTTACACTCAAATCTTCTTGGCTAAAAATATGAGGGGACTTTGGTTACTTGATGCAAAGAGCCGACTCACTGGAAAAGGCATTGGTGCTGGGAAAGATTGAGGGCAAGAGAAGAAGAGGGAGACAGGATGAGATGGTTGGATAGGATCACCAACTCAATGGATGTGAGTCTGAGCAAACTCCAGGAGATGGTGAAGGACAGGGAAGACTGGTGTGTTGCAGTTCATGGGGTTGCAAAGAGTCAGGCATGACTGAGCAACTGAACAATAGGAAAGGATGTATCCCAGAAGTGTTTTCTGCTTCTCTTTGGGGGCAGTTAGTGAGATAGCTGGGTCCTTCATTCATTTCTTAAAAGAGACATTTCCTGTGGTTTCACTTTCATCAACTCATTCAGTTGCCCAGTCTATACACTTTATTGAGTCTTACTATGTGTAGTGATCTTTTGAAGTTCTATATCTTCTTGAAAACTTGGAGACACTATCAACCCTCTCCAATCATCCAAATGCCTGGAACTCATGAATTTGTAATATGACATCTAAGTGAAAGTGAAGTTGCTCACTCATGTGCGACTCTTTGTGACCCCATGGACTGTAGCCTACCAGGCTCCTCCATCCATGGGATTCTCCAGGCAAGGATACTGGAGTGGGTTACCATTTCCTTCTCCAATAGGACATGTAAGTTGAAGGGAATTTACAGACCTCCCTCCAAACCCCCACACAACACACAGAAGTCCGCTCATTCCCATGATGGATCCCAAGGTAGGACCCTTGCTTAGTGAGTTATCATTTTGGTTATCTGATGAAGGGACAATGTTTCCTCTGATAAGCCAAGCAAAGGAAAGTCCTGCTACCTCCAAAAACTGGGTATAATGCCCAAACCTAACACTCAACCAGAAGCCAAGAGAGTTATTCTGATGCTGCTGCTAACTTGCTCTGTGATTCTGTGCAAGTTCCCTCCTTCCTATCACTGGACCTCAGTTTCATCATCCATCCAGTAATCAGTTACCCCTGCCTAGGTCAAAGAGCCCTTGGAGAGTCTAGGTCGCCCAGGCCAGCCTCTCACTCATTTCCAACATGTGTCCTCTCCTCCAGTTTGCCAGAGTATGTCTTCTCACCAGAATATCCCAGTACCTAGCCCAAGAGATGCCCATTAGCTCTTCCCTCCTAGAGTGACTCCCAGGGAGCTAGCCCGTCCTAAAGGGCAGCAGTGGGCTTTGGAGAAAGACAGACCTGGGCCCCGTGGTGGAGCCCTCCGGTAACAGCCTGGCCTTGGACACGTTCTTTCAACTCTGAACCTTGAGTTTCTCCTCCGTGAAAATTAAAATAATAATAACACTTTCCTCTTAGACTTACTGGACCCTCACCCCACCCAATGAACCAGTCACATCAGTTCCAGATGCTATTTTCTTAGAATCTTCTCTTTCCTTCTACTTTCCCTCCCTTCCTGCTTTTCTCTTTCCTCTTTTGCCAGATTTGGAAGATCTTAGAGACACCATCGGAGAAGGCAATGGCACCCCACTCCAGTGCTCTTGCCTGGAAAATCCCATGGACGGAGGAGCCTCGTGGGCTGCAGTCCATGGGGTCACTAAGAGTCAGACACGATTGAGCGACTTCACTTTCACTTTTCACTTTCACGCACTGGAGAAGGAAATGGCAACCCACTCCAGTGTTCTTGCCTGGAGAATCCCAGGGCTGGGGGAGCCTGGGGGGCTGCCGTCTCTGGGGTCGCACAGAGTCGGACACGACTGAAGCGACTTAGCAGCAGCAGCAGCAGAGACACCTTGCTTGTCCAACTCAACTCTCTCCCCAGCTGCACAACAAGGCAGTCTGCACAGAACAGGCGGGAGGGATCAGAAGCAGAGACAACACCCTGTCCAAGCCCCGGTGTTGAGTCCCCGCAGGGGGCCCTGGAGGCGGCCCGGGTCTCCTACCTTTCAGCTGCGCCGGGTGGCGGCACTGGAAGGAGCACTTGCTGCCGAAGGTGGTGCCCTCGAGGCAGGAGAACGAGGCGGCGTAGACGTGGTGCTGATCTGGGACGCCGCAGTCCACTGGCTCGCACGCCACCTGCTTGTTCCACTTGCCCTCCGTACAGGTCACCGTGACGCTGGGTCCTGTCTGGAAGACGGAGGCGGGTACCGTGAGCTGCGGTGGGCGGAAACCCAACCCGTGGGGGAAACCCTTCTCCCCTGGGCTACGGCACCCGGAGATCCATGCTCCATATTTAGCTCCCTTTCCGGGATCCCAGCAACTGTTGAAGGAGGTACTTCAGTTCCCGCTTTACAGCTGCCGAAACTGAGGCTCAGAGACATTAAGTGACTAGCTCCAAGTTTCATCGCTGGACAAAGGCTAAGTGTGAATTGAGCCCAAAGACACGGCTCTGCATGGCTGTCTGGAGAGTCTCCCAGATAGTTATTTCCATTGTATTGCTGCGAATCTTAAGGCTCAGACTTCCCAGGGCCAGAGGACTGTTTTTCATGAAATAGCCTCTGAAACATAGCACAAGAGTGGGATGCTGGATTTTAACCTTTGGATCTTTTCCTGGCCCTGGGGGAGCGGGGGAGATTGTGCTTGGCACAGAGTGGGCATCACCCTGGGGGGATGGGAGAACGGGATTTGGTTCTGGGTGCTGTGAGATCGTGGGCAAGTCCCTTTCCTCACTGGCATCGAAGTCAAGCATTGCTCTAAGAGCCACTCCCTGCTCCAACACATGACGCTTTAATAGCTGGGAGAGGCGGACGTGAAGGAGGAAGGAGGCTAGGCAAACGAGAGGGTCGACAGGGATTCAACACAAATCAGAAGACAGCACGGCTGGGGGTAGAAGGACAAGCCCAGGCTGCAGGGACAAGCCAGGGTCGGTCCGCGGCAGCCCAGCCTGGGGGGCCTCCATTCAAGGAAGAAGCCACCACATCCCAGGCGATCAGGGATGCCAAATGTTGAGATGGGATTTCAAAAGCATGGGACACTGTTTCCCTCTTCAGCGCCCATCAAAGGAATGAAAGGTCCCTCACTGCCAAAGCCAGCTTAATTGTTTTCACAGGAGTTCAGGCCTGCTGTGTCTGACACACGGAAGCAGGTGTCTAAGCAACTGGGCCCCGGGGCGCCTCAGTGGGACTCTTTGCAAGCCCAGAAGCTCTGTGCAAACAGGCATTCCCAGCAACAAAGAACATGCCCATGCACCCAGAGCATGAAGGGGCAGTCTGCTGGTGGGGTCCCATAAGAGGCTGCACATGGAATCCCCAAATCTCAGGGCTTAATTCCCTGCTCCTCCTCGCACCCACCTGAGACCCCACAGGCACGCTGGCTGAAAGCACCATCACACCACATCTGAGTCAACCTGAGCCCACCATGCTTGTGCAGGACTCAGCCCTCTTCCCAAGGCCCCCCCACCGTGGCTGGACTCCAAGTCGCACCCATGTGGGCCGCTGGAAGGACCTTCATCACCCACGATCTGGCCACGTCACTTCCTTCAGCAGCTCCCTGCTGCCCTGAAGAGGACCCTCCCACTCCCTGACCAAGCTAACAGGGCCTTACATCAGCCCACCTTGCTTGCCGCTCCAGCCTCACTGCCTGGGTAAGATCAGTAAATCAAACGTCTGTCTGCGGTACCCTCCTTCTCACCAGCGGGCATCCACAGATTCCGGTCCATGCCCAGAGCCTGCCTCCCTGCCTCGTTGGAATGCGCAACCCTCTGCCTCTCTCTCCAGTTCTCAGGGTAAGATCATTAAAACAAACGTCTGTCTGCAGTACCCTCCTTACCAGTGGGCATCCACAGATTCCGGTCCACGCCCAGAGCCTGCCTCCCTGCCTCACTGGAATGCGCGGCCCTCTGCCTCTCTCTCCAGTTCTTGGTTTTCATATCACCTCTTCCAGGGAGCTTTCCTTAACTGCCCCTGTGCTTCCACAACACCCCGCACTTCCCTTCCCAATGTTAAGCACATGGTACGGCCATTACTCACTCATCATCTGCTCCCGGTCACTAGTCACCAAGCTCCTTAGGAGGAGGAACTAGGTTCATCTTGGTGACTTCTTTCTCTAGCACCTAGTACAGTATACCCGGTGACTCAGACAGTGAAGAATCTGCCTGCAATGCGGGAGACCTGGGTTCAATCCCTGGGTCGGGAAGATCCCCTGGAGGAGGGCATGGCAACCCACTCCAGTATTTTTGCCTGGAGAATCCCCATGGACAGAGGAGCCTGGCGGGCTGCAGCCCATGGGGTCGCAGAAAGTTGGACACGACTGAGCGACTTACACACACACAGTACATCTGGTTCCCAGTGCACACATGTTTGAATGAATGAATGAGCATTGCACTGACAGGGGGCTCACCTCTTCTGAAACCAGCCCACTCAACTGTAGCAGGGCTCTGACTGTGAGGGTTTCAGTCCAAAAGTCATGCTCAGCCCATGGTTTTCCAGATTTTCAGCCTACACTGGCGATGCTGGTACCTGTGATGTGAATCACTTCTCTGCACAGAACCACAGTCTCAGAAATCCCAGACTGAGGCGGTCTTTCATTCAACCCACACCTCTTTACTGGGCATCTACTATGTCGCAGCAGTGCTTCAAATGCTGAGGACTCAGCAGGGGACAGCTTCAACACCCGCTCAGCCTTTCGTGGGCTGGAGAGGGACTCTGCGCCCAGCACCCCCACACACCTGGCTTTTGATCAGCTCGTCGTCCCGCTGAATCTGGAGCACGTAGCCGGTCCGACAGCGCACGGTGCACTGGGCGCCGTGGTAGCCATCACCGCCAGAGCAGTTGAGCCAAGCGTTCTCCACAGCCAGCTTTGGGCAGTCCGCGGCCTCACATGCGAAGTGCACACAGCTGAGGAGAAAGGGAACAAGAGGGTGAGGGGTGCTTTCTTGCAGGACCAATGCACTCCAGCAGGAAGACAAAGGCTAACGGGCTCCCGCTCCGCATTTCAGGAGGCTGACACAGGAGACACACGGAGTGGACAAGACTCCGGAGGCGCGGTGGCCAAAGTTTATCACGAAGAGCACAGTTTATGGAAACAGACAACCCGGGACTCAAATCCCACATCTTAAAAACCTTACAAATTACGAATCTGCAAATGCTGTAGAACCTTAGTTTTTCCATCTGCAAAATGGGAACTATTATGATTACAGCAAGCGTTCATTGAGTCTCTTATCTGCCAGGCACTGAGCTGAATGAAAGCGTTTTCATATTTTATGACAGCACTCACTTCTGGGGGTCGTGAGAATTAAATCAGATAGTTGAGCAAAAGCATGGAGTGGAATTCCTATACAAAAGGGCACGAAGGTATGGATAAATCTATGCTGTATTACCTAGAAGCTGTCTAATTTTGGGCAAGGTCCATCACCTCTCTGAGTTTCAGCGCACTCTCAGATTCGGCTAACCCATAGCTCCATGAGATTCAACTGAGGTCCTGAAGGCGGAAGTCTTTTATAAACCGTACAGTGACTTCAGAATGATTGATAAAGTGGTGCAGAGATCACGCCATGCATCTTCCTGTAGTTGCCACCTTCCTGCCAACTGGGGTTTACTTGTTCCAGTCTGAGCGCCATGAAAGAGTCTACAGGAAGCTTTCTCCTGTCGCCAGGCAAGCTTCCCTGCAGCACTGGGCCCTCCCTTCTCTCACACTCTGGCCTCTTTTTCCATGGGCTGAAAGCACAGGTCTGGGGTGCCTACCGTGTGCCGGAATGCGTGCTAACCCTTCAGGAAACGGAAACAACATAAAATCCCCATGCTTAGATGATCTTTCCCCTCATATTACCATCACGCACATGCTTAATAACATTAGCGACCATTCACCGATTGCTTACATACATGCGCTCACCCATCCTCACGGCGACCTATGAGCTAAGCGTTACTTGTTTTACTGTTGGAAAGTCGGGGAGCTGCGAGATCGAGTTACTTGTTTAAGTTCCCATCCAGATGTGTGACTCCAAGGTCCTCATTATTAACCTCATGCCACACCTGGACTAGAACTTCCCTGAGGGTAGAGATAATGCCCGTTTCATTTCAGTGCACTTCGCACTGCCAATGAAAATGCCTTGGGTGAAACAGACGTTTCCTAACGAGCAAGGAACAGACGGCGGCAGTGTCTTGCAACAACTCTTACGCGCTCTGCAAATATCAGGATATTGAATTTGAAGGATTCTAGGAGGCAGTTCTCTCGAATGTTGCCCCTCTGGCCCTGTCTACCCCAACTCCTGGCGTACGATATACACAGATAGCTGGGGTTGCCATTCGGAGCCTTCAAGGGTTTGTTTTCCTGTTTCTATCTAGCACACGCGGAGCGGTGTGGGGGTCAAGCCAACTTAAGAAGAAGTTCTCAACTTTTTGCTTGGTTCTGGTTTCAGGATAAAACCCCACACTGAGGGTTTTATAGGAACAGGGTTACTCACCCCCGCTCTGTATCCCCTGTTGAAAAGTATGGTGAGAATTAAAATGGGATAACAGTGGGGGTGGTGAGGAGCGAACATCTCCAGCACTTGGCACAAACCAACGCAACTTTTTAAAGTACTGGGAGAAGGCAAGTGTTCAGTTCTGGTCTCACACCCACTCTGATGTACGCTTTGTAGCTTCCACACACCCGCCCCGCCTTCACGAACGCAGGATGAGCTGGGATGAAGCGACACTCGCCGAGACTTTCTGATGCCTTGCCCTTTTCTCTGCTCTGACAGCCTCTGCCCTGCGCCACCCGGAAGACTGTAGCTTTGGAGTCAACACGAGGTCTTTGATACCAAACAATGCATCTGTTCACGTTGTGCAAGCGCTGGGGGAAAGAGCCACATGGTTCCAATTTAAACAGATTTTAAGTCTGTAAGCCACCAGCCTCCAAGCGGGTCTTCTGACCTTTGCCTTACAGTTTGGCCATGCTCACTCTGCACACCCAGGAGGCCCCCGGTCCCCCATCTGATGACGGACCGGGGGGAGCCTCTGGGGACCCTTTTTGAAAGACAAGCGCTCTGGGCTTCTCTGGGCTATGTGACCATTAAGGTTTAAAAAAAAAAGGGGGGGGGGCTCTCCCAATTGTGCACATTAAGGTTCTTCTTCATAGGAAAAGGAGAAACTAAAAAACTTGATTTCCTCGAACGGAAAGGACCTATGGCTGAGCAGGTGGGCAGATCTGCGCTCCGGCCCAGGCTCACAATTTATCAGTTGTTTGATCTTGGAAAATCACATAACGACCTGAGCCTCAGTTTCCTCCTCTGTTGAGTGGAGGCCACAAAATGATCCCTCTCTCAAGACTGTCAAAACAAGGTGATGGGTCAGCCACTGACTCATCTATTCAACACACTTGCCTGGGGCTCTCACCACACGGCAGACACTGCTGCGAACACTGTGGATCTGAGAAGGGAGGGCATGTGCCAAAGACAAGTCATAAACAAGCTTGTTTCAGACAGTAAAGCGCATAGAGGAGGGGCGCTAACCCCAGGTGAAACTATTGAGGGTGGCACCTGGGAGAGGGGATGGCGGGGCACTCTGCAAAGAGGGGTCAGGGAAGCCTCCTCCGGGGACACCTGAACTAAGACATGGATGAAATGAAGGGGATCAGCCACGTGAAGGTTTGGAGCAGAGAGAATCCCAGGCAGAGGGAAGAGCATGCACAAAGGCCCAGGACAGGCTGGAGCGCGGCGTGTCTGCAGAACAGAAAGGCCAGTGCAGGGGAAATGCTATGGAAACAGTGATGCGCCGTGAGAAGGGGGTTCCTCTCCTCTGGCTCCTCCTACTACAGAGGGAAAACATCCCCTATTCACATGGGCTGCCTGACCAAAAAAGTCTGTTCAAACGGGGAGAGCCGATGACCAGTCACCTTTCTCCATGGCAGGACTTCTCAGAACCTTGAATTCTAATGCACATGTTGGGTTTCCAGAAGGGACTAATGCATGTATAACTTCCCAAGCTCTGAGAGCCTTTCCCCGTGGCATGTTTCTTGGGACTAGGGTCCTCTGGAGCGTATCTGAGGGAATGTGGCCTCCCTACATTTTCAGGACATTCATCTGCACCTGGCTTACAGGCTGGGGTACAGGAAGGAAAGGGGATGAGGAAGAGGAAGCAGTACACCCCAGGTATTGGCAGCTGTGTTTTACCGACATCATCTTATCTGCATCCTCACTGTAATTCCACGAGGTAGGGTTGTTATTCCCATTTGTGAGAAGAGGAGACTAAACTAAGCAAGTTTAAATCACTTGCCCAAAGGCACTCGGCGTGGACAGGATTCCGGCGTGGATCTGTCTCGGTCCCCAAGCCCCTGCTCTTCCCTTCACTGTCCTGTTAGCTGAGAGGGCTGTGTGAACACATGACCCCAAAATGATCAACATCACCCCAGCGGCCCCTCCCAAATAACTCACTGACACAGCTCTGTCATTTCTGAAACACAAAAACAAAAGTCAAAACAAGGAAAACAAAACAAAAGCCTCTGCCTTCATTAAAAACAAAACAAAGGAGGGGGGAGGGATTTCATACCAGTGATGGGCTGTCATAAAATAACAAAAGAAAGGGGAGAAAGAAAAAACAACCACTTCTCAGAAGGGAGGAGAGTGGTTGATCCCAATGGGGGAAGGGATATAAGTAATTTTACCAATAAAATTCGCACACCCGGGCAAAGGTGACACTCGGCACCCTCCCCACCCAATGCAAAGATGATCAGATGTTTATGAATTGTCTTTTTTTCTTACATCTATGTAAGTTATTTACATAGAGACTCAAGTTCCATACAGAGGCAGATCCTTAAGTGATCTGATAGTCCTCCAATTGTCAACCCCCACAGTCAACTGAAAGGGCCCCCGATTGTGCATAACGTGGGGTACCTGTGTGCCCCTCAACTGGGAGAGAGAAGGCCAGAGGTCAAAGGCCTGGTGAGGGCTCCCCTCCTGGCTCCCCCCCGACCCATGGTTTAACTCCTGCGGTTACTTAGCTGCAATTATGCCATGGGGCAGTGGGGGCAGTCAGCAGGCAGCCGCTTTATAAATCGTTCTGAGCTGCGCGGCTGGGGACAGCATGCGCAACACCGGGAAATGAAGGGGGAGATCCTCTCGACATGAGCGCTGCAGGATCACTTGGGAAGTGAGACCGAGGAAGAGTCAGCAGGCAAGGCAGGACTCGTTTTTCTGCCCAGCGACAAGGCTACCGCAGAAAGCAATCCCAGCAGGCTCTTCTTCCCTGGAATCCTAGAAGCGAGCCGGTGGTGTGGTGGGTGCGGCATTGGGAGGCAGGGTCAGCAGCTACAGCGTCTGGCCGACCATCTGAATGGCCAGGTGAGCTGAGCGCGGGGTGGCCAGTGGGAGGCCGCCTGCTGACCAGAGCTGCGTCTCCAGTCCCAGGATCTGAGCGGGCCCGAGGTTCCAAATCCTGTGATGTGTTTGAGTGGAAAGGGTTCTGGCCTTCAGTCTGTACTCTTCTGATAATTAACTGTTACAAGTAATTTAAAAACATGTCAAACAAGGGCCAAAAAACCCACAAGTTGCTGTGGCCTCTGGGGCAGCTGTTTTTGATACCTCTGATGATGGGGAGAGGGAGGGGAAAGCTTTGCCCTGGAAGTCCCGAGACCTGGATTCCAACGCCGTGTGGTTCTGCATCCTAACCCACTGGGGCGACTTTGGGAAACACTTTCCCCGCCTGGACCTTAGGTTTTCCATCCTCGAATGAGGGTAAGGAACCAAAGAATCTCTTCACGCCTCCTAGCTTCTGGAGTCAAATCAGGGTGTGGACAAAACCATGGAGATGTATAATTTCAGAGCCGGCTGGAAGGGGAACAAGTAGACTTTGATAACCCCACGTTTTGACAAGGATATGGAACAAGAGGGATTCTGACAGGCAGGCTGGGGCTGGAGCGTGGCTTGGACAGCATCTTAGAGAAGAGTCGGGCATATCCATACAGGTGAGATGGGCGCGAGTTTGGGCACAGAAGTTCCATTTGCAGGCATATGCCCCAGGCCACCACTCCCAACAGATGCTCCGAGAGGTGCTGATCCATTCGAGGGTGGGGACACTGGGCGAACCTGGGGACGGCGACCTGAGGCCTGGGCCGTCCGGCTGTGAGAAGCTTCCTCCTGGGCTCCCAATCTTACAGACAGATTCTTAGAGAGCCCCCAGTCAGGGCACAGACTCCAGGGTCTTTTGGTTCCTGCCTGTAGGCACCCGCTCTGATGCCACCACTACCAATTACTATCAGACTAAGTTCACTCTGGCTGCAAAGGAGTAAGTCTAGTCACACGAAGAATTTATTGTCCCCTTGGAAGGAAAGTTATGACCAACCTAGGCAGCATATTAAGAAGCAGAGATATTACTTTGCCAGTAAAGGTCCGTCTAGTCAAGGCTATGGTTGTTCCAGTGGTCATGTATGGATGTGATACTTGGGCTAAAAAGAAAGCTGAGCACCGAAGAATTGATGCTTTTGAACTGTGGTGTTGGAGAAGACTCTTGAGAGTCCCTTGGACTGCAAGGAGATCCAACCAGTCCATCCTAAAGGAGATCAGTCCTTTAGGGACTGATGTTGGAGGGACTGATGTTGGAAGGACTGATGCTGAAGCTGAAACTCCAGTACTTTGGCCACCTCATGAGAAGAATTGACTCATTGGAAAATACCCTGATGCTGGGAGCGATTGGGGGCAGGAAGAGAAGGGGACGACAGAGGATGAGATGGCTGAATGGCATCACCGACTCAGTGGACATGACTTTGGGTGGACTACGGGAGTTGGTGATGGACAGGGAGGCCTGGAGTGCTGTAGTCCATGGGGTCGCAAAGAGTTGGACACGACTGAACAACTGAACTGAACTGAACTGAAGGTTGATCCTCTAAAGGCTAGCTGCCAATTAGAACTGCCTCTTTCTGGATGCTCTGACATGGAGAAAGTGGAAAGAGTCTGAGGTAAAGAAAGGAAGAGAGTGCAAAACATGAGAGGGAGGGGAGGAAGGGAGGAAGGGAGGAAGGAAAGAGGGGGAGGGAAGGAAGGAGGGAAAGGAAGAAGCTAATTTTCTAAACACATGGCCCCCTGAATGTTATGCTAAATTGATCAATCTCTGTTTAGAACTATAGGCTGGATAATGGCGCGTGTGTCTGTGTGTGTGTGTGTGTCCAATCTCTGAAGCCTCAATTCCTGACGGCCCCTTTTCTCACCGAAGAAGCCTCATAGCTTCCGTCCAACCATTACTAGCGCTCCCAGTCTTTCCCCCTTCCCCTTCTTGGTGCGGAGCTGGAATTCAGCTAGAATTCCACAACTGGACCTCTCATCTGAAACCAGATCCTGTTTTCCTGGGTCTCTGAATTTACTCTGAAGTTCCGCATGGGGACAGAGACCCTCGAATCCGGGTCAGAACACACACGCCTGGACTGATTTTGCTGTGCTTGAGGCTTCTCCCATGGCAGCTGACCAGCTATCACGCTGCACTCAGGAGAAGAGAAAGAAAGTGAGGACGGAACAGGGGGTGAGAGAGGAGGAAGGGGAAGAGACGGAGGAGCAGGAGGGAGGAGAGAAAGCCAGACGGAGAATACATGGGGAGGAGGTGGGAGGGGGACTCTGAGTGGGGAGAGGAAGGGCTTTGGGGGGGGTGGGGGCCACACTTCACTACCTGGGAAGCAGCTGAGAGTCAAGTGGGCCATTTCCACTAGAGCAGCTGAGCTATAAAAAGGGATGCTATTTACCCTGGTGTTTCGAGAATGAAGAAAAATATCCCGTGGCTTTTTACAGTTGTTGCTTATTTTTCTTTTCTTTCCTCCTGGTTTGTTTGTTTTAATGGCATTTGCACGTTTGCACAGTCCTGTCTGTTAGGGTAAATCCCTCTTCAGCGCCCCAGGGGCAGCTGCGGTCCTCCCCGACTCCCCGCCCCACTCCCACCCCACAGCTTGGCATTCAGGAGGAGCAGCCTATCTTAGACCCAGGGAGCTCAGGGCCCAGCCAGCCGGCCCCGGGAGCTGCACCTCCATCACTCCACTCCGTCTCACTGAGAGGAGCTCACGAGGGAGGAGCCCTGGGAAGTCCTCTTCTCTCCTGGATGAGCCTGGTCCTAGGGAGCAGAGTGTGGTTCTCAGCGGCGGACAAAGCGAGATCTTACCTCCCACTCCCTGCATGATCCTGGCTCACTCACTCTGTCCATACCTCACCAGACAGGTGTGATAATGAAGTAAGATGATGAAATCAACGTGGGTCCCCTCCTCTTCCCTCTCACCACTCCTACCTCTTGGGAATCACAGACTGTTCCAAGTGGAAGGAATCACAGAGAACACAGATCTGCACTGCTGTCATTTCACGCGTGGGGAGACAGGCTCAGAGAAGAGAGGGGTCTGGCTCCCCATCCCACCACCAGCCAGAGACAGGGCAACGTCCTGCCCCAGTTCCGTGTGTTTCCACGAGAGGTCAAAGGACTTCAACAGACACTTACTGATGGACTTGTTTTCAAGGTTAAACACTTCTTACTGTTCACCTGGGACACGGGAACTGCTAATGAAGGATTCAAAGAAGCCAGCGCTGGCCTCAGCTCAACTCAGGGATGGTCTTGGTGGCTGGTTAGGGACGGGAAAGCGTTGCCGAGAGGGTCTGATGGATTTGCATTTTGCGTCGACATTGTTTCCCTGGGTTCTGAGAATTAACTTATTTTTATAGTCTGGAGAGGCAGGGATGAAAAAGCCCTCTCAGGGTGAAATACAACAATGAATGATATTTAAGGAGCTCTTTTGCCTCTGAAGGATTGCGACAGACTTTGCACAACAGAAGCTAGAGACAGTGGGTGCAAAACAATGTGGGTTTTGCAACCACCTTTTGTGTCCTCTGGTGGCAGGGGCGTGGGAAAGGCTGGGGTCCCCTCTCCCCACTCCTCCTTTCTCTCCTGCTCCCAGGTATACATGGCAGGGCGGGACTGCCTTTCAGAGGGCCTTGCTTTGGGGCAGCCCCCTGAGACCCCCAACTCTTTAAACAAATGTCAGAGATGCTGTGTGACTCTGGACCAGCCCTTCCCGTTCTGAAAACCCAGAGGGTAACATGGAAGTTTGGACAATGCAGATATACTAGATGAGCTCCGAGGATTCTTCCAGCTCAACTCCAAGAACTTTATGTGGAATTCTGCACAGAACAGCACCACCATCGCATCAGCAAGTGGTGATAAACACTCTAGATCAACACATTATCTTTACACAGTGCCTAGGAGTTCGCAGGAGCACGTTCATCTGAGGCACACCATTCAATTCTCACGACCACCCTGCCGGGTAGATATTACCCCAAAGGAGACAACTGAGACCCACTAGAGCTCATATTTTTTCTAGGAAGGATCCCCCTCCTCTCCGAGCTCCACACTAGGTATATTAACAGATACAGATCAAAGGCACCGCAGAGCCATGTGGTTATAAGGCAGACACCAGGACCACTGGGGCTATCTCCCAGGAGGGTTATGCCTCTTGCCTGTGCTACTTAGAATGCAGAAGGTTCCAGTATTTCAGAGCTGGAAGACAGCTAATCCACCACCCCTCACTTCATTCAAATGAGGATGCTGAGGTCCAGAGAGAAAGTGATGCTCCCAAGATCACCCTGCAGGTCGCCGTCAGCGCTGGGACCTCGAACAGGGTGAAAGAGGTCCTCCTTCCACAGCCATGTCTCTACTGCCCTCCCGCATCCCCTGGAACTCAGAGTCGTGGGGTCCTCCCAAGCCCCAAGGCAGAGCTGGCCAGAGGCCAGACGATGGAGAAGGGAGAAATGCACAGACCTTTTCCTGCAACACCCACGGCTGCCCGGCTGCAGGGCCCCCCCGGCGCGCAGACCCAGGGTGCCTTACCTCTGCTCCGCAGAGCTGTAGGTCTCCCCTCTCTGGCAGCTGCTCAGGGTGACGGGGTCAAAGTTGTCGAAGGAGCGGAGGGCCACCCCCGAGATGGCGACCAGGGGTGAACTGAAGCTCACGCGTACCGCCTGGCTGTGGTAGAAGGGCTGGCTGAGGTCATGGACCACAGGGATAATCAGGGGATTGTTCCGGCAGCTCAGGACGTGGAGGCCTGTCAGGGGAGACAGAGCGCCGGGGGCCAGGCTCATTACTCAAGGCCAGTCACGCCCCCCCAGCGGGCCCTTCCCGAGGCCCCCAGACCCTTTCATGTCCCTGCACAGAAGCACCACTGGGTGGCCAGTGGGGATTTTGAGTTTGATTGAAAGTTTCTTTGTCTGCCTTTTTCTCTCGGCTCCAAATCTTTCCAATCCCCTCGCCTCGCCGCTCCCTAAGCTCTCCCTTCACCTAGCGCCCACGGCCCCTCCCTCCCCCCAAAGGGCCACCCCTGGGCCAAGCCTCGCTGGCGCTGGCTTCCCTCCCACCTCGCGTGAGGGCTTGGCTGGTCTGAGCTGCTAGTTTTCAGGCAGTCATCAAGATGAGGGAAGCAGTTCACAGAAACAGGTCATTGTTGGGGTAAAAAAAAAAAGCCTCCTCTCATTTTTAAGCCTGGAACCTGGGACCAGCCCTGTGCGCGAAGGACCTCTGCATCCATCTGGCAGACAGGAGACCCAGAAATGTGGCAGGAGGTGGCTTTCCAGGAGGACAGAGAACACCGCCATCCAGAGTCCAAGGAGAATCCAAACTGCTTCACCCAGAAGCTCTCAGTTCTTTCTAGAAATCCCCAGGCTTTGAAAAGCAGTGGGGAGCGAGCAGGGCGGGGAGAAAAGGTACATAAGGAGAGGGAAGAGAATGATGGGGAGGGTTGGCGCTGGGAAAAGCAAAGCTGGCTTTGGTGCCTGATGGACATCAGTTCAACTCTTGGCTTAGCAGGTCTCCCTGACAGCTCAAGTGATAAAGAGCCTGCCTGCTATGCAGGAGACCTGGGTTTGATCCCTGGATTGGGAAGATCCCCTGGAGAAGGGTACAACTACCCACTCCAGTGTTCTTGCCTGGGGAATCCCATGGAGAGGAAAACCTGGGGGGTTACAGTCCATGGGGTTGTAAAGAGTCAGACACGATTGAGCGATTGATATGGATAACAGATACTCACTTCTTTACCATGTGAGTCCACCAAGCCCCTGACCCTCATTGTCGGCCTCTAAAAAGTGAGATCATCCTGACCAAGCGCTGGGAGTCCTGCTCTGCTCGGGTGTGAGGCTCCCAGGCTGGCGGGTCTGTATCTGGGGTCCACTGGCATAGAGCCGCAGAGCCTCCACGGGAATGCCAGGGTGCTGAGGATGCAGGACAGGGGAGTCGATGGGGAGGGAAAGATGGACACTTGGGCATCAAATAGCAAGATCCAAAGATCTCTGCTGGAGCCCGAGTCTTCCCATTCCTCTGAAAAGCTCTCCACAGAGCCCTTTGCGATGCCAGGACAGCTATGAAAATATTTGCTTCTCGCTTAGGGACATTTCCCAGGAATCTGGATAAATCCAGAGGGGTTTCCTTTCCCTTCCTTATTAATGCGTTTCCCCCTTGCCTTGAAAACTGACCAAATAAGTAAACATAAAAACAAAACAAAACCCCTCCCCACTGCCTGAGCTGTGGCTTGACCCTGACATAACCCCTGGCGAGTTTGCTTCCTATGGGGCTTTGAAACGAGCTCCCTGTGGAATCCCACGGGCACAGCTTTGAAGCCGGGACTTCTGCGCCGGCCTGGAATTCCAGAGTAGGCTGAGCAGGGTGTCTGGGCAGTGTGGGAGCGGGTGGTGGGGCTTTCTGAGTGTGGGGTCTTGTGCTCGGCACGGGTCACCACATCTCAAGTGAGAGCTCATTTGCTATGGCGGATGCTCCTGGTTACAGAGTGAAGGGCAGTGGGCGATGATTCTGAAAACCTGGCTTCCCTGCTTGCTGGCTGGCTCTGGCCATGTGACCCGGGTCTCTCAATGTGTCTCTTTGGGTCTCAGGTGATGATACATACAATGGAAAAGCATCTTTATTCAGTCAAAAGAGGACTTTGACCTGAATCTCTTACCCCCACACCCATCCGATTCAGGCCTCTCTAGGTGTGCACACAGACTCATCCTGATCTGAAGACAAGCTGATGGTAAATAGAGCAGCAAGAAGAGGCAATGGGAGGCGAGAACTCATTCTCAGCCGATCCTTACAAACCACCCACGGGCAGATGGGGAGCCAGGTAGCAAAAGCAAGCCATACGCTCACCTAGATCGTGGCTCTGTTCTTTGGTATCAAGCAGCTGGACGCTGATGGTTTCCTGCTTTTGGTCCCCATAGTAGGTCCCATCGGTCACCAGGTGGACGATGACGGCGGTAGCGACCATTGGTTGAGAAAAGTACGCCTGAAATGCAGAAGACCCAGGAGGCTCAGCCATGCAGCTAGGCATGCGGTGGTGCGGCAGCCCCGGGGCAGGGGTTCTGAGAAGACTCTTCCATTTCGGGAGCTGGACTACTTACCATGGTCCATGGTGGGAACGGGAGGCAGCGAAACCTCAGAGCAAAGAGCACGGCCTCTGAGGTCAGAGACTGTTTTCATCTTGGCTCTGCTCTTTTCAAGCTGTGTGATGCCCAGTGATGACCGAGCCACTCTGAGCCTAAATTCCCTACCCTCTAAGTCATGGGTCTGTAAATAGGTGCATCACTGGATGCCTGGCAGGCTCCTGCAAGATACTGAGTCCAGCACACACTAAAACCACATGAAATGAGGCTTATTATTCATCACTGCTCCATGCTGACCAACCTCTGCACGAGCCATCAAGGAGACAAAGGTGCCTTTGCATTTCTGTAGGTGGCGGAGCTCCACGTGGGTGAGTAACACACACTACCAACACTTGAAACAGTCGCAGTCCACGTCGGGCAGATGGGCCCGTGGACGGCTACGGAACACCACGGCACATGACGAGTGTCACCCAACAGATGACCACATGTGGAGGACTAGAAGGGAAAGGACAGTTCCTTCTCCCTGTCGGGCTCAGTGAAGACTTCAAGGCAAGATGATTTAACAGAACGACATCTAAATGATATCTAAACTCTCAGCCAAAACAAGACTGACTGAAGGCATCCCATGAGCAAATTAAGGGATTCCATTCCAGGAAGCATCCCGCTGCTAACCGTTTTGTTCTCTGTCCTTTCCATTAACACCCTCAGCGGGTAGACAAAACCATCCCGAGAAAGGGCCGAGGGAGACAGTGCTTCCCCGGGGGCCTCTGCTGGACAGTCTGAGGCTCTCAAAGCTCTGACTTACCCGGACCCAGAAAGTGGTCTGAGCCAGCTGGGAATACGGATAGCTGATGGTGCAAGGGTACCAGGCATGCTGGGAGATGCCTTCGCTGAGATCGATCACCTTGGTCCGACACACCTGGAAAAATAAATAAATAAATAAATCAAGGGAAACAAATGTCTTAGAGGGTTTTAGAGGTTGAAATAAACTCAACTCGACAACACCTCACTATCCACCTATTCTGTTCTTGACACCGCAGGAGGAAACAGTGATGGACAGACAAGAGTCTATTCCAGGAGCCCACATTCTAATAATGCAGATGAGAAAAGCTTCCGTGCCATTCAGGAAAGGAGGGATAACACATTTGGGTGGCAGAGATGTCAGAGAAGTTCTTGTGGGGACAGGTCCTGGAGGAGTTGATACTTGAGTCGGGTCTGGAAGAATAGGATGGCTGTACACGGAAGGGTATTGCCCATGGAAGGAATAGAAGTAAAGGCTCAGAGGGAAGCAGAAGCCCAGGATGATGAGCTGCCTGGTATAATCAGAACTTGGGGAAAGCGGCAGCAAAGGCAGGCCTAATGGCCTGAATCTGTCACGGACTCTGAATACCAAGCATCCCTTCAGGACAAATCTGTAAACTGTGCTCAGAGCCAGATTAATGACACAGACCAGAACAGTGTCAGCGTTTGTTCTCCCCAAAGAATATCGGCTCCACCATTTGGGTGTGTGTGAGAGTATCTACACATACACACAGCCCCTCGTTCTCAATGACAGACACACCAAATGACACCCTAAGAAACACGAAGCAGGTATAGACAAGTAGAATTCTTCAAACTGAGGAATTTCCTGCCCCAATGTCACTTCATCCCATTGGTTCAGTCATTCATTCCAATACTATTTACTGAGTAACAGCAACTGGTCAAACACTCTGGCACAAGACATCAGACAAGGCAGACAGGGAGAGGAGCTTGGGGTGCCTTGGGTGCAGGCGCTCATCACAGAATCACATATGCCTACGTAACTGCCAGCTGCAGACCAGAAAAGAACTAGGATGGAAAAGGAGAAGAGCTACGATACTCTTGAGATGCGTCAGACTCTTTGCAAAAGGTCATCCCAGATGAGTGTTTTTCCTTGCATCTCTATTGGGACTCCTTTCTCAATATTCTCTGAGAAAACGGGCTTGTCATTCCACATCTGTGGGTCTTAGGTGACTCGTCTAAGAAGTAAGGCTAACCTAGAGAACTCTAAGGTCTTATAAGCTATGGAAAAAAAAAAGTGAGATCATCTAATGTCAATTACACAAACAAACATACACATGTAAAACAAAAAAAAAGGAAAGGGAAAAAAAGATATCTATATATATATATATATGTGTGTGTGTGTATATATATATATACACACACACACACACAAGGATCAAGACTATCCATTCCAGCAATATTTTCAGTAGCAAAAGATCAGGGATATGCCATCATCAAAAATTCTACAAACAATAAATGCTAAGAAAAGGTGTGGAGAAGAGGGAGCCCTTTCACACTGACTGTTGGTGGGAATGTAAATTGATAACAGCCACTATGGAGAACAGTATGGAGGGCCCTTAAAAAACCAGGAATGAAAGCATTACATGGCCCAGCAATCCCACCACTAGGCATATACCCCGAGGAAACCAAAACTGAAAGACACATGTACTCCAGTGTTCACCGAAGCCCTATTTACAACAGCTAGAACAGGGAAGCCACCTAGACGTCCATCGACAGATAAACGGATAAAGAAGCCGTGGTACATATACACAATGGAACGTTACTCAGCCATAAAAAGGGATGCATTTGAGTCAGCCCTAATGAGGTGGATGAACCTAGAGCCTATTACATAGAGTGAAGTCAGTCAGGAAGAGAAACACACATACTGTATATGAACGCATGTTTATGGAATCTAGAAAGATGGTGCTGATGAGCCTACGTGCAGAGCAGCAGTGGAGACGCAGAGAACAGACGTAAGGATGTGGCTGTGGAGGGAGGAAGGAGAGGGTGGGACGTATGGAGGGTTAATAACATGGAAACATACACGACCGTATGAAGAACAGCCAGCCAAAAGGAAACTACTGCTTGACTCAGGGGATTCAAATCAGGGCTCTGTAACAACCTAGAGGTGTGGAATGGGGAGGGAGGTGGGAGGGACGTTCAAGTTGGAGGGGACATGGGTAAACCTGTAGCTGATTCATGTTGATATCTGGTAGAAACAAACAATGCTGTAAATCAATTACCTTTCAATTACAAACAAATAAATTAAAAAAAAAAAAAAAGATCAGGGATAGTTTATATGCTCCCCTGTTGAAGAAGGGGTGAGTAAAGATGATACATTCACGTGTTAGGATTCTATAAGCAAAAGAATATTAAGAGGACTGAATGAGATTCAAATGTGGGGATGATCCTGAGAATATCTGACACCTGGTTCAATATGGACCCTGGCCAAGAAAAATAGAAGCCCTATTTGTGAGTTCATAGATGACAACATATAGAGATTGCAAAAGCATCGCATGGAATGAATAAAGAATGAGGTGTAAGTGGATAAGTACATTAGGATTCTATTTATTAAAATCAAACGAAGTTAGACTATACCCAGGGAGTCATACAGATGAGGGTAGAAGAATTAAAAATAGCATGGAAAGTTGCACATCAAATTCACTAATCAAAGTCAAGCTAAAACACATGGCTGCGCTGTAATCCACAATTGCAAGCTGCAATGCTTTCTTTTAAAATAAACGTTTTGTTTTGGAATAATTTTGTATTTACAGGAAACTTGCAAAGGAAGAAATACCAAGAGTTCCATATATGCTTCACCCAGTTCCCCTTAAAGCTAACATCTTCAGTTCATTCTTGATATATCAAATAGAAGAAGAAAAGGGTCTTAACCAACTTTGGAGAATCACACCATCACCCAGGGAGTTCCTGCAATGGTGAGCTGGGTTAAGATACCTGGTCCTGGTTCCGACTCCCTCAACATTTGATGTGTAATTGCGGACTAGCTATCTCTCATCTTTAGACCTCAGGTTATCTTTCGCATCTGAATGTTGGATTAGGTCATGGCTTTTCAAGGTGTCACCTATGGATTCCTAGGGTTGCTTGGAGGGGTCAATATGGGCTTCAGGATGGGGGAAGATGTGTTTACCTTCTGCGCCACGGTTTCAACCAAAGCATCTTCACCCATCTGTTTTATATATCAGGATGCCTTGTATTGCTTCCTTTGAGAGCTTCATCGCTTTAAAACAGAAAAGTACTGAAACTTGTTCGCTGCCAAAGTTGCCCGTCCCCTTCCCCAAGGTGTTAGCGGGTCCTGGGAACACGGTGTTAGTTTCCTGAATGTCACACGTAACTTCCTAAGCAGAGTGAAGGTGCCAAGAATCATCCATCTCATCGGCCAGAAATTAGGTGATGACTTCAGTTATTCAAATCCCTAGAAGCCTAATACCGAGGAGGCTGTGGGTAAAGCATAGCCAATTTAATGGGCTGGCAGACTTTTTCAAGTTTATTTATTTTTCTCAAAAACAACTTAGTTCCGGCAGACCCGCCAGGGGGATCGGGTTACATTTTACAACAGTGCGAGACTTCGCATCAACTATCTATGGCATTTGCAATCCAGGCCAGCGATTCGACATGTATCCTTTTGGAATTCTCTCCCCGTGTGTTCTTAGCTGCCTGTCCCCCAGCAGAGCGCAGTGGAGGGCATCTCTGGAGTGCTGGAGCCCGGGGCTTATCTCTGCATCTGCAGCGTGCACGGTCAGAGGAGTCTCCGACGTGAACAGAGCCCTCTTACTGCTTAAACACAATTTCCTCTTATCTCATCAACTTGATCAGCACCAGACAGGGCTTAGAGGGATGCACTGCTGTTATTTTATTCTCCCGGTTTCCTATTTAGTGTTGTGTTTGTTTCGGGCTGGCTGTGATCCTGACCATGGACAGTCAAAGCAGATCAGAGAGGAACAAACAAATGCAGCTGAACCTTTGCCCGAAGCCCCAGCCGATGTTAAAATTGTCTATGATCCTGGGAAGGTGGGGAAGGTTACAGGGGAAGTGGGAGGGGAAACTCACAAGCCCCCCACTTTTACAGACCTTATGTGAATTTGCTCATTCAGCAGCCATTGATGGAAGGGGTTGGCACCCGGCTCTCTCTGAGGAGAAAAGAGCCTCGCCCTTGGGCAAAAGGAGGGTCACATATCTAAGTGTGATCCCCAAGATACCGGGTTCTATGCAGGTGCACTGCTTTCAACCAGCCACGTTTTGTATCTTCTAAAAAGGCAAATCCAATTCCACAAAGTCTTACTGAGGAGTGTAGTCTTTAATGGGCATTGTGGGGGAACGAGCAGGGGGATTATACTGCTCACCCCGTGGGGACTCAAGCTCTCCCATCATCACCCGAGGCTGCTCTTTACTCATCCTCTCTCTTCAGCCAGTGTCTTCAGCAGCCTTCCCAATCTCCACCTCTCTTCAATCCCAGGCAGAGTCATTCTGCTCTCGCTCCTGGTCTCTAAGACACAAATCCTTCAACTGATGCCAAGGATTCGACCTTGACCCCTTGGTCAAGAGATGATCAGGCCCCAGAGATGTCAGGGAGGTAAACACAGCAACCTTTTGACCCTCTCTGTCCTCTTGGTATGAACAAAATCTCCTCCCTGCCTTTACATCACTCACTGGTTTGTGGGATACATCATGGAGGCTCTAGAAGCATTGGCAATCTCTAGGCTCTTCTAGAGAGATAAGGAGAGCGTCTCCTCTAGCTGACAGTGATCTTGCTGCATTGTTTATGCCCATGTTCATGGCAGTATTATTTGCAACAGCCAAGATGTGAGAACAACCCCAATGTCACCAACAGATAAGTGGATAAACTAAATGTGGTGGGTATACACGATAGAATAGTATTAAACCTGAAAAAATAAGGAAATACTGCTGTATGTCACTACACAGAGGAATCTCAAGGCTATTCTAAGTGCACCCACGTAGTCACTAAGAAACAAACACTGCATGATTCCACTTATATGAGGTATCTAACATAGCTAAACCCACAGAATTCAAGAGGGGGATGAGAGCGGCCAGGGGCAGCAGGAAAGTGACAAAGGAGTTGATAAAAGTTTATAAATCAACGTATAAATCAACAACGAAGTCTCAGTTAAGCAAGCTGATTAAAATTTTAATAGATCTGCTGTATAACACTATACCTATCATCAATAATGGGGTTTCCTAGGTAGCTCAGTGGTAAAGAATTCACGCTCAGTGCAGGAGACTTGGAGGAGATGTGGGTCTGGTCCCTGAGTCAGGAAGATTCCCTAGAGAAGGAAATGACAACTCACTCCAGGATTCTTGCCTGGGAAATCCCATGGACAGAGGAGCCTGGCGGGCTACAGTTCATGGGGTCACGAAGAACCAGACACAATTGGAGACAAAACAACAGCAACATAGTCAATACTACTGTTTTATGTCCATAAAAACTTGAGAGGGTAGATTTCTTTTCATGTATTCTCATCACAATAAACTGAAATAAAATAGATAATATCATATTGAATGACTGACATTGATATTCACTGAGTGAATGATTAACAAATGATTAAATGACTGAATAAATAAGTGATTGAATGAATCAACCAATAAATTAATAAATGACTGAATACAGTAATACATATATGATCCAGAGAAGGGAGGGGAGAGAAATTCATATAATGTTGCCATGCAAAGAGCAGATGTGGTTGGGCTGGCAAGCATCATCACTTATGTCTTTTCGGGGTAAGAGGAGGAATTACCCAGCATCTCCCTGATTACTTCTCAGATGGAGGACTCTCTTCCATTCATAAACAGCCCAGCTTACCTTTGGGCAGATTCTTCCCAACAGCCAGGGGAAGATGTCAAGCTGTGCTTTCTTCTACTCTTTCCTCTAAGCAGCAACACTCACAAGCTTCCGCATTTTAGAGCTTTAGAGTTAGCGGGACTTAAGTAGGTTACCAACTGGGAGCATTTCTTTTTCAGTGGTCGAGGGAGGGCAGGGGTCTTGGACAATACATCACAGCAAGTAAGTGGCAAACCTGATATGAAAACAATGACTTTCTGGCCCCAGAACCAACGCCCCATCGTCTCCTGGGTTCTCCACCCTCTCAAGCCTCCCTCCCTGACGCAGGACCATCCCTGGTGAGATTTCTACCCTCACCCAAGGACTCATAGCAGAAATCCCGGTCTCCATGTCACTTGGTTCTGCAGGAAGCCCAGCTCTATGTCTCTGATGGAAGCTGGGCAAGTCGCTGCCTTTCAACCTCATCTTAGTGCAGGACGCCCCCTTTCCCCTTGACCTTGAAGGGGGAAGTCTCATCTTTAGCACACTGCCTCAGACCTCTGTCATCTTCAGAGATATCTGTGCTTACTTTAAAAATAGAAACCAAGAGACACAGGGGACCCGGGCCGGTTCTGTCTGCCACTTATCAGTTGGACATCTCTCCCATCCTGTCTCTCCACCTGGGAAGTGCAGTGGTACCCCAGCAGCTTAAGAACACCCACAGGAATACTATCCCCCAAGGTCTCATGGACACAGTATCCCTTAATCCTCTCATTTATTCAGGGAGGCTGGAATTATCCCATTTTTCTGATGAGGAAAGAAGGCACGGAAGCTTTCAATTACTCTTTCAAGCTCATGCATCCAATTGTGTGTAACAGCAGGATCCTGGACTCTGAGTCCACGTTCTGAGTGCTCCATCACGTGGCAGCCCACTTGCTGTTTTGATTAAAACCTCTGCTTCCTCTGATGGAGAAGTAGGTACTGAGAACCATTCTCCTCGACTCCAGTCACTCCACATGCTCGCCCTGTTCCTGAGTGTGTGTGTGTGTGTGTGTGTGTGTGTGTGCAAGTGTGCTCTATCTTGTCCTACTCTTTGAAACCCTATGGACTGTAGCCTACCAGACCCCTCTGTCCATGGGATTCTCTAGGCAAGAAAACTGGGGTGGGTTGTCATTTTCTACTCCAAGGGATCATCCCCACCCAAGGATCAAACCTGCGCCTCCTACACTGGTAGACAGATTCATCACCACTGCTCCATCCCTGCTCCAGAGGTTCCTATAATTCACTTTCACAATGAAGAATGAATCATATAACCCTGCTACCCCATCCATGGCTGCCCTTGGACCACAGGATGGAAACTTCCCTAGACGCAGCTTACAAGGGCCTTGGGGCTCTGGTTCGGTCACATCCCCAGGTGCAGAGCCAGCTGCGCCCCATCCACGCAGGTGCACACACGGGCTCCCTTCCCACTGGACCACCCTCCCTCCCACGTGCCGCAGACTCCACCGTGGTGATGTGTGTGCCCAGTTTTCTTCCCCCTGCCCCACCTCCCACTTCCCTCCATGGCACTCGATGAGGGCCCATTTCGTGAAACACTACACATACTTCAAAGCCAGTCTCAAATATCACCCCTCCTCTGAAAGCCTTTGCTCACCCCCCCAGGCAGAATTAATTGCTCCCTCTTATGTGACCATATAGTTCTTTATGTATGCCTCTGCTACAGCACTTGTCAGGTTGGATTAGAGTTGTTTAGAGCTCAGTCTTATCCCTTTAAACTCTGAAGGCTTCCAAGGTGAGAACCATGTTTCATTTACCCTCAAATAAATCGCAGCAAATTGCCTAGCACGCAGGACACAAGAGGTACCCGTGAACACCAGTAACGCCAGCAGGGTATACAGACTGCCGATGTCTGCTAGGCACTGCTTTCAGGACTCTGGGCGTAGGGAAGCATCCAGTCTTCAGTGATGGCCGGGTAAGACAGGTGCTACTATTATACCCATTTAATCTATAAGGAAACTGAAGCCCAGTAATTCACTGACATGAACCTGGGCAAACTCCGGGCTAGTGAGGGACAGGGAAGCCTGGCGTGCTGCAGTCCATGGGGTCGCAAAGAGTCGGACACGATTTAGCAACTGAACAACAGCAAAATTCACTGAAGGTCACACAACGAGTTAGTAGAACCGAAAGGCAAATCCAGGCACAAACTCAGCCCTCACTCTTAACTGTACATATAATTTGAAGAGAGCTTGTCTACATGTGGCTCAGGGCTGTAACAGTGAATGGACTTGGGATTTTTTCTGGTGGTTTCTCCTGGTCTGCTGACTGGTTCAACAGACAAAAGCAGGCCGTTCCAGGCCTGTTCTGGGATGGGGCTGTGTGGTTCAAAGAGCCCTGGGCTGCCAGGCTCCAGGACCTGCCTTCTAGAACCGACTCAGTTGCTGACTTTCTCTGACATTCATCATTCCCGCTTGTAGAAGGATGGAGTAAGATGGAACCCCAAAGGGCTTTTCTGTTCTGACATTCTGCCACCTTTTGATGTCCAGTTCCTTCCAGCAAAAGTATCGATTCTGCAGTGAAATGTGATGCTCCTGTAGGCCTGAGTTGGCTCAGGGATCCCATGTCTCTGATACCCTGAGGCCAAAAGTTAACTCCTATCACAGCCGGCCTTTCTGTCTAAAGCAGCTGGAGAAGGAACCTAAAATTTTACTGCAGTCATTCCGGCAACGTGTTTTCTGTTTTGTGTTATTTTTCCTTTTTTTGTGTGTGTGCTGCAAAAGAGCTGGAAGTTCTTCTCCCAGAGCTTTGAGATCATCGGATGTTTGAGTTGGGAAAGTCCTCAAAGATCTGATTCCAGCCATCATGCCTGACAGACAGGTGGGGGCCAGAGCCCAGGGGGGAACAGAGAGGCAGCCTTGAAAGAACGCTGCACGGTCCTCTGGGCTGGCTCTCAGCTGGCAGAAGCAGAGGCCTCTGTGGCCCTAGGACTTGGGGACTTGCGTCCACACCAGGCACTGCCAGCCGCGACACCCAGCACCCGCCTCCAAACCTCCTCCCTTGCAGAAGACTGCTTTCAATTAGAGGAGTTAACGACGTCTTGCTTTCAAAGGGTTTTTTAAATCCAGTTTATCTTCCACCCACACACGATGTACACAAAGGCGGGGGACGGAGAGGGAAGAGGGGGAGTGGGCGTTCTGGTATTTTCCCACACAAGGGAGATGCCAGGAGGTTTCTCCTCAATTTCACTTTTACAGATTTACATGCCCTTTTGTCAATCACAGGACTGAGGAAGTGCTCGTCAAAGCTCGAGCCCATCTTCTCCAGTTTCCTCTTTCAATCCAAAGGGACCCGGGAAAGGGTCTCATGGAGAAAGAGAGGAAGAGGAGTAGGGAGGGGGAGGGGTGCATGCGGACAATAACAGTACATGTAAGCGCAGAATGCATGCACAAGGAGCACTTGTGCACACACACACACACACACTCACACACACACACACGTTCCCCAGGCAGTGGTTCAGAATATTTCTACTCAGGCCACATGCTAACCTCAGGTTTACAGGCCCCATGCCAAGCCATTTCCCCAAGAACTACAAGGCTGCAGAGGTGGGCAGGGGTCCTTGCTCTGAAGGCTGCAGGCTGTAAGGGGCCTTGGGAGACCGGACACAGAGTCAGCAACGTGAAATAAAGCTGCCTCTAGAAAGCTGGCGTGGCTGTTCCTTCGAGAACATGCTGCTCCCTCTTCAGAGCTCCCGTTGTGGGGGACAGGGCACCAGCTCTTAAGGATGGCCCCCAGGACTGACGCTGCGCCCTGTATTATCTCCCCTGGCCCTCACAAGAACCCTGAGGAATGACCGCTTGTGTGTGTGTGTGTGTCCCTCCTGGAGAGATAAGGGCTCTGAGGTTTGGAAGGCACTGGCCGCGTCCCTGGGACCTAGAGGTCAAAGCCAAGTGGTCTGATTCAACGTCCGTCCTCTCCCCACCCTGTGGCTGGACCAGCCGAGGATGCTTCGTCACAGCCTTTGTGTAACACACTGCGCTGTGGTTTCTCGTCCATCTGTCCCCGCGCCTGAGCTTCGAGGACACCGCTTGCGCCTGACTGATCTCCCCTTTTCACTGGTGCCCAGTGAGGGCACTGGGCAGGGCTCCTTGCACGTGGCCTTTGTCAAGATGACGCGGCTTTTTCAAGGCTGCACATGCGGTTCCGGGCTGACAACGTCTGACCCAGAAGCCCGGGTCTCTGGGGGCCCTGACCAGCACTGGGAGGTGATGATGACCGCTGGATGCAGGAAGACACCAGAGACCCAGCATCCGTTCAGGGGCACCAGCACGCCTGGCAGCCTCATCCGGCTACCGCCCAGGCTCACCCGGCGCTGACGTGCCGTGAACAAGCTGATGACAATGAGAGCTGGTACTCACAGCCCTCTCCCTCATTAGTGTAATGCACTCCAGAGCCTGGTTGATTCCATTGCTTCGCTTACTCCCTAAAACCACCCCGTGAGAAGCTGAGGCTGACACCTCAAGGAAGCGCAATGGCCCTCGAGCCCAGCAGAGCGGTCCAGGCCCACGCGTGGGGTCAGGGCGGCCGTTCCCCCACCTCCTGCCCAGGACAGACACCCTTAGCCCGGGTCTGCTGCCTCCTTGACTGCAGCCTCCCCCTGGCTCAGGACTGGCCAGGAGGTGGGCCTACCTGCAGCCTCCGAGCTTGGCTGTCCGCTCAGTGGGGGCAAGCATGAGGCCTTACTTGCTACCTCTTTAATACTAAGTGCAGGTGGTTTAGTCGCTAAGATGTATCTGACTCTTGCGACCCCGTGGACTGTAGCCCGCCAGGCTCCTCTGTCTGTGGGGTTTTCCAGGCAAGAATCCTAGAGTGGGCGGCCATGCCTTTCTCCAGGGGATCTTCCCGACTCAGGGATTGAACCTGGGTCTCCTGCATTGCAGGCAGATTCTTTATCAACTGAGCTACCAGGGAAAAGCCTAAAGTAAGCACTAAGCTAGCTGCATAGAGAATGAACTGACACCTATCACAGGGATGCTATTGATGCTAAATATGTATCAGGCGTCTAACACGAGCTCCACATGCCTGGTCTCCACGAGGGCGACGTGGACACCAAATGTCCCGCCCCTGGCTCAGGGCCCCTTCCGCCGACTGTGAAACACTGTGGTCCTCTCCCGCCTGGGTCCTATTCCCCACTCATCGCCTTCCTGGGCCCCTTCCTCCAAACTGACCCTCTGAATATGACGCACAAAATATCCTAAAAGGTATCCGTAACTGAGGCTAACGTGACACGGTACACACACACACACTTTCAATCTCCTCATCCAACTTTCGTTAACACATTTGCAATTTCCCCCTCCAGTCTCCATTTTCCACACTTATTAGTGAAAGAGTCCACGCAGTCGCAAAGAGTTGGACATGACTGAGCGACTAAACTACTGCTACGACTAGTGAGAGAGACAGAGAGACAGACAGAAAGGAGGAAAAAGCCAGGCCTTCTTTCCCGACCATTGGAAACAGTGCTCACTTTCCCCCGGCCCTCAGAACAGCGCTCCCTTTGAAACCTGCCTTGAAAAGACAGAAAGGGGAGGGCGAGGGCTGGATTGCCTTTCCTTCAATTTCAGGATTTATTATTTGTCATGGACAACAGAGCAAAGAAGCATTTCCTGTGTACAGGGCGGGTGCCTGGGGTGTAGAGTTACCTCCTCCTCCCGGCAGACCTCAGGGCCTCCCTACCCAGGAGACACTCGCGGATAAGGTCACCTGGCGTCAGATGCCTCCAGCCTTGGGGCTCAGCTCCAGGGTGGCTAGTACCTTGTTGCCTGCCCCCCGCCCCCCAGCGTCTGTCCCTATCACCTTAGGCATTTCGCACTCCTTAGGGCTCTAATATCCTCCTGGCCCACACCTCCCCCGTGTGTCTGGAATCCTATGGTTTGGGGCACAAGCCCCTGGCCTGATCAAATGGTCCTGGAAAAGACGCCTAGGCTCTCAAGGGGAAAAGTGCAAAGACGTCACTTAAAACACCATTGTCACGCAGCATCCTGACATTTTTACAGGTGAGGAAACCAGCTTTCTTAGAAAAGAAATGGTTGAGAGTCATAGAATTGATTCTTGGGAACCTCTCACTCAATGGCTTAATTTTACAGACAGCCACTCAGGACTTCTAAGGGCAGAAATTGGGTGTCCCAACCTTCTTCTAAAGGAAAAGTGTTTAGGCAAGGGGCCTCAGAAGGTGTCCACGATCAATGGCAAAGACAAAACACACTTTCTTTGCCAACACCTAAACTGGCAACGCTGTCCCAAGCACAGATCCTTTCCTTCCTGTGTAAGGTAGGAATTGCCATCCTCACCTGCTCTCCAGGTAGGGAGCCTGAGTTTCAATGGGACCAATGGCATCCCTAAGCCACATCCATTAGGACTGTGAAGTCTGGGTCTGATTCCCGCTGGTGGTACTGCGAGTTTGGCTCCTCTGATATGGATGAGGAAACTGAGGCCTGCCTAGGGTAAATGGTGATCTGCAGAAAGGCGACGATGACGGCGGTGGTGGTGAGCACCCACCTGCTCACTGCCATCAGCTCCATCCTCATGTCACTGTGAAAGGGAGAGTCCTATTACCCATTTTCAGGTGGGAAAACTGAGGCCAAGGGAGAGGTGACTATTTCTATAATCACCACGGCAGTGGGAGTTCTAGTTAACAAAAGAACACAGGTCAGCCATTGACTTTGTCCGACATGTGGGTTATCACCATGCCGACCCTCGGGGTCAGCGCCATCTCCCATCTCCCGGACAGCAGAGCCGGGCCTCGGGCGCGCTTAGCGCCGGAACCCACACACCCGTTTCGAGGAGGTGCTGGGCAGGGGCTCGGGCTCCTCCAGCTAGTAAATCCTCTAACAAGGGAGAGTGATTAGTGTCGGATGTGGCGGTCGGCTTTTGTGCGGCTGACAACTCGTCCCTTTAGAGGCCGGGCCGGGCTCATTTCACGGGGGCCCTCCGCAGGCTTGTTCCCGGCTCCGTAATTACGCCATTCACCAGTCAGCCAGGCCCGCCTCTGAACTCCTGACCCGGCACTGAAAGACTTGGGATCTCATTACTAATCTCTTAAGCCACCTAGTCCTCCAAAATACATCCATTTAAGTTGGAGGCCAAGGCTTCGGGGGTGGGAGCCAGAGAGAGGGAAAGTCCAGCAGAGGCCCTTCTCATGACATGGCCGTGGGCCCGCTCTGGGACCTGGCGCCAGAGCCACAGGGCAGCTGGCCTGGCTGGCTCCGGGCAGGACAGGCCTCCCCGAGGCTCAGGACTCAGCTCAGAGTCTAGGCTTTGGGATGGGGAGGGCATCTGGACCCACCTGTTTGTAATTTCAGGGGTGCGGGTAGGGGATGAGGCCCGTGTTTGTTTTAATTATTATTATTGTTGTTGAAAAGGGAGGGGAAAAAAAAATGAGCAGAAACTGCTAACATCTGGAGGCTGCTGTCCAGTTACGTAATCTCCCGAAGCCGAGGAGGGACACGGGATCCCCAGCCAGATGGTCCGTGGGTGACTTCACGGTACATGTGTCTCCTCCGGCAGTTAAGATGCTGACAGGGTTAGAAGAGTGGGTTGCGGGACCTTCTTAAAATTCTTGAGGGGTGAGGGATGGGGGCTTGGGGGATTGCTCCCAGAGATCTCAGTTTTCTTTTGGAACACTCAAATTTGGCTCTGGCCAAAGCTCACGAACTTCTTATATTTCTCTCTCATTCATTCATTCATGCACTCATTCAATATACACCGAAATGACACCTATTACGAGTTAGAATCTTTATCTCATGATGTCTAAGGAAAACGGATCACAGAGAAGGGGGAAAAGGCCATAAAGACAAAATCTCTTCCCCAAAAGAGCTCCCAGACCCAGGTGGAGAGGGTGGAGGGTAAATGATGATGCCAGCAAGTACCCATCCAAATCGTGGTGGGCTCTTTGCTCAAGGTTTGTGCAGGCTGAGAGGAGTTTGGAAAAAGAAGTTCCCAGACAATCCGTGCCCGAGCGCTAGGCCTGAAATGACGAATCTTAATATCAAGAGGCTGGAGAGCAAGGGCTGGAGGGAAAAAAAAGGCGAGAGAAGGAGAAAAACTGGGCCACAGCTGAGCCATGACAAACCCAGTTTCCCAGATGATATCAATAGCAGAAGCATGAAGGATAAAGTTCGAGATGTAGAATTTTGCTGCAAACACAATTCTGAGGACATTAGTATTTTTTTAAAAAATCACATTGCTAACTTTATGTGTTTCCAAATTGTACTGAAAGTAATGAACGACAATTCATGAATTCTAGACCAGAATATAAAAGCAGCCTAGATTCTGGAAGAGACCAAGAGGGTGCTGTTATCTTCAACTAGAAGGTGCACTCAAATCTGGATCGAGACCCAGAGATACTGGCAGCGTGAGATGAAAATTCGGAGGCATCACCAGCCTCCAATATGAATCCTGCAGCAGTATGAATCCGACGTGTATTTCAGAGATTGGCCACACTGTCAGTTTTAAAAAGGACTTTGAGTGGGAAACACTTCCAGTTCTAGACCAGAATACCAGGATAGTGTCATTCTAGCAACAGGGCCAAGCAATGCCGTCTGCTCTAAATCCAGAACCCCCAAATGCCTGTGCCAGAAAATCAGACACCAAAGACGGAGAACCCAGATCCAGCGAGCTTTACTCTAAAATGCCCTGTCTACAGGCTCGGGAGTGGAATTAGGAGACACGGCCAACCGAGGAGCAAAGACTGAACGTGGAAATCTCCAACACAGCTCGGAGCTACTCGGACTCACATGGGCCGTCTGCGGAAGCCTCCGGACTGCTCCTGTGCCTACTCTGGGACCCCTGAGATGTGCACGGGTTAATCAGGGGAATGGTGACCGTGTCCAAGCTTGGGGCCTGGTCACTGAAACCCCTGGTTAAGCATAGTTGAGCAGTGGTTAATGGCAGTCTTGACCACACTGGCCTATTCGAGAAAGGTCAAGGGAGTGATTTTTCACTTAAAAACAGCTGTGCATTGAAAGAACAAGACTTTCTCAAGTTCATAAAACTAGGAGTTTCCAGGTTGTTTTTGTGTTGTTTTCTCCCTTCCCCTTCCTCATCATCTCCTACTTTCCTAATAAAGATGTGTGTGTCCCAAACTGTGACCAGGATGAGGGACGAGTCACACTGCCTGCAGGGAGCCCCACTCAGCGCCCAGGTCACGCAGAGAGCCTTGTCTTGGGGTCTGCCCTTCACCACAAACCTCAGGGTTTTCTGATCCCCTCCAATCACCCTGGGAGTAAGCGCTGGAAACCCCCGAGTGCGTGCCTCTCCTCTTTGCTTTTGAAGAGCAGCAGTCCTCTTGGCAGGTCCGCTCCAGTTCGATTTCTCCAAGGAAAAGGCTCTGAAGGATGCCAAGCTCTGATGCACGCAAGGACCCAAGGACAGGGCTGGCATATGCTTTTATCAGCTCAAAGGAGGGCTCACACTCTGAAGGGCGGGGGTGGCATCCCTCTCTGGCCTTCCTCTCCAGATTTCAGCAGGAGGGACAGGGACATGCAAATTGGGAGCTCTGCCCATCAAATGTCTAATGGACACTGCTGACTCCCACGTCCACCACCCCAGCCACAGAGCTCTCTGAGGGACAGAGGCCATCTGCAGTGGTCCTCCCCCAGGGGACCCTTGGAAGAGGCAGCACACATCTGCAAAACAGCAGGGTGTTGAAGCAGCTGTTCTGAGACACGGTCCATGGGAACCATCCCAGGATGATCTGGGATCCACAATATGACCTTCTTAACAATCCTACACCTGCCGCTTTGTTGAAGTTTCCATGAGCAGTGGAAGTCACACACATCCAAGAGTGTGGGCCAGAATTCATTGACATCATGACTGAATGCTCTAAGACGCCTCAGTTCCTCCACTGAAAAATCAGATGACGAGAGCTACTTTGGAGGGTTGATCCAGGGTTCAACATTACAGTATACTAACACATATATACGGAATTTAGAAAGATGGTAACGATGGCCCTATATGCAGGGCAGAAGAAGAGACGCAGAAGTACAGAACAGACTTTTGAACTCTGTGGGAGAAGGTGAGGGTGGGATGTTTCGAAAGAACAGCATGTATATTATCTGTGGTGAAACAGACCACCAGCCCAGGTGGGAGGCATGAGTCAAGTGCTCGGGTCTGGTGGGCTGGGAAGACCCAGAGGAATCGGGTGGAGAGGGAGGTGGGATGGAGGACTGGGATGGGGAATACGTGTAACTCTATGGCTGATTCATATCAATGTATGACAAAACCCACTGAAAAATAAAAAAAAAAAAAGAAAGAAAAAAACAAACAAAGATCCCTTGCACATCCAAGTGCTGACACATAGCCCTGCAAGCCAGAAACACGCTTAACATTCCCCTCTGGTGCCCCTTCTCACTTCTTTCCTCCTGGTTCTAGAAGAAGACAGTCCTGGGCATGAATTCTAGATTTCCCTGCCTCGCCCCTAGCTGGTTGTAGAAACTTGGGTAAGTTATTAATATTTAACCTTTGTGAGTCCCAACTTAGCCCTTTGTAAACCAGTGGAAGTTAGTTCCTACTTCCCAGAGGGGCTGGTGGGTATAAATGTGCTAAAAACAGAGTGAAACTCTGGGTAGAGGTCCTGACATGGAGAGCCAGACCATCTATGTCACTGTCATCGGCAGCTATTGTTATTACTATGGTGTCCCTAGTAGCACTGCCATTTATTATTATTTAGTCATTCCTTTGCATCTGTCCCCTCATTATTTTTACTATCAAATAGCCTTTGCGAGTCTCAGCTTAGTGCTCTGCAATCAGCGAAAGTTAGTCATTATCTCTTAGAGGCGTTGGCAGGTGTAGATGTGTTATAACACCGTGAAACTCCGCGTGCTTTCCAGGTAGCAGACTCTGTTCTAGACCTGGCATACCTCAAGGTGTGAGATGGAGCCCAGATACTTGGCAGTTCACGGGACCCGTGGTATGGAAAATCATAGACACAGGCAGATGCAAAGTACTGATAAAAGGCCGCTTGTGCTGGGCCATGGATGGTTCCAGAAGCGCTATGTGGTATCAGAGAGTGAGGGCCGCACATGGCCTGGGCTGATCAAAAGAGGCCACATCAAAGAGGCGCTGGTTGAAGCAGACCTTGAAAGGTAGTTAAGCTTTAAACGAGAGGACTTCCCTGGTGGTCCAGGGGTTAAGAATCTGCCTACCCAGGCAGGAGACCCCGGTTCCATCCCTGGGCCAGGAAGATCTCGCGTGCCACGGAGCAGCTGTGCCCGTGAATCACAATTGCCAGCCACCACGACTGAAGCCCACGCTCCAGGGCTGGGGTGCTCTAAGTACTGAGCTTGCATGCTGCAGGTACTGAAGCCCGCCCACTCTAGAGCCCGTGTTCCAGAACAAGAGAAGGGAAGGCGCTACAGTGAGAGGCCTGGATACCGCAGTGAAGAGGAGCCCCTGCTCACCTGGAGGAAGCCTGTGCAGAGCAAGGAAGACCCAGCACAGTCACAAATAAAGAAATTCCTTTTTAAAAGGTGGGTGAATGAAGGACGGTGTTTCCATGTAGAAGAAATGGAAACTCCAAGGTCTGTCTGCGGATTGCAGATGGGTCCATTCTGTCTGGCAGGCTCATGTCTAATGAACCTGTTAAGACAACAGGCCGTGAGGAAAAGCTGAGAGAAACAGACCGTGGAAGACCTTACCTGCTAAGACTCTGGGATTTTATACGCCGTGGGGAACAATATAGATCTTTCACAAGCGAGAGATCCCTGAGACCAATATTTATTGTCAACGATGGAAAAGGTACTACAAAAGGAAAAATCCTCCAATAAAGATACATGCAGACTCAAATGATTTAAGATGATGTATCACACAAAGATAAATATGTCATATTTCACTTTGGGAACAAAAGAAGGGCTACTCCAAAAAAAAAAAATTCTTGGGAGAAGTAGAGTGTCTACTGTAAAGACGTGGGCTGTGGAGCCTGAAATCACTGGCTTCACTCCTGTTCCACCACCCGGAGGAAGGGCTCTATATGGACTTCTGCTTCCCCATCTGTGAAATGGGAACACACTTCTTACTAGATTATGAGGATTTAATGTCATAACCAAAGTGAATCCGTGTAGGCAGCAGTTATTACCTGCCAAGCAATGTTCCGTGTGCTCTTTGTGGGCCGTTTTCTAGAATACTCGCAGTTGCCAGTTCATCTCCCTATTAGACAGATGAGGAGATGGAGGCAGAGAGAGGCTACAGTCGCCCTGGGTCTCACCATAGGCGGCAGCACGGGGATGTGATAGACTCGAACGGCTCCAGTGGGGTGGCTCAGGGTCTGCTTGTGGCTACTTCATTTCAAATTCGTTAGAAGTTCAGTTCCTTAGTTCCCTGAGCCACATCTCCAGGGTTCGATACAATAGGTGGTGAGGCGCAGCAGTGCCAGGATAGAACACGTCCACTGTCACCGAAAGTCCTATGGGGGATGGATCTGGAGGCTGGCTCTCTACACTGACCCGGTTCTACCTTCTCTGGCACATAAACCGACCACAGCTCCCCTGTGCGTGTCAGTCTATCTCCTTCCTGCATGGCTCTGCATTACTTCTCTCTTCCCAGACACCTTGCCTCAGGCAGCTGTGTTGCAGACCTCGGCATCACCCTGGCAGCAGCCACCATTCCTGAGAGCAGCATCCTGCCAGCAGGCCAGATCTCTCCCAAACTCACGTCTATTTCCCAGGATGGAGAAAAATGCAGGCTTCAGGCAAGCATCCCCTTCCACCAGCTGGATGTATGGGTCCAATTTGGGAAAGGTCTCAGGGCACGCAGGAGCCCTCCAAGGAAGGCTTTGCTGAACCCCCCAACACAGAATCTTGCCCCTCACCACGGGTACCTATCACGTGCCTCTCTGAGTCCACTTCTCCCTGAAAAATGAACATGCTACAAATATATCCTGGCACATGGATCTGGCCAAAGAATTAGGTGAGTTTTAAAAAAATCTGTGTCTGTGTGGTGAGGAGGGTAGAAAGCTCTTTTTGGTCTGATTCTACAGACAACAGGCTTTCCAGGTGGCACAATGGTAAAGAATCCTCGTATCAAAGCAAGAGATGCCAGACACACATTTGATCCCTGCTTTGGGAAGAACCCCTGGAGAAGGAAACGGCGACGCACTAATCCACTCCAGTATTCTTGCCTGGGAAATTCCATGGACAGAGGAGCCTGGAGGGCTCTTATGGTCCATGGAGTTGCAAAGAGTCAGACACAACTGAGGGAGTGAGCATGCAACTTCTGTAGATTGTCTAGGTTAATTTTTAAAAGTAAGAATGTTGGGGTGGAGAGTGGGGGGCAGGGGGGTTGCAAAACAAACAAATGAACACACACACACACACACACACACACACACACACACACACACCCCAGAAGCAAAATGCTGTGTACACCAACATCCAACTCTCCTCAGACCCCCATCCTTCGGGCCTGGCTTGAGAAAGTTTACTTCCAGACTTGAAGAAACGAGCATGTGGTTTTGGGGACAGAATCCAATACCACCGAAGCCGCGGGCTCAGCAAGCTCAACCGGCTGCTGCTTCCTAAGCGTATTACGGTCTCGGAGAGCAAACGCTGTTTACATATTTGACATGTTTCTTGGGTACAGGACATGAAACTAAATTATACAGCAAAGACCATGCTGGCTAAACACCGGTGCCCCCACTTAAAAGAACAACAATAATTTAAAAAAACAGAAAGAAGAGAAAATGAAAGACGAGGATGGAGTTGGCTCTTGAGGGAGCCTGAGTGGACGGCAAGGAAGGAGGGAAGGGGTCTGGTCCTGAAGGGAGGAGGAGGGAGGGATGATGTGGAGAATACAGACAGCGAGATGGGAGGGGGTGGGCTGAGAGATGCAAGAGAGACAAAGGCCTAGGGATCTTGCAGGAGGGGCTGTGGTGTGAACTGGCCCGGCCGTGTCTGCTCTCCGCAGAGAGCCAGTGGAAGCCGCCCCAAACCACAAAGCCTGGCTTGTTCTTGGGCTGCAAGACAGGAGTCGACTGGCAAGCGAGAGCCTTCTCTGCCCCACGAAGCACCTTCCTGGTCACCCGTGCGTGTCTGCTGCCCCCGCCAGCGTGCCCCTCCCCGTCAATGCGCATGTCTCTAAGAGTCACTCCACGTGCCTGCGTGCCACAGTGGTGTGCCCAGGTTTTCCTTTCCTTCTTAGAAGTACCTGTGTCAGTGTTCCCTGTCCTCCCAGGACACTACAGATGCCTTGAGGGTAGGGGTTGAACTCTTCATCTCAGCCTCGACTCCCTGATGGAAAGGATGCTCTAGACATAGTGAAAGGTTGAAGGCCACAGGAGAAGCGGACGGCAGAGGATGAGATGGTTGGATGGCATCACCGACTCCATGGACATGAGTTTGAGCAAGCTCCAGGGGTTGGTGATGGACAGGGAAGCCTGGCATGCTGCAGTCCATGGGGTCACAAAGAGTCGGACACGACTGAGTGACTAAACTGAATGGCAACATAGTAGGTTCACAATAAGACTCCAGTGGGTTTTGAACCCAAATATCAGAATTGCTTTCTAACAGATAGGGATTGAGGTGTTTAGGGAAGTTATTTCATCACAGCCGACTCTTAAGTGAAATAAGACCAAGAGACTCTCAAAGTCTCTCTCTGCTTAGATTTTTGTAGTCCTAAAGAGTGTTCCTTTAAAAAATAGCAACACAGAACTCAATATTTCCTCATTGGATCCCTCAGTTGCTAAAACTCCATGGGCAGAAAGAAACACTTCTTTAAAAAGATTTTAGTTGCTATCAGAAGGAAAACTACATCTGTGGATCAACTGTCTCATCCTCGACAAGCACCTGCCATAGGAATGCTGTCACTCCTGTTTTACAGATTGGGTAGAGGCAAGGAGAACCAGCTTGCTTGGAGGGACAGAGTTGGTAATTGGTGACCCTAGAATCAGAAGCCAGGTTGAGTTGGTCCTAAATCTCATTTTTTTTTTTTCTATAAAACTCTCATCACTCAAAGTTGGGGAGGCATAGTCATAGTGTCTAGCATTTCACAGCTTTGAATAAAGCTTGAAACAGTGAAGGACTTAAGAAGGGAGCAAAGAAGAGGGGTGGAGGAGAGTCTGGTGGAGACCTTTGCTGGGGTCATGAAGATTGTGATAGATTTAAAGTCCCCCCCCGCCCCCAGCCCACGTCTCCCTGCCAAGTCCAGGATGTTATAGCCACCAGGGCAAGGGGGTCCGTTCTGATGCAGGCACTGACTTTCAGGCTTCTGGAGGGACTTTGGGTGTCCCACACCAGTGGGACAGACTGTGACAGGCCATGAGACTAGCTGTTCTGTCTCCTTAGATGACTCACACATGTGCTCTTGAAAAATTATTCAGAAACCACCAGAAGAAAGCAGATCCCTTGGGTCCTTGGGAAAACTGCTTGGAATCTTCTCTGACATTTTGGCGCATCCCCTTGGCCTCCCACTTCCCCCACTACCAGCAGATGCTGTCCCATTTCACCAGCGAGAAGACCTGAACACTCCAGTGAAGGGACCCCAGCACTGAGAACTGAGCCCACAGTTGCCCCCCAACCACAGTCCTTTGCCAACACGAGCATCAGCAGAGAACAGCTCATCCATGCAAAATGTCCACATGGGGCTGTTTCAATGCAATACCAGTAGCTGGTGCAAGAGAAGAGAGAAGTAGAAGAAAGCGTGGCACAGGCAAGACTGTCCACCTCCCACACACATGGAAGGCAGCTCTTCACTTGAGATGAGAAGTGAAACTTCAGAGTTTCATAAGGTGCTTCAAACCACTCTTTCAGGAGGTGCTCCTAGAGGTCAATCCTCACCCTCAAATAAGCATCTGACCTGTTGGCCCCCAACTCAGAATCTCAGAGAAGCTCCTCATCACACTTGGGACAAAGTGTAGGGACTTCCCTTGTCCAGTGGTTAAGACTCTATGTGCCCAGTGCAGGGGGCCTGAGTTCAATCCCTGATCAGGGAGCTAATCCTCCATGCCACTAAGAGCTTATGTGCCACAACTAAAGATCCCACATGTCCCAATAACAACCCAAGATCCTGGGTGCCACAACTGAGGCCTCGTGCAGCTCATAAATAAATAGTGAAGTCTAAATTTTAAGCATCTGAAGGTGGCTCCCACATCATTTTCATAGGCCATCTCTCTTGACATCCCCTGGATCTCATTCTTTATTTCCCCCTGAATTTCTTGTGGACCTTTCAATGGATGCCTGTCTCCCTGTCTCTCTGTCTCTCTGACATGATCGTCCTTCCAACACCCCTCTACTACCCCCAGATTATCCTTCCAGTCACAGCTCAGCGGTCACACCCACAGGAAATATTCACCCACCTTCCCCTTGGCTCCCCGGTCCCAGCATGTCCTAGCCTGCACTGTGGAAGCCTGTGGAAAGATCTCTTGCCCTTACGTCCAGAGGACCCAGTGGATTTCCACTCCCTCCCCCTGGACACAAGGATTCAGGAGACACAGATGCATGGGTCCCTGCATTCTGGGCCTAAGACTTGGGGGCATCAAGGAACACGCACCTCTTGCAATTCCCTTACAAACATCTCAAGGTTTCCCGGGTAGAGTACCTGGTTTTGTGACAAACCTGGCAAACGGAACAAAGGTTCCCCTCCACCTACAATTGTCCTGTTGGTGTTTTCCTTCCTGTGCTCTCCCATAACCCATAAATAATTAGCCATGGAGCCAAAAATCTAAAAAAAAGAAAATCTTTTTTTTTTTTTTTCCCCACATTCAGTGTTCAGCAACTGGAAACATTTCCTGAGCTTCCCCCATATTTTCATGAGCGTGTTGTAAGTGACTTTCTGGAAAGGGTAACACTTAAGCGGAAGGAATGCCTGCCCGCAGGTAGAGATGTTGGTGGCCATGCAGAAACAGTGGGGCCACACTTGGGGTCCTGGAGAGGGGGCTTCCCACTATCCTCGAGCTCCCTGAATGCACACGAGGCAAGAAAACACGCAAAAGGCAGGCTTCCGCTCCTGTTCTCCTGCGTCAGCCACGAAAGCGGGCATGAACTGACTTGCCCTGCACCCAGGCTCCTGTGACGAGCCCCGCGACCTGAATCCTGGTTGGGCCGCTGTCTCTTAGAAGGGCGCGCCCCCTCAACCGAGTCAGTCCCTCGCTCCCAGAGCCTTACTGTCCCCATCTGTCAGAGGAGAGCAGCAATTCCTACTTTTGCAGTGGCTTAAGTCAGATTCAAGGAATTTGATGCGGAGCCTAGCTGAACTTGGAAAATATTATTTTTATAACTTGTCCAGGACCTTCTGAAAGTGGGCAAAGGACTTTTCCATCCCTACATGCTGGCTTTCATCCCTGCTGGCTGAGTAAGCTGATAGCAGTGCGGTTTCTTCCTCGGGGAAACTCCCTCTGAATCTCAGACTCTTGGGCCTTGGCTGCTATTTCCAGCCGGACACACCCCTCCCATGGACTAGTGAGCACTGATGGCTACGCAAGGACCAGCACTCCTCTGGAGTTTCGCAAAGTGCCTGCTCCAGTCCTGAGAGTGCAGGAAACTTGTGTTAACGCGACTGCGCTTATTCACCCAACCAAACGCTGCCTGTGCTTCTGTGCTGTGTGGCTCACTGGAACGAAGGTGCAGAGAGGAGGCCTGACACCAACCGAAGAGGGAATTAACACCTGCACTACCCGACACATGGGAAACTAACAAAAAACCACCACGACAAACAGTGCTAAACTTTTTCTCTGCATTCATTTCCCTAATCCCCACCAAACAGATGCCACCATTTTCTCTTTACAGAGGAGAACACTGAGGTTCCCGGAGGAATAACTGGCTCAAAATTCCCAAATAAAAAGAAAAGCTATGAGGGCAGAGCCACCTCTGCATGATTTCCACTTGACCCCACGGATGCCTATGTTTTCTACCTGCTTACACTCCTCAGGGTAGGATTCCTTCATATGTCCACTTAGTCAAATGCATAAGTCAACAAATCCATCAAGGCAAATTATGATTTGTATTTTAATAGAGGCACACCATGTTCTGGATACGCCAAGGAACAGGTAATAGCGATTCTCAGTGAGATGGCAAAGGACCGATACATCTAATCATGGGTCAGTGGATGCAAATTCAGAATCAGTTACAAAGGAAGGCGAGATGCAAGATCTTCCCGTGTGACCACCAGCTCAGCCCGAGTGCCTTGTGATGGCAGCTTACTGCATCAGAGGCACTCCATCTCATTGAGGATAGCGCTCGTTCTAAGCAAGGCTGTCTTTACTTTGGCTCTGAAACTACAGCCCTGGAAATGCTTAGTTTAAATGTTACCCTCAAAGGATCAGCCAAATAAATCGGTTGGTTGACTGCAGGTCCATAATCCCTGGGAGAGCACTGTGCATTCCGACAGCCTTCGCATCTCCACCACCTCCTGTGTGGGAGGAGGGAGGGGACTGCTTGGACAGGAGGGACCTGGCTTGGGTAGAAATGCGGTGGGGAGCGGGGGGTGTGGGGGAAGGCGGGATGAAGGAATCTCTGCATCTCACTTTGGCAGCCTGTGGTGTAAAGCACCGGAGAAGTGTGAGACCTGGAGACCAAATGAGAACAAGACAGGATCTTTGCAAACACTTGAACCAAACTGTGCTGGGCTTCCCAGAAGAGAGATAACTCTATACTTTCAATTTGTTCCATTTTTGTTCTGTCTCAGGGACCTCTTGAATTCCAGCAGGGCTGGGAAGGTGCACGGCCAAAACATCCCAAGAATGTCTCCTTATTATAGGATGTTCAGCCCGACGCGCACAGCCAGGGAGGTGTGATGCTTCTGATAACATTTGGATATAAGACTCGATGTTCGGGGCGAGGAGCTTAGCTCTTACCAAATTTCGGCATCTTATTTGAGGGGGATGGACAAGCAAGACCGGGGACTTTGAGAAGTGGAGGGTTCACGCAAAAGTGGAAATGAAAATTTTAATCATTTTCTAGACTCATCTAGCACAGAGAGGTAGAACAGCCTGCCTGCTGACTGACAGGGCTGCTCCTCTCGAGAGCATCCTCACATTATGGTCTTGCACACTCACAAGGTCAAGGTTGGGTCTCCTTCTTCTTTGGTTTCTTCCATGGGCCCTAGCACAGAGCCAGGAACATGACTCCAATAAACACCTGCATTTATCATTTTTGCAGCATCAGGGGAAAATACAGAGACTAGGACAAAACTGGCTTATGAAGAGGAAATGGACATGACTGTGGTCACTTCATCACTCTCCAAGTGGATAGAGTGTCCCAGTGAACACCAGGGTACCAGCAACGGGGACGCCTAGACAGAGTGGGGCCAGCCTGAACTCAAGCTGTGGGCAGTGCCTGGGAGATTTTCGCTGTTGTTGTTCAGCAGCTAAGCTGTGTCTGACTCTGTGACCCATGGACCGCAGCACACCAGGCTTCCCTGTCCTTCACAAACTCCTGGAGTTTGCTGAAACTCCAAATGAGTCGGCTCTTCGCATCAGGTAACCAAAGTATTGGAGCTTCAGCTTTGGCCTCAATCCTTCCAATGAATATTCAGGGTTGATTTCCTTCAGGATGGACTGGTTGGATCTCCTTGCTGTCCAAGGGACTCTCAAGAGTCTTCTCCAGCACCACAGTTTGAAAGCATCAGTTCTTCAGTGCTCAGCCTTCTTGATGGTCCAACTCTCAACATACATACAAAATTACTGGAAAAACCATAGCTTTGACTAGACGGACCTTTGTCAGCAAAGTGATTTCTCTGCTTTTTAATATGCTGTCTAGGTTTGCCATAGTTTTCCTTCCAATGAGCATGCGTCTTTTATTTCATGGCTGAAGTCATCGTCTGCAGTGATTTTGGAGCCCAGGAAAATAAAATCGGTCACTGCTTCCACTTTACCCCTTCCATTTGCCATGAATTAATGAGATCGGATGCTATGATCTTAGTTTTTGAATGCTGAGTTCTCAGTCAGCTTTTTCACTCTCCTCTTTCACCCTCGTCAAGGGGCTCGTTAGTTCCTCCTCATGCACCTCACGGAGTGTGCACGGTACAACCAACGCAAAGAGCTATCCATCCATGGCTCTTTCCACCTGATTCACAGTGACATTTTTCAGGAACCCGGCTACTCCCAGCTCCTGAACAGGACCACACACTCCCACACTCCCAGGGTTGCCTTCCAGGAGAACCTTTCCATCCTCAATTCCCCACTAGGGGCTGTGTGACCTTGGGGAAACCACTCCACGTCTCGGTTTCTCCAAGGTGAGCAGTAATTCTTCCCTTGAAGAATGGCGAGGGACTTGGTTAGGAAGCACGTGTGAGGGCCCAGCTCCATGGCTGGAGGACCTCGACGACCGCTGGTCCCCTCCCCACTCTCTGCCCTGTGCTTCGGGACCGCTGCGTGGACCTGGGCTCTTGCATTTGCAAGGCCTGCTCCTGGAGGATGCTCGCGTGTGTGTGCCTGCCTGTGTGTGTATAAAAGAGACAGAGAGAGAGGAGGAGGAAGGAGGAGGAGGAGTGTATAATTGGGTTAAGGGAAGGGAAGGTGCTCACGGGGCATCTAAGAAGCCCACAACTCCCTCCCTCAGGCCATCAACCTCTTCCCTGGAGGCCCTGACAGGGTGAAAATTAACCACCATCCTCCTCTAGTCACCACGCAGGGTGATGAAGGCCACGGTCACACTTCCTCCTCTTCTCTGCTGTCAGAAGGAAGCTATGTCTACCCTCCAAGAAGGGGCCTGACTCAGTTGTGCAGGCTGTTACGTGTGCTGTGTGTGTGTGTGCACATGTTGGTCTGTGCACGACGGGGCTGGTGTGGGAATGGCTTCTAGGCACTCGCTTTGAGACAGGGAACTGGGGGGACTTTTGTTCTGCCAGCCCCCAGACCCCCCGTCCGGCCCTGCACCCGGGCGGCACACACCTCCCCACCCCTGACCCTGTGTTCCCCAGCGGGCTGATCTCATTATGGCAAATTTAGTTACAGCTGAAGTCCCCCTGTAACAAAGATTATGTCCAAGCCCAGAGTAATGGAACCTAGTCGATTTCATTAAAATAAAATTGGTTACAATGAATAATTCAATAGGATGATTTTGTTTCCTCAGCCCCTCTTTGTAGATCGAAGCGCGAGTATTTATAATGATTTTTTTTTTTAAATTGGATTGTTGTTTAGGAAGAGATAATCACCCATGATTCCTGACAGCCCCCTCCTTCCCAGACTGCAATAATTGCCCAGGAGAAGTCTCTTTTCAAATGCTAAGACTGGAAAATTCTTTCTCTCCTTTTCTCACATTAGTAGCAATAACCTTTGGTGGTTTATAAGCACAGCTGTTACCTCAACACATGGTCATGTGAGATTCTGAGTGCGTTAATAATACCCTTGTTTGAATGATGTTTTTAAAACATTTCTAGAAGCTGGATGGCAGGGTTGAATCTGGAATGCCTTGCCCTATCACTGACCAGCCCTGTTGTACCTAAAGCAGGACATTCCTTATGAGAAAGGTAGCAACGTGTGTGTTTACCTACAATTAATTAACACACATCGCTTGAGCTCCTGGTCTTACCTAAAACCTGTGCTTGAAGATGGGGAACAAAGTAAATGAAACCTTAAAACTCTTTTCACAAAACTAGCAGCCTGAGGGGGAAGCCGATACAGAAACGGGTAATTAGCGTTCAGAGCATGGGTTTCACCCAAAATGATCTCAGCAAGTACAGAGGCGGCATGGGGCAGAATGAGCGTAGGCAAGCATTCATTCATTGATTCATTCGGTCATTCATGCACCCAGCTAGCACTACACACGACAAACATTCGGGAATACCTGGCTTATATTTCTTTCCACCCTCCTCAGGGACAGTCCGAAACAAACGAATACATAATCTGACGCAGGTAAACGCAATCAGATAACAGAACACATGATCAAATAAACACTATAAGTGAGGTTAGACTCCTTTGTACCTCTTCCAGTGATGTTCCCTGGGCCCCAGGAGGAGGTCCCATGTGTCTTTCATCTAGAAACCAGGCCCCTCCGCCCTGGCCTCACCCCTCCACCGACCATGAGTCAGGCCAGCAGTGTTGGAGAGGAATGGGGAGACAGAACGGCTCTCCTGCAAGGCCAGGTGGGCGGCCGGCCTCTGAAACGGCCGTGGGGCGGGGTGGGAAGAAGCACTGGTGTGTCTCTGGGAAACGGGAGTCTCGGAAGAAGGCAGGTGGTCACTGAGTGGGATAATTGGAGAGGGGGCTCTGGGGACAGCAGGGCCATCCCTAGAATCACACAGGCTCCGGCGGCCCCAGTGCTCTCGCTCCCTCGGCTAAGCTGATGTTCCCTCGGGGAAGAACCCTGGGACATAAATAGTGCATTCGAGAACGAGGAATGAGTCACAGCTTTTGAGAGTTGGGAAGGTCCTTGGAGAGCATCCAGCTCAACTACTCTCTAATTTAAAGATGGGGAAAATGGGGCCCGGAGAAATGGGAAGACTAGTCCAAAGCCGCACGGCGCATCCACGATGGAGATACCATATTCACGAGAGCGTGCTGGAGGAGTACGTGACGAGACACCCTCCCCTGTCAAAAGTGAGACTCGCCCTGAGAATCTGTTCTCATACCATTGAATGCCAGTGGTATATCCAAAATGGAGTGCTTTTCCCAAATACGACTGCTAGCAGAGACACAGGAGAGTCATTACCCCTACTGTGCTAATGCTTCTTGCCCTTAAAAACTCCAAATCCAATTGCTGACCAACAAGTCTCATGAGATCTCAGAATTACATTTGGCTATTGGCGGCAACATGGATGGACCGAGAGATTATCGTACGCCGTCAAGGTTTGCCAAAGCTTTCCAGGACACCAAATCGGTCACTCCTAAAGGAAATCAAACCTGAATATTCACTGGAAATAAACTGATGCTGAAGCTCCAATACTTTGGCCACCTGATGCAATGAGCCGACTCACTGGAAAAGACCCTAATGCTGGGAAAGATTGAAGGCAAAAGGAAAAGAGGGCAACAGAGGACGAGATGGTTGGATGGTATCACCGACCCAGTGGCTATGAATTCGAACAAACTGTGGGAGATAGTGCAAGTCAGGGAAGCCTGGAGTGCTGCAGCCCATGGGGTTGCAAATAGTCAGACACAACTTAGCAAGTGAACAACAAAGGAGGTATAGTCAAGTGGCCATGTCCAGCGACACTGCCTTTGTGATGGGCAGCCTTGAGGGGCAGAGCAGCGATCTGCAATGTCTGCAGGAAACGCCAGGCGTGGCTGGGCGCTTACCTGGGACGCTGCTGGCTGGCCAATGATGACCCAGCCTGGGCACTGCTGGTCTTGGTGGGACACTGTGGCATTGGACGCCCACTGATCCAGGAATCCCTGGGGCGTGTAGACACCACAGTCCTTGATGCTGGTTTTCTGTTCAAACTCCTCACATACTCCGTCACCATCATGGAAATAGCACCGGCTGGGTTCATCTGCGGGAGACAGACATCAAAGGGAGAGAACAGATCAGTGTCTGTTCTTTGGCGCTGGCTGCCACCAGCAGTTATGGAATCAGATACACAGAATCATCAGCATAGTCAAGCCCACAACTGATGGTCACCACTGACTGTTATTCAGGTTTTACAATGGAGATCTTACCATATGAGGCAACACTGATGAACCTGGAGGACATTACATGAAGGGAAAATACCATATGATTCCGCTTATATGATGCATATAAAACAACCTCATAGAAGGAGAGAGTAGAATGGTGACTGCCAGGGGCTGGAAGGAGGGGGGTTGAGATTTCAAATCCACTATCTAAACGGTATAAAGCTTTGTTACACAGGATGAATAAGTTCTAGCAATCTGACGTACAACATTGTGACTATAGATAAAAAAAAAAAAAAAACACAAAAAAACTGTATGTACACTTAAACATTTAAGAGGGTAGATCTTGTATTATGTGATTTTTACTACATAACATACACACACATTAACAAACACTTCCACCTTCATACCCCTTGTGAGCCCCACAGTGACCTTGTGAGAAAGATATTATTTAAATTATGATTTCAGTCTTCTCAATTAGCAAACTGAAATCCTGCATGTCTTAAATAACTTTCCCAAGGTCATGAAAAGTGTTCATGCCGGATCCTGATTTTAAACTCGGGCTTTCACTGTCCAAGTTCTAGGTACATTATCTGCCACCACAGCACTTCATAGTCTTAAACTGACTATTTTGACTAATTAACTGTAAATAGGATTACAGTCTGACATAGAGTGAACTGTTATATGAGAGCCTCTGGCTTCAGTCCCGAGTCTGTAACGAAATCGTTCTGTTCCTTCAGACAAACCTCTTTCCCTCTTCTGGGCTCAGTCATCATTGAAGGGGGAGAAACTGCTAAAACTCCAGGAGCCCTTCCTATCTAAGGTGCTATCTTCTAGATACCTGCTGGATATCTTAGGTATTTCAGTTAAAGGCCAAGTGAGTTCTCAAGCTCCTGTGTAACTCAAATCATAGCCAGGAGTTCTGCCTGGGACAGTTTAAAGCTGCAGCTGGCTGCCATGACTCTCACTGAGCTGCAAGAACAAAACTCAAGAGAAGCAGAGTTAGCTGGATGCCTTCTTTTTTTTATTTTTTTAACTTTCAATTTTGTACTGGGCTATAGTCAATCTAGTGGAAAAGACCCCGATGCTGGGAAAGATTGAGGGCAGGAGGAGAAAGGGGAGGCAGAGGATGAGATGGTTGGATGACATCACTGACTCAATGGATATGAGTTTGAGCAAACTCTGGGAGATGGTGAAGGACAGGGAAGCCTGGCGTGCTGCAGTCCATAGGATCAGAGTCAGACACGACTGAGTGACTGAGCAACAACATAGCCGATTAGCAATGTCGTGACAGTTTCTGGTGAACAGTGAGGGGACTCAGTCATACATATACATGGATAGCTGGATGCCTTCTAAGCAGGTAGGACCTACACAGTACACGCTTCGTGGTGTTACAGAATAGAATAATACAAGGAGAAATCTGGAGATAGCTGTCCAAAAGCGATCATCATGCCAGGTACACTTTCCCAATTCCTCTACGAAAGCTAAGTACTCCCTCCTGTGTGGGTTCCTATTTTACAAAGATCCCCATCATAATCTGCCTGCAATTTGCCTGAATCCATCTGCAACACGGGACACCCAGGTTCGATCCCTAGGCTGGGAAGATCCCCTGGAGAAGGGAAAGGCTAACCCATTCCAGTATTCTGGACTGGAGAATTCCATGGACTGTATAGTCCATGGGGCCGCAAAGAGTTGGACACGACTGAGCGACTTTCACTTCACCGTCTTAATACTCATCCCCCTGTATTGCCATCACATTTACATGCAGCAGCTCCTTCAAACAGTACACTTGGGGAGTGAGAGAGAATGCCAGTAAAAATTCTGCCCAGGCAAGAGGCACCTATCCTGAGAAAATCAAAACATCGCAGAACGTATGGTCACCCTGAGAATGCTGCTTGATCTAGGACATTCTTGCCTGATTCACTCTGAAAGAATAGTAAGCAAAGCCTCATTGAAAACCAGGGTTTGGTTTCTGGCCCGCGTATTAGGGAGGGGTGTGTGCGCGCTTGTTTCTCAGTCATGTCTGACTCTTCGCTACTCCATGGACTGTGGCCTGCCAGTTTCCTCTGTCCATGGGAGTTCTCAGGCAAGAATACTGGATGGGGAGCCTTTCCCTTCTCCAGGGGATCTTCCCAACCCAGGGATCGAACCCGGATCTCCCGCACTGCAAGCAGATTCTTTACTGTCTGGGCCACCAAGGAAGCTCATATTAGGTAACACTGCATGATCAGCTTTACTTCTCACCCTCTGGCTTCCCATCTGTAGTACGGAAACCAGCAAGGACAACCTCTCAAGATAGCCATACAACTTTCATACGAAATGGACATAAACACACAGTGTGTATTTAAAATAATGGTCAAGAGAAAAAATACTCTTCTCGTTAAGGGTTTAATTTATTCCTAAGTGGCTGAATTGAATCAGTTTGTAAAATCAGTACTCACTAGAAACACTTTCAAGCGGCATTCCCCCAAATGGAAAGAGCCTGGGTCAAGTAGAAATAAGACTTGAATTTCTGTGATGCTGACTATCTGAAAAAAGGAATCATTGAATTCAGGGGCAGCAGAATTTTGAGCCCCTTCCAAGCTCCAAAATCCCTTGTTTGTTTCTGCAAACAGTTTACATAGTGAAATACTATCAAAAGAGCCAGAATAAATCAATCCATTATAATTCAATTATTTAAGGATGAGTTTGAGCCAGCTGAGGACTCCAGTGACCAGTAGCATGCCTGGCAGTTCAAATACAGAAGGAATACAGGCTCAGCACTCCTCAGTAGCTCCAAACAACCTCTTGGTGAATGTGGCCAACTCACATGTAATAAAACTCACCCTGATCTGAGAGCGGCAAGTCATCCATCCAGACTTTACTCTTTAGAAACCCAATAAAGGGAACTGCATAGGGCATAGGTTTTGAGCATCAGGCAAAGCTAGGTTCAAGACTCTTGAGAGTCCCTTGACAGCAAGGGCATCAAACTAGTCAATCCTGAAGGAAATCAACTCTGAATATTCATTGGAAGAATTGATACTGAAGCCCCAATACTTTGGCCACCTGATGTGAAGAGTCTACTCACTGGAAAAGACCCTGATGCTGGGAAAGATTGAAGGCAAGAGCAGAAGGGGGTGACAGAGGATGAGATGGTTGGATGGCATCATCAACTCAATAGACATGAGTTTGAGGAATCTCTTGGAGATAGTGAAGGACAGGGAAACCTGGCGTGCTGCAGTCCATGGGGTCACAAAGAGTCGGACATGACTTTGCAAATGAATAACAACAAAGCTAGGTTCAAGTGCCACCTCTGCCACACACAAGTGTCACAGGGCTTAAATAACCTAACTTCTCTGAACTTCATTTCCCTCATTCAAAACAAATGGATAATAATATCTATCCAGTGTTGTTGCAATGGTTTCATGTGATGAGGTGTACCATCCCAGTCGCTTCACCCATTTTATTGAGTGGAAAACTAAAAACCATAGGAGGAAAGAGGTAAGGCATTTTCCTCCAGACAACAGAGCCAGTTGGTGGAGGACTAGGAGCAGGAGCCTGGACTTTCTATACCAAGCAGAGAGATCTTCCCCTACACATCTTATTTACAGGATTATGAAGGCACACCCCCTTGAGGATAGGGTCATGAGGTTGTCTGACTCTTGGTACCACCTCCCTTCTCCTCTAATATGAAGACAAATAGGGTGAGATGATGGTGGTAAGATTGCACATGATCTGCTTTCTAGGGTACATTGATTTATTTCCTCAAAGAGACCGCAGAGTGGCAGGAATTGGAGCTAGAGTCAAGTTCTTGTGAAGGCTGGTTCCTTCCTGATTATGTGGAAGACCGCAATCTGTCTGTCTGCGTAGAGCTAGTGCATCCCGCAGGTTCTGGAGGAGAGGCAGAGGTAGACACAGGTCAGGCAATATGCACTTAGGCAGTGGTACGTAGCAGGAGGATAGTAGATGTATAGATAGATAGGGAGAGGGAGGGTTAAAAGAGAGAGAGGAAATGAGGCTAAAAGGGGGAGGAAGAGAGGGAGGGAAAGAGAGGGAGAGATGGGGGAGGGAGGGATGGAAGGGGAGGCGGGAGGGAGGAGGGGAGAGAGAAAGGGACCTGTTCTCCCCCACGAGATTCTGCTGACAAAGCTGCCCAGAGTCCCTTTTTTTGAATAACACCCCTGCACCCCGCTCTGCAGTCTCTCTTGCTACGAGCATCCCAGGGGCCTTTCAGCAGCGTCTGCCAGTCTTCATCTAGGGGATTCTCGCTCCCTCTCTTCTCCCGCGCCCCCAGCGCTGAAGAAAGCAGGGTGAGGAGTGGAATACAAAATGTGTGGGCCAGGAAAAACAAAGGCAGCAACAACAGAACAATCAAACCAAACCGGCCTTCTTGCTTTCTTTACCCCAATTTACTCAGTGCTCCTTGAACGCTTTCTGCGGGGAGCTGAGCAGGTTGTAGGAAGAAGAAGAGTTTGCAGTCAACACCAAGGTCAAATGATGGCCCTGCCCCGCTGTCTTCTCAGGGAGTAGCTAGGAGGCATTGGTAATAATACACCCCATCAGGAGGGGTATTCTGCAAACAAATGCTTGCTGAATGCATGAATGAATGAGGAAAACTCAGTACCCCCAATGCACATTCTCTCGTCCCAATGTAGTTGAGGCTCTGTACACTGCGAAGCGTTTCTTTGACTGGGTCTCAGGGCGAAGGGATGGGAGCGATGACTTGCTTACAGCAGAATTCCAGTGGGCAGCCTGATTACTCCATCTCACGCCATCTTCCCGTGACATCAGGGACCTCTCCACTTCAGATTCCCTCCCTTTCATGCAGTGACAGACTCAGAAATCTGCTCTAACCAGCTAGAAGACTTAATGTAGTTGGGGAGACACTGTCTAGTCTGTCTTCCCTGGCTGAGTTTTCAATCGCCAGGGGTGAGCTCAGCTCCAGGAGCCCACAGGAGATGGACGCTCTGTAAGTGGACAGACGCAGCTGACGCTGCTTCTCGTTGACTTAATTTTCTATTTCCATCAATCTGGAGCATCAAGATGAACTCCCTTGCCTCTGCTCCCCTGAAGCATGTCCGAAGGACGCTATTTGGGATAAGCAGGGACTGTCATACCTAATCGAAACCTTAGCAAGCCAGGTCTCAGAGAGATGAGATAAATTTACTTTTAAGTATAAACAAAGCCTGTTATGTGAACTATTGTTAAAAGCTCTCATCCTTGAAGTCAGAAACCCTGGATTCAAGCTCCTTATCTGTCCTTGATTCTTGGGTGAACATGGGCTTGGTATTTCATCTCCCTGTGCCTCAGTTTCCCCATATGGAAAATGAAAACAAGACTACCTTTTAGACTGCCTCGACAAAGTGCTGGGTATACTCAAATAGCACAACAGACACCGATGGAAAGTGATGAGAGTCTTAAAGGCACATGGCTTATTCTTAACCATGATGATACTGGGGTGAGGTAGGGGTTGGAGAAGTTTTCTTCATTAGAAATTTGGTGTTTAGTCACTAACTAAGTCGTGTCCTACTCTTCTCGACCCCATGGACTGCAGCATGCCAGGCTCCCCTGTCCTTCACTATCTCTGAGTTTGCTCAAATTTCTGAAATGTCTACTTTTTATTTACACAGCCCTAGATCCTAGGGCATCTTCAGGAATAGAAATGATTGAAGAGGGTGCATGGGCTATTTTCAACTCAAATAGCCAGAAACGAAGTAAACTAAAACAAACAAAAAAGGGTGGGGGAAGTAATAACCTAAGGAAGAAGAAAATAATTACTTAGATCAGAATTATTTCAATCCAATTGGAGAATGTTAATTAACTTAGCTTGATTAGAAACTTCGGTAACTTGTGATACCACTAGCATCCTTGAGACTCCCACAGAACTTACAGACTAGTGGTAAATGCAGGTAAAGCACTTATAACATAAAACATGACTGAAAAATGGCCTATGATCATGGTGATCAAGATACTGATGATTCTAGAGCCGAGAGCAATCATTTCATGTATGGGAAAACTAAGGTTCATAAAGTTGAAGTCATTTTCTGAAGGCTTCAGAAAAAATTTCTGGGAGAGACAAGACTAGAACATTGGTTCTTAAACCCATAATACAATTCCTTTTCCACTGTACCATGCCAGCTTATTATATCAAGCTTTCAGTATATAATTATGGCAACCAAAGGGTATCTTTATCCAAGTTCACTATCACTTTTGAGAATCTCTGGTTTCAGTTTTCACAATAGCCCCTGGTACCGGCTAAGTATAGTAAGCCTGAAGCTATTGGAATTACTAAGGTAACAGTCCAATAAGGGGGAAAAAAAAACTGCAGATAGAGAAATGAGAGTTACAAGCAATAGGAGATAGACGATAGATTTGACTTAGGACTCAAGGAAGACACAGGGATTTGAATGCACACCTTTTTTGGTGGCCTGCCTTCTAAACAATGGGTAGATTCACCTGTCTTTCTCAACTTCACATCTCTGAAGATGGGTCAACTTTTGAGAACTTAGCATCTGTTTCTATTTCCAGCTAAGGGAACAGGATTGGCATCAGGATATTCTCTTTCAGTCCAATGATGACTATTTTTTCAACACCAGAAAAAATAGTATTTTTTTTTTTTAAGTTCAGTTGTTTGTTTAGGGATGGGTCCAACCACAACAAGCTTCATGCCACATAACAATTCATCCAAACAACAAAAAGAGACCAAAAAATGCACAATCTTTGTGTCCAAATAATATCTTCTTGGAATGGGGGAAATTGGATGGAGTGCTTAACCCCCAAAGGTTTATAAAGGGGAAGCTTGAGATGGGCTGATGGCTATCTTGGCAAATGTTTCCTCTGGAATAGAAATATCTGGACTTTACATTGCCTATCTTTGAAAGGCTCTAAGTCAAACCCACATCGCTGACCTCACTTCATTCTATTCAAACCAAGGTTTGTTCTTAACCTCCACCACCAGATCAGCCTGTTCAGAGTACAAAAGTCAGGGTGGTGAAGGGCTTCTAAAGAACCATGAACCCGCTAACAAGCTTCAGATGCCGATTAGGTCTACTGAATCTGGGGAGCTTATGTGGGTTTCTGGTTCCTTTCAGGGTTGGCCATCTACCAAAGTAGGCCAGAAATCCCTTTCTGCATTTCCCTGTGATAACCAGGCACCATCAAGCAAACCCAAAGCGCTAGGAAAAGAAGAGTGAATCTGGGTGGGGTCCCCAGTGATCGCTCTGCCTCCACGGTCCCAGAGAGCATCCTCCAAGGGACCCCTCACTCCTCACAACCCTCTCACCGTGGCTTCGGGACTTCCTTACTTCAACACCTTCTCACAAAGCAGCCTATGGTGATTCATCTAGAATGTAAATCTGATCCAGTTTGAAATTCTCAGTTGACTCCCGCAAAATCTGAGCCTCCCCATCTAGTACTCAAGTCCTTTTATCATTCAGCTCCAACCTCCCCATCTACTCTCATTTCCAAGCACATGTCCACTCTAAAAGCATAGAGCTCCCCTCCAGAACTCACACCTCAGAGTTGCCCACTCCCCGCTTATTTCCTTAGCATGAAAGGCTACAAGTCTTCCATCAAGATTTAATTCTAGCATCTTCACCTCCATGAAACCTCATCTGTCACTCTTATGCATGACTACTGTCCAGCAAAAACTATTTCACTCTGTTCCTTGAGTTATGATTCTCTATTTCCAAACCAGCAAAGCAGGACATTGCCTATGCAAATTTTTAATTTAAAAAGTGAGCAATGTACATTTTAATTTTTTTTTTTTTAATAAAACCTCCCTTTGGTCACATTTCCCTTCCCATGATTCATAGTGAAATTGACTGAGGACTATCTAAACTTGTATTTTCCACATTCTCTCTGAAAATTCACTCTTCAGTTCTTTCCCATCTAGCTTCCAAAGTCCCCTCCCTGATACACACACACACACACACACACACACACACACACACACACACACACACACACACACACAGAGAAAACCATCCTGTCAAGATCACCATTGACTCAATGTTGCCAAAACCAACTACAATATCCAATAGTCCTGAAACATGTGAAGAAGTCACCCATTCCTTCCTTCCCGAAGCATTTCCCCCTGGATTCCATGACGACATGTATCCTAGTCCCCCTCTAGCTGTCAGACCTTCCCACACAGACTCATCTGCCATCTATGCTTCCCTCTGCTAAATGCTGCCAGTTTTCAGGGCAAGGTTTTGGGCTCCCTTTTCCTATCTATCTACATTCTCTCATCCAGTCCCAATATTTAAATAAAAATTTAAAGTACTGATGTACCAAAGACTCAAACATCTCTTCAGATATGATCTCTGAGTCCCAGTCACCTGCAATGACATCTCTGCTTAAACACCTATTTAAAGGCATCACTAAACCAGCATGTCTAAAGCAAGAGTAATGGCTTCTTCCCAAATTACTTTGTCCCCATCTTAGCAAATGATAACATTGCCCGACAATGGCCAAACTAAAAATCTTCTGAGTCACCTCTCCTGTTTTTCTTCTGTCCACCCTCTAATACCATATACAGTTTATGAACACATCCTGTAGATTCTTCCGTCTCAGGATATTCCAAAAAGATCCACTTCTGTCCAATCACCGACACCCTTAATCCAAGCCACCATCACTATGGCATCACTTATTTATTTAAGCAGTTTCTCTTCCACGTCAGCTTCCCAGGCTTGCCTCCTCCAGAACACAGGTAGAGGGCTCTCCTAACAACACAAACCGCATCAGGCCACTCTCCACTAAAACTTTCAGTGGCTTCCCATGTCACATAGAACAAAATGCAAAGACTGTGTCATAGCCAAGCCATCACTTCATCTGACCATTTTCTACTATTATCCTTCTTTTTCCTTACCTTCCATTCATTAACCCCCCTATCCATCCATCCAGATATTCATCCATCCATTCAGATATCCATCCATCCGTCCATCCATCCATATATCCAATCATTCAACAAGTATCTGTTCCTTAAATAAGCCAAACTTGCTACTGTTCAAGAAAACTCAAACTTGCTATTTACTTTACCTGGAATACTTTTTCCCACCCTGGCTTTTCCCAGGGCGGGGGCCGGGGGGAGCTTCTTTTCATCACTTAGGGATTCTTTTCATCACTTAGGGTTCAGTTCACATACTACTTCCTCTAATAACAACTCTGCCTTCTTACAGTAAGGTCACATCTTATTCCTCCATCCCCGTTAGAATGTAGCACACAATCTTATTTCTTCACAGCATTAGTCACTATCTAAGAATAAAGTATATTTATTATTGTTCTCCTCTTTCTAGATGACATAAGTTTCTTGGAAGACTATCTCAACATGTGCCTCTTTCTGTAGGATCAAGGAAACCACCTCTCCATATTATATAATTGATATTTAAGGACAAATGAATGAATGAATGAGTGACTCTGTATAACTCTTGGATTGTGAGATATTTCTGGGCTGGCCCCAGTCACACTTCTATTTACACCTCTAATTCTTAGAACAATGCCAGTCTCAGAGCAGGAACTCAGTAAATCATGAATTAACAACATTCTTTAGAGTTTCAGAACCTCTGTTACTGACTGTAATGAAGAAGTCTCAAACCTGATTTGAGTCTGTTCTGCAGATTGTACTATAGAAAGATTTTTTTAATAAAAATGTTAATTAGGGTGATATTATATTATAAATCAAGCACATATTAAGGGGGAAAATCCAATTCTATCTAAATCATCCCATATTATTTTTTTCCCATGAGACATCCTGCCTCACCATCTGTCCTATATATTGTTTTATTTTCTTTCTTGACTGAATCTGCAAAGAAATGGAATATCTGGATAGAAAAGGTGGTGCCTACTAAGCTGAAACTTAATAAACAGATTTGATGGGCTTATGAATTGGAACTTGAAGATACATTTACATCACTTTGAATTTAGTATAGTTTTTTAAATGGCCTAAAATGATTGTATTCAAAGATAGTGATCCTAATAAATGACAATACATCCCACAGAGAAGGCTGCTCAAAGCCCTGAATGATTTTCAGCTGAGTCTCTTTTGGGTTTCAATGCTATCTCATAAATGAAAGAAGGGGTAAAATTTAGCACTGCAGTGAATGACACAGTGATCATGAAATAGGACAGACATTCTAAGCACAGACAGGAAGAAGGGTGATAACCAGGACCTGAAGGCCTTTAAAAGTATGAACAGGAAAGAACAAAATGAGATTTGTTTTGGATGATATAAGCTAATAATAAATGCAGAAAACCAATCTGAAGCATTCATATGCAGAGAGTCTGCAAAAGAAAAAAAAAGAAAAGAAAAAGAAAGGTAACAGAAAAGAAAGATGACAAAAGATAGCAAAGTACAAGCAAAAGAGACACAGATATAAGGAACAGACTTTTGGACTCTGTGGGAGAAGGCGAGGGTGGGATGATTTGAGAGAATAGCATTGAAACATGTATATTACCATATGTGAAATAGATGACCAGTCCAAGTTCAATGCATGAAACAGGGCACTCAAAGCTGGTGCCCTGGGACAACCCAGAGGGATGGGGTGGGAGGGAGGTGGGAGGGGGGTTCAGGATGGGGGCCACATGTACACCTGTGGCTGATCCATGTCAATGTATGGTAAAAAACCACTACAATATTGTAAAGCAATTAACCTCCAGTTTAAATAAATAAGCTAACTTTTTTAATGAATAAAAGAATAAAAACAGGGAGAGCAGTATAAACAACAACAAGAACAAAAAGATAGCAAAATATAAATGAAGTGTCAGTGATTTCAATGTGATCTCATCAATCCAAACAGAAGTGGGGGGACAGTGGGGAAAGAGGAGAGGAAGGGAGAGGGAGAGACAGAGAAGAAAGAAAGAGAGGCCACTTCCTCATGATCAGCAGACTGGTCAAGAGACCTGGAATCTAAAATCAGTTCAGATGCTCAGTTGTGTCTGACTCTTTGCGACCCCATGAACCGCGACACGCCAGGCCTCCCTGTCCATCACCAACTCCTGGAGTTTACTCAAACTCATGTCCATTGAGTCGGTGATGCCATCCAACCAACTTATCCTCTGTCATCCCCTCTCCTCCCGCCTTCGCTCCTTCCCAGCATCAGGGTCTTTTCCAATGAGTCAGTTCTTTACATCAGGTGGCCACAGTACTGGAGTTTCAGATGTCCATTAACATACCCATGACTTTGACCATGGCCTTTCCCTCTCCGGGCTGCAGTTCCCCTTTGAGTGAAAAAAAGTTAAATCAGTTTTATGATTCCCTTCAACTAAGTCACTCTAAAATGCATTTGCTTCTTGATTTTTTTTTAACTTTCTTTTAATTATTAAATCCACTCTTCAGTCTGAAGATGGGGAAGTATGTTCAGCAAAGCTACTAATGAGAGTGCAGAAGAACTCTCCGAAGAACGTGGAAGAAAATGTATCACAAAAAGTATATGGAACAGGAACCGGAAACCAAAATTTGAAGCTCAGCTTTGTCACCAGATTATCTGGTACAGGGCAATGTACATCATCATTGTGGGTTCCATTCTTTTTGTTTATTAAAAAATGACAATATTATCTTTTCCTACCCATTATAGAAAGTGGTTGTAATGATCAGACAAAATAGCGTTATGGAAAACACTCGAGCATGGTGAAGTTTCTACATTTTATTATCACAGGTACAATCGAGAAGTCATCTCCCAAAGCATTACATGGCTTTGCCAATTCATCATGTCAGTCTCTCCTCAACCATCACTGGCCTAATGAGCACTTCTGTAATCGTGCTAACTTCACTCCAGTTTCCCTACTCCACTGGTCTATTTTATTTTCTACATAGCATTACATTGCTTCTTCAAAGTTTAGTAACAAGCATCGTATTCTCTCTAAAACAAAATGGCTACTTCATGAGAGCAGGAACAGACGTTGTTTTGCTCACTACTGCATTCCAATTCCAGAATACAGAAGACAATTATGAACTGTTGGCTGAATGAATGAATGAAGGTTTAACACTGCAAAAGTCTTTTGGAATTATCGAGTCTACATGCTTTGTTTTGCAAATACAGCAACTGAGTTTCAGAAAGTTTAAGTAACTCTCCTTGAATGCGGCGCAGTTCATTGCTACAGGCCAAGACTTCTGACTGGCTAACTGAGGTTCATTATATAACTGTTGGGAATATGCAATATCAAAGAGAAATTGAATCAGACTGTGAGAAATCCATGTATGCGACCCTAAAGCAAAACAATGCAAATAAAAGTTGGTAGGTGCACATATGCACATCATTCTTCAATCCAGCAAAACAAGCAGCCCATCAGTCTTCTAAGGCATCCTCAAGATGCTGGAGAAGAGGGACTTTTAGACAAGTCTAGGTTAACAGTAGCTGAGGAACTGAAGGTACCACGTGAAACTAAGCCAGTCACCCTAGTCTGGCATAAATCGTGACTAGGGTGAACACAGTGTGTCAGGGTCTTGTTAGGGTTCCTAGGCAAGAAGGTGGAGTGTCAAAAATGGATCCTTTCCACCCTGAGCCCTGGCTGGTTTAGACAGCCTTGAAGACTGTCCTCTTGCCATATGATTGAGATAAGACCAAGAAGATGAGACGTTTCAACCACAGCTTGCTTGATCTCCAGGTTAGGACATGTGCCGCAGTGCTCTGAAGAACAGAAGCCCAGTTAAGGGGCAGAACTGGACTCATGTAAGTTTTCTTTATCTCGCATGATGAGTGTTATATCTTGCATAACTCATGTCATGTTCACTTGAATCTATATGTTTCATGTGTACCATTGAACTGCAGTTTGTTTTCCTAGAAATGTGTATATATATTTTTGTCTCTTTCCTACCGATAAGGAAAGAAGAGGGGGAAGAAGGAAGGAAAGATGGGAAGAAGAGATGGAAGGAGGAAGAAAGAAAGAAAAGGAGGGCCATTGGTCCTCAATCGTAAGAACTAACTTGGACGATTTGAAAATATCAATCAAAACCCCTGCTGTTTTTGATCAGAGATGACAGATAAGGGTCCGCAAAACTATCCATGCTCAAAGAAAGTTTCAAAGAGTAGCAATCACCCTGCGATCCATTTCTACCAACTGGAGAAGGTGTTAGCCCAAACAAGAATGCAAGACTGCAGATTACCTTACTGACAAAAAGACAGTAGATTCCAGAACAGAGGTCAGAGAAGCCCCCTCTGGTCCTAGAGACGGCTGGACAGACCAGTTCTGGACCACTGAATTGATGAACCAGGATACGGTCAGTGGATGCGGCCCAAGGCAGGCGTCATCAGGAAGCAGTGCTCATACAGGTATGAAGATGCTTAATCTGAAGGACAGGAGGCTCAGAGCGGACACAGCAGAAAACTCTTCCAACAAACCGCACTAGGTTTGAGAATAAAATTGGCTACCTCAGAAGGTACTGAAACAGAGGCTTGATAACAGCTGACGAGGCATAATCTGGCCCCAGTCTGCTTCTGCAGCCTTCTTTCTAGTGTATTCTAGTTTCAGCTCTCGGCAGGCTGAGATCATGGCCATCTAAATGGGCCAGATTCCCTTTCCTGCCCCCACTGCCTGCTGTGCAGAAGCCCACCCCCACCCCCAAATTCCTAATCCCGTTTTTTTGTTGTTGTTGTTATTAGTCTCCATTCTCTATCCACATTTAACCAGACATTTCTCTGGAAAAATCTCTCCAGCAACCTGCTCAGGAGGGCTACTGGCCACCCTCTTTTTCTTCCCATAGAATCCTCTACTTCTCTAATTAAAATAATAGCTACCATGCAGGAGGAGAAGAGGGCGACAGAGGATGAGAGGGTTGGATGGCATCCTTGACTCAATGGATATGAGTTTCAGCAAACTCTGGGAGATAGAGAAGCACAGGGAAGCCTGGCATGCTGCAGTCCATGGGGTCGCAAAGAGTCGGACAAAACTTAGCAACTGAACAACAAACCACGTAGATGTAAGCTCTTCTATACAGAATGGACAATCAATGAGATCTTATAGTACAGAGAACTATATTCAATATCCCATGGTAAACCATAGTGGAAAAGAACGTTAAAAAGAATGTATATCTATCTAAATGTGTGTGTGTGTGTATCACTCTGCTGTACAGTAGAAATTAATAAAACATTGTAAGTCAACTACATTCCAGTAAAAACAAGCAGAACATGATAGACACCATGCGGTAAGTGAATGACATACTTAAATGTTTTTAAATAGGCGACGTCACTGAATCCTAGAAGAGCCCTATGTATTTGGTGCAATTATTATCCCCATTTAACAGACAAGGAGATTGATGTGCAGAAAGGTTAAGGCATCACCTAAGGTTTTAAGGCTCAAACCCTGATTAGCGTGATTCCAAAATCCATACCCTCCCATCCATCCCCGCTGCCCAGTCCCCGTCTTTTATGTGGATGTGGGTGCTGAGGAGGATAATGAGACAAGCTGATCTGATTCTCTCTGAGATGCCCTGCGATTCTGTGGTACTTGGGGGCTCAGGGGTCTCACGGAGCTGCGGTCACATCCCTGCTCTCCACTAATTAGCTGGGTGTTGATGAGCAGCATGCTTCATCCTGGAGTCCTGGTTTCTTCTTTGGCAGTTGGTGAAATAATGACTCTTCCCAGACGTTAGGAGGATAAAAATGAGAAGCTGTATAGAAAATGCATAGCATGCGCCTAGCATGCAAAAAGATTCTGCAAGATTCTGCAAAGGATCACCAGCCTCCCCTTCCTTAAAGGAAACAATCTGTCTCTGCTACCTTCTGCCAGTTAAACTGTAGGAGCTGGGTAACTCATATTTTGGTTAAACCTTAAAAAAAAAAAAATTTAAGGGGAATCTGAGTTTTTGTTGGCAAGGGATTGAGAAGGCATGGGCGCAGCCTCCGGGCCCAGAGTCCATTAGGGAATTTACGAGGGGAGATGGGAGACCATCAACTCAAGTACTCCCTTCAGAGGCAGTCCTTACAAAGGACTTTCCTTAACAAAGACCACTGGCTTAAATGCCCCTTAAAGCAGCATTATTTACACAGTTTCTCCACTTCCCTTTGAATTCTCTGCCGGGGGTGGGGGGGGGGGTGGGGGGGTGGCCTACCTGAGGTCCTTTCCAGCTACTAGTTAATTAGGCTCCCTCCCAGAAAGGAAGCTAGTGGAAGCAGGGACTTATTTTTGAAAAGCAGCTCAATTTGGGGGTTATCAGAGAGTTCACATGGGCTACTGGGCTGCCGCTGCTTCTGCTAATGGTCTAAAACTCGTGGACCTCATCAGAGTTACGACCACGGTTGGCATTGTGAGACAGCGGAGGAGCAGCCATTCCAGCTGTCCCAGCTTTGCGGGGAAGGTGTAATAAAAGTCCAAGAACATTCCTGGCAAATGCTACTATGATGCTTTCTAGCTCTGTGGCCTGTCAACCTCGCAAACCCGCTGTTTTCATAGGTGAAGAAACTGAAGTGGCCCCCACCCCTTTTTTTTGTGGGAGAACTGGGATTTGAACCAATCAACCCAGCTCTGGAGCCTGAGCACGGAACCTCCATCCTAAGCTCCTCAAACTGAGACGTCTGGCCTGAGATGACAGCTGGAAAGTGGAGAGGCTGTGAGTCCAACTGAGGTTTGTCCGACTCTAAAGACCAGCAGAGCTCTACCACAGTTTGTTGCCTCAGGAATAAAAATGTCTCTTAAGAAATATATCCTCCCTTCACTCATTTCTCCTATATTTACCAAGCTGCAAATTATGTGCCAGGTCCTGGACGGATTGCTGGGAAATGAGATGAATGAACCCTGGGTTCAGCACTCAGGGGTTGCAGAGAGAGGCAGCAAGTTACCGACTGCACCCGATTTTGCTCAGAGGTAGCAAATGCTGTAAGATCACACAGAAGAGACCCCCTAACCTGATCTTGCCCAGATTTGAGAAGCTCCCCTTAGAAGGCAACACCTGAGCTAAGTCTCTGAGAGGAGAAATCAATCTAGGGTGAGGCAGACATTCCAGGAGGCTGGGGGGTCAGGTGAGGGGCTGCTGAGAGCAAGCGGGAGGAAGCTGCAAACAGGGTCGTAGGTGCAAAGCTAGAAGACGCTGCATGCCACAGTAAGGAACTAAGACTGATCTCAAGGGCCATGCAGAGCCATTGATGCTTTTAAAAGGAGAGGGACCGAATGACATCTGCCTTTTAGAAGCTCAGGCTTCCCAGGCGGCACTAGTGGTAAAGAGCCTGGCTGCTAATGCAGGAGACACAAGAGATGTGGGTTCGATCCCTGGGTCGGGAAGATCCCCTGGAAGAGGGCATGGCAAACCACTCCAGTATTCTTGCCTGGAGAGTCCCATGGACACAGGAGTCAGGTGGGCTACAGTCCACGGGGTCGCAAAGAGCTGGACACGACTGAGCAACTTAGCGTGCACGCACATAGTCATTACACTGGAGGACAGAGTGGAGCCAGCAAAGACGGGAGCAGGGACCTGGCTGAACTCTCCTAGGGTGGCTCAGGATCAGTCTACATGTGGGGGCGGGGCTGCAGACTCAAGTAGGAGATAGAAGCAGGACTGATTTGGAGGGAAAAGTGTTAAAGGTCAGAATGGTGACTGGACGTGGGAAAAAGGGAAGAGTGGAGATTGTTTCCCAAGCTTCTAGCTTAAATAGCTGGTTGGTTGGTGGCACCAGCCGTTGAGACTGAGAAACTCTGGGGAGAAAATGGCAAGCCTTGTGTTACATGTGTTGAGTCTGAGTGCCTGCGGGGGATTGGATAGAATCGTTAGATATACTAGCCCAGAGATCAGGAAAAAGGCCTCAGACTGCACACAGAAATTTTGCAGTCTTTGGTTTTGAATGATGGAGTCAGGGAGGGAGTGCGGAAACTGGGAAGCGAGTCCATTATGGAACTTTGGAGAAAGAATGTCTAAAAGGTAGGCATAACATGTCTATGTAGGAATGGGCAGAGAGGTTAAGGAAAACTGGAAGAAGGTAACATTTCAGAGGGCCTGGAAATTAAGAAGTTCAACAAAGAACCAGGTAAGCTGAAGGAGAAAAATACTGGAGTATGTTTATTGTTTGAAAAAGTATTAGTGCTCAGTCATGTCCGGCTCTTTGTGACCCCATGGACTGTAGCCCACCAGGCTCCTCTGTCCTGGGATTCTCCAGGCAAGAATACTGGAGTGGGTAGCCATTCCCTTCTCCAGAGAACCTTCCCGACCCAGGGATCGAACCCAGGGATCGAACCCAGGTCTCCTGCATTGCAGGCAGATTCTTTACTGTCTGAGCCACCAGGTAACTTCCAAGTTTGTTTTTTGGCTTCCCCTCAAAACCATTCTTTGGCACAATGGTAAAGAACCTGCCTGCCAATGCAGGAGACACAGGAGATGCAGGTTTTGACCCCTGGGTCAGGAAGCTCCTGTGGCATCGGGAATGGCAACCCAACCCAGTGTTCTTGCCTGGAGACTCCCATGAACAGAGGAGCCTGGTGGGCTACAGTCCACGGGGCCACGAAGGAGTCGGATGTGATTGAGAACTGAGCACACACATGTCTGTTTAATCGCGCTCTCTGAGGGAACCCCCTTCATTGCTCCACGATGACTCTCAACTCTCTGGTTGATCTCTTCCAGGGACACGGTGTTCTCTGCTTGTGAGTAAGAACTAGGCTGTTATTTATAACAACCATGAGAATCAGTACTTATTCATCACTTTCTGAAGAACAGGGGCTGCCCCAAGTCTAGCACATTTGGCATTCTCGGTGCCTTAGCACGGCCCTGACGGGTAAGAGGTGCTGAACAAATGTATGATGAATAAATCCATAAATGCATGAAAGAATATATCACAGCTACCCCATGAAGTAAGGAAGCTCACTCCCCACACTCCACAGTTGGAAAAAGACGGTTGGGGACCAAGTCTGGAGAAGATGCAGTCCCTGTGTTGCTGGGCCAGGTCAATTGGCCTCTCCTCTGTCTCTCTCCATCTAGGAGTTCTCTTGGCAAAAGGCGCACAGACTGATGGGAAATTCCGGGGCTTGAAGATGCTGGTGCAGCCCTCTCATCAGCAGTGAGGCTGAACTCGAGTTACAACGCATGGTTTTGGACTCCTGAGTTGAGAAACCAGTTACGATCCTGCCAATAGCAGTTGGAAGTTCAGTTCAATCTTTTGGAGCATTTGGGCTGGGCTTCTGACTGGTGTTGAAAGCCAAAATCACTCTGATTTCTCTTCAGGCCAAGCTGCCAAGAGTACTTCATTGGCCCTTGAAGAGCATCCCTCAGCAGAAGTCTGCTCTTAAAGCACTGCTCCTAGCTTGTCCTGCTTCTGCCCAGAAACCACTGCTTGACCCAGAATCACACCTACCCACCTACCCCTCCTGTGAGTCCCCGGAGCAGCTTCCTATGGGACCTGTCTGCCCACGGGACCGCAGAAGCGTCCTCCTTCTGGACCTTCATAGCAGCAGAGTCCCTGCATGTGGTTTCACCGAGTCCAGCTGCTCAGGAAGCCTTCACAGACTCACCAACCCCCACCATTGGTCTTCCCACTCCTCCTGGGATCTCCTCAAACCATCCCTGTACATCTTTAAGGACCACTGCCCTCTACAGCCCTCCAATGAAGGACTCCTTCTTCCCCAGGTTGTCACTCCCATCTGCCTCCTGCCTGGCACAGAGCTTTGTATACAGCAGGTGCTTAAAACAGACAAATGGCAGTGTGAATTTCTCCTGTGGTCACCTTTGTTTCCCGTCCTCTTTGCAGAACCCCTGAGGCTGCTGCCTTGAGGCCAGAGAAGGGAGGCCCAGTACCTGTGAGGGGAGCTGCAGACACCCAGCGTGGGATATTTTATCTCTCTGGCAAATTAAAATTAAAATCCAGTCCCTTAAAAATTATTACAATTTCAGTTTTGCTGTATCTTAATTTCTCCCTGGTACTTAATCAGTAGCAGCGAAGAGAAAAAGTCGCGTTTAGTTTCTCCCTCTGTTGAGTCGCTAATGATCTGTAAACAAACACTGCAGACTGCGTCTTAAAGAGACCCTGGGAGCCCTGTGCGATGTGAGATTCCTTTCCCACCTTGCATTGTTTCCTCTTCTCATTATCTCTTTGCTGCTAGGCTGTTCAGCTCTCGAGAGCACGTGTTTTTATTAGATAATCTTAATGATCAAAAGGTAGCATAAATTAGCAGTTCAGCTCGAGGGTTTAAGAGACAGACTTCCACGGCTGGAATCCCTTACTGGGGAGCCTTGACATCTCCGTGCGTTTTCCTTATCTATAGGGTCACCACAATTAAGCACAGGCGTTCACGGAGAAAAGGCATTACATGCATAACCGGGAGTCTCGACTGTTATGACTATTGTTTGAAATGAAGAGATGGAAGAGGGCTGGCAACGCAGATATCGATGTCAGCACTTCTACTGGTTCTGAAGATCTGATGTTTCGGAGGACACTGGGCTCCTTGAGTGTCGGAGCTGGGCAGATTCTGGTTCAAACCTCAGCTCTGCCACTTCAAAATCACCTGCTTTAAAGAAGCCTTTTCACCTCCCCGAGCCTCAGTTTCCTCTTGTGTAAAATGGGAGTCACAGGCCCTGCCTTCCTGCAGCTCGGGAAGATAAGAGAGGGGAGGGAAGAGCCATGTGTGTGGCAGAATGGCTGGCCTGGGATGTGACACTACGAAAGCTTGTTTCTTCTTGGGCTGGTTTTCCCACTCAATAAATATTTATGGGACAGAGGTCACTTTCTCAAAAGTCACTTAAACACTGGGGACTCTGCTCTGTCATCTGGAAAGTGGTGATGAGAATGTCTGGATGCCCGGGGTGCTGGGGGTTTGAAATGAGACTGCCGTAGTAGGTTCTTATTAAAGGTCTACGTGCCCCCTTCTCCAACCCGGGGAGGATCCAGGATGTTTGCTGAAGTTCTAGGTACTAAGCTGGAGCTGAGCATCTCCGGCCACTCTTTTCTACTTCCAAGTACCACTTGACTCAGTGTATCAGCCAAAGTCTGGCTCTAGCTGGATGCTGGGAACACGGGGATGGGCAGGATGACTTCTTTCAAGAGTGAGGGAAACTGACATGTAAACAAAAAATGTGGGGGAGTGAAGAGAACAACAACTAGGCTGCCACAGGCTGAGGGGCGATGGGACAGATGCCTCTTGTCTCTGCCTCTCATCTGCCTTGACCTACCTGCCTGGCTAATCTTCCACCCACCTACAGACGTGTCCATCTATGCCCCAGTTGGTCAGCAACTTCTCCCCCTGCAAGGCCAGACGGTGAATATTTTGACGTGGTGGGCCATACAGGGTCTCTGGGAACTACTCAACTATCTCTGCGGTCACAGATCTCTAAACCAAGGGGCACAGTGATGTTTCAGTCAAACCTGAGCTGCCATCAGAGACAGCACGTGTGGTTTGACCCTGGGCAGTAGTTTCTGACCCCTGATCTAGGCGAGCCTCCTGGGCCCCTGGGCAGGGCTTGTCCCCGTGGGTAGACTGCACACGAGGACGTGCCTTCCCTTCTTTTCCTGCCAGGAACAGCACCCTCCCCGGAGTCCTCAAACCTGCGGGGTCCAGCCTCTTCCCTCTTCCACCCCTCACCACTCTCCAGCCACGAGGACTTTCTCCGACCGCCTCGAAAGCTCTTTCCTACCTCGAGGATTTAGCAGTCTGAACTTGCAGTCCTCGCTCCATCACCCTGCTCCCCATCTCCCTACTTTGCCCACTTTCTCTTCAACCTTCACGTCTCAACTTGAGGGTGCTGTCTCCAAGAGGGCCTCTCTCGGCCCCGTCACTTACACACCCCTACACATTTCCACTCAGTGGCATTCCCAACAATTCCATTTCAATAATTGCCAGAGCTATTTCCTTCGCCTCCCTGGCCTTCCTCGTTCACGGAGATCTCCCTTGCCACCAACACGGTGTTCGGCACCCAGCAGACATCAGTAACTGTGTGACTAAATGCATGATGTGACTCAGCAACGGATCTGCACCATCCTTGGCCTGGCTTAAACGTTAGCGCCCACAGCCGCTCCATTCTGCAGACTATAGCAGCGGGATTTCACACAGTCCTGACTGCCCATCCATCATTTTATTTTAAGCACATTACTTCTCTGCCCCAAAAGGAGAGGAGGATACAATTAGGCCTATATCCCCCACTTGCTTAATATTTCAATTTCCCCCAGGGTACTCCCTTCAAGTGGCGATCACAGCTCATGAATATTAAATGTCTCTTCCAACCCACCATGGTCCCCAGGAAAGAGGAGAGGGCGAGCCTGGGACGAGGAAAGACTCCTGCCCCTAGGCCTCTCCCCTCTGTGGGTTTGCTGGGACCTGAAGTCCTGACCACACGGATGCAGAGCAAGAAGGCCCCTCCGGCGGCAGTCCAGTCTCTGGTCCCTTTAAGCGACACAGAGAAGCCCTTGTTCCCGCTACCCAGATTCACCTGTCTTGGATGTGGACTGCGTTTCAAATGCGCACATCAAAGTGTGGTCTTAATTCTTCGATTTCAGGAAAGCTCTGAGTCCTTTCGGAGCCTGACCCCTCCCTGGGAGTCACGAGGCCAACCTGGACTGAGGGCGAGAATTCCTCCCTTCTGGCATCTGAGGCCATCCTGTTTCTTTTCATTCCTGACTGGCCTCTCTGTGGGGTAGGCCTCCCGGGCTTCTAAAGGAGGTGGTAAGCCGCGGTCTGAGGCTGGATGGCAGGCTTGATCCTAACCGGTGCTGACTCGAGGGTGTGTGAATGCATCCATCAGACCTCCCGGTTGAGAACCTCAGATCTTTAGACCGCCCTGCACAGCAGCCTTCCGCCCCATCGCCTCGCTTCCCCTAGTCTTTGTCCCCTCTGTGACCCCCTCTGACCCTCTGGGTTAAAGGAATTCCTTTCCCCTCCCCAAGCCCTCATTTCTTTTAAAATGCCCAGTTTATAAACAATAACGATCTGGGATTTAAATTCTGGAAGTCAGGGTTGGAAGAGTCCCGGAGCTCATTTAGATCACTCCCGTCACGTGGCAGCTGGGGAGACTGAGATCAAGGGGCCTCCGTCACTTCTCCTGATGACAGGATGCAGCTAAGGACCATTTGTCCCAGAGACGGACCTGTGGCCTTTGCATCCCTCACCACTAAGATGGCAAATGGGAGGGGAAGATAGTAGACATGTCTACTGATTGCCACGCACGGTGCTGGACATGCTAAAGACTCTCTTTCCATCTTTTCCTAAACATAACTGTGTTATGATTATGTCCATTTTCCAGAAAAGAAGACTGGGACTCACAGAGAGGATGGGAGATGCCCAAGCTGACCCAGGGAGTGATTAAAATCAATAGACCTTTGAACTCAGGCTCCTTGGCCTGACATTGCCGTGACAACGGACTGAAGTGTCAAACTCCTCCTAGGCTAAAACACAATGTGGCTATATTCAATGGAGGGTGAGCTATTATAAACAAAAATGCAGCCCCAAACACAGAATGGCCCTAAGTCAAGGGCCTGGGGTTTGTGCAGTAGAATGTTTATAGGGTGATAATAACTGAAAATTGTCATTTTCATGACTCATGAAAAAGGCACAGGAAGGATCTATGCGTTCACTTTTGTTTCCTGCTGTGTCAGTGGCAACGCAGCTGAAGGAGTAGAAAAGAGAGGCTCTCCACGGCTTTTCGTGGGGCTCATCTGGATGCTGGACGCACTCTTTAAAAACAGGGGGACTGAAGTTAAAATCTCCTACTCTGACCCAGTTGGCTGTATGACTTAGGACAATTTGCCTCCACTCTCGGCATTCCAGCCTCCTCATCAGCAAAAGGGACGCCCTCATTCTGAGGAAGCAGCGTGGCGGGAAGGGTAAATGAAATCATTTGACAAAAGGGCTCTTAGCACAGAAGCTGGTCCAGTTGGGTGCCTGATAAATGAAATAATTTCACGGTCAAGTGTGCAGACTTTGCTTAGGTACTGTGAATCTCATCTCTGCTTTTCCCAGCTATGTGACCTTGGGCAAGTTATTTAACCTCTCTGAACCTCTACACAACTGAGATCAACATCATTTATGTCATCGGGTTCCTGGGAAGATGGACCTAAGTTTCAAATTAATGACATCGGTGACAACAGTAGCAGCATTAGCAAGCGTATACATATCACCTACTAGGTATCACTTATAAAATGTTTTACCTACTTAACCTCATTTCATCTTAACTGTGAGAGGCAGGGACTATTACTAACCCATCTCACTGATGAGCAAACTGAGGCACAGAGAAAATTTATTTGGACCTTGCTTCTCACCCAAAATCCATGTCCATATCATGATGGTATGTGTCATTATGCCAGTACTAAGCATGATATCCATTCTAGCTGACAGACCACCACCATTATCACCACCTCCATGACTACCACTAACACTTCTCTTTCCTTCTTTTAAAGACAGGTCTTCAAGTTAAAAGAAGTTTTATTTCAAGAAGGTATTTTGGCGACAGTCGCTATGTTTTCCATAGAAAACTATGTATGGCCAGGAGACGTTTTATTTTTTCCTTACTTTTTTTTTCTTTTGGTAATGTGAGAGGTGGGTCATCTATTACAATTTCACATTGTTAGAAAAATAATAATAGACACAACTCCCAGCAGGGCCCATGCTTCCGCCTCTTCCCCTCCCCCTACCAGATGCTATTTTCCCCTTTAGTCAGTGGTGTTCTAAACTCTCATCAGAATATCCACCAAGAAGACACAGCGATTCGTCTTCTTGTTTTCCTTTCTCGCCTTGGCTGGGAGCAGGCCAGGGCAGCCTGACAGAGGGGCCACAAGGCACGGTGACCCCCGGCCCTCCCGGGGGCTGGTGGGGAGATGGACTGATCCCTCCTCCCCCCGCCCCCTTATCTGCGCACAGATCATTTAGTTATTGGCCCTGGCTCTAGGACAGGGCCGGGAATGCTGTGTCCTGACCAGCGACAAAGTGAGGCTCACGGCAGGGAATGGGGGAGAGGCGGGGGGCGGGGAGGGGCTGAGAACGAGAGCCAGGCTGGGAATCGGGTGTGCTTGTGTCTGCAAAGGACGACGTGGGGGTCCGCTTGCTTTGTTTGCTTAACTATATATCAGCCTCAAGCAGGATTTGAAACCCCAAAACCCTTAAATGGATGTTTGACAAATTGAGGATTCCTCACTGTCAGACAGGGGAAGGGAGCCTTTTGACCCTCAGCACGCTCACTCTCATTTCACCAAGGGAGAGGCTGACGCCCCCCAGGGGTGATCCCAAGCTGCAACCCAGGCTCTCAAGTCTGAGCTGAGACCCCAGCTCTCCTGAAGAACCCGGGGCAGTAAATCAACGTGGCAGGAAGAGCTTTCTACAATCACAACCCCTATAATGGCTTAAATGTCATCTTCGAAAGTAGCACGTTTCCAGCACCCACTGGAGATATATGATTGAGTATGACCCCTATTGGGGATGCTTCCCATTTTGTCTGACTAATTTGACCATTACCTCCCCCTCTTCAGCCTTTATCAGCAGCCTGTCTGTAGTTTATGACTCAGTGCTTTAGACACAGAATTCCCAACTCTGCGAACAATGCCTCCAGCCAGAGCCGCTCCGGGTGGGGTGCGGAGAGTTATCAGTTTACTGATGATACCACATTTTTTAACCAAAAACCTCAGGCCTGGGGTATGTTATATGTGAAAAGGGGGAGAAAGGACAAGATAATTTCCACATTGCCGGGGACGCAGCCTCATTGCCTAAGAGGTCTTGTGGGTGGTGTTCCTATTAACAAGCAACTTATTATGTGCTAGGGATGAGGGCTCTGGGGGTGGGACAGTGGGGAAGGGAAGTCCCGGGCAGTTGCATAAAAACACACTGGCACCTTGGGAATCCTTCCGGATGTGTGGGCTTCTGCAGCGTGAATGAGAACGCCACCATAAATCTGCCACCCACCCTCACGCTGCTGGTGCCAGAGCCAGGGAAAACATCAGCCCGGCTCGATGGTCGGCGACAAGAAAACAAATCAGGAGGAAAGGAAGGGGGGAAGAAAGCGTGGAAAGAAGAAGGGAGGGAGGGAGGGGTCACTCAGCGAGGGAGGCAGAGCAGCCGCCGAGAGGAGGCAGGGAGGCTCTGTGCTTAGTCTGGAGATAGAATCACAGTTCTTTGAGATGAGTCACCTTGGACAAGTGAAGGCATCCTGTGTGTATGCTCTGGGCTCAGTCTTGTCAGAACTCTTCACAAAACCCCAAGGACTAGAGTCCACCAGGATCCTCTGTCCACGGGTTTTTTTCAGGCAACAACACTGGAGCAGGTGGCCATTTCCTACTCCAGGAGATCTTCCCGACCCAGGGATCGAACCTGCGTCTCCTGCGTGGGCAGGTGGATTCTTTACCACGACGCCACCTGGGAAGCCCCTTGGGGCATCCGAGCAGGTCTCAGATCCCTCATCTGGATGTAAGAGACCTCCCACAGGCTCACCTTAAACAGAGGTGCACGACATAGGGCAGGCTGCCTGGTGAGTACCCACACGCGGTGGGCGGTGCTGATATTCACCCCCATCCCAGCGCTCACTGAGGGAAGTCCTGGGTAATGTGCGCCAAACACATTCTGCTGGGAATGGGGCTGGACCTCACTGCATCTGATGACAACAACATTCAGTAGGGCTTCTAAGCGACAATCAGCAGAAACCAACTTTGGCCAAGTCAGGCAAACCAAGCAAACAAGAATTATCTATTCAAAGAATACTGGGTACTGATGGAAGACTCCCTGGGAGGGCTGGAGAGTGTTCTGAAGGCTGATTTTGCACTCACGGGGAAGCCCCAGGACTGTTCTTGCGAAGACATCTCAGAGCTGTGGCTGCACAAAGTCATCTCCGCATGACCGCTGGGTGCTGTCAGCGGTACTTTGGAAACACCTGGGTTGTGGCCACTCCCACCATCTTCATCAAATGGGTTTGCTTTGATGAATCAGAGTCCTTATGTCTTCTGATTCATCCTCGGGCTGATGTGTCTGATTGGTGATCAGGGGAGAGGGTAGGTCACATGCCCACATTCAGTTACAAGGAGGACTGGGGGTCAGAGGAGCTGCCATTACTAACTTCTTTTCTTTTTTATTAAGTCTTTATTGAATGTGTTACTCTATTGCTTCTGTTTCATCTTTTGGTTTCCCTGCCACTAGGCATGTGGGATCTTAGCTTCTCCAGCAGGGACTGGACCCACACCCTCTGCACTGGGATGCAGACTCTTAACCACTAGACCGCCAGGGAAGTCTCTGCATTACCAGCTTCTGTGGTGGGGCTCTGCCTCACTATTATTACAGGGAGAGTTCTTTCCTAAATCTGGGAAAGGGATTGAAATAATGTGTCCACAAATATTGGTAAACATCTTCCGCAATGAAGTCCCAGGCCTGCTCCCATTTTCTGGATGAGAACACTGAAGCTCAGCCAAGGCCACATGTCTAAGTCATGGTGTCAACTCAAGTTAAGTCTCATTCAAGCCTGTTCTCCTGGCTAACACCTTGACCAGCGTCTTGACATGTGTCATGATGAGAACAACATCCACCCCAGCAACGCCTCCCACATTCCAGTCCCATTTCTCTGACTCATCTGAGCTGGATCTTTTGGGAGCCACATATTCACTGTCTGTTTTTCTGTTATTCTTCCTAGAGGAAGATGTTTTTCTTCCTCTAAAGCCATGGAGTCTGTTCTTGGAATGTAGTTCCTAGGCGCCAGGATCTCTGGACAGACTCCTTTCTTCTTGGAATGTTCTGTCCCTCGGAGTGCCTAGGACGGACTCCTACATGGTGAGGTGGGGGTGACTAACTGAGGTGCCTCCTCTAACACAACCACAGTCAACAGGCAGGGGGAACGCAGAGCCTTCCCTGGATGCCATCCACACCACTGACAGTTCTGTATTCCATTCCATTAATTCATTAAGTGAACTGTTCCATAGCAGTATGTTCTTTGCTCACACTCCCAAAGCTCTACCAGACCAAGAGCTGTCTGGTAAAAAAAATATTTTGCAGGAAGCTCCTCACCATGAGCCCTAGAGTCAGACTCTCTGGGTGAAAGTCCCAACTCTACCACTTGATTGGATATCCTTAGTTCACCTCCCCACGCCTCAGCATCCTGGTTTGTAAATGAAGGGTACTGAAAGAGTTCTTAGGAGAATGACACTTTAGAAGTGTGTCCGGCATATGACAGGTGCTCAATACATGCCATCAGCAACAGCAGAACATTTAGGATCTACTGGGGAATAATCGTATGGGAAGTAGATCGAGGGCCTTCTCTGGTGGTACAGTGGCTAAGAATCCATCTGCCAATGCAGGGGACACGGTTTCCCTGGTCTGGGAAGATTCCACAGGCCAGGGGGCAACTAAGCCCATGAGCCACAACTACTGAGTCCACGTGCTGCCCGAAGCCCGCGTGCCTGGAGCCCGTGCTCTGCAACAAGAGAGGCCACTGTCATGAGGAGCCCCCGCTCGCCACAAACAGAAAACGTCTGCACGCAGCAACAAAGGCCTAGTGCGGCCATAAAAAGATAAATAAATAAATTCTTAAAAAGTAACAATATAAAGTAGATCCGGAGGTTCCAAGTCTCATCCTCTTGGTAACATCCTCATCTTCTCTTTTCCCCCTCTTAAGCATTTCAGTGAACACAGCTTGAAAATCAGGGTCTATTCCAGTTACTTGGGCCAAAGTGTAGGTGGGGAAGCAATGCCTCTAGAGGTAAAGCAAGAGAGGACCCGACTCTGAGTCTCCCAGGTCCCACTTCTGTAGGCACAAAATGCAGTTATTTTTTCTAAGAAATGGTGAACCATGCCATAATGTTCATCTCCTCTTTGCACTAGTCTCTAGCAACCAATAATATCAGAGACCCAAAATCTGTGGACCAAGAAATGTCATCTGTCATGAGCCAAATAAATATTTTAGGCTCTTCAGCCCCTGGGGTCCCTGTTGCAACTACTGAGCTCTATGGTTGCAGCAAAAAAGTAGCCACAGATAATGAAAGATGGGTGCACTGTGTTCTAGCACTTCCCAGGTGGTGCAGAATCCATCTACCGATGCAGGGGATGCAAGCGACATGGGTTTGATCCCTGGGTCTGGAAGATACCCTGGAGGAGGGCATGGTCACCCACTCCAGTATTCTTGTCTAGAGAATTCCATGGACAGAGGAGGCTGGCGGGCTATAGTCTATGGGGTCACAAGGACATGACTGAGCATCCTGTATTATTCTGTATGATTGCATTCTGGGTTATTCGCTCAGTCGTGTCCAACTCTCTGCGACCCCGTGGACTGCTGTAGCCTGCCAGGCTCCTCTGTCCATGGGGTTCTCCAGGCAAGAATACTGGAGTGGTTGCCATTTCCTTCTCCAGGGGATCTACCCAACCCAGGGATCAAACTCAGGTCTCCCACGTTACAGGACTCTTTATGGTCTGAGCCACCAGGGAGGCCCCTGGTACATTCTAGAAAACTTTATTTACAAATACAGGCAGTAGACCAGTTCCAGCTCATGGACTGTAACTTGCAGACCTGTTCCACAGACCCTACCATCCTAACTTCACCACGTTCTAACTCTGGCCAGAAGCCCTTGAGCCACACGCCATTTTAGCGCTAGTAAAATGGGTGGACATCGTCCAGCAGGATCTGAGTGTACTCCTGGGTGTCATGAGGATGATGTCCATGGTGAGAGATGGCTCGAGCAGAGCTCACGATTATGAGAAATAGTCACACACCTTGGAAACCACATGGCAGAAGAGCAGGTAAGGCTTTTAGAGACCACCTAATATAATCCCTTCAGTTTATGGGAGGTCAGTCAGAAGTCCAGGCTAGGGAGGTGACTTGGCCAGTTTCAACTAACATGTTCTCGGCATCGCTGGGACCAGAGTGCCTGGTTTTCTGACATTTAATCCAAGGTTCTTCCTACCAGACTACTAGGTTCATATCAAGATTTTATTATGAATCGTACTCAAATCAACAGAGAGAGAGGGAAAAAAATCTGCACTTTAAAAACCAGAGTCCCTGCCTGGAAACTCTGCTGTCCTTCCCCCGTCCGTATCTTCCTTTTCTTCCATCTATGAACAGGTGTGGGGTGCCCCTATTGTGTTGCTCAGCCCTCACTTGGTGCCAAGGAGAAAGTAAGTGGTCAATAAATGTGCTTGAGAATGGAACACACCGTAAATGATACGTGGTAAAGAGCTCACAGCATGTCAGGAGAAGGGAGGTCTAAAAGCTGCCTGTGAGGTGCTGCAAAGAGAAGAACCAGTGCTACATTTCCTCCCTTCCAGTCCTCCAAGAAAACTGCCTTTCAGAGAGAAATCTTCCCACCGAGGGCTTCCTCCTTTCCTTAGATGGAGCACCTCTGTCTTTTGTACTTGCAAATGAATTGTGATTAGTTTTCACCTCCAGCCCAGGGGATTAGCCAGAGGACCTTTGATCTTCAGGTATCGATTTGCATCTTAAAGGAAGCATGATCTCATCTGGGCCAGCTCAAAATTCCATCCCAGCCCCCCAACCCTTGTCTGTTTACCAGCCCCCCACCCCCCAGGCTGACCAGGGGCCTCCCAAGTGGGGCTAAAACAACAGGACCAACCAGACTCCTGGAGAAGGCGGAGGAAAACAAATTTCCCATCTGACTCCGTGAAGGTGGGAAAAGGACATTTGCTTTCTAAACATGGGCTGGTCTGCGATTCCTCTTCCTCAAGTCAGAAAGCCTGTATCCTGGCTGGAGGCCGTGGAGGAAAATGAACTGAGCTTGTGTGCAAGAATCAGACAAGATCAGGTCCAAGTCCTGGTTCTGTCTTCAAGCCTAACCTGTGTGACTCTGGACACGTTTCACAAGTTCTCTGGCTTCTGTGTTGTTCTCATCTCTAAAGGAAGAATAAAAGCCTTAAACATCTACACAAATAATACCCATCCCAGACGGCTGGCATGAAGAAGAGCAGTCAGTGTAAGATGAAGCTAGATCAGAAGGGTTATCCATTACCACCGTCACCTATGAGAACAAACGCTCCAGGAGGGCAGAACGCCTGCCCTCTGCCTGTCTGTTTCCTTGGCTGTGCTCACTAGTGCCTAAAACAGTGTCTAGCTCCCAGGAGGCACTCAATACATACACGTGATAGAAAGGAGTGAATCATCACTGAGTTATAACCATTGCTATTCTTCTAACTGACCAGCCATCCGGCACCGTCCACTTCTCCAGCGAGGCCCAGAGAAAGGGCAGACTTACCAATACAGTTGAAGGAGACTTCCTGCCGACAGAAGAGAGAGCAGCCATCCCCATTGATCTTATTCATGTCATCACACTCTTCACCTTGGCTTCTGCAGAACGGACACGGAAGGAAAATTTGTCACATCAGCTTCAGAAGCCCAACCGGACACGGAAAAGCCCGCTGGGGGCTAGGAACGGTTTGGTTAGGTCTCGGGCAAGTCCCTTCTTCCCCTGTCTGAGTTTCTATTTCTTCTAAACGAGGTGCGTGCAAGGTGAATTTGTGAGGTCCTTATGTTTGTCTTACTGGGTGTTTCTGATGGCAAAGTAGAATTCCTGCTTCAGACTCATTCTCTGTTAAGTAAGTTAGTCAGAGGGGAGGAAGAAGAGGATGAATCAATGAACCAGACTTTGCTACTGTGTCTGGGAAATCGCACTTCCACTCTAAGATGGGGGACTGAAGGGAGTTTTGGGGTTTCTAAGGCAGTGGCACCCCACTCCAGTACTCTTTCCTAGAAAATCCCATGGACAGAAGAGCCTGGTAGGCTGCAGTCCGTGGGGTCTCGACGAGTTAGACATGACTGAGCGACTTCACTTTCACGTTTCACTTTCATGCATTGGAGAAGGAAATGGCAACCCACTCCAGTGTCCTTGCCTGGAGAATCCCAGGGATGGGGTCGCACAGAGTCGGACTCGACTGACGTGACTTAGCAGCAGTAGCAGCAAGGTATAAATGTTGTTCTTCACTATGCCCTGCTCCGGCCCTTCTGTCATAACCCCAGTGCACATAAAGGTAGTTTTGTCTCCTACACACATTCAGGTATCTGATCTTTATTAGATCAGAAACACCGCCTTCTCTGTTGGCTGTGTCATTTCATGGTAACAAGAACTCTAAGGCCTGGGACCCACATTGCTAGGAAATAAAAATGCCTCCCCCTACTTTTTAAGGAATTATTTCCATCACTGAAGGATGATTTTGCAGTCGTTAGGATGGGCAGAAAATGAGCCACATTCTCTGAATTGGATCTAGAAGAGAAAGAGGATTAACAACTGAAAGACTGGATGTGTTACCACTTTCTGGAAAATTCCCATCCCTTTAGTCACAGAAACTTGGGTTTAGAGCCCCGTGTTCCCAACTAATTGTGTGATTTTGGACAAGTCCCTTAGTAGGGCTCTCCAGCCTCTGGCACCTAATGCCTGATGATCTGAGGTGGAGTTGATGCAATAATAATAGAAATAAAGCACACAATAAATGTAATGAGCTTGCGTTATCCCTAAATCATCTCCCATCTCCCCAGTCCATGGAAAAAGTGCCTTCCATGAAACCTGTCCCTAGTGCCAAAAAGGTGGGGGACCGCTGGTTAATCTCTCTCTGATCTTTTTATCTTTGACAATTTACATCAACAAAAAGTGAAAACAAACTTTCCACTGTTTAGCCACAGTAAGCACATTTCAAGTCCTCAATAGCTGGATGGAGCTAGTGGCAACTGGATCAGAGAGCACAGAATCTACTTCCACTATTATAGAAAAATCCCCCGAACGGTGCTCTTCTGGGTGTTGAGTCTGTTTTCTCGTGGGTTAAAATGGAGATAATTACACCTGCTCCTTAGTGTCGGCAGAAACATGGAAGGTAGCTTAAGGTGGCGGGCCAGGTTTGCCGCACACAGAGGACGGTCAGCCACAGTCCCCACGCCCACCCACCTGTCCTGGGATGTCTCCGTAGAGGCTGTGGCAGTTCTCCCTCTTTCCCCAGAGACCAGCTGGGAGTCCCGGCCTGGACGGGGCCTCAGACTTTGCCTTTCACCCCGGCAATTAACACGGGGAAACATTTGTTGCTTTTAGGAAGTGTCAGAGTTACCAGTATGGGGCCTTGTAATCAGTGCTTATGATGACTAGGACATTGCATTGATCTTTGAAGAGCCCCCCACTTCTCTCCTGCTTGCAAAGCCATTAGCAAGGAATTCTATATTCCAAGCTGGGCCCGTATTCAAGCAAATCTCACACACTGGAAATCAATGATGGCCTTGTGATTCTTAACTATTTCATAGGTTATCTGGGGAGAGTTTTTTTTTTTTTAACCTGGACTGGTTTCCCTAATGCCACAAAGAACACTTCTAATCCTCCTTTCCTCACCACCCAAACAGTACGTTCTATTGGTTTAAGCAAAACATTAGGGTCACCACAAATATCTTCTAGGCATGCCAGATCTATCATTAGATAGACAAGCTCTGAGAAACCTTCTTTGACCTCCCAGGCTAGAGTGGGTGGCCATCTTCTCTGAGTCCAGAGACGAGGGGCTCCATCTATCACAGCGCTTGTCAGATCAACCACCTCTGCCTGTTACTTGAGAGCACCCCGCCCTAGGCTTTAGGAAGTCAAAGGATGTGACAGAGGTTTTGTCATCCTAGCACCCCGATGCCTGGCACAGTGTCTGGGAAAGAGGAAATAGCACAGAGCTATCCCTTCACTTGTTAGTTCTGCAGCGCCATCAGTCACGGCAAGGCAATGGTAAATCCAGATAAAAATGTGGGCCCTAGGCCTACATCTTGGTTCTGCTCCTTACTGAGTATGTAAGCTTCAGAAAACCATTTTAATCTTTGGGGGCAAGGTGTCTCTTTTGTGAAGTAAGGTAATAAGGCCTATCTCACATGGTTGTTGGAAGGACCCAAGGGGGTTATAGGGTAGCACAGTGCCTTCTGCCTAGTAGTCTTAATAAGTATTTATAATTATCATTATAGCAGTCATCCAGTGCTTTTTTTTCATCAGGGACCTCACTGAGTGTTGAGTCTATCTGTATTTCTTCATAAATTCCTTTGCGTATATACAGCAAATTAGCATGTATCATCCCATGAAAAATCCAGTTAGTGAAGATGACAGCCCTTCTCACCCTCAAAGTTTTTTTTTTTTTTTGGCTTAGGTTAGGTACCAACCAGTTGTTGACACAGTTGGTAGAAAACTGAATGCAACTGCTTGGTACCTGCAGGTAATTCAATACCTATTTGACGTCTATGAAGGTTATTAATCCTAGGTATAAAAAATACTAAAAAACCTTGCTCAGAATGATATTTAAATTACTACTACTACCAGCAGTTTTCGGTCAGTGATGATACTGCCTGCAGTGTTTTATCAGTATATCTCTGAAAAGTAAAAGGGTTAGTCATTCAGTCCTGTCTGACTCTTTGAGATCCCATGGACTGTGTAGCCTGCCAGACTCCTCTGTCCATGGGATTCCCCAAGCAAGAATAGTGAGTGGGTTGCCATTTCCTATTCCAGGGGATCTTCCCGACCGAGGGATTGAACTCAGGTGTCCTGCACTGTGGGCAGATTCTTTACCACCTGAGCCATCAAGGAAGTTCTATCTATATCTGATTCCAAAATGGGTAGACAGAATTGTAGACCAGTTCCTACACATAGTGAGTTTCTTTTTTATTCCTCTTGCTAAATTAAAAAATCCCAAGTCACAATTATGGGTTGTTGGCAATGACCGTGACTGTTTCCTGGATGCTCTGGATATGTAGCTTAATCACGGACCCACAAAAGATTCAGCACTTTCCCTGGAGATGATCTTGTTCACTTGCTCAGGGTTCTATCAGAAAACAGCTGTATCAAAAGCTAGAAGTAGATGTCTTCATGTGGAAGGAAAGAGTATCTTCCCTCTGCCCAATTTTGTTACATTAAGCGCCTGAAACCATATGTTCAGGTTGGATTGTTGCACCTGGATGAGGATCTTAAATGCAGACAATAGCACACCATCAATGTCAATCTCTGACAAGTGTGGGGTTGTGGGGTTTTATTTTGTAAGTTTGAGGAGTCAACTTCTTGGCAATCAGGTGGTTTGCGTCATAATTCAACACTTAAAAATCCTTATTATTAGCCCCCTCCGTATCGAAATCTAGATAATTCAGCTTTGAAATTATAGGTGTAGGATGTTTAAGACATGGATACATACATACATACATACATATATACACACATGTGTATGTATGTGTGTGTGTGTATATATATATATTCCTGAGCTACATCACTTCAGCAAATCACTTGAAATTGCACAAATATTCAATACTGGTCTTTATCAGTGTTAACAGTAAAGAAAAAACAAAAAAAGTCATTCATTATTTCAAAAACTTGGCTTAGCACCCTGCTTGTAGCAGCTGGTTTATTTCAGGGTTTTAGGGGAGCAGTGTCTTGCACACACTGCTATCCTTTTGCACAATCAGTTGGGCAGATGTGGTTCACTGGCCACATCCGATCATACTCTTGACATCTGCTTTTCCCTTCAGTGCTGAGCCACGATCAGAAGGCAGACTGTTGGCCAGTAGTGGGTGTCTGTGCAAATGTGTATTCATGGACACACTCTTCCTCTGCATCGCTGCATCATCCTTGCTGTGCTCCTAGCTGGTCCTTCCATTCCACAGCAGCTTTCCAGTGTATATCACAGACCACAAAATCATCAACATCCAATTAAATTGCTCCTGACCTCTAGCACGAGTGTCAATGATAAGCCAAGGAAACAGCCATTGAGCCCTTTTCTTTCATTATATGGACTATACCTACGAATTGATTCATGTTCTGCACATCAGTGAAACAAATTCCCTTTAAAGTGCCCCTCCCCCTACAGAAATAGTAATTGCAATCCCACGGTGTACAGATACTCTGTGACACCCAATGGTGCCATTTAATGATGGAATTTTGCCAACAGCATGTTGTGTCATCTCCATATGTAACGTTTATTATTAAATCCGCCAATAGTTTTAAAAGTCCCTTGGCAATAGTGTCATTTGTAACTGTGATTCCAAGAAAGAACATAGATTTAGCAATAAGGAGTTTGTGAATGATCCTTGGTCTCTTTTTCATCTTGAGGGCCAAAACTATTTAACTGGGTGACAAGACATTTTTATGCTTAATCTGAAGGGGAAAAAAAAAACCCAAAGATTTCCTTTTTTTTTCCAACAATGCAAAAGTCTTGATGGCTTCTCGCCACTCTTTCTCAGTTGCGTAACATCTTGCTCTGTGGACAGGGGATGAATGGACTGATGAGCCGATAAAATCCGTTTTCTAGACACACAGCTTTCTATCTTCTAATCACACTTATCCTTTCTTTTGGCTGCTCGTGCGGAATCTTTACACTTACCGATTCATTTGCCTCCTGTACTTAAAAGTCATATTCAATGTTCACTCTAGAGGGCTGCTTACTATTTATGGTTTCAACATTACAGAAGAGTTGAAATATTTTGCTGTTTCTACGAGACTGACCCGTTTTGTAAATTGTTGATATAACACAATAGAAACAATAAATACACTTTCAGTTTTAATAAGTGTAAACGGTAACCAGCAAAGAATGTGAAAGTGTTCTCACGTAGGTGCCCTGTGTCCTGTTAACTGAATGTGGACTGAGGTGGAAAAAGCTAACAGAATCTTTGTGGCTCACAGGAAACAATGAGGAACAAGAGCACCGTGGCAGTCAGTGCGGAATGGCGGCCCCGTGGAAATCTTACATTACTACACATTTGAGAAACGTGTTTGCTCAAAAAAAGAGTCACAGCTTTTCTTCTGAGGCCTGCCAACGACTCGCAGACAGATCGACTTGCAGATTGCTGGTGCTCCCTCACAGCTCACACCCTGAAGCGTAGCCCATAAGCGCTTCTCTCTGGCACCCCGACCACCTCCTCCTGGCCTAATTAGCATTGCCCCCCGCCCTGTCTGTAGCCACACCTACTTACCTCTGAATGATGCCATCACCACAGTACCCGCTTCCGTGGATGTACGTGGCAGCAGGTGACGGCTCACTCTCTTCATTTCCTGAAAGAGCGATGACCCAATACTGGTACATACTGCCCAGACGGACATCTCTGGAAAACAAAAACATAAGGAAGACTATCAACTATGCTGATGCAAGGCTGGGGACAGACAAAATGCACCCTCTTGAGTACATTTCTACTAGTCTGGCTTGTTTTTGATACCACCCGCATATTTAATTATTCAATAATTGTTATTTGTTTTTTAGAAATTTTATTGAAGCATAGTTGATTTACAATGTTATATTAATTTCTGCTGTGCAGCAAAAGTGCCTCCTTTGTACACAGACACACATTCTTTTTCATATTCTTTTCCGTTATGGTTTGTTACAGGAGATTGAATATAGCTCCCTGTGCTATATAGTAGGACCTGGGTGTTCATCCTATACATACTAGTTGGCATCTGATAGTCCCAAGTTTGCAATCCTTCCCTCCCCCATCCCACTCTCCTCTGGCAACCACAAGAACATTCTCTATGTCTACGAGTCTGTTTCTGTTTTCTGTTTTCATCTGTGTCACAAGTTAGAATCCACACATAAGTTAGTTATCCAGTAATTTTTCATGTCTACTGTGATTAAGCCACCCTCCCACTTATGATGGGCTATACTAAAATGAGGCATCAACTGACATACGACCACGGATATTACCAGGTGGCGCTAACGGTAAAGAATCTGCCTGCCAATGCAGGAGACACGAGAGATGTGAGTTCGATCCCTGGCTGGATAGAAAGTGGCAACCACTCCAGTACTTTTGCCTGGAAAATTCCATCAACAGAAGAGTCTGGAGGGCTACAGTCCATGGGGCCGCCAAGAGTTGGACACGACTGAACGACTGAGCACTTTTTATTTTTAGTTTAATCTTTAGAATAATCCTGGTGGATAAGAATTAGATGGTATATGGCCCATAATGAAGATGTCTTGGAGAATGCCATCTAGGAAAAATAAATGGGATGAGTAAAAGCACAGAGGTGGGAAGGCGCCATGCCGGGTTCTGCAGGCACTGTTCTACTGCCCTCATTTGAAGATCCGAGCGGAAACCCCACATAAGCAAGCAAGTCCTTTCCTCACGGTTCACATCCAGTGACTATCCATCTCCCTGCCACTTGCTCCGCACTGTGCCTCTCACTCTTGACTAAAATAATAATAATAGCAGCAGCTATTAAATGAATGTCAAGCCTGGGGCTAAGCACTTTCTGCGTGTTTTCTCATTTGAGAATCAAAACAACACTACATGTATACTAGTAGTTTCATGTTTATTTTACAGATGATGAATCTGAGGCATAAGGAGATTAAGCAACTTGCTTACAACCACATGGCATTAAATTATATCCTGCACTCTGCCTCCCTAATTCCTAGTTCAGGTCTGCTTGAACAACTTCACTCCTTGCAAAGGGAAATCTTGTCCTGCAATCGCAATTCCAGCCTTTGGTTCCTGCTAGATTTCCAGTTTACCTAGATTGCATCTCTCCTCTGCTCTCAGGATCCCCCCGAGCAATGCCTGTTCCACTTTCCTGGCACTCAGTTTTATACCAGATCACCTTCCTCCGCTTCTTGTCTCTTCTCAGCTCCTTCCTTGAACTCCCTGCCGTGGAAGGAACCTGGATACTGGCAATTATCTTCCAGGGCAAAGATATATTTACCCATATGACCACATCACCACCCCCATTTCCTTTCTGACCATTTTCAAAGGGAAATGTTATTCTTCTCTTTCATCTCCCTCTGCACCAATTAATTACTTTTTAATAATAAAAATGTGCCATGGGAAAAAAAGAAAGCACAAAATGGTAATGAAGAGAATTCCTATCAGATTCCAGAGTTGGGGTGAGGGGGGATTCATAAACAAAAGGATGGTGTCAAAAAATCTCAAGTCCCCCTGCCCATCTGTTGTTTCAGCTGCTGCTCGGGCTGGGGCTGTTTGGATAAGGCCAATAAGATAACAGGTGCAGTGACAACAGACAGTATCTCCTGACTCTCAACACAATGAGGAGCTAGAGTTTATGAGCACTGAAGGAGGCTGCCGAAGAACACAACCCTTCTGAGAATGCTGGGCTTATGACCCAAGAGAGAGCTTGTTTCAGCACTGCTGGAGCAGGTTAAGAATATTGAGGGTAGACCAGAAGTCCCTGGAGATTCCAGCCGCGTTCTGCCAATGAAAACTAAGTAGGCAAAATGCATAAAAATCTTGAGATATTATATGTATAACTGTATGAATAGTGGTTGCCTTGTAAACCTCTGGAATGCTGATTTGTTGATATAATTAGAGGCTTTTATAAAAGTTTATTGGATATTTGAACTACCTCTAGACCAGTGAATGTATACATTTTCAGATGGTGCTTCTGAAACTGGAATATTGGGGCAGGAGGAAGAATGGCTTTCCCAGGAGATGCATGAAGGCCTGAGATAAAGATGATATGCACTCTATTGTACATTTACTTTGCTTTGAAATATGGAGGCTGGGAGTTCCTGGAGGTCCAGTGGCTAAGAATCCGCCTTGCAATACTAAGGACGTGGGTTTGATCCCTGGTCAGGGAACTAAGCTCCCACAGGTCCCAGGGCACCTAGGTTCATGCACAGCAACTACTGATCCTGTGCACTTTGAAGCCCACTCAGCACAACTAGAAAGTGCATGAGCTACAAACAAAAGATTCCACATGATGGGTTAGGGTTAGGGTTAGGGTTAGGGTTAGGGCAAAGGTCCGGCATGCTACAACAAAGGCTCGACACAGCCAAATCAATAAAATTAAAAAAATATATATATATATGGAGGTATGTTTTACATTAAACAAGTATGGCCCAATTAGGGAATAAAATTAAAAAAAAAAAATTTCTACAGGCTACCTCCCAGGCTACTGGGGGCATATGGTCACTGTCTGAAGCAGATGGCGCGCTTGGGTGGAAAAGCGTGAGACTGTGAAGAATACGTCTCTATCTTGTGCTTTTTCATTCGTGGTGTGCATCCAAATGACTTATGCCTGATGATATTTAGGGGCTCTGCTGACATTTGTGACTGCTTTCTCCCCCACTTTGCCTGGGCTCCTCCCCTCTCCCTCCTCCTCCGTCTCAGCAAACACCACTTGGAGGTGAGCAGACACATGTGTCCATCCTGGCTTCCTCACTTGCTCACTGAGAAGTCATAGGCAGGGGTTCCCGTGCTCCGAGCCTATTTCAAATTAGTCAGAAGCCTGGTTTCACAGCATTTTCCCACAGGTTGAACGTGAGGGCACATAAAGCACCTATGTGTCCAGCCAACGATAAATAGCTAACAAATGTTAACCTGTTACTCTTAAAGCTAAATTATCAACATTCTCATCCACTGAGAGTTTTGCTGTGCTCTCTTTACCAGAAGGAATGGAGAGACAAATAACTATAGATAAACTTGGTTTGGTAAACCCCTGAAGATGAAAAAAACCATCATCTATCCTATGCATCATGGTTCGATGGAAACTCTTTTCTGCCACAGTGCTTGGCTAGAACACCCTCAGGGCATGTGGCTCTCTCTTTTTCTCTCTCTCTAGGTGGCTGTTTCAAGTTTTGAAATTTCTGGATCCCAGGCTTGTCTTTGCCCTGGGACAAAATTGATTCCCCAGTAACTTCCACCACTGTCCTTATTACCTGCAGGCGTTACAGAGAAAGTATCTGATGGGCAGAGAAACCTTAATACCCTCCTTCCAAACAGTGCGTGTGTGGCATATGCATGATTATCTCTCAGAAGCCTGAGAGTGGCTCTTTGGGGCAGGGGCTGTTATCCCAAGTTTTCACATAGGTAATTAGAAGCCATTCCCTTCATTAAAAGGTAGAGAAGGGAAATCATGGCAAAAATGCTATGAAAAAGATGATATTTCTCCACTTAAGAATTCTTGTGATAAAACTATATTTTCTCCAAGTTAAAGTCAGAATAGTGCTAAACCAGGGCTCTTTTCTCAAGAGCCTAAGGTAGAAGAGCTTCCCTGGTAGCTTGGACAGTAAAGTGTCTGCCTACAATGTGGGAGACCTGGGTTCAATCCCTAGGTCAGGAAGATCCCCTAGAGAAGGAAATGGCAACCCACTCCAGTATTCATGCCTGGGAAATCCCAAGGACCGAGGAGCCTGGTGGGCTACAGTCCATGGGGTCGCAAAGAGTCGGACACGACTGAGTGACTTCTCTTCTCCTCTTTTAAGGTAGAAGAGAATTTTTTGAAAAGGACAGGTTATGGCTTCTGAAGGCTTTGCTGGAGGTTAGGACCTATTTCACAGTTGGCCTAAAAGTAGGACATTTATGTCAGCTTGTTCCTTTCAGCTGCTCTGAAAACCATCTGGAAAGTCTTAATGCTGCCACTGGAACCCCGTCCCCTCCTGAGTCTCCCACATCCAAGCAGACCCTAAGCCTTGTCAACAAGCCCATCCAACAGTTTCCATGTCTTTTCCTGTGCGTCCTTGCTACCATCTACATCCCAACCTTGACAGCTCTGGCTCGCCCTCTTGCCTCGAGCATCTCCCCTTTCCAATCTCGCCAACACCATCACAATATTCTTAGATCCAAAGCTACTCTCCAGCTCAAAACCTCTCCATGTACGGCAGTGATGGGAACACGCTTCCACCTGAAACTTCCTATTTCTCTTTGTTTAAAACTAAAATTTTACCACTTCATCTGAAATACAATCAGTTTCATCACTTCTGATTTCTCTCCTAGAGTTCTGAGTGCCAGTTTATTTGAAAGCTAACTTCCACCAGAATTCAATCATTAATGCATCACATCTCAGATTAATTTCAGGCTTTTAGCTAGTAAGTTTAAATGGCCGGATTTAAATATGACGAGATTGTTTGGCTAGTTTTGAAGGGTGGCTTGTTTTGAATCCTTGATATGACTTTTTTTTTAAATGCTTTTATGTTTAACCATCATTGTTTCACAAATATCTCAAATGACACATCTGCCTTAGGTTTGCATCTATGGCAATTAGAAATAAAAACACTGACATTTCTAAGTGGTATGATTTTTCAGTCCTTTTCCCCAGAAATGTATTGATGGTGATGTGTATCAAATCTGAAGCACAACCTAAAAGTAAATTTAGTTATAGATTATAAAATTACTATCTTAAGAAAATATATGTTATTAAGGAGTCTAAACACACCATGACCTAGCTTTTGGCAAAAATGTCAACTTCTTAAAATGTTGGTGTCTAATTAGTATCATGACAGGTCAATTAAAAACCCTTCTGAAATCTACAAGCAAGTCACTTTCTTCCTCTCAGCCTGTTTTCCTACCTTTTAATTAAGACATATGACTCTTGTCCCATACCACTGTGAAGATAAAATGAGAACTACAAAAGTACAATAGGAGAAAGAGGGCAGGGAACATCATCTCACAATGGAAATACCCCATTTTGCTTGCTCCAGGAAATTCTCTCTGAGCCTCTGGATTCCTCCGTATCGACCTCCTATTGTTTCCATATTATGGCATTCATTTATCATACACTCTCTCTCTATAGTCTGTGCAACTGAACTGTATTATACTTTTTTGATACCCTAGCTTCTGCAATAATTATAGCAATTGTAGCTTCTGTTTGTCGGGTATTTATCACATGCCAGGCACTATGCCTGGCACCTCATATGAATAGCATCATTTAAGCAAAACAGCAGTCCCTTGAATATTTACCATGAAAAGTTTTTAGCTGAGGAGACAAACACCTAGAGAGGCTAAGCTACCTGCCTGCAGTCACACACAGGACAGAAACTTACGCAAGTCTGTCCAATTCCATCCCAAGACTCTGCTCTCTGGAGGTGAAGACCCTGGCTGTTACAAACCAGAAAAGACAGCAGAGGTGAAAAGATCAAGTTTTTGAATCATGTAGCATCAGCTACATGTTGGAAAGTTGGAACTAGATGGAAAGACTAGTTGGAGAGTTCTAGAAGTCAGGAGAGACACACATCCTCTTAAACACCATGACTGACTCACTCATGGGCGAGCCCTGCCTCCTCTCTGATCATCCATTTCTTCGTCTACAAAATGGGGATCTGGGAAGAATGTGACAAGCAGCCCTAATTTAACGAGGAATGTGGCGTTGCATCTTCCTGCCACAGGCTTTTCTACAAGCTAGAAGCTGCCTCAGCACTTAAAATTCTGCGCTGAGAAGGATGTAGCTCTAAATCTGCCACCCAGATTGATTAAGCTGGGAGACACGGTGGGGGGACCACCTAGGATGCCTCTGGCTCAGGAAGAGCCCGAGGATTCCAGGGCCGCCTTGGGCTAAGGATAAGAGGGTAATCCCTGGGTGCGTCATACGCCAGCTTCCAGCCACGGGAAGAGAAGGAAACAATCACTTTCGGAGCCTGAGATGATGTGCCCAGGCACACTATACATACCATTAGTATCGTCTTGATTAGAAAATATATTAATCATATAGAAAAATACAAGGAACGTTATAACAAATCCCCTTAGACTTACCACCCAGCTCTGTCAAATTAAAACATTTTGCCATGTTTTCTTCCTCTTTTCTTTTTGGTGTAAAAGAAATAAAACATACTGTTTTGTATTTTTTGTTTTCAATCAACCATTTCTCTCTCACATGAGTGTTTTTATATTTCTTGTGCCTATGTGTTGCTCTGCATGTTTTAAACTTCCTAGGTGTTTTAATACTACATTTATTATTGTGTAGCTGTTTTTTTTTAAACCCAGCATTGTTTTTGAGATCACACATATTGATCATATAGATCAATGCAGTAATATACTTCCTTTGATCATTCTTTTCCTGATAAGCGCCCAGATTATATCTCTGTCATTATTACTATCATCGTTGGTAATCTTTTTATTTGTTATTTCCAATAACATTGCTATAAACATACATGTTCACATTCCTTTGCACATAAAGCATGAGTGTCTGTAGGAAATACATCTAAAGTGGTATTGCTAGGCTGAAGATAATTGCATCTTCAACTTTATTCAGTTCAGTTCAGTCGCTCAGTCGTGTCCGACTCTTTGTGACCCCATGAACCGCAGCACGCCAGGCCTCCCTATCCATCATCAACTTTATTAGATATTGCTAGATTACTCTCCAAGAGTGTACCAATTAACACACCTACTAACAGATTTTCCATTGTTCCAGGTCCCGGGCCGCACTAGATTCTACCAAACATGTAACTTTGTAGCTAATCTGATGGGTATTAAATTATATTTGGGCTTCCCTGGTGGCTCAGATGGTAAAGAGTCTGCCTGCAATGCAGGAGACGTGGGTTCAGTCCCTGGGTTAGAAAGATTGCCTGGAGAAGGCAATGGCCAGTACTCTTGCCTAGAGAGTCCCATGCACAGAGGAGTCTGGCGGGCTGCAGTCCATGGGGTCACAGAGTCAGACACGACTGAGAGACCAACGCCTTAGGGGCGTCGCTGGTGGTATCATTCTGCTTCGCCTTTCCCTGATGGCTAACAAGCCTGAGTACCATTTCATGTATGCCTGACAACATGTGTTTCTACCTGTGTTGACTGATTGTTCATCACTCTGGCCTATTTTAAATTGGGTTCTTTTGTCTTTATTGATAAGTCACGCATTTACAGATACTGGACACTGAGCCTTTGCAATTTTTTTTTCTTTCTCATTCTGTTTAGGTTGTTTTGTTGAATAAAGAGTTTTAATCATTTCCTTCATGATTTGGCCTTTTGTTGGCTTGTTAAATAAACATTTCTTTGCTCCAAGGTATTCACAAACACAAATTAAAGTAGTCTCCCCTATTTTCTTCCAATAGTTTTAAGTTTTTATTTTTACATGTATGGCTTCAATCAACCACAAACAGTTTTTAAAATGATGGTGGTAAGGACTGTTTCCCCCCAAATAGAGATGAATCACTTGTCTGACATTATTTATGTAAAACTTAATCCTTTCACTACTGAATTGTGGCACATTCTTTGCCGTATGTCATTCAGAACTTAGATAAGCTTTCTTTTTTGGTGGGGGACAGTTATCTTGTTTCATTAGTTTATTTTTTTCCTGTTATCTTATCAATAGCAGTTTGTCTTAATTTCCATAGTTTTAGAAAAGTCTTGATTTATCTACAAGTCCACTCTACTTTGGTTTTCTCCATCAAAAGACCCTTTCACTTTTTCAAGTGAATTATTAGTTTCATTTTCTGAAATGCCTGTTGGGATTTTAATTCCAATTTCATTGAATTTATAGATGCATTTGAGGATAAAACACTTCTTTATGACATTGTATCCTCCCATTTAACTGTGTAGTTGATCTTTTTATTTATTTAGGTCTCCTTTTATGATTTCAATAAAGTTTTTAAAGCTTTCTTCATAAAAACTGTGATGATTTTTTATTAGGGATATATTCCTAACTCTAAGCATTTTATAGATGTCACTGTTACAGTTAATGATAGCTTTAATCTATCTACCCATCCACATATATATTGCAGGTATATCTATATTTGTATCTTCATGTCTTAGAGCTGACAAAAATAATTTCTAGATTGATATTCTATTCATCAGTCCTCACAGGCTGTTTTATTAGTTTCACTACTTTGTTGATTCTTATTAATTTTTCTGTGCAGTCTTTTATATGCGAGGGTCATGATGGTTTAGTCTCTCCCTTTTCAATCCTCAGAAATTTTGTTGATATTTTTTTGCCTAGCTGGGTCAGGTAGGACAAATGGTGTTACTGGTTTTGTTTTTTTATCATGAAGGGACTTGATTTTATTAAGAGTTTTAAAATTCTGCATCTAGTAAGACAATTTTATTAAGAAATATATTTTCATATGCTGGTCTTGTGAATTACATTCATAGACCATATAACTCTAACATCTCATTTTATCCTGGGAAAATCCACTTGATGCAATGTATATGGATTTGTTTGAGTCTGTAGGTTTTAAAATATTGATATATTTGGTCTGCTAGTATCTTATACAGGCTTCCGGGGTAGCTCAGCTGGTAAAGAATCCACCTGCAATGCAGGAGACCCCAGTTTGATTCTTGGGTTGAGAAGTTCCCCTGGAGAAAGGATAGGCTCCTCACTCCAGTAATCTTGGGCTTCCCTTATGGCTCAGAGGGTGAAGAATCTGCCAGCAATGCGAGAGACCTGGGTTTGATCCCTGGGCTGAGAAGATTTTCCTGGAGGAGGGCATGGCAACCCACTCCAGCATTCTTGCCTAGAGAATCCCCAGGGACAGAGGAGCCTGGGGGGCTACACTCCATGGGGTCACAGAGAGTCAGACACGGCTGAGCGACCACGCACACACAGGATCGTATATAAGATTTCTTGCTGTTTTGATCACACACCCAATTGATCCAAAAGATGTTTTAACCCTCTTCATTTATTTACTTGTCTGCTTGTTTACTGGCTTATATATTTATGTGTTGTGTGTGGACAGAAACGCTGTTCTATGTGATATTTATTCTTTGATACTTCCTGTTGTCATTTTGTGGCCTGGGACATAATAAATTAAAAAAAGCATACTCCATACATTCTAGAAGAAAATATTTATATTTAATTCAGTAGCAGGGTTCTATATATTTTTGTCAGATGAAACATTTTTTTTGTGTGTGTTGTTCAAAGTCAACTAGATTATTATTCTATTTTTTTTTTTTGCTTAGTATACTAATTATTGAGAAAGTATGTTAAAATATTATAAAACCACTGTGGATTTATCACCTTTCTTTCTTAAAGGTAAGTGTCATAGTCGATTTATATATTTTCAGGGCATGTTATTTGGTATATACAAGCTCAGAATCATTATATAACTCCCATTTATCATTATATGGTAATCACTATATCTTAAAAAAAATATTTTTTGTCTTAATATTTCCTTTACCTGATATTAATACTAGTGTGTTTTGGTTAGCTTTTTCCTGGCAAATATTTTCCATTCCTTTACCTCTAACCTTTCAATGAATTTATATTCAATTAAATCCAACATGAGAATCTACATCATCATAGTCGACTTTAATCTGATTAGTGTGGTGACTACTAATTAATTTATCCCATCTTGTTATGCTCTCCATTTATCATCCTTTTTCCTTGCTTATTTACATCCCCCCTTTCTTACCTTCCTTTGGATATACTGGATCTCTTTATTTTTACTCTTTACCCCTAGTTAGTCCATCTAATTTTTACAGATTATACTTTATTATTTCTTTTTCCTGGTTACACAAAAATATGAATGTACACACTTCTTATCAATGTCAAAGTTTAATAAAAACTGATGTTGATTTCTGACCCTTATTCTTAAGTTTTTATGTTTTTTGTGTTTTTTTTTTTTTATTTTGACATGTCAGCTCATGTTCATTGGGTTTTAATTGGTGGGGAATCATGTTCCCCAAGGTCAAGTCTACATTCCCTCTCAGAGGACAATTTCTAGGTAGCCTTGAAACATTATTCATCGAGAGCTCATCTTTTTCATTTTGCTTCCAGTTAGTTTTTTCAGTTCAGGCATTCCCAGACCATAGTGAGCAATGTAAACTCAAACCTCAAATCTTTATGAGATATAGGACATAGACATGGATATTTTCCCTCAAGTACACCCTTTCATTAAGCATGTAACTTTCAGAAGTCCTAACTTCATTCTGAAGCCCTCAGATATGATTTCCCACTCAAGAGTTTCAGGGCCAGATCTCTCCTGGAATAAGTGAGAATATTCAATCCACTCACTTGCCAAACTGGAGGCTCTCCCTTGTCCAAACTACATCAATAAAACTAGATTCAGAGCTAACCTGTCTAATTCTCAGTTCCATTTTATTGTTTGCCTATAGCAATATTTTTTTTTTTTTTTAACTTCTCTGATCTGTCATGCATTTTGAAGAACACTAGTAACATCGGTTATATTTTATCTCAAATGATTGGATAGATGTTTGTACTAGAAATATTTTTAGTTTGCTAGTCCATATTTTCACATACAGTTACTAATATATACCCGAAAGATAGAAATCATTTGCATTGTTCATTTGGGGTTGAGTGTAGTTCAGTGATCTGCCCAAGGTCAGGGAGATAATAATTATATGGCAGAATTTAAATCATGCTATTTGACTCTAGCACCCTTGACATTCCCATGATATTGAGAGGACTCCTTGGATAACTATACACTAGTAAGCAGTGCATTAATTGACAATCAAGTATAGACCACGGCAAATATCTGAAGATAACACAAACTCCTCTTGTAGTTCTAAAGTCTTTTAGGAAGCTACAACTCAGACTAAAGGAGACGTTATTGCTTATGTAGAGTTATAGAACAAACAGCTTAAGCACTAGCCTATTGCCAGAGTGAGAGCTGATTTTTGTTTTAATTGAGAAGGGATAGTAATATAATCACAACTGTTTTACTTTTTTTCTAACCATCAAGATCACCCGCGCTTGCTTTAACAAATTAAAGCACTATATAAAATAATTAAAATAAGGTAAAATTATATCAAATCCCATCACATTGAAGCAGCTATCAAAAATAGTCCAGACTTCTCTAGTGGTCTAGGAGCTAAGAATCCGCCTGCCAATGCGGGGGACACGGGTTCCATCCTTGGTGCGGAAAGATCCCACGTGCCACAGGGCAACTAAGCCTGTGCGCCACACCTACTGAGTCCAGGCACGCCCACGAGCCCGTGCTCTGCAACCAGAGACGCCCCTGCAATGAGCAGCCTGAGAACCGCAGCCAGAGGGTCGCCTCCGCTTGCCACAACAACAAGTCTGCCCGCAGCAACAAAGAAAAAACACTAATAATCAAATAAATGAGTAATTTTTTAGAAGAAGAACATTCTGGTTAGCATTCTTTATGTATCTTTCTATGTATTATCACACACAAACACACAATTTTCTATGAATGTAAGTGCACAAATATGTCAATACTATTTCATCTTTGAAGTGAAGTCAAAGTCGCTCAGTCATGTCCAACTCTTTGCGACCCCATGAACTATACTGTCCATGGAATGCTTTAGGCCAGAATACTGGAGTGGGTAGCCCTTCCCTTCTCTAGGGGATCTTCCCAACCCAGGGATTGAACCCAGGTCTCCCGCATTGCAGGTGGATTCTTTACCAGCTGAGCCACCAGGGAAGTCCATTTCCCCGTTTGTGGTCATGAATAAAGGGCACAGAAGTCAGTCCAGTTAGTTAGCTTTATGCTGTCTAATTGCTTTCGTGACTTTGACCACTCTTTCAAATCCTGAATAAATATGTATGTATCATTTCCCTGGCTGATCCATTCATTCATCCAAATAGCATTCACGGAGTTGTCCCAACTTCTCCTAGGTTTCCTGGATTCAAAGATCAATAAAATACAGTCCTGCCTTTTGGATACTCATAGGCTTGTGGGGAAGAAAAGACAATAAAATGAGTGGCTTTCACACAGCTTAAAGAGGTCTGTAGGACCACAGGTAGCATCGAACACAGAGGAGGAATCTGAAAAGTCTTCTCAGAGAAGGTACACTGGCTTGACAGGAGGCGGAAGGAGAAACCACGCCGGGGGAAGAAGAGAGAAACGGCTTTCGAGGCAAAGGACACAAGCACCGTAGAGATAGCTGGTTTGGAGGAAAGGCAGAAAGACCAAATATTCCCCATGGGATGAACGATGTGGGAATAAACTACCTATCAAGTTTGGGCACTGTGCTAGACGTTGTCATATTCTAAATTGATTAAAGAGAACTAAAACTTACAACAAAATATCCTTCCTCACTGGATGGCTGAAGCTATGAGTGGTCTTCTCCAAAGGATTTCTTAACATTCATACACTCAGTTTTTTTTTCCCCACCCCTATGCAGTAATAATATACTCCTAATTCCAATTTTGTTTGGGTATCACCCTGAATTTTTACGAGAACACTTGATTTTTGTTTTAGGTTGAGAGGTCCTTTGGGCTTAGGTTTTATGGGAAGAGGGCAGTTGTTAATTATCTGAAGCAGAGAATATCCTCTGCCTTAGGGAAGGGACAACTCGAAAGGCATTTTGACATCACTGTGGATGTCACCTGGACCACATGTCAGGAAAAATGACTAAGATTCTTCAATTAACTTTGGCTGTGATTTCAGATGACTTAGTTCCCCTCTCCCAATGCCGCTTTCCTTGTGCAATTCAAATAAGAAGGATGTAAGAAGCTTCTGGTAGGAGTCATTCCAAAGATGAAGAAGGCAATATCATTGTTCTCAAATAGTTCAGTAGGCAAAAGAGAGGATAAGTGACTAAGGAAGACCTTAAAGAGCACCAACAGAAAAGAGGGCCCAAGAGCGGTTAGAAGGATGAGAAAGGGAAGACTCCTAACACTGTTAGCTTGATTCCTCTCCCAAGTGCCCATATCTCCCCACATTTGATTATAAAGTTCAGCACCCTTTGTTGCAATCAGACATCTTCCCTGGTGTATATTAAGCGTTCTTAGGACAAAAAGAAACATCAGCCTTTCACTGCTACATCTCTGTACCTAGCACAGTGCTTGGCACAGGCGAGGTTTCCAGTAGTATCTGCTGAAGGAATTAACAGTTTGAGATAGTGCACATAGGGAAAATGTCAAGACATAAATGATGAGCGTGGCATTCAGTAGGAACAGCAAAGAACAGGACACGGGTAAATGTTTTGAGAGGAAGAACAGTGCATTAAGACTGGCCTTCAAGCTAAGTCAAAGAAAGTGCTAAAGTTCGATGACAATGGTCAGCTGAGAGCGTGCAGTAAAATGGTGGGAGGTTCTGAGGAAGATACTGCGGCATGAGTCACTGAGCGATGGGAACCCACTGGTGTAAAAGCAGGGGACTGAACGCAAAGATTTCCCAAGTCCCCCATCTCCAGCTGCGTAAGTCAGAATAGGTGGTTTAACAGCAGTTGAGATATCAAATCAGCACCCAGGTCTTTAGACAGCCTGGGTTAAATCCACTGCCCCCTACCCTCCTATCAGAGCAGGACCTGGTAGACCACAGCCCCTTCCATTCAAGTGCCCTTTTATTAAAGCTGTGCATCTCAGAATACCGAGATTCCATTGCTAAGAAGAGAATTTTTGTCTGGGAAAATGAACTTTTGTCTTACAATGTCCATCCACTATTCCTCTTGGGGGCTGCTGTGAGTTCCAACTCGTGGTCTGGACTAAATGAATAAAGAATGAAAAAGCAGGGATCCGAGAACCCACTGGGCTTGTGTATCCCTCCCAATGGGCCTTGGGTCCACCCCTCTCACGCAGGTAACACCCAACTCATTATTTCCCTGCTGACGACCCAGCCCTCACTCTGTATAAGGCTCAGAAAGGAGCAGATGTATACACTCAACTGATGAATTCCAGCAGCTTTTGAAATAACTGTCCAAAGGTTTGCCCTGGTACCAATTTACAACACAGTAGCAAATTTAATAAAACTAACAGTTTGCAGCCAAGGCCTTTGTTATTTTGTTTTAATCATCTTTTACCACCAATTGAAATGATTTTCTACTTTCTTGGTGCAGTGCAATAAAACACAAGACAAAGAATGGAGGGGCAACGTGGAAATTAGAAAAAGATTCTGAGTTTCAAATCCAGGGATAAGGTAACAGCAGGCCTGAGATCTAGCTGGTTGGTTGCGTCCGGTGCAGATTTGAAGGGAAGACATTTCCCAGTCTGGGGGAAATGCCACACCTGGATAGCATTAAAGCAAGGAGGGAGGAAAAGGACAAGGGACTCTTGTTTTTCCTGAAGGCAACCAAAGGCGCTGTGTGACAGCTTCCCCAAACACCCCTGCTGGTGATGGACAGGGCTCTTGATTACAGAGCAGGGGCTTGTGACAAGCTGACCGCTCACCAAGACCCCCGGGAGCCGAAACACCAGATACGGTGGGAGGTAAACAAGGCGCTCGGCACAGTGTGAACGCGAGGCCACGCCGGGGCCAGGAGCCGAGCAGGGGACCGGTGACAGCCGGTGATGGAGCGGCGCTAAGTGAACACAGTTGTGGAGGACGCGGGGCCAGCGCGGAAGGCAGCCTGCTTTCTCCTCCCCTTGGCCTCGCTGGGTGGCCAGCGATTTTATTACTGGCAGAGGGTGAGCCCCACAGCATTTTCGAATTTGGCACCACATCTAAAACCATTTGGGGGGCTGGGTGTCTCTTTCTTCTCCCTCCTGCCCTCCCCCACCCCCATCACCCCATCACCACCCCCCGCAGCCCTCACCCTCCCCAAGAATGCTTTGGATTCGGTGAAAGTCTCGGCGTGCAGCTAGCAAACGACATTTCCCCTCGAGTTTGGAAACCCATGTGCGCTTGGGGAAAATGTAATCCTTATGTTTCTGATTCATTTACACTTAACTCATCAAAACGCTATTTTGTAAGAGCTATTTGATGTCCATGGAGTCTGCCGAGCCCCTTTGGTAAGCCGGGCTTCTTAGGAGCAGGAAGTCACGTTTCTGACGAGAGGGAGAACTTGAACTTAAAAGATTGAGTTTGTTTTGAAATGAGGGCTCTCGGAGGGTCACGTGGACCCGGAGCTGGGCCAAATGCGTTCTCTCATTTCCTATAGCACCCCCCTCACCAGCGCCAGCTGCCATGACGTTACCAGCGTCCGCCTGCTATGATTTCACTCCGAGCAGCCGACGGAGGCTCCTTGGTGATCAGAGAGGGAGGAGCTCAAAGCTATCGAATCCCCAGGTCTGGCCAAACTCCAGCCCTCTGCGTTGTGGGGAAAGGATCACCTGAGACCCAGGTTCAAGTCCCCATCCTGCCATTGAGGGCTGTGTGACTCTGAGGACATGGCCTCCCCTCTCTGGGTCCAGAGAGAAGGCGATGGCGCCCCACTCCAGTACTCTTGCCTGGAAAATCCCATGGACGGAGGAGCCTGGTAGGCTGCGGTCCATGGGGTCACGAAGAGTTGGACACAACTGAGCGACTTCACTTTCACTTTTCACTTTCATGCATTGGAGAAGGAAATGGCAACCCACTCCAGTGTTCTTGCCTGGAGAATCCCAGGGACGGGGGAGCCTGGTGGGCTGCCGTCTATGGGGTCGCACAGAGTCGGACACGACTGAAGTGACTTAGCAGCAGCAGCAGTCAGTTCTGGGCCCAGTGCTCTCATAAAGGGTCAGGGCTTCAGCGCGCCTTTTCAGTCTAAGAGTTTTTGAGTCTAATTCCCAGATGGTAGGAGGTGTGAGTACCCCAGAATTCTCTCTGCTGAAAACTTGGGGATGGAGCTTGTATGCAAGTAGCTTTGCACAAGAAGGACACACAGACATGTAGAAATCAGGCCTCGGCCATCCTGTGCAGAGCGTCTCACTGTGGGCTGGATGCCTGAGGCCAGAGAGGAGGAAACTCATTGCCCCAAGTCATATAGAAAATTAATAGCAGAGTCCAGCTTTCCTGGTGTTTTTTGGACTAACATTCTTGGATGGGAGATTTCAAATCATTCGGTTTATAGGATACTGAAGCTGGGGCAAAAAAAAAAAAAACCTCTGCTTCCCACTCTGACAACAGGAATGTGAACGCTGGCGCTAAAATGGAAGGGGGGACTGGCATCGCTCTGCATGAGGCACAGTGAGGTGGTGTCTGGCTTGTATTAAAGCCCATGAGTGAATGATTAATCCTGGGCAGAAAACAAAGCCCAAGCCTTGTAACGTTATAGGTATTAGTGCGACAGAAGATTAACCCCACGACCCCCCCAGGGGACCTTTGAGAACACTGGACAACACTTTGAGGATCGATGGATGATGAAAACAGGTGGTCTCACAGGTCCTGTCTGCCCACCCTTGATACACACACACACACACTCACACGTATACATGCATACATGCACACACACACACACATACACACGCGTGCACGCATGCACAAGCTCACCTCCATTGCTCCTGAATCTATGTACGGAAATGTCACGGTTCAAAGCCAACTGCAGCTGCCTGCCTGCCACCTATTCATAGACTGATAATGGGAAGACGCTTTTCCATTTCTCCTCCTCCTCTCATCCCGAACCAAACATCCCTCTGTCTTCCCATCACGTGACTCAGTGACCCCAGTACCACAGGCACTTCTTGGACCCACTCCTTTGCCTCCCCCTCCTGACCACCATGGGGTCCATCCATCCATCAGCACTGCCTAGCCCCCCAGCTCCCTCTGCTCCCACCCTGACGGCCGTGGATCAGGGCCATCTTCCGCCTTACAGTCCGCAACACTGTCTAACCTCCCTCTCCATTTATGGTCGGGGTCTCTAACCTTCCATCCACCCAGCTAGCCACACACAGCCAAAGAGTGGTCTTAAAACCAAATCTCATCAGGATCCTCTCTTACCTGAAGATATCGAGTGGCTCCTCACCACCCTCAGGATGAAGTCCAGGCCCTCTAGCCTGCACTCTAGAACCATCTTTACAGACCTCCTCCTTTCAATCTCTCTGGCTTCTTTGCTCAAACTCTCCCCCTCCTCCAAATTTACCCCACGGTCAGCAGGCACAAATGGTACCATCCCCCTCTCCCTCCCCCCACAAAATTCCCATCTAAACGGCCTGACCTCAGCGTGCATGCGTGCTGAGTAGCTTCAGTCGTGTCTGACTCTTTGTGACCCCGTGCACCAGAGCCCACCAGGCTCCTCTGTCCATGGAATTTTCCAGGCAAGATGCCACCTTTTCTAGGAGGGTCTTGCTGACCTTTTTAGCTGAGTGAGGATCTCCTAGCCCTTTTGCTTCCCTTAATGTAACACTTTTCTCACTTTTGGTACCACTTAGGTGTCCCCTTCTCATATTGAGATGAAGCTCCCAGAGGACTGGGATGGTTCCTCCTTTATCTCCACTGCCCAGCATGGGGCCGGTTACACGCACAGCACTAAATCAATGCCTGCAGAGTGAATGGCAGGCTGACTTACATCATTTGGCTTCGTCCCTTGACTTGAGGGATAAAGACACTGAGGCCCAAAGAGGAGAGGAGGCCGAGCTGTAAGGTTTTCTTTACTCCTTTTGCGCCTCTGGTGACTAATCCAGTTGAGACGTTTAGAGGAAGACATCCAATATACCAGGTATCATCTGAATTATCACAGATTTCTGACCACTTACTGATCTGCCAAAGCGTTTACTCATCCATCCATTCATGCCTTTACTGACCTACGTTTATTGGCCATTTGCTTCATGCCTGTCCTTATACGAGAAGCTGAAGATAATGCAGCAAAAGCAAACCAGTTCCCATCTCTGATATCTCACTGTCAAGGCCAAGATATCACGGAACAAGGGAAAAAAAATGCACCAATGCATTCTGACACTGTCCCAAATGGAGAGCTTGGAGAACTCTGAGAGAGAGAGAGAGAGAAGGTCAGGGAGGAGTTCCGAGGGCCCCAGCGCACCTGGAGGGGTTTCTTTACAGACGGCCCGTTTCTGAGCTCCCGGGGGACATGCAGCCTGCTCCCTTCTCTCTCACTGAATCAGACATTCGGGGCAGGGAAGAGCTCCAGGGGGGTCTGAACAGAATGTCAGAACTGGAAACGACTTTGAGAGTCAGCTACCTAGGCCTTCATTTCATAGACGGGGGTGGGGTGGGTGGCGCTCAGGCTCACAACTGGGGAGTCAGGGGCCCGGAATATAGCACAATCTCCGGAGATCAGCACTGCCAGCCAGGTCTCCTGACTCCAGGGCTGGCCCTTCATGGGTTTTCTCTCTTCTTTTCAGCTACAGAGATTAAAGCGCAGCTATCTTTTCTGCCTCCAGATCCAGCACTGAACTCTGGGTAGAGCTGACTGGGAAACGGCTTCATGTGTGTGTCTGTGCGTGTCTGTGTGTTTGTCTTTCACAAACACTCTCCGGTCAGGCCAAGAACAACCCTAATGAAAACCAAACAATAGGAAGAATCATGAACATTTCAGTCTTTATAGTCCCCCAGATTGCATCATGTTGTTCTTGCAAGTTCATTAGCTCATTAGTTTTTCAGGACACCCCTCGTGAGGCTGTATGCATAGGTATCATCACCCATTTTTTTTTTTTTTCCAGGGATCGGGGCTAAGGCTCAAAAGCATTGAAAGAATCTGGCCAGGGTCACGCAGCAAGGCCCTTGTGTGCTGGCCTGGGAATCAGATCTCCTGATTCTGCATTCAGCCTCTCCTAAGTCATGTCTGAGGTTCCTGCTTTAACAGACACAACATAAACCCATTAAGCTCTGTCCTGAGGATTCTCATCGGCTCTGAGCACAGACTGAATGGGTTTTTGTCCACTCCTGTTGCCAATGCCCAGTGTGAGATAAACTCCTCCATTCTTCCCACATCTGTAATTACTCTGACGGCTGTTATTTTCCTTCTCTCTCCTAGTCATTTGTTTTCCTAAAAAGTCAGGAATGGGGGCTGTACCACTAAGTCCAGCCCATCCTACCGACCCACAGGGAGGACGGCCAAAGCGCAAAGAAGCAGGTGACGCTGGGACACCCCGGGCGACCCGGCTTCACCAACTCACTGTTTTCCAAGGGAGTGCTTGATCCACCCCACCCTCTAATAAAACACTGAATTAAAATCTATTCCTCCATGTCAGGAAATAACATTTCCTTCATTCCAGATACTCAAACCAGAAACCTGGGAGTCATTGGACAGCTCCTTCTCAGAACCCTTGAGGCCAATACATCGCCAAGTCCTGTTGGTTCTACATTGTAAGCATTCCTCCAATTCATCCGCTTCTCCTGCAAATAATCATCTCTGGCTTGCACTTTAGCAATAGCCTCTAGATGGATTTTCTCACTCTTCCTCAACCCTTTCTTCACAGGGTACCAAGAGCAATTTTATAAAAATACAGATCTGATGGGTTTAGCCCTCCACTTCCCAATGAACAAATCCAAACTCTATCACATAACCTGCCTTCACCATCCTGCCCTTGCTTGTATCTCCAGTTTTGTCTTCTGTATATCCTCCCTTAGTTTAAGAGGGAATTATCCTCTATTATAACCTCTCATAATAATAATCTTCAGTCTGTAATTATATTTTTATTTGGGCTATTATTCAGACCAGCCCTCCTATCCAATTATAAGATTCAGAATTGTAGTGTCAGTGTGGAGATTAACAGGCAGAAGGCACTTACTATTAAAAGGCTGACTAAATGAATGAATATGCTTATCAACGGAGGCTTGAGTTCAACACTTAACTTCGGTGAGTCTTACTATCTGTTGAAGAGACACTAGAATTACAACCTGGTTTAAAAGCCAAGTAACGCATCAGACTGATCCATAGATGAGTGATCTCAATGGTGTGAGCCCCAAACAGGGGCTCTTCACACTTTCAAAATCATGAGGGAACTTATAGACAGAAAGCACTTCTATGGCTGCTGCTGATCCCAGAGATCCGTTGATTTTGCTAAACCCTTTTGCTTACCCTAATGTTCCCAGAGCCCGTATTTCATTCTGAGAGGTACTTGGCCTAAGACGGATGAGAGGGAGTTGTAGGTGGATAATACCCAGCTTCCAGAAATAGGGGAAGATTGTGCTGACTGTGTACACTGCTAGCCTGAGCTAGGAACAGAGGTATTTGTTCTGGGCCTGTAGAAATAGCTACCAATCCTGATGCTGCTCCTCTGTCCTGGGGACAGAATATCAGAATGCAGGCAAGGCATGCATTTCAGTAACAGCTTCTTGGAAACCATGCTGGTCTGACCATGACCACACTTTGTCAAGCCTCCTTTTCCTCATCTGCTTAAATGTTCAAAATTTAGATGGAAAAGAAGTTATCTTGTGTGTGTTTATTCTCTTGCTTCTTGGAAACAAGAAAAACTAGTTTTAACGTCTACTTTCTCCATTCATCAAGATATCACCTTATCCTTTTGCTGTCATAATAATGATTATGCTCTATAGTTTGCCAGGCACATCTGTTAGGGTCAGGCAAGGAGATATAAAACTTGACTCTAGCATCTATTTACTGTAAGACCTTAAATGAATGACTTTATCATTTTGAGTCTGACCTTATGCATCTAAAAATAAGGCATAGTGATAGCTATATCTCATTGGTAGGCTTATAAAAAATACTAAGCATATATGAAGTATTTACTGGGGATTTCCTTGGTGGCTCAGATGGTAAAGAGCCAGCCTGCAATGTGGGAGACCCAGGTTCTATTCCCGGGTCAGAAAGATCCCCCAGAGAAGGAAATGGCAACCCACTCCAGTATTCTTGCCTGGAAAATCCCATGGACAGAGGAGTCTGGTGGGCTACAGTCCATGGGTCGCAAAGAGTTGGACATGACTGAGCATATATGAAGTATATTCTACATGGTAATTATTAGCAGTAGTGAAGCTAGTACTACTGGTAGTAGACGTTACCTGCATATGTGATGGTGGTTAACAGAGAGACTAAATTTAGACTCCACTGAGGTCAGAACTTGGGTTGGTTTTTATTAAACACTGCATCTTCAGAGGTGGCATGGTTCCCATCCAAGGGGCATTTGAGAAAGATATCAATGAATATATGATTTCTGAGAGTAACTCCTTCATAAATGCTAGTTCATTCTTAACAATCCATTTTACCCTAGATTCCTAGAACACTGATGGATATGTAGGAGGGCTGATATTAAAATCCCAATTTAGCAGCTAGGGAAACCGACATATGATAAGATTAATAATCAGACAGCACTTAGACATGTTAATAGACAAGTAACAGAAGAGGAGATGCAAAGCCAGTCAATATTTGAAAAGATGCTCCCTCAAGATGCTCAAGAACACCAAGGAAAACTCATGTTTTATGCATCCAATGGGCAAAGTCAAAGCACTTCCATTTTTTGAGTAGTTGTGACCACGAGTACAGCTAAATAACCTGTAGCACATTCCTACTGTGGCATATTAGGTAACACTTAAAAGGAATGAAGTAGGTTTAAGGATCAAAGTGGATAAACAGTCCAGATGACTACATACCCTCCTCCAAACTCTACAAGTGATCTGAGATTGAACATGCTCTTCTGCCAGGAAGCACATTAGATTTGTCCTTCATTCACTCATTTGTTTATGTATTTATCAATTTTTGATGAGCATCCATTTTTCAACCACCCATCCTATGGCAAACTTCTTCAATAATCAACTCTTACCTCCTTCAGGTCTCAACTTAGACATAACTTCTTCTAAGAAGAAGTTAGAGTAAATTCCTAAATCATCTCAAGCTGGGTTAGAGACCGTTCTTGAGTTTTATATAGCCTTCTTAAGCTCCTCACCCCACACACTTTTCATGCTGCAGCATAATCACCTTATTTTTTTTTCCTGTTTCCCCCTTTAAACTGTGTGCTCATAAGGCCAGGCATCAGGGCTGTCTAGTTCAAGTGTAGAGCGTGGCACAGAACAAGACACCTAGTAAATATCTGTGAATACAGGAGTTACTACCAAACATGACTGAAGTACAGATTTTCACTATTTGGTTGATGAATGAAAGAAAAAAAAAAAAAAAAAGAACATATATAAGAATAAAGAATACATGACTAAGCGATATACAGAAAGAGCCAGGAAAAGAAATGGCCCTAAGGAAAAAAATGAAATGGTGACTAAGCTTGAGAGTCACAGAAACAGCATGAAAGACCCGCCTGTTTCAGGTGACCCTGATTTGGTCTAACATTTCCCAATCCTCTGATGTTTAATATGGCATCACATGTCAATCTTATGGCTAAGATCTGGAGGCAAGAAACTCGTCTCTGAGAAGTCCCACTTTGTGCTACCGCTGACTCATTCTTCACACCCTTACCCAACAAGCATTCATGGAACCCTGACTGTGTTACAAGTAAGCGTGCTAAATTTTGTACTTAAGAATCTGAACCAGGTAAGAGGAATAAACAAACACAGCTAAAGATAAGATAGGTCAGACAGTAATCAAAGACCAAGGATCATGTTACAAGACACTTGTGTTCCAAACAGGCTAGGATCTCAGTGATGACAGGTCACCCAGCCTTCATTGTAAGTCACGAGGAGACCCTTCTGGTCTCTGTTCAGATGTCACCTTATCACAGAGGCCTCACCTGACAACCTGTCTGAGAATCACTATATTCTAACCAGTTGAGGCACGGTGCAGTGCTTCCTGGTTTGTCTCTTCCAGCGACATCCCAGGGGTCAGTAAAAGCTAGGATCCTCTCTGCTCTATTCACTACTGCACTGCTAGTGCCTTGAAAGTGCTTGGGTTCATGATGGGAATCAGCAGACATACACCCAGAAGATGAACTGATGGGTGAACTATAAAGTTTCTGGACTTACTGATGGGGGTTCTGAGTATGTGGAATCCAGAGGAAGAGACTTAGGGTTTGATTTGTAAAACGTGGACTCATATTCACAAAAATTTCCACCAAGATCATGTGAATACATCCTTCCCTTGATGTTCTATGCTGTCCTTACTCATTCTGTTGTGTCCCACTCTTTGCGATCCTATGGACTCTAGCCTGCCAGGCTCCTCTGTCCATGGGGATTCTCCAGGCAAGAATACTGGAGTGGGTCGCCATGCCCTCCTCCAGGGGAATCTTCCCAACCCAGGGATTGAAACCAGGTCTCCTGCATCACAGGCAGATACTTTACTGTCTAAGCCACTAGGAAAGCCCATGAATACCAGAGTGGGTAGCCAATTCCTTTCCAGGGGATCTTCCCTACCCACGAATCAAACCAGAGTCTCCTGCATTGCAGGTGGATTCTTTATCAGCTGAGTTACCAGGAAAGTTCATACTTCCCTTATCATTATTCATTTATTCCAAGACTTATACTGAGAATACCAAGGATGTGAGGTAAAATAGAGATTGTGTTGGCACCTTAATAGGTCTGAATATGAAAGAATTGATAGATTAATTAATTTGGACAGACAAATAAGCTGGTGGGGAGAAACAACTTCTGAGAATATTTCTAGCTCTAAATCAATGATTCTAAGAACAGAGAGGCACAACCAAAGTAGGTGACACAGACAAATTTGTTCAACTAGAGAATGAATAATTAATAGCTCTAGCATTGAAGCTGACGGAACTCCGTGCAAACCCCAGCAATGGTTACACTGTTTGGTCGCTGTGTAGACTTTGAGTTTTAGGTTCTGATCTGTAATTTGGGGTATAGGACCACCTACTTTGTGGAGTTGTTGTACAGATTAAGTCAAATAAGATCGCCTAAGCAAAGACCTTAGTATGTGTTTGACATATAGTAGCTACTTAGTAAATTACCACTTCTCCATTTCTCTTCAACTGCTAAACCCCTTCCCACTCTTTATTTAAGAATCATTCAAAGATATTTACTGAATGCCGACTCTGTGCCTGGAATTGTTGTAGGCACTTGGACCGCACCAGCAGATAAAGAGGCAAAAATCCAGTACTCAGGGAGTTTATATTCCTCAATTACAGCTCAGTTCTTCCAAGTTTGGGTTAGAAACCTCTGAATTGACAATGGATGGATGAACAGATAAGTTGATGAATAACGAAAGTGAGCTGCTATCTGCTGTTCCTGGTTTGTTTTATATCTCACTTTCTCCAAGCCAAAAAGTAGGGTTAGTTTTTATCCAGAGTCTTTATTTATTAGAGACAGCTGGAGATTCAATATAGACCCGAGGAGTATGGTGCCCAATGCAGAAGCACTTGGCAGTCGAGCTAGAAACAGAAGTGTCCTCACTCCTTCCCAGCCAGACACAAAAAGACCTGGCCATGCATTTCCTGTTGCTGGACTCCAAGAACAGGTCTCGGGAACGGTCTGCAGGCTGGTAGCCTGTGAATTGTAATCCTGTCTTCTGCTTTCTGTATCTTGAACTTCAGCCAGCTTGGATGCAGGTCTGAGCTCTAAAATTCTGCCTCTGCATTATTACAGCAGGTGGAGTATTATGGCTGAAAAGGTGGGATTTGGAATTAGACCTGGGTTTTAAACCTGACTCTGATATGACCAGGCTTCCCTGGTGTTTCACTGGTAACAAAGCTGCCTGCTAATGCAGGAGACACGGGTTCTGATCCCTGGTCGGGAAGATCCCCTGGAGGAGGAAATGGCAGCCCACTCCAGTATTCCTGCCTGGGAAATCCCACGGCCAGAGGAGCCTGCTGGGCTATAGTTCATGGGTCGCAAAAGAGTCAGACACAATTGAACAACTAAATAAAAACAAGAACTGCCAATACCAGCTGTATTAGGTCGTTTCACTAGGACATGCAGAACCAGTAAGGTCTATGCTGGGTACTGATTCAGAGACAGTCTCTGCCGAGTCCCTTTTACTATTAAAAAACAACCAACCAAAGAGAATGAATCACCTAAGAACAACTCCTATCCACAGAGAAAAGCTTTATATGTTGTCCCCTCATTTTACAGGTAGAAAAAACAAAAACAAAGGTGAAGCAATGTGCCTTCAAGTCACATAGTGAGTTAGGAGCGGAGTCAGCATGGGTCCCCGTTTCCTCTGTCAGTGTCAGACCTCATTTAATGGAGAGCTTCCACTTAAGGGAGACAGTCCACAGTTCTCCCTTGTGCTGGCCAAGAGCAATCAGTCTACAAGAAGCGTCCATCGGGTAAGCACAGAAGCCTCTCCCTTCATCAATGTCATACCTTGGGAAACTATCTCCAGTATAGATAACAGAAAGAATAAATATTTTTGTTGAGAGAAAAAAATGAAGACAAAGGTCAAAGGGAATCATGTAATGGGTTGAGTCAGGGAAGAAAAAGAAAGCATTTTTTTTTCCTCTCTCCTCTTTTTCTCCAAAACAGTCTTTATATAGAACTTGTCTAAGAGCCAATTTATTTGATATGGAAAAAATGTGAAAGCAGTCAGACACACACACACACACACACACACACACACACACACACACACAAAGAGGTATTTGTGCTGGAGTTTAGAACTCGAATTACCAAGAGATAAAGGAGTTGAAATAGTAGGTTGACTTGGAACGATATTTTATTTTTTCAGAGCCTCAGAGAACTTTTAAGTCAGGAAACGGAGCCCGGCCCAGCCCAGGTCTCCAATAAATTCCTTGGGACGCGAGAAAGACAAAGAGGAAAAGGTCAAGGAAGGACTCAGTCTAGCCCTTGTGCCTGCAACACAGGAGTGACCAAAGAAACATTTGTTGAGGATGAAAGGACAAATGGTGCATGGTCTGGACCTGAAGAGTGGTGATTTGGGAAGCAAATTGGCCTAGGACTTGGCATTTTTACCAAGTGGTTAAGGTCTTCAGCAATAAAGTGTGAGTGTCTAAGGACAGAGGACTGAGTCATCTCTGAAATCTATAGCTCCCAGTACAGACTACAGCACCTAGAATGCCCTCAATACATACTTGTAAATTGAATGAGTAGTCAGTCGTATGAGTAAAGAGAACTTGGAGCTTCCTGGGGCTTAGAGATCAGTGAGAATAATAACTATTAAACTTCAAACAGCATCAGAATCATCTGGAGACGTCCTGTAGGCAGAGTTTCTTAATCAGCAGTCTGGGCTGGGACCTAAGAACCTGCCCTTTCTAAATTCTCAGATCCTGTTGATGCTGCTGGTCTGGGCCACACTTCAAGAGCCTGCTTTGGTGCAGAGCTTCTTAAACTTGGCTGCAAGTTAGAATCAACCAGTGAGATGTTAAAGGCTTAAGGGTTATGCCTCATTCTCCTATTAAATCAATATCTGGGGCAGGACCAGGAGGAAAGAGGAGATGGGGATGTAAATAAGCTGGAGATGATTTTAAAATGTCCCCAAATTTTGTAATGTGCAACGCAGTCTGAGAATCCCTCATCTAGTACAACCTCCTCTTTGTGGATGTAAGGCCTCTGAGGTCCAGAAAGAGTAAGTGACCAGTCTAAGAACACATGGCAAGTTAGTGGCTTAGCTGAGAAGAGAATTCAGGATGTTTTTACTTCTTTGGTGAAATCTACCATCCTGTACTTATCAACCCATGTTAGCTCTTACAGGCTCACAGCTCCAGGCTAAGGAAAACAAAAAAAGAGCTGTGTCTAAGTTGAGGTTTTAAGACATCTATTATTTCTTCTCTTCCTTGTTTTACACAGAAATGTTAAGTGGATGCATATTTATAGAATTTTACCATTCTAGACGAGTGAGGAGATGGAAGAGATGGGGTTATGCAGGATTCTCAAGGCAAGACGATCTTTTAAGTACATCCTCAAACACAAACCAAGGGCTCCCTCTGAGTTCTTAAACAGATGTTCTTCATCTCAGAGTCAATGAACGGGCAAGGGTTTGCTTGCAATGTGCACGTTAATTGCCGGCCTTGTAAAAGGAAGTGCTGGTAAAGTGTCTGAAAGTGGTTCTGTCTCTTAAAGAGATTAAAAGTTTCCTCCAGAACTTGGTTTCTATTAATAACTGGCTTAGCACATATTTTCAAACAGACAGAGCAGAGATTGTGTCTTATATCTTCTTAGAACCAAAGAAAGTGCAACAAAAGGCCCATAGTTACCATCGACTTCCACATTTTCATCAGTCAGAGAGTAAATCAAAACTCAAAGAGATTGACTAATTTATCCAGCGTGAGTCAGCAGATCAGCTGGGACTAGACACAAGGTGTCTGACTCCTGAGCTATTGTTCTTTTCAGTTCTCAAAATGTTCCCTATCCATGACACTTGTACATAGAAGACGTGAGGTTCAACAGATGTGACTTCATAGACTCTTGGTATCCACACTAGGTGAGGCTAAGGCTCCCTCATTTGTTAAATTAAAGCAGAAATTGGGATCACATCTTTAATTGAACAGTGGTTAAGTGCACTGGCTTCGGAGCCAGGATGAATTCCAATCCTGACCTCACCACTTCCTAAGTATGTGATCTTGGACAAGTGACTTCACATCTCTAAGCTACAGTTTCCTTCTGTAAAATGAGAAGGAGACTAGGGCTGTGGTTGTGGAGAGGATGAAATAAGTCAAAGATGCAAAGACATTAACCCATGGCTTGGCAGAGAGGAAGAGCACTAATGGCTTCATAGTAAGGGGGTGCCTGTCATAAAACATAAATCCTTAGGATATTTGAGGGAGAGGTGATAGAGAGACGGCTTGAGAAAGGAATATTAAGAACAAACATTATCTCACATTCAAGCAATGAGTACCCAGAAAGAATCATGGGGACCTAGAGCTGTGAGGGCGCCGAAGAATCAAATGGGTGTGAACCTCTCTTCCACACTGGAAAACAAAGACGGCTACTGGTTATGCTCACCTGCCATCATTATCCCACTCCAGTCCTCTTGCCTGGAAAATCCCATGGACGGAGGAGCCTGGTGGGCTGCAGACCATGGGGTCACTAAGAGTCGGACACGGCTGAGTGACTTCACTTTCACGCATTGGAGAAGGAAATGGCAACCCACTCCAGTGTTCTTGCCTGGAGAACCCCAGGGACAGGGAAGCCTGGTGGGCTGCCATCTATGGGGTCGCACAGAGTCAGACACGACTGAAGCGACTTAGCAGCAGCAGCAGCAGCCATCATTATTTTTAAGCAAACATCTGGGAACATGCCCAGTTTCCAGCCAACCTACTGTAAGTTCACCCTTCCCTCAAAAAGCAACCACAGTGCATGAATATGCTTCCATGTAATCTAAAAAGGAGATCATTAGCAAACTCCAGTTCTTGTATTTTCATTACTAATAAGTGACTTTCTCATTGCTAATCTCATCCAACCTCCTTCATTTCATTGTTGGGAAAAATAAGTTACAGAGAGGTCAGAGAGGCTTAGAGTCCCATGTTAGACCTGTCACCAGCACTCAGGACTCGTGGTTCTTGGTCTGCTGTTCTTCCCACCATATCAGCTCCGCCTTGTTAAGACAGCTCTACACCCAACGCCAGGTGACAAATCCCCAGCGGTGAGTCTGTCTGTGATCACCCTCCTTCCAGTGCAGGACACTCTGACCCTCCTCGCATCCCTCTGCAGGCCCCCGCCCCCCACCTGATCACCCCCCTGTCCAGAGAGCACACTTACGTGTCTGTGAACCTTCTACCGAAGTGCAGGGTGGAGGCCACGTCCACCTGGAGAGGAGGATCCCGAACCACCTTGTACCGCACTGGCTTACACTCCAGGCAGAGTGGGCTGTCTGCCACGGAGGTCAGCATGGCCGCGTCAATCTCCAGGTGCTCATCCAACGTGTAGATCTGGACGCCATACACCTCCTCGCCCACGTCCCGGAGCTTGATGGTCAGCGGGACATCACAGAAGATGTTCTGAGGCCCCAGGGAGATGTTATTCCCATTGACACCCAAGAGTTTGATGTCATTGACAGCCCCACTAGAGTCCCAGTCAGTGGAGACAAAGGTCACCCAGACGGTCAAAGACTCGGGGACCAAGGGGTAGCGGAATCTCAGGTCAAGGTGGCAGCCTTGGGGCTCGGGGCAGGCTGGAGGGATCGTGTGTGGGTTGACGGCTGAATTGGGGCTCCAGGTGCGGACGCTGGACTTACAGGGCTGCTCAACATCTGGATGACCTGTGGACAAGACATGAGGATGTGAGTTCTGGAAAGTCCTCTGAGTTTCCTGCAGCCCTCAGGAGATACTGGCCAGACTAGGACTCAGAGGGAAGGTAAAAAGAGAGGGAAGATTCTCAGGGTCTTGGTGAATTGGCCGTACTCACGGCACCCCTGCTCATTCCTACCCCAGTGACGTGGATCCGAACGAACTGAATCACGAGACGTTTGGTTCAAATTACCTTCAAGTAAGTTGCTTACGATTGAGTCGTGGCCCAAACCATCCCTCCTCATCTCTCACTGGATGGAAAGAAAGAAGGGATGCATGCTAAACACCCACCATGTCCTCTGAACCAGATTGATTCTTGCAAGGACTCATTTCTGAGGTGAGGCAACCAAGGCTGAGAGATGTGGAGTGAGCTAACCAGAGCTTCGCAGCTTGATGTGTAAAGTCAGCACCAGAGCCTAGTTCTGTCTCAGCCTGAAGTTCCTCCTTCTCCAGACTGAACGCGAGAGCCGCTAATATAAACTAGACTCCCTCCGGTACAACCTGCTTGTAATGACAGAAGGGCCAGAAACCTCCAGCGAAGAAGAGGTGAGTTATGATAGCTTCTGCCTCTTGGGCTGAGTTTTCTTGGAGGCAACTGTCTAGAACCATGAATGACAGAGGTGGAAGACAGCCCTGGAGCCATCTCATCTCTTTGCCTCCCCTTCTCCACATGAGGTCATTCCATACCACAGGGCTTCTCTGAGCTCTGTCCAGTCGGACTCAGGGAGGGGAGGGCTGCTTAGAAGCGGGGAGAAGGAAGGAGAGATTCTTCCAGTCTTTCCCTGGGGAGACAATGCCTCATTCCCCACTGATCTCAGCCTGAGCCGTGACTTCTGGATTTCTCTCTGCTGAGATCATTAGTCCTAGACCCTCAGAGAACTCTCCTTTGCACTGCTGAGAAAAGTAATCAGGACTCAGTGCAACGACTGGCTCTGATTTATTTAAGGGTGTCTAGCAAGAGATGCACATCTGCTGGTGAGGGGAGGGTGGAAGATCTCAGGCTGTCCTGTGAGCTACATTCTCTTTCTTCCCCCCTTTAAATCAGTGGTTGATAGGGGTGGAGGTGCTGGATATTTCAAAAGCAAAACGGGGGAAAAAACCCATCAGTTGTAGCCTGAAAAGGCTTCATGATAATGTTACAGCATAAGAACCACCACAATATGAAAACTAGAAACCAAGTTTGGGTGGAAAAGTCATTCCAGGGAAAGTTGTTCAGTATCTCCAATGCCCTTGCCTCTGCCCAGCCAAGGGAGTAGAGGAACGATGTCCAGGGGAGAAGGAAAAGAGAAGAGAAAAAGAGGAGGGAGAATGGGCAGGGGAGATAGAGGAGGGGCCAAGGACAAGGAAAATTCAAAAGACTCTTTAGATACAACACATCGGAACAAGAAGAGATGGATGTGACTACAAGGTTCCCTCCACCTTCCCTTGGCCAACTTCATTTATTACTCGCGGCAAATGCTGGATAGAAGAGACCAGCTGTTCCAGTCAAAGGCACAAATAAGGCTGAAGTCTTTCTTCCCGTCAATTCTCCAACCCAAAGAGCTCCTGATCCTTTTGACTTTGTGGGTCTTTTGGAACTCACGTAGCACTTAATCATTCACAAAGCCTTATCAAGGGCAGTGCTTCAATACCTACAAAGCACATGCCTTAGCCATTAATGTGTTCATCTGATTCTCACCAGAAACCTGCAAGATGGTTGTCATTTTTGTCTTTTTTTTAAAGTTCTGTTTCACCCAGTTGCCGTGTTCAGTGTTTTATGCAGAGCCTGGCACAGCAATGGGGAACACAGTGGACATTCGATAAATATTTAAGTGAAGACTCTTCTAGTGTGTTCACATGGAGTTAAAGGAGTGACGGATCCAGGGACTTTGAAGGCCCGCTACGTCATGGCATGTTCCAGGTGAACAACCCCTGCCCCCCACCGAGCGTTCTCCTGGAGCTGACAAGAAATGGAGAGATCTTTCTCCCTTCCTTGGAGAAAATGACTTTCAGTGGTGGGAAGCCACAGGAGAGCAAAGATGACAAATCTCCTTGGCCCCGACTTTCATCCCTGGTTTCTTGTTAATCAACAGAGAGACCAAATGCTTTCCAAAAGATAAGAAACTAAGCTTGATCATTATGCTCAAGTAAGTAAATGGGACTAGAAATATTAGCAAAGTGTGAGCTTGTCTGGTTATCAGAACAAACTTTTAGATGTTAAAAAAAAAGAAAAAAAAGAGTTTCAAGGGGCACTGAGTCCCTTTAATAACACCAGGCTTCACACACTGACCATCATCTGTGTGCTGGGCGCTGTGCCAAGCATGTTACATGCCTCAACTCTTCTCATCCTGCCAATAAGTCTATGACGTTGGTCTTATGAAACTCATTTTACGGAAGAGGAAACAGAGCCTCAGATGGTTAAGTAATTCCACGGTGGCGAGCGGAATATTATGTGATACTGTGGGTCTGGAGAGCATGCCAAGCTTTGAAAGAATAAAATACGTGTTAAAATATCGATTATATAGCTTCTCAGCATATCACCCACTCTAATGTTGTCTACCCCACAAGGGGTACTGTAGAACTCAAATGGGATGAGACATTTAATAGACGAACATAGTCACAAATACATTAGCTCTGCTTTGACACATATGGGGGAACTAACAAGTAAAAGCCTGGGAAGAGGAGATATTCCAAGCAAAGAGAACAGTTAAGACAGAAAGTGAAATAAGATGACTGTGGCTTTGACTGCAGTGGGAAAGCAGTAAGTGGTAAGGCCGGCAAAATGAGCTGAACCCAGATTACGAAGGGTCTTGGGTGTCACTTTAAGGAAACTGAACTTCATGCTAAGACAGCTGGGGAGTTAGTGAAGACTTTCAAGCAAGCAAATGAAGGCTGTCTTTCAGAAAAACCAACATTGAGAGTCACAGATACTCTCCATCCACCCATTGATCCATCCATTCATCCACCCTTCCACCCATCCATCAGTCCACCCGCCCATCCATCCATCCAGAGAATGGCTGCCTCTTCCTGTGTCCAGGGCTAGGTTATAGTCCCTGGAAGAACGGGTTTTGCAGACATGGTCTCTGCTCTCACGGAGCTTCCAGTCTAGTGAAATCAGTTAAGAAACTATTTTATCAGTGCGGACAATATACAACTCTTGCCTGTGCCAAGGGAACATGAGAGGCAATGAGGACAAATCAGAGTCCCTAAGGAGGGAAAATGAACACAACCGGGAGGCTGATAAGCTGTGTGGTGACAAATGTGGGAGAAGGGTTGAGAAAAGGAAAGGGGAGGAAAGGTGGAGAGGAGGAGGACAGACAGGGAAGGGGAAAAAGAGAGAAGAGAATGGGAGGGAGGGGAGAAGGGAGGGAAGGGGAAAGGAAAGCAAGGAAGGGGCAACCAAGAAAAGTACGTAGGAGCTGTTACTTCATTACAAGTACATATCTTTGTTATATGAAAAGTCACGTGTGTATATAAGCAATCCACTGGAGATCAGGCAATGTATGTGTGTGAAATATATTTATACAAACCCACGTTGATTTAAATTTACATTTATGACAATCTGTACAGACGTCTTTTACACATCTTTGTGTATATACACTGCAGCTGTTGACACAAATACTGTTTATAAAGACTCAGTGCCAAGTTTTTTCTAGATGTATACTTCAGCACACCTGAAATATTCTGGGCACAAAAATGGGGAAAAGACTCACACAAGTAAGAAAAAATGAAAACAGCCAGAGCCATTCGTCACCCTCTCATGGAAAACCCAGCAGTTTCAATGTATTATATGCTTGCATAAGTGATCTGAATTTGAGATTTGAGTCAATCAGATCTAGCGATCTGACTCCTGAGCTACGAGCGTATCGTGGTGTTGAATACCTCAGAAAATATTCATCTGTGAAGTACAGTTTTTGCTCAAGAGAAGGGAAAACAGGGTTTCTTTTTGGTACAACCATGTTCTGTGGCCAAAGGCAAGAATTTCTGTGATTACATTTTTCCTGAAGTTCTCAAGATGGAGTTAGTGGAACATAGTGAATATGCCATAAATGTTTGTTAAGTGAAGAATGTTCATTCTATTTTGTTAATGTGGAGCTAAAACTATGAGGTTGCGGCTCTGTGGAATATCCTCGCTGGAAAGGACATTCTGTTGATAAGATGCTATCTTCAGAAAAGCAAAGTGACTCACTCAAGGGCACAGAGCACATTGACGGCCAGGCTCAGACCAAAACCCCAACCCCATCATCCTCCCCACACCCATGCTCTTTCCCCTACCCCAAAGATACGTCTGGCATCGCTCACAGATTGGGGAGTTTTATGTTAGTTTGGGAAGTCCAAAAACTTAAACACGCAAAGATAAATAGGATGAAAATGAGTTGAGAAATACACTGCAGAGCTTGGCTCATGGAAAAGTTTATTTCTTCAAGAATATTAAAAGGGTCTGAGCCAAATGGATCACAGAGCCTGTAATAGGATGCTCTAAAAAAAGAACAGTGTCTTTTCCTGGCCTGTGTGTACTGAATTTGCATATCCTAAAGGAAAACCCAGGGCTGCTGGGTTTTCTCGGAGGCCTGAGTCAACTCGGGGTACAGGGGAGGTGGTTCAACACTTCAGCGGGACTCTGCTCCGCAGCTCCTGCTTTAAGAGGGTCAGGGATGAACCAGGAGCAGACCTAACTGACTGACAGTTTGGTCGGATGGTGGTGTGGGGTGATACCAGCGAATTATTTCATTCATTCAAGTGATGGAACAAACTAAGATGGTTTTAGCCAGAAAAGTCTCAGGGCAGAGTCTTGCCACTTCATCCACCCAGTGTGTACGTCTGCGTGCTCAGTCACGTCTGACTCTGCAACACCGTGGACTGTAGCCTGCCAGGCTCCCTGGTGCATGGAGTTTCCCAGGCAAGAATACTGGAGTGGGTTGCTGTTTCCTGCACCAGGGGGTCTTTCTGACCCAGGGATCAAACTCACATGTCTTGCCTGTTCTGCACTGACAGGCAGAACTCTTTACCACTATGCCACTTGGGAAGCCCCATCGTCCTCCCAAATCTCTTTCAATCCCACTGACTCTTCTCCAATCTCACTGCCACTGACCTCAGCCAGGCCACCACCGTCCCTCTCCTGGGTTCCTATGACAGTCACTTAGATGCACCCTTCTCCCTCCCCTCAGCCCCACGCTAGGTCTACTCAACCCCCAACCTCTTCATCACAGAGCAGACCAGGCAATCTTTTATAACAGGCACATCTCACCATCTCCCAGACCCCTGCCAAGGCACGTGGCATCTCCTTACAACCCTCAGAGTAATCCAAACCCACCCTCATCTGGTCGTTACACATCTCACCCCAGCTCACCCGCTCCCTAGTGCACACCTTTCTCTCCATACCCATTTAAGCTCCTACCCCATTATTGCAGAGCTTTTGTTCTTGTACATAGTATCCATGTCAATACCATATTGTGGATTAAAACTGAGAGACTTTAAAACACAGGAACACATACGCATGCACCCCATTAGCTATCTAAGCAGAAAAACATCACACACCATGCAGTCACTGGGAAGCACCGCTGGACACTTGGGAGAGAAAGGCAGTGAAGAAGGTAAGCTGTGTCACAGGATTACTGTGAAAACATCTTTTCCGTGGAGGACACGCCGAGAAGCCTCAGGAACCCCGTAAGCCTCCAGACCACACGAAAACAGCCAGTGCTCTTAACTCCCCTCGCATTCTTGAATGCACCCTGCTGACTGCTGTGCTGACATTTCCTCGGCGGGGCGTGAGTCTCAGTTTGGGGCGAGGCCCCCCACTTCCTACTTGTCTCCCCGTACTCTGCAGGTCTATGAGCACCAGCCTCATCACACCAGATGGAGAACGCCTCGTATACTCATCTGACTCTCCTATCAGACAGCCAGCTCTGCAGAGAGCCCGGCATGGTGCCTGCCTGGTGCATATAGGCCCTGCGGTGGGCAGAGAGGAGATGGGCTCGTTCCATGTATGGAAGAGACACAGAGCTGCTTCTGGGAGAACCCAACGTGGATTCAGTTTGGGTGAAAACGTCACCACTGCAGATTTCAGGAAGAACTTTCTAGCAGATGGCGTGAGAATGGGGAGACCAAGGAAAGACGGGAGCCGGTGCTGGGCGGGCACAAAGGGGATTCCTGCCCTGGGTGGGAATTGGGGCCGGATGACCCCAGGCATCCCTTCCGCGTCTGACAGCTCGTGATTCTGTGGGGCTGAGCTGAGGGCTTCTCCCAGGCACCCCTCGGGCTTTCCATTCCTGACGGATCTGTTTAGAGTTCCCCAGTTCGACTCCTTTTTATTTCAAGCTACTTTAGAAGATAACAGAACACACTGTTGTCATTTTTCTCCCTCATGTTTCCTCTCTGATCCTTCTCCCTTGCTTTATTCTATCTCTGGCTTTCTCTTTTTCAACCTTCTTTCTAAAAATATAAAGGAGAATGGGGGAGTTCTCGCTGAACCTCAGTGAAGAGTCAGATTCTGCTTCCTTTGGCAGCCGCGGGTCCCTACTCAAAGACGGTTGGCGTGAGCCGCCCTGCAGAGCACGATGAAGGATTTGGGGGGCGGGGGGCTTCTGTGTGGACGTCTCCGAGGGCAACAGAGGGCAAGACGGAGGGCTGAGATGGGATGTGGGGTTTCTGCCAGCCTGGCTTCAGGGACTAGACCTGCGCCTCGAAGAAAGAGCCACCACACAAGGACCCAGAATAGGCAATTGGCCATGAGATTCGCTATGTTGCAAGCTATCTTGCTTCAGGGCCAAGTGACAGGGCAACAAAGCATTGGGTGAAAGACACTTTCTTAAATTCTCTAGAAAACTGAGGGGTGTTGGCAGTGAGTGTAAGGGAGCAGAGAGACTGCTGGTCTGCAGGGAGGCCTGGGAGACTGCCCCACACCTAGCATGGAAAGTCTGCGGGTGAAGCCCACAACCATGGCTGTCCAGAGGAGCTTCCCTCCAGTGTCTTGCTGATACGTGGATTTTGAAAAGGAAAAGGCATGGCAGGAGCCTGAGAGGAAGAATTGCGACACATGGAAGACTGCCTTGGGTATTCCCAGGAATAACTGCAGAAGAATCAAAGGCTCGTGATGCCTTGAAGTCCTCCAATATGCATGTTGATTCTGATGTGAGCTTGTTGGTACCCACAGAATGTCAAGGTCTAGGGCACAGACAAACTCACACACAGGGTGTCTTAGCAGGTATGTGGCCCTGGGGCTTGATTTCTCACGGGCTTTGCTTCTTCATATGTAAAGTGGGATGGCATACCCAGGACAGCTCAGGTGCTCAAAAAGACTTGTGTTGAACAAATGCATGAATACTGGCCTTGATGTAGGGGAAAGGGTACAAACTCCTAGCAATACAATGAATAAATTCTGGAGCTCTAATATACAGCATGCTGACAACAATTAACAATACCGTATCGAAAAACTGTGTAACAAGTGGATCTTAAAGGTTCTCACTGCTCCCCTCCCCCCGCAAAAAACAAAAACAAAAACAAAAACGTGTGCAGTGACGGGTGTGGTGACTTTAAAATAAATGTGCTCTGCCATGCTAAGTCACTTCAGTCGTGTCCGACTCTCTTCGACTCCACCGACTGTAGCCCACCAGGCTCCTCTGTCCATGGAACTCTCCAGGCGAGAATACTGGAGTGGGTTGTCATTTCCTTCTCCAGAGGATCTTGCCGACCCAAGGGTCTATCAATCATCACATTGTACACCTTAAACCTACACAGTATTAACTGTCAATTATATCTCAGAAAAAATTCTTTTTTTTTTTTATCAGAAAAAACAGACCTAAAAAGAAAAAAAAAAAAAAAAAATACTGGGCTTGCGGGGCGATCTTAAGATCAAATGAGATGGGACATGCTGCTGCTGCTGCTGCTAAGTCTCATCAGTCGTGTCTGAATCTGTGCGACCCCACAGACGGCAGCCCACCAGGCTCCGCCGTCCCTGGGATTCTCCAGGCAACAACACTGGAGTGGGTCGCCATTTCCTTCTCCAATGCATGAAAGTGAAAAGGGAAAGTGAAGTCACTCAATCGTGTCTGACTCCTAGTGTGCCCAACCCCATGGACTGCAGCCCACCAGGCTCCTCTACCCATGGGATGCTCCAGGCAAGAGGACTGGAGTGGGGTGCCATTGCCTTCTCCGGATGGTACATGAGAAAGACCATTAAAATCACAAAGCTCTATCTACACTGAAAGAGTTCTTTGCACCCCAACCTGCAAAAGAGCCCCAGCCTGGCTTACCTTCTGCTTCCCGAGGACTCCAGTGTCCTGAGGGGCCGCAGGGCATCGGGGAGGAGGCATTGAAGGCGTACTGCACCAGGAATCTCCCTTCCAGGCAAAGGTCACATGCTGATCCCAATTCTCTAGGAGGCCAAGGAAAGAAGGAAATGCACCGACTTAGGAACGGTTGAATGAGTTCCTGACTCAACTGAGCCAAAGGTGTAGGCGACAACACATCTGCTATCCTATCATCCTTATTCTCCCCTGGACTGTGAGGAGATCCAACCAGTCAATTCTAAAGGAAATCAACCTTGAATACTCGCTGGAAGGACTGGTGCTGAAGCTCCAATACTTTGACCACCTGATGTGAAGAGCCAACTCATTGGAAAAGACCCTGATGCTGGGCAAGACTGAAGGCCAAAGAAGAAGGAGCCAGCAGAGAATGAGAAACTTAGATAGCATCACTGACTCCATGCGCATGAACTGAGCAAAGTCCAGGAGAGAGTGGAGGGTGGAGGAGCCTGACGAGCTACAGTCCATGAGGTCACAAAGAGTCGGATGCGACTTAGAGGCTAAACAGCAATAATAAATCCTCCTAATCTTTGTCAGAGCTTCCAGAATATGACCGTAAGTGAAATTCCTCCCCACCACTCAGGAGGGCCTTTCTTGGGTCTAAGGGTCTTCTGTTCTGATGGTGGATACACTTAAATTTAAAGCAGCCCAGAATCGACAGATCAAAGACTTACTACCCGCGCTATTTCTTCATCAGTCGTTCAAAGTTCCATGGCAGATGTGATATGTGGTTGTGAGAAAATCCTTTACCCATTGGACCTCAAATTTTATTCTTTTAACAATCTCTGTCTGGTACCTACTTTGTGCAGGAATCATCAGGATCCTAGGTATTAAATAGGAAGAAGGAATGGTTCAGTTCCTTCAGCTGAAAATGACTGGGCTGAACCAGACAGTGCTTAAAGAGCCTTCTAGCTCTGACATCCAGGGGATAGATGAGTCACTCCTGGATTTTACAGTCAAAAGCAGTTTCCTTACCATGCCATCTAATTCACTTCAGCAGCTTTCCAAGGGGCAAGCCAATCCCTCAACGGGACAAACCCCAGCAGTGGAATATGACAGTGGCTTTCCCCATCAGCTAGTATCTTATGTGTCCTGGATTCAATCTCCCTTTAACCACAACAGCCTTTGGGATCCTACTTGTTCTCCAGACGTGGCCCCTGTTCAGGAGAGAGTTGCTAGGAAGGGAGAGGGATAGCCCTTTTCTCCTGTACTAGGGTGAGCAAGCCCAAAACTCTGAAAATCTGAGCAACTTCTGCAGAGCAACTGGAGAGGGAAAATATCAAGAAAGGTCATAGCCTAACCCATTATTTCTCAAAATGCAATGGTCCTGCCAAAATCTCCTTCCTAAAAGAATCACCATCCTTCAGCCACCGGAAAGACACAAGGGAGGGACCGTATCTCAAGCCTTAGGGCTTCTGCTTCACAGGGAAGCTCCACAGCCCCTGGGCTCACGTGCTCACTACCATCACAGTCTGCAGGTGGTCCTGGTCCTCCTCCACCCAGCTGCCAGGGAGCTCATCCCCAAACCTCCGTCGCAATACTTCATGCCTCTGCTCATCTGCTAATATGATGACCAACATGTGTAACTTAATGGCTGGATGGATAGATGAATAAATACCAGTCACTCCAGCATGTTGCTAAGACTCATGACTAACCTAGTGTAGACCCTCAAATTGCATATTCTGCATCATCAGCTTTATCATCATAAATACGAAATCACGCTGCTGCTGCTAAGTCACTTCAGTCGTGTCCGACTCTGTGCGACCCCATAGACGGCAGCCCTTTAGGCTCCTCTGTCCTTGGAATTCTCCAGGCAAGAATACTGGAGTGGGCTGCCATTTCCTTCTCCAATGAATGAAAGTGAAAAGTGAAGTCGCTCAGTCATGCTTGACTCTTAGTGACCCCATGGACTGCAGCCTACCAGGCTCCTCCATCCATGGGATTTTCCAGGCAAGAGTACTGGAGTGGGGTGCCATTGCCTTCTCCGTATGAAATCATACATAGGGATAATTTTACAAGCACACTAATATTTAGTGATAAGAGAATGGTTGACCAGTCTAAGGTCAATCTGCTCGATGGAACAGTAAGCAATTGTTACAAATATTCATAAAGATCATTAAAATTTATGGAAAATGTGTTACAATGTTAAGGGAAGAGTCATTCAAAACTGTACTTTATAGCAGCATCTTGATGCTGTTCAAATAACTTAATGTGACAAAATACTACCAGCAATTATTTCTAGGTGGTGGAACTCCGGATGATTCCTCTCTCCCTACTTCCATTCCTTCTGGTCTTCTGAACTTTCTCTGTATTTTCAGCATGTATGAGGTGTTCCTGAACTAGCAATGATGATGATTAAACACATGTACTTGGAGGCAGAGGATGAAGAGTGGAGAGAGAGGTTCTCAGCACCAGTCTGGTTCCATTATAAGGACCACAATCCACGCAGAGCAGCTCAGAGTCACAGGACTGGCTTTATGATGACAATGAGATTAGGAACATCCTTGTAGGAATCACTATCGCACCGATCTTAGTGGTAACTGAGCTTTCTACTCTAGATGCCTTGCTTTAGAGGAAACGCATGTAGTCACCTGTACTTCACTGAGTTCTTGACAACTGTAGGTTCCCTATAAATACTTTTTGATGAACTAATAAACCGTCGCCCACCTGACAGTACATGGGCCTTATTTACACGGAGTTCCACAAAGAGCATTCCCTCATGCTCAATCATGGGTTAGCGTGTTCATTCAATATTTCACCTGTTCATTCACTGGACACTCATTGAACAATCTCTGGTTGCTAGCACTGTGCAGCGACCTGACACTAACCATCCACGGGAGAGGAGATCTGAGGTGGTACCTGCCCTCATAGACCCTGCAATCCAGCAGAGGCAACAGTCCATAAACAAACAGGAAAGTAGTGTTTATAAAGTACAGGTTGAGTTATTGCTAGAAGGAAAGTTGATAGATGATGCAGGGGTTGTGCAGGGCTTCAGATGGGAGTGATGGTGGCAGACCTTAGTGCAGTATGGTGAAGAATGACACCAGGATTGGGAGTAGAGCCGCCCAGGTTCAGTCTAAAGGTGCGTGAAGGACACAGGCGGGAGAAAAGGCCTTGGTCCACAGAGGTCCCGAAGGAAACTCGAGTGGCAAGAGTCACCAATGAAAGAAAGAGTGGTGCGAGAGCCAGTGGGACAAGCAGGCAAGGACCACAGGATGGAAGGTTCTGCAGACTCCTTGCAGATTACACATAAAAGTAACGGGAAGTCACTGGAGGGTTATAACATGGGTGGCATGATCTAATTCACATTTTTAAAAGATCAGCCTGAATGATGAACGAAGAATAAATTGGGAAAAGAAGAGCACAGGTAAAAGCAAAGTCAGGAAATAAACAGCAAAGGTGTGATCCTGCATATGGTGGGTGATGTTCCCATTTTACAGATAAGGAAACTGAGGCTCATGGGTGCAGAGGAACCATACCAAGGTCAAAGCTCAGAAAGTCACAGAGTCAAAACAGACTTTACCAAAACCACGCCATATCCTACACATTCAGGGTATGTAAAATGTGTTTCTAATCTTTGGCATTTATTTGATTTTAATGGAAACCTATACCTACACAGACAAATACACACACGCACACACACACACACACACACACACACACACACACACTCACTCACACTGAAATCATAGAAACACAGGATGCTAAAGGATGCTAACACTGGAGAGATCACCTTTCTTACTCAGGGTCTGTGAGAATTAAAGTTTAAAGCTCCAAACCTGTGCTGTCTACTTCAGCAGCCCCTAGTAACACGCGGCTATTCAAATCTAAATGAATTTAAATTAACATAGAATTCATCTCAGTTCCTCAGTTACACTCATCACAGTTCAACTGCTCCCTAGCCACAGTTGGCTTATGGCTACAACACTGGATATTACAGAACGTTCTATTGGACAGTGTTTCTCTAAGGTACCCACCATAAGGGGAAGGAATTAAGCTCTCTCCTAGGCATCTAGAATGGTACTAGTTATGTACTATCCTTAGGAGAATTGAGAAAATAGTTACTTAAGTCATTTTCCACGTTCTGAGACTTGGAAAAAGAACCTTGGTTGAGAAAGGCTAGATTCCCCTTTAGTTTACAGATCAGAAAACTGAGGTCTAAGAGGAAGAAGAAATCAGTGAAGTTGCAAAGACTTCAGGTCTCTTGGTTCCCAGTCTATCATTCTTTCTACTATACACCACAGTTCATTGTTCAGAAAACTGAAACCACCTAGTCAACACATGTTTGCAAGACAGATAAAAATAAAGGAGTTAAAAAAGCCAGGGGTGGCCTTGAATTATTTATTCAGTTGCCCATGTGTGAGGACCCAGGTGGTGGGAGGATCTGAGTATGTTTTTTTAAGGAAAACCCTTGTATTCTCTTAGCCCACAGATGTGAGGAGCAGCAGGAGGACATGAGGATGGCCAGGGGCTAGAGGTTGGCATTGATGAATGTAGTGGAACACACCAGAGATTTTGCAGGGAAAGAGAATTTCAAGTAGCTCAAAAGCTCTGCAAAACTTTGTACAAGATGGGAGCTAGTATTTCCTGAGCATAGGGTGTGTGTGCTAGGCATATCACAGATGGCATCTTATTAAATTCCCCACAGAGGACAGGTGGAGTGGGTATGGTTAGCACTTTTTATGGAAGAAGACTCAGGAAGGCCAGAAGGGATCAGAGAGGTGAGACAACTTGCCCAAGGTCCCCTAGGCTGGGAGTGGTGAAGCTGAGACTGGAATACAGACCACTCAACATCAAAGCTTGTGCACTTCGTACTAAGTCAATTTCCATGAGTATTAACTCCTTGCATATGGGAGACCGATAGATTCATTTCTTTTAAAACAATTTATTGAACTTGCTGACCTGCTTCCTTCAGTCATAGACTATAGTCTACATAGCTGTTAACCCTAATTAGATATGTTTCTAAAATGTCAGTTTTAATTTAACATATGATAACTCCATTATGAAATCTTAGACTGAACAGAATAGCTATTGTATGAGCCTCAAGTACCAACTGACTATAGGTTATTAAAAACATGCTGATTGAAGCTGAGGGCCCCATGTAATAGAGACATATCTCATTACGCAACAATTAACCCTCCAATAGGTTTCCAACAATCAGATGGTATTTATTTAATGGACAATAACTGCTTTATGAAATACAAATTGAATACACACACAGGAAGCTTCATTTACAAAACTTCCATTTTTAAGTGGAATCGAGGCCAAGGCTTGACCAAAAGTCTGATACTTCTCATTGCCACAGAAAAAATAAATAAATCCACAGGCTGCTGGAAAGGCTGCTCTGAAGTGTCACATGAGGTTTCCCAAACCCAGCTCTGAGCTCCCAGTGAGGGCGGCTGGGGCAGAGGAAGGGGGTGGCTACAGAGCGTCTATGGAGTGCATTTCCTTTCTCCATGATCACATTCATCCAGCTGTCAAAAGAAGGCTCTAGATTCAAGGACTGATAGTACTGAAGGGAAACTGGAGCCCAAATTTAATTGTGATGCCATGATCTAATATGTTTTTATGCACGCACACACACACACATACTTGAGAGTTCCTTGCCACATTTTATGGCCTCTATGAAGGGGAGAGTAACACCTCCTTCATAATTCAAGGTTTGGAAAAACTTAATGAAAGAACATGCGAGCTTGAGATCAGACGCTGCAAAATGTGAGTCGGAGCCTGGCTCCCACCACTTTCTATGGGCTTCTGGCCTCTTTGAACTCTAATCCCTTCCTCATCTGGCAAATGAAGAAGCTGATTCCCCCTTTACAGAAATTACCGAAGAGATGGCATTTAGTACAGAATCCAGAGCAGAGTGAGCACTTGAGAAACAGCATGCACAACCATTGAGTAATATTAATTCATCATCAGCTGGTTATTATTTCCACCATCGTCAATATTGTATTATCATCACTGGATAAAACATTCTCAAGAAGGACTGGGAGGGGGCAAAAATACGAATCCACACTAATTTATAGCCAAGTTCCAACCAAATTAAATGTCAACGTGTTAGTACATTTTCATGATCCTTTAAAATCCCCTAAAGTTTCAGCACCTTGGGGAGACCCAATGTGGAAAGGCACCACAAGAAATGATTTCGTTCATGTTTCCACCTTCAGACCACTGAGGCACCATTAGACCCACCTTTCAGTGGAGTATAAGATGGAGGAGGAGAAACTGACTTGCCCAAGGCCATACCGCCAGTAAGTGACTGACAGAAGCTTAACTAAGGCACCTTGGGCCTTGATTTATCATCCCTGGATCTTCTAAAAATTCTACCTTCAGTTCTATTAGACAACAAAGGCAAAGATTGTCATTATACAAAAATACATGTGTGTGTATATATATATACACACACACATATATATACACACACATATACAGTGCATATATACATATGCATGTATACCCTTCATGTATAATGTGCCCTACTTATATTGTATTACGTGTATACAAAGGTGTTAGCTCATTAACCAGAGGCAGGTTAGACGCCCAGGCTCATGAGATGAGACCAGTACCTCCATTCTAGACGAGGTTCAGGAGACAGAAGTTTCCAGGTTTTTAACAATAAAATAAAGCTTAATATTCACCACATAAATTATGCACCATCACTCACTAATTTCTGTTAGCAATCATTTATGTACTTCCCGATCCCCAAATCTACAACATGTCTAAATGGAGCAGTCACTGTGCTAGTGAGTCCTTGAGTGAGTCTTAGCCCCTTACTCAGGTTCAACTCTGTGCGACCCCATGGACTGTAGCCCGCCAGGCAGGCTCCTCTGACCACGGATTCTCCAGGCAAGAATACTGGAGTGGGTTGACATGTCCTTCTCCAGGGGATCCTCCCGACCCAGGGATCGAACCCAGGTCTCCTGCACTGCAGGCAGATTCTTTACCCTCTGGGCACTTGTGGGCACTTGTTAAACAAGATCAACAATAAAAGACACAGCGAAATCCCTCTCCAAGGCTGCTTCCCTTCCACGTTTCCCTCTTCTTGGCAGGAGAGAGAGAGAGGGATCAACACCTCGCAGGCCACACTCACCTTTCAAAGAAGTGGCCGTCAATGGGAGGGAACCACTCCAGCATCACCGAGTCGGCCGTGTGGCTCACGACATGGGGGGCGAGGGCGATGGGCGCCGGCTTCCTGGAGGGCTGCCAGCCCTGGTACACCAGGTCCAGGTAGCAGTGCATCCTGGCGACCTGATTGGGCGTGAAGGAGTCGGTGCAGTCGTCATCTGCAAGCAGGCAGAGGGAGAGATAAGCGCCTCGCTGCACGGACCGGCAGGCAAGAGAATGATGATGAAGCCAGCACCCGGCCCCTGCCAGCTCGGAGCTGGCCTCCTCCAGTGCTCAAGAGTTAATGGTCTGTGAACAAATTAGTGCAGTCATCACTTCTGCAGACAGGTGAGAGGGAGCATTAGGAGGGGGAGGGTGGATGGGACTGAAGAGGCACGTCTGAGCCCGGAGCGGGAGGTCACGGGTAAGGACAAGGGCAAGACGAGCCGCTTTCCACGGGCCCCCAGCCACCGGTCAGTAAGCTACACCGCCCCTCGCACCTCCCTCTCCAGCCAACCAGTCAGTATCTCTCACTCACCCACTCGTGTCCTGTCTGTTTGCTCACTCATTCTTTCACATGCGTACTTGTTCCGTCACTCCCACCTTCACATCTGTTCATCGGCTCATTCATTAATTCCGCTCCTTACTGATGCAGCAATACCGCCTTCCGAACCAGCCTTCAGAGCACTGATTCTACACACTCTGCTCTAAGCCAAGGGCCACGGAAACCTACAACACTCCCGCCGTTGGGGAGCTACCAGCCCAGCCATAGAGCAGAGGTCAGTCTGCTGCGTGGCTCAAGGTGGTCATAAGGCTGTTCAAGTCTGTGATGCCAGCCCCCGACGACAAGGAGATGGTGTGGCAAGGAAGACGGATAAACTGGAGAGGCTTCTAGGGGAGGTCCTGGGGGTCAACCAGGTTACACCGTTAAGACTGGGGAAGAAGACGAGGGATGGCAGAAGGGGCAGCTCAGGACCACAGAAGCGATGAGCCCTGGGCAGTGAGCACGGGGAAATTCGGAAGGAGTCCAGGCTCGGCGTCCAGGCTTCAGAAGGAGTCCAGGCTCGGCGTCCAGGTTCCGGTGTCCACGGCAGGAATGCAAGGACAATGACACCTTCTGCATAGTGCTGTCACTGGGACATGGACTGTGGGCTTAGTACATGCTTCGTACACGGGATACTGTGCTTTGGGCATGTGTAACTCTCCCATTAGTTTTGGAGTAAATACTCTGATTGCTCCATTTCACAGAGGAGGAAGCTGAGGCTGAGAGAGGTCTCACTACCTTTTTTTTTTCCATTTATTTATCTCACTACTTTTTAAAGATCACAGAGCTAGAAGCGGGTCTGAGATGTGAACCCAGGCAGTCTTGACTCCAAGGCCACGTTTCTAATCAATATGAGAACTTTTTTCTGAGTGTCCATGAGACTTATATAGACAAAGTGTCCCGCAGGTGTTTGATAAACAGGAGTTGAGCCTGAGTTGGAGGGAAGTGGAATACAATCTCATCTCTGAATGTCTTTAGATCTAATGACCTTCAGCTCTACCCTCTGTTTTCTAGGATGCGGAATGAAGGCCACGACCCGAGACTCTTCCCTGCCAAGGAGGAAGCTTGCCTCCCGTCTCTCCCTCCAACAGCTTTACTCAGCTGCCCCAGGGGCAGATCAAGGCACTGTTTTGGCTTGGTTTCCAAAAACACCACTTCCCAGAGGTGTCCGCCTGGCCAGGGATTCTGCAGCTGGGCCCCAGACGGAGGAGAACGGGGCTCGCCAGATCTTTAAATGAACCCACCATGGGAATTCCGCAGCATAAACTCACTTTCTCTTATCAAACAAACAGAAAATAAGTTTGGGCAGGTGCCGGGCAGTTGGACATGACCTTGAGAATCCAGCTTGGGGAAGGGATAGGAGTGTGAGGAGGTTATACACAGAAGCTGCCTCTGATCCCCTTAGCAGTTTTTGACGGTCTCCTTGCCAGCACCCTGGGGAAGACTTTTATACATTTGGAAGCAGCAGAAGAGCCCCGAGTCCTTTGGAGAACACCACCAAAGAATGGCTAGTTGCACAAATCACTCTCAAGCTCAGATACCTCCGTGTAACTCCTTGGATACAAAACATGCTATGGGTTGCTTTTGCCTGGAAAATAAGAATCCAAATGCCCCCAATGGTCTAAGAAGGACTGGATGGTCTGGTACATTTTCCTTTGTTACCATGGACTTTGTACTTCATCCCGAAAGCTTTGGAAAAGCCACTGAATAGGTTAAAAGCAGGAGAAAGGCATGTTGGCTAAAGAAGTAAGGGTTATGCAGTTAGAGTCATGTGTGGATGATCTGGAGTCAAATGATTTGTGAATGATCTGGAGTCACTGTGCCTCGGTTTCCCCACCTGTAAAAGGGAGATACTGATGACAACAAGAGCGCTGGTGTCAGAATGCTGCTGAAGGTCACAGAAAGTGTAGCATCAAGAGGTGCGATCAACGCTCAGTGAATGCTCACTGCCTCGGGACCTGGGATAGAGCAGGCAACTGTGTGTGCACGCGTGCTTGTGTGCCTGCCTGCGTGCACGCAGACACTAATGTGGCCAAGTGTTAGGAAACCAGAAGCAGGAAAAAAACCAGAATGTAAAATAGTCACTCTCTTTGATTTTGCAACATTGCATTTAGGAATTCGATGGATCGCTACTCACGAACAAACATGAGGGAAATCTTATATACAAGGACATCTTTTGAAATATCATTTACATAGAAAAAAAATGCTAGAAATAACACATCTGTCTATTAATAGGGGGAGGACTCTGTACATTAAGGTGCATGCACAGAACAGAATTCTAATCAGTCATTTCCCAAACAAGGAAGTAACTTTAAAACCCAGGCCCCTTGTGTATAAGTTGGGGACATTTAAATCAACCCCACAACCTAGTGATGGTGTGGTTTCCATGAGCTGGAGCACATATGGCATTTATCTAGATGAACGAGAGAGAAAAACAACAATATGCTTTCCTCTCTGTATTCTGATTTGTTTGGTTTTCTTCCTCCAAAGGAGTTTCTTTCCTTTTATAACTTAAAAATGAGCCATTTCCATGTCTGCCAATTTAAAAGTTTGTAAAATGGGTAGGTGACAGAAGCTGGTAGGAGGACAGAACTACACCTGAACTTTAAAACTGAAGTCAGAAAACATTCCTCCCAGAGCTAGATCACTTAGAGACTGAACCGCTGCCAGAATCTTGGGTGAGGTGCCAGAGGGTTTCTGTCAATCATAAAGGCTCTGCCCCAATTAGCTGACGCTTCAAGTTGGCCCCTCTTAGCTCCTGCCTCCACAGGCTGCCTGTCCTGACACCTGTGGCCCCTTCATCCTGCTCTCGAGGACCAGCCAGCCCATCCCATTCTTCTGTCCCCATGCTGTCTCCAACCAGAAGGGACATGGGGGACTTCAGTATTCTGTAAGGCTACACCAGTCCCCAGGCGTGGATGTTGTGCTGTGAGTTTGCAATCTAAACTTTGTTCTCAAGAACAATTTCCACCTGCAGCTGGAAGCCCACACGGCAGGGAGGTTCAGGGCCTCCACTTCCTGTGGAACCTCAGACACCGTGCTGATCCCTGACAGCCTTGTTTCCACCCACTGTGAAACAGGGACTCATGATCCTACCTGCCTTCTACAGCCAAGGAAACCATGCACCTAGCTCACCCATTTCTAGTGCATGAATAACTGATGGCTTTGTTTTAAAAACAATGATAATAACAGTAACAGCAACATATGATTATATCCACTGCAGAACCCTTGGTATGTGCCAAGCATGTTACAAAGAAATAAACATCAACCTAAATATGACCTAGAGATAGAAAAAAAAAAATCTAGTGTATATGTATGTGTAGACGGATATGAATATCTCTAGTGGATTTCTGTGATTCTTATCATCACAAACATCATATGTATGTATATATACACATACACACAAACATACACATATTTGTGATGAGATATGATACATGTGCCAGGCCTTATACTGTACATTAGGTTCTGCAGTGTTTTCACAATTAACAGTCAACAAATAATCCTGCTAATCATCACTTACTGAACGCTAGTTTTGGTACCAAGGACAGTTCTAAGTCCTTCACCTGTATGACTGGCATGCAAGGTGAGGGTGATTGTCCCCCATGCACCAGTGAAGTAACAGGCTTAGACAGGAAGTAACAGGAAGTAACTTGCCTAAGGTCAAAGTCAAAGGCCAGCACGCAGAGGATTCAAGTTGGTTCTCACACCCTAGACTTCATGCTCTGAACCACTATGTTCCTATCAACCGTCTGCTACATCATCTTCAGTGATCACAGGATGTTCTGTCATGTGAGTGCCTTGTGATTTATTTCAGCAACCCATTCTCTTTGGATTTGTAAGAAGCTTCTAGCTTTTCACACGTGTAAGCATTTCTCTTCTATGCCTATTACACACTTCAATTAGTAAATGTCTAATTAATATGTGGAGAAAAAAACATTGCTAAAAACATTTTTAGGATGAAATCTGTAAACACATTAACAGATTTATTTCCTTAAGACATACTTCTTAGAGGTGGGGCTGCCGTGTCAAAGCTTATGTGCATATTAAAAGGAACACACAGAACAGCAGTGATAAGACACTTGCTCCCATAGCTGGGGAAGGCCTGGTTTCTACACTCTTGAGGAAGCTGGGCTTGGAGGCCCTCTTAGTGGGTACCTTATGGCATACTGTCTTCAGGAAGTAAGACTCTGAACTGCCCTCTTTCTATCTGCCTGAGGATTAGCCAACAACTCAACGTGACCGCACTCACCCGGTGCTTGACTAGGCTTGTCCCTAGCACCTGCCTGGTGTCTGCTTAATCTGAGCAGTTGGGACACTCTCAAACTCCCCCAGTGTCAGAAAGGGAGCCAGATAATTGTTGCTTAAATGCAGGCTCTGCCAAAAAAGGCATGCCTTGTTTTTGCCGTGTGACCCTGGGAACGTGACAAGTTCCCTAAGCCATACTTTCTCCATCTGTAAAGTGGGTACAATAGTAATAGCACTTATCCCATTGATGGCTATTTAGACGTTTCAATGAGACAAGCCTATGGGGCGTTGCTCACGGTGTCTGGTATGCCGTAGACACTTCGTAGTTTCTGCAGACTTGCCACCAGCCATGTTCAATTCATTACAGTCTTAGGACTAACAATTAATTCAGGTCCTCAGCTTCACTCTCCTTGCTCAATAGCCACAAGCAGCTGATGGCTACCACGCAGGTCAACACAAACACAGAACACACCCATCTTCTGCAAAAAGCCAGAGCACTCGAAAGGAAGGAACTCTAAGCAGCCGACCCAGCAAGCTCTCTACCCTCTTGTCGTGACTGCAAAGCCCCCGTGTGTCCCTCTCCCCAGCCCTGAGAACCCGATCCTGGTCTGCATTTTGGATTTCACCCAGCTGCTTTTGTCACCTCATCTATCAGAGATCCTAAGAAAAACAAACATTTCAAAGCTCGTGGTCGCCTTGAATGTGCTTTTGCGGGTGTAAGTTTGTTATCGTAGCTCAGTGAATTAGTTCTGCTGTTAATGGGTCACTGAGCTGAGGGGTTCCTTTAAAAAAGCAACATTAAATCAATCACCCTTTAGATCTGTACAAAGGGGAACAACCACAAAAAAAAGATTTAGTTTATGGGGGTCCGGTAGCGAGTGGCAGCGCCTGGCCCCGAAGAGGCCGGCAAACTTCCGGACTCATGTTATTGTTTATTTTCCATGTGCGCTGAGCTGGCCAAGGCAAGGTGCTGTAGAAATAGAACTTAAGCAGGGCTCTGGGAGTGGACGGGACACCGGATGTGGATGCCGGCTCGGCTGGGAATGGGAGCATGGCAGAAATCTGCTTTTGAGGAAATTCCTAGCACTCGGGTCTTTTTTAGAGACCCCACGCTAGGGGCTGTTTATGGCCCCAAGGGTGGGTGCTGACCATTCAAGAGACCTCGGGTGTGAACTGTATGAACCTTAAGCTGGAGATGCCCCCGGAGGTCGTTCAGTCCAAATGGGAAGCTGGGAAGACCCACAGTCAGTCATAGAACCCACTGGACTTCAGGAGGGACAGCCTCTCTTCAAATGCAATCTGAGACAAAACCCCATCAGAAACAGAAACTGCTAGAAGCAGGCTCCCCTGGTTTAAGCAGAGATGGAGGCCCAGGGTCACACAGCCACTCAGAGTGCCCCCACCTCCCTGACAATGATCTCTCTGGCACAGACTCGAAAACCACCCAGATCGCTCACTGTCCCATTCAGCCATCAGCTAGGTCTCACTGGAAGAGCGGTGTGAGAGGAAAACACAAAAGACGGCCACCTGTGAATCGGGGGTGGTTCTGGTCCCACGGGCTTGTTTAGAGAACTAAACAAGATGGAACACATTAAGGTCCTTTATGAACAATAACCTCTCAATTTTTTTTTTTTTGAAACCTTTGGGCTGAGCTGCATGGTATGTGGGATCTTAGTTTCCTGACCAGGAATCAAACCCACACCTCCTGCACTGGCAGCATGGAGCCTTAACCACGGACCACCAGGGAAGTCCCATGAAGAGTAAACTTTCACATAAGCAGAAATATCGCTATACAAATCAACCTTATGTACCTGTCGCTGGAGAATTTACTCACACTCCTCCCTACTTGCCGTTCTTCTCCCCTTTCTCCCTCCTCCCTCCCTTTCTTCTTAGCAAACGTTTTTTAAAAACACAAGGGCTGTGCTAGGCGCAGAGAGCTCAGTGATGTCTTAGAGACAATCGCTGCCTTCACAAAGCTCACCTGCTTTGGTGGTGGAGAGAAACGCCTAAATTGAATATTGTAATAGATCTGGATGCTCAGCTAACACACACAAGCATCTGGTGCTTTACTCAAAAGCCTCCTGGCCTAGGGGTGAGGCAGAGACCGTCCTAAGAAAGGGGTATCTCGTTCGTTCTTTTTAAGATTTTTTTAATGTGGACCATTTTGAAAGTCTTTACTGAATTTGTTACAATATGGCTTTTGTTTTATGTCTTTTGGTTTTCCTGGCCCTGAGGCACATGGGATGTTAGCTCCCCAACCGGGGATAGAACCTGCACGCCATGCATTGGAAGCTGAAATCTTAACCACTGGACTACGAGGAAAGTCCCAGGATAGCTTGTTCTAATTTTCCAAAGATGTCATAAGGACTAGAGCTGGTCTTGATATACACTAAAAGGAAGTGTAGGGGATCTTGGAATGTAAAGAATGAGTTATTAACACTGTTATCGATAGTATTAAAAAGGACTCTGAGCAGGTATATGCAGTCAGGGAAAAAACAAATCCATCTCATGTAATAATTTCATTATTTGTAAAACCAAAAGAATTCTATTTTACTGTAATAAAACAGTAAAAGAGCATGTGAAAATTTTGTGGTTTTTTTTAAAGTTTCAACAACCACCAGCTTAGAAAACTATAGCTGCAAAAGTAGGAGAAACCTCAGAGATAAATTCCAGAGTTTGCATTTTCTTGAGAAAAGTGGGACCCAGAGATGGGAAGTGACAGACCCCAAGGCAGCAGGTGACTTAGCAGCAGAACCTGACCTTCTACTCAGTTTGCTGACTTTGAGTCCTGGTCAGCTTCCTAAAGTATCTTTCTGAGGAGCTTTTAGATACAACATTGTCCTTGCATCCCTGAGGTACTCATGGAAGGCACAGGTACTCAATTATTTGGGATGAGGACTTGTTGGGATGAAGAGGTCTTAGGAAAGACAGGCAGCCTGCTTGAGCCAGGCTGGGAGGCCACATCTGACACTCTGGCACTCTGGTGCAGGGTGTGGGCCTGCAGAGCATGGGCCTTACCTGCGTAGCTCATGAAGTTGTTATATGGAGTGTTGAAGAAGCTGTGGAAGCCACACGTGTCGTTCCCTGGCCCCGGGTCACCGCAGAACTTGTGTTTCGGAGCTGGGTTGGTGTCACTGCAGAGGTCTCCAGTTTCATAGGAGGGCTCTGTCTCCATGCAGGGGTCGCTGCAAGACTGGATTTCCGAGATGCCTCGGAAGATGTGGTAGAGGCCCAGGCTGTGCCCAATCTCATGGATCATGGTGTGGGTGTGCCCAGGGATGCCGTAGAAAGATGGATTCAAGACGATGCCACCTGCCAGGGGGAAGTAAGAGCGTCAGGCGAACTGGGCACCCTGCTTCCTGCTGCAGGAGTCCCCAGATCCCTCAAGGGGAAACGGGGCATGGCCCGAAGTAACCACAGTCTCCTCCACCCTATGACTCCATGACTGAGAGCTGTTCTGACTTGTGGCATGAATCACTGATGGAGTAGGAAGAAGTCTCAAAGTCATTTTGTGCAATCCCTTCATTTTTCAGTTGAAAACACCGATGCCTAAAGAAGCAAGGCAACTTACTCAAGAGGATTTCAAACTACTTGGAAGTAGTGGCATGATTATAATTCGAGGACTTTGATTTCTGGACGGGCAAAGATTTCAGCTGCAACTTCTTAGGAAGTAACGCATGCCCCTGCTTATGAATATGCTACACAAATTATTTAAATGAAACGCTCATGCCCTGACACCTTGGTTCCGGCTCTCATGTTGCCTTCACTAATGCTGTGAAGTTGAGCAAGTTGATTGCCATCTCTGAATCCCATTTTCGAAGCTCTGTACCCTACGAGAGCACGTATTCATAAAGGCCAGCACTGTGGCGTGTTCAGCATTGTAGCACTGATAACAGTCAGTGTTTCCTGAGCATTTACTAGGTATTTTCAGGCCTTGTGTTCAGTGTTGCGTGTGTTTAAGCACACTTAATCACCTCACAACCCCATGCGAGGGATGCTGACTCACAGACAGGTGAAATAATCGGCCCGTGATTGAATTAGTAAGTGGGGACTTCCGATCTGAACCCGAGATCCGTGGGTTCCAAAGTCAGGGTCTTAATCAGTTCTGGTACTAATGCCCACCACAGGGGCAGAGGGTGGCATCTCATTAAGTAAATGTTGAATGCCATTAAGTAGCTGCTCAATGCCAACCCAGTGTGAGGTTGTGAGGCCTAAGTAATTGCGTGTAAGTAGCCAGCATAGCACCTTACACATAGCAAGTGCCTTGTTTACTGTCTAGCCACTTCTACCCCAAGTGCACCCCAAGAACGAGCAGCATCAGCTTCACCTGGAGGGGATCAGAGATGCAGACTCTTAGGCCCCACCCCAGACCTACAGAATCAAAATATTAAGTGTTTTACCAACAGCCCCAGATGACTTGCCTGTATGTTCTAGTTTGAGAAGCGATAAGGCACCCCACATGTCTTAAAAGAATGACCGTTCCTTCCCTTGGGCAGATAGATGGATCAGACCCTCAGGGAAACCAATGGATAGCATGGTTCTGTGCTTGTTTTTAGCTACTGGAGAAAGACATACAGGTTGGCAGATAGATATTTCAGCTGGAAAATCCAAGTGTGTTTAAGGGAAGGTTAAGCTTCAAGTCCAAGGACAGAGGGATGGATAAAGAAGATGTGGTACATATTTACAATGGAATACTATTCAGCCACTAAAAAGAATGAAATAATGTCATTGGCAGCAACATGGATGGGCCTAGAGATTGTCTTATTGAATGAAGTAAGTCAGGCAGAAATGGAGAAATATTGTACGACAGCCTTTATATGTGGAATCTAAAAGGAAATGATACAAAATGAACTTAGAAAACAGAAAGAGACTCACAGACTTAAGAGAATGTACATATGGTTGCCGTGGGAAAGGACTAGTTCGGGAGTTTGGGATGGTCACATACATACGGCTATATTCCAAGTGGATAACCAACAAGGACCTACTGAATAGCACAGGCAACTCTGCTCAATGTTATGCGACAGTCTAGACGGGAGGGGAGAACAGATACAAGGATATGCATGGCTGAGTCTCTTCGTTGTTCACCTGAAACCATCACAACACTGTTAATCAGCTATACCCCCCATACAAAATAAAAAGTTTAAAAAAAAAAAAGAAAAAGCTTCACATCTGAGCAATTAAGTGCGGAGCAGCACATTACAGGAGAAGGGTGAGGAGGGAGGCCCTTGCTATTCTCTGCTGGCAAGCCTGGAGCAGGCGTGGGGGGAGTTTTATCTCAGGCTGAACGGCTGGGAGGGCGAGCTTGCTCAGCCATGGGGCTCACGGAGTCGATTAATTCTGAGCTGCTCAGAGCCTTCCAGCACAAAGATAAAGATGTACGAGGGGGTGTGTGTGCTTGCACGTGTATATGTGAGAAGCGGCAGGCAGAGGCAGGGAGGAAGAGAGATTGAGACAGGAAATCTCTCTCAATTATTTTCTGTCAATCATAATATGAAACATAATCCCCTTCCCACCCAAGGCTTTTTCCAGGGATCATGGTGTAACAGCAGGAAAAGAGGGTGTGTATATATGATTCTCATAAATTGGGTTTGATTGGGCCTACTGCAGAGGAACCGCTCAGGATCAGCATGTCTCAGGACGGAGAGGGGGCAGCCTGGGAGGCCGGCTGGAGTTAGCCTGACATGGGTTGCAATCTTCATCCCGTTTCGCAACGGCTGTGTGATCTTGAGAAAGGAACTTTGCACCTCTGCCATGTTCTGAAATAAGCAACAGCAGCAGCAGCAGAACACCAAAGATTCTCAGCCTCTCTGTGAAGCTGTAATACTGAGGTCAATGGAGAACGAAGCGGGTGGCGGGGTGCTGGCAGGACCCCATGGGTGTTTCCAGGGGATAATGATAGGATTACAGGCTTGACGTCCAGGCTGGGTCTCCCAGGCTCCCCTCTTCACAGAGCAACAGCACAGAGCTTGAGTCCTGTTTCACTGCTTCTCTTCAAAGGTGAAATAGCTTGAGGCTGACATCATCCTGAAATACTATAACATGCCATGGATTTATGGCCTTCTCTCTTCCTGGTCCTCAGCCAGTCTCTGAAATTCATGGAATTATCAGGAGCATTTCTCTCTCACTGTAGAAACTTGCTGCTCAACGCTTCTAAGCCTCTAATCATGACCCTTTTGGTTGATTTTTCAAAAGGAGAGAATTTCAGTCCTGAGAAGGGTCTTCAGGGGCCCTCTAGTCTAACTTACTCACTTAAAATCTGAAGACATTGAGACCTGGAGAAGGAAATAGACTTGCCTAAGGCCATCCTGTGAAGTGAAGTCACAGCTGAGAACAAACCTGTATGTTGGCTCTGAGCCAGCAAGATTCCCATACATCATGTAGGCATGTGATATGAGCTAATCAGCTTCAGCTTGCCTAAGCTGCACACTCTCTTTCACCCAGCCCCTGTCTGTCTAGGTCTGTCTGTCTACCCATCCGTCATCTATCTCATGGTTTCTCAACAACAGCACTGCTGGTATTCGAGGCCGGGTAACTCTTTATCGTGGGTATCACAGGAGATCCAGCAACATCACTGGCCTCTACCCACTCGATATCAGTAGCATTCCCCCATTTGTGAAATCCAAAAATTTCACTCGACCTTGTCAAATGTCTCCCAGGGCACAAACATCCCCTAGCTGAGAACTGCCAGCTATTTATCACTGTCTCCATCTCTACACAACCACACATATGTGTGTATGCACACACACACACACACAGACATACAAACTGATTTCACTCTCTTAAAAACAACTAGTAGCAGATAGAGCTCTGGAGCAAACTAAGTCTAGAAGTTGACTCAGCACAACTTTATTGTTTGAAGTTGCAAAGCCCCTCAGCTCCAAGATATTGTGGATTTAGAGCAGCTACTGAACTCTGGCTGTAATCATTGGAAAATCGGACAGGCCTGAGGAAAGATCCAGCACTATCCCTCTGCTGAGCCCTAACATTCTCAGAAAAAGGTGCCCACTGAGCCATTACTATTCACTGGCGTAAATAATAGGAACATTCTGACACAGGCAGAAGAGCTAAATAAATTGCAGTGCCCTCACTCAATGGCATATTGTTGCCATTTGGTCACCAGGTTGTGTCCGACTCTTTATGACCCCATGGACTACATAGCCTGCCAGGCTCCTCTGTCCATGGGATTTCCCAGGCAAGAATACTGGAGTGGGTTGCCATTTCTTTCTTCAGGGTATCTTCCTGAGCCAGGGATCAAGGCTGTATCTCCTGCTTTGCCAGGCAGATTCTTTAACACTGAGCCACCAGGGACACCCCCAATGGCATTTTACATGGCCATTAAAAAATCCTGGTCTTTAGAGAACCGGACATAACTCAAAGAGAGGCTTTTCTCTTGTGATGTTAAGTGAAAAAAAAAAAAAAAAACTGGATAAGAAGTAACTTTGAAGATTGTTGCAACATGGGGAAAATGTAGATGGCATAATATTAAGTGAAAAAAAAAAAGAACACAAATTTGCATCTATGCTATGATTTCAGATACGCACAAGTTAAAAAATGCATATCTACATACAGATGCATACTGGTAGGAAACATGGAAAAGTTGAAATTAAAGGACAACAGTGTTTGCTTGGTTCAGAACCCATTGTCATTTCTGACTTTTGGTGATTGGCTTGTATAAACACACGTCTTGTTTATGGATACGCATAATTTGAAAGTAAGAAGAATTCCTGGTGGTGCTGGTGGATGGAACATGGAGGAACAGGGAGTTCTTGCAAACTCTTTGTTTCCTCCTTTCAAGCCAACCCATCACAGGCTGGCCCAGGACAAAGCTGTTACTAGGCTGAGGAGATACTTGCATGAACGAAGAGGCAGGGGGTATACAGAGAAAGCAACCAGTGAACAGAGTCGGAAACCTAAATTCCAATTGTGGTTCTGCCCCTGATTTGGGTGTGACCTTAGATAAGCCCCCTTTGCTCTCCAGATCTTAGTTCCGCCACTGGTAGAACAGAATAAATAGTACCGTGTTATTGTTCAGAGCCTCACTTGATGGCTGACAGATAAGGAATGCTCAAGAGTGTTGCAATATCAAAAGAGATCAATAACTAAGTTGTTCACCGTCATTACCACCACGATCACCATCAGAACTGTGACCACCATCATCATCCTCACTAGTCAGGGTATGCCTGTACCAATCCAACTTCTTCCCGAAGAAGCTTCCAGCTCTCACCTAAGTGCATCAGCGCCTCCTTGTCCCATGGCCAAGTTGCTACTCCTGCCAACTCCTCTTCCGAGGAGTTTGCAAAGAAGATGTTGAGGTGTGTCGATCCATCCAGTCTAAGAATGTTCTTCATCTCATTAACATCCACGTACGCTCTGTAAGAGAAAAAGAACCTTGGCTGTCATCACCATCCGAAAAAAAGGTACTATTCAAGTAACAGGTGCTCCCAGATTAACTGAGTCACACCATGTGCCAGGCACCTGGCTAAGCACTTTATAAACACGACCTCATTGGCTTCCCCCAATAATGTGATACAGTAAGTGAGGGGATCCCATGGTATAAACAAACAAACAAAAAAATGTCCTTGTGAGTTTGAGAAACTTGAAGTTTTCTCAGCTTATTAACAATAGCAGCGTTCAGTTTAGAACCTCAGTCAATCTAAAGCCACAACTGTGTCCCTAGGGACTCTGCTATATTGACTGATGACAGGGCAACATAACACGACATAGATCGAGAACAGACCATGGAAGAGATAACACATATTCTAATCCTGGCTTCTTCTCTACTTCATTCACTATGGACCTTGGACCATTTATTAGGCAAACACAAGTTACGCTGGGAGGCCTGCTTTGCATCTCTATTCCCATCTTGCAAGGGGGTGTTATTATTCTGTTCTCAAGATAAGCAACATGTGGTCCAAAGTGATTAAACAGGTTGCCCAGAGTTGCAGAACTCGGTTTCAAGGTCAATTCTGTCTGGCTTGGAAACATATGTTCCTTTCACTGGGGCACTATCTACCTCCCATAGATGATTCTGCACTCTGTAAGCCTTTATTACTTTGTCCATAAAATAGGCCAAGGTATATATCACATTGGAGGCAGCCATCAGTGCAGAAACCTAGAGTATATACTGATGCATTTGGAAAGTGAATTATTTCCGCACGCTGTCATCATTAGCTCTTTAACACGCCAAACAAACATGTCAGACAGAGAAAGAAATGGCCTTGGAAAAGAGACTGGCATATCCCAGGCACTCAATAAATAAGAGCACTTCCCTTGTGGAGTACGACTCTCCCTTCAGAACAGGAATTATAAAGCTTTGGGCCAGTCACAGACTCAATGGATCACAGAGAGTTATCTTACCCACCGTCACGTTTCTTTCAGGTGGCACTAGAGGTAAAGAACGCGCCTGCGATGCAGGAGACGCAGGTTCGATCCCTGGGTCAGGAAGATCCCCTGCAGAAGGGCACGGCTACCGACTCCAGTATCCTCGCCTGGAGAATACTAGAGCCTGGAGGGCTGCAGTCCATGGAGTCGCAAAGAGTCAGATATGACTGAAGCGAGTTAGCATGCATACGTGCATATTCTCTCTTAGGATCCTTGTGAACAGCCAATAAGCATTTTTGGAATAAAGTTAGAAATGAATCAATGAACAAAAACATATAGAAATAAGCAAGCAGGCAGTCTGGTGTAGTAGGTGAGATAAAACCTGTGAATAATGATCTTTAGTGGTTCAGATGGTAAAGAATCTGCTTGTAATTTGGGAGATCCAGTTCAATCCCTGGGTTGGGAAGATCATCTGGAGAAGGGAATGGCACCCCACTTCAATATTCCTGCCTGAAGAATCCCATGGAGAGAGGAGCCTGGCGGGCTATCGTCCATGGGTCACAAAGAGTTGGGCATGACCAAGAGGTTGACAGAGATCTTTAACGCTTGCTGGGCCCTTCTCTGCGGTCTGACACTACATGAATAATCACCTTCAATCTGCATTACACTGAGGTAGGTGGTATTGCTATCCCCATTTTCCAGAAGAGGGAAAAGAGGCTCACATGACTTCAGACGTTGCTTGGGTCTCACGGCTAGCTGGAACTGTTTTCCTTTCTCACCGTGCTGCCGCTCAAGGGTGGGGGGGGGGGCTGGCACAGAGCCTGGCCAGCTAAACACTAGTGATGCCACCCTTCTCGTTTCTTCCTGGAGTCACAGAAGAAGCTCCCCACATGTGAAGCAGTAAAGTCAGAGGTCCCCAGGGGGGCCTGTAGGACCCTGGCTTCCCCTTTAGCCTCATATCCCTGTTCCCTCCCCTGAATTTCCCAGGGTGTTGTCAGCAACATCTGCCTCCCCCACTCCCCCATCGTGCATCATCCTCAGAGCCTTTACTCACGCTGTTCCTCTCAAGGACCTAGCTCCTCTGATGAGCAAATCCAACGTCTGTGCTGGTATTGCTCCTCCAGGAAGCCTTCCCCGATTCCCACCTCACCTCTATCTCTTCTACCGTCTCTGCACCCCTCCACCTCCTATGAGCACGCGCACTCACACCACTCCAAATACTCCACTGGTCTGTATCTACCACTGTCTGTGGCTCCCTGGGGGCAGGGAATGTGCCTAATTCATCTCTGTTTATCACCCACTTCTCAGCACAGGGCTTGACCCTTGGCAAGCACTCAGGAGATCTGGATGGAGGAGAAAAACACTGGGAAAGAGAAAATCTAAAACATTTAGGCCCCAGTCTCAGCTGCAGCTTCCTTCATATGAGGCTCCAACTTCCTTATCAATACACTGGGGTTAGGAACAGATGCCCAGTGCTTCACGGGGCATTTCTGTGGGTCACGAACTTGTACCTCCACTTGGGGGGGAAGAGAATATGTCTGAAACCTACAGATCCTGGCCCCCCATGTGATCAAGAGCCCATGATTAGTCATGGGACCATAATTTTTCCAGCTTTTCAATTACAAAAAAAAAAAACAAGTTGCACATGTTGTTGGAGATACAGGCAAGGCCTGGAGAAGTCACACCTGTGTCTAGGCTGAGCTGACTAGGAATTCCGAGGACAGAAGCTGAGATAATGACCCAAAATCTCACTACTGTACCTCTGCCCCCCTCAGGTTCTGAGACGAGAAGCCTCATGAGGAGTTTGAACGAGTCTCCTCAGTGATCCGAGTAGAAATGAGGAAGGATAAGGACAACACATGGTAAGTTCTTGCTGTATGCCAGCTACACCTGTTGTCTCACCTTTGTGCAGAATTTGAAGCCACAGGGCAGAGCAAGGAAGATGACCTGTTCTCAAGCCAAAGTCCTGGGTTTGAATCCAGCTCTTCCCCTGGATGTTTGGGTCCCCCCTGGGTTATTTATTTAACTTCCTGTGTCCCCATCTCTTTATACAGAAGATAAAGATGCTCACAGCATCCACCTCATCGAGTCGTTCTGAGGATCTGGGACATTAATAAAGGAAGTGTAAAGGGCTTAGAATAATACCTAGCACACAGAAACCCTGGGTAAATGTTTAGCCATTCCTGGTGTTCATCCCGGTCCTACAGATGAAGGAACAGGGGTTCAGAGATCACATAAACACTGACAAGGCCAAGTCCAAATCTCCGTGTGTCCAACTCTTCCCTCAACCTCACCCTCAAACCCGAGCTCTCTCAGGACCACGGGGAAAAGAAACAAGTGGGAGCGGAATGAAAACACCAAGATGCTGAGGTCTCCCTGGATCGGCCCTTCCCAGACTATTTATTATTTTTTAATTGATTTGTCCATTTCCATCTAGCGCTCTCTCAGGCAGAGAACACACATGTTATTAGAGAAAGTCACCTCTTTGTTCCAGGGCTCCAGGCTGAGAAAGCTTCAGGAGAGGAAGCAAGGGGCGGGGCAGGGGCGGGGAGATGTTTTAATTGGTTGTTTATTCCGATGTAATTGCAGAAACCAATCTTTTCGGTGGGTGGTATTCTTCCTGGCCCAAGGCAGAGATGTGGGATATTAAATAAATAGACTCTCCCTTGCTTGTATATGTTTTTGTTTTGTTTTTGGTTTTGGTTTTTGTTTTTCACACTTTGAGAAGCTCCTGTTTCCCTAAAGAGATGGACCCTCTCTTCTCCAGTTATTTTTGGGGGGGACCCACACAAAGGACAATAGTTGTGTGGCTAAAAGATTTTCTTCTGCTAGCTAAGGTCTTCCTGCCGGTTCAGAGCCAAGCTGGGTGTTTCCCGAAAGTATCAGGGGAAAATCTTGGGCATAGGAGTCCATGTATTTAACTTCCTCCTCCATCTCTTTAAGGTCTATTGGACTTCCCTGGTGGCACCTGTCAGAGCCGGGGACACGGGTTTGATCCCTGGTCTGGGAAGATTCCATATGCCTCGGAGCAACTAAGCCCATGTGCCACAGCCACTGAGCCTGCACTCCAGGGCCCATGAGCCGCAACTACTGAAGCCCACACGCCAGGAGCCTATGCTCTGCAACCAGAGAAGCCATCGTTGTGAGAAGCCCCCACCCCACAACCGAGGGTAGCCCCCACTTGCTGCAACTAGAGAAAGCCCGCACAGAGCAACAAAGACGGTGCACTGCCAAAAGCAGTTAATGTTTAAGAAAAGCTTTGTTCATCCCCTTTGGAGACGGATGGAGGAGACAGCACTGGCGCTCACACTGAGAAGGACCATTCAGAGTTGAGGGAGATGGATGCTAAGAGGAGGAAAAGGGTTTGCCGAAGGCCACTCGCTCTCCGTTTTGTTACCACGGGGAGGTTGGTCCCCTAGGTACACTCTAAATTGGCCAAATTTCTTTAAAAAAAGAAATCACCTCCCCCCAATTCATCTAAATCCCAAACTCTGTGTGTTTATTAATTTATGTGCAGGTTCTACTTGGCTGGACAGTAGACCTGGATCCACAGGCAAGTTGCTTCGCCTCTCTGAGTCTCAGCTAGCTCATGGGGCTACCAGAGGGATGCACCGAGCCAGCTCAGCACCGTCCTGGCACAGACCTCCCCCCATCACCCCGCATTTTCTGGTCTCCAATTATTTTCCTTATTTCCTCGTCGTGGGAAAACCCACCTCCGGGTCACTCTCTGGTCTCAGCCTTCAGAGTCTCATGCCTACCGCCCAATCTTCTCCTCCTCCCCACAACCTCCCATTCAAGTTCTTACAGTTTCCTCATCCCAAGAACCTCTGGGTTTGCCCAGTGATGCCCGTTCCCGAAGCATGCCCATCAGTCTCTTCTCTGCCTTACAAGCTCTCTTCCTGAATCTCAGCCTTTTAAATTCTTACCCTCCCTGCTAGGCTCAGTTCACATGTACTACACGCCACGTGTCCACTCCTGACCACTCTCCCCTGTAAGACGGGGTGATGACGTCCACCCTTCAGGGCTGTCAGGAGGACCAGAGGCAGAAGAAAACGTTCCTCCCACAGTGCCTGACACATTCGAAGGCACTCATTGATTAGCCGGGGCTATTTGTATTGCATTATTATTGTTCTACTAATTACAAGGACAATTATTAGCAACACCAAAATCAACAGCATCAACCTCTAGCTGAAAATGATTTCACCCTCCTCAGAGGCTCCTAATTTTGACTCTAGTTTCTGTTATCCCGCTCGGGATTATCCTCGTGGACTTTCCATCAGCCTGCAATAAGCTTCAAACTTATAAGCCACGTCTTTATCCTCTCTGTATTGCCGACAACTTTCCTTCAAGAGACAGAGCTCTCTCTGGTTGGCAGCCTTTGAGCACCTCTCTGGTGAGCTTCCCAGGTGATGCAGTGGTAAAGAATCTGCCTGCCAATGCAAGAAATACAAAAGACGCAGGTTCCACCCCTGGGTAGGGAAGATCCCCTGGAGGAGGAAATGGCTACCTGCTCCAGTACTCTTGCCTGGAGAACGCCATGGACAGAGGAGCCTGGTGGGCTGCAGTCCATGGGGTCCAATAAGGAGTGGAAGGCCTCTAGTCACGAGCCTATGTATGATAGCACTTTTGTACCAACTAATAAAGTCACCTCTCCCTTCGAGGCGGCAGGGGCATAGCTCCCTGCAAGGGGGCACAGTGTGGAGAGTTAAGCGTGGGGAGGATTGCAGCATCCACCTTTCATTTCAGCTGGACACCCCCGTGCGAAACCTCAGTGCCTGGATTTCTGGCCCGCTCCCGTTATGCTCGGCTGCCTAGGTTGCAGCTCTGAGTCCCCATCTATTCAGTGAGCTTGTGAACTACCAGCATTTTCCAAATCGAGGTCTATGGAAGGCTAAATCCACAAGGAGCAGAGGCACATTTAAAGGAAAAAAGAGTTTCCAAGTCAGAGGGCTTCAGGACATGCTCTGTTAAACAAGGTTCAATACATATATTTTTTTAATTGCAAGAATTTTCAGAGCCTTTAATATACAAAATGGGAGTAAGACAGAGAGCGTATGAAGTATTCCCAAACACATTTGACCATAATCCTTTTTCCCCCGCCCCACCGCTGCCCCTGCCAAAAATCAAATAACAGCACAACCAACTGAGCTTGGGAAACGCTGGGCTGAGTTGGAAAGTCCCTTCTCACTCAGATCCTCTCCCGACTGCCTGTCAAGAGAGGTGTCTTGGTGTCTCTCTTCTTCCCGCGCGGCCCTTGTACCTGGCTCCGCTTGTGAGGGCTGCGGGTCCCCTGGAATGTCAGTTTCAGGACGGGGCCTGGCCAAGGCACTCTCATGGCTTTCCCCCTTCTGCCAGAACTACATTTCAAAGCCATGAGAGCAGTCCTGGAGGGAGATCAAAGCTCTCTCAACTCAACTGTCATTAGGATATTTTCTTTATGCATCTCACTCCCTGGTGAGTGCCAACGACATATTTCCTAAATGCACTGGCCTGAGATGGTACAACTCGGTAATAATCTCAATGAGAGGGCTGTCAGGGCCTGTTTTATTGAACGAGAAGCAAAAGGGAACTGCGTTCAAAATGCAGAACAACAACAACAATCTCTCCAACGGAGTCATGAAGGCATCAAGTTTTTCCAACTCCAGACCATAAAGGCACTAGCTTTCCTCTTTTCAAGATGGTGACAGGCAAGGTACAGTGAGTTCAGGTCAAGACTGTGTCTCTATTACCACTCAAAGCAAATGGACTCCCCACCGCACAAGTGATGGCTGAGACCTTTGAGGACGGCCAAGCCGAAGTCCTGCTCCCGGGGCCCTTGATGGGCACAGGCGACTGACGGGAATGGTGCTGCCCATCTGTAAATACCGTTCATTCAAAGAGGGTTTGTCTGAGCTGCTCCTGGCTGAGAACTGGCTATTTCCAAGCTAGAGGCTCTTTCAGATTAAGGGGAAGCACAGCAGAGTGCTACAGAAAAACTCGTCTTTTTTTTTTTAAAGTGAGCTTTCTTTAAATATGACAGCATGGTGTTTACCCGCTCAATGGACACAAACCTGAGCAAGCTCTGGGAGCTAGTGAAGGACTGGGAAGACTGGCATCCTGAGGTCCACGGGGTGGCAAAGAATCGGACATAACTTAGCGTCCGAAGAACAACAACATTTAGATGGAACCTTAGATCTTTACTCTCCTTGTAGCCCAGGAAGAGGACGGTCTCACACAGCAAAACTCTGTAATTACATGGTTAAGTGTTCTCAGATGGATTTCTAGACAGAAATGTTCTGGACTTAAGTCTATTCTTCATGCAGTGGTATGAGAGTGGGGCATACGTATGTCAAAGCCTGTGATGCATTTTTGTATTCACTATTTTCTTCTGGCATTATACACCAAGACCTACCTAACTACTGTCATCCCTGGCCTTACTTTTCTTTTGGAGGAAAAAAAAAGCCATATTTTAAGACAGATAGGATAGAGGTCAAATTCTCCCTCTTCTAGCAAGTGACCCTGTGACCTTGAGAAGGTACTCAATCTCTCTCAACCTCAATTTCCCTATCTGTAAAATGAGGATTATAAAATTCAACCTAGAAACGGGTATATAAAAATCCAAAGGGTAGGACACAAGAATGTCCCTAAAAGACGGCTCAACTCCAGTTTCATCCATCTCATTAGAACTGATTCAAATGAATTCTTTTTAACGGCTGAGTAATATTCCATGGTGTATATATACCACAGCTTCCTTATCCATTCGTCTGCTGATGGGCATCTAGGTTGCTTCCATGTCCTGGCTATTATAAACATATATATGGAATTTAGAAAGATGGTAATGATAACCCTATATGCAAAACAGAAAAAGAGACACAGAAGTACAGAACAGACTTTTGAACTCTGTGGGAGAAGGTGAGGGTGGGATGTTTTGAAAGAACAGCATGTATATTATCTATGGTGAAACAGATCACCAGCCCAGGTGGGATGCATGAGACAAGTGCTCGGGCCTGGTGCACTGGGAGGACCCAGAGGGATCGGGTGGAGAGGGAGGTGGGAGGGGGGATCGGGATGGGGAATACGTGTAACTCCATGACTGATTCATGTCAATGTATGACAACCCCCCCTTCCCCCCAAAAAAAAGACTGCTCAACTCATGAAAAAACCCTAAGATGCAAAATTTTATCTAACTCGCTCATGGAGCTAGGGGCTTCCCTGGTAGCTCAGTGTGAAAGCATCTGCCTGCCATGCAGGAGACTGCCTATAAGGCAGGAGCCATGGGTTCAAACTCTGGGTCAGGAAGATCCCCTGTAGAAGGAACCCACTCCAGCATTCTTGCCTGGGAAATCCCATGAATGGAGGAGCCTAGCAGGCTACAGTTCATAGGGTCTCAAGAACCGGACGCAACTTAGCGACTACACCACCACCATCACTATGGAACTAGAGGAAACTGGCCTTGGATCCCAATGTTTATCGTGTCTCCTTCCCATCAGTGTACCCTGGTTCCATCACTGGACCAATGTGTTTATCTTCCTCATAGGCAGCTGCCCCATCTCTACAACTCACAGAAAAAAGTCCTGTAACATTGCCCATTTCCAAATTCTGATTGCAGCCTGTCATTCCCATGGAAGATCTCAAGTCCATGGGGCGCTCCTCCACGTTCAGAACACACCAGACCATTTGAAAGTGATTATCAAATATAGAGATCAAAGCCACTCAACACAAGTCATTAAAACAAGATAAACCTCAGAATGTTTATTGCATCCATATCCTTGTTCCAAATAACAAGCTTTCTCCAAACTGTGACCAGTTCTAAAACCTGGATGTTGTACTTTTATCCCAAGGGGCCTAATGATCTGGACTTTATTCTCCCGCTCAGTTTCATTGTCAGAAATGCCTAAATCTGCCCCTCCTGTGTGTAAGAAGGGGCAAAGAAAAAACACTTGACGAGTTGATTTAAATTCTCAGAATCCTGAATGATTGGTTTCAAAGATAATAACTCTTATATGGAAGCTTGACACGCAATCTAAGAAAAATGCAACAGCATCAATCAAAGATCAATTGAAAATTGATCATTTTTTAAATTCTTTTACTGAATGAGTCATTCTTTCACTAGCTATCCTTTAGCCTCCCTCCCTTCCTGTCTGCCTGCTTTCATTCTTTCCTTCTTAACTTCCTTCCTCCTTACATATGATTCATTTTTTTCCTTTCATTCTCCAATACTTATTGAGATTATATCCTATACTATACTTTAAGCTAGACGTTGGGCATAAAATATGAATGAGAAACACTTTTCTCTATCAAAGAGCTAGCAGTTTTATGAACGATGCAGGACAAATTATCGGATGATCACAACACGATGTGATAATACTAATAAAACCTACCATTTGGGGGAGTTTACTATTATACACACTGGCACTGCTTAAGTCCCTTTTTAAATTGTCTCTTTGAAGCTTTACAAAAACCTTATGTGTTAAGTATGAGTAGTCCCATACTTGCAGGGGAAGAAACCAGGGTTCAGTGGGGGTGACACCGCTTTCCCAAGACCCTCCTTGGCACTCCTAGGCTGTAAGTCACACGATACAATCCCTGGTCTCTTGGAACCCACACGCTCTAACCATCAGTCTCTTACCTTTGCCTCTGATCTGTGTTATGACAGAGCGAGTGCTGAATGTGAGGAAAGCACAGGGGGTGGCATTTAACCCAGGTGAAGGCCGGGGGGAGGCATCATTGTGGTTTTCATGGGAAGAGTACACTTTGGACCCAGTGTGGGAGGCAGAGGAAAAGAGGCTTAGAAACACATAAGAAGAGGAAGACACAACAAGTCCTCTGGTTTCAAAGCTGGGACCCCGGGAGTAATTTCACAAGAGGCAGCTGGCGGGGTCAGCAATGGCCGCATCAGGGGGGGCCTTGTCCACCAGGCTGTGGAGGCTGGGCAATGTCCTGCAAGCTTTACGCAGACCCTGGCAGACTTTTATGGAAGAGAACAAAACAATCTGGTTCATGTTTTCCAAAGAGCCTCCTGGAGGAATGTTGGAAGATGGACTAGAAGAGGGATGAAAGTAAAGGCATCGGCAGTGGCTTGCAGAAAACGGAGTAGATGTGAGCATGCCTAAGAAGGAGAGCTATTTACGCACCACGATCATCTGATGTTTGGTGCGGTCAGGAGTGAGAGGAGGTGAAATGACGGGTCTGGGTTCTGACGAGGTCTACTGGAGTGCTGCTCTTTTATGATTCTCAGGTTCTACAAGTCAACCCCCCACTCCCATCCCCCGCTGCTGCCCTAAACTCTTGGTCCACCCACCAACTCTGTCTTTCTGGGGCTGTCATGTCACGTGGAAGGTCAAGGTCCACCCCCAGGAAAATCACGGGCCTGCAGTTCTCTGCAGGAAAGGGTCCTAATGAAACCAGGAGATGGCTGGGACTGAGAATCCTGAGGAAATGGACAGGAGGAGGGGAAGGTGCTGATTCAGAGAGGCAGGGAGGATCAATGGGCAGGTTCTCAGATCTTAGGATCGTCTTAAAAACTGACGTGAAAGTAGCAATCTCTCATTCTGACAAATGAACACAGCATTCAAAAGGTGAAACTCCCATACATGCTGTCCCTCATATCATAAAATAATGGGGACTGATGTAGGTCTCTGAAGGAAGGAATAAAATAATCTCAGAATAAAGGACACCAATTTAAAAGGAATACCTTTTATTGGGAGCTACTCAGCTCCTATTTTTCTCATTTCTCACTCTGAAAAAGGCTTCTAGAGATTTGTGGAGCAGAAGGCAGAGTGTCAGACACCTGACACTGGTTCCTGGCAAGTTCAGCTCCACTCACTTGGTTAATGTGCCCCATCCTTCCAGACCCAGCCTAGAAGCGACTCTGACCCCTGATGAGTCAGGTACCCACCCATGCTTCCCTCAGCACCTTGGACTTCTCCAACTAGCTACTTATTTACCTGCAGGAAATTCCACGAGGGCAGAATCACACCTATCTTGTGAGATGCTCGTTGTGACCCCAGCACCTTGCAGAGTGCTCACACATAGTAGACATGCCCCCCGCCCCCTACCAGCCCCCCTACACACAGATGAACCATCACTCTCCTAACATTTTCTCCTGGGGTTCTACAATCTCTGCTTTGATAGCCCCAGGGACTCCAAGTTTACTGATTTTCAAGGACGCCATGAAACTTCAAGAATCCCCTGATCTGTAAGGAAGACCAACAGCTGAACTGTGATGGTGTGTTCAAAAGTACAAGGACGGTGATACAGGGATCGCATGTCGAATCATTGCTCTCACAACAGCAACGCACAGTTCCAGGGCCCTCCGCTCTCTCTCTCCACCCCCTCACTTTCTTCTTAGAGGATCAAAACCACAATTGATAAATAATACAACTGACCACACTGAGAAGGATATACACAGCTCGCCGACAGCCCTGTGGTTGGTCTTACACTTGATGTTCAGTTAAATAAAGACAAATCACCTCTGTGTTGCAAGCTGTTGCAGCCACAGAGTTCTGAGGACAGGCGGCGATCTCACTAGACTCTGTCGTTTCACTCTAACTTTTAACCATTTAAAACTTAAGTGATGTGAAGACTGACCCCACACATTTATAGTTGGGGAGATCTGAGCAAGAATGACATTATCATCAATGCGGGTCAATATGGCAGCTTCTGGGTGTTAGCCTGGGCCCATACAAATCACCTTGTTGTTGTTCGGTCCCTCAGTTGTGTCCGACTCTTTGCGACCCCATGGACTGCAGCACGCCAGGCCTGTCCTTCACCATATCCTGGAGTTTGCTCAAACTCCTGTCCATTGATTGAGTCAGTGAGGCCATCCAACCATCTCATCCTCTGTTGCCCCGCTCTCCTCCTGCCCTCGAACTTTCCCAGTATTAGCTGAATCTGACGGTCCTATGAAGACCTACAAGACCTTCTAGAACACCACCAAAAATGATGTCCTTTCCATCACAGTGAACTTCCCTGGTAGCTCAGACGGTAAAGAGTCTGCTTACAATGCGGGAGACCTGGGTTCGATCCCTGGGTTGACAGGATACTCTGGAGAAGGAAATGGCAACCCACTCCAGTACTCTTGCCTGGAAAATCCCATGGATGGAGGAGCCTGGTAGGCTACAATCTAGGGGATCGCAATAAGTCAGACACGAGAGTGGAATGCAAAAGTAGAAAGTCAAGAGATACCTGGAGTAACAGGCAAGTTTGACCTTGGAGTACAAAATGAAGCAGGGCAAAGGCTCACAGAGATTTTTTGCCAAGAGAACACATCGGTCATAGCAACCCCCCTCTTCCAACAACACAAGAGACAGATCACCTAACCTTAGGCAAATCATAGACGCATCTAAAGTAAGAACTACCCAGTCATTCTAGGAGATCAGTGTCATCTCTCATAGATGTATATCATCTCTGGATGATCCTGCACAAGCCTAGTTAGTAACTTCCACAAACTTGGGTTTCTTGGGGGATAAAAAAAAAAAGAGACAGCTCTCCAAGGGTCATGTGAAAGTCAGGTTTCAAACATGGGGAAATAATGCTGGGAAGTATGACACTCTGTGTCAGGCTGTTGAAAGTAGAATTAAATTCAAATTGATTTTTGGAAAGAGGATGCCACGTTCGGGGCCTGAGAGAAAAGCAAAGAGCAGGGGGGCAGGCTGCCCAAGGTGGAGCTCTTTCCTGAGGCTTTAACTGGGGCCGGGGTGACAGCGGGAGGATTTTTTTTCCCCACTTGTCACAGAGTATAATTGCTCCTTCATTGTTACTCTCTACCTGTCGTGCTCAATTAGATATGGGGACTGGCAGATACTTTGAAGGTAGGGACTGGCTCTCATTTCCCTGAATGTCCCCAGTGTCAATGCGTTTGTATTTTTCAATAGTCAGCACCTCTCCCCTTCCATTTTTTTTTTTCCCCTCTAGCCCCAGTCCCCACAAGCCTGGAATATAATGCCTGAGCAGGTAACAGATCTGAGAGATCATCTGTCCCAGTTCTCCCATTTTACAGAGGCAGAATTTGAAGTCAGAGAAGTGACTTCTTCCTTGGTGGCTTTGAAGTTACTTGGAAGGATCTAGTCACTTCCTTCTGCATGCTCTGCCAATCCAAAGGCAAACTCCCTCATGTCTGCATTCCCCCCCACTCTGGAAGATTCTGAGACACTCCAGGCTTTGGTGGAGTGACAGTCACCACTGGCCTTGGTGGCCATCAACACTGGTTAGTAGCGAGAAGCCAAGCTCGAGTCTCAGAGCTGTGGCTGGCTGGCTGAGCTCCAAAACGGCTGAAATCAATGAACATCAGAAGCTTGAAATGGAGGACACGATCCCTCTCGCCTTCCACCCATCATCACCAGACCCACAAAATGACGTAGACTCTGGGAAAGAGGGAGAAAGAGAAGCAGAGAGGGATGGAGAAAGAAAACACCCCTCCATAAATATGAAGAAACAGGAGCCTCTTCCACGCCTACAGACAAACCCGTGAACCACGCACTGTGGTCCACGCAGTGGTTTTGTGTCTGCAGAAGGTGTGAGTAGAAGTGGGGGGTTCCCTCTCAGGAGATGGAAAACTGGCCACCTGCCAGCCGGCAGGTACCAGCTGGGCTGAAATCAATCGAGGGAAACGTGTTTCCCGGAAACAAAACGTACCGGGGTCTGTTCAGCCCTTCCTCACAGTCCGGCTGCTCCATCCCTAACCTGGAAGGGCGTCTGGCTGAGCGCTGAGGCTGTGATGAGTGGCTGGTGTCACCAGTGTATGGAGGAAGGAAAATGAGAGTGCTGACCGAGCCAAACACAGCGTGGAGAAAACCCAGCCGCCTCCCACTGAGGCCCTCGAAAGGGCACCACGCCTTCCATCTGTCTGTCCAGGGCACTAGGGGTGGAAACGTATGTCTAAGAAAGGGGTGAGAGAGCGAGCAGCTCCCACCTGGCGGGGGCCGCCCCAGCGTGTCTCGGAGGAAAGGGTCCAACCTTAACCTGGAAACCCTCAGGTGGGTGTGCTGTGGCCAGGTCCCCAGGCGCAGGGTGAAAACCAGCTCCGTCCTACCCTGCCCCGTGGGGTCCTGAGAGCCCTGGGGGCACCGGCCTGGCTTCCAGCCCCCTCCCTAGGATGTGCACGGGTGAACTCCTTGGTAGGATCCTCGGGACCCCGACAGGCCTGTGATTTTTGGGGGAAATGCATACACTCCATGTGAGCTGCTGCCTAACCCTTGGGAAAGTGAATACATTAGCATTTCGTACATGCCGCGCTTTGGGAGTAAAGGAAATCTTTTAAAAATGGAATCGATGGGTGTCAAAATCAAAAGCCCTTGGTAGTACGGAGTGATTAGGTCACATCCAACTCCCAGTCCAGCCCAGAGGTTCTATCAAGGGGGCTTAGGGTTCGAGAGGGGCTGGGAATCGGGGGAAGTGCATGTCAGAGGTCAGAAGGTTTCCCAGAGACAGAAAATCTCCAAACATTGTTACTTTGCATGGTCACTAAGTCCCAGGTGCTGTTTTAAAGGGTTGACCGGGTATACTTTTGTGACATCCCCTAAAACCACCCAACGTTACTTTCATTCCTGGTTTTGCAGAGGAGAAAACTGAGTCTCTGATCATGGAAAAGACTAGTTCAAGGTCACAGAAATAGTAAGTGGCTTGATTCACATCCCCTCTGTCTCTGAAACTTGTGTTCTTATTTATTGTCTGGACTATCCAATCCCTCACTCTTCCGCACTGTCTTGAGCATTTTATTAATCACATCTTCAGGGGCCACAAGCAATTCTTCTCCTGCTCTCCATCACCCTTCTAGTCTGCTCTCAAAGACCAAAGTCACGGGTGTTCACGGGTCACACACAGAACCTGTGAGTCAAGGTGGGCTTTGTTCAGAAGAAAAGCATGAGGAAAATCCAGACTGAATCAGAGGACACCAGGCCACGTGGACCAGGGGGTCTGAATGGGGTGTTTGCATATCTACACTCAAGCACGCATAAGGGCTGGATACAGTCAAAAAATCTAGGAGCTTCAGCTGAATCAGTGACCCACCCACTATGACCTCCCTCAATACTGAGGGGACCGTCCCCTGTTGCAGAGTTGTATCCTCTAACACAGACATCAGAGTGTTTTCAAAGTAAACTAGTGTGTGAGCTCAATGAGTTTGATAGAAGTTATGTGGTCTTCATTTAAAAAACCAATTCTGTGGTCAGTCCTTAGAAAAAAAAAAAAAGAAGTATTTTAAGAATGGAAGTAATCTGAACAAATGCCCTCAGTGTGAGCACTGCAGTTTCAGCCAGACCCTCTTCTTGAGTCTGCAGTCTCCGTAAGACCAAGCTGGGAGAAGAGGAGCCCACGTGTGCCTGGGGGCAGAGGGGCGCCTCCCAGCACCTACTGTGTGCCAGGCACTGGCCCAGGTGCTTCACACACCATGGCTCCATTTACATTTCATGCTGTGCCCCACCCAACGGTGACCGTTGAGAACCCAAGTCACTGTTCCTGCAAGATGGGCCAAGGCAGACAAGGAACCAGGATTCCAACGCTGGTCAGTCTCCAGCACCCCTCATTTCTCCATTCCACCAGGCTTGACTGCTGTTATTGCTCTAATGAATGTTAGTCACATTAAATAAACTCCGATATTCTGATTATAAAATTCCAAGCAATTTCTCTTACATGATTACTGGAAAAGAATGAACAAAGTTACAGAAAAAAAAAACAACAATGCCTTCTTTCATCTGCGTGCTGGTTAACTCTTCCCAGAACTCTTTCTGGGATGTTATTTTGTGTGACCCTCGAGGCAATTGTGTGATCCTGGCGGTCAGATAGCATTATTATTATTTTTCCCTTTGGACAGATGTGGAAATAGAGGCCCGAGGAGATTAAGAGACTTGCATAGCTAAGAAGCTGCCACATCAGAGCTCAAAGCTGTTTCCCCTGAATTCTTCTTTCATTCTTTCTAAGTCTGATTGTGGGAGCTTGGTAACCTGATGATCAAAAGAGAGCATCTACCTGCATGAAGCATCAGGCATCTATCCCACCTCTTTCTTATACCCTCCCCACACCTGCCCACCTCCATCTCTCTGTTCCTGCCTTGCTCTTTTCTATCACCCCAGAGCCCACAAATGCTGGAGACCTGTTTGTATACCTTCTCTGCCAGAAAGATTTTCCTGATTGCTCCTAACTGCCATGAATCTGCCTCTTCTCAGAGCTCATGTAAGTCCTATCATCTGTCTGGCTCATTTGGAAGTGAATCATCTGCTCTCCTGCCATCTCTTGAATGACTGTAACAAAATGTCATTAAACCACAGCATACAGATACCTTGAGGACATGGATCATATCTTCGATCCCTAGGGCATTTTTCACAGTCCCTTCGATATCAAAGTGCCTTACCAAAATATGGATGATGAATAAGAACACAGCCTTCCTAAACAGAATGCTTCCAAGTTGTCAGCTGCTAAGACGTCAAGGCAATGGCGGGCACTGAAATGCTCTGGGAGGAAGAAATGAGACCCCAGGACTTGTGCTCGGCTTGGCCCTCCTCTCTCTGTGAGGTCTGGGTCAGCACTGCCCCTTTTGGGAGCTCACCGCTCCTCATCTATGGTCACGGGGGCTGGACCACTCCACCGCTCATTTCAGCGCACAGAGTCTGATTCCACACAACAGTGTTAGACGTGCAGGGAAGGGAAGAGAAGAAAGTGCAAGCTCTGTGAGATCATTCTAGAAAAGAAGTAAAAAAAAAAAAAAAAAACCAATGAAGGGCCTCGTTAGAAGGCAAACCATCTACTGGCCTCAGATAAGGGGCAGGAGGAGACACAGGAGGATGACAGACCCTAGCAGGGGGGTCAAGCAGACTGCCTCAAGGCTTATTCCAGCACTTTCCAAAGATTCCATCAACACCCACTTGGGCCCCAAAAAACAAAGCATGACCCCAGGGGAATGCCCTTGTTACATTAACAATAATAATGCAGGGAAGACAAAGAAAAGGTTTCCCTGTGAACCGTCATCAGGGTGTCAGGGAGGTCTCCTTTTACCTACCTGTCCTATTCCACACGAACAGATGTCCAAGTGATGTTCACCTAGCGATGCCAGAGCTCGCAGCGGGAAGGGGTCCACCGGGAACTCGGTGGATGTGCTGCAACATCCTCTCACCATGAAGTGCGCCCGGCCCAACGTGTCAACTGCCCCTGGACTTCCTGATACCTGGGATTTCTATGAACATCCAGGTTTTTCATTTCATTTATAAAAAGATGCACCAAGTCCGTTCTAGCCTGTTTGTAGACATTTCTAATGACTGCAAATGAAGTCCGGTCTACCTGGCTTGTCTCCACTACTGTAGAGAACGGCCAAGAGTCATTGGAATGTCTTTTTATAACTGTCCAGTCCAATAAAAAGACCTGTGCTTCCCCTCCAAGGCAGCTCCTCTTGGCTGAGACTGAAGGGATCCTTCTTTCACACCAGTGATGACAATGCCTTGCTTGCTTACCTCGCTTACCCACTGGATAAGTGAAAGAGAGTGAAGCTGCTCAGTCGTGTCCGACTCTTTGCAACCCCATGGACTGTAGCCTGCCAGGTTCCTCCATCCATGGGATTTTCTAGGCAAGAGTACTGGAGTGGGTTGTCATTTCCTTCTCCAGGGGATCTTCCCGACCTGGGGATCGAACCCAGGTCTCCCACAGTGCAGGCAGACGCTTTACCGTCTGAGCCGCCAGGGTAGCCAGGATTATCTACTGGATGGTGAGCTCCAAAAGGGTAGGGACGGGGCTGGCACAAAGGGAGCATTCAATGTTTAAAGAGAAAAGAAGGAAAAAAATAATAATAAAGAGAAAAGAAGGGAAAACAGGAAGGAAGGAGGGAGGGAAGGAAGAAAGTAAGGAGGGTCTGAAGAAGTGAAAGAGGGGACAGAGGCAGGCTAGAGTTTTTCATGAGATAAACTGAACCCCTTTCTGCTTATGCTCTGGACCCCAGCCATACTGAATGACTCCTTATTCTACAAGCCTTTCCTCATCCCATCCCTCCTCGACCCCTTGCTGAGGCTGCATCCTCTTGGTGGCCCAGCTTTCTCAGTGTTCTGTTCACTCACCCACATCCACTCCCCAGCCCCCTTCTTCGTGCATACCCTCACTCAGGTGTCCTTATCCTGGCCTCTTAATAAGGAAAACTCATGACCAGTGAAGCTCTAATAGTTACGCAGTGGCTCATGGACACCCAAAGTCCTTCTCTGATTCTCTTCCAAACTCCCTCATCTCAGCATGTCACGAACCCAAATGCTCAGAAGAAGAGAGCAAGGTCAGAGAGAGGGGGAACAGGTATCCGTGAGAGACAAGAACGTCAGCACAGTCCTGAGAAGCTGCATCACAGCAGATGACCGGGCCTCGGAAACCTAGAGGATCCTTAACCTCACTTTGACCACTAATGGACTGTGCAAGCTTAGGCTTCAGCTTCCCTCTATGGGGGAAGCAGGGTTTGGACCCACTGATCTCTGAGGATGCTTCTAGGTCTGACATCTGACATCATTTCGGTATCTTCTGTAGCCTTCTGCTAGGACTGGGGGCCCCCCAGTAACACATGAACTCCTGAGAACATGGACTAAGGGGGCCCGGGGATTAGTAGGCAAAGAATGACTGCGAAAGTGTTAGAAGAAACAGTAATTCTCTGATGGAGTCTGCACTGCTGCATCACTGGTGGATCTTATTTTACACGAAGGAACTGCTACATAAACTGTCAGGATGATGAATTTTACTCAGCACCACTCTAAGTAAGCCGTGCACCAACCACTTCTTATTAGTCTATGGCACAATCAGTATAGAAGTGGAGAGACAGCATTCAGAAACTTTTAGAGAACTCTGACACTGCTTCACCATTCTTGGGGGTACTTCGCTCATAGCAATTCATTTTTGCTGTTATGTTATAAAAGAATTGGTCGGCAATGTAGAGGAAACAAAACTGGTTCTGTACCATGGATTGAGAAGTAGTAATTGAAATATTATCTTTATTGTTTTCACCCATTGAGAGAGAGAGAGAGGGAGGGAGGGAGGGAGGGAGGCAGGCAATGCAGGAGCATACCTTGTGTGTGAAACAACTTCACCTCTTTATTAAAAATCATCAAGACAACATCAATCTAATTTTCTATTACAGGTGTCATCCTTCTTTCCTAGCTTTCTCTCTCTCTTCCTTTCCTCCCTTTTTCATTCATTTATTCCTCCCCCTTCCTTCCCTCCTTTTTTAAAAAGTCACAAAGCAAGTATTTCTTTGCAAACTTCCAGAGGTTCCTCTCTGCACACAGGAGAGCCGATTCAGCCAGAATGCTGTGCCCTCCCCCAGCTTCATCAGGAGGTGAAACATCCCCGGTGGGGCTCCCCGGGGCACAGGACTTTCCAGCCAGCAAACGCACAGGCCCTGGTGTGAGTGGTCACAGTGCTGGCACATGCCTGCTCACGGACATTCTGGACCTGTGGTCCCGTGACTTAGAAAAGAGGAGGGCTCTGTCACCTGCCAGCACTGTCTGCTGACAGTCAGCTCTCTGGAACCGGGGGCCCCGCGGCCCCTGCACCCCAACCACAGAGGTCAGATGCCCTTGGTCCTGACCCAATCATACTCAGCAGTTTTCTCCCAAGGCTTTAGGAAAGCTACCTCACCAGTCACTCCTGCTTTTTGACTCTGCCTCTTACTGCTCCTTGGATTTAAATATACCCCCTTCCATGGAAGCTTTGGAGTCAACAGAGCAAGACTCAAATCTAAGCTCTTCCTGCCTTAGTTGAGCGACTGGGGGTAAGTCCCTTCCTTCTTCTGAAGCCTGGATTTCCTTCCGCAAAGCAGGGATAAGGGTGCTTACCTCCTGGCACTGGGAAGGTGCTGAATAAACATTTGTTGCATGAGTGAATGAATGGATAAATGGACAAACAGATGAGTGACTTCCAGTATTCCTGGTTCTTCGTTCATCCTCCCATGCCCACTCTACCTGGGCACCCCAGGAACTCCTGGGGTCTGGCTCAGGACAGCATACATCACATTCATCTCAGAAGTCTTGCATTTGTGATTTAGCCAAATGTCTTTCCTGATCTGGGACCTTGACTGAGTCATTTCACTCTCTAAAGCCCTATCAGTCAAATACAAATGCTAATCCTGCTAGTCATCCTCATCAAATGCCGTCAAAGCCTAACTGAGAGCAGAAATGAAAGTGCATTATGACCTGGAAGGAACCTGCCACAAACCAAGGCTTCTTCCTACACGGGCTGCCCCCATCTCTGAGCCAAGGTGAGAGTCCAGGGGCCCGCCTGGTGCCAGAAGGCTGAGCTGACGTGCTCTCTGGCTTGGGGCCAGGCATGACATTCTCTTGCCAGCATCGTCATTCCTCTGCACATAGGTATTTTGTCGGTGCATGGGAGGCCCTTGCTCTTGTGAGAGAGACATAAAGAGAAGAGTCAGCAGAAAACCCGCAGAGGTTGGCAAATGAGCCGACCAATCAGGCCATCAGCAAGGCCAGGGTCCTGTGAGCTGGACAGAATGGAAAAGTTCAGCATGAATCTGGGAAGTCAGGAAAGTGGATGTGGACTGTCTCTCTGACTTAAAACTAGTTCCCCTGGGTCCCATATCAAATCACCTATGGTCCACCTCTGGGTGTTTTGGGGGGTTGCTGGTCAGAGTTATAGTGCAACGCAGGGGCTAAGTCAGGCATTAGATAAAAAATCTGCCCTTCACCCTTTCCGCCCTCTTCTCAGCAATATGTGAAGCTCCTCTGCCTTGAATATCCTTCTTCTCCCTCAACCTAATCTACTCAATCTGATGTCCACACTGTACCTAAGCTTTCCCTAAAATGTTCAAGCTGCAAGTCAGCTGTTCCTCTTTGACCTCCTATGCATGCTACATGCTGCCTTTCATTGTTCAAGAAACGGCAGATGCACTTATTGAGAGGGAGTCACCTGCTAGCCCCTAGAAGAGACTTGCTTTGCCTGCCCTCATTTGATCCTCAAAGCAACTTCACAAACTAGGTGCCACTGTCATTCCCACCGTACAGATGAGGACACAGCTTGTAAGAGGTCACAAAGTCAGGGAAGAGATCTGAACCCAGGATTCTTGCCTGGAAAATCCCATGGACAGAGAAGCCGACAGGCTACAGTCCACAGGGTCCCGAAGATTCAGACATGGCATAGTGACTGAGAAAGCATGCAGTCTGTCTGACCCCAGCCCATCCCAACTCCACCAGAACAGTCCAACAGACCCTTCTGCTAGCACAGAAGCAGTTATATGACTCTATCCAGTTTGGTAGCCACTAGCCCCAGGTGGCTACTAAATTCTGGAAACGTGGCTAGTGTAACGCAAGAACTGGATTTTAAACTGCATTTCATCTTCACTAATTTAAAAACAGTCACATGTGGCTAGTGACCACTGCACGGGATGGCAGAGTGCTTCATAACTGCAGCTGTTAGTACCCAGCCCAGGTCGTCCAGTTTCAGACTCTGAGCCCTTTGAGAAGACAGGATCTCGAGAGCTCCCTCTGAGCCCATAGGAAACAATGCAGAAATATTTTGGTAAGGTACTAACCTTGCATATTTGTTTAGTCGCTAAGTTGTATCGGACTCCTTGCAACCCCATGAACTGCAGGCTGCCAGGCTCCTCTGTCCCGTGGGATTTCCCAGGCAAGAATACTGGAGTGGGTTGCCATTTCCTGCTCCAGGGGGTCTCCTCGACCCAGGGATCCAACCCGCCTCTCCGGCACTGGCAGGCGGACTCTTCACCACGGAGCCACCTGGGAAGCCCCACCGTGCCTGCAGTCCTGTGACTACCTGGTCCAGTCTGCCTTGCGAACTGGGAAATTCCCGCAAGCCCCTTGGGCGTTAGGAGCCACACCCACGGGTGAAAAGGGGAGGAGCGCGCTGTCTTACCTGTACTGGTTGTCGGGCTCGAAGCAGGTCTTGGTGACGTCGGTAATGTTGGGGTTACAGCACTCCCCGCCGTCGAAGTTGAAGCGCTCGTAGTTGCAGTCCATGTCGCACACGCCGTTCTCCTGCTTCTTGGCGAGGGCGGGGTGGCGCAGGTGGCGGCAGTCCCCGCCGTCGTGGCCGGTCAGCGTGTGGTTGCACTCGGGGTCGCAGTTCTCGTCCCCGATCTTGCTGATGTCGCAGTTGGCCAGGATGAGGCGGCGGCGCAGCGAGGAGTTGCTCACCTCCAGCACCTCGAGCTCCCAGGAGATGTTGTAGTTCTTGAAGGCCTCGGCCAGCTGCCGGTGCTGGAAGTCGATCTGCTGCCGGCTCACGGTGGGGTTCTCCCGGCCGTCGTCGTGGAGGTTGACCACGCGGTAGCGCACCACCTTGGGCCGGCGGAGCCGCGGCAGCTGGTTGTAGTTGGCGATGACCTGGGGGCTGTCGCAGAGCGTCTGCCCGCACATCGGCGGCTCCAGGCTGGTGTCCAGCAGGAAGCCGGGGGCGCCGCTGACCTCCACGTGGGGGCTGCTGCCGTCCTTCATGGGGGACCAGGCCCGCTTCACATTGTCCCAGTTCTCCTGCAGGAGCAGCTGAGGTAGAGGGCCCTGGGGGCCGCGGCTCCCCATGTCCAGCACGATCTCGCGCTGCGTCCTGGCCACCTTCCACAGGCTGAAGCGCTCCACGTAGCCCCGGTAGTTGTGGTTCAGGGCGCTGCCTCCCAGCATGAGCACTTTACACTTCTGGGTCAGGGGGCTGAAGATCCCGCCCACCTGCTCCCCCGAGGTGGCCACCTGGGCACCGTTCATGTAGAGCTTCATCTGCCGCCCGTCGTAGGTGGCAGCCAGGTACACCCACTGGCCTGGGAGGTAGCTGCGGTGGGCATTGATGGTGGTCACTTGCCGGGCCCGGTCTGTCTTCAAGGAGAAAAAGTAGCGTGGGTCTCTGCTGCCTTGGTCACTGACGGTGTGAATGCCCACGACCCATCCTCGGTCACGTGAGGCATAAGAACATTTGTCATAGAGCCCTATGTAGCCCCAAAAGAAAAAGATGAATAAATAAAGGGTGGAGGAAGGAAGGGGGAAGTTCTTTCTTTCTGATAAAATTCCTATCAGGATGTCCTAGAAGAGGAAGTTTACAAACCGCGCTCAGTGGCCTCCTGGTGAGCCCCCAGACCACCCCGACGGCAAGGTGAGGGAAGAGGAAGGGAGAACATGGATGAGGTGGCTTTGGGAGGCTCTGACCACAACTTTAACCCATGTGGTTTCACTTTGATTGGTTCTGAGTATGGGGCACACAAAAAATGACATCTGTTTGCAGAATACATATGTGAGCTAAAGAAAACAACAGTAATACTACCAATAATTAAAATCTGAAAATCTTTTGATTTTGCAAAACCGTTGGATGGGGAAGAGGACTTTTTAATTAAAAGTGTGTTTTGGGTGTAGAATGACATGTGTGCTGACAGGGAGAGGTAAGAGAAGAGTCAGAGAGAGAAAATGATCAGTAGAAGGTGCTCATTTCGCAGCTCCGACTACAGTCAGCATAACTTAGGAGTGTATAAGCCACAAGCACTTATCAGTGATCAGTGACCTGACTAGTTCTGACATTCACCCCCAAAGAAAGGCAGGCATACTTACTATCTGAGCTGGAAAGGTTTTTAAACATCACCAATCCCAACTCCTTCACTTGAAAGTTAAGAGAGTTGAGACCCAGGAAGTGGAAGGTATTTGTTAGGTTACCCAGTCACTGACAAATTTCCTGAGACCCAATTCAAACCTGCTTTTCTCTAACATCAGTGCTAATATTTTCAAAAGTAAAAGGCATCCTCTTAGCATAAAAAGATGTTGGGGACTCCATCATTAAGTAAAACCAAGCCTCTGTCACAAGTGAGGCATTGTGTGATGGTCTGCATATGCATTAATTCATTTAACCCATTTAGCACCCTCAAGGTGATGATATTAAGTTAACAGAGGAGGAAACAGAAATTTAAGGAGGCAGAGATGGATGGTTTAAGGTCAACTGGTTGGTAACTAGATCCTAGATCCATCAGACCCTACAATCACCGTCCTAGGTACTAACTTTACCTCCCTCTCCCCCATCAGTGTCATCAGGGTTCCCTCTGCATAAAACCACCTACCTGGGTTGTCCCAAATTTCAGTTGACTGTTTGAGAAAGTTCCAAGGCAGACATCTCTAGACTTAGCCTGGAAACACCAGGAAGTCACTAAGTAGATTCTCTCTGGATCAATTATCTTTACTCTCATCAACTCCTGTTCCCAGCTTTTATGGAATATACCCAGTGTCCTTGGCACAGACAGAAAGTTGGACGGGGAAGAGGACTTCCTAATTAAGAATATATTCTAAGTGTTCGACGATACATGAGGCTAGGTGGGAGGAGAAAGGGAGGGATAGGAGAATGAATAAAAGATGCTCACTTAGGAGGACGGCCCCTACTTTCAGCTGGAGAATTGTTGCGGTCACCATAACTTTGAGTGTACCTCTGCCATTAGCACCCATCAAATGAGCACAGAGAGCTTCTAGCAAAATCAATAGAGAAGGCCCACACAGTTTGTACTTCTTTGTGGGTACTGGGGCCTTTGGTTTTGTGTAAATCTGTTAGCAGCTGACGTGGATGGTAGTTTTGGCCAAGCTTCCAAGTCCGCCTACATCTCCCCTATCACCATTTCCTGTTCTACCACCTTTCAAGTGATGGCCAGGGTCTCCTACAATATCAACCTACTCTCAGGCCTTGATGAAGCACCAAGTATTGGTGGGTCTTGGTTCTCTCCCCAGCAAAGGAGGGGAATGAATGAGGTTTCCCTCATATGCCTGGTCCACGGGGGGATTTTCTGTGATCCCAGGTTTCCCAGTGGCTAAAGCAGAAACCACCTCTCCCAGGAAGCTTTCCCTAATGGTCCTGTGAGGAATAATCACTCTCTCCTCTGAATTCTCTGTACTTTTAGGAAACTGGACATTTACTGTCTGGTTTTGGAGTCTCCCCCAGACAGGATGCTTCTCAAGAATGACGACTCGGTCTGGGTCATCTCTGCCCTGCCCAGCATCTCGCACCATGGGTTGTACTCAGCAGGTACTCAGCAAGTGTCCCACGGATGCGCACATGCATGATTCCGAACAGAGTGGGAGAAGAGAAAAGGTGAGACAGAATCAGAGGCACGAATCTATGTCTCCCTGGATAAAGGACAGGGAGAATCAGAAGACAGAGTGTGTTCTTGGCCGGACATAAAGAGCAGGACCTTTGGACTCAGGGTAATTCTGATGACAACAATGATTGGCGGTACCTCCGGGGCAAATCACTTCACCTCTGTGGATCTCGACTCCCTCCTCTGTATCTCTCTTCACACACGCTATCATGCTTAAAAGACATAGTGGCTATACCATCCTTGGCACACCGTGGTTGTCCAGATGGGAGTACATTGTTAAAATGACTCTAGAGGGTCTCAGAGTGTTGTCAAGGATGAAAAGGGGGAAAGGACGAAAAACAAAATACAGCAACAGCAGAGAGAGTGGGCACCCTAAAGACAATGTGACCGATGTATCAAGAGCTGGTAGGATGAGGGCTCAAAAAAAGCACAAGTCCTCCTCAAATTTACTGGCAAACTCTACTCAGAAATCATAACCCACCCCACCCCACCCCTTGGCTTTGCTACTGTTATGAGACTTGCATGTTAAAAGCCACCTCCCCACTGACCTCTCCAAGGCCAAAACTCTGACTCCACATTTGGAATGAGCTTCCCTAGGTCTTAGCTACAGGAAGTATGAGAGAACAGGCTTCTGGACTTCACCCTCTGCCCCCTGACCTTCCCCCCACCCCCCCAATCCCTGCCCTCATCACATCCCACCTCTCTGCTCACCTTCTCTTCATCTCCTGGCTAACCCCTCCCCCTTCAACAGAAAATTCTTCTAATGAGAAAATTCACATCTGACACAGGATCCTTTCTCCCTCTCTCTTTTTCTCCTCTCTCTGCAGGTTTTTATTTGGCCAGGGGCTCTCAGGCCTGGCTTTCCTGTTGCCTTTGGAAAGCAGCTGGCTGGGGTAGCAAGGTAAAATGTTTACACGCCTGTAGGGCGCCCTCAGGTCAGGACCTTCCCGGGACTGGGGTACACGGGCCTCGGTCACCTCTGTTTGTAGTCGAGAGAAAAGAGGGAATCAAGGAGAAAGGCTAGCCTCTGCGACGTGGAGCGGAGGACCAGCCCCAGGAGGCAGAGAGGAAGGGCAAAGGGAGGGTTTTCAGTGGAACCAAGAGGAAACACGCTAAGGGGAACCAGAAGCTTGAAGCAGGGGCTTCAGCAGTTCGGAGGGAAATATTTACCTGGGGTGTTAGTGGTGAAAGGAAATCACTGAGCTTCAATAGCGATGGGGCGGGGGGTGGGTTGTAGTGGTGAATGGGATTTATTTCTGTGCAAAAATGAAGTAATCAACAGCAGTCGGATTTCAGAGGGCTGGATGGGCGACACCGCTGTTTCACCAGCCTGGAACTGGGGACCTGGGGCCAGAGGTCTGGGCTCTCGTGCTGCTGCATGACCCTGCCGGGGACAAGTCACACTGCCTCTTTGGCTGCCAGGCCTTATTTCCCTTTTATGAGAAGGAGGAGTTGGGAGTAAACCATCTCCCTGCTACAGTTTAAGAGCTCTTTTGTTCCCTGCGAGAATGGCTCCTTGTAAGGAGGAGATGCTTCAAAAATGTGTGTTGATTTGAATCGAATGCCTCACGCCACTGCCAATTCTTGTGTGCTTAGAGGACACGTCCTTTGTGTGTCTCCAAACCAGACATGGAACAGTGTTCTCTGGAGGACATGGGTGAATGCCAGGACCCCTCCACCCCATCCTTCCCCACGGCTCTCCAGGAAGATACAGGGTGAAAGAAACAGTGAGAGTCCGTCTGAACGCTGGCACCATCTGAGCGGTACTAGGGGGTGATCCCGGGGGACACATCCTCACAGAATGGCCACAGGCAATCCTGCACACCATCTAAATCTAATTAGCATAAGCCTGCCTCAAAGCTATAAGCACGTGGAAGCAGGAAATGAAAGTGCCAGAGCCCGTTCATTCACCAGCCAATGACACGTCCGGGGCACCTGCATGGATGAAGTGGAGGCCCAGGAAGGAGGCTGCCCTGGGACTCATGACCAGCATCAGACACGTGAACCCTAGTCTCTCTGATGTGTCCCTGTCTTCTGGCAGCCCAGATTTGCTGTGAAAGGGCTACATATCCCAGCAGAAGCTCGAGGTTTATTTATTTTTATTGTCTCTCTCCTTTTTTTTTCCTGGTCTCATCTCACGCCAGAGATAGAGGGCATGCACAATGGGGGCAAGTTCAAACGCAGAAGGGCTTGTAGGGAGTTTCCCAAAACCTTCACCCGGGCCACACCGGGAGATCTGTCTGGGCTTTGGGGTCAGGATCACTCTCAGGATCCCTGCACGGTCACGGCCCCAGGGCAGTGTCGTGTGACCACGCCACTCCAGCCCAGGTATAGACGGATCTTCCTCCCACCCATTCATCGTACTCCTCCCTGTCCTAAAAGACATCTGTTTGGTAATTACGCATTCAGTGTCTGCTTCCTGAGTATATCTCTATCTGGTTCACTTCTAAATGCCCAACATCCAACACAGCATCTGGTACCTTGCAGGTGCTGCAGAGAGTCTGTCATTAGGAGCATAAAATAAAGGAAGGGAGGGAGGAAACAAGGAAGGCAAGAGAAGGGAAGTGGGGGACACCTCTATCGCTCTGTGCCTTATAAGAGCACCATTATATTATTAATATAATCACACTGTTTAGCGCTTACTAAGCGCCACGTGCTTTGCTTGAATCCTCTCACTTAATCTTCACAGCAAAACCACCAACACAGCCCATTCTGCAGAGAAAACAGAGGCTCAGAAAGGTAGTGGCCTGTCCAAAGCAACACAGCTTAGAATGCATGTCCATAGGAGTCCCAGACCCAACTTCTACATCACATCACTGCACCAAGTGCCACGTGCCACACCCGTTATCCTGGGCTGTCTGAAGGCATGCCCCACCCCCTCCAGAAACATTTCTGTAAGTCCAGCAGCCCAACACAAGCAAGTGGAGTTGAACTGCCAACAGGCTGCTTTGCACGTCATTCTCCTGCCTGGGGCCTCAAAACTGGACGAAGAATCACGGCTTCTTTATGACTAGCTTTTCACCGGTTCTACCTGACTTGCCTTGCTTCACTGGGACCAGAGTCTTGCCCGGGGCCTGACTGTCCGTCTGGAGTTTGGGGCGCCTCTCTGCTTTGTCCTTCAGCGTCTGAACCCCCATTGCTAGCCTCCTGGCCTATGGGTTTCTGACTCCGCTTTGCGTATGTCCAGGCTCTATATTGCAATGTTCTTCATCTTTTCTTCAAGGATGCTGTCCTGCTCTTGACTGCCTCCCATTTTCCCTTCCATCTGCCATGGGCTGAAATGTGTTCCCCTCAAAAAACTCCTAGGTGGAAGTCTAGGCCCTCATCCCTCAGAACGTGAACTTATCTACAGATAGCTCTTTAAAGAGATAATTAAGCTATGGTGAGATTATTAGGGTGGCCCCTAATCCATCATGATGGTTGTCCTAAGGGGAAGAGATGCAGTTACGAGGGGAAGACACCATGAAGACATAGGATGGAAAAGGTGTCCTATACGGGCCAAGAGCAGAGGACTCGGAAAATCCAACCCCGCAGACGCTTTGATCCCAGACTCCTCGTCTCTAGGGCTGTGAGAAAATAGATCTCTGTGTTTAAGCCAGCAAGTCATGGTGCTTTGCTATGGTAACCCTAGCAAACTATAATATCATCATTCAACAAGTTTTTTAAAGCTCTCCCCCTGAAGTTTCTTAAAATTGCTTGCTGCTTTGTACTCAATTCAGTACCCTTCTTGGTTACAACACGTGGTCTCAGCTTAACTCCTACTGTGGACAGGGCATGGAGTACTACGAGGATATGAAAGTGGGTGGTGTGGCCACCTCACAGGAAAGGCTCCTCCCAGGAAAGAGATGCCTGCATTCCAGCTGGAGCCCCTGCTGGGTATTGAGCATGTGCATAGCTGCTTCTGGGCCAGGATGTCTCCTATTACCCTCACAAGCAACCTCGTGTAATAGGTGCTGTTTACAGATGAGAAGGCAGACTCAGAGGGGTGAGGTCAACCTGCCCAAGGTCACACAGCACTGAGTGGGGGGAAGGAGTAGAATTCAAGACTCCTGATTTCAAATTCAGTTCCCCTACAGATGAGCCAGACCTCCGCTAGGGGGACCTTGACATGCACTGGCGTTTACATTGCATAAGACATTTTAAGTAGCCTAGCGCTGATGTAAAGTACACAGGAGGAAGTGTGTAGACCAATGCAAATTCTATGCCACTGAATACAAGGGACTTGAGCATCCACAGCTTTCAGTAACTGCGGTGGGTCTGGGAACAAATGCCCTGCGGATACCAAGGGACAACTGTAATGATAATAATAACGGGCAACGTAGCGGTCTCCTAGTTAAGCACAGACATCCCCTTCCATGCTCATAAGAACCCAGTGGAGTGGGCTTGACTGATATTCCTTGACAGAGAAGGGACAGGTGCAGAGAAGCTAACTGACTTCCCTCCAAGGATCCCAGCTAGAGAGTGGAGGAATCCCACTTCGGTTGACTCTAAAGCCAGAGCTGTCTTCTAGGGTGCTCTCCTCCAGGGGGAAAAATCTCTTAGCCCACAGTCAAGGTTCTTTTGCCCCAGCTCTGCCACTTTGCTGCTGTAGGTCAATGGGTGGGCAGTTCCCCCTACCACGGGCATCCTCAAATCCTCCCCTATGAAATAGGAGGGTTGTATCACATGGCCACAGAGGTCCCTTCCATCTGAGACCCTCTGTAACTCTGAGACCTCAGGTCTGTCAGACGTCCCTGCCTCGGTTCCTACTGAAGGGGATATAAGGTCATGGAGGAGTGGGGAGGAGGGAAACGAAGGCCATTTCAGGCCCTCCAACTTCAGGATGTCCACTAGCTGTGGAACCTCAGCCAGGGGAATACGAGCAGAGGTGAGAGGATGTGGGGATGAAAGGGGGAATTTAGGTCAACAATCTGGTTTCTTTCAAGAGGCTAAAAAAAATTAAAAGCTAGAAGTTGAAGCTGGTCCTTTTTTTTGTTTGTTTGTTTTGTTTTCCCTTCCATGGTTTAATGGCTGGTATCAAAGCCACAGAGAAATGCTTGAGAGAGCAATCCTATGGAAAGCTTTTATCTGTCTAGAGGAGGGTGATTAAAACAGACAGATTCGGGTTAAGTATACCCATGGCCCCTGCACTGGGTTCAGTGGTGGGGGAGGACCACCAGAGTGACCCTGGAGGACTCAGCAGCACCAGGCAGGTTCCCCAGGGACTTCGGCATCCTCACTCCTCCAGGTCGGCATACCTTGGCTCAAAGGATGGCTCCTTAGGCTCAGTGGAGGGAGAAGGCTTGGAAGAAATCACACTTGGCTAGGGGCTTCTCCACACTATGCTGAGTTCTGATTGTCCCTCCCTCCGGGTGTGAGAGGCTGGGGTATCAAGAGTGACCTTTTGGAGCAATTTACAAGGTCAAGATTAGCTCGGGCATCTCCTCTGTTGGCCCCGTGGGTGGGGCCAGATTTTCCTTTGCAGGTCTAGGCAGAGCGGCGTGACCAGCATCCACGGTGGCGCCTGTGTCTGCTCCCTGCCTGTGTTCTTTTTCCCTGCTGGGAACCATCACCCAAAAAGTCCCTGATATTATCGGTCCGCTCACCACTTCTTTTTTTTTTTTTAACACTAGCCTTGTGACCTTGAATGAGCTCATTCAACTCTCTGAGGCTGTTTTCCCATTTGTATTCTAGGGATTAAACAGTCTCATTCTGTATACTTCACAGGTTTTTTTTTTTTTGGAGAGAGAGAAGGAGATAAATGGATGCATATATCCTTGTAAACTATTTAAGGCCATTTGAATGCAAGACAAGGTGGACAAGAGTATGCCTAAGGGTTCCTAAAAATCCATTTTCTGTATTAATACACAGACTTACATAACACACTGGGGATGGCAAAGTGCTCTTAGGAGCTCAAGGTGCACCTGCATTTCCCTCTGGATTATGACTCTCCAGGCTGCCTCCTTCACTCACATGAAAGCAGGCTCTCTGAACATGGCACAGTCAGAGTTCTAGAGACCAGCAAACATGCGTTCAGATGCTGGCTCTGCCATGCACGAGCACGTGACTTGGAAAGTCAGAGCATCTCTCTGGCAGAATTAGTCTTCTCATCTGTAAAATAGGGATGATGCGATCTACCTCTGCTTGTTGGAGGGGGAACTAATGAGACAATAAACGCATCAAAACTTGGCACATGGGAGCTGCCGATAGTTGGATGGCATCACCGACTCGATGGACGTGAGTTTGGGGAAGCTCCAGGAGTTGGTGATGGACAGGGAGGCCTGGTGTGCTGCAGTCCAGGGGGAAGCAAAGAGTTGAACATGACTGGGCAACTGAACTGAACTGAACTGAAGCATTTGTACTGTGGAGACTTATCTGGTGGAATCCCAGCTCTGCTGCTTGTTAGCTGGTAGCCTTGGGCAAAATCCCTTCACCTCCCTGACAGTTTTCTCAACTGTAAACTGATAATAACAGTACTTAAGGCACAGTGACATTTTGAGGATTTAGTTAGAGAATACAAATATTCATCTGCATAGCACACGATAAATGTTAGCTATGCCGTTTAATCGGTATTAATGATAAACGTCTGTGCCTTTTCCTCCAAGTTGGGACCATTTCCCCCCTTCTTCTGTGTGGTTAAACTTTATCCGTTCTGAGGCTGTTCTCTGAAATAGACAGACCTGTTCATCACTCTCTTTTTCACACGCTGTCATTGAAATTGGTTCATAAGGGCTTTAAAAAAGGAAGTGGGAGGGGGAGAGGGAGAAGATAAGGAAGAAAGAGAGGGAGGCAGGGGTGGAAGGGAAGAGGAGTCAGAGGATGAAGAGGAGGGGAAGAGAGGAGGAGGAAGAGTTACATGTTTTCCTTTGTTCACCCTTAAAAGTTATTGTAGCAAGAAGCAGCCCCTGGTGGACTCAGGGGTGCTGACATCAGAGCTGCCCTAGAGAAGAGCGCTGACCTTTGGTCTTTTGATGGTTTGAAGACCCACAAACTTCAGAGATAATCACACTGCTTCTCAGAAAGCCCTCAAGACAAAGCCCCCTGCCGCCCACACACTTCACAGCAGCCCCAAGCCCACCCTTCACACTCACAGAATCAGGCACAGTCAGGACTGGAGGTTCCCTCAAAAATCATTCAACAACCTTTAACAGCCAACCTCCCGTCTGAATCGCCTGTACATCTCTACAAGTGACTGTGTATCTCCAGAATCAGACAACTTCTGAGCCCCTGAAGATCAAGGCCTTTGCACCTGGGGGCATTTCTCGGTGCTCACCAGTATGCTCAGTCGTGTTTGACTCATTTCAACCCCACGAATTGTAGCCCACCAGGCCCCTCTGTCCACGGCATCTCCCAGGCAAGAATACTGGAGCGGATCGCCACTTCTCATTCCAGGGGATCTTCTCCAACTCTCATTTCGTGCATCAGCAGGTGGATTCTTTACTACTAGCACCACCTGGGAAGCCCCAGGGCTCACCCAGAGTGAGCCAAAATCACTTCCCATTCCTTTCCACACAATGGTGCAGGATCTGGACTGCAGGAACCCACAGAGTTATTCAGTACGCTTTACCCAAGGGAGCCCTAGAGATGTCTGAGGCTTTTCACTGTGTTATCCTTGGCTCTTCTTTTCCCTAAATCAACACCCTCAAGTCCTTTCTGATTTATTAATCTGTCCATTCACCAATTCTTTCAACACAGTCACAGGGCATCCACTGTATCAGGCACCAGCTGGATGTTCAAGTACGGGGATGTACCCTCTGCTGAGAAACCTGCCGATCCTTAACGCTAGCGCCAGTCCTTCTGTTAAGGAGACACAGACACAGTAAGAGTTGATACTATGCAATCAGGAAGCTCTATTATCACCACGTCTGCCTCCTTACATTATCTCTAGGATCTGATTTGTTCTAAGGGCTCTACAAGCTGCATGAACCCCCTGAGAAATAAACAAAGCCACCATGGATGGTGTGCCATGTACAAGACCTCTTGCCTGGAAAATCCCATGGACGGAGGAGCCTGGTGGGCTGCAGTCCATGGGATCGCGAAGAGTTGGACATGACTGAGCGACTTCACTTTCACTTTTCACTTTCATGCATTGGAGAAGAAAACGGCAACCCACTCCAGTGTTCTTGCCTGGAGAATCCCAGGGATGGAGGAGCCTGGTGGGCTGCCGTCTATGGGGTCGCACAGAGTCGGACACGACTGAAGCGACTTAGCAGCAGCAGCAGCATGTACAAGACCAAGACCTTTACGTGTATCATCTCACTGAATTACCATACCTACTCTACGGGGTAAGTTCTCTTGGTCCCTGCTTATGGGTAAGGAAACTGAAACTCAGAGTTGGACTGACTGGGCAAAGGTCATCTGACTCACAACAACACAAACAGGATTCGGTGCCAGCTCTCTGATTCCAAAGCCAGATGCTTAGCCAATGCCTTGAGTTTTCTATGGCTAAATATAAGCAGAAATTATTTTTTACTTAATACTTATTTTCTCATATACTCAACATTTTACTCTTCCTTATGTTAATTACACACTCTGTCGGTGATAACAAGACAAGCAGCATTCTTAAGACTCCTTGAAGTTTTAACGTGTACAAAGGACCTTAATTATTTCATTCACTTCTCCCAAGAACTCTCTAAGACATTACGTTCACAATTCACACAAATAGGGAGAATGAGGCTCTGAGAAGGTGAAGAGTATACATCTCTTTACATCTCTGCATTTAGAGCCTTAAGAGGGTGCTGAGAACCTAAGTACTCAATCAACACTTGTTGCATAGATGAATGAGCAAGTGAACGAAAGAATGAGCAAACGAAATTTCTGCCCAATACTTGTGAAGAAACTCAATGGGAAGACTCTGAGGTGTGGACTCGTCTTTGTAGGACTGGAGTAAGAGTCCTGACTTGGAGGCAGGGCAGGCGTCCTGGGGACGGTGAGTAAGCCCCTCTGTCTCCTGGCCCCCGAGTGTCTACCCATCGAATTGGAGGCTGGCACTGGTGGGCACTGGGCCGGTTGCATAAAATACTGAGAAGAGCAACCAGAGGTCAGGAAAGCCGTGAGCTGTGCGACCAAGCTGTGTGACCCGAGGCAAGTCGTGCTTTCTCTGGCCTCCTTTTCTCATCTCTGAAAGAAGATCGTGGTGAAATCGCTTCTGGGGCTTTTCTTCAAACATAGGGAGATTTCTAAATTGGGAGTGATGAGACATGAACGTGTGCCCTGATTTCCCACGAAGGTGCTATTGATCTGGTGCAAATTCCTTCCATCCAGGGTGGCATCATGACTTTCATGGACCCTGGAGGCTTTTTCTTTCTCCCTAAATATATATATTTTGTGACTGCATTGGTATAAAGATGTATATAATCTTTATACATATGAAGGGCATAAAGGGTATATATATAAAGATTTATATAATCTTTATATTACATGTTTAAGTATATATAATGAAGGGTGGCTTCATTATCATATATGTATTATTATACTAGCTTTTTTCTTCTAATTAAAAAAAAAAGCCATTTTTATGGGCCTCTTAAAAGTGCTGTGGACCTCAGGCATTGTGTCAATTGCAGCTAATGGATGAGTTGGCCTTGGGTCCATCTCGAAGAAGATGGGTCTTCATCTACAGAATAGCATCGGAGGAGGCATTGAGCGCCTGCTGCCTGCCAATCCAGGGAGCTCGGGGGGATAAAGAGGATTCCCACACAGGTGAGGCCAGTGATGGGAGTTTCCTAACCGGCAGAGGCCCACAACAAGTTATGTGAAAACACACCCTAGACAGCGTGGGCTCCTTTCTGGAAACAGAAGCTCCTCTGGGGCAAGCCTGCTGTCACCTCATCCTGGCGCACATAGCTAGGGGTGAGCCTTTCGGGGAGTGAGAAGGCAACCAGAGACAAGGAAGGGATGTGGCCAGACAGGCAGATCCCTGCTTTGCTGGGGTGGGGGCATCTGGAATCACTCTCCAAAGCAGGGGGCGCGATGGGACTGGATGTTTGCCAAGTGCACGCCGCCTGCCAGGCACTGTGCTCGGCTCCTTGTGCAGAGTAGCTCGGGGTCCCTCCACAGGTATCCGAGCACTGTTACCTCCACTTTACAGGTGAGAGAACTGACCCTCGAACAAGCCCAAGCCAGAGTAACTCGCTGGCAAATGACAGAGGTGGGATCCAAACCCAGGCAATCAGTCTCTAGGGTTCACGTTCCTAAGTTCTGAATTATGCTGGCCAGTCAGGGGAAAACTGACTACATGAGGACCAAGGAGAAGTTTTTAATTATAAATAAATAAAGCATAATAGAGTTAAGTTCTAGTGGAGGTATCAGCCAAAGAACTCAGTGGAGGGAACACTTGATTCAGACAAGAAGGCTCCAGGAAGTTTTCTTGGACGAGTGACATGAGAACTAAGCTTGTACAAGGAATCCGGTGGGAGAGGAGGGGTGGCGGATGGGAGGCTGGGCAGACCAGCTTTCTAGCAGTCAGGAGCTGTGGTCACTGGAAGGTGACTCTGGAGATGGAGAAGACATCCGCTTTTGATGGCACTGCAGGAGCTCTTGGTGGGAAATGGCATAGCTAGAATGTGCAGGGTGGGGAATGCCAGGCAAAGGGACTTGAAGTTTATTCCACAGACAACAGGGACTCTTTGGTGGGTTTTCAGAAACAGAGTCCATCAGGGTAGGGATCATTAGCTAGGGATTTCATGATGCTCTTACTGATAAGAGTCACAGAGCTGAAAGAACCAGGACTCCTTTCTCCGGACACCCTGTCCAGGGCTGTGGGCAATCTGGAGCCCTTCAGCCTTAAAGAGTTATAATGAAAGGCATGGAATGTAAGCAAAAATGTTGAAAAGAGGGCTGATATACTTTTCCGATATGAGTTTTCTATTCTTTAAATATCCACTAACAAATAATAAATTATGACTCAACTCAAAAGAACTCTTTAAAACTCCAGGTGGGTAAGCGGTATTTAATCGTTCACTAGGACTTGAGAATTTAAATTTTATTCCACTAGGTGGAGAATGATCTAGCTCAGCTTTGAGCTTGCTCTCTAACTGACCTTGATCAAATATCATCTACCTTCCGGGTCTTGGTTCCCTCATTTACTCAGCTAGGAGAGGGTGGAAAGCTCAATCTCTAAGTTGTTCTTGAACTCTGATCATCCATCACACAAACTCCAGAGGTGCAGGGTCGTGTCACCTCTGACTTCATACTCTGAGTACTTAGCCTGGGCCCTGAAACAAATTCCAGCCAATATATAATCGCCGAATGCATGGAATGAACTGAGCTTTTAATTCAAGCTCCTGTGGAATCTTCAGCGGATTTTAAACAGGAAGTTGGAAATAGGTGACCATTTTTTTAAAACAAAAAAGCATAAGTACAAGCAGATCAATAACCCAGACAGGCTAGTGTTTCCTCTCTAGCCGTAAAAGGTGTTGAGGAACTCAAAGACTCTGGAATAGGGAAAAGACTGAGGGGAGGAGGCCAAGGACCCTACAGGGTCAAAGGGGGAACCCAATGTGAAAGAAGTAAATGCTAGAGAGGGTGTGGAGAGAAGGCAGCCCTCCTCCACTGCTGGCGGGAATGTGAATCGGTGCAGCCACCCTGGAGAACGGTAACGGAGGTTCCTTCAGAAACTAAAAATAGAACTACCATACAACCCTGCGGTCCCACTCCTGGGCAGATACCTGGGAAAAAACCTAATCAGAAAAGATCCACGCATCCACATGTTAATTGCAGCACTATTTACAATAGCCAGAGCATGGAAGCAACCTAAATGTCCGTTAACAAAGGAGTGGATAAAGAAGATGTGGTATATATGTATATACAGTGGAATGATACTCAGCCATAAAAGGAGCAAAAGCATGCCATCTGCAGGGATGTGGATAGAACCTGTAGACTGTCAAGCAGAGTGAAGTAAGTCAGAAAGAGAAAAACAAATAGTATAACATCACTTATACGTGGAACCTAGAGAAATGGTACAGATGAACTTATTTGCAAAGCAGAAACAGAGACACAGATGCAGAAAATGAATTTATGGATACCAAGGGGGAGGGGGGGGGATGAACTGGGAGACTGGAGTTGACATAAACACTAACATGTATAAAGTGAAAAGTAAAAGCGTTAGTCGCTCAGTCGTGTCCGACTCTTTGCGACCCCGTGGACTGTGGCCCGCCAGGCTCCTCTGTCCATGGGACTCTCCAGGCAAGAATACTGGAGAAGGTTGCCATGCCCTTTTCCAGGGGATCTTCCTGACCCAGGGCCTATGTATAAAGTAGATAACTAATGAGATCCAACTGTTCAGCGCAGGGAACTCTACTCAGGGCTCTGTGGTGACCTAATAGAAGGGAATCTACTATTTAAAAGAGAGGGGGTGCATGTATCACTGATTCACTTTACTATACAGCAGAAACTAACACCACATTGTAAAGCAACTATACCCCAATACACTAAAAAAGTTTCAAAACCTGAAAGAGCAAGGGGGTGGGAATAGTGTTCTGTGAACATCAGATAATTGTTTCATCAGACGAGCCCACGTAAGATGATTGTTCTCAAACAGTGAACATGTGGTCATGTTCCTGGAGACATTTTTGATCAACACGGCTATGGAAGGGAGGCTGCTTCTGCTTCTTGTGGGCAGAAGCCAAGGATGCTGCTAAACATCCTAGAGTGTCTGGGACAAACACCCACAACAGAGAATCACCCTTTCCAATCTCTCTGCTGTGCTGAGGTTGAGGATCCCTGATATGAGGAACTAGGAAATGTTATGGTAGACAGTAATGTATGGGGAAGAAGTTGAATGTGATGCTAAGGAATTCTAGTCTGACCTAGAGGGTTTGTAGTGGGATGTAGTGAACTCCAGGACTAATTCTATATAGTACTTGACCTTCGGGAAATCACTTAACTTTCCCATACCTCAGCTCTCTCAATATGGAAAACTGGGATTATAAGAGTATCTATTTCAGAGGGTCCTTGTGAAGATTAAAGAGTTAATACACGCAAAATCCTCAGAACAGTGTCTGGCACATATTACATGCTAAATATGTTAGCTATTATCCTTACCATGTGTAGGTAATAGGGAGCTACAGTAGACTCAAGTTTGAGAGAGTAACAAAAGAATCGCTTCGGCTGCTGCTAATGCTAGAAAAATGATCTAGAGCTGCGTGATCACCATGCGACTGTTACATCCACTCAATGAATAATCCTCCTTCAATCAGCGTCTGCTTCAGACGACACGGCAAGTGGGGTGTGTGTGGGTCTGTGTCGCTGTTCTCAAGCCACTCCCTGCCGGTGCTCTGTTTTCCAGATATCCCAAGCCCACATCCAACTGCCCCTTCAGTCCAGGACCCTCACGGTTTGAATGAGTAAGTGGAAGAAGACAGAGGAAGCCAGACACGAAGACAGATGGAAAGATGGAAAGGCAGGATGCCTTCCACGAAAGCAGCTGCCAGCGACACACACCGTTCACAGGGATTCCAAGGACAGAGTTGGGGGCGTGTTCTAGAGGATTGTTTGAGCTACTGACACTGTTCTCTGGGAGCCCTTGTTTGTAAACAGATATTTCTGCTGATGCTGGGCTTTGTAAGGGCGGACAGAGTCTGGTGGGGGTTGGGGGTGGGTAGCAGAGAGTGTTGAAGAAAAAGGCAGGTTGTGTCCGCGAGCCTTAGACCATGTGTTTGTTGTTGAGAATACAAAGACCTCACTGTATTAAATGAAAATGCTTGTTTTACAAGGCGAGCGGGAATATGATAGGTACATGTCGAAAATGCTTCAGAAACTGAAAGAACCTCAGGCCACGAGCGCTTCCTCCTACATCATGCGTCCAGGCGCACACACGGATCATGCAGGCTCAGAGTCGCTAGACCAAGGTTTGGGGGCAAAAGACAGCCCCAGAAGCTAAGTGACCATCAGCTCCCCTCTCTGCCCGCTCTATGCAGCCAGCCCATTCCCGCTCAGCCCTGCCTCTATTCCACATTCTCTACTGGGTTCCCACCACCCGCTGACACAAGGTAGAAGCCGTTATTGATCTAAAACATTAGAGTTGATAAAGGGGCCTCCATTCATCTAGACCCAGCTCCAGAGCGCTACTGGGAATACTTAAAACTATGTCACTAAGCAGAAAGAGCACTTGAATTTTTTTTTCAAAGTAGTTTTCAACTTCTGAAGTGAGATTTTCTAACTGTACTCTAGTAGAAGTGGAGGGTTCCAAGGAGGTTTCGCAGGAGACTTTTGTCAAGGACTCACAGTGGTGTGAGGATAATAATTGGAGTCTCTTAACCCTTGTCTTTGGAGAAGGAAATGGCAACCCACTCCAGTATTCTTGCCTGGAGAATCCCAGGGACAGAGGAGCCTGGTGGGCTGCCATCTACGGGGTCACACAGAGTCGGACACGACTGAAGCGACTTAGCAGCAGCAGCCCTTGTCTGAGCTCTAGCATGAGAAAAGGGAAAACAGTGAAAGTGTTAGTCACTCAGCTGTGTCTGACTCTTTTCAGCCCCGTGGACCACAGCCCGCCAGGCTCCTCTGCCCATGGAATTCTCCAGGCAAGAATGCTGGAGTGGGTAGACATTCCCTTCTCCTGGGGATCTTCCCAACCCAGAGATCAAACTCAGGTCTCCCACGTTGCAGGCAGATGCTTCACCATCTGAGTCACCAGGGAAGCTGAGAGCCTGGTAAATCGGCTCCATGGATGGAAGGACAGACTGGTGAGGGCATGGACTGACGGAAGGGTGGAAAGATCAGTGTATGGAGGGGGGATGAAGGGAGGGTGGGGAGGAGGGTAGGTGGGTGGATGTTGGGTGATGCTTGGATGGATGGAAGAGTAGATGGATATTTGGATTCACAGATTCCTGGGTAAAGTCCACAGTGAATAATTATGATAAGGACCACCTCAGGCCACTTTGGAAGTGAACTTGCCTAGTTTAAAACTCAGAGAAACTCAGAGAACAGAGTTTGAATAAACAAAGTTGTAGATTATATTTCTAAGGAATAAACGAACTTCTCCTCAGAGGGGAAAAAAAGTCCCCAATTCTATTTACTCCAACAAGGGTACAGATGAAGGAAAGTGCAATTCCTCAGTCTGATATGACAACTCAGCGTCAACATTCTCATTCTCACAGATCTCCTAGAGTGTTCAGATTTGAGAGCTGGGACCAGGCTGCAGGAAGTGACCTCTTAGGTCTCCTTCTTTTAGGCATTTAAGTCATCATTTGGGGGCCACAGACCTCTTTTAGAAAGTGATGGAAACGTCCAACCTGCTCTCCAGAAAAATGTGCACAGTCTCAAATTTTTACAGAAAATGTCCTGAGGACAAGTATCCTCAAGTCCTCCTGGAGCAAAGTGCAAGGAACCCCTCTTCCCCTTACTGGTTTAAAATATTAGTGCTATTCAGCTATTTTAGTTGGTAATGATATTAGCAAGGAAATAAGTGGTAATGATATTCACCAAAATATTAAATCATAACTAAACAATCAACTAAGCAATAACATCAATAGTCAATTCACACCATGACAATGGTGTAATTGACACTCTACTCGTGGTCTCATATGACTCATTTTCCACATAGATGTCAAACTGATCTTTGGAAAGCAAACACCAGATCTTGTAGCTTCCTTGGTTGAAACTCTGATAACTGTCTAGTTCATCTAGAGCAAAACCCACATTCCACAACCTAGGCTCCTTTTAGCTTCAGAAACACAGGCCTTGAAATGGCTTGACTATCTGCTTCTTCAACCTGCTGAATCTTCTGTGTCCTGCCTCATGGTCTGTGCGCTAGCTCTTCTGTCTCTCTCTCTCTCTCTGGAACTCTACTTGTCTTTTCGTACGGCTTGTTCCTCCTCATCTGTCATGCAAGCTTCAGCTTGGCCACCTGCATCCATGTCCTCGGTCATTCTCCACAGCATCCACGTTCATTGCCTGTCACTGTATCAGCCCTGACAACTGATCCCCTGTGTGTGGTCTTTCTCTCCTCACGAGAATACTTCGTCCACGAGGGCAGGGACCGGCTCTGCCCTTCAGCGTTGCACCTCTAAGAGTATTGGGCACATACTACGTTTTTACTGACGCTATGGAGATGCATAGAGGGTTTTGGGGAAGCCTTGGTGTGTGGTTTAACCTCTCCCACTCTTGGAACTTTAGATTTCCCAGCTATAAAAGGATAGCTTGGGTCCTACCCAACTATGGGAGTCAATGACCCAAAATCTCTATGGCCAAGTTCAAGGAGCTGGGCTCAAATCCCAGAAAAATATGACCGGATAGAACAATGGTCAGGAGAACTGGACTCTTGTTCTTCTCTGCCTCTGAGTTGGAGTGGAACTTGGAATCATTTCCTTGCCTCCTCTGGACTTCCGACTCTCTCCAACTGCTAACTGAAGAGACCAGATCAGATGTATTGCAAACTTAGGGCATTCACGCGTACGGAAATTCATTCACGAATCTGCCGAACCCCAGCAACGTGCCAGCCCTGGGGAGGGGTGCCGAGATGGCAGGCATGCGTCTCGCCCTCACGCTGCGCTCACATCCTCTGGGAGGTCTCCAGGGCACAGGTGAGGGTGGCAGGGCACATCCTCACCGCTGCAGCTGGTTTTTCAGCAGTTCTCTCCAGGGACAGGACAGGAGAAACTGAGAGAAAGCCAGGGGGAAAAGGACTGAAAGCCAACAGAATGATATACTGACTCGACAGAAAGAAAGGAGGCTTAGCGACAGGTGAAAGGTGGCAAGACTACACACAGGGATCGGGTCAGCTCAGAGAAACCCGGAGCCGTATCGAAGCGCTGTCATTCATAACAAGTTTGCTCTCATCACCTGGCCCTTCTGAAGGCTCATCATCATTTCTCAAAGCACCTTTCCTTTCAGCTGTCCTCTTTTCTGATGCGGAGCCATCGCCAATTCATTTCACAAAGTCGACTGGGCACCCCCGGCATGGCTGGTGCTGGGAGAGAGGTGGGAAGAAAGCAGCGATAAAGACAGAAATGGTCTCTGCTCAGATGGAGCCTGGAAACAAGTGGAGAAAGACAAGTATGAAGGCGTCACAACACTGATAAACGCAGTGAGGGGCTGTTGGGCTTGATTCGGGTGGTGATAGACCGAATCGTCCAATCATTTCCTAGTGTCAGATTCCTAAAAGCTACTCTAGGTCAACGTCCTTAGAGAAGACATGGATCAAAATGTTTATTGTTCTACTTTGATTTACAGTTCGACATTTAAACTGTCATGCATGCATCCTTATGCAGGGCAAGGTGCACATTCCACACACACACTACCTACTTCATGAACCCCCAACCCTTCTAGGGGGAAGGGACCTCTCTTAGCCTCCAAAATCTCAGAGTACTTTCTAGCCCCCATAATCAATGTGGAGGAGCAACAACACAGCTTTTTTGCTTCTGAGCTTTTCCAGGACTCTATTAATTGCTTAGTTAGAGCAGTTACCATGATGTCATATAGCTGTTTACCAGTCTGCTTCCGCCAGTAGGACTGGGAGTTCCCCAAGGGATGGAACTGTGCCCTGTTCTTTTTAATCTGCATCTCCTAGCTCAATGTCTAAGACCCAAAGACATAAAGATTGCTCAATAACTACCGAATAGATGGGTGGATGGATGCATAGAAGGAAGGAAGAAAAGAAGGAAAGCTTACCTCTCTGAATAAACTGCCATTTCCTATTCAACTTTGCAGAATGTCTAGGACAGAGGCTTGGCATGTAAGAAATACTTAAGTTAATAAACAGCTGCATGACATTTCTAGTAAGCTCACTAACATGAACCCACAGATGTATCCATCATCTGGCACTGTAAAGGAAAACAAAGTGGTCCGGCGGAAAAAGCACTGATGTGGGGAGTCAAGAGATCCAAGTTCTAGTTTCAATTTTGCTACCGGTTTGCTGTTTAACCTCACTCAACTCAGCTTGGTTTAACAGGTTAACTTGCCTAGATTTCAGTTTCTTCATCTAAAAACTGAGCAGATTTTATAAAGCAGACTCTATTGTCTTGGGAAAGGGAAGAACAAGATATCATATTTGTTGCTAGCAGATCAGCTCTAATCAGCCCAGTGGGGCTCTTCTGTAAAGGAGTAATCCTGAGAACTCACTACTGGCTCTACAGAGGCTTAATCAGCTCCAGCGAGAGCACATCACAAACCAGCCTTGTTCCTCCAGAGTCATTCTTCTGGTCAGAGCCCCTGGTTCTCACAGCATACCACCTACACCAGGCCCAAACTGGCTCTGAATGTATCAGGTCCCTCCTCAGATGGTGACAGGGTATCTCTGCCAAGCATGTTCCTGGGGGAACATTTCCCAGACCCTGATTCCCAAAAGTGAAAGTCATTCAGTTGTGTCTGATTCTTTGTGACCCCGGCAACTACAGTCCATGGAATTCTCCAGGCCAGAATACTGGAGTGGGTAGCCTATCCCTTCTCCAGCAGATCTTCCTGACCCAGGAATCGAATCGGGGTCTCCTGCATTGCACGCAGATTCTTTACCAGCTGAGTTAGCAGGGAAGCCTGATTCCCAAAAGAGGGATCCAGAAACATGTTGGGCAGAGAGAATCTTTGAAAGTATATAAGCTCCTGGTAGACCATGCAAATGTGGGAAATGCTCTGGTGGACATCAATGGCCTTTTTGTTCCAAAGTTACTGGCAAATAAAATATATTCTGAACAACTAAGAGATTTCTTAGCCACTCTCTTGAAAGTCTTATAATGTTCATTCCAATTTTCTTCCATCTCTCTCTCTCTCTCCCTCTACTCCTTCTCTTTTGTTCTACCATCTCTAGATGGTTGCATTAGCCACTGGGGGTAGCCTCATCCAGCCAGCCAGCCAGCTAGCCAGCCATCTATTTAGCATTCACTTATATTCATCCTCTCATGGAACACTTACTGAACAGTTACTGTATTCCAAGCAATGCACTAGGCCGTATGGAGAGAGAGAAAATTAAACTGGCCTAGTCCAGTTCCACGACCCTTAAGCTGTGAGGCCTTCAGCGAGTCGTGTCACTTTCTAAACCGAACTCCGAGGGTCCGGCGTGCAGCCCTCGGCACAGGGCCAGCACACAGTAAGTGCTCATTATAAGCTGGCTGCTTTTATGACTGTTATTACTGCTGAGAATGTGTGTTCTCCCTCAAGGGTATATAAACAGCGGATAGAGTATTCCAGGCCCCAAGGTCATGCCAAGGGCTCACAAGATCAAGGCCAGCCGATGGGAGGCCCGCCAATTGCAAAGGAGGGAAAACCAGGCAACAGATATGACAGCTAGGACACTCGAGGCCCGAAAAGGACCTGCGAAGGGGGACCAGGGTGGAGACCCGAGAGGCCAGCAGAGCTTGAGATTATGTGCTGCGGTGCACACACACAACAGACGCTTCGCAAAGGGGCGAAGGACAGAGTGGGAAGGACCAAGGTTAATCCGGGGCTCGGGTTAGAAAGGCCGAGATGTGAGTTGAGGAGGCGTTGACTACACTGTCCCTCCCCCATCCCGTGTTTGGGAAGGCCAGATATCTTTTCCCTTCTGACTTCTTTGCTCAAGGGGAAATGGAATTAACCACTGTGTAATGTTTCTGAGTGTGACGCACGGGCCAGGTCATGTGCTTTGGTTACGTAATGCAACATGCCTGAGGTTCCCAAGCTCTTTCTCCCAGAATCATTAGAAATGTAGCTGGTTCCTTTATCCACTCATGCATTCATTAAGCAAAAGTCCCTGTCACAAAAAGAGCTGGGCACGACTTAACGACTAAACAACCACCCACGTACTTAGATCCCGAGCTGCGATCCTGCACCTCCTAGAGTGTCTGTCTCTGCTTCCTGCAAATGGACTGGAACCTGGGACCGTCTCAGGCTTTCCAAAACTGAAGCAGGGTCATCTCTCCTACTCTTCCATGGCCCCTGGGTTCGTGACAAGTAATGCCGGAAAACATTCTCTTTCTCTTGTTGGAAGAAAAATCTGGGGATGACAGTGCTGGGGATTCCCAGAAGGAAAATAGACTAACAGATGGCTACAGACTCCAGAGTTCTAGTATTTTAATCATGCAGTGATGTGATTAAAATGATAAGCATGACTAAAAGGCCAGTGGTCTATGCCAGTGTCCAGCAACTTGCCTGGAATGGCTTTTGTACAGTGGACATGATGAAACCTGAGCATGCTAGCCATAAGCCAAGATGTGATCATTGAAAAGGTCACTTAGTGAGTGTTTTTTAAAAAAACTATTTATGGCAGCTATTATTAGCAATATTATTAATGCGATGGCTTCCAGCTCTTGGGAAGTACCAATATTCCCTACATAATGTCTTCAGTCAGTCTTTGATGGAAATTCTACCCACTGGTGCTCTGCGTGGGGATAGGAGGCTTTTCGAGGAGACATTACAGCGTATATGTCCAGGAAAGAGCCACATTCTAAGCTGGGGTCGGTCAATGATGCCCAAGCAAGAAGGGGCGCCATGCCCTTTTCCAAGGATGCGTGTGGCTGGGAACGAGCAGCAGACGGTGCCGGGCACTTGGTCCCCGAGGGGCGCAGGCACCATCTAGTGGAGGGAGCCTCGCTCAGACAGGAAGAGCGCTGGGACCACTGCCAGCGCTGCAGCTCTGTCTCAGGACAGTCCTGATGAGGATCACGGGGCCCCAGGGGACCTCGGCTCGACGGGCCTCGAGGGCAAAGACAGACAGAGATGAGCTGCTCCTCACCCCCACTGCTCAGATGAGAAAAATGGGCCCCAAGAAGGAAAGTGAGGGACCCAAAGTCTCATAGCAAGCGGGGGACTGTGCTGGTCTGGACCTGACCATCCCCCCAACCACCCTCCTGCCCTTAGCCCCCTGCGCTTCCTTCTCCAAACCCCACCGCCTCCTCCAGCCAACCCCACTCTGCTCCGAGGTCTCTGGTCCCGAGTGACTTCTCATCACTGCCTCCCTCACTGCCCTGTTTAAATCCTTCCTCTTCCTGCACCCCCCACCCCAGCCCCACACAACTCCCTTCTCCTATTTTGTCTATGTTCATAAACATTCACCCTACATGATGGGGTGAATTTCCTTACTCATTCATCTTCTGCCTCCTCTTCCTTCTCACTCCCCACCCCTGACTCCAGAATATAAACTCCCTGAGGTCGGAGATATCTTCTTTTGCTCCTTGCTTTGTACTGACAGCCTAAAACTGTACCTGGCATGTAGAAGAAACTCACCAGATACTTGTTGAATACTTGGGCAGGGATGGACATAGCTTACTTTGCTCCTTGTTTTTAACCTGCTTTTCTTCGATTCTCTACAATAAGCCCACACTGCTTCTGTGATAGGAAATGATAAAGTGTTTATTCTGTTTGTCTTTCATTTTAGTTTTTGTTTTATGTGAAGATGACAGGAGCAAGCCTTTCCTGAGTGGGGAGGGAGGGAAAGGCAATTCCTAGCTCTGCCAAAGGAGATAAGCATGTCTAATTTATAGAGTTATTGAGAGAATTAGAACTAGCGTGTAGCAAGGGCCGGACACACATAAAACCCATATGAGTTAACGTTTACTGGGTGCTTACCCATGGTCTAGATTCCATTACTAAGCATTTTCCACATGGAGGCCCAGTTAATCTTCAAAACCACCCACTGAAGTAGGAGCCAGTATTATCCGCATTTCACAGAGGGGAAAAATGACGCTTGGTGATGTTAAGCAACTTGCCCTAGGTCACACAACTGGCAGGTGGGAGAATCAGCAAATCAAACTCAGTCAACCTAACTCGAGTTCTACCATCAATCATTACAAAATACGTCCTCAGTAAACATATGCTGCTTTCCCCCATTTCCTGAGAGTGTCAGCTCTTTCTTAGATTAGTCAACCATAGTTTATCCTCCTCCTCCATCCCCACGAGGCTCTAGAAGCGTCTAGAAGGCTTCCAGGGCAATGGGAGATGCAGAGAAAGAAGGAGCCAAAAAAAATAAATAAAACAGGGGTAGGTGGAAATGTGAGTGTGTGTGTGTGTGTGTGTGTGTGTGTGCGTGTGTGTGTGTGCGCGCCTGTGTGTAAATGGTCGCAATGTATTTTGGGTTGTCACAACGATTAGGAGATTCTAGGGGATTCTAGGGCTTCCCTGGTGGCTCAGAGGTTAAAGCACCTGCCTGCAACGCGGGAGACCTGGGTTCGATCCCTGGGTCAGGAAGATCCCCTGGAGAAGGAAATGGCAACCCACTCCAGTCTTCTTGCCTGGAGAATCCCATGGACAGAGGATCCTGGTGGGCTACAGTCCATGGGGTCGCAAAGAGTTGGACATCACTGAGCGACTGCCAGGCCAGGGGATTCTAAGGCACAAAACCAAGGATGTAAAATGCTTCCCAATGCCGGAGACGGTTCCATACAGCAAGCAATGCCCTCGCGGACATTTCTAATTGCTCTGCAAGGCTCCACCTGCCCCCCTGACTTGGCCCTCCCGTCTCTTGTCTTCCCCTCAAGCTCTCCAGGACAGCCAGTCACCGGCTCGCAGGTGGGCAGGAAGAAGGGCCGACGGAGCTCCTGGTGTCTGCACCCTGACTTTCAGTTGCTCTCTGTGTGACCTTGGGAGAGTCCCTAACCCGCTCCAAGTTGCTGAAATGCAGTTGGAAACCTGTCAGCTCACAGATCACGCAGGGATCTAAGACTTCAGCTCCTCCCGTGGCTCTCCAACTCTTTTAAACTTTCTATGACGGAATTCTTCAATCAGGCACAGGAGGACAGACAAAACCCGTATTGAAGCCCGTTGTTTCCTGTCACCTGGCTTCAGGGACCACCAGTCTGCCAATCTTCTTTCATCTACCCCTCTTTCTCCCAACATCCTAATTTTTTTTCCCCTGGAACACTTTAAACAAACAAAACAGACATAACGTCATTTTACCCATAAATACTTCAGTACGCATTTCTAACAGAATAGGATCTTTAAAAATATATAATCACAACACCGGCATCATGACAAAGTTAGCAATGTCAGTCCACTCGAATTCTGTCACTGAGAAATTCACACAGCTCCTCAAAGGAAATCTTGTGGAATCACACAATTCAAGCCCTATAGGGGGAGGGAAGGTGCGGAAAGCAGAGTGCTTCGCTTCCCTTCTCCTTTCCCCTGCTGCTGCTGCTAAACCACTTCAATCCTGTCTGACTCTCTGGGACCCTATGGACAGCAGCCCACCAGGTTCCTCTGTCCACGGGATTCTCCAGGCAAGGATACTGGAGTGGGTTGCCTTTTCCTTCTCCATCACCTCTGCCCAGGGCATTCCTAAGATTGTGGGGAACAGTTTGAAAGCCCTCATTTCATTGCTACCCCCCCCCCCACCACCACCACGCACGCTGAGAACACCGAGGCACAGAGAGAAGCAGTCAGGTAGTCTAGGTCACACAGCGAGTGAGGCAGACCTGTGAAGTTCCAACATCAAAGGACTCCAGCGGGGTCATGCTTAGGCAAAGGTTTGCGCACTCCATCACTGTTCACTGTCTGCAGTGTGAAGAATGATGATAAAGGTGCCTTTCCAGGAACGACATGGCTCTTACAAAGCACTCACAGCTCTCACTTTCTGGATCTTCCCACCAGTGCGGACCGAGGGACTGGGTTCTGATCTCAGCCGAGAGCTTCTCCTGCCATTGTCTCACCTGCTTCTCGTGATAACCTGTGAGATGGGGGTGTGGACTCTGACCACACCTGCAACTCTCTCCCCAGAGGCTCCAGGTCACACAACTCAGAGGAGGCCAAGCCAGGACTTGAGTCCACAGTTTCCGGCTCTCAGTTCTAGGTTTTCAAAGGAGCTAAAGGGCCAAGACCCACAAGTCAGGTCTGAGCCAAGTGTTTCCAGTAAGTGCATCAAGGCATGAAGCAGAGTCGTCAGCGCGGCAAGAAAAAGAGATAAAGAGACACTGAGGGAAAGGGAATTAAATTCCAGAGACTGGGCAACAGGTGAGGGGAGAAGCAGACGCTTGCTGAATTCTTAAGCCCTGGACCAGCCACAGGGAGATGAGGCTCAGGCTGCTTGTGCAGGGGGTCCTCCTACCTGGGGTCCCTGGGGGTCTTCTCTCTCATCTAAGACACCCTGCAGCCAGTGCTGGTGTCAGAGTGATTGAACAGTGAGGGGGTTTGGGATGATAGGAACACGTGCCTTCTTTCAGGAAGGACTAGCCCTGGGCAAAGTGAGGAATGCCTTCCAGCTGGGGTTCCTTCCCTCCTTTCCACCTTATTCCTCAGAAAAAAAAAAAAAATACAGCTCAATACTCAAGCATGATGAGAGATCCATTTGAATTCAGATGTGTGGAACTCCACGTATTATCCCCTTTGAGGAGTGTTTGCACTTTAAAGGAGGTACCAGAAGGTGAGAATGTGGCTTCACATACTAGACCAGCTTTGGAAAAATGGAATGTTAGTGTGTGTGCGCACGTGCGCGCGTGCACACACACACACAAACACACACACACACACCCTACCCCTAGGAACCACAGTGGAATTGGGAATGGAAAGGGGGTCCCTTCTGATTGCAACTCAGAACTAGAACAGTTGAACTTCTCTAAAAGCTCTGCCACCGACCAGCTGGGTAAGCAGGAAGCCCTGCTCTCTACCCCTACCCGAGGCCTCAGTTTCTCCACCTGCAGAGCAGGGAGACATCAAGCAGGATCAGTGGTTCTTCCTGCTGGTGGCCCTTCCACATCACCTGAGAAGGTTTCCAAAAACACCGCTGCCCAGGCCAGTGCCAGACCCTCGACCTCTGAACCCCTGGGAGGCAGCTGGGCAGTAGGAGGTTTTAAAAGCTGGTGATTCTCAGTGCTACGAGATGGGAGTGACTCAACCAAACCATCTCCCAGACGGCCTTGAGAGGAGCAGTTTATAGATACAGTTCAGCTCTCAGCCCCATGTGATGCTGGTCCTCGGTGTCCCTGTTTCTCCACGGGCTGCTGGACCCAGTCCATGCCTGGCTGACCATGCAAAACCCACGTTCCTGAGCCCTCCACCTCTTAGCCTCCAGTTTGCCCCCCTCGGTGTAGCGGGGCGAGGGTGATGCGGCCTCCGTCACCCGATCTGTCCACGTGAAGTGCTGACCGGGGCAACGTGAAAGTCAGGGGGCGTCTGGGGAAGGAGCGAGGGGCATGTGGCCACAGAGCTGTGACCGGGTGCGCTGTGGCCACCGTCTGCCTTCTGTTCCTGAGGGTGGACCCTCCCTCTGGCTGCTAACTGGCTTTCCTATTCATCGGTCCTGTAGTGGCCCTCCTCTGACCCTTAACCCCAAGGAGCCGTCCAAGTAGGTCAAAAAAGAGGAAATCAAAGTGCAAGGAAGGGGTCTGAACGGGCCCAACTCTTCCCCAAGATGCACTGTCTATTCTGGACAGACCCCCCAGCCACGCCAGCGGGGAAGCCCTAACAAGGCATAAGTGGGCTGAAGGCAAGGTGGCGCATTAGGAAAGGCAAGAGGGTTACTTACTGGATCCATCCACCACTCACTGCTCTTGACTGAGTCCCCGGTACGAGCTGGTTCTGTGCCAGATACTTTCTGCCTACTTATTCCCCTGCATTATCCTGACACCATTATGCCCATTTTACAGACGGGGAAGCTAAAGGGGCAGAAAGACAAAGTGACTGACTCAAATCCCACAGTAAGTCATTGACAACAGAAATTCCACGCCCAGTCTGTCTGAAAGATAGTTTGATGGGAAGAGAAAAAGAAAAAAAAACCCAGATATGCGAGTCGCACCCAGAGATCTAAGGAGATTTAGATTCATGTTTTATCCCATTTCATCTGCAAGAATACAGTTAGCACACAGAGGGGCAGAAAAGAGTGGTCCACAGCAGGTCTAAAGAAGGAAAGGGGGGTCATTCCTTCTCTCTCCAAAAGGACTGCTGAAGAAGAAGCGGACACTTGCAGCTCGAGGTCACACCCGGGCTCTATCCACTTTGGACTAAGCAGCTTCCACCCTCTGAGACTTTGTTTCCTCATTTGGAAAGCAGGTGACAACGTCCACCTTGCAGGGTGGCTGTGAGGGTGAACCTGGCAGACAGCAGGCAAGCACCTCGCTCAGGGCCTGGCACCTTGGAGGTGCCGGGAAGAGTCCCTTTCCGTCCTGCCACCACGTGTCCTCAGCCCATAAAGCCAAGGCTTCTTGGGGGCTGAGTGGGTTGTGGGAAGCGTGGGCTGCAGAAGGGAGGAAATAAAAGTCTCTTCTCAGTAGCCTGTCAACTCAGGAGTCCAACATGTAGGACAAAGGAAAGCAGCGTGGCAGAGGAGGTGCTGGAGGGGGTTCAGGTAAATCCTGTCCCCTCCTTGTGAGCAGGGGTCTGGGTCACCGAGGGGTGGGGGTGGGAGGAGGTGGCGGTACTTGTGGGGTCCACATCTCACTTATCTAGCAGGTCAGAGAAACTTTAACAAGATTAACTGCTGCTCGGGGCCTCTGCTCCTTGGAGCAAATTGAGTCTTGTTTTCTTTTTCTTCCCCTTCTTTCTCTGTCAAACTGGAGAGGTATGGTGGGGGAGGGCAGGTAGGGATGAGGGGCAGGGGTCTGGATCCTGCCTGGTACGCTATAAAGGCTAAAGGATGTGTCAATAAGCTCCCCTCACCCCCAGACTTGAAAGGGAATCCCAGGTGCCATGCCCCGGGTTCCTGGGTGGGGGGTAAGGCCTGGGAGTGGAGACGCCCAGGCTCAAATCCTAGCTCCTGCCACTGGGGACCCCTCCCCTAGCTGTGTCTGTCTCCCTGTTGGGCCAAAAAGACAAGATCTGGCCTGGGGGACCTCCGAGGACCCTTTTCACAACAGCCTTAAAGGACTCTTCAACCCTCAGACCATCCACCGTGGGTGGCCCGTTCAGAGGCTCCTGTACACGGGCGCTTTCTAACTTTAGCTTTGCTTTTGCCTGCATAAGCCTTTTCATTTTTATTAATACTCACACACATATACATGTGGGCTTCCCTGGTGGATCAGATGATAAAGAATCTGCCTGCAACGTGAGAGACCCAGGTTCAATCCCTGGGTTGGGAAGATCCCCTGGAGGAGGGCATGGCAACCCACTCTGGTATTCTTGCCTGGGAAATCCCAAGGACAGAGGAGCCTGGCGGGCGACAGTCCATGGGGTCGCAAAGAGTCGGATATGACTGAACAACTGGCACGCACACATACACACACATGTAGAGATATGTGTGTGTATGTGTGTATATATATATACACACATGCATATATATCCCCCCCTCCATTCCCTTTTGGAAAAAATAAAAGGTATGTTTTCTGAGCTTCAGAAGCAAACTGCTCCTTCAGTCTTCTCTGCCTCTCTGAGCGCCTGTCTGAACTGGTGTCAGTGAAGTTTGAACCGGGGTAGAAATAGCATCCCAGGCGGATCTGGGAGCACGGCCCGCCTCCCAGCAGCGGCAAGGCCTGCCTCTGCCAGACGACAGACCCGGTTAACAGCACCATAAAATTAGACCTTTACGAAACCCAATTGAATCCTGCAGCAAAGAGTGATGTAAGGCAGCCTGGCCTGACAGCGAGGCAGCAACCCTCTGCCTGAAATAGCAGTGAGGTCCCTGCTGGGAGATGCCTGCTCTCTCAAGATAGGTGACCAGGGATTCCTAGGAAAGTGGCGACGCCCCGCCAGAGAGTGCCAGCAGAGGTGAGGTGGCCACTCGGGCACCCGAGGTCGCCGCAGGAGGACGTGGCGTGGCACCCTCAGCCAAATCGCCCACCTCAGCCAGCCCTGCCTCTCCCAGTCTGAACTGACACGGAGGAAGGAGCTGCAAAAGTGCTTCTGCAAAGAACCTCTGTTTGTTTGCGTTTTAATTCAAGGAGAAGCAGGTTCTTTTCAGTCTCACAGCCTGCACCGTGTGGAGGATACGCAGAGTGAGCCTTTTCTGGCTCAAGGCCAGGTGTTTACACACCGTCAAATCTGGCTCAGATTCAACTAGGGGAGGGGAAAAAAATCCACCAGAATCCTCGGGAGAAAAGCTCTGAGCTTTCTGGGGCTACACAGCAGCAGTGACTTTTTTTTTTTTTTTCTCTCTTTCTCGTTTTGAGAGGAATGTTATTTCCACACATAAAATGGACCAGGCATTTTATACAAGCAATAATAACCTAACGTCCCCCATCCAATTAAAGTATTTTACTGCACAATCTTTGTGTGAGAGAGTGAATGAGTGCTCAAGAGAGTGTGTGTGTCAAGAGGGGGCTCCTTGTCTGAATTACAGACATTTATAAAGCAGGCTCCTGAGGAATCTCAGGTGCTACATGTATTTGTTTGTTTGTTTTGAAGAAATGCATTTAATACCTTTTCATTGATGATACCTCTATAACCCTGGGCTCTACGCTCTGGAGGAGGTTTCCAAACCCCTGTACCACAGGTATAGACTAAGAAAAAATCAGATCTACTCATTAAAAAAAAAAAGAGAACCTCCAAGTAGCAGGCTCTGTGTTTTTCCTGTGTTCCGAAAGAGAAGTAAACATACCACAGCCCTGAATTATAAGCATCAGCATTACAAGTACCGTCTCCTCTACGCTACATTATAACCCCCTCTGGCTGACTGGGGCTTGGGGGCTAAAACTGAATGAGCTCAGTTTCCCTCTCCTTCCTGAGACGCAAAAAAAAAAAAAAAAAAAAAGAAAAAGAAAGAAAGAAAAGAAAAGAAAGAAGAAGAAAAAAATAGCATGTGATGACGTCAGGCATGGGGGATAGTCACTTTCTGGCTCTCCGTTTGGGGTTTGGTAGCGGGGAGAGCGGAGTTTTGCGGGTATATGCTTACTTAGTAGGCAGCCGAGTTTGGGTCCCCGAAATGGGCTTGATGTAAATAGGACAGAGTTAGCAACATTTGAGAAGGTCCACGACACGACAGAAAGAAGCCGCCGGACTGCCGGGAGAACTCAGAGCTCTCCCTTCTAAGAAAGTGTGTGTAAGGGGGTGGGATCGCAAAACGCCTCCAACACGTTTCCTGGCTGCAGCGATGGGGGAACCCCTACTCTGAGACGTCCGAGGAAGGGGCAAGATTGTTTGTGCAGGGAGGGAATCTCCCAGCCAGAAGAGGCAAAACTTTCCTCCTCTCCTCCAGCGCCGCCCCCCCTTTCCGCCCCCCAGTTTTATTAAAGGCATTGGCATTGCCACAGATTCATTAAGAGGGGGAAAAATGGATGCTGGAGGATTTTCTAAGGTTTGCAACCCTCGCAAAGTGTCCGGTTTCACTATGGGGTTTGCTGTGGAAAGGGGCGGGTGTGAGGAGGGGAACCTAAATTCATTACGGGCTTGTAAAAGTCCCAAATGAGAAAGGTGCCCCGTTTCGTAGCCTAGTCCTGGGAAGACTGGCTGGGTGTGCTTGCGGAAAGTCTCACCCCAGCTCCGAATGACAGGCAAGGGGCTTGGAAAGCGAGAACACGGGACGGTAGTGTGCGTGCGTGTCTGTGGGTGGCTGGGGATGGGGGGTTAATCCCAGAAGCAGGCAGCAAGTACAGAGCAACTTTGGGGCACTTCAAGTACTTTTAAGTCCTGAGGATCACAACAACCTTGCAGGCTTTCAGGGTAACTGGGCTAAGTAAAGCGGGGGTGGGGGGCTCATCTCCATTAAAAAGCCGAAGAAATAAATGGTCCCTAGCCTCTATTCACATGCATCCCAACTGGGTCATCCTCCCCTCCATCCCGAACAGAGACAGTCCATCTGACCATCCAAAACACGATTCATGTGCACAAGGCTCCCCGGGACCAGCCCTCACCAACTGCGGTCTGGGGTGGCCGGGAGCGCTCCCTGCGTTCTTCCCGAGGGATGAGGCAGAGACATCTTCCGAGCGCGCCCATTCCGCAGATGGGGCAAAGTGAGGCTCGCGGCTAGTCCCGGAGCCTCTGAGCCGCCAGCTGACCGGCGGTTCCTGCACAGACACACCCTCCAGGCCCCCCGACCATCCCGTCACCCGCGCCCAGGCACCCGCGCGCCCCTGGGGCCGCGGGGCCGGTGCAGCGCCCGCCCGGGCGTCCTCGCTTACCTGTGATCACCGCCGGAGAGCTCTGGCCCCCCTCTGCTCGCAGCCACACTTGCAGCGTGAACGCGTCCCGGGGCAGCTCGAGGTCGGCTCGCAGGCGCAGCTGCTCGCCTCGCCCGCTGAAATAGAGCGCCCGGCTCGGCGGGCTCGGCTCCTCCGCGGCGCCCCTTGCCTCCCGCTGCTGCCGCCGCCGGGGGACGCGCACGGCTTCCCAGGCACCGCCCGGCGGCGGCGGCGGCGGCGGCGGCGGCGAGGCGCGGCGGCCGCGGGCCGCCCGGGTGGCGCAGGTGGCCGGGCCGGCGGCGGGGCGCGGGGGGCGGCCGGCCCGCGGGTCTCTCCGGGCCCGGCGGGGGCGCTCGGCCAGCCCGCAGCCCAGCGCGGCGCTCAGCAGCCCCAGGCGCAGCACCCAACTCCAGAGCCGCATGTCCGACGGTCCCCCCCGCCCCCCCTTCGCCCCTGCACCGCCGCCCGGAGCTGCCAGCTTTAGGAGCCTCGGCGCCTCGACTTTCTTCGCTTCTTCACCCTTCTTGGGCGAGCCCCCCCTTCCACTTGCTTTTTTCTTTTCTTTCTGGCTTTCCTCCTCAAGGTGTGTGCTCCACTCCCCCCACCTTTGAAAAAATACAGCCCAACTCCTCCTGGTTGGCAATGAATTTCTCTCTCCGCTCCTTTATCTGCCTTATTCCCCCCTCTAACAGCTGGTTGCCTTCCTCCTTGTTTTATTTCATTTTATTTTATATGATTTCTCGCTCTTAAAAAAAAAAAAAAAAGCTCCTCTAAGACACTGATCCGCTGAATTCCCTCCCCCCCAAAAGATGCTCTAATTTATTTATTTTTTGCGTCCTTTATAACACAAGCCACAGCCCCCTTCTCCCCCCACCCCAGTCCCCCCTCCCCTCCCTCCTTCTTCACAAAATGAAAGGAAAGAGGGGGGAAAAATCCCTCAGAAGATGAGTAAACAAGCGTATGCTAATCTGCTCCCGAGCGCTCCACCTTCCCAATTGAATGAGTCCTAGTTAAAACTGCGGGGATCATGACTAATCAATCAGTTTGGAGACGCCGAGCTACCCAGCCGTCCTCCACCTTCCCGTTTGCCTCCTTCGCTCCGCTTCTCCACCCCCTCCTTTTTTTTTTTTTTTTTTAAGAAGACAATCTTAAAGTAACAATTTAATGAAATTCTGTACACACCCCCTTATGGTCCTCCCAGCTCTCCTCATTCCTGCTCAAAACACACATTCCTGTTTTTGTTTTGTTTTGCTTGCTTCCCCCCCCCCCTTCACTCCCCCCGCCTCCCACCTTTTTATTTTTATTTTTTCCTCCTGGCGGGAAGAAAAATCTCTCTTCTCTCAGGATCCCCTTTGCACTTTGCTGGTCAACCTCATCCTTCTCTATAGCACATAAAGAGTCTTGAAACTTGATTCTCAGATTTGTTTTTTTCTTTTTTTCTTTTTTTTTGGTAATGCTGTCTCTTTCTCCCTCTCACTCTCCTTTCTCACCCTCACTCTCTTCTCTCCCTCCTTCCACTCCGTATCTCTCCCCCTCTCCCTCTTTCCCTTCTCTTGCCTTCCCTCTCCTTTTCCCTCTTGGAATCCCCTTAAAGTTATGCAGTGGTGAAGGTCTCCCCCCTCTTTTCGGAGTCCCGGTGCTGCTGGCTTCAGCTAGTCCAAATGTTGTCCCAGAGTCCTCAAGGAATCATCAGAAGCAACTAGGAAAGGCATTTGCTTTCCCGAAGCTGTAGACTCAGCACAACTAGGTCTCTGAATACTCCTGAATACTTTTAAATTGTTAGAAATTTGTTAGAAATTATTTCAGCTTTATATAAAAAATAAAATAAAACACCTATCATTTTGCCTTCTTTTTTCATCTAAGAAATTCAGATCCCTCTGACACTGTTCAAGTCACAGGTAAGGATCTGACCATTTGCTGCTTTGTAGATCTGTTTTGAACTGGGACATATATGTAATTTTTTTTTTTTTTTCTTTTTTTTCCCCCTCTTTGTAGAACTCAAAAGCTCCCCTTATGGCAAAACAGTTGTTGTTTTTTTTTTCCCCTTCCAAGTGTTAAATAAGTTAAAATGAGTTAGCAGCGGTAGATTACAAATTATTAGTTACTGGGTTGTTCAAACAGTACAGTGATAAAAATATGCTGTGTGAGGCTTGCATGTGGATAGTGAGCTGGAAGCCTGCGGGGGGGATTAACTCGACTTTCCTCCCATGCCTCCTGTCTCTCAGGGCTACCCTGGATCCTGCCTAAGAGCTGGGGTCATTCCTGCTTGCTTCGGGAGGGTGAACACTAGTGGAGAATATGTGCTGGTTGAAGCATGCGGATTTGTAGGATGAGCAAATGACTCAGACATCCCCCATAAAAGCCGGCATGTGGTGTGCAGGGATGATGGCCCCTTTCTGCAAACGGGAGATCCCAGATTCAGATCTTCTTGCTTTGGGAAGAACTTGTCATATAGTCTTAGGCTCAGAATGGATGAAATCAGCTTCTCCAGTTATAAAATGGAAATGGCATTATATCATAAATGTATTTCCAGAAACAATGCCATGGAGAAGGAATTTGCCTAGGCAAATCTTTCACTTTCTGCAACTCCAAGTAAAGTATAAAAGTCATGAAGTTGGCATTTAATAATGATACTAATAAGACCTATGTTGAACTCTGTATATTATATACTACAGAATCTCTCTCTTGTCTCAATAGAAATTGGAACCTGACTACTAATTCATCTCGATTACGGCTACTAGGCATTTGGAAACTATTCCTTCCAAGGGTTTCTAAGTCATTGCATACAATAGATTTTGAATATTCCTAGACTTTTT